>NC_137179.1:1276666-2530833 GCF_951804945.1 Podarcis cretensis | reverse complement strand
AATCCTGTTGCTTCTCTCAGAATCGGTTGTTGTGGAAGTGGGGGTGGGGCGGAGGTTGGTTTATTTATTTACCCCCTTGCCTGTGATCTCTGCGGGCAGGTTTTGCTCGTGAGCCATGGTGTCAAACCCATTCTGCGGGTGAAGGCCGTATCGGAAATGCGTCGTCGTAAGCCAGAGAGGCCGGCAGCTAATTGGCTATTCTGCTGCATGCAGCCAACATCGTTTGCAAATCAATCTCACAGACCCGGCAAATGACAAAACTGCCCTTGATAGTTTCTCATGTCCCTGTTTTTGAAACCGCCGTCTTCGCTTGTGTGCTGGAGGAAGGGAGAGGGCCTGGTCTTAAAAAACGCACACTGAAAGACGGATTTAGAAATAACAAGAATGGTGGGAGGGGCTGGGGGGGCGGGCAGCAGGCTATCTGTATTCCTCATAGTTTAGCACATTGGTACCAAGCGGCAAAGGCAACTGTGCTTAGAGATGCAGCACAAAAGTCCGTGTGAATGAGCTCTCAACCACTAAATCGGAACAAACATCCATCTTCAGAAAACCTGATTCAGTGGGAAACAGAGCGTTTTCCTGGGGACAGTATAAAAACCTCTTGGACCCGGGTCTAGAAGTCATGGAGTAAATGGAAGACAGGGTGAGTCCTTAGTCACCACTTCCAAAACCATTCCTGAGCAGCCTCTTTCAGACACTGCCACCCTCCTTGGTAAGCATCCGAGATCAGTGCCAGGGAGGGGTTCAGATCCGGCTCCCCCCCAGGTGGTACCAGCCGGGCTCAGTGGCAAACGACTCTCTTGGGAGCCCGAATGCCACCTGGCCCTGTTCAGTTTGTCTGGTTGCTTTAAGACATCACGCACGGATGCATGGACATGGATGTGTGGAAACGGCTCTGATTTATCACCTGCAGAAAGTGGGGGGGGGACGGTTTTGACTGGGAGAAAGAGCAAGGCGGAGAATATACGGAGTGCACACACCCCCTCACCCCCCCTCCCTCGAATGAGTCTGCGTTTTTCCTGAAATGGCTTCAGCTGCTCTCAAGCTGGCTTCCTTCCCGCACTCATGGCCATAGAGTCATTGGGATTGTGGTATTTCTGCAGCCGGATCCTGTGCACCTTTACTCAGGAGTCGGCTCCACTGAGTTTGATCCCAAACAAAGTATGCTCAGGAGCACCAGGCTCAGTGTGCAAATGCTTTTACAATACAATTGATTGATTGATTGATTGATTGATTGATTGATTGCATTCATATCCCACCTTTCTTCCAAGGAACTCAAGGTGCCAAAGGTCTTCTCCTCCCCATTTCATGCTGTGAGGTAGGTTAGAATGAGAGACTGTGGCTGACCCCCAAGGTCCCCCGTGAGCTTCAGGGCTGAGGGGGATTTGAACCCTGTTCTCATGTTGCCACCCTCCGGACCACTCGGGGAGGAGGCACACGAAAAAGGGCCTCAGAAGAAGATCTCAGGGTCTTCATAGGTTCTTAAATGCTAGGTAAAGGTAAAGGGACCCCTGACCATTAGGTCCAGTCCCGGCTGACTCTGGGGTTGCAGCTCTCATCTCGCTTTCTTGGCCAAGGGAGCTGGCATACAGCTTCCGGGTCATGTGGCCAGCATGACTAAGCTGCTTCTGGCGAACCAGAGCAGCGCACGGAAACGCCGTTTACCTTCCCGCCGGAGTGGTACCTATTTATCTACCGTATTTTTCGCCCTATAGGATGCACTTTTTCCCCTCCAAAAATGAAGGGGAAATGTGTGTGCGTCCTGTGGGGCGAATGCAGCTTTTGCTGAAGCCTGGAGAGGGAGAGGGGTCGGTGCGCACCGACCCCTCTCGCTCTCCAAGCTTCAGGAAGCTATCCGCAAGCCGTGGGAGAGCTGCACGACTTCGCGCAGCTCTCCCACGGCTTGTGGATAGCAGCCTGTTCTGGGGGCTGGGGAGGGAAATAAAAATGTTTTTCTTTATTCCCCCCCCCAAAAAAAAAAACTAGGTGCGCCCTATGGGCCGGTGCACCCTATGGGGCGAAAAATACGGTACTTGCACTGGCGTGCTTTCGAACTGCTAGGTTGGCAGGAGCAGGGACCGAGCAACGGGAGCTCACCCCATCGTGGGGATTCAAACCGCCGACCTTCTGATCGGCAAGTCCTAGGCTCTGTGGGTTAACCCACAGTGCCACCTGCGTCCCTTCTTAAATGCTAGCTGATACCATAACAGAATTAACTTAAAGCGGTATGGCTAATTTTTACTCATAATAGATGCATTGGGAATTAGTGCACCCAACTTCATCATGTTAGTTGATGCTGTTTTATTGCATGCGGGTTCCTTTATTAACACACCACACCACACCACACCACACCACACCACACCACACCACACCACAACACAACACAACACAACACAACACAACACAACACAACACAACACAGGGCTTTCTCACATATTATTCCTGTCCTCACAACAGAGACACAGACCCGTGTGTTAGCCCTGGATGAACAGCCTGGAGAACTTACTGATTAACCACAGTGGAGTCCTGGGCGAAATGGCTCTGTGTACCTTCCCCGCCTTTGAACAGTCATCATCACTCTGACTTCAAAGGCCTTTCAAGGTAGAGGAGCCTTGTTATCACTGAAGGATCCTTTCCTGGAGGCAAAAGATGACTTTGATCAGCTCAGGGATGGCTCCCTGTTTGTCTATCCTTCAGTTGCTTTCAAAGCTCCCCCTGTTGATCCCTAATCTGGCCGGGTGCCCCCTGTGGAGAGGAGGGCTGTGGGTTAATGGAGAGGGAGCAGCTCTCTGCAGGGGGTGGGTGTCCATATTTTAACCCCCGAGTTTCCAGTAAAGACAGGTGAGGGCAAAGGCAAAGGCTTTTCTCCAGCTGAAACCCTGGAGAGCAGCTGCCAGTTAGAGTTAGCTGCACTGGGCTGGATGGTCAAGGAGCTTGGCCTGGCGTAAGAAGGAAGCCTCCTTTGTTCCTGTGGAGTTGACATACTTAGCCGAGTCCAGGCATCCCAAGCAGGAGGGGCCTTGGAGCTTCTGGAAGGGTGGAGGGCAGAGTGCCTTTCAGGTCTCCCCTGTGCCTGCAGACCCATCCAAAACAGGCAATGTGAGATGCTTTTCAACATCTACATGCAGCCTCTGGGAGAGATCATCAGGGGGTTTGGGCTGGGTGTCCATCAATATGCGGATGATACCCAGCTCTACCTCTCTTTCAAATCAGAACCAGTGAAGGCGGTGAAGGTCCTGTGTGAGTGCCTGGAGGCGGTTGGAGGATGGATGGCGGCTAATGCATTGAGGTTGAATCCTGACAAGACAGAAGTACTGTTTTTGGGGGACAGGAGGCGGGCAGGTGTGGAGGACTCCCTGGTCCTGAATGGGGTAACTGTGCCCCTGAAGGACCAGGTGCGCAGCCTGGGAGTCATTCTGGACTAACAGCTGTCCATGGATGCACAGGTCAATTCTGTGTCCAGGGCAGCTGTCTACCAGCTCTATCTGGTACGCCTTCTGGCGGTTCCCTCGCTACGAGAAGCCAAGTTACAGGGACCAGGCAGAGGGCCTTCTCGGTGGTGGCACCCGCCCTGTGGAACGGCCTCCCACCAGACGTCAAAGAGAAAAATAACTACCAAACTTTTAGAAGACATCTGAAGGCAGCCCTGTTTAGGGAAGCTTTTAATGTTTAATAGGTTATTGTATTTTAGTGTTCTGTTGGAAGCCATCCAGAGGGGCTGGGGAAACACAGCCAGATGGGCGGGGTATAAATAATAAATTATTATTATTATTATTATTATTTATTTATTATTCTGAGCAAGAGCATACGAAAAGCCTTCTTGATCAAGCCAGTGGCCCATCTAGTCCAGCATCCTGTTCTCCCAGGGGCCAACCAGGGGCCCTAATGGGAAACCTTCAAACAGGATCTGAGCACAGGAGGCCTCTCTCCCCTCTTGTGACTTCCAGCAGCTGAGATTCAGAAGCATCTCTGCCTGCAAATCTTGGAAGCCTCCTGGCTGGTAGCCACCAGTAGCTCTTCCCTTCCCTGTGAATTTGCCCAATCCCCCTTTTAAAACCATCGTGCGGCCTAGGACCCACGTACCTATGGGACCGCCTCTCCTGGTATGCCCCACGGAGGACCTTAAGGTCCACAAATGACAACATTTTGGAGGTCCCAAGTCGCAGGATGGTTAGATTGGTCTCAACTAGGGCCAGGGCCTTTTTGGTACTGGCCCCGACTTGGTGGAACGCTCTATCACAAGAGACTAGGGCCCTGCGGGACTTGACATCTTTCCGCAGGGCCTACAAGACAGAGCTGTTCCACCTGGCCTTTGGTTTGGACTCAGTCTGACCCTTATGTTGCCCTCCCCTAACGGTCTTGATTTATGGGCTTCTTTTAAAATGAGGCTGCATTTTAAATTGCATTTTAACCTGTATTTTAAATTGGTCGTCCCCCCCCCCTTTATGTTTTTATTGTACTTTTACTGGTGTTAGCCACCCTGAGCCTGGCTCTGGCCAGGGAGGGTGGGGTATAAATAAAATTTTATTATTATTATTATTATTATTATTATTATTATTATTATTATTAATGTTGGTGGCCATGCCTCCTGTGGCAGGGAGTTCCACAGTTTAACCATGCTCTGGGTGAAGAAGGACTTCCTTTTATGAGTTTGGAATCTTCCAACATTCAGCTTCATTGGAGGTTCACAAGTTCTGTTGTTGGGCGTTGGGCAGTGTTGTAAACAAAATCTGCCCTTTTCCCCCTTATGGGGTACCCAAGAGCCCATATAGAGTCCTTTTGTGGGTTCCCTATTGGTAGGAGAAAATAACAGAGGCCAACCAGAGAATATTGAGAAGCAAAGCAGCTAGTAAGCTTGATCTTTACTGAACTGTTGCAACAGGGTCCTCACTCACCAGACGCAGGAGGGAGGAGGAACCCAGAACAATGGTGCACAAGGCCTTATAAAGACATTTTATTTATTTTTTTAAATAATTTTTATTAGTTTTCCAGTTTTAAAACAAAACAACCACAACAACATAAAAACATCAACAAATACAAACAAACACACAAATATAAGTTCTTAACCTCATTTTCATAAGCCTCCTTTCTCGGACTTCCCCATACCTCACCCTTTTTACATCCTTATTTTACCATTTTTCAGCAACCATTTTAGCCAATTAAATTTAAATTTGTTATCTTTCTCAATTTCACCTTAAATCATCAAACATTTTCGGCTGTAATTCTGCATCTTCCTTCCCCTTGACATTTTAACACTCATCAATATTGTAACAGTTCTTAAGATAAGCTTTAAATTTCTTCCAATCTTCCTCCACCGTCTCTTTCTCTTGGTCGCGGATTCTGCCAGTCATTTCTGCCAATCCCATAAAGTCAATCACTTTTGTCTGCCATTCTTCCAGTGTGGGGAGTTCTTGTGTCTTCCAATACTTTGCTAGAAGGATCCTTGCTGCTGTAGTGGCGTACATAAAAAAGTCCTATCCTTCCTTGACACCAGTTGGCCGACCATGCCCAAGAGAAATGCCTCTGGTTTCTTATGAAAAGTACATTTAAGTACCTTCTTAATTTCATTATAGATCATTTCCCAAAAGGCTTTAATCTTTGGGCAGGTCCACCAAAGGTGAAAGAAGGTACCTTCAGTCCTTATATAGACATTTTAAATTCCCTGCCCTGGAGTTCAAGACCACCCCTCCATACATCATACATACATCACAGAAGAGGTGTTGTTGTTTTTCCTGTCTGCCAGGTTATCTGATTGCCTTTCCTGATAGTCTGTCACCCATTAAAATACTCAACTCCTGAGACAAGGGGAAGGCTCCCTGACCCCCCCCCCTCCTTGCAGAGTTGGTCAGTTTGGGAATCAAAAATGACTTCAGGTCGGTCTTCCTGTGCTGATCTATGTACGTGCTTGGTTGGTACACTTATGAACATTGTTGTTGTTTAGTTGTTTAGTCGTGTCCGACTCTTTGTGACCCCCTGGACCAGAGCACGCCAGGCACTCCTGTCTTCCACTGCCTCCCGCAGTTTGGTCAAATTCATGCTGGTCCCTTCGAGAACACTGTCCAACCACCTCGTCCTCTGTCGTCCCCTTCTCCTTGTGCCCTCCATCTTTCCCAACATCAGGGTCTTTTCCAGGGAGTCTTCTCTTCTCATGAGGTGGCCAAAGTCTTGGAGCCTCAGCTTCAGGATCCGTCCTTCCAGTGAGCACTCAGGGCTGGTTTCCTTCAGAATGGAGAGGTTTGATCTTCTTGCAGTCCATGGGACTCTCCAGAGTCTCCTCCAGCACCATAATTCAAAAATATCAATTCTTCGGCGATCAGCCTTCTTTATGGTCCAGCTCTTACTTCCATACATCACTGCTGGGAAAACCATAGCTGTAACTATACGGACCTTTGTTGGCAAGGCGATGTCTCTGCTCTTTAAGAATATTATCATCTATCTAAGACCTCAAAATTTCTATCACAGCAGCAAAAGCCAAGCACCCCTATTTATTTATTTTTTCTATTATCAGGAGGGAGAAAACATGTTCACTCTCCACTTTCTCGATCCCTTGCATAATTTTAAAAACTTCTATCCTTACCTTTACTCTAAACCAGAAAGTCACCCCAATGCAGCAAGCTGCGTGCTTGGTTCTTCCGCTTCTTGGAACATACCATTGCCCTTCTGTGGCTTAGCTTCAGTTTCCCCATTGCTCTTCTCCTGGCTAACTTTGCCGGCCTTCCTCATCCCCCTTCGCTCCTCGCAGAGGCTGTTGTTCCTGGACAGGTGGTCAGGAACAGAGGAAGGGGGGCTGGCCCTTGGGATTTGGCCTTGTTTACTCCATTCAAAGCCCCCCCCCCTTTTTTTGCCTTGTGTCCCCATCTGCTTCCTCTCACAAACAGAACTGTTGCCCTACCAGCCAGTACAGGCAGCCGGCCAGCTTGGCCACTGCTGCTTACGGTCGTTGGAGCCTCACTAATTTAGCTTCATTCCACCAAGTGCCTGGGCTGCCTCTTGTCAGATCAGGAATACCCCTATGATCACAGGGCGCCCTCAGAGATTTAGCTGAAACCGTTTAGCTTCTACTTACAAGTGGGTGGGTGCCTCAGACACCGTCTTTGTGCTTTTCTGCAGGACATACCACCAATTACAGTGTTAGATCGCCGGCAAAAAGCGCCCTTGTTTTTATATTAAAATTGCACCCCTACGGATTGCTTTCTTCGGTTATTAAAGTTAGCTTTACTTACTGCTCAATGTGCATTGGGGTGGGCACAGATTTCTCAGCATGGAGCGGGCGGGGGCGAGCGATAAGAGGCAACTCCAGCCCAGCGGAGGCGGGCACAAACCGTGTAATTAACAGTTGAAGCTCTTGGGGGAAATAATGTAAAAACAGGTGAGTGAAAACAAGCCCTTTGCATCCCAGATGAGGAGATGGGGAACGGCAGGCCAAATACTGAGCTCTCCCTCCCCAATGCCCCCACACACACCACAAGCAACTTTAGCTGGTGGGCAGGACTGTCTGCCTGTCATTCCCCATGACATAAGGGACAGATCCACGCATTTAGAGCACATGGCTTTCCCCAAAGAATCCTGGGAACTGTAGTTTAGCATAAAGGTAAAGGGACCCCTGACCATTAGGTCCAGTCGTGGCCGACTCTGGGGTTGCGGCCCTCATCTCGCTTTGTTGGCCGAGGGAGCCGGCATACAGCTTCCGGGTCATGTGGCCAGCAGGACTAAGCCACTTCTGGCGAACCAGACCAGTGCACAGAAACACCGTTTACCTTCCCGCCGGAGCGGTACCTATTTATCTACTTGCACTTTGACGTGCTTTCGAACTGCTAGGTTGGCAGGAGCAGGGACCGAGCAACGGGAGCTCACCCCGTCGTGGGGATTCGAACCACCGACCTTCTGATCGGCAAGTCCAAGGCTCTGTGGTTTAACCCACAGCGCCACCCACATAGTTTAGCATGCACAGCTGCAATCACCATCGCCCTTGACAAACTACAGTTCCCAGGATTCTTTGGTGCAGAGCGACACAACTCCCTTGGGAGGGCCTGTTGTCCTAGCATGTACTCTCCCCGCCCCCCAGCATTTGGAAAGCCACAGTCCACTTTTGCCTGACCCATATTTTGTTTGCATTGTGTGCTGTTTAGTTCCCTTGGGTCCGAGGCCATTCTCTGGCTGTGTCTTATTGGAAACCCTATCTTACCCTCTGAACCAGATCTTATCGGACACACGGAAGATCCACAGAGGGATTTTACTTAATGAAGCTTCAGTTCAACAAGTACATGGTCAGAATAATATAATAATAAATTATTATTTGTACCCCACCCATCTGGCTGGGTTTCTCCAGCCACTCTGGGCAGCTTCCAACAATGGTTAAAAATACATTAAAATGTCACACATTAAAAACTTCCCTGAACAGGGCTGCCTTCCAATGTCTTCTAAATGTCAGGTACCAGAAGTTGTTTATCTCTTTGACATCTGGTGGGAGGGTGTTCCACAGGGTGGGCGCCACCACCGAGAAGGCCCTCTGCCTGGTTCCCTGTAGCTTTGCTTCTCGCAGGGAGGGAACTGCCAGAAGGTCCTCAGCGCGGGACCTCAGCATCCAGGCAGAATGATGGGGGTGGAGACGCTCCTTCAGGTATACTGGGCTGAGGCCGTTTAGGGCTTTCAAGGTCAGCACCAACACCTTGAATTGTGCTCGGAAACATACTGGGAGCCAATGTAGGTCTTTCAGAAGCGGTGTTATGTGGTCTCGGTGGCTGCTCCCAGTCCCCAGTCTAGCTGCCGCATTCTGGATTAGTTGCAGTTTCCGAGTCACCTTCAAAGGTGGCCCCATGTAGAGCGCATAGCAGTAGTCCAATCGGGAGATAACCAGAGCATGCACCACTCTGGTGAGACAGTCTGCAGGCAGGGAGGGTCTCATCCTGCATACCAGATGGAGCTGATAAACAGCTGCCATGAACACAGAATTGACCTGCGCCTCCATGGACAGCTGTGAGACCAAAATGACTCCCAGGCTGCGCACCTGGTCCTTCAGGGGCACAGTAGCCCCATTCAGGACCAGGGAGTCCTCCATTCCCACCCACTCCCTGTCCCCCAAGAACAGTACTTTTGTCTTGTCAGAATATGGGTCAAGCAAAAGTGTGGGTGAGAGTCTCTGACCTGGAGGCGAGGCAGCACACTTTTGTGCTCAGTCTGGAGACAGGAACGTCTGTCCCTAAAGTATAATATCTGAGCTTATTCTTTTTTTAAAAAAATCTCTATGGCATGAGATTTGTCCCCAACCCTGTGTGGCTTTATCCTTTGCTGAATGGCCTTTAGGAAGATTCCCCTCAGCCTTCCTTCCTTCCTTGCTTACATCTCCTCCTAACCCCTTTAGATCTAGTGAGCAGTTGCTCTCTCTGTTCTCGCCAAATGTTACCAGGGAGACCTTGAGCTGAAGCCTCTTCCTTAACAACCCATGTTGCCTCCAGCAACCATCTCTGCCTTGGTCTCCAGCATCCTTGCAACCCTCCAGCATCACCATCACCTGCTCTCCCCTCGCAGGTGGGAGTGCTTCTCTTTCCCTTGTTGCGAGGGCAACTCCCTTTCACCCCTGAAAAAAAAAAAAAATCCCCTATGTCTTCCCCTCCCTCTCCCCCAGATTTGAAGCTGGAGAAATTTCATGGGATCATAGAATTGTGGAGTTGGAATGCCTCCCTCAAGGGCCCATCTGGTCCAAGGCAGGAATCGCAGCTAAAGAATCATATCTTCCCTAAACTCTGCTGCTCTCTAAAACCTTTTGCCTCAGAAGATTCAATGGTGGCTAGACAGACCTAAGAGTTATTTGGCCACTGAGACCAGCCTGTCTGGATGGGTTCCCCTCCCTCATCCCATTCTTCCGTTCTCCAGAGGGTTTGACTACTCTCTTAGCTTCTCTCCTACGTCCCTTGTGCCATCAGCCGACACGCAAGGAAGCATCACATTCTTGCTAAGGATGGACTAGAACAGTCTTCTCCAACCACAGGCAAACTCCGGCCCTCCAGATGTGTGGGACTACAATTCCCATCATCCCTGACCACTGGTCCTGTTAGCTAGGGATGATGGGAATTGTAGTCCCAAACATCGTTCTGCCCAGACACTGAGGTCTAGCGCCGAGGGCCTTCTGGCGATTCCCTCACTGCAAGAAGTCAAGTTACAGGGAACCAGGCAGAGGGCCTTCTCGGTAGTGGCGCCCACCCTGTGGAACGCCCTCTCATCTGATGTCAAAGAGAACAACAACTACCAGACTTTAAGAAGACAACTGAAGACAGCCCTGTTTAGGGAAGCTTTTAATGTTTAACAGAGTAGTGTATTTGAATATTCTGTTGGAAGCCACCCAGGGTGGCTGGGGAAGCCCAGCCAGATGGGCAGGGTATAAATAATATATTATTATTATTATTATTATTATTATTATTATTATTATTATTATCATTATCATTATCATCATCATCATCATCATCATCATCATCATAAATTGTCTATGCCTGGTCTTCCCCACCCTGGAGCCCTCCAGATGCTGCTAGACTTCTGCCCCAGCCAGCATGACCATTGATCAAGAGGATGTGAGCCATGGTCCATCAACATCTGGAGGTCACTGGGCTGGCAAAAGTTGGCACACGAGCTCATTGTTACCTGATCTGGCGGTCCCATGTGTGCAGCCTATAACACTCGGCTAAATTGTGTATTGACTCAACAGGCATCTAGTCTGCCACTATGAGAATGGGATAGGCGCATGACCTGAAGGCTCAGGTCTTCTGATGAGGGCTCTTCCCCCCCAGAATTTCTTCTCTAGCTCTGAATATTAAACATTGAATGATATGTTTCAGGGGTTTGGGCTAGATGACCCGCAGGGTACTTTCCAACTCTGCAATTCTATGATTCTATGTGCCTTCAGCCTTTGTGGACCAGGTGCCCAAAGCCAGCTGCTTGGGAGGGGCAGACGCTGAAGGTCTTGCTACTTGCGAAAGCAAACTCATGCCCATGAGATTGTAACGTGCTGAACGCACCTGCAACAGAGCCCCATTTAACGTTCTAAGCCAGAGAAAAGATTCTGGGATCTGCGGCTCTCTTTGGTCAATAGGCAGCACAGCTGAACATGACAAGCTGGGCAAATGAGCCAGCCAAATTGTGAGCTTCTGTGCCAAACCTTTTACTCTTGCTGATGAAAGGCCCGTTGATTGCTCTGAAACTGAGTGAGTTTTTTAAATGGGCATGGGGCTTACAAAACTATCCTGAGCTTGCGATGAACGGGGAAGTGGGAGGGCAGGATGTCTTGCGCATCGCACCATTTGCCCGTTGGTGCCCATCTGGCACCAAAGCAGACTCCAGAGTGGCGCCGAGCCCGAGTATGGCACCATCACCATGGGTGGGCCAACACCGCAGGCCGGGAGAAGACTTGGACATTGTGAAAAACTCACAAACACCAAGGTGATTCTGAGCAGGGCTGCGGAGGGTTTTCTCCCTGCTACTTCTAAGAAATATGGCACAGTTACTCAAACCACAGAGTTTTCCCACTGCTGCTCTCAACCTGAGCACGCCATACATCACTTAAACAGTTAACGTAAGTCTAAGAGCAATTTTTGCCAGTGCCTTATGAGTGACTAATCTGCATTTATTTATTTTTAAGCAAAGCAGATCTTCTCTGGCGGCTTCGTAGCAAAGCCAGAAGCGGCGATGCTCTAGGGAGGGCCTCAGGCTGACCCAGGGAGGCTGGAATTGAGGCCAGATGCAAAATCTGTGTCAGGCACCTACTCAGAGCTGCCTCCCTTCACAGCCAGCAGCCCCCAAATAATACCTTTTAGCCGTTCTGCCTCTAGACCCTCCTGCCTCTAGATTAACTCATTTCGCTTCAGGTATGCCTCACTAGGATCCAGAAAGTTTCTTTCGCGCTGCATGGGGCACCCTTGGGCAACCAGGTGCCCTACAGATGTTTCCCACCAGCTGTGCTTTCTTGGACTACAACTGCCAACAAACCTATCGGCTGCAAGAGCATGTGACTGTTTCGCATGTTTTCAAGTGTGCTCTATTTTATTCTTAATCACATTGTTTTATTGCTTCGGCATTTTAATAAGTGAAGGAAGCAGTGAGGGGCTTGCAACTTTAGCAGCTCTCTCTTCTGCACCTAAGTCGTTACTTGCAGCAGTCCTGGGTTTTTATTTGGGGGAGGAGATGCATCAAACCCCGAGCTTGTGAAATGGCTAGAGAGAGGCAGGGTGGTGTAGTGGTTAGAGTGTCGGACTAGCACCTGGCAGAGACTAGGGTTCAAATCCCCTCACTCAGCCATGAAGCTCACTGGGGTGACCTTAGGGAGCAGTTGTAATTATTATTATTATTATTATTATTATTATTATTATTATTATTATTCATTCTCTGCCCATCTGGCTGGGTTCCAGCAGAATATTCCAGCAGAATATTAAAATACAATGATTCATTGGGTAGATATTCCTGTTCCTCCTCCTCAGTCTATGCATTTCTAAACATCTATTGCAAAATTTGGAGAAGTGTCAGACTAAAAGACAATTATGTTCTGATCCCTGTAGTAGCCGGGGATCTGCAAAAATTAGGCAATTAGCTTTAAAAGGGGGGTAACAATTGCTGGACACATTGTAGTCTGACCTCCCCACAAAGGTATCAGAATGAGTGATGAATAAATAGCCAATGCCATCTAACATCCCTGTCAGCAAATCAAGATGAATGCTCAATAAGCATCTCCCTAACCCAGGCCCTGGATAATGGGGCCCTTTCTGTCGGTTTGCAAGCCCCCTCCACAGAGGCTGGCCCCTCTCACTGTCCTCGGAGCTTGCATACCGGTAACCTCCTCTTGCTGATATCCAGACAGACCTGGGAGATTTTGATAGGCGACATTTTCCCAAGCGTGGGTAAAATGCACAACCCCTCCCTCCTGCTTCTTCCCTAGCAGGGAAAAGGAGACAGACAGAAACGTCTATTTTACATCCTTTTATTTCTGTCTACAGCACTAGAGAAAAACACATCCTTTCAGTTCAGTTCTTCTAGCAAGTGTGACAAACTTCCTGAGCATGCGCAAACGGAAGGTTTCAAATTACACTCTTCACAGAGACTTTTCCAGCCTGTGAACATCCGGGGAAATTCCTTCCCACAGATAGCCGCATCATGTGATGTCAACAATCTGTCTGTTTGCAGCTGCGATGTTTCCATATACTGACACTTTCTATGTCCAGCTGTCCTTTGCCAACAACAAATGGTGTGTTGAATATATGCTATATGGTCATTGATGGACCTAATAGACATCTCAAGCCATTTGCACATGTTGCCATTCAACCATTCCATGCAGAATGTCGGCACCCTCTATATAGAAAGGAGCAAACCAGGGATATTTTAGTGAGCAGGCTAGCAGGCGAGGCCCATGACTTACATCATAGGAGCCTACACAACACACAAACACCGTTGCTGTAGGTAGGTTTTATTTTATTTGTTTTTCATCTTATATTTTGGAAGTATACATACAGGTATTTTTTCCTTTAATTTTTTTTTTTTGGGGGGGGGCCCAAGAGAGTGAGGTCCTAAGCTATAGCTTGTTTAGCTTATACGTAAATCAAGCACTGCCATAAGTTGTGACGTTCTTGTTTTGTTTTTAAATGAATAAGGTTGCCAACTGCATTAGCTGCCCATCTACTACTGAGCCAGGTTCAACAACAACGGTTCAGGATCCAATTAATGGACCACCTGAGCCCTTATATCCCAGCTTGATCACTGAGATCACCTGCAGGAGTGTTGTTGGTGAGGCTTGTTTGACAACAACAACAAGAGACCAAGTCTTTAGTACCATCAGCCTAGTCCTGTGGAACTCTCTGCCAATAAAGAATTAGCAGGCTCCTTCTGCACCAACCTTCAAATGCCTGCTGGAAACTTTTCTATTCTGTCAAGCTTATGCAGGCAGCAGTGGTGTAATGAATGGAGTATCAGGCTGTCATCTGGAGGACCAGGGTTTGAATCCTCACTCTGCCATGAAGCTCACTGGTGGTGGCCTTGGGTGCCAGTCACTGCCTCCTAGCTTAACCTACCTCCCAGGATTGTTGCGCAGATTAAATGGAGGAGTGGGTAGAACCACGAAACCACCTCGAGCTCCTTCAAGGAAAAGGTGGGGTGCAAATGCAGCCAATAAAATTCAGTAATAGTGACCTTGAAGAAATGGAGGCAGTGAGAGATTTTACTTTCTTGGGCTCCATGATCACTGCAGATGGTGACGGCAGCCACAAAATTAAAAGACGCCTGCTTCTTGGGAGAAAAGCAATGACCAACCTAGACAGCACCTTAAAAAGCAGAGACATCACCTTGCCAACAAAGGTCCCTATAGTTGAAGCTATGGTTTTCCCAGTAGTGATGTATTGAAGTGAGAGCTGGACCATAAAGAAGGCTGATCGCCGAAGATTGATGCTTTTGAATTCTGGTGCTGGAGGCAGTGGCGTAGCGTGGGGGGTGCAGGGGGGGCCGGCCGCACCGGGCGCAACATCTGGGGTTAGGGCAAATCCACGAGTTAGGGGGCGCAAATCCATGGGTTAGGGGGCGCAAATCCACGGGTTAGGGGGCGCAAATTACTTGCCTTGCCCCGGGTGCTGACAACCCACGCTACGCCACTGGCTGGAGGAGACTCTTGAGAGTCCCATGGACAGCAAAGAGATCAAACCTCTCCATTCTGAAGGAAATCAGCCCTGAGTGCTCACTGGAAGGACGGATCCTGAAGCTGAGACTCCAAGACTTTGGCCACCTCATGAGAAGAGAAGACTCCCTGGAAAAGACCCTGATGTTGGGAAAGATGGAGGGCACAAGGAGAAGGGGATGATGGAGGATGAGATGGTTGGACAGTGTTCTCGAAGATACCAGCATGAGTTTGTCCAAACTGCGGGAGGCAGTGGAAGACAGGAGTGCCTGGCATGCTCTGGTCCAGGGGGTCATGAAGAGGCGGACACCACTAAACAACAACAACAACAACAATAGTGGCCTTGGCCCTGGCCTTGAAGATACAACAAACCCAGAAGTTAAGAGAACAACTACAAGTCACAGAATCACATTTAATAGGAATGAATAAAATGTATAAGGAATGCCTAGGGATGGTCCACAAACTAACAATGAAAAGTGAAGAAAGTCAGTGAAGCGGCATGCCCATATAATATGTTATACGAAGAAGAATATTGAAAACCCAAATGCATTTTAACTCATATAAGTCTTCGTCAGCGGCCAAAAATGCGTCAATAATACCACCATCTCCATCAAACTGCTTAGAAGTCGATACACACAGGAATACAAATGAGATCCATATCGTTTCGGCTTTTGCAGGGCCTGAAGAATGGAATTAAAATTTATGTTTATACTTGGAACACCCAAAACGACGGCCCTCGGATAAAAGCAATGCAATGTACAACCCAGTCAATGCCATAGGAGAATCTGATTGCAAGTTATCACTGGGAAAGGGCCACTTGGCCACAGCTGGCGGCGAAGACCTTAACAATAATGAAAACCAGGGAGCTGCAAACCCCCCCCCCACACACACACACACAGAGTGGTACCGCTGGATATGAATGGGATCCATTCCGGAACCCCATTCGCACCCAGAAGCAAATGTAACTAGCGATGGTACGGCATGTCTGCGCATGCGCACATCACTTTTCGCCGCTTCTGCGCATGCGCGTGACGTCATTTTGAGCATCTGTGCATGCGCGAGCGGCGGAACCCGGAAGTAACTCGATCTGTTACTTCTGGGTTGCCGCAGAGCGCAACTCAAACACGCTCAACATGAAGCATATTCAACCTGAGGTATGATTGTATTGAAACAAAGAGAGAGGATAAAGTCTTTGGTCTCATTTCCCAAGCAACCCCCCGCAACCTGGGGTTATTGAAGAAACCTGCTCTCAAGTAAACCTTACCAATGCCACTCATTTCAAAACCTGCCACCCAAAATGCAAACGTGGAGCTAGAATGGCTTCGCAATATCTGCTTGCTCGAGGTTCATGGAAGGGGTTGTCTGGCTTCCGAAGCACCAAGCTGGGGGGCCACCACCTTCCTTCTCCCCTCTTCAGCCTGCCATCTTCTTCCTCGTTCCCCTGCAGCTGGGGGGGGGCAGAGGGGCAGAGAGACTCCATTAGCATTCAGATGCTGTTCTGGCTGCCCTTCTTGTATTTTTGCTGCTGCTTCTCCTCACCTACCATGACTAAGCAGAGAAGGGCAAGAAGCTGGAGGAGGAGGAATGGCAAGCTATGGGGGCTTGTCAGCAGAGGGACACCCCCCCCAAATAATTCCTCAGTTTTGAAGTGAGAGGCAGTAGTGTGGACTCAGCCTTGCTTGGAAATTCCACCTCTTAGCCACTCTCCATCCTCCTCTCAGATACTTAGGGGCTAAACTCTGGACATCCTCAGAGACGGTCATTTATATATCTACTAGGGGGTGCGAGTGGCGCTTTGGTCTAAACTACTGAGCCTCTTGGGCTTGCCAATCGGAAGGTCGGCAGTTCGAATCCCCACGACGGGGTGAGCTCCCGTTGCTCAGTCCCTGCTCCTGCCAACCTAGCAGTTCGAAAGCATGCCAGTGCAAGTAGATAAATAGGTACCGCTGCGGTGGGAAGGTAAACTGTGTTTCTGTGTGTTCTGGTTTCCATCATGCTGTCCCATTGCTGGCCACATGACCCAGTAAGCTGTCTGTGGACAAACACCAGCTCTCTCAGTGTGAAAGGGAGATGAGTGCCGCAACTCCATAGTTGCATTGACTGGACTTAACCGTGATTGGACTTTACCTTTTTTAAATATCACTACATGGCATGACAGTGGAACAAACTTCCTTGGAAAGTGGTGGACTCTCCTTCAGTAGCCTTTTTTATCTCCCCCACTCCTCCCCCGCCCTTTGAAGATGGGGACAACTGTTGCCTGCCTCTGGTCTTCAGGGACCTCACCTGTTCTCCAATAATTCTCAAAGATTATAGACAGAGGCTCTGAGATTACACCCGCAAGCTCCTTTGGTACCCTTGGGTGCAGTTTATCAGGCCCTGCCTGGAGATTTGAATTCATTTAAAGTAGCTAGGTGCTCCCTAGCTAGGTGCTCCTAAAGCTATGGTTTTCCCAGCAGTGATGTATGGAAGTGAGAGCTGGACCATAAAGAAGGCTGATCACTGAAGAATGGATGCTTTTGAATTCTGGTGCTGGAGGAGACTCTTGAGAGTCCCATGGACTGCAAGAAGATCCAACCTCTCCATTCTTAAGGAAATCAGCCCTGAGTGCTCACTGGAAGGACAGATCCTGAAGCTGAGGCTCCAAGACTTTGGCCACCTCATGAGAAGAGAAGACTCCCTGGAAAAGACCCTGATGTTGGGAAAAATGGAGGGCACAAGGAGAAGGGGATGACAGAGACGAGATGGTTGGACAGTGTTCTCGAAGCTACCAGCATGAGTTTGACCAAACTGTGGGAGGCAGTGGAAGACAGGAATGCCTGGCGTGCTCTGGTCCAGGGGGGCATGAAGAGTTGGACGCGACTAAATGAAACCAAAAAGGTATTCCCTTACCACATTTCCCCCCCTATCTTGTGCTGCAGCTCCCTCCTTACACCACTTGTTCGGTTATCACCAGGTTGGGCATCACTTTCCTTTTGGGTGACGACAAGAGGCAAAGTTGTCACCCAGTAACATTTTCCAGTCTTCTCCATGCAGAGGACCTACTAGCACTTGCTTGTTCTTTCTCTTGCTTCGAACACAGCTGGAGAAACATTTTATTATTATTTCTAGCCTCTCTTGCAAGGGCTTGCCAAGGGCTGTAAAAAGAGAAGATGCATTGCAGGAATGTGTCCTCCTCTGGGCATTTCAGGGAGGAGACAGTGGTTGATTTCAACCAAACAGAGATTTGTGGGCCTTAGGTTTTCATGGAAAACCCTCCCTCATTTCCCGGGAGGCTCCCTTTGCCTAGCTTTGTGTCAAACAGTCAATATTTCTGAAACCCTGGAGAGCTGCTACTGCCAGCCAGTGCAGACTGTATGGAGCTAGGTGGAGCAGTGGTCTGACTCAGTAGGAGGAAGCTCCCTCTGTTGTAAATTACTGGAGAGGGGAGGGCACACTTGTGGGTGCTTGCTCTTCCATCATTGTGTTGCCGCTTGTTTGGTTCCATCTCTGAAGCTGGGAGCCCATCAAGGGTCAAGATGGGCACTAGGAAGGGGGGCCAGGAGGTAGCACTTGGGCAGAGCCATAGCCTCCTGCATCCCAGAAGGGGGCTGTCCAGCTTTCTGCTCTTTAACTGGCCGTCTGCCCCCAACAGCTTGTTGCTATTATTACATCTCATTCTCTCTCTCTCTCTCTCTCTCTCTCTCTCTCTCTCTCTCACACACACACACACACACACACACACACACATTTCAGGTTTTTCATATATCATTTACATTCAAATAAAATCATATTTTTTTTTTACATTTATAGGGTTCCTTGAATCCTTAGACCTCCTCTTGCCCCGCCATGGTTTCCATTGCAAATCTTTTCCTGCTGCATCTTATAACATTTATCCAATTTTTTGTTTACCATATATCCTGTTTTAATCATAAAATTCTTACATTACAAGTGTTATATCAGACCTATTAACGTTTTTAAACCTATACAGTGCTTTCTAAGGTAATCTATAAACTTGTCCCATTCTTTATTAAATTTCTTGTCTTCTTGGTTTCTGATTCTCTCAGTCAATTTAGCCAATTCAGCATAGTCCCTCATATTGAGTATTCTTTCTTCTCTGGTTTGAACTTTGTCTTCCTTCCATCTCTGGGGGAAAAGCATCCTCGCAGCTGTCGTCACACACATAAAAAGTCTTTTCTCCTCCCTTGGTATTTCTTCGATTCATTATATATCATTTCCTAGAATGCTTTTGTTGTTTTGCACATCCACCACATGTGGTGGAAAGTGCCTTCTTTCTCTTTACATTTCCAACATATATTGGTAGCAATTCTATACATTTTTGCTAACCTAGTAGGAGTTAGATACCAACTATACCAATAGTTTTCATATATGGTAGTTCTCTTTCAATGTACAGCATGCTATTATTACATCCAAGAAACTCTTTCACTCCTCATTTAATCCCCACAACGACCCCATGAGGAAGGCTCAGCCGAGAGGCAGTGACTGGCCTATGGTCCCCCCAGGGAGCTTTGTGGCCATGTGGGGATTCGAACCCTGGTCTCCTGGGTCCTGTTCCGACACGATAACCACTACACGACGCTGCGTCTAATTGTCCTCTTAGTCTAAATCCTTTTTCTTGGGCACAGAGGGCAGGAAGCGAGAAGGAACTAGGCAGGAAAGGGCTTGGGTGGGGGGCAGCTGAGGAGGCAGGAAAGGGAGATGTGTTAGGGGGGTTGGAGTCTGTGAGTGCCTGACAACCTGGGAGGCTCAATCTCTGGCTTGGAGGAGCTTCCTTTTAGCCCAAATACTGTGTTGCTGTAGCTGAGCATCCTTTCCTGATTTATGATGTTAGCTGCCCTGAGCCTGGCTCCCACCGGGGAGGGTGGGGTACAAATAAAAATATATTTTTATTATTTTTATTAAACGCACTCTGCACATGCTCTGCCTTTACTGTCACTTCACCATTTTCTGTGTCCTGAGGCAGCTTTGAGGAGGCCTCGGGTCATGGCAGGGAATGATAAAATTATCAGGAATAACTGGGGGGGGGGGTGCGTGGAGGAGAGAACCAAGGAGGGAGCTTCTATAGGGCGGAATCCGCCTCCCCGCCCCCTAGCCGCGGCTTCTATCTTGCGGAGATGGGCGCTCATCCGCCTCCAGCACCAGCAGGAATCCAACAGGTGCCAGCTCCCGTTGCCAGGAGAGAAAGCTCCACCTGTTGAAAGCCTGCCTGCTGCGTTCCTTTTTAAGACGGCAGCCTTTCCCTCCTTTCTTTCTTTCCCCGCTAAAAACCCTTGCAGCCCTGGTCGTGCCGGGAAGGGGAGGGGGCGGCTTCGAGGTGGAGAAGGAGGGTCTTCGGTGGGCAAAGCAGGCCGGCTGCGTCCAGCCGCGGACACTCGAGAGCAGCTCCAGAGAGGCTGGGAAGGGCAAGCCAGGCAGGCAAGGAAGGGAGCAGGAGTGCCAGCTTGGGCCCGTCACCGTGGGTACCCGGGGCCGTGGGTGCCACGCAGCGTGCATGGCCCTGGCTCCAAAATTTGTGGGTGCCCGGCCGCTCCATGCTGAATTTTGTGGGCTTTGGCACCCATGGTAGGGAGGGTCTGCACGATGCCAACGCGTCTCCCGGGGTTGCCAGCTTCGTTCAGCCGGGCGGCGAAGTCCTGGCTGCCCATAAAACCACGGAGGGAGGGGACATGTGTGTGTGTTCAAAGCCCCATTGCCTTGGGAGCGCGGGCAGAAGGCAGCGCCAACGCTGGCGCATCTCTGCCTTGCCGGGGGTTGGACTAGATGACCCGGCGGGGTCCGTCGCCACGCTACGCTCCTCCGATCCCCGTCGGCAGCCCGGGTGGCTCCCCGCCTCCCGCCGGAGGAAGAGGAGGAGCCGCTCGGCGGCGGCGGCGGCGGCACCTGCAGCATCCCGGCATCAGCAGCATCAGCACCGCCAGGCTCCGCCAGAGCCGGGCGGGGTTTCTGGGTGGCCGAGCCGCCCCGTCGTCGCCATGTGGCGGCGGGAGGCGCAGCGGCGGGCGCGGCGCGGAGGCGCAGCGGAGGCGCCGGGCGCCGGGCGCCGTCGGCGGGCGAGCTGAGCCGGGCGGCGCGAAGCAGGGGCCGGCACGGGGCGCGGGGCCGGCCGAGCCATGGCGCTGCCCTGGGCGGAGGCGGCGGAGCGCGGAGGCGGAGGCAGCGCCCGGCCGCAGCCTCGCTGGCCCGGCGGCGCCCCGGGCGGACGACGAGCGGCGGGCCCCGTCTCGGGGCGGCGGCCCCGGCGGAGGCTGGTGGCGCCGCTGCCCGGGATGCGCTGAGCCCCGACCAGCCCCCTCCCCTCGCTCGCCGAGCCCTCCCTCTGCGCTCCTCCTGCCTTCTTCCCGGGCGGGCCCCGATCCAAGGAGGGCTCCCTCGGGGCGGCCATGGCGCTCCCGCAGCAGCAGCAGCAGCAGCAGACGCCGCCGCCACCGCCGGGCAACACCACCATAACGTATATTTTCGTTTACAGCCCCAGCGGGAGCGGCAGCGGGCCGGGGGGCGCGCCGGGGGCCGGTCCGGGCGTGGAGCCCACCCCGCACGCCGCGCCGGCCCCGCTGCGAGGGCCCAAGAGGAAGCTGTACAGCGCCGTGCCCGGCCGCAAGTTCATCGCCGTCAAGAGCTACACGCCGCAGGGCGAGGGCGAGATCCAGCTCAACCGAGGAGAAGCCGTCAAGGGTGAGTGCCAGAGCGGGGTGGGGGGTTGGGGGCACGTGGGAGGGAGAGGGGGCAGTTGGACACACCTCCTTCATGGCGGGCGGGGGGGGGGCGACGGAGGGAGGAGGAGGAGCTGGGAAGATGCGCCGGGCCACCCACGCATCTGGTACCCAATTTGCTGGAGTATCCTTAGATTGACTTGGCACTGGCAGATAACTTTTGGTAAAGTGGGGTGGGTGGGTATGGCAAGCCTAGGCTGGGCAGCGTCAGCCAGAGGAGATGTTGCCAAGAATGTGCTTTGGGAAGTAGGAGGAATGGGTTCAGGGGAGTGGGCAGGGGATTCTTCTGGGTGGGGGGAAGGGTTCTGTCTGGGTGATTGGGGAGCATTTGTGTTTAGCGTGGACTCTGGGTCAGAGGGTCTTCCTGGACCCAACAGCAGCCAGGCAGATGTCTCTGAAAGATGCATAGGTGGTGGCACTCCAAGTCCGTTCTCTCTCTCTCTCTCTCTCTCTCTCTCTCTCTCTCTCTCTCTCTCCCCCCCCCCCCAAATATACTGTGGATCTGAAATCTGGGAATTTCCCACCTGCCAGGTTGTAGAGGTGGTTATTGTGGGCCATGTTGGCCTTCCTGTGAGATGGCAAAAGAGGTCTTGTTTTCCTTCTGGGTGAAGGATGGTCAGATCTTGCAATTGAGATTTGCTTGGTGCTTGACTTTCTCCCTGCGGGATGGGGAGGGGGGGGGAGAGAGAGAGATTTATTGCAAATAGGAGAATTACCCTTACGTCTGCGTACTCATTAAAAATGTGCCACTGTGAATCGCTGGCAAATGGATTGTGTCTGTGGCCGGATTGATGAAGCACCAGGGTTCATTTTAGGACACGGATGACCCGACTGCACCTGCCAGCGATTTCTGTTGTCGCTTTTAGCAGATATGGAGCAGCAGTCCTTCCATTTGTGGGTGCAAGTAACCGGGGGTCTGAGCACAACTTCTGTGCTCGTGCAACGCAACAGATGGGTGAAGAGCTGGCAACTCGTCTGGGCTTATGCAGCAGGCGGGTGTCAGAAGAACTGTCGCATCTGGGTTTCGTGTGAGATGCCTGGTTCACCTCCCCCCCCCCCCCCAGTCCCTGGGGAAGTGTCCTTGCGAGGGTCTCGGGTTGCAGCTCACTGTTCTGTTGCGAGTTCCTGGTGCAAAGACAAGAATGCACTTCGTAAGCTACCATTTTTCGTGGAGGTGTAGTATCGCCTGCTGGTTGAAATTGTGACATGTGAAGCAGCTCTTCTGGCTGGAAGAGGCACACCAAGTGGTTTCTTAGAACTTGGAGCCAGAACGCTCTATGCCTGGAGTGTTCCTGACAGATGGCTATTCCTTGCAAACGTCCAAGGAAACGGGAATCTGCAGCTTCCCTCACTGGGTATCCACTCCTGCTGCTGAACCGCACTAGTTTCCAAGCTGTTTTAACCCTCAGGACCGTAACCTAATTCAGCCTTGGGGCTAACTAAGCCTGCTTAAGAAGACCTTTGCAAAACTACACACCCTTGAAACATTTTTTTAAAAAAGGACTGGTTGATCTCCACGGTGTGCCTGTGCCTTTACTCAGATACACCTCCGATCTACCGTCTTGTCTTCTGAATGCTGCCCTTCTGGGTTATCCTCTGCCAGGTGGTAAAGAGTCAGTCTGTCAGTGCATTACTCCAAAGCTTTGGGGGCTGGCCAGTCCAACCTTCTGAACTGGAGACTCAGTGCCAAGCTGGGCATGATGCTCGTCGTACCATTTGCCTTTGCTTGGCTGTTTTAAAGAGTGGATAGTAGGTGAAGAAGAGAGCTGGATCGGGCCCATAGCATGACACAAGGGAGCATTGATCCTTTGCTTCTGCTGTGGTCAGAATCGGAGCCAGATCCCCACCCACCTTCCCCAAACACCTGCTGGGGAAACTGCATTGCCACCAATCAGAGCCTTCCTCCCATTGCCTGCAGCAGGTACTTCGGCCGTGCATTGGCAAGCAGCAAATGTCAGGCCTGGCTTGGTCCCCACTTTGCCCTCCAGGCCCGCTGCTTGCGGTGGCTGTTGTTACCAGGGCACTGATGAGCATCTTGAGCTGCAGAGCAAAGTGGGGATAGCGAGCTGTGATGTAGCTCATGGCTTAACCTCCTTAGGAAACTCAGAAGAGTTCTCCTGGGTGGGCCCAGAGGCCAGTTCTTCACGGTGGCCAAACAGGCGCTTCTGTAAAGAAAGCAAGCAGGGCCTGAGCACTGCAGAACTTTCCACATTGCTGAGCTCCAAGAACTGGTATTCAGAGACGTCCTACCTCAGGCAGTGGAGGGCAGGACACAGCCGTTGTGGAGGGACCTTCCCTGAGGAATGAAGGTGCAAGAGAGCAGAACATTTGCAGAATCGGGGAGAAGGACTTGGCTGGCACAGTAAAAAATAAACCCGGCTGGGGAAGAGTTGGGATGGTGAGCAAGTCTAAAGACCTTTCTGGCTGATGGCTTCAAAGTCATTCTAGCTGGGTCAAGGCTTACATGGAATCCGGTCAGTGGCACAGAGGAGAGGGTACAGGCGCAGCTTTTTTATATATGTTTGTGGCCTATGTGTCACATGAATGAAGACACAACAAAGCTGGCGTTTTAACGGTACTAAGGAGTTGCTGAGAAATTCCTCAGGACCCATGGTCTGACTGTACAAGGCAGCATCTTGTATTCACTTATGGTTGGGCTACTCCTGGCACCTGTAAAATCCAGCAAATTTTTCTCCTTGACATTTTGCATATCTTCTGATTTTGAAGCGTTTGCTTATTTGGAGGCACCTATAGAAAACGGGATGGGGGGGTGTTGTTGCTATGATTTATCTAGAAAATATCAATTTATTCTACAATCTGCCTTTCAGCCAAAATATTCTCAAAGCAGAGCAATGATAAAACGCCTCTCTAATAAAACAGTCAGCTAATCACAATGAGAAACAGCCAAAAACAAAACAAAAAAACCCAGCAGGAGAAATTAAAATAGCACCACAGAGAACTAAACCTACTCAGGTTAGAAGCCTGCCTGCAAATTAAAAAGACTTAATTAAACACACCTAAATCGACTAAGCTTTTGAGTGTGAACCTAGGGAAGGGTTAATGTTTACCATGTGATCACCACCCTGATTTCTTCCCTGGATTTGCATCTCCAAATAATTGATACTGTTTCCAGAGTTGCATGGATATGTTATTCTGCAGAATTCTGAGACTTGATTCTGACCATTCTGCGTCTGCAGAATTTGTATTTCACTGCCCCACTTGCTGTAAGATTGGGGGACATATGGCTGAAAGGTCCTGCTTTTTGCCAGGAGATTGTCCCAGGTGACTTCTGGTTCCCTTTGCATGAAGACAGGAATTGAGAGGAGCAACGTGCAGCCCAGCAAATGAGCAGGGGGCAAATGAGCTAAGCCAAGACCAGCGCTATCATGCAGACAAACCTTTGGAGATGATGAAATGGGTTCAGGGCCTGGTTAGTGCTGTAGCGCAGAGGTGGGGCCTATCTGTGGTCCTCCAGATGTGGCTGTACTCCAGCTCCCATCAAGGATGGTCCATGGGCAGGGATGACGGGAGCCCCCTCCCCAGGTCCCCCAGCCCTACCCTACAGCAAAATCCATGTTCTGGAAGGAGGACGGTGTTTGTGTGATGGCTTTGTGAATTCCGCATGCGAATCAGGCTTTGCTGGAGCTGTTGCCAGGAAGGACTTGCGTCTCACTGCCATGGTTACGGGGAAAGCTCTCTTCAGAGCATCGTCTGATGCGGGTGGCCTGTCAAAGGGTGTAAGAGGAACGGAGAGGATTGCACAAGATGGGTTTTTTTGTACCACTTGCTTTGAACGATCCAGGTGCATGCCAAAAACAAAACTCCAAAGAAGACCGTCCTTACTAATTTGAAATTGCAGCCCCACCTAGAAACCTAAATCTGTTGGTCCCACTGCTGATATGACCACAAATTCCTTTCCACCTCTTTGAAGCTGTCTGGTATATGTCAAGGTGGTGTTTATGTTGTGTTTGTTGCCCCTGGAAAGGTTAACTCCTGCTCTTCACCAGCATTCCACGAAAATTTCTTAGAAGGATGCCTGCACATTTTGCTTTATAACTTTATTTCTAAGAGGGCTAGATACTTTCAAAAAAATTATTTTATTTTGACAAACTAATGATCATAAATAAATAAGAATAAAAATATGCACCCCACCACCGAGACCATTCCATTGTAAGTATCCAACCTCCCAAAATTTCAACACCTCTTGCGATGGTTTGACCCCTTTCCGTTTTAACAGTACAAATTCTACAAACACCTTCCAGATCTCCCCAAAATCATTTCTCCTACACATTCCCCGTCTTACCTTAACTTGATGCTTTTCTTACAAAAATGAAAGTTCTGAGCCTGGGGTCCCCAGTGAAGGTCTTCATGGCCACCGGGTTGGCAACCCCAGTTTTAAGAGGAGACGCTGCCAGAGACTAAACCTGCAACCTTCTTCTGAACTATGCTCCCAATCTTCCTGCTCTTTGACCTTCCCACAAGCTCCTTCCCCAGTTGCCCTGAGCTCTTGGCATTTTCCTTCCCTTTCAGCCCCTGCTGCCCTACGACTGGGCCCTTGCCTGTTCTGTTGCCCTTCCTCATCTCTCCTGGCTGCTCTGCCCCTGAGTCATAGAATCATAGAATCATAGAATCATAGAGTTGGAAGAGACCACAAGGGCCATCGAGTCCAACCCCCTGCCAAGCAGGAAACTGTTGGGATTCAGAACTTATAGGGTTAAGATGTTCTGTGACGCCTCACATTCTGACGTGTGGAAAGAGGGAGGAGTTCTAGTTGTTGTTCTCTCTGTGTCTCTGAGAGAGACGAGCTGGACGCCATGAATGCTAGCAGTCCAGGAGATTTTGGGAAATGCTGAGCTGTAAATATTTGCTACAATAAAGAACTGTTGAATTTGGACATACACAGTGCTTGGTGTATTTGGATCTGAAGCAGACTGCGACAGTTTTGATCCGCTGTGTTTTTACTCTGCAAGGCGAAACTGGAGGCAAAGAGAGGGTCTGCGCAGCTTGCTGGGGAGCGTGCCGGACCACTGGGGCTAATTGGGGCCATAAAGCAATTAGATGGCCAGTGCAATTAAGATCTTATCAGATCTTTCACAGGTTATGGAGGACCTAATTACCGCTAATAAAACTGTTGCTAAGAGTCTGCCGGTGAGCTTTGAAGTCTTGAAGTCAGCTTGGCAATAGCTGGAGGACGCTAGACGGAGCGGAGGTCTGCGTTCTGTGTTCTGCCTGCTGCAGAGAGGCAAGAGTTGCTGAGGCAGAGAGCTGGAAAAGCAGCTGTGAAGAATCGGGTGCCGGAGAGCTGGCTGGTGAAACGTGAGTACAGCAGCTGGGGCCCCGGGAAAGAGGAGAGAATGGCGGACAGCCAGGTTCTTGAGGACGTTCCGCTTGAAAAGCTCATTTTAAGAAGTTGGGCAACCTGGTCCAGAAGAGTAAGGGGTTGGTTTCTGGTTACTGGGCTTTGGAATGCAAGCCAGAGAGAACCACGTCCCCTGAATTCAGGTCCTGAAGGGACAGACGTTACAGGCTTTGAGGCTGCGTTGCCTGAAGAAAGCCAGCAGAGAATGCAAAGAGAGCTTGCTATGCTGAAAGCATGCGTACATGCATCACTTTTGCCCAGTTTGGAGGGCGTAAAGTCAGCAAGGGCTGCCTGGGAGGTGCTGAGAAGTTTGTGTGAAACTTCAGCAGGATGCCAGGGCCCTGGAGGAGTCATGCAGAGCCTGGAACTGGCTGTAGCCCCAGTCCCTGAGGTGCAAGTCGGGGGGGCTGAGAGTTCCAAAGGCAAGTTTCAAAAGTTTTCCACTGTGAGTGCTGAAGTGGAACGCAGTTTCAGCGAGGGCAGGGCTGGCACAGAGGGCTCTTCCGGAAGAAGGGGGGCCAGGCCAGCTGAAAGGAGCCCTGGGCAGTATTTTTCCACTGGGGATTGTCGTATTCAGCCAAAGTCTGGAAGGCTGAGGAGAGCTAGACGCTTCAAGGTCGGCCACCTGGACAAAGTGAAGATAAGGCCTAAAGAGTCGCGTGGGAACGCAGAGGCCAGGCCGGTCTCCAAGGCAACGGAGGAGGCTACTTCTACGGAAGCTGCCGAGGTCCTGAGCAAGGGGGAGTTGGTTGCCAAGACAACCAGACAGAACTGCTGTAGAAGCCCAGAGAGAGGGGGCAGCGATACGTTTGTTGCCAGTATGGCTTTGTTTGAAGACAGCTCTGAGAGACACACTAATTTTCGTTTTGTAATCGACTCAGCAGCTAACTGCAACCTGATCCCAGAGACCCCTGCAGTCGAGATGTGGAATTGCAAGGCAATTCCGGCTGGGAAAACTGTTCAGTTTGCAAGTGGGGAAAAGAAAAATGTGACTAACTTTGCAAATGTATTGTTTTCTGTTTTGCAGGAGCAGATGGAAGTTTGCATTGTGCCGGGAGTGCAACACTGTATTTTATCTGTGCCTTATTTGTTGAAAAAGGGGTTTAAGGTTTGCTTTGAACACGATGTTTGTACAATCTCCAAAGGAGGGAAGCAACTGGTCAGAGTTGCAAAGGGGCAGAATGATCTCTTCATTCTTAAAACATCCCTGGAGGGTGAGGGGAAGGTTGAGAAAGCACAAGCCCTGCGTGCTACAGTTCCCACTCATGTTTCATGTTCGTGTGTGTGGCATAAGAAGACAGCGCATGCCTGTCTTGAAGAACTACAGGTGCTACCTGAGGTTTCCAAAGGCTGTAAAATTGCGGAATGTGCAAGAGTCCTAGATTGTCAGGCTTGCAGACAGGCAAAGGTAAGAGGGTGCAGTTACCCCAGGGTGGAGAGGGTAACCACAAAACCTTTTGATCTTGTGCACATAGATCTGTTGGGTCCCATGAAGGAACCAAGTTTGGGAGGGGCCAGGTTTCTGCTGACACTGCAGGATGATTTTTCGCAGAACACCTGGACACATGGTCTCAAATCCAAGGAAGATGCAGCACAGCTGATTAGACGTTGGATTGAGGAGGTGGAACTAATGTTCTCCACGAAGGTCAGGGAAATTGCTAGTGACAGAGGTTCACAGTTTACTGGGTCTGCTTTGCAGAAGTTCTTTCACAAGAAAGGGATAAGTCACACAGTGACTTCTCCTCAACAGAGGGGGGTGGCAGAGCTCAGAAGTGAGGCTCTGGTTAAGGCTGCACAGGTGATGCTGTCAGATTCTGGGTTATCTTCAAAGTTTTGGATGGAGGCAGTTAAATATGTGAGCTTCACCTGGAATCGGTCCTACAATTCAGTGGTAGGAGATACACCGTTTTTCATGCTTCACGGGAGGAAGCCACAGGTTCACTTCCTCCGTGAGTTCGGATCAACGGCCTCGCTGCTGGTGCCTGAAGCTTTGCGAGGGCCAGGTGAACCCAAGTTCCAGAAAATGATCTTCTGTGGGTATGAGCCAACGGCTCGTGCATGGAGGTTTGCATATCCGTCAGGTGATCAGAGTAAGCTGCTGATCAGTAAACACGCTGAGTTCTGTAAGCAGGAGGAAAAGTCAAAGACCCCTGCCAGACGCGATATTCTTTCAGAATGTCTTTCTGACTCAGAGCAGGAAGGTTCTGATGAGGAGGAAGGAGAGCCAGGGGCTGAGTCTGCTGATGACGATCAGCTCACTGACCAAAGTCAGGAGCAGGATGGGGCATCTCCGCAAGTTGTAAAAAGAGAGCCCAAGAGTGAGCCTAGTTCTCCTGTGAGGGTAGTTCCAAAGGTTCGAAGACGCGTTAAGTCAGAGGGGGAATCCCAGGATGCAAAGGACACACCTGCTGACCACAGTGAGTCAGAGGCAGTGCCTGAGTTTGTGCCCAGGAGGTCCAGTCGCACAACGAAGGGAATTCCACCTGAGAGGTATCAGGCAACAGGTGCGTGGGTAAGTTTCGCACAGTGCGAATCTGAGAGTTGTGAGGATGTTCCACAGATGCCTGACAGGGACGCCAGGAGAGGGCGCAAGGCATTGGGGAAGGGATTGATCTCACAGAGGTCTGCAAAGGTACATCCACAGGTCTTGTCAGAATGCTCAGCGAGAGGGGGTGTTGGGATTCAGAACTTATAGGGTTAAGATGTTCTGTGACGCCTCACATTCTGACGTGTGGAAAGAGGGAGGAGTTCTAGTTGTTGTTCTCTCTGTGTCTCTGAGAGAGACGAGCTGGACGCCATGAATGCTAGCAGTCCAGGAGATTTTGGGAAATGCTGAGCTGTAAATATTTGCTACAATAAAGAACTGTTGAATTTGGACATACACAGTGCTTGGTGTATTTGGATCTGAAGCAGACTGCGACAGTTTTGATCCGCTGTGTTTTTACTCTGCAAGGCGAAACTGGAGGCAAAGAGAGGGTCTGCGCAGCTTGCTGGGGAGCGTGCCGGACCACTGGGGCTAATTGGGGCCATAAAGCAATTAGATGGCCAGTGCAATTAAGATCTTATCAGATCTTTCACAGAAACACCATCAGAGCACTCCTGACATATGGTTGTCAAGCCTCTGCTTAAAGACCTCCAAAGAAGGAGACTCCACCACACTCCTTGGCAGCAAATTCCACTGTCAAACAGCTCTTACTGTCAGGAAGTTCTTCCTAATGTTTAGGTGGAATCTTTTTTCTTGTAGTTTGGAACCATTGCTCCGTGTCCACTTCTCTGGAGCAGCAGAAAACAACCTTTCTCCCTCCTCTATGTGACATCCTTTTATATATTTGAACATGGCTATCATATCACCCCTTAACCTCCTCTTCTCCAGGCTAAACATGCCCAGCTCCCTTAGCCGTTCCTCATAAGGCATCGTTTCCAGGCCTTTGACCATTTTGGTTGCCCTCCTCTGGACACGTTCCAGTTTGTCAGTGTCCTTCTTGAACTGTGGTGCCCAGAATTGGACACAGTACTCCAGGTGAGGTCTGACCAGAGCAGAATACAGTGGCACTATTACTTCCCTTGATCTAGATGCTTCCCTTGATCTAGAGTCCTCCCGGTCTCCTTCCTCCAGAGTTTATGCCTTCTGCTATGCCACTCTGGTTCCTGATGGGCCTCTTCTGCATGCTCCTTTTGAGGGTTTTTCTGCAGCCAAAGTGCTACCGTCCCTCCCAGTGGCCTTCTACGTTGCTTTCTGCCATGGCGGATAGGGGCCTGCACAGCCAAAGCCCCATTGCCGCCCCCTTCCCTGCCTATGGGCGGCCCTCATTGGGCGTTCCTCATAACCTTTGCTAGAGGCCCATTCCTGCTTCTAAAGCCTGCTTGAGCCCATCGAAAATAAGAGGCTGCCTGCATCGCTCTGTCTTTGTCGCCCCTCCTCCCCTCCTTGGCTTCAGAGGCCACATATGGCTGAATTGGCACCAGGCTTTCCCAACTCTTGCAGCCAGCCAGCGAAGCTGCACGGACCAGCTGTGTCTCTTGAAAGCCCCATGTCCTGCTCTTGCTGCTAAACCGGGAAAGCAGGAACTGCCTTTTGCTCAGGCTGCTACTGTGCAATCGTCGTTGTGCTTCCTTAATCTCAGGGATGTGTGTTTGTGCCCCACACTGTGCAAAAGATCCCTTCCAACTCCACAATCCTATGATTCCTTTATTCTAATATGCACCCAGCACATATCCAATGCAAACCCACAAATATAATAATAAAAGACCCACAAATATAATAATAATTTGTTATTTCTACCCCACCCATCTGGCTGGGCCTCCCCAGCCACTCTGGGCAGCTTCCAACAAAATATTAAAAATACATTAAAACATTAAACGTCCCTAAACAGGGCTGCCTTCAGATGTCTTCTAAATGTTAGGTAGTTGTTTTTCTCTTTGACATCTGATGGGAGGGCATTCCATAGGGTGGGCGCCACCACCGAGAAGGCCCTCTGCCTATGAAATGTTACCTGTAAAGGTAAAGGTAAAGGTACCCCTGCCCGTACGGGCCAGTCTTGACAGACTCTGGGGTTGTGCGCCCATCTCACTTAAGAGGCCAGGGGCCAGCGCTGTCCGGAGACACTTCCGGGTCACGTGGCCAGCGTGACATCGCTGCTCTGGCCAGAGCCAGAGCCAGAGCCGCACACGGAAACGCCGTTTACCTTCCCGCTGGTAAGCGGTCCCTATTTATCTACTTGCACCTGGAGGTGCTTTCGAACTGCTAGGTTGGCAGGCGCTGGGACCGAGCAGCGGGAGCGCACCCCGCCGCAGGGATTCGAACCGCTGACCTTTCGATCGGCAAGCCCTAGGTGCTGAGGCTTTAACCCACAGCGCCACCTGCGTCCCATGAATGTTACCTGTACTATACTCCAAAAAAGGACAACAGGCAATAAGCTAGCAGAGGGACCAGTTTCACATGCCTTTTCTGGCCTTGTGAAGCACTGCTGTTTCTGTCGAAAAGCCCAGTCTGTGTCTTGAAAAGAAGAGCTTCTCAACAAAAAGAAAATTGCTCAGCTGAAAGACTTCTTGCAACAAAAAGAAAATTGCTCAGCTGAAAGACTTCTTATCAGCTGCAGATACATAAAGGGAATAAGAAGGATATTGGCAAGCTAGAAGGTGTACAGAGGAGGGCGACCAAGGTGAGCAAGGGTTTGGAAACCAAGCCTGATAAGGAGCACTGGAAGGAGCTGGGTATGTTTAGCCTGGAAAAGAGGAGGCTGTGAGGAGACAGGAGAGCCATCTTCAAATATCTCAAAGGCTGGCACATGGAAGACGGAGCTAGCTTCTTTCTGCTGGTCTAGGGGAAGCCCTGAACCAACGGACTCAAGTTTTAAGAAAGGAGATGGCAATTAAACATCAGGAAGAACTTTCTGATGGAAAGAGCTATTTGACAGTGAATTGGACTCTCTCAGGAAGTGGTGGGCTCTCCTTCTTTGGAGGTTGTTAAGCAGAGATTGGATGGCCACCTATATTCCTGCACTGAAGGGGGTTAGACTAGATGACCCTTGGGGTCCCATCCCATTCTATGATTCTTTGAATTGTTTGGAGACATTCCCCCAAAGAAGATGGTTAAGAAAAAGTTGCTCACGGACTCTGAACTAAACAGGACATACAGTGGTACCTCGGTTTACGAACATAATTCATTCCGGAAGTCCTTTTTTAAACTGTTCTTAAACCAAGGCGTGCTTTCCCTAATGAGGCTTCCCGCCGCCAGTGCCCTTCCACCTTCTTCCTGCAACTCCTGCAGCCAAGCTGGCGCCAGACGTCTTGCTCTGCTTTCCTTTGGGCCACATCCGTGAGGTCGAGAAGAGGGTCTTATCATCTGAACAGCCCAACACCTCCTGACACATTGCCCAGCCTTGTGACATGGATGTCAGTTGCAGCTAGGATTTCAATAGCCCAGCAATGGAAAACCTTGAAAAATCTAAATTTGCCTCTGTGGTTTAAGAACTTACAGAAATTGGCTAGTGGGGTGGGGGGAGAGAATCACACATGGGGGGATGGGATCCAGAACACTTTTATGTCACCTGGTAGGATTTTACTACTTATGCTTCAGACTTAAATGCTCAGCATTCACCAAGAACACCAGCTTGGGAAATATGGATGTCTTGTGTCACCATTTCTTTCTCTTATCTCACTTGCTTTGTATGTGCTATGACATCATAACCTGCTTTGTATGTGCTATGACATCATAACCTGCTTTGTATGTGTTATGACATCATAACCTGCTGCCACACTTTTTTTTTAAGACCTCAGAAAATAAGTTTCAGGAAAGATGGTGCCCACTCAGAATCGAAGGTGGTGCAGTTGACGTCCCGTCCCCCCGCCCCCCGCTGCAGGGGTTAAGTTGCCAGATGAATGCAAAGAGGAACTTGTTAACAAATTAGAACAAGATTGTTAAAAGAGCAGTTCGGCAGTAGAGCTGGCTTCTCAGGAGGGCTGTGGGATCCTCTTCGCTGAATGTTTGATTTGTGGGTGCCTTGCCCCAGCAGTGGGACACACGCGACTTTGGTGCCACCAGGAGAACGTCAGGTTCAAAAGAGCCTTTCTCAACCTGGCGTCCTCTAGCTTTCTGGACCATGACTGCCACCAGCCACAGTGTCCCATAGCTGTGGTTTCCTGGGGCCGATGAGAGTTGTAGTTCAGTCACCTGGAGGGCATCAGGTTAGGAAAGCCTGGTACAAGGGGCTGCCAATTCTGAACAGAATGAGAGAAGCTGAGGTGCCCGTGCTTCTAGTGCCTTCGCACCTGAACTATAGCCCCTTACTCTGCATGAGGCTTTCCTTGGAGATCGTCTGCTAGTGCAGAATGCAGTTTCTGGGGTGCTATGGGGACCCTGTGTCAACAGTCCCAAAAGCTCTTCACTAGCATCCATTGAGCTGTAGTTCCATCATCTGGAGGGCATTCAGGGTGTTTATCGTAGTGTACAAAGGCAGTAACAGCTTGGGGGGCCAAGCACCTCTCTCAAGATCAGCCTTCACTGATTGGCAGGGGAGGCCGTCTTGGCCCCTGGGTTGGTGCTGATGCATGGAGGGGCCTTCTCGGTGGCAGCCCCCCCCCCCACTTGTGGAACGCCCTGTCTCAGGAGGCACAAGAGATATGCTTCACCCTGGCATTTGATGACTGGAAGATCCCCTTCATTGCAACCTTGAAGTTACGAGCTGTAAGGATGTAGGATCTGAAATATACTCAGATCGTTCTTAAGCATTTAAAATGCACTATTCGTTTGTTTTTATTTTTTTAAAAAAACCTTTCTTATTTTGCTGCATTGTTTGCTTGCCGCCCTGGGCTCCTTTGGGAGGATCGGAATGGAACAGACGGCAGGAGCCAACGATCCTGGGGGCAGGAGCGGAATTAATGAGAGGAAGGGGGTGGCAGGAGGGGCTTCTCCTTAACAACCTAGTTAAAACCTCAAGGGGCTTGGGGGAGGGCTGGAGGGCCGCCCGTATCCGTGTGGGTGGTGCAGAGGCTGAACTTTCCCCAGGAAGGGCTGGGCAGGCCAGAGGTTGCTCTGTTTTGTGACGGTTTTTCTGTCTCTGACCATCTGCTTTGTTGCCAGCCGGACGCTCTTCCCCATCTCTCTCTCTGCTTTCTCATCCTCATCCATGCTCCTCTCTAGACGAATCATCGCCTCATCAGCTGGGTAACTATGGCTTTCCTCATCCTCCTCTCTTTTCTCCTCCTCGATCACCCCCACCCCTTTTGCCTCGTCCTGTCTCTTGTCACCCGATGGCGTCTTTGGGGGGCTGGGTGGGGGGAGTCAGCTGCTTGGGGGTCCACACTCCTTTGCCTCCCTCCCTTGATGCCTCCTTGTTCCTAGCAGACTGTAGCTAGCATGTAGAGAAAGAAGGGGGTCAAAGAGTCGCTCTCCAGCAGGGATTTGGGGTGATGCAATGCCCTGATGCCATTTGAAGAGCAGAGGAAAGTAGAAGAGGCCTCTCCTGTCCGCCCCTCTGTACCCCACATAATAGACATGGAAGGCCCTCAACACTCCTCTTTGGGGTTTTAAGGATGTGCACCTTCCTCAACAAAGGAATGCAAGTCCTAACCATAACTAACCTGAGTGTTGAGTTCTGATTTCAATCCGTTGGCCATGCAATGTGTGGTTGGCATTGACCTGCTCTGCCAGCCGGCATGAAGTCGGTCACTAGTTAAGCATTCCTGGGCAGACTCTAGTCCCCGAGAGGTATGGAGTTGGCATTGGGGCTGCCCTCCAGGTGGCATCAGGGCTGCTTCTGCTCCAAATGTGGCAGTCAGAACATGTTATGTCGATGTTGCTGTGCTGCCTCTTTCCTTGCAGTGGGTGGCATAGAGGGGAGGGGTAGTGTGGGGTCCTGGCAGCGGTGCTGAGATCTTGGGAAAGGAGGAGTTTGGAGGACGGTGGATTTGCCCCTCCTGGACCACCTGTTTTTCTCATAGCTCTTCCATACCCTGCCCTGAGTCTGCCCGTTCTCCATGCAAGAGTTTGGCCACCATTTGTGCTTGGAATGAGAGGAGGGGTGTTAGACCCCCCTAAGTGGTGCTCTCTCTGTGTATGTGTTTAGCTGGTGCTCATGGTAGTAACATAAAAGCATGCAGGTATCTGGGAGCGAGATCCTCTGGTGGCTACAGGTAAGTGTGGTTGAAAAGGTGCTTTTGGGGGGAGCTGGCAAGCGTATTGCCTGTCTGTATGCAATGTGGGTTGTTTTGCTTTGCATAACCTATGAAAAGTTGCAGAATTGTTTCGGAAATCTCATGCTGAGGACAGAGGGCGAGGGGTTTCCATACCATCGCGCTTGTGTGTGCAAACACTTTGCAGGTGTCTCCTGGGGCTTACTGCGCCATGGGGCCGGGGTCTCTCCTCCGCCCTCCACCTGGCAGTGTTGCTCACCTGAAATCGTGCTTCCTGCTGCTCATCTCATCATCTCAACCCCCACTGAAGCTGCCACCTTCTTGGAGCTGAATTGGCCTTCAGGAAGCAAGGCTTCCTCCTTCCTTGCTCCTCTCCCCTCTGACAGGGATGGACCTGGTTTATTTAGCTGGGATCTTTAACCTAGGGTGGCAGGGGCACTTAAGCTGTGGAACTCCTCGCCTGTTGACATCAGAAAGGCAACTTCTATGTACTCTTTTTTGATGCCTGCTAAAAACATTTTTGCTTAGATGAGTCCGCCCAGACATGTAGAGAATGAATGTGTGTTTTAATGTGTGTTCCTTTACAGTGGAACCTCGGCTTTCAAACGTAATCCATTCCGGAAGACCGTTCGAGTTCTGAAAACCAAAAACTCAATACGGAAGCCTCAGTACAATAGGGAAACTCAAAACAGAAGCTGCACGGCATGTTTGACATCCAAAAAGTGTTCAAAAACAAAAGCATTTACAGTTTATGGTGTTCGAGTTCTGAAACCTTTGTCAACGGAGACGTTCAAAAACTGAGGTTCCACTGTATTGTTGAATTTATGTTTTGAATGATTCAAATAGTTATTTTAAGTCTCAATTTTAACTGATAATCTTCTTGCTTTATTCTCTTGATAACCACTTCGTCTTTTTTTTAAACAATCAAGTGGTATATATATCTTATGAAACAAACAAACAAACCTGCCCTGGCCCCTCTCCTTGCCTTGATTCTGCTCATAACCTGCAATTAAACAATGCATTTATTTATTTTTTGGTGACACCCCAAGGAACACCAGCTGTTCGCCCCTGATCTAGGGAACTTCCAAGGAGAATACAGGTTCAGGGGTCTAGGATTTGCTTCTGGAAGATGCCTGACCTTTGACCTCCTGAGGCCTCTTCAGAAAGAGTGTGTGTTTGCTGAGCCATGTGAGGCAGAGCTGTGGCTTTGTGCTAGAGTGTCTGTTTTGCATGAGGGTGGTTCTGGGTTCGAGTCTCTATGACATCTCTGGGTGTGGCTGGGGAGACTCCTACCTGGAGAGATGCAGCTGCCAGTCAGTAATACTGACAATACTGATCTAGATGAACCAGTCCTCTGACTCAGCGTCAGGCAGATTCCCATATTCCTTCCAGCTCTAGCGTTGGAAGAGATTCAGAAAAGGGCACCCCAAACTCCCAAGGGGATGGAGCGATTCCCCTGGGAAGAAATGCTGCAGTGTTTGGTCAAGGGGAGGTAAGAAATCTCAATGTATAAAGGAGGGGTCAGACCCTGTGGGGGGCCGGACTATATTTTGAAGGAAAAAATGAACGAATTCCTATGCCCCACAAATAACCCAGAGATGCATTTTAAATAAAAGGACACATTCTACTTGTTATGTACTGAAGTTCTCACCCTGGGCCAGCAGGGGGATACTGTAGATAGTTTTCACTCAGGTCCACATATGCAAATAAGGGATTGAAAGTGACGTTCAGCAATTGGATAGTTACAGAAAGTGGTTACTGTTGCGTTGTAGTGAAGCTCTATATAAGCAGGCTGGCTGAACCCTTCAGTTCAGTTCTGTTCTGGCCTGTGAATAAACAAGAGGGGTCTGAAGAATCGCTGTGTCGTCTGATATGTTCACCCACAACTTAACACTACTCATGTAAAAACCCGCTGATTCCCGGACCGTCTGCAAGTCTCTGTGGCTTTGTTTAATGTTTTGTATTTTTCTCAGAAGGTTGATAAAAAATGTATAATTATTGTTCTGTGTATATTAATTGCCAACATGTTGCGTGAGTTGCACAGGTTGCATTTTTCTAGCCCTGAGGTGTGGGCTTGCACATGTGAGAGTGCAATTCAAGGCAGATTTGATCCACAACCCAGCTAGATTCCCCCAGGAATCCCTACTCCCCCCACCCAGTGGAGCCCAGGAACTTGACAACTATATGTCAGGAACTTGCAGAGGCTTGACAACCATATGTCAGGAGTGCTCTGATGGTGTTTCCTGCTTGGCAGGGGGTTGGACTCGATGGCCCTTGTGGTCTCTTCCAGCTCTATGATTCTATGATTCTATGATCTCTTGCTATTCCATCAGGACTTGGCCACCTCTGGCGAGTGGGTGGCTGTCGAAGCAGATCACAGGCAGGCGGGCAGCCAGGCTGTGCTTGAGGCTCCCTCAGTGAGTCAGGGATTCCTCCCTTGGAAACGGGCAGTGCTCCTTCCTTGCCATGGCTTCCAAATGGCTCCCTGGCTCTCTTCACCCACCTCGCCCTTAAGGGCTGCCCCTGGCTGTAGTGGCGTAATTGGAAAGCAGGGCTTGCCCACCTTGGCAGCAGGTTCCTTGAGGGCTTTGAGGGTGCCAGCAGGCGCTTGCTTGCCATCGCCTCTCGGCTGGCCTCCCTCTGACAAACTCTTCTGCCACCTGAGTGATGCAAACACTCTCGGAGCCTGCCAGTGGCAGTTCCCACCTCGGATTATCAGGCTTCCTCATCTCAGGGGGTCCCCGGCCTCCGGGCGAGAGGCACCCCCCCCCCACACACACACAGACACCATGAGACTCTCCAGCTGCCTCTTCAATTACATCCGTGGAAGAAGGCCTGCTCTCTCCGCAGGCTCTCAAGACCTCCTCCTCCTCCTTCTTTGGCGATCCCTCTTAGCCGAGTAAGATTGTCTTCCATAAACATAGTTTTATCAATGAGTCTGTAAGTAACTGTGGAGGCCAGTTCTGGATCCACACGTCCTTCCACAGTGGAGACATTGGTTTCCGGGCAGGAGTTGATCCCGGTGTGGATTTGCCAAGCATGCCTTCCTCTTAGCACATTTCTCCCTTGCGTCCTGAGTTCGAGTGTCTTCAAAGCCCATGACGCCTTTGGTAAAGGCTGTTCTCCAATTGGAGCACTCGCAGGCCAGTGTTTCCCAATTGTTGGTGTTTATGCTACATTTTTCAAAAATTGCCTTGAATTGTCTTTGAACCTCTTTTGTTGAACACCAGCATGACGCTTTCCATTTTTAAGTTCGGAATAGAGGAGTTGCTTTGGAAGACGATACAGTGGTACCTCTGGTTATATACTTAATTTGTTCCAGAGGTCTGTTTTTAACCTGAAACCGTTCTTAAGATGAGGTACCACTTTAGTTAATGGGGCCTCCCGCTGCCACCACGCCACTAGTGCACAATTTCTGTTCTCATCCTGAGGTAAAGTTCTTAACCCGAGGTACTACTTCTGGGTTAGATCTCAGGTATAGATTGAACCAGCCTTTTCCGTGTTCTCAAACAAGCTCCTCTACTTCCATGAAATCTTTTCAGAATCATTTTAAGAGGACTCCCCCCCCCCCAAAAAAAAAATTCCTCTTGATTCCAACCCCCCCCCCGGGGTGGGGGGCTGTGTTGAAGGTCTCTGAGGACAGGAAGAAGCCTTCCTTCAGATCCTTGTGACCCCAAGCCCTAAAAACCAGGCCTTTTGAGTTGTGCCCAGAAACTGACCGGTGGCTCAGAGAGTAAACCTCAGCTGCTGGGATCACAGATCCGTGGCAGTGGGGGCTGTACAAGGGAGCAGAACGGCCAATGGGCCACGTCCCATCTGAGCACAGGGCATGGGCCTCCTCAAAGCATCCTACCGCTCTTTCAAATCAGAACCAGTGAAGGCGGTGAAGGTCCTGTGTGAGTGCCTGGAGGCAGTTGGAGGATGGACGGCAGCTAACAGATTGAGGTTGAATCCTGACAAGACAGAAGTACTGTTTTGGGGGGACAGGGGATGGGCGGGTGTGGGGGACTCTCTGGTCCTGAATGGGGTGACTGTGTCCCTGAAGAACCAAATGTGCAGCCTGGGAGTCATTTTGGACTCAGAGCTGTTCATGGAGGTGCAGGTCAGTTCTGTGTCCCTCCCTGCCTGCGGACTGTCTCACCAGAGTGGTGAATGCTCTGGTTATACTTGGGAAACCTACAGCCAGGATTCGAGCACAAGAGCCGTCTCCTCTCCCATGTTTTATATCCAGAAGCACTGCTGTCTTCAGCTGTGGAAGCAGAGATCGCCATCTTGTCTAGAAGCCATCGATCTATTTCTTTTCCATGAATTTGTCCGGTCCTCTTTTAAAGCCATCGAGGTTGGGGGCTGCCCCCGCCTCCTGTGGCAGAGAGTTCCATAGATTAACCATGTACTGTGGGAAGAAGGACTTTCTTGTCTGTCCCGAATCTCCCAACATTCAACTTTGTTGCATGTCTACAAGGATCTCGTGTTGCGAGGGAGGGAGAAAACCTTTTCTGTCTCCATTTCCTCCATGCCGTGCAGAATTTTATAAGGTTCTTCCATGTCGCCTCTTCCTCGCCTTTTGTCTAAATGAAAAAGTCAGAAACGCAGCCATCTTTCATCGTAAGGTGGTCACTCCACCCCCTCGATTGTTTTGGTGGCACTTTTCTAAACCGTTTTCCAGTTCTGCAATATCCTTTTTTGAGGTGAGGCAATTGCATCTTTTCTTGCAAGCTGGTCCTGGAGCTCAGTGGCTACTCCTTCAGTCGCACCCACTTTGGGGTGTGGGGTGGGGAGTGGGGCAGGCCTGCCCTTCTCCATTCTCGCTATGAGGGCCCCCTTTCAGCAAGCCTTAAATTCTTCCTCAGAGCAATTAACCCACCCTCCTCTTTGCTGGCCCCCGTCTTCTCATGAGCACAGATAGCAATCAGAGCTTTTGCATTATTGATCTGTTTGGGGAATAATTTTGTATCTTTCCCTTCCATGAGTCTGCTGACATGCTAGAAGCAACAAGGAACAGGAATCCCTGGTGCTGCCAAGTGAGATCTTGCAAGGGGTGAAGCAGCATTTGCAAAATTTGTGCAGATTTTCTACCCGGGCACATACCGTATTTTTCGCCCCATAGGATGCACAGGCCCATAGGACGCACCAAGTTTTTTGGGGGGGAAATAAAGAAAAAAAATTATTTCCCCCCCCCAGGCGCTTGTGGGGCCGGCAGCGGGGAGAAGCACTCTTCTCCCCGCCGCCCGCTTGCAGATCAGGTCCGGGGACAGCGGGAGGACGCGCTGCGCCTTCCAGCTGTCCCCAGAGTTTGCGGGGCAGGCAGCGGGGAGAAGCGCTCTTCTCCCCACTGCCCGCCTGCAGACCAGATCCGGGGACAGCGGGAAGACGCGCTGCACCTCCCCGCTGTCCCCAGAGCTTGCGGGACTGGCGGCGGGGAGAAGCACGCGTCTCCCCGCCTTCAGCCTCCAAACCACATCGGGAGACAGCGGGATGGCGGCGTTCCGCCTCCCCGCTGTCCCCCAACCTTGTGGGGCTGGTGCTGTGGCTCTCCTGAAGCCTGGAGAGGGAGAGGGGTCAGTGCGCACCGACCCCTCTCACTTTCCAGGCTTCAGCGAAAGCCTGCATTCGCCCCATAGGACGCACACACATTTCCCCTTCATTTTGGAGGGAAAAAAGTGCGTCCTATTGTAGCACCCTGCTTGTGGTTAACGCTTAGCTGGAATGAAATATTCAACGCAGCAATAGAGAAATTAAAATAGTAATTTATTTGTCAGACAAATAAATATGAGGCACAGTGGTATATGGTTACCAAGCTCTGGCCTGGCCTCTTGCCATTCTGGCCAGCACTTATATTTCCTTAATCCAGCCCCCTTGCTCCTCCTGTGGCTGCCTCTGTCCAATCAGCCTGGTTGAAATTCCTATTGGCTGTTTGCTAGAACCAATCACAAAAGATACACCCATTTCCTTCTTGCCCTTTTATGGAAATCAAAAAGCTATATATTCTTCTATCTATAAATGACAAATAAGTAGTAATATATCTTACATGTGTCTCAACAAGGAATCTTAATTACCAGCTCACCTCTTGCCCTCCTTGCCCTATTGCCTTCCAAAACAGATAATTAATCTTGAATTTTTATCTTATGCATGTCAAGGATTGAGTTCACATCAACATTGAGAGATCTCCTTCATTTGAAGGTTTCTAAACAAAAGGCCTGACAACCATATATCAGGAGTGCTCGATGGCGTCTCCTGTCTGGCAAGGGGGGGGGGGCTGATGGCTGATGGCCCCTGTGATCTCTTCCAACTATATGAAATAAGAATCTAGCATTTCTTAAATCCTTTGCATAATTATATTTAAATTAATATATTTAATACATAAATAACCTTTTAAAAGGAAAAGAAATCTTAAAAGGATCTTAGTTTAAGAAACAAACAGCTTTAGAAAAGATTTCCCAGAAAATGTTCTGTTTCTGCCAGCTAGATGCTTTTTCACTGCTCTTGACCTTCTTAACCTTAGGAAGAAGATATGGCTCATTTTACTATTTATCCACCCTTAATTTGTAGGGTCAGTGTAACCTTGGCTGTCAGCCTGTAATTCCCTTTTTACGACTTTGAGAATTGTTTTCTGCTATAAATCAGGGGGGCCCCTTGTCTAGGAGTAAAAATATCTTGCCAAGGTTTTTAGGCATGGTCTTCTGCCTGGCATGAAACAGAACATTTTTAAACTCATTCTTAAAATACAAGCCCTGATTAAACATATAAGCTTTAATAAAAATGCAAGCTTATGATTAGATGCCTCATTATAGGGCAAAAAATACGGTAATCGATACACAAGGTGGTTGCTGAATGGTAGAAGGGTCCCTCGAAGCCGCTCTTGTCATTTAAAAGAAATAATTTCATCCACCAGGATAATCAGCTGTGTGTGTGTTCTCACTGGTGTGTGACATTACCTCTGGAACGCACTGTGCAGTAGAGAGTTGGAAGCATGGGCTTTCATGACTAGTTACTGTGGGTGCATGTGGGTGCATTCGCACATGCAATGCACAGAGTCCCATGGTGGCCTTTTGCCATGTTAGCATCACTTGTGGTGGTGTTAAAATCCGCCTCATTGTCTTACCCACCCACATGCAAAACCCTTGCTTGCTGCTTAAAGGTAAAGGGACCCCTGACCATTAGGTCCAGTCATGGCCGACTATGGGGTTGCGGCGCTCATCTCGCTTTACTGGCCAAGGGAGCCAGCGTACAGCTTCCGGGTCATGTGGCCAGCGTGACTAAGCCGCTTCTGGCGAAGCAGAGCAGCGCACGGAAACACCATTTACCTTCCCGCTGGAGCGGTACCTATTTATCTCCTTGCACTTTGACGTGCTTTCGAACTGCTAGGTTGGCAGGAGCAGGGACCGAGCAACGGGAGCTCACCCCATTGCGGGGATTCGAACTGCCGACCTTCTGATCGGCAAGTAGTAGACTCTGTGATTTAACCCACAGCGCCACCCGCGTCTTTGCTTGCTGCTTAGGTCCTTGCTTATCCTTTCCTGGTCCTGAGGGCCTTGCAAATTGAGCTCAACTTGAGCATCCGCCTCCAGCACCAGCAGGAATCCAACAGGTGCCAGCTCCCGTTGCCAGGAGAGAAAGCTCCACCTGTTGAAAGCCTGCCTGCTGCGTTCCTTTTTAAGACAGCATAGGGAACTTTGTGGGGAAGTTTGCAGCTGTAGTACAGATATAGAAGGGTCCTTGGTTCCAATTGTTGCAGGGAGAGTGCTGTGCCCTTGAGCAAGAGCCCACTGATCATAGAATCATAGAATCATAGAATCATAGAGTTGGAAGAGACCACAAGGGCCATCGAGTCCAACCCCCTGCCAAGCAGGAAACACCATCAGAGCACTCCTGACATATGGTTGTCCAGCCTCTGCTTAAAGACCTCCAAAGAAGGAGACTCCACCACACTCCTTGGCAGCAAATTCCACTGTCAAACAGCTCTTACTGTCAGGAAGTTCTTCCTAATGTTTAGGTGGAATCTTTTTTCTTGTAGTTTGGAACCATTGCTCCGTGTCCGCTTCTCTGGAGCAGCAGAAAACAACCTTTCTCCCTCCTCTAGGTGACATCATTTTATATATTTGAACATGGCTATCATATCACCCCTTAACCTCCTCTTCTCCAGGCTAAACATGCCCAGCTCCCTTAGCCGTTCTTCATAAGGCATCGTTTCCAGACGATGATGGGCGTGATTGAATGAGAAGCCCCACAATTCTTGACTTAAAATTGAAGGGACCCAGTGGTCATCTAGTCCAACCCACTGCAATACAGCTAAAGCTTGCTCCCTCTGCCATGAGAGAGCCCTTGTGATATTTGAATTCAGTCATCACATCCCTTTGTCCTCCATGAATTTGTCTCATCATCTTCCAAAGCCATCCAAGTTGGCCATTCCTGCCTCATGGGGCAGGGAGTTCCATAGTTTAGCCACGAGCTGCATGAAGAAGGACTTGCATTCGGGGGAGAATTGCCTGCCTGATTTCATCTGGGCTTCTTGGGAGGGAGGGGGGGGAATAGATTTAAGGAATCTCAGGCACAGCCATCCCTCGCTCCCTCGCTTTCGTGCCCCACTGGGGTGAGGATGGGGGCTAAATTGACTTTGCTCGAGTCTCACATAAAGAGGCCACCAAGCCAAGCAGCACCAAAGCTCATGGTCAGAGGAGATGTGCCGGGAGGAGTGCCGCCATGCCACCCCTTCCCTGGCACCCAGCGCCATCCTTGGCCGGCTTGTGTGGTTGGCGCTGCGGACCTGACCCTGCATTTAAAATTGAGCTTGTCAATTCCAAGGGACTAATGAATTGTTAAAGCTTAAAAAGTGCTCATTAGCTTTTGGGGGGAATAAATTAATTCCCTTCTAGGCTGGCTTGCCTTGATTGGCATCTCTTGTATACATAAATGTTTAATTAAAATACATAATGAGTGTGAAATGATCAGCCGCCTGAGCAGCTGGAGACCTGGGTGTGAGTGGCTCTCTCGGAGTGAATGCACACACAGGCACACAGCCGTGCGCCCAGAGTTTGGGGCTTTTTCACCTTCCTGCTGTGAGCGTGCGAGGGTACACTATAGTGAACTGGTTATGGGAAGAAGCAGAAAAGTTCCACGCCTTGGTCCCTGCGCATTTATTTATTTCAAATATTTTTACTCTGCTTTGCCCACTGAGCGCGTTCAAACTGGTTTACAAATGCAAGCAATAATTTGAAAGGAGCAGCTCCGAGCACAATAGCAAATTAATAGGCCATCAATAAAACAAACACTTTGGAAACAGCTTTCGGCAAGGAGCTTTAGCTTATGCTGTCTGCCTCCACCGACACAGGAATCTGTTATAATTGATTTATGGTTACCATTAAATTGACTATGACATTATTAAGGTGTTTCAGGGCTGTGTGTTAGATTAATACAATTATTAATTTTAAAAGCAGGGCGCTGTATTCAAGCCTCTGTTGCCATTTGTCTGTGTAGCTGAAATATTTATATCCCTCGACGTGACAGAAACGTAGACAGTGTCTTGGAAAAGGAGCATAAATAAGGCATCATTTGAAATCCACTAAAATGCAAAATTCATGCAGTGTGTTCTTGCCTGGTGGGGGAGTTTGTGGGCAGAGTCAACACTGGGGGGGGGGGGCGTTCCGACGACCTTTGCCAGTTCAGTGTGTGACAAGATTAGTGGCCTGGCAGGACTCTCTTAAGGTCTGTGGGTTGAAATTGCTGGGGGACGGATAGCTTGGGGTGGGGGCTGATGCCTTTGTGCCCTGACTTTGGGGGCTTCCTTGTGGGCACATCTGGGGGGTCACGGTGGACAGCAGAGGGTTGGCCTGGAAGCAGACACCATATGCAGCAGAACTCCACTCCCTTGGAAGACGGTGAATTCTGCTTCCTTGGAGGTTTCTAAGCAGAGGTTGGCTGGACATCTGTCCTGGATGTTTAAGCTGTGATTTCTGCATTGCAGAATAGAGTGCCACTAGGACTTCCCTTGACCTGTACATTCAAATTCTGTTGATGCAGCCTAAAATTGCTTTGGCCATTTTTTGCTGCTGCATCACACTCCAGGCTAAACATACCCAGCACCTTCAACCACTCCTCATCAGGCTTGGTTTCCAGACCCAGGATCATCTTTGTCACCCTCCTCTGCACACCTTCCAGCTTGTCAACATCCTTCTTAAACTGTGGTGCCCAGAACTGGACACAGGATTCCAAGTGGGATCTGACCAAGGCAGAATAGAGCGGGACTATGACTTCCCTTGATCCGGACACTAGACTTCTGTTGATGCAGCCTAGAATGTTGTTGTTTAGTTGTGTACGACTCTTAATGACCCCCTGGACCAGAGCATGCCAGGCACTCCTGTCTTCCACTGCCTCCCGCAGTTTGGTCAAACTCATGCTGGTAGCTTTGAGAACACTGTCCAACCATCTCATCCTCTGTTGTCCCCTTCTCCTTGTGCCCTCCATCTTTCCCAACATCAGGGTCTTTTCCAGGGAGTCTTCTCTTCTCAGGAGGTGGCCAAAGTCTTGGAGCCTCAGCTTCAGGATCTGTGCTTCCAGTGAGCACTCAGGGCTGATTTCCTTCAGAATGGATCAGTGTGATCTTCTTGCAGTCCATGGGACTCTCAAGAGTCTCCTCCAGCACCAGAATTCAAAAGCATCAATCCTTCGGCAGTCGGCCTTCTTGATGGTCCAGCTCTCACTTCCATACATCACTACTGGGAAAACCATAGCTTTAACTAGAATAGCATTGGCTTAGAATTTGTTTAGTCATTTAGTCGTGTCCGACTCTTCGTGACCCCATGGACCAGAGCACGCCAGGCACTCCTGTCTTCCACTGCCTCCCGCAGTTTGGTCAGACTCATGTTTGTAGCTTTGAGAACACTGTCCAACCATCTCATCCTCTGTCGTCCCCTTCTCCTTGTGCCCTCCATCTTTCCCAACATCAGGGTCTTTTCCAGGGAGTCTTCTCTTCTCAGGAGGTGGCCAAAGTCTTGGAGCCTCAGCTTCAGGATCTGTCCTTCCAGTGAGCACTCAGGGCTGATTTCCTTAAGAATGGATACGTTTGATCTTCTTGCAGTCCATGGGACTCTCAAGAGTCTCCTACAGCACCATAATTCAAAAGCATCAATTCTTTGGCGATCAGCCTTCTTTATGTTCCAGCTCTCACTTCCATACATCACTACTGGGAAAACCATGGCTTCAACTATACGGACCTTTGTTGACAAGGTGATGTCTCTGCTTTTTAAGACGCTGTCTAGGTTTGCCATCGCCTTTCTCCCAAGGAGCAGGTGTCTTTTAATTTCGTGACTGCTGTCACCATCTGCAGTGATGATGGAGCCCAAGAAAGTAAAATCTCTCACTGCCTCCATTTCTTCCCCTTCTATTTGCCAGGAGGTGATGGGCCCAGTGGCCATGATCTTCATTTTCTTGATGTTGAGCTTCAGACCATATTTTGCACTCTCCTCTTTCACCCTCATTAAAAGGTTCTTTAATTCCTCCTCACTTTCTGCCATCAAGGTTGTGTCATCTGCATATCTGAGGTTGTTGATATTTCTTCTGGCAATCTTAATTCCGGTTTGGGATTCATCCAGCCCAGCCTTTCGCATGATGAATTCTGCATATAAGTTAAATAAGCAGGGAGACAATATACAGCCTTGCCGTACTCCTTTCTCAATTTTGAACCAATCAGTTGTTCCATATCCAGTTCTAACTGTAGCTTTTTGTCCTAGAATTAGCATTGGCCTTCTTTGCTGCTGCATCACACTGTGGACTCATGTTCAGCTTGTGGTCCACCAAGACCCCCAGATCCTTCTCACATGTCCACCTAGTAAACCAGGGGTTCCCCATCTTATATTTGTGCATCTGGATCTTCCCGCCTCAGCGCAGAGCCTGACATTTGTACATATTGAAATTCATTCTTTCAGCTGGGGCAGTTGAGCCATCAGACAGATGTTCCATGATGTGTTTTGTCAATAAAAGGACCAGTGCAGGTTTGTGTCCTGGTGTGTGTGTGTTTGTGAATTGCATTCCTCTGTGACCATGCAGAGCTGTGCTGACATCATCGCAGGTATGCTAAGATAACGGTGGGAGGTATTTAACTTTGCAGCTTGCCCTGCCATTTCCTGCCCCCTCCAAACAAGCCATTTCCCTTTGCTCAAACCTGCCTCTGTTGAAATTAGCCAGCCCCACACACGCCTGCCAGAGGCTCAGCGTGCAGCCTGTTTATTAGATTAATTGGGCGTTTGCAAATGTGCTTCTCTGATTACATTCTGAATTGCTAACAAGCGAGGCTGCCGCATGGAACAACTTGTAGGGCAGGCGGGGTGGGGGTGGGGGGGAGGCAGGTCTGCAGACCAGCTGCCACTGCGCCAATGACCAGTCTGTTGGTCACGCTTGCAGGATTGCTGCATCGCTGTGGAGGGTGGGTGTGAGAGAGCACGGCTGCAGGATCCGGCCAAAGGTAGTCCAGAATTTGTTTGACAGTGGAATTTGCTGCCAAGGAGTGTGGTGGAGTCTCCTTCTTTGGAGGTCTTTAAGCAGAGGCTTGACTACCATATGTCAGGAGTGCTCTGATGGTGTTTCCTGCTTGGCAGGGGGTTGGACTCGATGGCCCTTGTGGTCTCTTCCAACTCTATGATTCTATGATTCTAGAATCCTGTTCTCATAGTGGCCAAGCAAATGCCCAGTGAGGAGCCAGCAAGCAGGGTCCAGAGCAATGGGAATAAAAATCAATGATTTTTTGGGGGGGAAACCATAAAAATTGGATTTTTAAAAAATTTAAATCAGATTTTTTTTATTTAAATTGGATTTTTAAAATAAAATGCTTTTGGAGGAAAAATCTTTCTAACAATAGTTTTCTATTGAAGTTACATTATAGTCCAAAGGCTATTCATCAGGAAATAAGGATCTGTTCTAAGTTTTTCATGTGGGCTGAAACTCAGTCTAATGTTGTTGTTGTTGTTGTTGTTGTTGTTGTTTAAATCGTTTATCCACATCAGTTAACAAACATGGATACGTATGCTATAATGTTATTGTTTTAGTTAAATAAATTGTTTAATTTGTTAATAAGGAAATGATTGTTATTCTCCTTCCAATAAAGTGCAGCCGAAAGGTTGCCCAGATATAAACAGTGAACTTATTAAACCTCACAATCATTTCATAATTATCTGCCTGTGTATTTCTAATAGTATAACCAAATCAGTAATTTTTGATATAACGGTAAAAACTACTCTGAAAATTTATTATTCCAAAAATGAAACCTTCGTCTCGTTGTAAATATTAAGTTGATACCAGCAAGAATGAGTCTTTCCGTAAAAAAGAAAGAAAGATTTTAATCAAACCTTGCTGACTAGTGACTTAAATCGTGATTTAAATTGATTTGATTTAAATCAAATCCACCCTGGTCCAGAGTTTTGCATTGCAGAGAGGCCAGGCTTCTCCTGCATATGGGGGGTGGTGGTGGTCTAGATGTCCCTTTCGTGTACCTTCCTTCCACCTCTGCATTTCCACGATTCTTGTGCCCAGCCCAGGCATTCCTCACAACTTAACTTCCCTGGGGGCCCAGCCGAGCATAGCATAGCATAGCACAGCATAGCACAGCATAGCACAGCATAGCATTTATTATTTATACCCCGCCCATATGGCTGGGCTTCCCCAGCCACGCTGGGTGGCTTCCAACAGAATATTAAAATACAGTAGTCCATCAAACATAAAAGCTTATCTGAACAGGGCTGCCTTCAGATGTCTTTTAAAAGTCTGGTAGTTGTTCTTCTTTTTGACATCTGATGGGAGGGCGTTCCACAGGGCAGATGCCACCACCAAGAAGGCCCTCTTCCTGGTTCCCTGTAACTTGGCTTCTCGCAGGGAGGGAACCACCAGAAGGCCCTCGGAGCTGGACCTCATTGTCTGGGTAGAACGATGGAGGTGGAGATGCTCCTTCTGGTCTACTGGACCGAAGCCGTTTAGGGCTTTAAAGGTCAGCACCAACACTTTGAATTGTGCTTGGAAATGTACTGGGAGCATGCCATTGGGGGACTTCGTAGCATTTGTTTTCAGGACTTCCTGACAGTTGCTGGTGGAGAGGTGCAGGATCTGACCGGCCCAGCAGCCTTCATTGTTTCTGCACAAGTGTAGACCATTCAACTCTCTCTCCCCATTATTCCTTTCTCCAGCTGCTTTTCCAATGGCCAGGGAGAAGATACCAGGTTCATTGTCTTCTCCCCTGTAGGAAGAAAATCAGCTGTGTGCTTTTAGTGGGAGAATCGCCCTGCTGGGAGTGGATGAATTGGCTCCTTCCCCCAAGGGCTGTGTCAGAGCAGAAGCTGGATGTTATAGAGTCCTTTTGTGGGTTCTCTATCGGTAGGAGAAAATAGCAGAGGCCAACCAGAGAATATTGAGAAGCAAAGCAGCTAGTAAGCCTGATCTTTATTAAAGCTGTTGCAACAAGGTGCTCCCCTCACACACAGGAGAGCGGAGGACCCCTAACAAAGGTGTGCAAGTCCTTATATAGACATTTTGAAATTGCCCGCCCTGGAGTCCAAGACCGCCCCCAGAAACATCATACATACATCACAGAAGGGGTGGAAATTTGGGTGTGTTGCTCCTTCCTGTCTGCCAGGTTACCTGATTGGATTACCTGGGCATCCTGGCCACTCTTTTGTTATGATAACTACTCAATTCCTCAGGTCACAGGCTCACCCTATTCATATCTTAAATCTGTCCTTAAGACAGGATTCGTGAGCAAAGAGACAATGGGGAGATTTCCCCGTTTCCTTGGACCTTGCAGAGAAATATTTGGTCATTTTGGGAGAGAGAAAATGGTTCCAGGACTTTTCTGTGGGCTTCAGACATGTGGTTTACATATTTATATGTGTTTGCTTGGTACATTTATGAACAACTAATTTATATATATGGGACGCAGGTGGCACTGTGGGTTAAATCACAGAGCCTAGGGCTTGCCGATCAGAAGTCGACGGTTCAAATCCCTGCGACGGGGTGAGCTCCCGTTGTTCAGTTCCTGCTCCTGCCAACCTAGCAGTTTGAAAGCACACCAGCGGGAAGGTAAACGGCGTTTCCATGCGCTGCTCTGGTTCGCTCATATGATCCGGAAGCTGTACGCCGGCTCCCTCGGCCAGTAAAGCGAGATGAGCGCCGCAACCCCAGAGTCGGTCACAACTGGACCTAATGGTCAGGAGAACTGGACCTAATGGTCAGGAGTCCCTTTACCTTTTTATTTTATAGCAAGGGGTTAGGCGTTTAGGCTTTCCCTGTTTTAGGTATTTGCACCCCCTGAATCCCTGTTTCATGTGCTTTTAGGATACCATTTTGTTGGTCTTAGGTTGTGTTTCCTTTGAATGTGATTAGCTGTGATTCCTGCATTGCAGGGGTTGGACTAGATGAACCTGGGTGTCCCTTCCAACTCTACAGCCCTGTGACTGCATGGTCTTGGTTGCTTTGTATGCCCTACACCACTTGTGTATTGCAAAAAAACAATAATCTATTAAGTGGCTTATAAATGCTTTTAAATAAACCGATATTGGGTTGTAGTCAGCTGACTTTTACTCGGTCCTGTTGACGTTAATGGCCATGAGTAACTTAATTTCGGATTAACACTTAATCCATTAATTTCACCCGATTGACTCTGAGTAAAAGTTAGTTTGAATGCACCTCGTTATTTTATAAAGCCACCACCACCAGCACAAATTTAGAGTGGAAGCAGAAAAGGGAGGTCCCTGCACCCAAGGAGCTTGCAATCTACATTTTGCTTGGGTGGGAGTCAAGAGAGGAAGAAGAAATGCTCTCTCTCTCTCTCTCTCCCTCCCTCCCTCTCTCTCTCTCTGTGTGTGTGTCAGAGAGAGAGAGAGAGAGAGAGAGAGAGAGAGAGAGAGAGAGAGAGAATGAATCTGCATTCATTTCATTTACACAAATTTGGCTGAGTTTCATTACAGGCTGAGGGCTGAGAGTTTAACCCGTTGGTTTCCAAAGTGGGGCAGTGGGGTTACCTGGGTGGGGTGGGGTTTCTAAGAGGCAGGTGGGTGGCACTGGGGGTGTGTGTGTTAAAGGTGTCATTTACTCCCAGACTTTGAAAAGCTGGTATCACTGGGTTAAGTTCATCAGTTTTGTTGAATTAATGGCACCAAATAGTTCTAATTGGATTTTGAATGAAAGTGCAGTGAGTTGTTACTGTTTTGCATTTTGTGTGTGTGATGCAAACCACGATCCTGAATAATCTGTTTTATAGGGACGAATTTATGGAACCAAGCAGGGTGGGGGCAGATGCACAGAGAAAGGGCCTGGTGTTCCTCTGCAGGGACTGCAAATTCCAGCTTACCAGGAAGGCAGACTGGGGGCAGGAACCGCCGGGCAGCGAAATCCAGGCGCTTGGCATCTCCCTTGAAGCCACCAGCTGCAAGCTTAAAACATTGGAGCTTTAACCAGCTTCTCCGTCTGCATTCCTGCCTCTGATGCAGCCATTAATACATATTGATTTACAACCCACGAGAGGCTTTTAATGTTGGGTTTCCTCCCCCTCCCCCCCTCTTGCCTTCCTTACCCACTTCTGCACGGTCAATATGGCAGCGCAGTGCTTCTGTTCCAGCGAGCGTGTGGACCGAGTCCTTTCCTTGGTCTTGTTAACCGAATCTTTTGGGTTAAATTGTGTGGAATGATACAATGCCGTTAATTGGAAGGAGCCGGAATCATTTGGGAGAAAAGGGCAGCTGCTGGCTTGCACCCAGATCTCTCTCTCTCTCTCTCTCTCCCACCCACCCTCTCCCGGTTTCTTTCCTGATGAGCTAGAGAGTTAAATTGTGCATCTCCAAATCTAATTTGGTGGTTTTGAACAGACAAGGGAGCATTGATGTGCAAATACAGGGGCAGAAAGAGGCGGGGTGCAGGCAGGCCTCCACCCACCCAAAAATGATGGAAAAGCCAATTGTATAGGAGTCTGGATCTGTGATGCATCTTCACTCGGTCCCGATTCAGGAAACAAAGTAAAAGAAAAGGTCCCTCCCCTCTGTCTCAAGGGACTGTGTCTGTACAGAGGCTGCTTCTGTGATACTGCATTGCTTCCGAAAGAGTTTGCGGGGGGGGGGGGGCGTTCCTGCAGGTGCTCACGGGACACCCCCCATATGGTCCCAAATTTCAGTTGGCCTCCAGAAGGGGCGGAGCCTTTAGTGTGGTGGGCCTTGTCTTGCGGAACTCCCTGCCGGTGGATATTCATCAGGAACTGCCTCTGCCTTCTTTCAGACATCTTTTGAAAGCCCTATTGTTTAGGCAGGCCTATGCAATATACATTTTGTCTGCAGTGTGGTGTAGTGGTTAGAGCAGGGGTAGGCAACCTAAGGCCCAGGAGCCGGATGCGGCCCAATCGCCTTCTCAATCCGGATGGTCCGGGAATCAGCGTGTTTTTATGTGAGTAGAATGTGTCCTTTTATTTAAAATGGATCTCTGGGCTATTTGTGGGGCCTGCCTGGTGTTTTTACATGAGTAGAATGCGTGCTTTTATGTAAAATGCATCTCTGAGCCAGCATGGTGTAGTGGTTAAGAGCGGTGGACTCATAATCTGGGGAACCGGGTTCGCTTCCCCACTCCTCCACATGCAGCTGCTGGGTGACCTTGGGCCAGTCACACTTCTCTGAAGTCTCTCAGCCCCACTCACCTCACAGAGTGTTTGTTGTGGGGGAGGAAGGGAAAGGAGATTGTGAGCCGCTTTGAGACTCCTTCGGGTAGTGATAAAGCAGGATATCAAATCCAAAAACTCTTGTTGGGCATAGGAATTCGTACATATATTTTTTCCAAAATATAGTCTGGCCCACCACATGGTCTGAGGGACAGTGGACTGGCCCACAGCTGAAAAAGGTTGCTGATCCCTGGGTTAGAGTGTCAAACTGTGACCTGGGAGAAGTATCTGGAAGGTTTTTGGTTTTTTTTAAAATATATATATATTAAATGTTTTTATATTCTGCTGGAAGCCTCCTAGAGTGGCTGGGGAAACCCAGCCAGATGGGTGGGGTATTATAATCTTCATCACCTTTGAGGGCAGACCAACCGCTGCATCTCTCAGCCTAGCCTACATCACAGGGTTATAAAGGTAAAGGGACCCCTGACCATTAGGTCCAATCATGACTGACTCTGGGGTTGCGGCGCTCATCTCGCTTTATTGGCCGAGGGAGCCAGCGTACAGCTTCCAGGTCATGTGGCCAGCATGACTAAGCCACTTCTGGCGAACCAGAGCAGCGCACGGAAACGCCGTTTACCTTCCCACTGGAGCGGCACCTATTTATCTCCTTGCACTTTGACGTGCTTTCGAACTGCTAGGTTGGCAGGAGCAGGGACCGAGCAATAGGAGCTCACCCCGTCGCAGGGATTCGAACCGCCAACCTTCTGATCGGCAAGCCGTAGGCTCAGTGGTTTAGACCACAGCACTACCCGTGTCCCTCACAGGGTTGTGGTTAGGATTAAATGAGAGAAGAACCACACATGGCTCCTTGAACTCTGTGCAGAAAATGGTGGGATGCTAATGCCATGATGAACAAATAAATGGTAGAGGTTTATGAATGCCTTTTGCTGGTTGTAGTCTTTCGTAAGCATGGATTATAAATATGTACATAGATAGATAGGGGTCCCAGGCAGCTGCCTTTCTGAGAAGCAGTCATAATAGAGGAAATTGCCTTGTGTGGAGTAGAACCCCTGGTCCAGCCCCTGCCCCTCTCAAGCCCTGTCAACTTCCAGCTGAGCCCAGGGTCTTCAGCCCAAAACCCATTTTTGTAGTACATGGGACCGGAGACTTTGTGAATGGCCTTTCTCACCCCTCAAGTCACGGCTCCTCACTTTCATTTAGGAAACTTGAGGCTTTGCCCCTTCCAGGCATTTGCATCTCTCAGGGGCAGGGGAGCTTCTCACCACGAAAAAAGGACGACATTCCCGTAAGAGCCTAAAGCAACAGCGTTAAAATGGGAACTGGCTCTGGAAGTGGGGCGTTTGCTGGAACGGGAAAGTTTTAACCAGTCGGCAAAACAGAAGACGAGGCTGCAGTGTCCGACCAATGGCCCATCTAGTCCAGTATCCTGTTTTCAAAGTGGGCAGCCAGAAAAACAGTAAGCGCAGGGGCTAGGCAGATCTCAGGGTGGGGTGAGAATCTCCAATATTGCTATTTGAAATATACTCGGAGTCGAGTGTGGATTTCATGCTCTTTATTCAGCTCATAGTGGTGAGGAGGAATGGAAGTTCCCCCAGAATGTCTGCTTTATATACATTATTTACACAATGGGCCCCATGTGATTGGCTAATTCTGGGATTCACTTGTAGGCCAATCAGGTTGCGGATTCACTTCCACCTGGAGCTGGATTGGGTGGCTCCTGTGGCCCAATCAGACTGCTGCATTCTGGACCCTATTGTTCTAGGACCAATCAGACTGCTGCCTTTTGGATCCTATTCAACTCAGTACATAACACTATTGATGGCTGACAGCCATTATGACTTCCTTCTCCCTCTAATACCAGAGACAATATACCTCTAAATCTCAGTTGCTGGGAATTGCAACTTTTCTTGCACTCAAGTACTGCTTGCAAGATTATTCTTGGAGCATCCGAGGGCCAGCTGTGAGATCACAGTGTTGGACTAAATGGGCCGAAGGTCTGATCCTGAAGCCTCTCCTAATGTTCCTAAGGCATTCCACAACCTGGGTGCCATCACCAAGAAGCTCTGTTCTCTCACCCAAACTAGTTGAGAGGGATGATTTAAAAAATGCCTTTTGAAACCCCCCCCCTTTTTTTTTTGAAAAACACCTTGGAAAATAAGCCCAGCTAGGGTTGCCATATTTTGAAAAGCAAAAAAAAAGGATGCTATGACGACTCTAATTTTAAATACCGCTGCTATATGTAGGCTATAGAAGCTGTGATCTATTGCTGAGGGGGCCAGGAGAAGAGAAGAGGAAAGTAACTCTTCAGCCACCAGTTATGTCTATTTCTCATCCAGAAAAGTATAGCCAGAGACATTTTGGCAAATTAAAAAAATCTGCATTCAAAAAATCTGGCTCCCTTTTACGATGGGATTGAAGACTTATTCAAACTCGCAACATATGAGCAACTTGCATATACTGTAAATGCAGACGTGCCATGGACAAATTCAATGATATTTGGAATCCATTCTTACAAATACTGTAATAGATTAAGATCTGGTGAAGTACAGTTTTGGGTGTCCCCCCCTTTATTTTCCATTCTACACAGGTTCTGTTTCTCTGTTTCTTTCTCTCTCTTTTATTTCCGTCCTACAATGTTTAATGCATATATAATTATGTACATTTTGTAGATTTTTTTTTTTTTTAAAAAAAAAAGCGAAACAAAAATCCAACAGGACAGAAATTTTAAACTTGAAAAAGAGGACGTGTCCTGGAAAAAGAGGACACATGGCAACTTTGCATAAAGACAGGGCTGAAGCTAACTAGCCAGTCTTGCCCAGGGCCCTAGGAAAGGAGTTTGGGGAACCAGGGTCCAGGCAGGGTCCAGAGTCGTGACAGCAAAGTCCAGGGAGAAAACTCAGCCAGGGAGAATGGGCGCCGTTGAATCAAAGTGATTTGTTATTCTGGAACCATCTCTGTTTTGGGGTACATGGGCACAACTGGGGGGCCTGTGGTTTGGTGGCTCCTCTCTGCTCTTTTCCACGGCGCTCCCTGACCTCTCTTCCTCTCTTTCCCACAGTGCTCAGCATCGGAGAAGGAGGCTTTTGGGAAGGAACCGTGAAGGGGCGGACGGGCTGGTTCCCGGCAGAATGTGTTGAGGAGGTGCAGATGAGACAGTACGACTCGAGGCAAGGTAAGGTCCCCCATGGCTCCGCACACCTGAGGAGAAGGAAGAGCTCGCTTGCAGAAACCTGCCTGGTCCTGCTCAGAGAAGGCATCATAAGGGACCCCAGGGCGTTGCTCAGGGTGGGGTGGGGAGGGGTTTGTCTTGGCTCAGGGAGAAGCCCCTTGAATGTAAAAACCAATTTTCCAGGTGGTCCACATAGCTCAGTGTTTTATCTTCTGGTGGATGCTAGACTTCGACCACAGGGCAGTTCCACAAGTGGGGGGTGATGACAGTTTTACTATTTGTACCCCGCCCATCTGGGAGGCTTGCAACATACCGTATTTTTCTGTGTACAGTGGTGCCCCGCAAGACGAATGCCTCGCAAGACGGAAAACCCGCTAGACAAAAGGGTTTTCCGTTTTGGAGATGCTTCGCAAAACGAATTTCCTATGGGCTTGCTTCGCAAGACGAAAATGTCTTGCGAGTTCCTGCGGTTTTTTCCTCTTCCCCCCCTTTTTCTAAGCCGCTAAACTGCTTATCAGCTGATCCGCTAAGCCGCTTATCAGCTGATCCGCTAAGCCGCTTATCAGCTGATCCGCTAAGCCGCTTATCAGCTGATCCGCTAAGCCGCTTAACAGCTGATCCGCTAAGCCGCTAAGCCGCTTAACAGCTGATCCGCTAAGCTGCTAAGCCGCTTAACAGCTGATCCGCTAAGCCGCTTAACAGCTGATCCACTAAGCCACTTATCAGCTGATCCGCTAAGCTGCTAAGCCGCTAATAGCGCTAATCCGCTAATCCGCTAATGGGCTTGCTTCGCAAGACGAAAAAACCGCAAGACAAAGAGACTCGGGGAACGAATTCTTTTCGTCTTGCGAGGCACCACTGTATAGTACTCCCCCATATATAAGAGGGAGATTGCCCTGAGTTGTTGAGGGTTTTTTCCTGGGGAATTGTCGAAAATCGCTCACCCGCCTGACATACACTGCCACTCGCACGCATCACAAAAGCCTGCTATCGTCTGTCCCTGCGCCGGCAGAAGCTGCTAATCACCCGCCCTAGTGTCACAGCGACAGCAAATCAACACCAGCCATTGCCGCAGTCACCAATAACATGCCAAATACCCAATGACAATCTCTGGCTCGCGGCAGCAACCAATCACACGTCTCCCCTATGCGCTATCCGTGTATAATACGACCCCCAATTTTTAATATACTTTTAAAATAAAAAAAGGTTGTCTTATACACGGAAAAGTACGGTATATAAAAACAAAATAAAAAAATCAAATGTTAAAAAGCTTCCGAAGACAGGGCTGCCTTCAGACGTCTTCTAAAGGTTATATAGTTACTCATCTCCTTGACATCTAATGGGAGGGCGTTCCATGGGGCGGGTGCCCTCTGCCTGGTTCCCTGCAACCTCACTTCTTGCAATGAGGGAGCTACCAGAAGATCCTTGGAGCTGGACCTCTGTGTCCGGGCTGGACGATGGGGGTGGAGATGCTCCTTCAGATCTATAGAGCCAAAGCTGTATATGGTGGCAAAACCCATTCTGTTTTAAGGTCTCCAGTAGCTTGTGCTTCCCGATAGACCGTCTCTTATCAAGGAAGCTTTCCTTCTGGTGATTCTAGCTAGCTGCCACCAAACCCTCTTCTGCTATCCCCACCCCAACAACAAAAACGGCTCTTAAAACCATTTGCATTCGTGGCCTTCTTTCCAAGGAGAGCTGCCTCACTGAGCAGGCAGGTTCTGCTTTTCTTTCTCCAGAAGATATATTCCGGGTTCCTTGTCAGAGGAACAGCTTAGTTCTTTTGCAGATGCCTCCTAGGTCAGCTCTGGTTTCAGCTGCTGGCTGCTCTTCCACCTTCTTCTTTTGCAACGCATTGTTACGACATTCCTATTGTTACAGAAAAATCTAGGTGCAAGGCTGCTCAGTCCCCCAGCTCGTCTCCAACTGGAGCAAATAGCTGTAGACCAAAGTTTATGGCACAACAGGTTCAAAGAGGAATTTTGAACCCTGAGGATGGGGTGTTAAGGACTTTTAAAAGTTTCTATCTTATCCCAGCATACAGTTTGTTGAGCATCATCACTACATTATCGCTAATTCAGAAAAGGGGAGGGTTATACATGATTCACATTGGAGGAATGTGTTTGGGCAACAGGCGGATACAGGATATGTATTGGGAAGTACATTCTAAGCACCTACTACAAAGGGACAATAGAACTTTGGTTTGCATAGTCTGCCACCTAGGCAAGTACGGAGGAGAGCTTTTGCCCAGTGATTGACACCTATGGGTACCTTCTTGTGAGTACATCACTTCCCACTTGAGGGATTATAGAATCATAGAATCATAGAGTTGGAAGAGACCACAAGGGCCATGGAGTCCAACCCCCTGCCAAGCAGGAAACACCATCAGAGCACTCCTGACATATGGTTGTCAAGCCTCTGCTTAAAGACCTCCAAAGAAGGAGACTCCACCACACTCCTTGGCAGCAAATTCCACTGTTGAACAGCTCTTACTGTCAGGAAGTTCTTCCTAATGTTTAGGTGGAATCTTCTTTCTTGTAGTTTGGAACCATTGCTCCGTGTCCGCTTCTCTGGAGCAGCAGAAAACAACCTTTCTCCCTCCTCTATGTGACATCCTTTTATATATTTGAACATGGCTATCATATCACCCCTTAACCTCCTCTTCTCCAGGCTAAACATGCCCAGCTCCCTTAGCCGTTCCTCATAAGGCATCGTTTCCAGGCCTTTGACCATTTTGGTTGCCCTCCTCTGGACACGTTCCAGTTTGTCAGTGTCCTTCTTGAACTGTGGTGCCCAGAACTGGACACAGTACTCCAGGTGAGGTCTGACCAGAGCAGAATATAGTGGCACTATTACTTCCCTTGATCTAGATGCAATACTCCTATTGATGCAGCCCAGGATTGCATTGGCTTTTCTAGCTGCCGCGTCACACTGTTGGCTCATGTCAAGTTTGTGGTCAACCAAGACTCCTAGATCCTTTTCACATGTACTGCTCTCAAGCCAGGTGTCACCCATCTTGTATTTGTGCCTCTCACTTTTTGCCCAAGTGCAATACTTTACATTTCTCCCTGTTAAACCCGAATGGTTTCCAAGTCCTTGGCCAATGAATCAAATTGGCGGTGGAATGAAGGAAACTGGCAAAAGAGTTGATTTTATATGATTTTGAAAGCTAGGTAACTTCCCTGAGCTGTCAAGTCGAAAGGATACGTTTATGCATAATATTTGTAACTTTTAACAGCTTTAAAGATGTGCCCCCCCATAACACTATGAAGCATGCCTGTGAGTGTGGTGGCTTGCCGGTTTTGTGTACACCTGTGGGGTCAACTTCTGGCACTTGCAATGAAATTTAGTTAAAGGAAAGCTGTTGAGAGGTGCAGAAAGATTAGAACTCGGTGCCACATGCAGACTTGCCAAGCAACAGGCTTCTGAAACCCCCGAGCAGCAGCTGGAAACCAGGTTCAGACACTCTCTTCTGAGATTTCATGGAGGGCTAGAAACTTAAAAAAGCAAGCGCCGAGTCTCTTGGCAGTTTGTGATCCAGCACAGCGCTGTCCCACAGCTTTTGGACAGTGGAAAAAGTGGTGTTTGGCAGCTGTTGCCTTCCTCTGCAACATCACCTCGCTTTGAAGGCAGATCAGTCTAAGAAAACCTTCCACCCTTTCCTCCTTGCCGCCTTTCTAAAGGTAAAGGTAAAGGTACCCCTGCCCGTACGGGCCAGTCTTGACAGACTCTGGGGTTGTGCGCCCATCTCACTTAAGAAGCCAGGGGCCAGCGCTGTCCGGAGACACTTCCGGGTCACGTGGCCAGCGTGACATCGCTGCTCTGGCGAGCCAGAGCCGCACACGGAAACGCCGTTTACCTTCCCGCTGGTAAGCGGTCCCTATTTATCTACTTGCACCCGGAGGTGCTTTCGAACTGCTAGGTTGGCAGGCGCTGGGACCGAGCAGCGGGAGCGCACCCCGCTGCAGGGATTCGAACCGCCGACCTTTCGATCGGCAAGCCCTAGGCGCTGAGGCTTTAACCCACAGCGCCACCTGCGTCCCCTATTGCCGCCTTTCTGGAGCTGCCCAAATAAATGTTTCTGGCAGTTCAGACTCTGAGTGTATTGGCAGAGACCCACCCAGGCCGGTGCAAGAGTGGAGAGGAGCTGAAAAGGGCTTCTGTTTGCTTGAAGTGGGGAGTCTGAAGAGCACCCACACGTCTGCCAGATGAAAGACACTTCTTTTCTTTTCTTTTCACAATTTTTTTATTAGATTTCCCACAATTATAGCAAATATCACATAACAGAATAACAAAAAGACAAGAAAGTACATCAAAAATGAAAACAATAAACAAGTGAACAATAAAAACAAACTTAATTCTTTACAAATCCAACCTTATAAACATATTATTGACTTCACCTAGTCCCTCCCTTCTGAGTTTCCTTGTTTCTGGATGTAACAGCTTTCCAATATCATCATTAAACAAAAATATTTCCAATTGTAATCTAACTTATTCACTTTTCTTACTGTTGTAAATCCCACTTATTTAGTTGGATCCTAATTTAATCCTAGGCCTATTTGGTACTTTCAAGTAATTTTTAATTTTTCAGATGAAAGACATTTCTATTGAGAACCTCTCAATCTCTCTCTGCCCCTTCCAAGCTTCGTCTGGTTGTGTAGGAGGCCCTTGTAAATGGACAGTGAACTAGACTTGCCAGATACAGAAGCCAGAATTTGGTTTGTATTTGAGAAAAGAGGTGGGCCGTTGGAGAAAACAGTTTCTGCCCAAACCAAGTTTCAACCCATCAAGATTTCAACTTGACATTTCGAGACGGGAAATGTCTGGACTGGGTAATGGTGGCCAGTTCAGGGGAAAGGCTCTTCGTTCTCAACAATTCCCAAGGGAATTGGCCGCCGGTGCCACCCAGAGGCGCTCTGTGCTGCAGGATCCGTCCCTAGCCCCACATGATGCCCTTTCCTTAAATACGGAGGTGCGGGAGCCCGCTGTGGGGTGTGCTTCTGCTGGTGTGGGGTGCAAGGGGTCTACGAGAGAGGGGAGACTTTGCTGCTGGCTGTTCCCATCACAGGCAAATGAGCAGCTCCTTGTTATTCTTGATAACTTGACAGGCTCCTCTCCGTCGCTCGTTTTCTGGTGACGCTCATTCCTCCCGGGTGGCTTTTAAAGGTCACCCTTCCCTCTCCCTCTCCTTCGATTGTCTCATTGTGCACCGAAAAAGCAGGGGAGGGGGACACACACCAAAGGGTGCAAAATGTAAACGTTCCACAAAGGCACTTCAAAGGCCCGGAGTGACTCACAAGGGGACAGAGGCAGGTTAGAAGGGGATCTTTGAGTCTGGAGAGGCAATTGCCAGGACAGTGCAACTCATTCACTAGGGTACGTTCAGGGCAGAGGTGTGAAGCCTCAGGTCCACAGACAAAATGTGGCCCTCCAGGAAGCTTTAAGTGGCCCTTGGGTCTCTCCTTTCACTGGCCTTGCTGCACATCTTCCTCTAGCGGTTTCTCCAAGCTGGGATCTGTGTCTTTGGACTCTGTTGACCATAGAAGTGTAGCGTGGGAAGGGTCCCCCAAGGGTCATCTAGTCCAACCCCCTGCAATGCAGAATCTCGGCTCAAGTATCCAAGACAGATGGGCATCCAAACTCTGCTAAAAACCTCCAAGGAAGGAGGATAATTCAGACGGAAATTCCCAGGTGTCAAAAAAGCTTATTTATGTATGCTACTACTGCAGCCCGTGTTTGGTCAGCTCAAAAATGGAAAACGAGCGAGGTCCCAGCCAAGTAAGAATGGCAACTTAAGTTGACGGAATATGCACAACTTGCAGACTCACATATAGAATAAAACAAGAAGAACACACGTTTAAGGAAGGTTGGAAAATGTTGACTTGATATATGGGAAATAATTGTGCCCAGCTGAAAACGCTGGCATCATTAAGAAAAATTCAACAGTGTAAATAATCTTTGATGGATGTAATAATGAAAATTAATGGGTATAGTTTTTGTAAAATATGCAGGGATTTGTGATATGTAACATGAACCATGGAAAGAGAAGAAGGGAAGTCATTGATATCTAGGCCTAGGACCCGTGTGCCTACGGGACCGCCTCTCCTGGTATGCCCCGCAGAGGACCTTAAGGTCCACAAATGACAACATTTTGGAGGTCCCAAGTCGCAAGGTGGTTAGATTGGTTTCAACTAGGGCCAGGGCCTTTTCAGCACTGGCCCCGACTTGGTGGAACGCTCTGTCACAGGAGACTAGCGCCCTGTGGGACTTGACATCTTTCCGCAGGGCCTGCAAGACAGAGCTGTTCCGCCTGGCCTTTGGTTTGGACTCAGTCTGACCCTTATGTTTCCCTCCCCTTATGGTTTTGATCTATGGGCTACAGTGGTACCTCAGGTTACATACACTTTAGGTTACATACGCTTCAGGTTACAGACTCTACTAACCCAGAAATGCTGCTTCAGGTTAAGAACTTTGCTTCAGGATGAGAACAGAAATCGTGCTCCGGCGGTGCGGCGGCAGCAGGAGGCCCCATTAGCTAAAGTAGTGCTTCAGGTTAAGAACAGTTTCAGGTTAAGAACGGACCTCCGGAACGAATTAAGTACTTAACCTGAGGTACCACTGTACTATTAAAATGAGGCTGCATTTTAAATTATATTTTAACCTGTATTTTAAATTGGGGTGTTGTTTTTTAATTGTAGTTTTACTGGTTAGCCGCCCTGAGCCCGGCTCTGGCCGGGGCAGGCGGGGTATAAAATTATTATTATTATTATTATTATTATTATTATTATTATTATTATTATGGACGTTAAAATGAGTACTTTTAGTCCAGCTTCCTGTCCTCACAGCAGTTTGCAGCCACTGGGGTTCAGAAGTGCCGCTGCCTCTCAACGTTGGAGGCAGAGCTGAGCCATTGTGTCTGGGAGCCATCAACAGCCCTGTCCTCTACGAAGGTGTCCATTCCTCTTTCAGAAGTTGGTAGCCCTCCCTGCCTCCTGCAGGGGCCAGATCCACAGTTTGACTACGTGTTACATGGAGAAGCGTTTTGCAAAAGTTTGCTCTGGAGGCCGTGCGCGTCTCCGCGCTGGGCTTGAGCGTTGTGCATGCAGCGCACGGACGCATGGACTGATAACGCAGTGGAGCCCCGTGGGCTGCCGAGCCGTGATTGACAAGGCCAGGCAGCTGTTGCCGAGAGAAGTGGGCAAATTAAAAAACGTCCTTCTCGAAACACAGATAACCTCTCGCCTCCCGGCAGGCGAGGCAGGCGGGGCAGGATCCCAAGCAGGGCTCCCTCCCAGAGGCACCTGGCGGATGTGCAGTGAGAGCCAGAGCCACAGAATCACAGAAATGCAGTTGAAAGGGACACCGAGAGTCATCTAGTCCAATTCCAATGCAGGAATTGCAGGGAAAGCATCCCTTCTTATTTATGTGGTTTTTCAGATTAAAATTTTGCAGTTGCATATCCAACATACAGCATAAAAACAAGATTCCAAGGACTCTCCTGGGCTTCCCTCCTGCCCTTTGTGGGTCCTTTTGTTACATCATTTCCTCCTGCATTTTTTATGATAATCCAAACTTTTCACATCTCCATTGTATCCAAAATTCACTATTAAACTACAAGTGTTATTGCAATCCTACTAATGATTTTAGCCAGGGGCTCAGCAAACTTTTTCAGCAGGGGACCGGTCCGCCGTCCCTCAGACCTTGTTGGGGGCCAGACTATATTTTTTTTAAGGGGGGGGGAATGAACGAATTCCTATGCCCCCAAAATAACCCATTTTAGATAAAAGCACACATTCTACTCATGTAAAAACACCAGGCAGGCCCCACAAATAACCCAGAGATGCATTTTAAATAAAATTTGGCAGGGGGTTGGACTCGATGGCCCTTGTGGTCTCTTCCAACTCTATGATTCTATGATTCTATGAAAAGGACACTTTCTACTCATGTAAAAACACGCTGATTCCCAGACCGTCCATGGGCCGGATCCAGCCCCCAGACCTTAGTTTGCCTACACATGATTTTAGCAGTTTACAATGATTTTAAAGATAAATTATAAATGTCCCCCGTTCCTCATTAAAATTTTGGTCTTCCTGATTTCTGACTCTTTTGGTCATTTTAGCCAATTCGGCATAGTCCATCAACTTCACCTGCCATTCCTCTCTGCTAGGGACTTTATCTTCTTTCCATCTCTGAGCCAATAACATCCACGCAGCCGTGGTCACATACATAAATAGTCTTTTCTGCTCCTTTGGGATTTCAGCACCTAGAATTCCTAAAAGAAAGGCTTCAGGGGTTTTTTTTAAGAAAAGGTTATTTTAAACATCCCCCCCCAAAAAAAAAAACTCATTATATATCATTTCCCAAAATAATTTTACTACTTTACATTTCCACCTTCTTTTTCCAAAAGCATCCCTCATCTCACTTCTCCATTCCGCACCGCTGGCCACTGTCGAGGCCTGTCACTCAAAGGAACGGCTGTTTTCTCCAGGCCTTTAAACCTGGTGCTCAGGACCCTGAGCGAGCCCTCCTTCAGTCAGGATGAGGCCCTGGGCACTGAGAACGCCTCTTCTTTCCTGTATGGAGGACAAGGGGGCAGGGCGAGTGTGCAGAGAAAACAGGCAGCTCACAAAGGAGAAATGGATTGCTCAGCCTGCTCTTGCCTCTGGCTTTCTCCACAGCTGGTGTGCGGCCCTCGGGAGCTTGCCCTGGACAGGATGCGGCCCTCGGCCTGAAAAAGCTCCCCCTTCCCCCTACTCCAGATGCTGAAAGATGCTGCTAATCACAATGGCTCCTCTCTGCCCCCCCCCCACAGTCAGAGGCAGCCAGGCTTCCGAAAATCCCGGTTTCTGGAAAATACAGGAGGGGAGAGTTGCTCTTGTGCCCGAATCCTGCTTGGGAGTTTCCCATTTGGGCATCTGGTTGGCCCCTGTGAGAATGATCGGACACAGTGAGGATTGGGTCTATTAAATATACCTCCCTGAAGCTCAGCACACTGGCGCCGCACAGGGATGTGTGCTGAGTCCCTACCTGTACTTGTTGTATGCATATCACTGTACAGTGGTACCTTGGGTTACATACGCTTCAGGTTACATACGCTTCAGGTTACAGACTCCGCTAAGCCAGAAATAGTACCTTGGGTTAAGAACTTTGCTTCAGGATGGGAACAGAAATCGTGCTCCGGCGGCAGCGGGAGGCCCCATTAGCTAAAGTGGTGTTTCACGTTAAGAACAGTTTCAGGTTAAGAACGGACCTCCGGAACGAATTAAGTACTTAACCCGAGGTACCACTGTATTTCATCTGATCCATCCACTGTAATTACTAAGTTTGCAGTTGATACTACCATAATGGGTCTAATTACAGGTGGAGATGAATCAGAATACAGGGGGGAGGTTCAAAAAGCATCTACATGGTGCTTAGAGAATAACTTGCCCCTAAATATTAGCAAGATAAAGGAGAAGGTGTTGGACTTTCGGAGGAAGAGAGGGGAACTAGCCCCATTGTACATGGGGGGGGGGGTTGTGTGTAGAGAGTCTCTTCCTTTAAATTCCTGGGAGTTTACCTTAGTGACGACCTCACTTGGAAAAATAATATAACTCAGGTGGTTAGGAAGGCCCAACAGAGACTCCATTTCTTCAAGGTCTTGCAAAAGAACAATTGCTAAACAACAATTGATGACCCTCCTTCTACCGGAAAGTGCCCTCTCGTATTGTATCACAGTGTGGTACGTTGGCTTGACAGCCACGGACAGAAAGTCTCTGCAGACAGCGGATGATATCATGGGCTTTCCCTGAACCCGCTAGATGACATTGCAAGCTATCGTTGCCTTAGGAGAGTGAGGAAAATTCTCAGGGATGATTCACACCCCGGCCAGCACCTCTTTAATCTTCTACCCTCGGGCAGGAGATATAGAAGTATAATCAGTCGTACCAACAGGCTAAAAAACAGTTTCTATGCGTGGGCTGTTAGGCTGCTGAACAGAAAATAATATAGTGCAACTGACTTTCGGGGTTGGTGTGTTGTGCGACAAGCACACAGAGTGCAATGAGATTGAGTGTTTGTGGGGGGGGGGGAGGCTAGGTTAATTTTATTGTACACAGGTTGTACATTGACAATAAAGGTATTATTACAGTCATACCTCAGGTTACAGACACTTCAGCTTGTGTTTTTTCGGGTTGTGGACCACCGAAACCCGGAAGTATTGGGACGGGTTTCGGCGGTCATGCATGCGCAGAAGCGCTAAATCACGCTTTGCGCATGTGCAGAAGCGCTGAATCGCAACCCGCACATGCGCAAACATGCCGCTGTGGTTTGTGAATGAGCATACCACACGGATCACGTTCGCAACCCGAGCATCCACTGTATTATTATTATTATTATTACTACTACTACTACTACTACTACTACTACTACTATTATTATTACATGGACCCTTGGCCTGATCCTGCAGAGCTCTTTTATAAGGTTTCATGGCGGGATCAGAGCTGCTCTATAAACTTCCTCCAGACTTACTGCAATAATAAATGATGGCCTGGCTGCATGCTCTCGGAAGACAGCCAGGGCAGGTGTGTCGCAGTCCTTCCGTTCCAGAACGAGAATGGCCAGAGACGTTGGGCTCTGCTCTGCTGTTCCCTGCTAAGTGAGAGATCTTGGACAGTGGGACAGACTCCCTCAGAATGGGGGGGGCGGGCGTGGACTCTCCTTCACCCGAGATTTCCCAATAGAGGTAGGATCAGTGGTCAGGGATTCCTTAGGTGTGATCCCTGTGCTACATGAACCTCAGGGGTCTCTTCAAAGCCTTCAGCTCTATGATTCTAAGTGTGTGGAAACTCTGTACGTGCACAGAGACACTTTTATTTATTAAATAGCATTGCCTCGTATTAAAGACGGAACGGGGGGTTCAGGCCAGCATACAAAGACACAACAGATGGCAAGCGAAATACAGTGGTACCTTGGCTCTCAAATGCCTTGGTACTCAAACAACTTGGAACCCGAACATTGCAAACCCAGAAGTAAGTGTTCCGGTTTGCAAACTTTTTTCGGAAGCAGAACATGCTCCGTTTTGAGTGTCACGCTTCCAATTTGAGTGCTACTCTTCCGATTTGATTGCCACACTTCCGTTTTGAGTGTTACGCTGAGGTCTGTCTGTTTTTGCTATTTATTTTGCATTTTTGCAGCTTTTTTTGTTTTGTTTTTGTGACTGTGTGGAACCCAATTCAGCTATTGATTGATTGATTGTGTGACTGCAGTACATTGTTTATTGCTTTCGTTTTATGGACCAGTGGGCTTGTGAGATAGTAAAATCCATGTTAAATTGCTGTTTTAGGGGTTGTTTTTAAAAGTCTGGAATGGATTAATCCATTTTGCATTACTTTCTATGGGAAAGCGCGCCTTGGTTTTGGAACACTTTGGTTTTGGAACGGACTTCCGGAACGGATTGAGTTTGAGAAACAAGGTACCACTGTACAACGAATTGTATCCGTCACAATGTACCCTCTTATTACAAGGCATGCAGTACATACAAGCGATACTCCAGAATCATCAAAAGAAGTACCATATTGATATATTTTCATTACCTCCGGTGCAAGAAAATTCTTGGATCGGTGAAGCAGATGTAGCAAACAGGACTGGAGCCTGGTGATCTCAAGTTTCAAAGAGAAACTCCTCCTTCAGCCTGTGTGGGCCTGAACCTGTTTTTTTCTACAGTGGACGCTTGGGTTGCAAACGAGATCCGTGCAAGATGCACGATCGCAACCTGCAGCATTTGCAACCCGTATCTGCGTACCTGCACACGCACTGGTTGCGATTTGGCACTTCTGCGCATGCGCGACCGCCGAAACGCGGACGTAACCCGTTCCGGTACTTCTGGGTTTCGGCGGGTCCGTAACCCAAAAAATCGCAACCTGAAGTGTCTGTAACCTGAGGTATGACTGCATTTGTGTGTTTTTACACAGTGGGCTCCTCATGTTAAAGACGAGGCATGGGCAAGTATCGCAAGGAAGGATGTTTGGTCAGTCCATCAAGCCCCACTGGAGTTGCTTTAGTCCAGCTTTCTTCAAGAAGGACACTGACAAACTGGAACGTGTCCAGAGGAGGGCAACCCAAATGGTCAAAGGCCTGGAAACGATGCCTTATGAGGAACGGCTAAGGGAGCTGGGCATGTTTAGCCTGGAGAAGAGGAGGTTAAGGGGTGATATGATAGCCATGTTCAAATATATAAAAGGATGTCACATAGAGGAGGGAGAAAGGTTGTTTTCTGCTGCTCCAGAGAAGCGGACACGGAGCAATGGTTCCAAACTACAAGAAAGAAGATTCCACCTAAACATTAGGAAGAACTTCCTGACAGTAAGAGCTGTTTGACAGTGGAATTTGCTGCCAAGGAGTGTGGTGGAGTCTCCTTCTTTGGAGGTCTTTAAGCAGAGGCTTGACAACCATATGTCAGGAGTGCTCTGATGGTGTTTCCTGCTTGGCAGGGGCTTGGACTCGATGGCCCTTGTGGTCTCTTCCAACTCTATGATTCTATGATTGCAAGGGGTTGGACTGGATAACCCTCTGGGGTCCCTTCCCTAGGTATAATTCAACCCCTCCACCCCCCGGTGACATCACTGCGCCTGTCAGCATTGCAGCTGTCTTGCTGGTAGAGCCGTGAGGATTCCCAGCTCTGGGCTGAGAGTCTTGTTTTCTGACGCTGGCACCAGTGGCGTGTTTCTGCTGCCCTGACGCATGTCCCTTCGCAAAGCTCTCCAGGAGCTGAGCTGTGCATCTTTTGTGACATTGCGCAAGGGAGCCCCTGCAACTCCTTGCATCGCACACGGCTGCTGCATGGGCAACTCTTGGGGAACCCCCCCCCTTGCACCCGCAATTCCTTAGTGGTTCTGTGGACTCCGTCAATATCCCTCCTTCCCCCTCCCCCCCATGTAAATGTGACTCACCCCTGGCAACGCTCCACCTGTCAGGGTGATGGATTGCCCTCTTTGGCTCTCCGTATGCAAAGGGCTGGCAGAGACCACGAAGGAAGGAGTCTTTTAAGGAGAAACGGGCTCTCAGGCCAGGCCAGCACAGAGGCAGCAAGAGATGAGCTATCCTGCCTTCTCTGTGCCTAAGACAGTGGAAGAGCCCAAAGGGTCGGGGGGGGGGCAGCAGCTGCCCCCACAGATGAACTTTGCAACCCCCTCCCCAGAGAAGCCAGGCTGACCATCCCTGCTGTCCTGTTCTGCCTCCAGGTGAAGGCTTTTGGCAATTGGCTGCTTTAAAGGGGAGGGCTCCATGATCACTGCAGATGGTGACAGCAGTCACGAAATTAAAAGACGCCTGCTTCTTGGGAGAAAAGCAATGACAAACCTAGACAGCTGCTTAAAAAGCAGAGACATCACCTTGCCAACAAAGGTCCGTATAGTTAAAGCTCTGGTTTTCCCAGTAGTGATGTATGGAAGTGAGAGCTGGACCATAAAGAAGGCTGATCGCCAAAGAATGGATGCTTTTGAATTATGGTGCTGGAGGAGACTCTTGAGAGTCCCATGGACTGCAAGAAGATCAAACCTCTCCATTCTGAAGGAAATCAGCCCTGACTGCTCACTGGAAGGACAGATCCTGAAGCTGAGGCTCCAAGACTTTGGCCACCTCCTGAGAAGAGAAGACTCCCTGGAAAAGACCCTGATGTTGGGAAAGATGGAGGGCACAAGGAGAAGGGGACGACAGAGGATGAGATGGTTGGACAGTGTTCCCGAAGCTACAAACATGAGTCTGACCAAACTGCGGGAGGCAGTGGAAGACAGGAGTGCCTGGCATGCTCTGGTCCAGGGGGTCAAGAAGAGTCAGACACGACTAAATGACTAAACAACAAGGGGAGGGCTGTTTTTGTCGTGATGCTCTGTTTCAATTGAATACACACATAAATATACAGTGGTACCTCAGGTTACATATGCTTCAGGTTACAGACTCCGCTAACCCAGAAATAGTACCTCGGGTTAAGAACTTTGCTTCACGATGAGAACAGAAATCGTGCTCTGGCGGCGCAGCAGCAGCAGGAGGCCCCATCAGCTAAAGTGGTGCTTCAGGTTAAGAACAGTTTCAGGTTAAGAACGGACCTCCAGAACGAATTAAGTTCTTAACCTGAGGTACCACTGTATATATGGGGTGTTAGGAGAGGGATAGAGCCTCCAGTGGGGGACACCTTGTGCTCCTTCTGAGGCAGTTTGTCCACCTTTGGTCCCCACCCTGCACTCACCTCTCACCTGTGGCTCCCAGAAGCTGGCAGCATGCAACAGGGGCCACAATCCCAGGAGAAGCTTTGACTGGCCGGCTAAAGGAGGTGAGGGTAGCTGATTGGTCTTGAACCCTCAGGGAGTTAGGGGCTTCCCCTTTGTGTGAAAGACAGCCTCTGGCAGATTGAGCTGACAGGATCAGAAGTGGATCCAATGGTCAAGAAGGCGGTTTCTGCAGAGGGAAGTGAGGGGCAGGTGGGGCTCAACCACCTGGGTAGGGGGCCCATCTAGGAGAAGGAAAACTCTGACTTTAAACCTCTGCTGCTTTGCAGGATATCTTTGGGAGAAGGCTAAAGAGCAAACCCTACACAAATCCAGAGCAGAGTCCCTAAGACAGTTGGATGGATTGTTAGAATTCCTGCTCCGTGATTGCAGTCATGAGATTGTTGTCTTTCACATGGTGGTGTATGATTTGACTCCACAGAGTGGGAAGTGACGAAAACAGGATGTTTGTGTTACTGTGTTCCGTGAAGTGGGACTATTGTCCTTTGTCCTTTTTCTCTTTGCTGTCTGATGCTAGAGAGAGAGGGAGCCATGTTGCAGTGCTCCGTGTGCGTTTATGTGTAAATAAAGTAGATTAGCCAAAATGCTGAGTTGCTGAGGTCTGTTAACACAACTGCGCAAACTCTGCGGATCCCTAAGTGTGCCGGTGTCGGTTGGCATCAGTCGCTGTGATGTTCGGGCTGAAGAAAGCTTCTGAAGCTACCGAATGATCGACCAGGAGGGAAGGAACATGCCAGTCGGGCATGTGTCCAGGGGCGCTGACTTATAAAAAATATTGGGGGGGCCCATACCGGGGTCCTGCCCCGGGAAGTTTTCTAAGAGCCGCTCCCGGCCCGTTGCTGCTGCTGCCGCCCGCCTCGTGGCCCCCTCGCCAGCTGAGGGAGGGAGAGAGACCGAGAAGGAGAGAGATGCGTGGCGGGCAAGGCAAGTGCCCGCCGCGCCGCGCCGCGCCTCCCACCGCCCCTCGTGCCGGCCGCACCCTCCCCTCCCTTCCTCTCCGCGTGCGCGCGCGTGCGCGCTCGCTCGCCCTCCTCACCCCAGCTCTTGGCCGTTCGCCCCAGGAACTCGCCGCTGTTGGCGGTTGTAGATGAACCTCCGCCACTCGGCCATAGACTGGCTGAAGGGCTTCTTCTCCTCCTTGGCCATAGCGAGAGAGAGAGAGAGAGAGAGAGAGAGAGAGAGAGAGAGAGAGAGAGGCTGGAAAGAGAGAGGGAGCTCGGCGGTTCACGGGCGGTGGTTTTTCCCCTGCCAAAACAACAGCGGCTCCTCAGAACCGCTAAGTAACTCTCCCTCAGGCGCCCGGCGGGAGAGCAGAAGAGAGGTAAAGGAAAGGGGCTGGGCCAGTCGCACGCACCGAGCAAAACTACTCGCGCTGCCTCTTTTACTACCGTAATAATTATTTGTTTTAACTCATTACTGAATGTATTTTAAAAGGTAACTATCGTCAAACAAGGAAAATAAAAAATACCAACATAATTTTGTGATTTTACAAAGCATAATATAACTAATAATTTTCTTAAATTATTGGGGGGGCGGAGCCCCCCAAACGAATTTTTGAGGGGGCTCGGGCCCCCTCAGGCCCCATGGAGTCGGCACCTATGCATGTGTCTCTGCCAGGGTCCTACTGAAGTGTAGGCTGAACTCCTGACACCTTGTACGCCTCCTTCCAGCAACTCCTGCAGCCAAGCTGGTGCCAAATGCCTTTCTGTGTTTTCCTTTGGACCCCATCAGCAAGACCTTGTCAACTGGGCATCTCAGGATCTGCAGACACACAGCCCAGGCCTGCACCCCAGGAAGTCACTTTGCTGCTGCTAACACAGTGGCTAGACTTCACCTCCCAATGCACACTCCATTGTCGCTCGAGATAGACAGATGCCAACAATAACAAGATTCTCTCTGTGTGTTAGTGTGTGTGTGTCTGTGTGTGTGTGTGTGTCTAGATAGATATCCGCCTTGAGTCACTGTCAGGGAAAAAGCTGGGATAAATAAAATAATAACAATTACTTATTAGCAGACTTTAATTACCAGACTTTAATTTGCTCTGAACTAATTTTAAGATGCATTTTAATTAATTGATTGCCTGTTTGTAATGTTCTGATGTTTTTGTATACTGTGTTAGTTTTATGATGTTGGCCGCCCTGAGCCCGGCTCTGCCCAGGGAAGGTGGGGCACAAATACAAAATTTATTATTTTTTATTTATTACAGCATTGGGTGGGGGAGTGCTAGTTGGCAGAATACATCAATAAATAAAGATACGACACAATGAATAACAGGCGGATCGGGGGGGGGTCATCCAGGGAAGGGCTGCAGCTCAGCGTCAGAAGAAGCTGCTGGATCCGGCCAAGGGCCCATCTAGTCTCACATCCTGTTCTCACAGTGGCCAGCTGGATACCCCCATGGGAAACCCACAATCAGGATTCGAACTCAAGATACCTCTCCCATCCTGTGGTTTCCAGCATGTGGCATAGAGAGCAGCACCTCTCCCTTCAGCCGTGGAGGCAGAGCCTAGATCATGGCTAGGAGCCATTCATGGTCCTCTCCTCCACCCTCAATCTATCTCGTCCTCTTTAAAGCCCTCGACAGAGTTAACCTGTGGAACTCTCTCCCACAGGAGGCAGTGATGACAGCCAGCTTGTGTGGCTTTAAAGGAAGATAAGGCAAATCCATGGGATGAGTCAATCGATAGCTGCCAGGCACAATGGTCAGAGGCAGTGATGGAGGGGAGAGGGCTCTCATTCCTGGGTCTTGTTTTTAGGTTTCCCAGGATGGGCATCTGGTTGGCTCCTTGGCCTGACCCAGCAGACTCTTCTTAGGTTCCTAAGAAACTCCCCCCCTAGGACACCTCTCCACAGGGAAGGCTGCTCCTTTAAGGTCTATGGGGCCCATCTCAGTCCTGCCCTCAGCTGCCTACCTTTTTCCTTAAAACTCATCCAAAGGCTGGTGGCACAACCTTTTGTCCTCCTCCTTCTTCTTTGCCTTGGTCTTGAGAAGAATGGAAAGAAAGCTAGAATGCCTTGGCTCTGCTTTGCCATGGGCTCTGGCACCACCTGGGGATGTGGGTGGCGCTGTGGTCTAAACCACAGAGACCAGGGCTTGCCAATCAGAAGGTTGGCTGTTCGAATCCCCGCAACGGGGTGAGCTCCCATTGCTCGGTCCCTGCTCCTGCCAACCTAGCAGTTCGAAAGCACGTCAAAGTGCAAGTAGATCAATAGGTACCACTCCAGTGGGAAGGTAAACGGCGTTTCTGTGCGCTGCTCTGCTTCGCCAGAAGCGGCTTAGTCATGCTGGCCACATGACCTGGAAGCTGTATGCCGGCTCCCTCAGCCAATAAAGCGAGATGAGCAACTCAACCCCAGAGTTGGCCATGACTGGACCTAATGGTCAGGGGTCCCTTTACCTTTACCTGGTGCCACCTACTGCTGGCCTCCCTCCCAGTCCCGGTGGGCACCTGCCCCCTCTGCTTCCCCATGTCCAGGAAGTCTCCTTAAAGTTTCTGCATTTCTTTCTTAACCCAGAGGCTTGCAACCTGAGAGCTGCCTCTGGCCGGCATAGACTCCTCTCCCTGGGTTGCTGAATCCTGTTCTCCTGCTCTAGAAACCGGCAGGTTTGGCCTAGGTAGGGAGAGAGGGGGACGCTGACTTAATTTCGGTGACTTGGCACGCACCTCCAATTTAGAATTAGCGAGCAGATGGTGGGAACGGACTGCAGCAGTCGATGAATAATGAGAGCAAGGGAAGCAGGAACGTGGGGAGATGTCTGCACACAAATACAAGGAGGTTGGGGCGCCGGCAAGGAATCTGCAGGCACACTGGGCCTGCAACAGGATTTGGACTGGGCCTGTTGGGGCAGCTGGGGGTGGCCGAGGGCAGCTGGCGCTGGGTACAGGAGGGACCTTGTTGTAGGCGGAAGAGGGCGGATGTTGTAGGGAAGCAGAGATCCAAGGAGGGGACTCTCCTGGCTGCAGACAGGCAAGCTGGCTGGCTGGCTGGCGATGCTGATGAGTCCCTGGCCCTGCATTAATTTGCATGCCTTTCTGTTAGCTGCAACCACCTGCTCAATGGCTCCGCGCCAGCAAGGCTTGTTGAGGTGTGCTGAGGCAGGGATCTCGGCCCCGCCTGGGTTGATCTGCGGCAGCTCACTAATTGCAGTCAGAAGTAGCGGAACGCAAGGCAGGGCAAGCAGGCTACCTCCAAGGCCTCACCGAAGCCTCTTTGGAAAGAGAGCAGGATGCTACTGCTCATTGCCAGACATTCTTTGTCAAAGGGGGTTGGGCTGGATGACCCTTGGGGGTCCCTTTCAGCTCTGCAGTTCTGTGGTTCTTTGGCCCCATGCACACACCTCCAGCAAGTGGTCGTGGTTGGGCGTAGGAGGTGGTGCAGAGAAGAGAAAAGAAATCCCAGACTTCTTAGGTATGTGATAAACACACACACAATCGCCTTCTAAATCCGGCCTGTGGACGGTCCGGGAATCGGCATGTTTTTACATCAGTAGAATGTGCCTTTTTATTTAAAATGCATCTCTGGGTTATTTGTGGGGCATAGGAATATATAGTCTGGCCCACTGCATGGTCTGAGGGACAGTGGACTGGCCCCCTGCTGAAAAAGGTTGCTGACCCCTCTTATAGACCAACTAAGTTTGTTCTGGTATAAGCTTTCGTGTGCATGCACGCTTTTTCAGATAAATAAATCCCTGCATATTTTACATGAACTAAACCATTCAGTATTCTGTTATTACATCCATCAAAACTTATTTACACTGTTGAATTTATCTTAACGGGCTTCTTGTGTATGTTACTTGTTTCATAAAATTTATATACCACTCGGTTGTGGTATATAAACAAAACAAAACACTTAGGAGGTAAAATCAGAAATAAACTACGGTAAACTGCATCAATAGGAGTATAGCATCTAGATCCAGGGAAGTAATAGTGCCACTGTATTCTGCTCTGGTCAGATCTCACCTGGAGTACTGTGTCCAGTTCTGGGCACCACAGTTCAAGAAGGACACTGACAAACTGGAACGTGTCCAGAGGAGGGCAACCAAAATGGTCAAAGGCCTGGAAACGATGCCTTATGAGGAACGGCTAAGGGAGCTGGGCATGTTTAGCCTGAAGAAGAGGAAGTTAAGGGGTGATATGATAGCCATGTTCAAATATACAAAAGGATGTCACATAGAGGAGGGAGAAAGGTTATTTTCTGCTGCTCCAGAGAAGCGGACACGGAGCAATGGTTCCAAACTACAAGAAAGAAGATTCCACCTAAACATTAGGAAGAACTTCCTGACAGTAAGAGCTGTTTGACAGTGGAATTTGCTGCCAAGGAGTGTGGTGGAGTCTCCTTCTTTGGAGGTCTTTAAGCAGAGGCTTGACAACCATATGTCAGGAGTGCTCTGATGGTGTTTCCTGCTTGGCAGGGGGTTGGACTCGATCGCCCTTGTGGTCTCTTCCAACTCTATGATTCTATGATTCTATGAAACTAAAAACAAATACATCAACGTTCTGCATGTCTGGGTAGGCTTGTCTAAGCAGAAATGTTTTTGCAGGCACCAAACAGTGAAGTATCAATCGGCAGGGAGTTCCAAAGTGTGCCTGCTGCCACACGGAAAGATCAAAGTCTTACGAAGGCGGAACGGGCACCAGCAGCAGTGCCCATTCTGCCGACTGAAGCTGTACATGGCAAGGCAATCTCACGGGTCAGCTGGTCCCAAACTGTTAAGAGTTTTACAGACTTGGGCCTGGCTTGGCAGCAAATGGGCAACTTCTGCCAGTCTCTGAGCACAAGTGCTGCGTGCTAAGAAGGCCCCACTCCTGTCAGCAATTGTGCTGCAGCATCCTGCACTAACTTGCAGCTGCAGGGTCAGGCGCGAGGGAAGCCCCACGTAGAGCGCATGGCAGCAATCCAGCCTCATCTTCCTCTGGGCATGGAGTCCACCCATTTTCAAGGGCCAAAGGTGGCCCAGGCACCCTCACTGAGCCCAGCTTTGCTCCTGCGCTGCTTGGCTTTTCTCCCTCTCTTGCCAGCTACAGCCAGCGATGTCCGAATGTCACCCTGCGTTAGGGAATTGGTGGAGCAGCTGGCTGGGACCGGCCATGGTGGATTGATTGATTGATTGATGGATGGATTGATTGATTGAGTTTACTTATATGCCTCTTTTCCACCCTCAGCTGTGCCGAAAGCGGCTTACAGCAAACATTCGAAACATCGAAATATACAAAACGTCAGTAAATGGCAAGAAAAAACCCAACCAATTAAGAAACACAGAATAAATTCAATATTCAAAAAAAATAAATGATAATTTAGTGGTGCAGCAACAAAACTGCTCGCACATTCGTATAAGGTTTATGGCCTCACACTGGATGGGGGAAATTCCGGCACTGCAGGGGTTGGACTAGATGACCCTCAGGTCCCCCCACCTGACTCTGTGATTCTATGAAAGCAAAATGAGAGCTAACTGGCAATGGCTTTTCTGGTCTTCCTGTGCTCCTCTCGCCGGGCTAGATTGTGTGTGGTTGAGTCCCACTTCCTTAATCCAGAGGAGTCTGGCAGCAACAAAAGGCAAATGTGGGGGGGTTTTTTTTGGGGGGGGCAATGATGGTCAGTCTCTTCCCCAGCGCTCTGGAAGTACCAACTGCTGCTGCTGCTGCAGGTCTTATTGCAGCCACCTTCCCAACCTCAGAGGTCCACATTCACTGGATTCACATGGGGGCCGTGAGGCAGCAGCAGGGACTTTGTAGGGTGCAGTGAGGAAGGTCCAGCTCCCCTGCAATCTCCTCCCCCTTTGCTCCCCGCGGGAGCCATCGAGAATCGGTGCCCCTTTTTTTTTATTAAATAATATTTATTAAGATTTCAAAAAAGTTACAATATTAAAAAAGAAAAGAAAAAGAAGGGAAAAATACAAAACACAAAAAGGTAAAAAACAATTAAAAACAAATCAACCTTTCCATGACTTGACTTTCATTTACTTGTTTCCCTGACCTCCTCGCACCTCCCTTTTTTGTATTCTAGTTGAATTAGTTATTTCAGCAAATCCTTTCCATTTTTGCTTTTATCTTAATAGTTTATCTTAATATATTATAACTTTACATTCTCACCTGTTAACAATCCATCTTTAAATACTCCTTTATAACATTACTGCTAAAACCACATAACTTCATTCCATCATCCTTCTAACATTCCTTAATTTTACAATATTTCTGTAAATAGTCTTTAAATTTCTTCCAACCTTCTTCTACTGACTCTTCTCCCAGGTCTCGGATTCTGCCAGTCATTTCCGCCAGCTCCAGAGAATCGGTGCCCTTGCCTGAAGGGCGCTTGAGCTGAATGGCGTTGGCACCGGGTGGGGGGGGGGGTGGAGAGGATCTAGAGGCACCCAGTTGATAGATGAGGAGGCAAAACCGACTCGATTTTCCATCTCTCCCACAGCCTCTGTCATTATTATCAATTACGCCGGGAGGGGAGCAGCCTGCCAGCCACTGGAGCAGCCGCCCCACGCTTCCTGCAGCCCAGAGGGGTGAGGGTGCAACCAGGGAGCTGGGGTCCGGAAGGACCCCCAGTCCTAGCCTAAACCCCCTGGGAGTGGGCTTCAGTATCAGGGAAGGCTGTGTGGCTGTGGGATCATAAAACCATAGAATTGTAGGGTGGGGAAGGCACCCCAGTCCAACCCCGCCCCCCCCCCAGCAGGTAGCCATCCAAAATGAAAGTGAGAGTCATTTGGCAGTGGAACGAAGAATCCCAGAAGGTGGTGGAGTCTATTTCCTTGGATAACCATCTGCCAGGAGTTCTTTAGTTGCAATTCCTGCATCGCAGAGGGTTGGTCTAGAGATCAGTGCTTCCTAAACTGTTTTATTTTGTTTTGTTTTGTTTGTTTGTTTGTTTGTTTGTTTATATTTATTTATACCTTGCCCTCCTCGGCCAAGACCGGGCTCAGGGCGGCTAACATCAGGTATAAAAACAATTGATTAAAATACAACTTAAAAACAAGATTGAAATACTACAGTGGTACCTCTGGATGTGAACAGGATCCGTTCCGGAGCCCCGTTCGCATCCTGAAGCGAACGCAACCTGTGACTGTGCATTGCAATTTGACGCTTCCGCACATGCACGTGATGCCATTTTGAGCGTCTGTGCATGCGCGAGCAGCAAAACCCGGAAGTAACTCGTTCTGTTACTTCTGGGTCACCGTGGAGCGCAACCCGAAAATGCTCAACCCAAAGCATATTTAACCCAAGGTATGACTGTACTTAAAATGCAGCCTCATTTCAGTGGAAGCCCAGATCAAAAAATTGTTTGGGGGGAGAAAACGTCAAATCTTCACCAAGGCCAACTATCCAGACTGGTCCTACGTGGGCCAGAAAAGGCAGGGAACAACTCGGTCTTACAGGCTCTGCGGGAAGAAATCAGATCCCGCAGGGCCCTGGTTACAGAAGACAGAGTGTTCCACCAGGCCGGAGCCAATGTTGAGAAGGCCCTGGCTCTGGTTGAAGCCAATCTAACTTCCCTAGGGCCTGGGACCTCTAGGGTGTTGCTATTTGTGGACCTTAAGGTCCTCTGTGGGGCATATCGGGAGAGGCAGTTCCGTAGGTACGAGGGTCCTGAAACTGCAACTCCTATCATCTTTAGCCAGCAGGATGGTCAGGGGTGTAGTCCAAAAACATCAGGAGACCCAAGTTTGGGAAAGATTGGTCTTAGATGACTTTTGACAGTGCCTTCTAGCATTGCAATTCCATTATTCTCTCTTCCTGCCTGCCAGGGCCCTGCGATCACCCCAACATTTGCTCCGCCTGCATGATTGGCAGACACAGGCCGCCCGAGGTTTCTCTAAAGCGCCTCTTTGCCTGGGAGACTTGGCGTGACTCGCCCTGCGTTTTCTTGGTTGCGGGTTGAGGGCACTGTCTAATTGCCGCCTCGGCCGCCTCTTCTCCCATGCAAAATGGTGACGGTCAGGGTGACAGCGGCTTGTTGGTAGCTCTCTTACAGAAGGCCAAACCCTGTGGACTCGACACAGCTGATCACGTATGCGGTGCCACTGCCTGTGATTCATTTCCAGGGGGTGCACGGCCTCAGCAGCCCTCTGGCCTCTTGGAAATTGCACGTGGTGACCCCTGGCTTCTCAAGGCCGCTTCTCTCCAGAGGAAAGAGAACGATACAGATCAGAGACGAGCACGGGAGCTGGGGAATCAGCCAGAGACTGGGGCGGATCTCTTGCATATGCAGTCCACTGTTGTCTGCACAGATTGCCACCAGCATTTTGGGTTTTTTTCTCCAGCCCTACCATTAGGGATTCGTAGCACAGCACATAGTTAAACTGAGGAAGTCACTCATTCCGGAGGCGGGCCTGGCTCCCAACCCAGAGATGGCTTTAGAAGAGGTTCAGACACATTCATGGAAGATAAGGCTTTGTATGCTCAGGGGCAGCCATACTCCCTGGTCCTGAATGGGGTAACTGTGCCCCTGAAGGACCAGGTGTGCAGCCTGGGAGTCATTTTGGACTCAAAGCTGTCCATGGAGGCACAGGTCAATTCTGTGTCCAGGGCAGCTGTCTACCAGCTCCATCTGGTACACAGGATGAAACCCTCCCTGCCCACAGACTGCCAGGCCAGAGTGGTGCATGCTATGCTTATCTCTCACTTGGACTACTGCAATGCACTCTTTGTGGGGCTGCCTTTGAAGGTGACCTGGAAATTACAACTAATCCAGAATGCTGCAGCTAGACTGGGGACTGGGAGCGGCCGCCGAGACCATATAACACTGGTACTGAAAGACCTACATTGGCTCCCAGGACGTTTCCGAGCACAATTCAAAGTGTTGGTGCTGACCTTTAAAGCCCTAAACGGCCTTGGTCCAGTATACCTGAAGGAGCGCCTCCACCCCCATTGCTCAGCCTGGACACTGAGGTCCAGTACCGAGGGCCTTCTGGCGGTTCCCTCACTGTGAGAAGCCAAGTTACAGGGAACCACGCAGAGGGCCTTCTCGGTGGTGGCACCCGCCCTGTGGAACGCCCTTCCACCAGATGTCAAAAAGATAAACAACTACCTGACATTTAGAAGACACCTGAAGGCAGCCCTGTTCAGGGAAGTTTTTAATGTGTGACATTTTAATGTATTTTTAATCTTCGTTAGAAGCTGCCCATAGTGGCTGGGGAAACCCAGCCAGGTGGGCGGGATACAAATAATAAATTATTATTATTATTATTTGTTGGCCACTGTGAGGAAACGATGCTGAACTAGACGGGCCATGGACCTGATCCAGAATAATCTTGTTTTCTGCTGCTCCGGAGGGTAGGACTTGAACCCATGGCTTCAAGTCTAAAACAAGGAGATTCCAACTAAACCCCAGGAAGAAGTTTCTGACAATAAGAGCTGTTCAAGAGTCTCCCTCGGGAGCTGGTGGACTCTTCTTCCTTGGAGGTTTCTAAGCAGAGGTTAGATGGCCACCTGTCAGAGATGCTTTAGCTGAGATTCCTGCATTTCAGGGGGTTGAACTAGATGCCCCTTGGGCCCCTTTGAATTCTTAAGATTCTATTATTCGTTTGTTCTTGTACCTAACACAGCCTTGTCTGGAGAGGAAGGGCTTGCCTGTGGTACCTGAGGGACAGAACGGGCAAGGCAGGTGTCTGTCTTTAGGGGCCTTTTGCACATGCACACACACACACACACACACCATGTACAGCTACTGCAAATGAGGAGCAAAGGCTTGTTGTTGTGATTGCTCCATTTTGGCCCTGGAAATAATGGGAGTTGGGGGCTGCTCAGGGAGAGATGATGGCAAGAAGCCTACCTTCATTTTTTCGAGTTGAGAGAGCAAGGATGCTAGTCCACTAAGCTCCTCCTCTTCTTCATCATCTTCTTCTTCCTCCTCCTCCTCCTCTTCCTCTTCCTCTTTCTCCTCTTCTTCCTCTTCTTCTTCCTCTTCCTCTCTTCCCCTTCCTCTTCCTCTTCCTCTTCCTTTTCCTCCTCTTCTTCCTCTTCCGCTAAGCTCCTCCTCCTCCTCATCCTCTTCTTCTTCTTCCTCCTCTTCCTCTTCTTCCTCTTCTTCTTCCTCTTCTTCCACTAAGCTGCTCTTCTTCTTCTTCTTCTTCTTCTTCTTCTTCTTCTTCTTCTTCTTCTTCTTCCCTTTCCTCTTCCTCTTCTTCTTCTTCATCCTCTTCTTCTTCCAGTAAGCTCCTCCTCTTCTTTTTCTTTTTCTTCTTCTTCTTCTTCGTCTTCTTCGCCTTCTTCTTCTTCAACTAAGGTCTTCTTCTTTTTCCTCCTCCTCCTCCTCCTCCTCTGCTTCTTCCTCTTCTATTACTGCTTCTGCATCAAGCCAAGGGCATTGCCCCACAGTTCTCCCACAGGCTAGAATTGGTCTGTGTGGCCTTTACAATATCCCACGGACCTTCCTTCTGCCTGCAAATAGAGCATGAAACAGTAGAGAGTGTCTTAAAAGCTACTTGGGAGCCGCCGGCATCTAGTCCACCATCCTGATCTTATGGGGCCCAACCAGATGCCTATTATGGGAAACCCTCAGGCAGAATTCAAGCACGAGTGTGACACCCTCCCTGCCTGCAATTTCCAGCAATTGGCATTCAGATCACAGCCACTGTGGTTAGTTGGGAGCCATTGATAGTTGTCAAATGAAGTTGTCAAATCCTCTTTGAAAGCCATTCACATTGGTGGTCTTCACTGCCTCCTGTGGTGGTGAGTTCCACAGTCTCCAGAGTGAGGTTGGTGGGGCAGTTAAAGGGGGAAGAATGAAAGCTTTGTCGTGATGATAAGTATATGGAGGGGCTGGTTTAAGATGGGATTCCTGTGCCAGGGAGAGGAGCTTGAGCTGAGCAACAGTGGCTTTGGAGAGACAGCAAAGTGGGCAGCGGGATGGGTGAGCCCCCCAAGAAAGGGGTCTTGGGCATCGTTGGGAGTTGCAGGATCCTGTCTGGGCACCGTGTCAGGTGCAGTGGATGAGGCAGATATTTCGGGGGGGGGGAGCAATTGGTGATATGACTGGCGAGTTGCTTCAAAAATCAGAGGAAAAATCCAGGGATGAGTCAGGTCCCTTAGAAAAAAGGAGGGAAGGAGAAAGAAAGAAAGAAAGAAAGAAAGAAAGAAAGAAAGAAAGAGAAAGAGACGGCTGGAGGACATGGCTGACTTGCTCCCCCTTTTATCCTCCCCCCTTTTTTTGCCAGATATTTTGCATTTTCTAGTAAATTGCTGCCTCTCCCTTTCTCTCCAAATCAGGAACATTTAATTGCCGAAGGCTTCATGTGCAATTGTGGATTTCAGTCATCTAGCTAATTACTCTTAAGCAGCTCTTGATTATCATTAACATTTTCGTATTCAAATGTTACAATCAGGTTTGCTCACAATCGATGCGAGTTAAGGGCCATTTTTAACCAGGGCCCACGGACGTGGGGGTGTCACTGACCGGGGGGGGGGGGCGCAAACATATTTGTCGCCCACAAGGAATGGAACAAAGGGTGGGGGGACTCATTTATATCTGTCCTACAAGCGCTGAGAAGTATCAGTTGCTTCCAATAGCGTTTTAGACACTCTCTGCTGTTTTATGTTCTCTTTGCGGCCAGAATGAAGGTCCTTGGAATATTGCAAAGGTCACAGACCAGTTCTGGCCCATTCCTCTGGCCCTGGTTCATACAGTAGTGCAAAACAGCTGGAGGCATTGGGTTGGGCAAAGCAGGGGAAACCGTTTCTGCGTTAAACAGAGCATAGAACCTTGTCTGACTAGAAGCAAAGTGGGTCAGGCACCCGGCCCATGATAGGGGCAACTACCCCTCTTCCAAGCTGCCTTTTGCTCTGTGGGGAGAGCTGCCCCCCTCCCCTTCTCGAACCTGGGCGATATTTTCTTCTGGTTCCACCAATATGTATTCTTCCCGTGTGTGTGTGGCGCTGTGGTCTAAACCACTGAACCTCTTGGGCTTGCCGATCGGAAGTTCGGCAGTTCAAATCCCTGTGATGGGCTGAGCTCCTGTTGCTCTGTCCCAGCTCCTGCCAACCTAGCAGTTCGAAAGCACACCAGCGCAAGTAGATAAATAGGTACCACTCCAGTGGGAAGGTAAAAGACGTTTCTGTGCGCTCTGGTTTCTGTCACGGTGTCCTGTTGCACCAGAAGCGGTTTAGTCCTGCTGGCCACATGACCCGGAAAGCTATCTGTGGACAAACACCGGCTCCCTCGGCCTGAAAGCGAGATGAGTGCCGCAACCCCATGTCTTTGACTGGACTTAACTGTCCAGGGGTCATTTACCTTTTTAAAAAGGTAAAGGGGACCCCTGACCATTAGGTCCAGTCGTGGCTGACTCTGGGGTTGTGGTGCTCATCTCGCTTTACTGGCCGAGGGAGCCAGCGTAGAGCTTCCGGGTCATGTGGTCAGCATGACTAAGCCGCTTCTGGCGAACCAGAGCAGTGCACAGAAATGCCATTTACCTTCCCGCCAGAGCGGTACCTATTTATCTACTTGCACTTGGACATGCTTTCGAACTGCTAGGTTGGCAGGAGCAACGACCGAGCAACGGGAGCTCACCCCGCCGTGGGGATTTGAACTGCCGACCTTCTGATCAACAAGTCCTAGGCTCTGTGGTTTATCCCACATCCTTTACCTATTCTCCATCCACTTTAAGTAACAGAATTGTAGGCTCGAGAGTGACCCAGAGGATCATCTTGTGACATAGGAGCAATCATCCCCCTCCTATTACCAAACCTATTTTAAATTTGAGAACCCCAATATTTGCCAGATTAAACCCAACCGGTGTTTTCTTGATTGGCCTCCTGGACTTTGAGCAGAGTTTCCGCCCACCTTTAGCCTCCTTCAAGCTTCCCAACTTTTGGAAACATTTTGCACGATCACTGCTAAGATTGGAGCGCAAGAGAGCATCGCGGTCATTAAGTCCCAGCCAGCTCTGCTTGGGTGAAGGTCACCCCAGTGAGCTTCCTGGGGAGACTCGGGTTCAAGTCACCTCTCAGCTGTGATTTAATGCAAGGTACTACCTCCATCCTAACCTACCTCACAGGGTTGTCACTGAATTTGAAACTTGGTTGAGTAAATGTTGAGTGCAAGCATAGCACAGTTTTCATTTTCATCCTTTCTCTTCTTTTTGGGGTGTTTTTTTTTTTACCCCCTCCTGGGGTTTTTTGCAGGGGGAGGGAGGGAACATGTAGTCCTGCAAACCTCTGGGTTTCCCTGAGCATGCTGACGCCCCCCCCCATGGGGTGGGTGGGGCTGGTTCTGGCTGCATAAGTACCGGGTTGCCAAGCCTGAAGTTGGGAAAGAGCGGGGATTAAAGCGGTAGTGTTTTGTCACCCTGCATCCCAGAAGCTGCATCAATTGTGCTCCCTGCTGTCGTGCCGGCAGAGGAGCATGCGAGGGCTACGCGATAAGCATGCCCAAGGGGCAGAGCTGGGTTTTCCGGCCCAGCCTTCCTTTGACTGCGCCCCAGACTCTCCACGCCTGTCGCTGCACCATGAAATCCTTCATGTTCTCCTCCTGCAGATTTGCATTAAATCAAAAGGCTTTAAGGAGCTTGCTTAGCGGGGATTGTTTTGGGGAAGAAATTGGTTTTAAGGAGAGGTTTAAGGATTCTTCTCTCTAATTGTTTGCGTTAAGCACTTTTAATGTGCAAAAGTGTTTTCCCCGGTGCGTTGTGCGTGGAAGGTCATTGCAATGCCTGTTTCCTCCAAATCCACAGGCGACTGAGAGCAAGGATCCGTCCTGAGTCAAATGTTGCATGGGCATTTCTAGATCAGGGACCAAGGGGGCCATTCCTTATTACTGTAACATTTACAGTTTAACACAGGGGTCTCCAAACTAAGGCCCGCGGGCCGGATAAGGCCCAAGGGACTTGTTTATCCGGCCCACGGTGACCCCCGCCACCCGCTGCCCACTCTTACCGGCGCTGCGCTGCACAGCTACCCACTTCCGGGTTGGAGGAGCACCAGAAATAGCTTGTGTGCATGTGCAAGTGTTATTTGCACGTGCGCATGCGTTATTTCCAGTGCACATCCGGGTCGGAGGAGGCCCGTGCACATGCACACAAGCTATTTCCAGTGCTCCTCCGACCCAGAAGTGCGCCAGAAACAGCGTGTGTGCACACGTAGGGGGACATGCTCCCCCGCGCAATCAGTGCTGGAGTCACCGGCTCGAGGTGCGGTAAGTTTACTGACCCCTGGTTTAACCACAACCTCCCTCCCTCCCAAAGGAGCCCAGACGCCTTTCAACAGTACAACAACATCATAAAAAGTCAAAGGAATTGTCTGCCGGATGAGGCCAGTGGCCCACCTAGTCCAGCATCCACTTCTCATAGGGTGGCACCAAATACCCGTGGGAAATCCCAGTGGCACATGGCCATCCTCAGTTGGCGGAGCAATTGCCACATTAATTCCAATAGCGAACAAGGCCCTGACATGCTAACTAGTGATTTCACCTGAGCATGAGTTAATTTTAATTTGTTTAAAAATGTTAACTTTTGTTTGTTTTTTTAAAGTAGGGTTGTAAATATTATTTTTTTGGGGGGGGGTCATCATTTTTGCAAACAACCTTGAGGTTGTTGTTGTTTTACAATCCAGCAGTAATTAGATTTTTTTATGTAAATAAATAAATTGAAAAGCAATCAATAAATACTACTACTGCTACTACTAATAATAAAAATGCCAGCCAGCCCTCTTGTTGGTTCTGGGCAGTGGGACCATGAGTGTAGCCAGAGGGGTGCAGGGGGTGCAGTTGCCCCCCCCCCGAATCAAGTAAATAAATTAAAAAATACTTAACTAATTGACCAGTTGCATCGCAGATAATTTGGTTCTGCCCATGAGTAGGACCTAAATCAGGCATAGGCAAACTCAGCTGTTTTGGGACTACAACTCCCATCATCCCTAGCTAACAGGAGCAGTGGTCAGGGATGATGGGAATTTGTAGTCCCAAAACATCTGGAGGGCCGAGTTTGCCTATGCCTGACCTAAATCCAGCACCCGTAACGCTGTCCTGGATTCCGGTCCTTGTCTTCAATGAAGTGGTCTTGCTTAGTGTCCTTGTTTGAGAGCCGAGAGCCGAAGGCGAGTCTGTTCATTTCACGCCGCCCGGCTCTTATTTCTAGAGAGATGGCATTGTGTTTTGCGAAAGGCACATAGGAGCCGTGCGGGCAGAGGTTTGGGGTGGCGTATCTGGGTAGCACGAGAGTGCCATTCGCTTGCAAGCCCTTATGTATCAATAATAACAACAACCCGTTAAGATGCTCAGGAAGGGCCGTGAGTTGCAAAACAGGAAGCTTGAGATAAACCTGTCATTTAAGTCTGCGTCTCTTTTTTTCTTGGTGATTCGAAATCTCTGCTTTCAACTGCCTTGCTTCAGATCCATGTTGCGTGCACATTCACACATGCACAAACAGTTGGCCTGGTCGTGTTTGCTGTCTGGCCTGCCAGACTGTGAGCGCCCTCCTGCTACCTCCCTATATAGAGCCTGGCTGCCTGTCTCTCTCTTCCCCACCTGCCTGCCCGTCCTCTCCTCCTCTTCTTCTTCCTCCTCCTCCTCTCTCCATCCATCAACCCCAATCCCCGGTGCCTCCTTGACGGCTCCATTAAGTACCAGCTCAGCAGCGGCTAAATTTAGAAGTCGGGAAGAGAATGAGCCTTCTGGCTGAGGACAGCCCATAAATCCAGCTTCCGTCACGAAGTCACGCCGCTTCTATTCTCTTATCTGGAATGAGATCGATAGGAGCGTGTGTGTTTTTTCAAAGGAGGACCAAGTGCCCGGAGGCGAGAGGCAGGGAAGAGGGGCAGGAGGCAGAGCGGTGGAGGGAGAGGCGGTGAGGGAGGGCAAAGAAAGGGGAGGCAAAACTCAGTACCAGCCCCTGCTCTCCTTCCTGCCAACCCCTGGCAGGATCAGGCCCTCTGCCACCTCACCCGCTTCACAGTTCCTTGAGGGACATTGTGTGGCACTAGGACGCAGGTGGCGCTGTGGGTTAAAGCCTCAGCGCCTAGGGCTTGCCGATCGAAAGGTCGGCGGTTCGAATCCCTGCGGCGGGGTGCGCTCCCGCTGCTCGGTCCCAGCGCCTGCCAACCTAGCAGTTCGAAAGCACCTCCGGGTGCAAGTAGATAAATAGGGACCGCTTACCAGCGGGAAGGTAAACGGCGTTTCCGTGTGCGGCTCTGGCTCGCCAGAGCAGCGATGTCACGCTGGCCACGTGACCCGGAAGTGTCTCCGGACAGCGCTGGCCCCTGGCCTCTTAAGTGAGATGGGCGCACAACCCCAGAGTCTGTCAAGACTGGCCCGTACGGGCAGGGGTACCTTTACCTTTACCTTTAGCTGTTAGCACTGAATAATGTCCCCATTGGAGAGGCTAGCAAAGAGTGGTCACTAAGGGCTGAAAGTATGAAGAATTTCTAATCTTTGGTGATCCCTCGTAGCCGAGTAAGATTGCCTTCCATAAACACGGTTTTAACAAGTGAGTAAGTGACTGTGGAGGCCAATTCTGGATCCACATGTCCTTCCACAGTGGGGACATTGTTTTCTGGGTGGGAGCTGATCACGGTGTGGATTTGCCAAGCGTGCCTTCCTATTGGCACATTTCTCCCTTGTGTCCTGAGTTCGAGTGTCTTCAAAGCCCACAACACCTTTGGTAAAGGCTGTTCTCCAACTGGAGCACTTGCAGGCCAGTGTTTCCCAATTGCTGGTGTTTATACTACATTTTTTTAGATTTGCCTTGAGACAGTCTATAAACCTCTTTTGTTGACCACCAGCATTACGCTTTCCTTTTTAAAGTTTGGAATAGAGTAGTTGCTTTGGAAGATGATCATCAGGCATCCACACAACATGACCGGTCCAATGAAGTTGGTGTTGAAGAATCAACATAACTGAATCAACATAATATAATTGAGAGTTATAATAATAACTACACACACACACACACACACTGTCAGGGGCACTTCACGGCCAAAGGAATGAACACGGCAGAAAGTTATCTCTGTTATCTAAAGCAGACACTTCAAATACTGCCCCCCCCCCATGCCGGACTAGCATCTAGGCAGCTATTCCTTGGACTATGGAGCAGTTACAGCAACTGGGGACCACTCCCCCCTCCATCAGTTCACCTAACTTCCCTGAAGGGCGTGCATGCAGCCAGAGACTGTGCCTGGGTGGAAACGTACTCTGCTCCCTGCCTTTCACACACCTCCTGGTTCTGGGAGATGGTGGGGCAGTACCTGACCCTTCACTTTCCTCCCCTGCCTCTTCCTCCTCTTCTTGCAACCCATCCTTCGCTCCACCCTCCAACTCTGAAGTTTCCTCTGCCTCTGCCTCTCGCCTTCTGGCCAGTACAGGTCCCCCCCAAATCACTGCGCCCCTCTCCCCAGTCATACTCCAGCCCAGTTCCCCCAGTGTCCTGCCGCTCCCTGGCACTGGGTGGGTGGGAGGAGGGTGTAAGTTAGGGTGAAGGTGGAGAGCCTGCACAGATCCTGCTCCTAAGAGTGAGAAGTGTTGGAGAAGGCATGCTGTTCTACCCTCTCCGACCCTTGACGGCATGTGTATTCCGGGTGCCTCTTCATTCTCAAGCACCATGATCATAAAGTTGACTTTTTGCGATGCTCCAAGGGAGAGTTTGGATGCTGGTCTGCATTTTGTGCAGGGAAAACCGGCAGAAAGAAGCAGTTGTGACCTTGTCACAGACTTTGCGAGGTGCACAGTTTTAGGCAAAGGATTTAGCCCTTGCGGAAAGGAGGCTAGAAGTCACCAGCGATCAGCAATTCCAAGCCCTCTGGGCTGGTTGAACAGCTCAAAGCCTGTGCAAGGGGGGAGGGGAGGAGGAGGAGGAGAGCTACATAAACCGGGGGGGGGGGGGGGGGAGGGGTGTCCCCTGTTGCTGCCACGGCTCCCTAGAGCCCCAACCTAGGAATTGCTGCCTAGTCGCTGGTGGGCACATAGGCAGCTGTAGAAGCGACTGTGTTACCTTTGACAAGAAAGAGTTGCCCATCTGCCGTGCGCATTAGTGCCCTTGACACCTCTTTGCAAAAAGGAAGAGCAGTGGCGTAGCGTGGGGGTGCAGGGGGGGGCGGCTTCACCGGGCGCAACATCTGGGGGGGGCGCTCGCCGCCTCCGGAGTCGTCGAAGAGCCTCGGGCGCAGGCTGGAGCAGAGCCCCATGGCAGCAGCCCAGGCAGCAGCAAGAAGAAGCTGGCAGCGGCGGCAGGTTAGGGGTTAGGGGCGCAAATTACTTGCCTTGCCCCAGGTGCTGACAACCTACGCTATGCCACTGAGGAAGAGGTCCGAGTCTTGCAAAAGGCTCAACTGACCAGGCTCAGAATAAAGCCTTGCTGACCAAGGCTGCTATTTGCACAGTGCTTCCTGTCCTGCCTGCAAAGAAATCAGAATTGTGCAAATTGCAGGCAGGCCAAACTTTGCAGCCTCTCGAGTTGGCTTGGCTTTGCCAGGAGCCTTGCAGAACGTTCTGCAGGTCCAGCGCCTTGTCAGGAGCCTCAGAAGCAAGAGACTCGCCCCACAGCGACCCTCGAGCTCCCTCTGCCGGCTTCTCTTTGCGGAAAGATCCCTTGCGGCGGCGACACCCGGAGTGTGTCAGCTGGCTCGCTGCAAGATGCCACGACAGAGCAGCTGTTTCCAGCAACCTTTGCCCCCGCCCCACAAGCCGCGACAGAGAAAGCCAAAGGGGCAGGGGGGAGTGGGAGGCCAAAGGCCAGCGTTTGACCGGTGGAGGGCAGAATAATAATCTGGCAGCAAATGCGGCCAGGACCCTTGACATCCGATGGCCTGAGCCTGGAAGGTTAATGGGATATTCACCCTCTGTGCCACAAGGGACCAAGGGGGTTCTGGGAAACCACAGAGCCCAGCAGGCCAAGCTCAGCTTTTCAGGGGCTTCATTGCAGGCAGGAAGCAGATGAGCTCCCGTGCCGACCCCATCTTTGCTTTGCAGAAGAGGTCAAAGCACCCCCAGTAGATGGTTCCTCTTCCAGGCTTTCCCCAGTTGGCTCTCAGGGCTGCCAAATGTCTTGGGGTGTGTGTGTGTGTGTGTGTGTGTGCGTGTGTGCGTGTGTGCGTGTGTGTGTAAATGGAGGGACCCCATCCATTTGTGTAGCCCTGTCTCCTGAAGGGGCAACAAGTTGTCTCTCCCAGTCCTGCGATCTAAGTGTGGCTCCAGGGCAGGCTGTTCCTTCAGGGAAAATCCCCACTTTTCTCTGTTTGCTCCCAGCCAGCCCTCTCCTGCCCACCTTCAACCTTGCACCCAGTCCTGGGGGGCGGGGGGGGGGATCTCCACATCCTTCTCAGTCCCAGTGTTGCCCCATGTGGGACTCAGCAGGCACAAGGAGGAGGATGGGGGGGGGGGAGAGAGAGACGAGAGTGAGATGGTAACACCTGCCTCTTCTGTTTTCCTTTTTGAAATAATTTTTATTAGTTTTACATAAAGATTACACGTACAAAAAAAGAAACAGAAAAAGGTTCTCTCAAACCTTCAGACCTCCCTCCCTCCCTCCCTGACTTCCATTTCTAAATTTTATTCTTGCATCTTTTCCTTTAGTCTATACATCATATCCAAAGTTCATGTTACTTTACAAGTGCCGTTGTATTCCTGCCAGTGATTTCAACCACGCATAGGCAAACTCTGGCCCTCCAGATGTTTGGGCCTACAATTCCTATCATCCCTGACCACTGTTCCTGTTAGCTAGGGATGATGGGAATTGTAGTCCCAAACATCTGGAGGGCCGGAGTTTGCCTATGCCTGATTCAACTGTTTACAGTGAATCAGGCATAGATCTCAGATCTGTTAAAAAGTTATTCCAATCATTCACAAATACTTGGTCTTCCTGGTTTCTGATATTTTCCTGTCAGTCTTGCCATTTTGGCATATTCCATCAGCTTGGTCTGCCACTCTTCTCTGGTCGGTACTATTTCTTCTTTCTGCCTCTGGGCTAAGAGCATCCTGGCTGCTGCTGTTGCATACAGAAACAGTCTTTTCTTTTCTTTTGGTAGTTCCTCACTTATAATTCCTAACGAACAAACAAAAGCCTCTTTTTTTGTCCAAAGTTATCTTAAACATTTTTTTCAATTCATTATATATCATTTCCCAGAATGATTTTACCACCACATATGATAAAAAGTACCTTCTTTGTTTTTACATTCCCAACAACTTCTTCTATTTTCCCCACGAGCTTTCCCCAGCAATTAATGGCCTCCCTTCCAGATTAGGATACAATTTGTACATAGAATCAAACATCCACGGAGTTAGAAGGGCTCTCCGAGGGTCATCTAGTCCCGCCCCTTGCGATGCAGGGGTCGCAGTTCATGAATGCTTGGCAGATGGCCACCAAGGAAGGAGAGTCCACCACCTTCTGAGGGAGTCTGTCTCAAACTCAAACAGCTCTTACCCTCAAGGTTTAGTCAGAATCCCCTTTCTTGTGACTTGAAGCCATGGGTTCGAGTCCTCCCCTCCAGAGCAGGAGAAAACGAGCTTGCTCTATCTTCCATGGGACAGCCCTTGAGATACTTGAAGATCACAAGTCCTCTCAAGTCTCCTCTTTTCCAGGCTAACCATACCTAGCTCTCTCAATCATTCCTCATAACGCTTGGTTTCCAGGCCCTTTGTTGTACAGTGGTGCCTCGCAAGACGAAAAGAATCTGTTCCGCGAGTCTCTTCGTCTAGCGGTTTTTTCGTCTTGCGAAGCAAGCCCGTTGACGGCTTAGCGGATTAGCGCTATTAGCGGCTTTTAGTGGCTTTTAGCGGCTTTTAGCGGCTTATCGGCTTATCGGATAAGCAGATAAGCGGCTTAGCGGCTTAGAAAAAGGGGGGGAAAGGGAGGAAAAACCCACCGGAACTCGCAAGACATTTTCGTCTTGCGAAGCAAGCCCATAGGAAATTCGTTTTGCGAAGCACCTCCAAAACGGAAAACTCTTTCGTCTAGCGAGTTTTCCGTCTTGCAAGGCATCCGTCTTGCGGGGCACCACTGTAGTATAATTCTATGTGGTCAACAAAGGGCTTTTTAAAAACAAGACTTAGGGCTCTTACTACAAATTGTGGTTTGCATTTATTTCACAGTTTGTAGGAAACCCTGACAATTGCGAATCACACATTTTTAAACGACGTCACACATAAAACATAAAACACCTTGGGCATACATGTGTGTTTGCATACCCCTGATATCTATGTTTCATTGTTTGTGCAGCTCCAGAAAATGGAGATGAGGCCAGGAAGTCAGCTGATTGGGTCGTCCCGTCCCCCCCCCCCCCAGCGACCATTTACTCCTGCAGAGTAAATGAAGCCTCAGAGAAAGGTTGTTGCTGTATTTAGCATATGCACCGCCGGGGTGGAAAGATCCGCCCAGCGCCCCCAAATTTAGTTTAGCCCCCAAATTAACTTTTATTATGCTTATGTCAGGCACCATGCTTACGCCTTATCTCTTGTTTACGAAAGAAGGGAGGAAAAAGAAACAAACTTTTTTATTTGCTCATTCATTTAGATATACATACATATATATATCTATATATATCTATTTAGTATGTACAGTGGTGTCCCGCAAGACGAATGCCTCGCAAGACGGAAAACCCGCTAGACGAAAGGGTTTTCCGTTTTGGAGGTATTTCGCAAAACGAATTTCCTATGGGCTTGCTTTGCAAGACGAAAATGTCTTGCGAGTTCCTGCGGGGTTTTTTTCCTTCACCCCTTTTTCTAAGCCGCTAAGCCGCTTATCAGCTGATCCGCTAAGCCGCTTAACAGCTGATCCGCTAAGCCGCTTAACAGCTGATCCGCTAAGCCGCTTATCAGCTGATCCGCTGATCCGCTAAGCCGCTTAACAGCTGATCCGCTAAGCCACTTAAGAGCTGATCCGCTAAGCCGCTTAACAGCTGATCCGCTAAGCCGCTTATCAGCTGATCTGCTAAGCCACTTATCAGCTGATCCCCTAAGCCACATAACAGCTGATCCGCTAAGCCGCTTAACAGCTGATCCGCTAAGCCACTTAACAGCTGATCCGCTAAGCCACTTATCAGCTGATCCGCTAAGCCCCTAAGCCACTAATAGCACTAATCCGCCAAGCCGCTAATGGGCTTGCTTCGCAAGACGAAAAAACCGCAAGATGAAGAGACTCGCGGAACGGATTCTTTTCGTCTTGCGAGGCACCACTGTATATATACACACATATACATACATATATGTTTTTTTAATATATCATTTTCAACAATTATTAAACATACTTTTATATCTTATACACTTTTTTTTACTTCCATCAATAACATCTGAAAATTTCCCAATCTTTTTCACTTAATTTACATTTCTTACTTTCACTATTACATTTAAATATCATAACTAACTTCTCTCTTCTTTGCAATATTTCATATATTCCTCCTTACAAAACTTCTTGTAGTCCTACTAGTGTCATTTGTTGATTACAGTTGCTCTTCAAATAGTTCGTATATTTCTTCCAATCTTCTGTAAATCTCTGGTCCCGCCGCTTTCAAATCCTTCCTGTCATTTTATCCAGTTCTGTATAGTCCATTAATTTCATCGGCCATTCTTCTTTAGTCGGAATTTCTTCTTGCTTCCATTTCTGGGCCAACAATACTCTTGCCGCTGTTGTTGCATATAAAAACAATTTAACATCCTGTCTATTAATGTCCTCACTTATAATACCAAGTAAAAAATGCTTCTGGTTTTTTTAAAAAATGTATATTCATTCATTTACAATACACTTGTACTTAAGTATACAACACCAACACACTTAAACTTATAAGTATCGTTTAGGCACCTACATAGGAGAAATATCAGTCGTGTCAAAGGTGCTGCTGACTAGCCCCGCTGCCGCATAGCAGCTCAATACAATACGTAACATAATATTTAGATGTAAGAGTTTATATCGTGTGCACAGCGCCGTTGTGAATGACAAGTGCCATCATTGAGTCTGAAGTGCCGCCGTTTTGAATGACAAGCGCCGCTGCTGGTGTGGCGCGTCTTTGGTAAATGAGCGCACAGAGTCGAAAGTCCTTTAGCGAAAGAGTAGGTATACATTTCGGTAATACCTAGGTATATATGTATTTTGTTTTTCTAGCTTGATCAAAATTATTTATTATTTCATAACAGGTAGATAGTTAACAGGCTAGGCAGCTTCAGCAGTGGGCGGCAGGCACCCCCCAGAATTCAGCACCCGGGTGCCCCACACCCCTTGCACCCCCGGGTAAAGATGGCCCTGGTTTCTGCCTTCAGCATCACTGCTGCTGCTAAGTTGTGCTGGAACACGCACCATGGTCCTTCTTGGTCCAGGCTTGCCCTCCCCCACTCCGCAGCCTTTGGCTTGGAAAAGGTCACGTGCCAGGAAAACGAAAGAAAACATGATTGTGCCAAAATAGCCAATCTGCCCCGTGCTGGATGCAGAAAGCAAAGCTGTCCAGCCAACCGGCACTCTCTGTCGTCAATTCCTTGGCTCTCAGGGTCAGCTTCCTCCAGGGTCGCAGCAGCAACGTCAAGCAAGAGATTCGCCAAGCATGGAACGAAGAGGATCCGTGTGGAAGGCTTGGCCCTGCCCGACCCACCGCTCCCCACCAGGAGGTCCTTCTCGGGACCAGGTAAACGGTCCAGGCTTTTGAGGCACAAGGGAGCGGAGCTGCATGGCCAGGGTCAGTGGCCGCACAGACGTCCCTGGAGTGCTCCTCTCACAAAACACAGGGCACCACGTCCTACACCCGTCCCCACAGTCTTCTGCACTCAGTAGTGTCTCCGGACTGCACGTTTGCAACTTCGGAAATCAGCCTTGCTGCTTCCACTAATTTCACCGTTTCCCCTGGGATCTGGTCCACCTGATCTCCACCTGCACAGCACACCCCACCCTCTCCCCAAAGCACTTGGGCACTCGGCATACTTCAGATGGGGCGTTTGCTCCTGCATGGAACCTGGGCACTTTGAGGGAGGCCGGATTGCCTGCTGCACACCATGTATGAATGCACCACCGAGAGCGACAAAGACCGCAGCGGCGTTGAGGGAAATACGACGGGATCCTTGCATGGGGGGCGGCTATAAAAACCTCCCAGTGACATAGAAAGTGGCCTGGCCCCTCAGCTAGAATGATGCATGCATGGAAAAGCCAAGTATCTGGGTGATTTGGCTAGGCTATAGGACCCTGATAATGTCCTGCATTTTCCCGAGGGGTCCAGCAATTGCCGTTTCCTCTTTGATACCACAAGGGTTATAATAATAATAATTTGTTATTTATACCCCGCCCATCTGGCTGGATTTCCCCAGCCACTCTGGGTGGCTTCCAACCGAATATTAAAAACAGTACAGTGTCAGACATTAAAAACATCCCTAAACAGGGCCACCTTCAGTTGTCTTTTAAAAGTAAAATAGTTGTTTATTGGCTTGATATCTGCTGGGAGGGTGTTCCACAGGGCAGGTGCCACCACCGAGAAGGCCCTCTGCCTAGTTCCCTGTAACCTTACTTCTTGCAGAAGAAGAAGAAGAAGAGTTTGGATTTGATATCCCGCCTTTCACTCCCTTTAAGGAGTCTCAAAGCGGCTCACAATCTCCTTTCCCTTCCTCCCCCACAACAAACACTCTGTGAGGTGAGTGGGGCTGAGAGACTTCAAAGAAGTGTGACTGGCCCAAGGTCACCCAGCAGCTGCATGTGGAGGAGCGGAGACGCGAACCCGGTTCCCCAGATTACGAGACTACCGCTCTTAACCACTACACCACACTGGCTCTCAGTGAGGGAACCGTCCGAAGGCCCTTGATGCTGGACCTCAGTGTCCGGGCTGAATGATGGGGGTGGAGACCCTCCTTCAGGTATACAGTAGTTCAGTAGGTAAGCCACAACTACATACCCCACGAGCAGAAATAGTTTGCAAACCCCCTCCTGGCCACAAAATATTTCTGCATGCAGAGCTATGGAATATGGGCATCCTGCTACGCTTTTTGCTAGCATGGATGGGAACGGGGAGAGCAGGTACAATTCGGCCATGTATTACGTACATTTAACTTGTGCGATTTCAACCTTGCGTGGTTGAAGTCCAGCCTGAAATTGCAGAAATTAAAGGTATGCAAGTTTTGCTCAGTGCAGAAAGAGCTTTTAAGCTTTCTGCCTTGCTTACTGGGCTTCGAAAGAGTAAGGATGGTCGCAAGGGGAAAGTTTTTGAGTATATGCGTGTTTTGAGTCTACACAGAACTCATGGAACCAAGCCCCACATATGAGATGCGATTGAGGTAGGTTTCATCCTCTCTTGGCATAGTGCGAAAGGAAGCTGTCGCTCCTTGAAGCTGGAGGCGGCGATGCCCCTCTCCTTCTGCCCCAATGTCTTTTGTGCCCACCAAGTGTGGCACAGCAGCCTGGGCAGCTTTGAGCAGCAACCTGGCACATTCCTGCCCTTCCACTTGGCCACAGCTGCAGATACCTTCTCAGAACCAACTGCCTTCTAACCTCACCTGCCCTAGAAGGCCTGGCTGGCGCTGGCCTCCATTTGGAACATCTGTTTGCTCAAAGGGCCGCTTATTATTGGAGATGCGGAGATGAGAGACCTGAGGGTAAGCAGGTTAAACACTTCAGAAGCAGTAGCCCAGGTGCTTCCTCCAGAGTAGGGGAAGTGCCCCACCTGCTGGTGGCAAGGGGGAATGGCACCTCTCTGCTTGCAGTCTGGGGCCGGTCACTTTTGCCAAAGTTGTGTTTAGACATTGCCAGGAAAGCTCTTGCCCTCAAAAACACCACCCCAAAGGACTTTTGAGTCTGATGCTCCACAATGCCCCCCTGTTTCTCTGTGGCACAGAAGGCGAGGGCTGGAGCCATGCTGTGCTTCATCAACCATTTCTCACAAGCTGAACTGCTGTCCTATGAAAATGGCTCCTTCCCACGGAGCAAGCGGCCTGGATTTCATGGACAAGTTCTGGGAGAATTAAATGGGAAGCAAGCAGGCTTCCATGTTGTGGCTTCAGAAAGGGTCTCATCCTGCCTGCCTGGACTCTGCATTGGTCAACAGCATCCTTCTTCCAGGAGCAGAAGAGGCCACCTCACATCAGCTAGGTGAACGATGAGAAACAACTCCCAAACCAAGATTGCTGAAGCCACCCATGCATCCTCTCTCCTCACTTCTCCCAAACATCTGCTCCTTCCTGCCTTTCCATTATGATCCAAGCCACCCCCTTGCTTGAGACACCGGACAGCTGGCCTGCTAGGGAGGAAACTTAAGAAGCTTTTCTCACTGGTCCTTGATCCATCTTAGCTTCAGCATGGTCAAGAGATGAAAAAGTAAAGCTTTTGGAGAGTGCCGAGGAGTCAGGGGGCTGTTGCTGAGGTCCTGCTCCAGGTCAACTCTCCTGTTCCATGTCTGCAGGCTACACATCAAAGACATCAACATCCAGAGACTCGGTTGCAGCCTTTCTCAAGCTCCAGCTCATGGCTTGAGGGTCTCCACTTCTTAGGGGTCCTGAGCATTCTCCCAGCATTCCTGGTCCAGACCAGACTCGCTTCCTTCCTTGGAGAGCACACACCACGCCCACTTAGGTCAGCCACGCAGACAGATCCCTCCGGCTTAGCCTGGTGGCTTTCCTCAGGGAATCAACCTTCCAGGCGCAGTGGCGTAGCGTGGGTTGTCAGCACCCGGGGCAAGGCAAGTAATTTGCGCCCCCTAACCCTGGATTTGCGCCCCCTAACCCTATCCCTAACCCTAACCCCCCAGATGTTGCGCCAGGTGCGGCCGGCACCCCCTGCACCCCCCACGCTACGCCACTGTCCAGGCGGCCCACCGATACTAACCATTTACTTATTTCTTTGCAGGGTTTATAAACCCATCCTTCCGAATTACCATGGCATTGTGCAGGGGGGCGGGAATAAAAAGCAAAATGCAATACATTAAGCCCACATGTAAAACCAACAGGTGCAACGCCAAAGAGTTTTGAGATTAAAAGTAGAAATTGTTGGTGCAAACCTAATATTCAGTTTGCCAATGGCCCCTATCCCCCCCCCCAATTTTGCTTCTTGCTCCATAGCTACCCTGGCACCATTGTGGTAGCAGCAGTTATCATGCTGGTTGAAAGGCCAGTTATAGTCCATGTAGAGCTTGGGATGAGCACATCCCATGGGAGGTGAGGGTAGGGAAGGGGTTGAAAGGTGCTTCCCGACTTTCAACGTCTCTGAGAAACATTTGCTCTTTCCTTCCAGAAACCCGAGAAGACAGGACCAAGAGGCTCTTCCGACACTACACTGTGGGCTCGTACGACAACTTCACTTCTCACAGGTAAGGACCCTCCTGGCATATAGTGACTGCCCTGCATCCAGGATTTCCACTCCAAGGAAAGGGAGGTCCGTGGGGCAATTGTGGGCTGGCAGAGCAGGTTTCCTCCCACAATGGTGCCAGGTGTGAGTGTGAGTGTGTGGAGCCTCGTGTGAATCTTGTTTCTGAGTTGGCAATCTTGCATTCCACGTTGCATCGACCTAGAAGGCGGGGAGAGCTTTGTGGTGTGTACAAGAGAAGCCGCGTTTCCGAGGTGGCAGAGCTAACGTGAAGCACAGAATCAAAGAATCGTAGCGTCAGACATCTAGATCTACCACCTGCATTGCTACCCAAGGCGCTCAAACCTGCTAGGATGTTCCATGGGTGTTGGCATTGTGCCAGTTCTAGGCTGGTGACACATGGCGGGGCATTCTTGGTGGCAGCCCCATTCTACTTCATCCCCGATTTCACTCTACTGTCTCCCTTTCTGGCTAGTTTTAGCTACTTTTTTGTTACTTCCTTTTATATCTCACCTTCCTTCTGCTAAGGGAAAAAATTCCTGGGTGAGAGACTACTCAACAGCCCAGCTCGTCGGGGTGCAAGTCCCCCATTGGGTCCATGCGGTCAGTAAAAGAAGGAGGCTCCAGCAAAGCAGCAGTCAGTAGACCATGTTCCTTATTGTTGCACAACAGGTCCCCACAGGAGTAAGAACCCTGAGAATGCGGTGACCTGCTCTTTTGAAACTTCCCTCTTTCCCCCAAGAATACACTTTGAACAGGATCACACTTCAAAACGACCTTGACAGATTAGAGAACTGGGCCAAAACAAACAAGATGAATTTTAACAGGGAGAAATGTAAAGTATTGCACTTGGGCAAAAAAAAATGAGAGGCACAAATACAAGATGGGTGACACCTGGCTTGAGAGCAGTACATGTGAAAAGGATCTAGGAGTCTTGCTTGACCACAAACTTGACATGAGCCAACAGTGTGACGCGGCAGCTAAAAAAGCCAAAGCAATTCTGGGCTGCATCAATAGGAGTATTGCATCTAGATCAAGGGAAGTAATAGTGCCACTGTATTCTGCTCTGGTCAGACCTCACCTGGAGTACTGTGTCCAGTTCTGGGCACCACAGTTCAAGAAGGACACTGACAAACTGGAACGTGTCCAGAGGAGGGCAACCAAAATGGTCAAAGGCCTGGAAACGATGCCTTATGAGGAACGGCTAAGGGAGCTGGGCATGTTTAGCCTGGAGAAGAGGAGGTTAAGGGGTGATATGATAGCCATGTTCAAATATACAAAAGGATGTCACATAGATGAGGGAGAAAGGTTGTTTTCTGCTGCTCCAGAGAAGCGGACACGGAGCAATGGTTCCAAACTACAAGAAAGAAGATTCCACCTAAACATTAGGAAGAACTTCCTGACAGTAAGAGCTATTGGACAGTGGAATTTGCTGCCAAGGAGTGTGGTGGAGTCTCCTTCTTTGGAGGTCTTTAAGCAGAGGCTTGACAACCATATGTCAGGAGTGCTCTGATGGTGTTTCCTGCTTGGCAGGGGGTTGGACTCGATGGCCCTTGTGGTCTCTTCCAACTCTATGATTCTATGATTCTATGAGCAGCATCACTGAGACATCATCACTACATCACTAGCATGTCACAAATGGGGAGGGGTATACAAGGGTGACACAAGTTCAACATGAGGTCTCTTTATCAGACACCTTCCCCAACACCACTTAAGTCCCCATCACCAGAACAACAATAAAACTCTTTACAGATCCTTGCCCTCAGGACTTGTCTGGAGATGGGCTTTCAGAACACTGGACTTGCTCCTGTTCTTTCTCTCTCTCTCAGCTATTCCACCCATTGCCACCCAGATGTGTGCAGTGCTCATCAGCTGATAGCCAGGGGTTAAATCCTGCTCTGCTTCACTGTACACCCCTCTTCCCCTCCTGGGAACAGCTGAGCATGAGGCTGTTTGAAAGCCCTTTTGCAAACAGTCCTACTGCACTGCACTTTCAGCCTCTGGTTTTCGGGCTCTGAAAGAGCAGGGTGGGGACCTTTTTCTGCAACGAGACTTTCAAACAGCCTTCAATGATGCTTTGAAGCCGCTGCCATTGAGGAGTTAAAAGAGGATTGGACAAATACATGGAGGAGAAGCCTATTGATGGCTACTAGTCAGAATAACCATGTTTCACTTCCACAGCTGGAGGCAGCAAGGCTCCCAAATACCCGTTGCTGGGAACCACGGAAGAGGCGAGTTGCTCTTGTGTTCGAATCCTGCTTGTGGGTTTCTCATTTGGGCGTCTGGTTGGTCCCTGTGAAAACAGGGTGCTGGAGAAGATGGGTCATTGCCCTGATCCATACCATTTTTCTGTTCTGGAAGTCTTTCTGCATGATTGCCACCCTAAGGTTTGGGGAAAACATCGAGACCGAAGAACCCAGGGGTCCACAAAGGAGGGAAGCCCTCCGTTCCTTTGCTGCAGCTGATAAGTCTCAGTCTGGCTGACGGACGGGCGGAAGCGATCTGAGATCAGGCCTGGAAATGAAGGCGCTGGGAATAAGCAGATAATTTAGGGATTGTTTTGACTCAATCAGGAGGCTTAGCTCTCCAGGAGGAGAGATTAAAGGAGTGACTGTTCACGGGGCCATCTGGATGGAGCTGGGCTCGGGAGAGGTGGAGGGAGGAGAGAGCAACAGCCTCCGGGTCCTCCCCAGCAGACAGTAGGCTTACTCTCATGTCACTGGGATAATGGCAGGCCGTAGCTGGCTGGTTTCTTGCATTCTGGTGGGGCAGGGGCTGCCCTCCTCATCAGAACACCAGAGCAGCCTCCCCACAACTTGATGCCTCCCCCCCACCCCACCCCAGGTATTTTGGACTAAAACTCACAACAGCCCTGAATATTGGTCAGGCTGGCTGGGAATGATTCTTAGTCAGCCATCCAGGTCTAACTTTCCCTTTGCCACATGATACAGTGGTGCCCCGCAAGACGAATGCCTCACAAGACGAAAAACTCGCTAGACGAAAGAGTTTTCCGTTTTTTGAGGTGCTTCGCACCTATGGGCTTGCTCGAAGCGAGTTCTTGTGAGTTTGTTTGCTTTTTCTTAAAGCCGCTAAGCCGTTAATAGCCGCTAAGCCGCTAATAGCCGTGCTTCGCAAGACGAAAAAACCGCAAGACGAAGAGACTTGCGGAACGGATTAATTTCGTCTTGCGAGGCACCACTGTACCTGTGATGATGATGATGATGATGATGATGATGATATAATTTTATTTATACCCCACCCTTCCCAGTTCAGGGCAGGGCGGGTCTCATCCTGCATACGAGATGGAGCTGGTAGACAGCCGCCCTTGGACACGGATTTGACCTGTGCCTCCATGGACAGCTGTGAGTCCAAAATGACTCCCAGGCTGCGCACCTGGTCCTTCAGGGGCACAGTTACCCTATACAGGACCAGGGAGTCCTCCACACCTGCCCATCTCCTGTACCCCCAAAGCAGTACTTCTGTCTTGTCAGGATTCAACCTCAATCTGTTAGCCGCCATCCATCCTCCAACAGCCTCCAGACACTCACACAGGACCTTCACCGCCTTCACTGGTTCCGATTTGAAAGAGAGGTAGAGCTGGGTGTCAGAAGAAATGGCATAATGTGCCAGCAGCAGCGCAGCCAGATGCCTTCCTCTGCCCCACCTGCAGCAAAACCTGTCTCTCCCCTGTTGGTCTCTGCAGCCACAGCAGGTGCTGCAAGCTCCCAACACTTTGACTTCACCCCAAGGTGCTCTCCTCCATTGTCTCCCGATGCAGACGGATGCCGGCCGTTTGCTCAGAGCTGCCTTTGCCAACCAGTGATAATTTTAGCCCCCGAACATCTGGAGGGTGCCAGGTTGGAAAAGTCTTGTTCAGAGCTCTGTAATTCCTGCATTGCAGGGGGTTGAGCTGAATGACCTTTGGGGTTCCTTCCGACCCTACAGTTCTGTGATTCTATGATTCTGCGAAGCAGCACCGGGTCTGCAAGCTCTGGTCTGCTCTTGATTTCGGCCTTTGCTCCCTATTCCTCCCCCTCCTCAGGGTGGACTTGATTTCAATCAAATCAATTTAAATCACGATTTAAGTCACTAGTCAGTAAGACTTGATTTAAATCATTTTTATTTATTTTTTACGGAAAGACTCATTCTTGCTGGTATCACCTTAATATTTACAACCAGATGAAGATTTCGTTTTGGAATAATAAATTTTCATTGTAGTTTTTACCGTTATATCAAAAATTACTGATTTGGTTATACTATTAGAAATACATAGGCACATAATTATGAAATCGTTGGGAGGTTTAATAAGTTCACTGTTTATATTTGGACAACTTTTCTGCTGTGCTTTATAGGCAGGAGAAAAATAATCATTTCCTTAATGACAAGTTAAAGAAATTATTTAACTAAAACAATAACGTAATAGCATATGTATGTATGTTTGTTAACTAATGCGGTTAAACAATTAAAAACAACAACTTAGACTGAGTTTTAGCCCACATGAAAACTTAAAACAAATCCTTATTTCCTCATGAATAGCCTTTGGACTATAATGTAACTTCAATAGAAAACTATCTTTAGAAAGATTTTTCCTCCAAGAGCATTTTATTTTTAAAAATCTGATTTAAATCAAAGAAATCTGATTTAAATCAAAGAAATCTGATTTAAATCAAAGAAATCTGATTTAAATCAAAGAAATCCGATTTAAATAATAAAAAAATCCAATTTTTATTTTTAAAAACCATTGATTTTTATCCACCCTGCCCCTCCTCCCAAGAGGAAGGGCTATAGCTCAGTGGTCGGGCATCTGTTCAGTCCCCAAAAGCATCTCTAGTCAGGGCTGTGAGAGACTTCTTGAGTCTGAAACCCTGGAGAGCCACTGCTGTCCGTCTGTGCAGATAGCAAAGTCTTAGATGAAGGCGCTTGCTACATTCCTCTGTTTGAGAGCAGCGCCTCTTCTTTCCTCCACAGGCTCCTCCTTTGTCAATTTCCTCTTCTCCCTCTGCTTCTCTGATCCTTGAAGTGCTCTGGCGTGGTTTCCACGGCAACCGATATGTCAGCGTAGACTAGCATTCCCCCCCCCCAAAAAAAAAACATGGCTTCAAGTCAACTGAGGCTGGAATGAAAGGCAGCTTTGGGGTGATCTGCATGTTCTAGCAAGAGCGGAAGGGCAGGGTCCAGGCATCAAACCCTCCATCCCACCTGGGGCCTCCCAGATCTTCTGGACCATGCCTCCCATCATTAGCCTCGGCCAGTGGTGGGCATTTGTGGTCCAGAACATCTGGTTGGGGATATTTCATTTGGTCCAGGATCATTAGAGGGTCACTGCCCTTGACCCCCACACTCTCTTTCTCTTTTTCCAGCAGGGGTGGGTGGGGGGAAGTAATAGAAACACAGAGTTGTAAAGTTGTGAGGGACCCCCAAAGGTCATCCAGCCCACCCCCTGCAATGCAAGCTTCACAGCTTAATGTGGATTATCTCTCTGTAGTGATGTAGGGATATAGGAAAAGGTGAACAGGTTCTTGCTTTTTTATTGTTAACTGCCTTGGGAATAATAATAATAATAATAATTATTATTATTATTATTATTATTTATTATTTGTACCCCGCCTATATGGAGGTTAAAAATACATTAAAACATGAGTCGTTATAAACTTCCCTAAATAGGCCTGCCTTCAGATGTCTTCTAAAAGTCAGATAGTGGTTTATTTCCTTGACATCTGATGGAAGGGCATTCCGCAGGGAGGGCGTCCCTTCCTCTTAGCACGTTTCTCCCTTGCGTCCTGAGTTTGAGTGTCATCAAATCCCATGACACCTTTGGTCAAGGCTGTTCTCCAACTGGAGCACTCGCAGACCAGTGTTTCCCAGTTGTCAGTGTTTATACTACATTTTTTAAGATTTCCCTCGAGAGAGCCTTTGAACCTCTTTTGTTGACCACCAGCATTATGCTTTCCCAATAATATCCCAATAGTATCATCCAGGGAACCTGAATGTTGGAAAATTCAGGACAGGTTTTAAAAAGTCTTTCTTTATGCAGCACATAGTTAAACTATGGAACTCCCTGCCACAGGAGGCAATGATGGCCACCAACTTGGATGGCTTTGAAAGAGAATTAGGCAAATTCCTGGAGGAGGAATCATAGAATCATAGAGTTGGAAGAGACCACAAGGGCCATTGAGTCCAACCCCCTGCCAAGCAGGAAACACCCTCAGAGCACTCCTGACATATGGTTGTCAAGCCTCTGCTTAAAGACCTCCAAAGAAGGAGACTCCACCACACTCCTTGGCAGCAAATTCCACTGTCAAACAGCTCTTACTGTCAGGAAGTTCTTCCTAATGTTTAGGTGGAATCTTCTTTCTTGTAGTTTGGAACCATTGCTCCGTGTCCGCTTCTCTGGAGCAGCAGAAAACAACCTTTCTCCCTCCTCTAGGTGACATCCTTTTATATATTTGAACATGGCTATCATATCACCCCTTAACCTCCTCTTCTCCAGGCTAAACATGCCCAGCTCCCTTAGCCGTTCCTTATAAGGCATCGTTTCCAGGCCTTTGACCATTTTGGTTGCCCTCCTCCGGACACGTTCCAGTTTGTCAGTGTCCTTCTTGAACTGTGGTGCCCAGAACTGGACACAGTACTCCAGGTGAGGGCTATCAATGGCTACTAGCCCAATCAGAGGCAGCAATGCTTCTGAATACCAGTTGCTGGAAACCACAGGCTGGGAAGAGGGGACTTCTGCACTAATCCTGCTTGCTGGCATCTGGTCAGCCTCTGATCAGGTTGCCTCAATGGCCAAAGATTTGAATTAAACAAGAGAAATGAATGGATCGCCCTTAGGAGTCTTGCAAGGCTTGGAGGTGACTGCTGGCTTGACCAAGGACTGGGGAAGGAGAATGGAGAGGTCTTGCGTCTGCAAAGCCTTGGACTGCAATAGGCCCAAGTTTGTCCTAAGGCCCTGTCTCTTTTAGAAGGGACACGGGTGGTGCTGTGGTCTAAACCACTGAGCCTCTTGGGTTTGCTGATCAGAAGGTCAGCAGTTCAAATCCCAGCAACGGGGTGAGCTCCCTTTGCTCAGTCCCAGCTCCTGCCAACCTACCAGTTCGAAAGCACACCAGTACAAGTAGATTTGGGGTAGGCAAACTAAGGCCCGGGGGCGAGATCCGGCCCAAGCGCCTTCTCAATCCGGCCCGCAGATGGTCCAGGAATCAGCGTGTTTTTACATGAGTAGAATGCATCCTTTTATTTCAAATGCATCTCTGTGTTATTTGTGGGGCATAGGAATTCGTTCATTCCCCCCAAATATATATATATATATATATATATATATATATATATATATATAGTCCAGCCCACCACATGGTCTGAGGGATGGTGGACCGGCCCATGGCTAACCCCTGAAGTAGATAAATAGGTACCGCTGTGGTTTCCATCACAGTGTCCCGTTGCACCAGTAGCGGTCTAGTCCTGCTGGCCACATGACCTGGAAAACTTTCTGTGGACAAACGCCATCTCCCTCGGCCTGAAAGCGAGATGAGTGCCACAACCCCATAGTCGCCTTTGACTGGACTTAACCATCCAGGGGTCCTTTACCTTTACCTTACCTCTTTTAGAGTGCAAAAAGGAGCCAGCAGGGAGATGGGAGAAAGACTGGTGGAAGTATAGAATATCTGAGGTTTTTTGACCAGCATTTCTGTTTTCCTGTGTTTTTCCTGCAAAGCTAATTTATTGTGGTCGCTTATTAACCACGTTGCAATAACTTTCTCATCCCTATAAAAGCTGGCAAGTTCTGTCTGTAGACAGAACAGCTTATCCGTCGGCTTCAAGAGAGTCTGGCTAGTGGGGGTCTTCTCCAGCAAAATTGCCTCGTCTTGATAAACAGGGTTTTGAATAAACCTTTGCCCACTGACCACAGCATGGAGGCTGGGTTTTCTTCCACAGAAACTCATCCCAACCCAACTGAAGGAACTTTACCCTGGGGGTGGGGGGAAAAACTGGCAGGTTTCAGCCTTTTCAGGTCTACTTTGCTTTTTAACTGGAACTCTAAGATCTGCCACTTGGAACCAAGCACTGAAAACATTTTGTTGTTTAGTCGTTTAGTCTCTTTGTGACCCCCTGGACCAGAGCACGCCAGGCACTCCTGTCTTCCACTGCCTTCCGCAGTTTGGTTAAACTCATGCTGGTAGCTTCGAGAACACTATCCCACCATCTCGTCCTCTGTCGTCCCTTTCTCCTTGTGCCCTTCATCTTTCCCAACATCAGGGTCTTTTCCAGGGAGTCCTCTCTTCTCATGAGGTGGCCAAAGTCTTGGAGCCTCAGCTTCAGAGTCTGTCCTTCCAGTGAGCACTCAGGGCTGATTTCCTTCAGAATGGAGAGGTTTGATCTTCTTGCAGTCCATGGGACTCTCAAGAGTCTCCTCCAGCACCAGAATTCAAAAGCATCCATTCTTTGGCGATCAGCCTTCTTTGTGGTCCAGCTCTCACTTCCATACATCACTACTGGGAAAACCATAGCTTTCACTATACGGACCTTTGTTGGCAAGGTGATGTCTCTGCTGAAAACGTTAGAGCTAGAATTAAAAGGTGAGGTGTGTCTCTGAGCACATCCTGAGACCCAAAATTCATTTTCAGCACCAAAGTGGGTTCTCTTCCCCCCCCCCCAGCTAGCTTCCTGTAGCCCAGTGGCCCAGTTTTAGGTGTCAAAAGCCACTTCGCTGCTCCCCAGGAACCCTTTCTGCCAGCTGATTGCAAACCGCTCGGGAGTTCTCCCACCCTTCCCCGTCTGTCTACCTTCTTCCCACACCTGGTTCACAGGTGGCCCTTCCTTTGAACCCCTGCACCACTCGCACAGCCCTGGAGAGGGCAGCAGCACACAGGTCCCGGCCGCAGCAGCGCTTCCAGCCGAGGGTGTGTGCCTGAGCTGAGCATGGATTCCAGAGAACCCTGGCAGGCAGAGAGAACGTGGGGGGGGGGGGCTGGTGCGTGTAAGAGCGTGGGTGGGTGTTGGGCGTGTGTCTCTGCTGCAGTGTGCATGCATGCATGAGTGAGTGAGTGAGAGAGAGAGGAAGCATGGCACCTGCCAGCACACCTCATGTGTTAGAGCCACTTGTGGAAACCTCCTCTGCCATGCCCAGTGAAGCCCTTGACCAGGTGGAGAAGGGAGGGTTTGCACAGCAGCCTTTCACGCTGGGCTCTGTCTCGAGCAGGGGGGCTTTCTTCTCCCCTTTCCCCACCACCAACCATCATACTGGCCCCCTTCCCCAAAATGATGGATTTGCCTGCGCTCTCTCTCTCTCTCTCTCTCTCCCTCTCTCCCTCTCCCTCCCTCTCTCTCTTTCTTCCATTGAGAAATAGCATCAGCTTTGTTAAAAGCAAGGCAGTGGAGCACAGCTCTGCCTCACCCCCCCCTTCCCTCTCCCCTCTCTATTCTTTTTAATGACAGACAGTTACTTAGCAACAGAGGGGAGTTTTAGGAGAAGGTGAGAGTGACAGCAGAAAGAAACTCCACAGTCGCCCTCTCCCGGTGCACACTCCCCCCCCCCCCTTTGCACCCCACATGCACACGAACACGCAACCGCTGGGCACCTTCCCTCCCTCTCCTAGTTGGGGGGAGAGAGAGAAAGAGAGAGAGAGTCTCTTTGCCCGCCCCCACCCCCCAGCTAAGGCGGCTCCGTTGAAAGGAAAGCCCCCCTCGCGCACGGGATCAGTAAGCGCTCTGCATCCACATGCAGGTGACTGAGCGGGGGTGGGGGGAGCGGGCGGCGGGGAGGGGGGAGGGCCTGGCGCCCCCCCCTCTGAAGCAGGGAGGGGAAGGAAGGAGCCTCCTTTGCCCGGGGAGAGCGGGAGGGCGAGAGCCTCTGCCCGCCTCCCCGCCTGACGGGCTCCTGCCTGCGATGAGCGCCTGGCTGGGAAGAGGGCCCCCCCTGGAAGGCAGGGCGCGATGGTGCTGACGGCTCCCCCCGGCTTCATTTTCTTGTGCTCTTTCCTGCCCAGTGACTACATCATCGAGGAGAAGGCAGCCGTCCTGCAGAAGAGGGAGCATGAGGGCTTTGGCTTCGTCCTCCGGGGCGCCAAAGGTAAGACCCGGTGGACTGGGGGGGGGGGCGGGGGCGGTGGGAGGACAGGGAGAGGGCTGGCTGCATGATGGGAGTGGCATGAAGCTGGCCCCAGGTGATGGCGGGGCTTCCTGGCACTGGGTCCTGCCCGCCAGAGGGGTCTGGTGGCAGCGTTTCTCAGGGAAAGGGGGACACAAAGATGGTCCCCTTTGGATGCCCGAGAGCGCAGGGGATCCTTTGTGTGTGTGGCTGTGTGTGGCACAGGTTGTGCCCTCTCCTCCTGCGCGCTGTGATGCCTCTCCTCCCCAAAACGGGCACCCCACAGCAAAGGGGGCGCCTCTCCCTGAGAAATGCTCCTTTCTCCCAAATACCTTCCCCCTGGGTGCAGCACACCTCCGCGAAGAGGACTCCCCTGCTCCTCTCTCGGAGGGGGCGGGTTGCCGTGACCCACATACTCATTGCCAGGAATTGGAAAGCACTTCTCCTCCCTCCCCGCCCCACAAGCTGTGGCTTCTTTGCCAAGGGGGGGTGGTCGGCTAGATTCCTGCTGCAAGAGGGCTTTGTGTCTGGAATGGGAGAGAGAGAGAGAGAGCACTGGGGGAATTTGTTCCTCGGAGTGGGGTAGTGAGGGGTTTTCTTGGGGGTGGGGGCATACCCAGGGAGACTGAAGTCTGGGCTTTGGGGTGGGGACGCACCTCCTGAAGGGATGGACCGAGAGGGATGTCGGTGTGTGATTTGGGGAGACTGCCAAGCGATTGCCTCTACTCCAGATGCAAAGGAATCAGGACACCCCCTGGGTGGGTTTATGGTTGGCAGGAAAAAGGAGGAGGGGGCCCCCTGAGAGTTTGCAGCCTCCTCTCTGCTATTTCCCAGCCCTTCACGTTGAGGGAGCGTCTTCCCAAAGCTCTGTTAGCGATTCTGCCTTACCCCCCCCCACACACACACATTCATTTGCAGGCTCCCTTTGTAACATGCGAGAAGCCCACCAGGACCACCCCCTTCCCTCTTGGGGGAATACACACACACACACACACACACACACACACACATATACATACATATACATATACATACACATATATATTCCATTTGCTTCCATTGCTCCAAAGAGCTCAAGGGACATGGTTCTTCCTCTCCCCATTTTATCCTCACAACAACCCTGTGAGGTAGGCCTGCCCGAGAGAAGGCAATGACTGGTCCATGGCCATCCGGTGTGAGCTTCATGATGGCTGAGTGTGGTATTTGAACCCTGGTCTCTCAGGTCCTGGGAGGGACGTGGGTGGCACTGTGGGTAAAACCATAGAGCCTAGGACTTACCAATCAGAAGGTCGGCGGTTCAAATCCCCAGGACAGGGTGAGCTCCCGTTGCTCAGTCCCTGCTCCTGTGCAAGTAGATAAATAGGTACCGCTCCGGTGGGAAGGTAAATGGCGTTTCCGTGCGCTGCTCTAGTTCGCCAGAAGCGGCTTAGTCATGCTGGCCACATGACCCGGAAGCTGTACGCCAGCTCTCTTGGCCTATAGAGCGAGATGAGCACCGCAACCCCAGGGTCGGCCACGACTGGACCGAACGGTCAGGGGTCCCTTTACCTTTACTTCCCAGGTCCTAGTCCAGAACTCTTAACCACTGCACCACCAGGTGGTTCAGCAGGGAAGGAAGGAGCAGCTGCCTGGAGCCAGGAGTTGCTTTCTGGCCTCCAGGTGTGGGGAGAGAACCTCCAGCTCTTGCAGGAGATGTCTCCCTGAGCCTTGGTGCTAGCGCCACTGGAGATCCCAGCTCACGCGATGGTGCCCTTCCCTGGCTTCTGCTACAGATTGCGGGGTGCTGCGGGCGCCCATTTTCTGACTCACAACAGCGAACCGGTGCGAGGTCCAAGTGTGCAAAATTCCCATCATGCCTGGATGACATCTCAACAGCTTTGGTGTCCTGAGGGAGACCACAACCACCTTGGTCCTAGTGATAGAAGACACCCAAACACCCAGGCGATAGTGGGAATAATAATAATAATTTATTATTTGTACCCCGCCCATCTGGCTGGGTTTCTCCAGCCACTCTGGGCGGCTTCCAACAAAGACAAAAAATACACTAAAATGTCACACAGTAAAAACTTCCCTGAACAGAGCTGCCTTCAGATGTCTTCTGAATGTCAGGTAGTTGTTTTTCTCTTTGACATCTGGAGAGAGGGTGTTCCACAGGGCGGGCGCCACCACCGAGAAGGCCCTCTGCCTGGTTCCTGTAACCTCACTTCTCGCAGTGAGGGAACCGCCAGAAGGCCCTCGGTGCTGGACCTCAGCGTCTGGGCAGAACAATGGGGGTGGAGACGCTCCGTCAAGATGGTCCTGTCAATATGTGCAAGGAAACATGAGCCGCTGGGGGGTGGGCTTTGCCCTATGGGGTGGGCAGAAGGGCAATGAGAAACATCTCAAGAGGAGTGCCTTTTGCCTGATTGGGGGGGGGGGGATGAGTATTGCTGTAGCATCTCTGTGTCCTTGCGATCCAGAGCTTTCCTTTCCAAAAAAGCCAAGCGGGTTTTCCCAGCCCTGCCGTGCCTGCAGAGAGTGGGTTGCCTAAGGGGTCAGCAAGCAAACAATTCCCCCCCCCTTTGCCAGAGATAGAGTGGTCTTGGGGTCCAGAGGCTTCCAGGAGCCTCTCCCCCCAAAGAGGAAAGCCACACACACACACCTTGAACAAAAGCAAGGGAATGGGCGCTGGCGTTTCCGAACAATAAGAGGACGGATACAATGTCTCTTTGCTTGCATTTTCAAATCGTTGGAGCCAAACATGAGTGGTAGAGTCAACCATCTCTTCTGGGGATAGCATCTCTGATAGTGGGGAGCAAAGCTATTTCTCTACCTCTGTGTCTCCGTTTGGGGTGATTCCCATAGCTGCGCACCCGCCTATTGCTGTGGTTGTTGCCTTCAAGGAAGAGGCCCTCAGTAGCCTGGAGAGAATCCTTCTGACCTCCGCTCATCCATTTGGCTCAACCGTGCCCCCAAACACACATTTCTTTGGAAAGCTGAATCACGAAAATACAATAAATTATTCAAAACGTATGTATCTGTGCTTTGCATATTTATGGTGGGCCTTGACTCGGAGAAGAGCATCTGGGCCAAAGATGCTATGCCCCTAATTTAAAGGTCTGTGGCCTACATTGATATCCCCAAAGCTCTTGGGAGGTGGAGAGGTCACCTAGGGTCATAGAACCTTTGGGTCATCTGGTCCAACCCTTTGCGATACAGGAATTCCTGCTAAAGAATACCGGACAAACGCCCATCCAAGCCCTGTTGGAAAACCTCCAAGGAAGGAGAGACCGCTACTTCCTGAGGGAGTCTGTTCCACTGTCGACCACTCTTACCGTCAAAAAGTTCTTCCTTTGAATCCACTGGTTTGGGTCCTACCATTTTTAATAACAGAAAACAAGCTTGCTCCATCTTCCATGGAAGAGCGCTTGTGATCATTTGAAGGTGACCATTGTATCACCTCTCAGTCGTCTCTTCTCCAGGCCAAAGGTGTCCAACTTCCTCCACCATTCCTCACAAGACCCCTTTATGGTCTTGGTTCCCCTCCTCTGCCCACCTTCCAGCTTGTCAATATCCTTCTAAAACTATGGTGCCCAGAACCGGACATCGGACCCCAGGTGTGGCCTGACCAAGGCAGAAGAGAATGGTTCTGTGCCTTCCCTTGATCTGGACTTCTCCATAAAAGTTCTCTCCTCCCAAGAACCCAGTTCCTTTGGGGGAAACTGAGCAGCCAGCTGCCAGAGTAGCATTGAGACTAAGAGGTCGCCCCCAGTTCGAATCTCGCTTCTTTAGCAGTGGGTGGCTTTAGGCCAGCCCCCCTCCTTTCTCAGAGCCTCCTGGTTCATGGGATGAAGACAGTGTCCTACCTTGCAGGGTCAGCGCAAGAACTGCAGTGTGATTATGAGAAACCAGTAGGAGAACACTTCAATCTCCCAGGACATTCTATACAAGATCTCAAAGTAGCTGTCTTATTATTACAAAAGAATTTCAGAAACAGACTGGAAAGAGAAGTTGCTGAATTGCAACTTATTACCAAACTTAATAGGACGCGGGTGGCGCTGTGGGTTAAACCACAGAGCCTAGGACTTGCCGATCAGAAGGTCAGCGGTTCGAATCCCCGCAACGGGATGAGCTCCTGTTGCTCGGTCCCTGCTCCTGCCACCCTAGCAGTTCGAAAGCACGTCAAACTGCAAGTAGATAAATAGGTACCGCTCTGGCAGGAAGGTAAACGACATTTCCGTGTGCTGCTCTAGTTCGCCAGAAGCGGCTTAGTCATGCTGGCCACACGACCCGGAAGCTGTATGCTGGCTCCCTCGGCCAATAAAGCGAGATGAGCGCTGCAACCCCAGAGTCTGCCACAACTGGATCTAATGGTCAGGGTCCCTTTACCTTTACCTTTACCAAACTTAAAACCATGGAGAGACCTGGTCTGAATAGAGACATTGGATTCTTATCTCATTATACATGATAAAGCTATTTTTAGCCATCTCACCCCTTGCTTTTTCCTGTAAGACCAATTGCAGTCGTTAACAGTCTAACAGTCTGTCAACAGGTTTACCACACCTATCCGCCAATCACCCATTCCCACCACCCTTCTGAGTAATACCCCTCCCCACCCTCTCACTATATATAAGGGTCTGGTGACTTCTGTTTCAGTGTATCTGAAGAAGTGTGCATGCACATGGAAGCTCATACCAAGAACAAACTTAGTTGGTCTCTAAGGTGCCACTGGAAGGAATTTTTTTGTTTTGTTTTATTTATTTTGTTTTGTTTTGACTACGGCAGACCAACACGGCTACATACCTGTAACTATGATTATCTGGGGCATTTTAAGCACAATGTGGGTTCTGAAGAGGGTTCTGATGGGTGCCTGCGATGAACGAAGGCTGCCCAATTCTAGGCCTAGCTGGACATTGTGAGTCCTGCCAAGGGGTTTTTGCCTTGGGAGCTGAAGCTGTTTTTCTTGGTTTCTCCAGCTCTAAAGCCTCCATACCCTTCATGCGCATCATGAATCCTCTGTTGAGTCTCTGGGGTCCCCACTCCATCCTCCTCCGTCTCCTCTCGTCTCCCTTCAGCTGTGACTCTCTGAGCATGGGGGAGAGCCTTCACATACAAATAAACAGGATCAGTTTCACCAACAGCAAACAATTTGAAACAGAGGAACAGAGTGCGGAAACCTAGCATTGCAAGAGAGGAAGAAGGAGCTGCCTTCTCCTAGGCCAGAACTGTGCTCCGTATAGAAGAAGAAGAGGAAGAAGAAGAGGAGTTTGGATTTTATATCCCACTTTATCACTACCCTAGGGAGTCTTAAAGGGGCTAACATTCTCCTTTCCCTTCCTCCCCCACAATAAACACTCTGTGAGGTGAGTGAGGCTGAGAGACTTCAGAGAAGTGTGACTGGCCCAAGGTCACCCAGCAGCTGCATGTGGAGGAGCGGGGAAGCGAACCCGGTTCACCAAATTACGAGTCCACCGCTCTTAACCACTACACCACCCTGGCTCTCAGTGCTGTCTACACTGGCTAGCAGGCAGCAGTTTTCCAGGGATTCCTTCTAGCAAGGACTAAACCTGGGACCTTCTGCATGCCAAGCTACGATGGCTCTTTCCATTCCAAGACAACATTGCCAAGCCTAGGCAGCAGACACGACCCCTCTCCCTCGCACTTCCCCAAGGGGGGCCTTTGCCTCTTGAAGCTCCAGAGACTGATGGTATCCCGACAATCCGCATTTACATTCTCGCTCTCCCTTGTTGTCGGAGTGGAAGCAGCTAAACTTCTGCGCTTGAGAGGTGATGATGCTTCCTGGGCAGGAGAGAGAAATAGAGGGCTCGCCCACGCTTCCGCTTGTTCACGTCCTAGAAAGCACTGGTCCAAGCATTTCTCTGCTTGACCTGCACTTTCTAGGCATGGATTTTTTGCTACATCAATCTGGAGAAAACCTGAATTGCTATTTGCTCCTATCAAGCACTAGAGAGCGGGTTTTTCCTGGGGGAAAGCAGGGCACAAGGGGAAGTGTACATACATAAGCCCTGCGAGCCTTTGAGAGCTCCAGACTGTTGCTATGGCCTGGGAAACCAGCAAGCAGGATTAAAGTGCAAGAGCACCTTTGACTGTGGTGGCAGAGCGTAGCCTTGGATAGCTCTCTCCTCCTCCATCAATTTGTCTGATCCCCTGCCAAAGCCACCTAGATCAGTGGTCATCTCTGCCCCCTGTGGGAGGGAGTTCCATGGGTTAAATATGCGCTCTGTGAGGCTGGAACAAGCCTGTTTTCTCCTACTCAGGAGGGTAGGACCCAAACCAAGGGCTTCAAGTTACGAGAAAGGAGTTTGCAACTAAACTTCAGGAAGAACTTTCTGAGGATAATGGCTGTTTCACACTGGAATGAACTTCCACAAGAGGTGGTGGACTCTCCTTCCTTGGAGCTTTTAAGAAGAGGTTGTGTGGCCACCCGTCATGTATGATCTAGTTGAGATTCCTGCATTGAAGGGGGTAGGACTAGTTGACCCTTGGGGTCCCTTCCAAGTCAACAATTCTATGATTCTATTATTCTATCCACACTGAATCTTCCAACAGTCAGCTGTGATGGTTGTCCATAAGCTCTGGTCTTATGAGAGAGGAAGAAAAACTTCATCTCTGTCATGCATAATTTTATGATCTTCTATCGTGTTGCCTCTTCCTCTCCATTTCCCTAAACTGAAGAGTCCCAAACCCTGCAACCGTTCCTGATTGTGGAGTGGCTCCATCCCTCCCCCTGCTCCAAATTTGTCTATTTCATTTTACATATTAAAATTTACAGTCATACCACAACACCTTCCATAAGTACAAGATTCCCACAAATCTCAATACTTCCCTCTTCCTCGGGTCCCATTGTTAAACCTTTTCTACTGCATCTTTTTATAAAAATCCACATTTTTTTAACATCCCCATTGTATCCATAGTTCCTCTTACATTACAAGTGTTACTGCAATCCTGCTAACAATTTTAACTGTTTACATTGGTCTCCCAGGTCAATTATAATTTCACCCCATTCCTTATTAAAATTTTGGTCTCCCTGATTTCTGATTTTTCCAGTCATCTTTGCCATTTTGGCATAGTCCAACAATTTGATCTGCCATTCTTCTCTGGTAGGGATTTTGTCTTCTTTCCATCTCTGGGCCAATATAATCTGTGCAGCTGTGGTTGCATACATAAACAATCTTTTCTGTTCCCTTGGGATTTCGGCACCTCAAATTCCTAATAAGAAAGCTTCTGGGTTTTTTGTAAAAGTTATTTGTAAAAAAAATTTCAATTCAATATATATCATTTCCCAGAACGCTTTTATTACCTTGCACGTCCACCACATATGATAGAAGGTGCCTTCCTTTTCTTTACATTTCCAACAGATATTTGTACCTGTCTTCTTCATTTTTGCTAATTTACTGGGAGTTAAATGAGCCAGTGTGGTGTAGTGGTTAAGAGCGGTGGTCTTGTAATCTGGTGAACCGGGTTTGATTCCCCGCTCCTCCACATGCAGCTGCTGGGTGACCTTGGGCCAGTCACACTTCTTTGAAGTCTCTCAGCCCCACTCACCTCACAGAGTGTTTGTTGTGGGGGAGGAAGGGAAAGGAGAATGTTAGCCGCTTTGAGACTCCTTAAAGGGAGTGAAAGGCGGGATATCAAATCCAAACTCTTCTTCTTCTTCTTCTTAAATACCAATAGTACATCATTTTAATATCATTTCCTTTCAACGTACAACATGCCATAAATTTCAAATTGTGTCTCCATAATTTCTCCCGTGATAAAAGCTGTATATTATACCCCAAATCTCTTGCCCATTGTATCTGTCCCTTCCCAGTCCCAGCGGGTACCAGACACAACAACAATAATATATTTGTACCCCGGCCATCTGCCTGGGTTTCCCCAGCCACTCTGGGCAGCTTCCAACAAACACCAAAAATAAACTAAAATGTCACACATTAAAAACTTCCCAGAACAGAGCTGCCTTCAGATGTCTTCTGAATGTCAGGTAGTTGTTTATCTCTTTGACATCTGATGTGAGGGTGTTCCACAGGGAGGGCGCCACCACTGGGAAGGCCCTCTGCCTGGTTCCCTGTAGCTTTGCTTCCCGGAGTGAGGGAACCGCCAGAAGGCCCACCAGTAGCAGTTTAGTCCTGCTGGCCACATGACCCAGAAAGCTGTCTGTGGACAAACGCCGGCTCCCTTGGCCTGAAAGCAAGAGGAGCGCTGCAACCCCATAGTTGCTTTTGACTGGACTTAACCTTCCAGGGGTCCTTTACCTTTACCTTTTTACCTAAGGTTTGCTCCTGAGCCTTTTGTTCTCCTGAAGATACCCCACAAGGTATCAGAGGTTTAGAATCAGAGTTCTCCAAGATGGGCTACCTGGTAGAAGTTTATAAATCATGCATAGCATTTAGAAAGTGGATCAGAAAAGGTTTTCTCCTGCTCTCATAAGACTAGAACTCATGAACTCTCCAGGGTTTCTAACTGGCAGGGATCTGACGTTTTCCTTTCTGGGGGCTGATTCTCACCTTTCAGCACATCCAGTCTCTCTCCAGACATGCATCACTTCCGAGGTAGAACCTGCTGATGACTCACGGCTGCTTCATCAAAAGTGCACCCTTTTTGCCCGTCACTCTTTATCCAAAACCCCCACAGCCCTAAGGAAATTAGAACCAGCAGCTTGCCGAACCAGCTGCACAATAATGCAAAGCAGTTTTCTAAATATAGGTGTGTATATGGCATGCAATTGGACAATGAAACTGCTATGCAATTCAAGAAGAGCAGCATTTGGTCTAAGCTGGAATCCAGACCGGGAGTCACAAGCCCAGAGGAGGCTTCTGGGCCAGGACAGAGGACAAAATGGGGTTGCAGGTTGTTGTGGGGTCAACACCATTGCCAGAGCCAGATTTAGGGTGGTGTGGGTGGTTCTGCCTCACGGGACGCCTAGCCGAGGGGTGGGGGGAGGCAAAATTGAGACAACTCATATGTGAGAAGATCCATTTGGGGACGCCAAATATTGGACTCTCACAGTGCATTACAAAAGATTGCTAAAATTTACCCCTGCTTTGCTACCGAACTGGCATTTTGCCTGTGTGCCACACTGATCTGAGCTTTAAAAGTTTTTTGGCAGGAACAGCAACCTGAGTTCCAAGTTCTTGATGGAGTGGGAACCAGGACAGTTTGAGAGCATCAGGGACTCTGCCAGCCATCCTAGTGGAAGTCAGCTGAGCCCCAGGGCAAGATGGTCTTTGGAACTGGGGCTTGTCAAAAGGTCTCAGACTTCAGGGGTTTTTTGTTTGCCTGGTCTGGGCCAAAGCTAAATCTGCACAGCGCCAATTGGCTGCCCTTTCTGTCAATCACAAAGCTGCCTTGCCTCTACTTGGAGCCGGCAGTCCATAGCACTGATTGGCCAGCCCTCATGTCAATCACAAAGGCGTCCTCCCTTCACAGAACAGTTTTCAAAGTGTTTGGAAACAGTGGAAAACTATGAACAAAACAAACATTTCATCAGATAGATGTATCGGGCACTCAAGTGATTGAGAAGGATTAAAACGAAAAAGGGACACCAAAGATCCAAAAGGATCTCTCCAAATTGGAGAAACAGACATTTGAATCAGAGAATCCTAGAGTCCTCTGCAATGCAGAAATCTTGCCCATAGCCATTCCTGGGCTCGAACCACCAACCTTTTGGTTAACAGCCAGACGCACCGAGGCAAAAAGTAATAATCCAATTTTGCGTGTAAACTTATAGGGTTGGCAGTGACCGATGAGTACTAGCATCTTGGGGGTCATCGACAATGCTTTTGGTAGAAGACTGATAGCTTTTGCTGCTAACCCAGTGACTGCACAGGAATTTAACGTTTTAGTCAAGAATGGGAAATATTTTAGTCCAGAGCCAGAGATGTCGTTGGACCCCAGCTCCAGCCAGGCTGGCCAGTGGTCAAAATGATGGGAGCTGCAGTTCCACAACTTCTGGAGGGGCTCCTCTCCCCCAGGTTCACCATCCCTGGTTTAAGTTCATAAATTCGGCAAGAGCTCCCCAAAGCCCCCTGGATCCACTCCTTTTTAGCTTGTGGGCTAACCTCTGTTCTTCACAGTTTCTGCAATCCTTCGGTTATGCTAATCTCTTTATCATATCTTGCCATTGCGACCATCTCAGATCAATTCATAGAATCATAGAGTTGGAAGAGACCACAAGGGCCATGGAGTCCAACCCCCTGCCAAGCAGGAAACACCATCAGAGCACTCCTGACATATGGTTGTCAAGCCTCTGCTTAAAGACCTCCAAAGAAGGAGACTCCACCACACTCCTTAGCAGCAAATTCCACTGTCAAACAGCTCTTACTGTCAGGAAGTTCTTCCTAATGTTTAGTTGGAATCTTCTTTCTTGTAGTTTGGAGCCATTGCTCCGTGTCCGCTTCTCTGGAGCAGCAGAAAACAACCTTTCTCCCTCCTCTATGTTACATCCTTTTATATATTTGAACATGGCTATCATATCCCCCCTTAACCTCCTCTTCTCCAGGCTAAACATGCCCAGCTCCCTTAGCCGTTCCTCATAAGGCATCATTTCCAGGCCTTTGACTATTTTGGTTGCCCTCCTCTGGACAAATTGTTGGTCTCTTCTGCCTTATTTAGCTCCTTCTCTTACCCCTTCCCCATTGCCTCTCTGAATGGTTTCCTGCTTCTGAGGCACTTGCTATTTGTTTTCAGATTTGTGCTCCTCCTTTCTTCCCGGTAAAGTGTTTGCGCTCTTTCTTCTGCTCACTGGGGCAAGACATTCCCTTTTCAAAGGCAGCCTCGCCTCCCTCCCTCGCCTCTCGTCCTCCTGGACCCCTTTCTTCTCCGCGACGCACCTTTTAGCCGGAGCCTCTTTCTTCGCCTTAACTGAGACCTTCAAAGGATGCTAAACGCATTTTGAGAGGCGCATTTCCTTTGCAGCCAGCCATGGAACAATTCTAGCCTTTAGAAATATTTTCAACCACTTCATACGGCGCAGGAATCAGGGCTCCTCCAGTCGACCTCATTATTCAGCATCCGTCCCGATTCCTTTGCACGAGGCTTTTCGGAGGGTAGATCACAGCCAGCCTTTATCAAACATTTATTCCCATTTGCTTGCAGGGAGGTTACATGGCAACGAGCAACCATCCTGATTTGCTTACAGGGTTTTTAAACAGTATCCCGTTCATCATTTGATCATCTCCCACTTTTCAATTTCCCTTTCCTAATCACTAAAGGTCCTTTTGTTGTTGTTTTAAGTGGGTTTGTTGCATTTGGTCAACAGAGCTCTGTAATCCAGTTGTGTTGCAAAAATCTAAATTTCTGGAAAGCCCTTGCAAATCCTGAGAGCCTGAATGTGACCTTAGGCTGAAAGTAGTATCTTTGATGCGGGTGGTGCTGTGGTCTAAACCACTGAGCCTTGGGCTTGCCGATCAGAAGGTCGGCGGTTCGAATCCCCGCAATGGGGCGAGCTCCCGTTGCTCGGTCCCAGCTCCTGCCAACCTAGCACTTCAAAAGCACATCAAAGTGCAAGTAGATAAATAGGTACCACTTTGGTGGGAAGGTAAACGGCATTTCCGTGCGCTGCTCTGGTTCACCAGAAGCGGCTTAGTCATGCTGGCCACATGATCCAGAAGCTGTATGCCGGCTCCCTCGGCCAAGAAAGCGAGATGAGCGCCGCAACCCCAGAGTCGGCCACGACTTGACCTAATGGTCAGGGGTCCCTTTACCTTTTTAAGGTGCTACTGGACAATTTTTTTTATTTATTTTGACAACGTAGGCGATGCTTCTATTTTTAAAATAGTAAAAGTACTTGTCAAGGTGGAGAACAGGGGTCAGGGGTCCCTTTACCTTTACCTAATATCTTTGAATTTCCCCTAAATCCCATACTGGCCAAAATAAGTTTGTTACATGGCTACCTTCCAGCCACCATGGAGGCAGATTTTAGCAATTAAGTTAGATACTTTCCTTGAAGCAGCAACAGTTTCATTTTTGGATTCTTTAAAACCGTGATGGAAGCCGTCGGGTGGGTGTCTAAATGGTTCTGACAGCCAGTGTTCCTTGGACAGACTCCAGAACATCTGCGTTTGTCAACATGCTTTAACACTTGTGGACATGTAATGAAGCTGAATGCTGGAAGGTTCAGGACAGATTTAAAAAAAAGTTCTTCGTGAGGTGCATAGTTTATTTTATTTTATTTTATTTTATTTGTGCTTTTCAGGTTCATACATTTCACTAATTTTACAATCATTTTAACACTTCAAAACTTGACTTCCTTTTTTTTTTTAATAATATTTATTAAAGATTTTCAAATATAACAAAAAAAAGAAAAACATCCAAATTTAAGGCCTTATTTTCAATATCATCTTTCCAGGACTTCCCCCTCCCCACCCCCTCTTGTATTCCAATTCTTTCAAATAGATTCAACAAATTCTTACCCCAAATTTTAAAATTATTATCATTAACCCAATTTAAAAAATATTTTCCCATCCCCTAAAATCGACCTGTTCCCTTCCACGAGTTCCCCTCTTTAGTATAAAATACAGATTAACATAAAAGAATTAAAAAAAGAATAAAATATAATTTAACACCCTTTGGATTCCAAATTTCCCTCCCCCCTTTCCCGGTTGCGTTCCCAATGTCCATCAAATCCACTGTCTCCTGGAGCTCCCACATCTGAACCATAATCTAAGCCATAATCCTTCACCAGTCCGCTTTGCCATCTTTTTAGTAATCTTTACCGTCTTTTAATCATCTTTAATTTCAAATGTCCAATCTTAGAAAGGGTCTATCTTCCAACTTTGTCCAGTTCTTGTTTTTCTTATTGTTCTTGATGTTATCTCTTCTCCTCTCTCTTTTTTTTCTTCTTTTTTTCCCCCTGCTCTCCTGCACAAATGTTCTAATTCCAAAAAGCTTGTAATTCCTCTACAGAGGCTTTGTTATTCAGGAACAAAACGTCAAGTCCCTTCCATTCTTCAATAGATAAATCTATTGTCTCCTTTAGTGTGTAGACCTCTGTAGACAAAATAGTGTTCCATTTCTGCAGTTTCCCAGGAGATAAAATGTCCGATTCAAATTCCATGCCAGCGATACTTGTAATAACCCACAGCTCCTCTAGAGGGATTATAGTAACTCAGTTTCATTCCCGATCTCACCCACCAGTCAAAGTAACTTATTATTCCTTGTTTTAAACAGTTTATATCCAATTTATAACAAATGTAACCAGCAAAGTCCTCGTAACAAAGTTCTCTTTTTGTTCTTCAGTTTTGGCAGCTCCTTTGACAGCTGTCAAAACCTCTATTTCTCCTCTCCAGGCGCTCTCACGGATCGCTCCCAGGGCTTCCGGGGGGGGGGTTGTATTTTAATTCACATTCCACTCTTTTCCTCCAGCCCAGCTTATAATTTTCCATCGCGAAATTAATATCTTTATCAAAAGAAAAGGTTGCGCTCGATCTTAGTTGTCAGGTCCTTTGCTTTAGCTCCTCTACAACAGGGGGGAGGTTGACTTCCTTTTTATACCTCCCCCGCTCGCTCCGAATTTAAGAAAAAATTTATTCCCCTTTTTAATCCAAGTTCCAATTACTCACGGGTTGTTCTTTTAAGTCCAGATTTTCAATGGAAGAAGTCAGCGCTCTCCGCCAAATGGCATGTGGCTTCGCTCGGCAGGGGAAGCGGAGGACTCACAGCACCACCACCCCCCTGTCACCCGCTCCGCAGCCTTTAAAAAGGCTCCTTCGCGTGGTCGGGGGGGCGCAAACAGTGCCAGCCGAGTCACCATGCCCATGGGTTTCAGCACCCATGGTTTTTGAGGGTCCCCGCGTCGCCGGCGCGGTAGAACCATCCCCTGCCGAGCAGGCTCCCTCCGGAGCTCGGAGGGAGTCCGCCATTCGGCGATGGCGCCAACCCGGAAGTCTTCAAAACTTGACTTCCTTCACCCTCTTTCTGCAGTTCCTTAAATTTATTTTTAATATCTTCTGCATATCCAAATTAACTTAATTTGCTCATTTATTCATCTGCTTTAATTAGATACTCTTATAAAACTGCAGGTTATCACAATAACCCTGCCAATGTTCTTATCTGTTTGCAATTTATCTGTAAATATTCAATAAACCATTTCCCTTCTTTTATAAAAAGTTTGTTATCTTGATTTCTTGTTCTTCCGGTAAGTTTTGCCATTTCTGCATATTCCCTAAGTTTTTGTATCCATTCTTCCTTTGCTGGGACTTCTGCTTCTTTCCATTTTGGGGCAAGTAGCATTCTTGCCGCTGTAGCAGCACACATGAATAAGTTTCTATACAGTTTAGGTAGTTCTGTCCCTATAATTCCGAAAAGAAAAGCTTTGGGTTGTTGTTTTTTACAATTATTTTAAACATCCTTTTATTTTCATTATATATCATTTCCCAGTAAACTTTAACGTTACTATAGTCCATAGTTAAACTTTGGAACTCCCTCCCACAGGACGCAGGAATGGTCATGAACTTGGACGGCTTTCAAAGAGGATTGGGCAATATATATATATAGGGTTTTACAATTTAATATTCAACACAATCATCATAAACACGATACAAAGAATACAAATATACTGATTGATATTTTTTTTAAAAAACCAACCCAAACACATAAAAAATGAATGATAAAATTCTTGCTAAATAGTAATAATGATAATAATACAGTCGTACCTTGGAAGTTGAATGGGTAATCCGTTCTGGAAGTTCGTTTGACTTCCAAAATATTCGGAAACCAAAGCGCGACTTCTGATTGGCTGCAGGAAGCTCCCACAGCCCACCGGAAGCCACAGAAGCCCCGCCAGACGTTCGGCTTCCAAAAGAACGTTCGGAAACGTTCATTTTGTGTAGGCCTTGTCTGTGGTTAGGAAGCTGCCTGGCAGCTGAGCAAACTGTGGCCAGGGAACATTTTGCAGTCTCCAGGAATCTCTCGCTGGCACCCGTCTTTTTTCCTCCCCACATTTGGACGTGCAAATCCCAGCTTCCTCCCCCCTGACCGAGGGTCTCTCTTTGTTTCAGCGGAGACTCCGATCGAGGAGTTCACCCCGACGCCCGCATTCCCGGCTCTCCAATACCTGGAGTCCGTGGACGTGGAAGGTGTGGCCTGGCGAGCAGGACTTCGCACGGGAGACTTCCTGATTGAGGTGAGTCCCGGAAGAGCGTGGCCGGCAAAGGAGGAGGGTCGAATCTGCCAACCGTGGGAACTGGGGTTCTCCTCTGCGCTAGATAAAGGCGCTCTTTATTTATTGCGTTTATGTTACATTTCTGTTAACGGAAAAATCCGAGGGCTCCCTTGTACAAAAACAAAGAGACCAACCAGGATTACTTGGAGCAAAACAGCAGCCTGTAGTCTTGGCCTTTATTGATCTGTTGCAACAGGGTGCTCCCCTCACCTGCAGGAGAGAGGAGGGACCCAGAAAAATGCTGTGCAAGGCCTTATAAAGACTTTTGAAATTGCCACCCTGTAGATCAAGACCTGTAGATCAGGATGCGGGTGGCGCTGTGAGTAAAACCTCAGCGCCTAGGACTTGCCGATCGCATGGCATGGTCGGTGGTTCGAATCCCTGCGGCGGGGTGCGCTCCCGTCGTTCGGTCCCAGCGCCTGCCAACCTAGCAGTTCGAAGGCACCCCCGGGTGCAAGTAGATAAATAGGGACCGCTTACCAGCGGGAAGGTAAACTGCGTTCCGTGTGCTGCGCTGGCTCGCCAGATGCAGCTTGCCACGCTGGCCACGTGACCCGGAAGTGTCTGCGGACAGCGCTGGCTCCCAGCCTCTAGAGTGAGATGAGCGCACAACCCTAGAGTCTGTCAAGACTGGCCCATACGGGCAGGGGTACCTTTACTTTTTTAGATCAAGACCACCCCCAGAAACATCATACATACATCACAGAAGGGGTGTAACCTAAGACCACCCCTCAGATACATCACACCTACATCACAGAAAAGGCGGTCTAAAACAGAAATTTGAATGTTGTTTTTCTCCTGTTGTTTATCTCCTGTCTAGCAGGTTACTTGATTGGATTGCCTGGGGAGCCCGGCTAGTCTTTTGTAATGATAAATACTTAGTTCCTGGGCCAGGTCACAGGCTTACACCCTATTCAAACAGAGACATACCCTTAAGACAGGATTTGTGAAGGAAAAGACAATGGGGAGGCTTTTCCAGTTTGACCTTGCAGAGAAAACATTTGCTCAGTTTAGGAATCAAAATGGTTCTGTGCTGATTTATATATGTGCTCGGTTGGTACACTTATGAACATTACCATATATCTAAGACCATAAAATTCCTATCACAATTTCTATGCCACCTTTCCCCCCCAAGGAGCAAAGAGTGGAGTAAATGGTTCTCATCCTCATTTCATTCTCACGACAGCCCTGTGAGGTAGGTTAGGCTGAGAGATGGGGACTGGCCCAAGGTCACCCAGGGCCTGAGTGGGGATTTGAACCCCAGTCTCGCAGGTCCTAGTCTGACACACTGACCACTACACCCCACTGGTTGTATCAAAAACATCAGCACAGGGTGCCTTCTTACATCTCACATACCAGTTGCTTGGGGATCAACTGCTCTCTCGCATTGCTCCTGCCTGATCCCTGTGGTCCACGTTCCCTCCAGGGTTGTTTTTTGCAGAAGTGCCTGGTTTTTTGTGTTAGTGTAAACCAAACTAAACTAAAACTTCCTGTAAATGTGTAAACATGCGGGTACCAAGAGGGACAATAATAGCCACTTGCCTTCTGCACTGGTCTTGACGCTGCAGTACTGGGAGCTAAAGGGGAGTGGGTGGTGCTGTAGTCTAAACCACTGAGCCTCTTGGGCTTGCCGATCGGAAGGTCGGCAGTTCGAATCCCCACGGCGGGGGTGAGCTCCCGTTGCTCAGTCCCAGCTCCTGCCAGCCTAGCAGTTTGAAAGCACGCCAGTGCAAGTAGATAAATACCGTAGATTTCGGCGTATTAGGCAACTGGGCGTATAAGACGACCCCCAACTTTTGCTGTTCAATTTTAGAGTTTTAGAGTTATAGAGTTTGAGTGCCGCAAGGGGCAGAGCGCGCACCCCTCCGCTGTCTCTGCCATCACAGAAGCAGCAGCAGCCCAAGGCGCAAGGCATTTGGCGGGCGGGTGGGTGATCGCCACACTCAGAAGGACTTTCTGCGCCCCCTTCTGTGGGGAGGGAGGAGGAGCGATGGCAGAAGGGGCGCCTCTGCTCCCTGGCTCCCTCTCCTCCTTCCCAATGCGTATACCCAGCGTATAAGACGACCCCCGACTTTTGGGGTGATTTTCCATGGATAAAAAGTCATCTTGTACGCCGGAACATACGGTAGGTATGGTTGCAGCTGGAAGGTAAACGCCGTTTCCATGCACTCTGGCTTACATCACCGTGTCCCGTTGCACCAGAAGTGGTTTAGTCATGCTGGCCACATGACTTGGAAAGCTGTCTGTGGACAAACCCCAGCTCCCATGGCCTGATGTGAAATGAGCCCCACAACCCCATAGTCTCCTTGACTGGATTTAACCGTCCAGGGGTCCTTTACCATTTTTTACCTTTTTACTGGGAGCCAAGCAAGAGTTTGGCTTCATGTTACATGCAAACCTGAAGTTGCCTTGCTCCAAACAAACCACCACCTGCAACCAAGGTGTGCTTTGCCGCTCATGCCTTGTTTGGTGGAGGCAATCTACTGGTCGATCCCTGGGAAAATTAGGTAGATCACATTCGATCGCTGGCTCCTCCATCCGGCCCCACCCCTTGCCCCACCCTCTAGATCGCTAGAATGAAAGGTGGAAGCCTCGCTGACAGTTTCATTAGCCATCTGTCGGTGAGTGGTTTTTCGTCCCCTAAGAAAAGCTCGACAACTTTGACCTGAACCCCCAGAAAACGGAGTAGATCACTGCCAGTTTTTTAATGTGAGAGTAGATCGCGGTCTCTTGGAAGTTGGCTGTCCCTGGACTAGATGATCCTTAGGGACTCTTCCAACTCCATTGGTTCTTTGACAAACCATGGCTTAGCTCTTGATACTGCAGCACCAGCAGTGGGGAATGAGTGACAGCTGCCACCATTTCTCTCTGGGCGCCAGCATGCCTTCTTCTTCATGGCAAGTCACAGTTTGGAAGAAGCTTACGTGCGATCAGGCCACTGTGCTCGGCTGTTCTCTGTCCTTGAGGCCAAATTCCAGATTTCTTGAAGCATCAAGCTTGTTCAGTCATGCTGCCACAACGAAGAAGGTCCCTGTTTTGTAATTTAAGGAGTCGGGTGGAAAAAAAGCTTCTGTTTACAAGACAAATGCACAGTTGTAAGGTTCTGCACTTAGGCAGGAAGGAACAGCTGCACAAATATGAGATGGGAGACACTGGGCTTACTAGCAGTGCATGTGAAAAGGATCTCAGGGTCTTAGTAGACCACAAGCTGAACATGAGTCCACAGTGTGATGCAGCAGCAAAAAAGGCTAATGCTCTTCTAGGTCCAGGTCAAGGGAAGTCATAGTACTGCTCTGTTCTGCCTTGGTCAGGAGTTCTGCATCCAATTCTAGGCTCCACAATTTAAGAAGGATGTTGACAAGCCGGAAGGTGTGGAGAGGAGGGCAACCAAGATGATCAAGGGTCTGGAAATCAAGCCTTATGGGGAATGGTTGGGGGATTTGGGTATGTTTAACTGGAAAAGAGGAGATTTGAGAGCCACCTTTAGATATCTCCAGGGCTGTCACATGGAAGAGGGAGCCAGCTTTTTCTCTGGCTCTGAAGAGTGGGACACGAACCAATGGCTTCAAACAATAATAAAGGCAATTCGGACTAAACACCAGGTAGAACTTTCTGGTGGCAAGTGGAAGGGTGTGGGAGTCTCCTTCGTTGGAGTTTTTTAAGTAGAGGTGGAATGACCACCTGCCAGGGCTTCTTCACCTGTGACTCCTGCATTTCAAGGAGTTGGGGCCCCTTGACCCTTTGGATCCCTTCCAACCCTTCTGTGATTCTACAGTTTTATGGAAATCTTCCATAGGTGTCTGTTGCAAGTGGACTCTCATCCATGAATCAATGTGCTAGCATTAGGGTACTCCAGAATGTCCGGTTGTTTAGAAAGGCTCGCAGTTTTGGAACCTTGCTTCTCTGTCTATTGCAGATTTTAAAACTTTTTGCTGTTACATTTGTTGTTTTAGGATTTGGCAAGTGGTTGTTTTGAGTCCTTAATGCATGTGTTTGTGTTTTTAAGAACGCCATGCACAAATATTTAACAGTAGTAGGGGTAGCTGTGACAGTACAGTGGTACCTTGGTTCTCAAATGCCTCGGTACTCAAACGCCTTGGTTCCCAAACACCGAAAACCCGGAAGTAAGTGTTCTGGTTTTCAAATGTTTTTTGGAAGTCAAATGGACTTCTAGAGCAGATTAAGTTTGACACTTTTGTTTTTGCTCTCTTATTTTATAGGATAGTACATTGATTATTGCTTTCATTTTGTGAATCAATATGCTTTTATTTTATGAATCAACGGTCTCGTTAAAGAGTAAAATCCATGTTAAATGGCTGTTTTAGGGGTTGTTTTTAAAAGTCTGGAACGGATTAATCCATTTTGCATTACTTTCTATGGGAAAGCGTGCATTGGTTTTGGAACGCTTTGGTTTTGAAACGGATTAAGTTTGAGAACCAAGGTACCACTGTATTGTGAGATGTCATCATCATAGCCATTGCAAACCCCTTTCCCAATCGAAGGAAAAGGTGAGCATATTTTCAGGCAGTTTAAAAAGCAGACCCTTCCCTCCACCCTCTTCTTGCACCAGCCTTTACCCTGGGTCCAGCTACACATTTTCTTGCCCCTATGGGGTGGTGAGAGGGGGCTTGCCAATGAGTTGTGGGGTGCCTTGGCACTGGGCAGAGTGAGGAAGCTTCAGCCTCTGGAATAAGGAAATGCATCATAGCAAGAAAGGTTACAAAAGGGCAGAAGGAGCTGGTCTGCTAATGTTTATTTAAAATGCATCCTTGCTGCCTTCTCCCTTTGCAACAGGGCCGCCCGAGGCAGCTGGCCATAAGAGGAAATGAACTTGCAATAGACGCACGGTCTGCACTTGCTTTTGTTTTAAGGGAGTTGGCAGCGGTGAAGACGAACGGCGTTTCATGGTGCCATTTGTCACTAGCGATGCCACCAGCCGAATCCCAGAAGTGTGGCCGTATTTCATGCATTACTCAACAGCAGCCAGGGAGCAGCTGGCGAGAGGGAGACTCACGTTTCCCGGCTGGTGGGATGTGCAAAGGCAAAAGTCCAGGTGAGGCATGCCTGGATCTGGTGGAGCAGGAGACTTGTGCATTTTGGTGCATGAAGAAAAGGTCTTCATCCAGCCCTGTTCTCCTGCAGCTAAGGTCTGTGGGTCATGCATGGAGAAGCCCTCGGGTTCAGTTGTGTGGCGAGTTCCTGCCCCGCCCCCAGGCAGAAATAATGACACATGACACAATTATTAAAGTTAATGGGCTTAAAAAGGCGACAACTTCCTTGGTTACAGGTGATGAGCGGTATTGGCTTAGGCATTGGACCTAACCGACCACCGTATTTTTCGCTCTATAAGACGCACCAGACCACAAGACGCACCTAGTTTTTGGAGGGGGGAAACAAGAAAAAAAATATTCTGAATTTCAGAAGCCAGAACAGCAAGAGGGATCGCTGTGCAGTGAAAACAGCAATCCCTCTTGCTTTTCTGGCTTCTGTGGTAGCTGCGCAGCCTGCATTCGCTCCATAAGACGCACACACATTTCCCCTTACTTTTTAGGAGGGGAAAAAGTGAGTCTTATAGAGCAAAAAATACGGTATATCTGACTCCAGCCCGTCTGCTTGAAGTCCGGGAAGGGTTAAGCACCAGTAGGGGGAGTCCTGCTGATGCACATCAACTAGGAGCTCCCGCGGGGTCACTGATAGGGGGCGCGCCTTAGGCTCTAACCTCCCTAGGCTTCGGACAGGGCCACGCCCCCCAGAATCCTTTAATGGAATTGAGGAGATTTCACCCCTCCCATATCCAAGAATCTCCTGACGAGTCTGCTGATTCTCCAGAGAGGAGGAGCAGTGTACTGCTTTCTACTTATTCAGCTCCAGCACCAAGTCAGTCAGTCAGTCAGTCAGTCAGTCAGTCAGTCAGTGTGTCGGAGAGAGAGAGAGAGACTGAGTGTTAGAGATCGTGTGTAGAGATAAGGTTGCTGCTAAGAGCAGCTGCAGACACTCAGTGCAGCATTCATTTATGCTTAGACCTATTTAGCTCTGTATATAGTTTTGTATTATAGTTGTAGTTATAGAATAAAAGAAGATATTCTACAGAGCTGCTCTCCGAGTCGTTTATACACTGCCAGACTCTGCAATACTCTGCTGTGTGACGACTGTATTGTGGAAGTGAATCCGGTGCTCACAACTTTAAGCTGTGAGTCCACAGCACTTTGACCTGTTCCTGTGTAAAAGGTGGTCTCTGGAAGTGCTACCCAGCTCGCCTAGCCCTGTCGGGGTTGAAGTGCATGAGTCCAGTTGGTGACACTGGCTCAAGGGCGATGCTGACAGGAATACCCTTCCAAATGTGGGGCAGGTGATGCCACTACCTCCCCTTTTCCATCTACAGAACAATACCAATGCCTAACCGCCAATACCCAGAAAGTTGTGACGATTTGCTACGAGGTAGGTGAAAACCAAGTGGCTGGTGCCAATTTGCCAAGAGGAAAAATTCCTACCAGGCCCCTCAACGGTGAACAACCGAGGTCCATAGCAAGGTCAAAGGAAGCAAACCTTCAAGGGCGGGAGGGTGGGAAAACCGGAGCAGCTGGTGAACGGACAAAGAGGGAGATCCCCGGCTGCGTTCTGCCTTAAATAGGGCAGGCCACACCCCCAGAGCATCCCAACTGGCCAGCCAGAGGGTGACACAGCTGGGAGTCCCCCAATCGTGCAGGGGCTGGCCTCCCACCCCCTGGGTACGTGGAGGGGCCGTGAAGCCCACAACCCCACCTCCTCCCTAAGGCAGAAGTGGCTTTTCCAGAAAGAACAGCAGGCACAAGTGAGACCAGAGGCAGCCATCTGATAGATGGATTAAGAACATCATACAAGCTACGAGACAAGGATAACTGTGACTTTAAAGATGAATGGGAACCCTTTACAAAGTATTTGAAGACGCAACAAACCGAAGTGGACTCCTTGGCTGGTTTTGAATAAACAGTCACAAACTTTTTATTGATAACTATCAGCTAAATAGTTGGAGGATCTATACAACTTTGTAACATGCAGAAAACAGCATTTTTATAGAAGTCAAAGACTGGAACTGAGGGAAGTGGGGGCGGGTGGGTTCTGTGGGGGGAGGGAGGAAAAATGGGGGGGAAATAAGAATGATATGTTTCTGGATAATATGTTTTGTTTTAATTTTGAATAAAAAAGTATTTTTTAAAAAAAAAGGACATCAGAAGAGACTGCTGCTGGATCCGACCAGTGGCCCATCTAGTCCAGCCTCAATTTCTCATAGTGGCCAACCAGATGCCCCCAAGGGAAACCCTCAGTGAGGACCCAAAAACAAGAGCCTTCTTCGCTCCTGTGTTTTTGAGCAACTGATATTCGGAAGCATTTCTGCCTCCGACCACAGAAGCACAGCCATCTTGGCTAGTAGTCATTGGTAACCCTCATTATTATTATTTTGTACCTTTGCTCTGCACATAGCAGCTAGTGTCAAGGTAATGTGATTTCCCCCCATTACTTGGCCTTGGTCCAGTATACCTGAAGGAGCATCTCCACCCCCATCGTTCAGCCCAGACACTGAGGTCCAGATCTAAGTGCCTTCTGGTGGTTCCCTCCCTGCAAGAAGTGAAGTTGCTGGGAACCAGGCAGAGGGCCTTCTCGGTGGTGGCTCCCTCCCTGTGGAACGCCCTCCCGTCAGATGTCAAGGAAATAAACAACTACCTGACTTTTAGAAGACACCTGAAGGCAGCCCTGTTTTGGGAAGTTTTTAATGTTTGACGTTTTATTGTGTTTTTAATATTCTGTTGGGAGTTGCCCAGAGTGGCTGGGGAAACTCAGCCAGATGGTTGGGGTATGAATAATGATGATGATGATGATGATGATGATGATGATGATGATGATGATGTGCTGGAGAGAGGAGAGTTTCTGTGTGCTGTGGCATGGCCTCCTCATCACCAGACACCTAGAACTTCCATCCAGGTTTGAGCACTGGGAAATCTCCCTTTGAGTTTTCCCTCTGGCTAGGCACAGTTAAGTTCCTCTCCTGCCGCATCTTCAGAGTTGGCCAATTCATAGAATCACAGCATGATAGATTTGGAAGGGACCCTGAGGGTCATCTAGTCCAACCCCCCTTCAATGCAGGAATCTCAACTTAATCAGACATGACAGATGACATTCACAAAGGCAGCCTCCAAGGAATCCATCGGAAGGGCTGCATTCTCTGACAGCAACTTTATATTTCAGGGCAGAGGGCAAAATCTGGAATTGTCTTCCTGCTGCTCCACTTTTTGATAACAGAGCTCCTCACCGCTCCCAGAAAACTAGTTTCTGGATCAGCGACAGAGCTGTTAGCACAGCGCTACAAAAGCAAAGGGCTGCGAAGAAACGTCTTCACCATTGACTGAGAATGAAGATTAATTTTGCATTTGTTCAAGCGAAGGCCATTGCAGAGAAGAGCAGCCTCAGAGCTCAAGAATTTTGCTGTTTATCTGTGACATGTAATGTGGCTTCTAGCACAGCAGGCGGTCCTTTTGAACCATCATCCCTAGAAAAAAAAAGGAAGACTGGTTCTCTGGAATGACACTCTGGTGAGCCTGTTCAGACATGGCGCTGGCCACAACCCTGGGTTGGGCAAATGTGGAAGTGACTGAGCACTGGCTTTCCCTCTTCGGAGCATAGCCATTGTGGCAAAGAGCCACCCAGAGCCCTCTCCTCCTCCATGAATTTGCCCAGTCCTCTTTTAAAACAATCCAAGTTGCCAGCCATCCCTGCCTCCAGTGGCAGAGAGTTCCACAGTTTAACTATGAGCTTCATAAAGAAGTCCTTTCTTTTTATCTGTCCTGAATCTTCCAACATTCGTCTCCAGCGGGCGTCTACCAATTCCAGTGTTAAAAGAAAAGGGTTGTTCAAGCTGCTTTTTCCATGCCAGGCATAATTTTATAAATTTCTGTTGTGTCGCCTCTTGACTCACCTTTTCTCTAAACCAAAAAGTCACCAAAGCCAGTGGCTGTCCCACCATCATGTGCTAGGGAGCGCCATAGCTTCAGCGTGTGCTTTGTGAAGAACTCCCTTTCCTTTCTCTTGAGTTTCCTGCCACACAATCTGGCTGAAGAATAATAATAATAATAATAATAATAATAATAATAATAATAATAATAATAATATACCCTGCCCACCTAGCTGGGTTTCCCCAGCCACCCTGGGCGGCTTTCAGCAGAATATTAAAATACAATGATTCATCAAATATTAAAAGCTTCCCTAAAGACAGCCTTCAAATGTCTTCTAAAAGTCAGGTAGTTGTTTTTCTCTTTGACATCTGGTGGGAGGGAGTTCCACAGGGCAGGTGCCACCACCAAAAAGGCCCTCTGCCTGGTTCCCTGTAACCTCACTTCTCACAATGAGGGAACCGCCAGAAGGCCCTCGGTGCTGGACCTCAGTGTCCGGGCTGAACGATGGGGGTGGAGACCCTCCTTCAAGTATACAGGACCGAGGCTGTTTAGGGCTTTCAAGGTCAGCACCAACACTTTGAATTGTGCTCGGAAACATACTGGGAGCCAATGTAGGTCTTACAGGACTGGTGTTATATGGTCTCAGCGGCCGCCCCCAGTCACCAGTCTAGCTGCCGCATTCTGGATTAGTTGCAGTTTCCGGGTCACCTCCCAAGGGAGCCCCAAGTAGAGTGCATTGCAGTAGTCCAAGCAGGAGATAATCTTTAGGTTCAGTATTAGGAGGTGTGGGGACCAGGCTAGTATTTTTGTTGTGCCATATTCTGCAACATGTCCATGATGCAATTAATGGAGGAGGTTTGACTCTGAGGCCATGGTTCAAGGCAGCCATGTTTCTGAATCCCAGTTGGTAGAAACCACAGGAGGGGAGAGTGATGGTGCTCTTGTGTTCGAATCCTGGGCATCTGGTTGGCCACTGTGAGATTAGGGTGCTGAACTCGATGGACCTGATCCAGATGGTTCTTCTTATGCTCTTATGTCAGAGTTGAGGGATCTGCCAGGCTGGTTTGGTCTCCACCTTGCCGCCCCGGCTGGCAGAACTCCATCATGTCTGGGGAGACCCTAAAGAGACCCCCCCCCCCAAAGTGATTTTTGTCCAAGTGCCTTTCATTAAATTTCATCTTTTGTTGCTGCTGCTGCCTTCTTTTCAGTGTGCAAAACCGGCTATTTTTGCAAGTCTAATTAAGAGGAATGACATTCAACACTTTTGAGCAAGAATTTCTATTTTGAACCAACATTTCAGTTTTCTGACTGGGGAGAGAAAGGAAGCTGAAGGATGTCATTGGGAGAAGCAGGCATTTGAAGCAAACAGCTTTTGTTTCAGAAGCGTTGACTCACCGCAAGCCCACCTCTGTCTCAGATGCTGTGGCCTTCAGGGCTCAGGTGTGCTTTGGGAAGGTTCATCTGGCTAGGTGGTACCTAGCTGGTAGACTCTGGGACTGGCATGGCACCACTGAGCCCAGCTGGCTCTGAGCACTGGAGCAGCTGGTGCCAGAGACATTGTGAGCAGCCCCCTTAGTCCGCAGCTGCCACCAGGCCTGCCTCAGTTTCTCCTCTGGTTAAAAGGGCATTCTAAGGCTCAGACCTCTGGAGCCAGGTCCCAGAAGCCACACTGCCATCAACATGCAGGACTCTTAATTAGACAAGAATCTACCGTATTTTTTGCTCCATAAGACACACTTTTTTCCTCCTGAAAAGTAAGGAGAAATGTCTGTGCATCTTATGGAGTGAATGCATGGTCCCTGGAGCCGAATTGCCCAGGGGCAAAAAGCAGATCGTCCTTTTTTTTTAAAAAAAAAAAAAAAAAAAGAGGGAAGGGGGTGTTGAAACGAAGCTGCTGAGCGATCAGGAGGCAAGCGATCAGGAGGGAGATAAAGGATGCTAGCGATAAAGGAGGCTGCATGGGAGGAGGGAGGTAAAAGCACATGGATCCTCAGGATTTCTGCATTGGGTCACCCCAAATTCACCATCAGATCCCATAGCATGTCCATAGCTACAGCCTGCACCCAAAAAACCACACATCCACTGTTTTGTGGGGCCGCAATTGCACAAAAACATGGTTACAAAGCATGGATCCACATGGATTCTCAGGATTTTTGCATTGGGCTACCCCAAACTCACCATCAAATCACATGTCTGTGGCCACAGCATGAACCACAAAAATCATACATCCACTGTTTTGTTCAGAATATATATTTTTTTCTTGCTTTCCTCCTCTAAAAACTAGGTGCGTCTTATGGTCAGGTGCATCTTATGGAACGAAGAATGTGGTAATCGCATTGGAAGAAGAGATTAGCTTTATTTAGGGTGGTGGAACAAGGGAAACTTCCAAGCTGCCACTTTCGTGGGGGGTGGGATTCAGTTAAAGGTAAAGGTAAAGGTACCCCTGCCCATACGGGCCAGTCTTGACAGACTCTGGGGTTGTGCGCCCATCTCACTCAAGAGGCCAGGGGCCAGCGCTGTCCGGAGACACTTCCGGGTCACGTGGCCAGCGTGACATCGCTGCTCTGGCGAGCCAGAGCCGCACACGGAAACGCCGTTTACCTTCCCGCCGGTAAGCGGTCCCTATTTATCTACTTGCACCCGGAGGTGCTTTCGAACTGCTAGGTTGGCAGGCGCTGGGACCGAGCAGCGGGAGCGCACCCTGCCGCAGGGATTCGAACCGCCGACCTTTCGATCGGCAAGTCCTAGGCGCTGAGGCTTTAACCCACAGCGCCACCTGCGTCCCTATGGGATTCAGTTATATACCTGCAAATTTAGGCTATGCAGTTAAACGTTGGCTTGGAGCTCTTTGCACAACATGCTCACACCCCTCAAAGGTGGGACTTTTGGCAATGAAGGGGAATTGCGGTGAGAAGTGCGAAAGAACTGCTGCTTAGTGCAGGGTCATCTGAATTACCTGCAAGCCACCAGAAGGAATGCCGTCTAGCCTCCCCGCAAACTTTGTGCAAGCAAATAATAAGGAATGCTGAAGAAAATGGGTTTCCTGGGTAGTGCTGGGTAAGAGGCAGGTCAACAGCAAAGGACCCAAAGTTTTTAAAAAAGGAGGGGGAAAGTGGTGCCTCACTCCCAACTGAAGCTCCAGCCTTGCTAAGAGCATAAGAAGAGATTGGCTGCTGGATCAGGCCAAAGGGGGCCCATCTGGTCCAGCACTCTGTTGTCACAATGATCAACCAGATTTTCTGCAGTGCAGGGTGTTGGACTAGATGATCCTTGGGTCCCTTCAAGCTCTTCAAGTCTGCGATTCTACTGCTTTATAAACGGTGTTCCAGATTATCATCCTGCCAGTGTTTCTCTTTTGAAACTAAGAATCCAGATTTGCATTAGCTCTTCACTTACCAAGCTGCTACTGGATGAATTTAAATATGTTTGCTGTTTAGACTAATAGAATCATGGAACTGTAGGCAAAGGTCCTTATCGTTAAAGCTATGATTTCCCTAGTAGTGATGTATGGAAGCGAGAGCTGGACCATAAAGAAGGCTGATCACCAAAGAATTGAAGCTTTTGAATTCTGGTGCTGGAGGAGACTCTTGAGAGTCCCATGGACTGCAAGAAGATCAAACCTCTCCATTCTGAAGGAAATCAGCCCTGAGTGCTCACTGGAAGGACAGATCCTGAAGCTGAGGCTCCAAGACTTTGGCCACCTCATGAGAAGAGAAGACTCCCTGGAAAAGACCCTGATGTTGGGAAAGATGGAGGGCACAAGGAGAAGGGGACGACAGAGGACGAGGTGGTTGGACAGTGTTCTCTAAGCTACCAGCATGAATTTGACCAAACTGCGGGAGGCAGTGGAAGAGAGAAGGGCCTGGCGTGCTCTGGTCCAGGGGGTCACGAAGAGTCGGACACAACTAAACAACGACAGAACTGTAGAGTTGAAAGGGACATTGATCTAGTCCAACCCCTGGAATGCATGTATTTCAGCTAGAGCATCCATGACAGTTGGCCATCCATCCTCTGCTTAAAAACCTCCATGGAAGGAGAGTCCACCACCTCCTAAGGGAGACCGTTCCACTGTCAAATGGCTCTTGCTATCAGAAAGTTCTTCCAGTTGTTCAGTCAGAATCTCCTTACTTGTCACTTGAAGCCATTTTTTGAAACCATTGAGTAGGGTTAGGCATAGGGACAGAGGATAAATTTTCAATTTTAATGCAAAACTGCCTAATTTGCATCTTTTGAACCAACACACAAGCACAGAGGCAGCAGCGATCCTTTGAAAATTGAATTTTTTGACGTGGTTCTAGTGTTCGAAAAAGATACATATACAGTGGTACCTCTGGTTGCGAACAGGATCCATTCCAGAGGCCTGTTTGCAATCTGAAAAGAATGCAAACTGCATCTGCGCGTGCATGGATCACAATTCACCGCCTCTGCGCATGCGCATGACGCCATTCTGTGTGTCTGCGCATGCATCAGCGGTGAAACCCGGAAGTAACCCTTTCTGGGTCGCCACGGGACACAACTTGAAAATGCGCAACCTGAAGCAAACTCAACACATGGTATACAAAGCGCATCATGTTAAGGAAAGCTGTGCACAAAAAACTATGCATATTAGTCAAAACGGTGTACGAAAATGTGCATATTAGGAGAAATGTGCGCTGAAACACTGACTGATTTTCACGAGGATTTCTTTATATATATAGAGAGAGAAAGCACAAATCGCTGCAAACGGACAGCCACATTTACGGTTGGAAAAATGAGAAATTGAGTGGAATAAAAAAATGAGAGATTCTGCCGTCCCTGTCTTTAGGCCTGAGGGTGTGGGACAAAAAAAGATGGGGGGGGGATTGGAGCAGAGAAGAAACCTCCTGAGTTTGGATGGAGAAAGAAGTCTGAGCAGTCTGGCAGGGGGGGGGGCTGGTGCTATATTTGGCCCTCACACCACCCTCCCTGAGCACCTGCTTCCCGTCTGTTCCACCTGTAAACAGTTATTCCCCCAAATAAGCACAAGCTTCTCAAGCAAACGGTGGCTCCTGGAACATCTTTCTGCCTCGAGGGGGGGGGATATTAATTGGGCAAAAAGTGGCGCTTTGGCCTAAATATTGGATTATTATTTTATTAAGTTTCCACTTCATAATATATACCGTATTTTTCGCTCTATAGGACGCACTTTTTCCCCTTCAAAAATGAAGGGGAAATGTGTGCGCGTCCTATGGAGCGAAGACGCCATAGCCCCGCAACCCTCTCCTGGCTGGAGAGGTGACGCGCTCCTATGGCTGGAGCCTCTATAGCCGCCGTCACCTCTCCAGCCGGGAGAGCGCGCGCGGGGCTAAAGAGGCCATAGCCCCGCAACCCTCTCCCAGCTGGAGAGGTGACGCGCGGCTATGGCATGAGCCTCTTTAGCCGCATGCCACCTCTCCAGCTGAGAGAGCGTGTGAGGGGCTAAAGAAGCCATAGCCCCGCGACCCTCTCCCAGCTGGAGAGGTGACATGCGACTATGGCAGCAGCCTCTGCGCTGCGCCTTTCCGCTGCTCCCTGACCTCCTCTTTGGGGCTGGTGGTGGGCTTCCCCTGCCAGCCCCAAAGAGCAGGTCAAAAGGAACCTGAAGCCTGGAGAGTGAGAGGGGTCGGTGCACACCAGGCTTCCAAGGTAGCCGCCTGAACGGCACCTTGTTTTAGAGCGGGAAAACAAGAGGGGGGAAATTCTCCCCCTCTCTGTGCAGCGCCTCCTGCTGCTTCGCTGAAGGGGCACTGGGCAGAGAGGGGGAGATTTTTTTTCTTCTTGTTCTCCCCCCTCTAAAACAAGGTGCGTCCTATTGTCCGGTGCGTCCTATGGTGCGAAAAATACGGTAAACAACATCCATATTACTCACAATAAATTTTTGCTCGTATGAGCTGGTTGACTCCACCCCCCCCTTTAATATTTTTTAAAAATATAAATAAATATTGGATTATTCAGCCGTTATTCTCTTGTTAACTATGCAGCTTTAAACGAGCATTTTATATTTGACTTCACTTAGCAATAGTTTTGGGGGTTTTATTTTTAAAATGTTTAAGAGTTTTTGTTTGTTAACTTCGTTTCTGTTAAATATGTATTCTGGAGTTGGCCTTCTTTGTAATGTTTTATTTTGAAATCTTTTAAGATAACATTTATCTTAGTTTTCCGTTAATTATGTTACTTTGACTATATTTGCTTTTCTTCAGAAATTTTGGATTCTGGATTGTTTTAATATGCTGTAAACCGCTTTGACGTTTTTCTTAAAAATACAAAGCAGTATAGAAATGAAATTAATAATCATCATCATCATCCTGGCCACCTCCTCTCCCATCTTGTTGGACCTTTCGTTTCCTAAGCGGCAGGCTGGACTGGATGACCTTTGGGGGTCCCTCCCGAGTCTCCGAAACAGGCCTCCAAGTGGCCCCGCAGGGCAGCTTCCTCCTCCTCCTCCTCCTCCTCACTGTTCCTTCCTTCCCTCCCCAGGTGAACGGTGTGAACGTGGTGAAGGTTGGGCACAAGCAAGTGGTGTCTCTGATCCGCCAGGGGGGAAACCACCTGGTGATGAAAGTTGTCTCTGTCAGCCGCAAGCCAGAGTCGGAGGACATTGTTCGGAAGAAAGGTGAGTGCAGAGCGTGTCCCCCGAAAAAAACACCCCAGCCCTGGCCCTTCTCTGCCCCTCTCTCCTCCGGGTCTCCTGCTTTTCCCCCTGGCACCCAGCCCAGCCTGGCTCTCGTGCCCCCTTCCTATATCCTGGCTCTCATTCCCCCATCTTTGGGGTGGCTCTGGGGGCCATCAACGGCCCCCCTCGTACATCCCACCATCCGGCCGCCCTAGGGCCTGTCAGGAAAGCAGCCTCAGTGACCCACGTCATGTGGGGTGGCTCACACATAGCTGCCCACACTTCCAAGGAGAGGCCTGAAGTGTTGAAAGGTGCGCTGGATGAAGCCCTACCAAAAGAGCAGAGAGAGAGAGAAGAAGACAGCGTGCAATGCACAACCCTCGTGGAACGGGCCGGCCGAGGGGCAACGTGGCTCAGGACCAGATCCGGGGGACCCCGGATCGCCTTCCCAAGATCCTGCAGAGGGGCTGCAAGGCCCAGGACCTCAGAGGGATCCGCTGCACCAGAAGCTGCTTGCTCAGGAGCAGGAGGGAGACGCACCGGCATGGGTGCCCAGTGGGGTCAGCCCAACTTGCCCACATCGCTGGAGAGTCGGAAGCCTCCCTGGGGCCTCAGCTGGAGAGAAGAGTGCAGGGTGATGCCCCAAGGCTGGCTGGGATGGAGGAGAGCACCTGGGGGTGGATTTTAGCCTGCGGGAGATGCTGCGCTGAGGACAGGGCTGTGGCAGCTTCAGAGAGGAGCCGCGTCGACAGGATAGCTCCGAGCTCCTCCTCTGGGGACTTTTTTGTTCAGAGCAAAGGCAAGGAAGAGGCGACATGATCAAAGTTTGCAAGATCCTGCACGGCATTGAGAGCGTGGAAAGAGGCTTTTTCTCTGCCTCTCCAAAGACTAAAACTCGTGGGCATTCCATGAAGCCAAATGTTGGGGAAAAAGCATTCTTAAACTGCGGAACTCTCTGCCACAGGAGGCAGTGAGGGCCAACTTGGATGGCTTTGAAAGAGGATCAGGCAAATGTATAGAGGAGAAGGTGGTTGGAGCATGAAACTCTTAAACTCTTGGTCATGTGTTCGAGTCCCTTCATTGGCAAAGGATTCTTGCTTCTCAGGAGGTTAGACTAGATAGCGCTCGTGGTCCCTTCCCAGTGCTGCTGAACACCAAGGGCTGGAAAATGCAGGAGGGGAGAGGGCTCAGCTTGTGCTCAGATCCTGCTCCTGGGCTTCCCTCGAGAGCATCTGGTCAGCCAGGGTGCTAGACTAGATGGACCAAGGGCCTGATCCGGCAGGCTCTTCCGATACTCTAATTTTTGTTTGTTTGTTTAATATTTATTAAAATTTTCAGGGTTAATACATAAAAACAATTTTTTTAAAAAAAAAAAAAAACATGTATAAATTCCATTTACATATTTTCTTTTACCTTACTTTCCAGACCTCTTCATACCACCTTTTCTTATATTCCAGTTCAAAATTGTTTGTTCAGCAAGTCCTCGCCATTCGATCTTTTGCTTATTTCAAATCCTTATTTTCTATCTCTTAAGCATTACAGCTGAAAACCACTTAGTTACTATCCAACATCCCTCTAGCATTCCTTAATTTTACAGTGTTTCTGCAGATAGTCTTTAAACTTCTTCCAGTCTTCTTCCACCGATTCTTTTCCCTGGTCTCGGATTCTGCCGGTCATTTCTGCCAGGCCCCTGATACTCTAATTTGAAAGCTTCCTAGCAGGGATAATAAATCGTACCTGCAGAGCTGACCTCTGGCAGGTGTGCAGACCAAGCACTCGACAGGATCAGCCTCCAGGGACCTCATGGCAAACCCCTGCCAGCCTAACATGGGCTTTGGGGGCTCCATGGGGTGCAGAAGGCTGTTGGGGGCAGACAAAAGAAAAACCTTCTTCGCACTGTGTTCCGTTAGACTTTGGAACTCGCTTGGATGGCTTGAAAGGAGCATGAGCTGATTCCTGGGCAATAAGGCTTCCAAGGGCTGTTAGCCAAAGGAGCTAACAGGAGTTCAGTCTCCCCTATGCCTGTGAATAGGGACGCAGGTGGCGCTGTGGGTTAAAGCCTCAGCGCCTAGGGCTTGCCGATCGAAAGGTCGGCGGTTCGAATCCCTGCGGCGGGGTGCGCTCCCGCTGCTCGGTCCCAGCGCCTGCCAACCTAGCAGTTCGAAAGCACCTCCGGGTGCAAGTAGATAAATAGGGACCGCTTACCAGCGGGAAGGTAAACGGCGTTTCCGTGTGCGGCTCTGGCTCGCCAGAGCAGCGATGTCACGCTGGCCACGTGACCCGGAAGTGTCTCCGGACAGTGCTGGCCCCCGGCCTCTTAAGTGAGATGGGCGCACAACCCCAGAGTCTGTCAAGACTGGACCGTACGGGCAGGGGTACCTTTACCTTTACCTTTATGCCTGTGAATGCCACGTGGCTGGCCTGTTGTCACCTGATGGGCTTCTTTTATTTTATATTTTTTTTAATTAATTTTTCAACAATACAGGGGTACCTCAGGTTAAGTACTTAATTCGTTCCGGAGGTCCATTCTTAACTGTTCTTAACCTGAAGAACCACTTTAGCTAATGGGGCCTCCTGCTGCTGCCACGCCGCCGGAGCACAATTTCTGTTCTCATCCTGAAGCAAAGTTCTTAACCTGAAGCACTATTTCTGGTTTAGCGGAGTGTGTAACCTGAAGCGTATGTAACCTGAAGCGTATGTAACCCGAGGTACCACTGCAATTAAACATACTTTTACATCTTATACAATTTTTTTTGAATTCCATCCATCATATCTGAAAATTTTCCCATCTATTTACTTAATTTACATTTCTTATTTTCACTATTACATTTAAATCTCACAACTAATATCTCTCTTCTTTCTCTTTGCAATATTTCATATATTTCTCCTTACAAAACTTCTTGTAGCCCTACTAGCGTAATTTGTTGATTACAGTTGCTCTTCAAATAATTTGTATATTTCTTCCAATCTTCTGTAAATCTCTGGCCCCGCAGGTTTCGAATCCTGCCTGTCATTTTATCCAATTCTGCATAGCCCATTAATTTTGTCTGCCATCTGATGGGCTTTGTGAGTGGGTAGGAATTCAAACCCAGGCCCCAGTGCTGCCAGCCAGGCTCTCTGCCCAGTGGTAGAGCATATGCCCACACTGCCCAGGGCAGGCGTGGCACGGAGGGTGCCCTTGTAGGCGCGGGATAGCCGCTTGGGTGCACAGAGCAGCGCATGCACCCTGCAGCCACGGACAGAGTGAGCCAACGATGGCGGAAATTCGGCGCACTGCACACCCGTGGCTCCCAAGACTCCCCAGAGCTGTCAAGACGAAGGGGGAAGGGGTAAATACCACTGGCAAAGTGGGGCAGCTATCCCCCTTCCCCTGACAGCTTGGGGTAGGCTTGGGAGTCACGGGTGGGCAGCACACCAAATGTCACCCCCCTCAGCGAAGACACCCGGGGTGGTCCGCCCCACCACACACCCCTTCCTCTGCCCACCAGGCAGCGACCTTTGCTGTGAAGGACTCCTTGTGTGAAGTGAAGCCTCTGGTTCTCACGGCCAGCCAGTGAGAGTTGCTTTTTTTGAGGGAGACCCAGGCTTCCATCGCAAGCAAAGGTCAACCTGGCAGCACTCTAGGAAGTTGGCTGTGCATTGGCCCCTTGGGATGGTCCACAGGATTCAACTGTGATTGAAAAACAGGCCAATATTTGATCGATCAATATGGATGGGGGTGCCCACCATCCATAGAGCTGCCTCATTGTTGTTGTTTAGTCATTGTGTCGGCCTCTTCGTGACGCCCTGGACCAGAGCATGCCAGGCACTCCTGTCTTCCACTGCCTCCCATAGTTTGGTCAAACTCATGCTGGTCTCTTCGAGAACACTGTCCCACCATCTCACCCTCTGTCGTCCCCTTCTCCTTGTGCCCTCCATCTTTCCCAACATCAGGGTCTTTTCCAGGGAGTCTTCTCTTCTCATGAGGTGGCCAAAGTATTGGAGTCTCAGCTTCAGGATCTGTCCTTCCAGTGAGCACTCAGGGCTGATTTCCTTCAGAATGGAGAGGTTTGATCTTGCAGTCCATGGGACTCTCAGGAGTCTCCTCCAGCACCAGAATTCAAAAGCATCCATTCTTCAGCGATCAGCTTTCTTTATGGTCCAGCTCTCACTTCCATACATCACCACTGGTAAAACCATGGCTTTAACTATATGGACCTTTGTTGGCAAGGTGATGTCTCTGCTTCTTAAGATGCTGTCTAGGTTTGTCATCGCTTTTCTGCCAAGAAGCAGGCATCTGCCCCTCCTAAAAGTTGTGCCAGAGGCGTCGCCGCACGAAATAGATGGATGATGAGGATTGCTCAGTGTGCGCGCGCATTGGAGGTTTTAAAGCAGAAGGTTGGGTGGCCCTCTGTCGGGGATGAGATTCCTGCATTGCAGAGGTTGGACTTGATGAGCCTTGGAGGTCCCTTCTGACTCTACCATTGGCTTTGTCAAGAAGCTAGCCCTGAGGAAGGACTGGGTGGGAAGCGAAGCTGTAGTTCTGGCATGAGAACCAACCAGTCACATCTCATGCGCCTCCCATGCTCCATGTGAGGAGCACCCGCCCATTACAAGCTCTCCTTTCTGGCTGAGCCCCCACACCACACCACACCACCTCTCCTTCCGGGTATGGGGTGGGGCAGTGGCTGCCTTTGCTCCCCCCCCCCACTCCCTGGTGCCACAGAAGCCTCGCCTGTGGCGAGTGGGGAAGGAGCTGGGAAAGTGAGGCAGCTTCCCTCCCACACAGCGGAGACAGAGCGAGGGGGAGGGTGGGCTCGGCTCCTATTTTTAGCCCCGTGGGTCTGTGCTGTGGGGAAGGAGGAGACGGCTGTGGGGGGAGCTCCAGGGTCCCTCCTTGCCTGCTTGGGTGGCAGGGAGCCAGGCGGCTTGGAGAGCCAGCAGCGGGGAGAGGAAGGGAGGCAACTTGCCACCCAGAGCTGTAATTATCCTGCGCGCTGCCAGAGCGCAAGAGTGCGAGTCGTGGGGAAGACGGAGCTGTGCGGTGGGCATCACGCTGCTGACTCTGCTCACTGCCTCCTGGAGGGTCTGCACATTCCCTGGCTGGAGGGAGAGAGAGAGAGAGAGAGAGATGTTTCTGAGCTTTCAGCACCTCCTGCAGACGTGGAGATCCATCCCTGAGCACCCAGGTGGCCGGCACCCAGCAAAGCACCTGTCTCCTGCTTTCAGAAAGTGCACCCTCTGGGCTGGGCACCGCGAAGACCTTCTCTGGCAGTGAAGACCCCGGGCACCTCCTGCACAAGCCGGCTGCCACCCATCTCCTGGCAGGAGACAGCCCAATTGCTCGCTGCTTCAGCAAGGGCAGGATCGCGTGGCGGACAGAGGTCCTTCCGCCCCCCTCGACTCTCTGGCCTTGCCCCCACCCCACCCCGACTGGGCCCACAGCTTCCTCCCCGGCTCGCCTTGTGTGGGAATCGTGCTTCTTCTCTGCTCCCCCCCCCCACCCCTGTTTTGGGGGTCTCTGATGCAGGCGCCTCCGGCAGCAGCTCCGAGCTCCGGTTTCCATGGCGACGGGGAGCGTTGAAGCCCGCATTGTTACGGATCTCGGGGCGAGGGAGAGCGGAGCGACGAGCCAGCCTTTCCGCTCCTCCGCTCTGTCACAAACCCCATGGCAGATGGAGCCTCGCTCTGGCATCGCCGCCGCCGGACGGGCTGGCTAGGGAGAGCCGGGGACCAGCCGTGCCCTCTGCCTCTGCCGCTGCCGCCTCCGCCCCGGAGCGAGGTCTCCACGTGCCCAAGCCGCTTGGCAGCACTGCCACCGGGCAGAGTCCCCAAGGGCAGTGTCAGCCCCCAGAGTTAATGGAGAGCCAGGCCAGGCAGGGGAACGAGGGCCTGGCCATGGGAACGAGGACCTAGGACCAGCGCTATCACCTTGGTGCCGTGCCGCCTTTGCCCATGGCCTCCCTGGCAGGGAGGGGGCCGCCGGCCAGGGAGAGGGTCTGCTGAGCGGCAGGATTGGGCAGACCATGCCCGGGAGCCCCCTGAGCTGAGGGTCCCGGCCAGAACACTCTCTTGCCCCTGTCCCGATTGCCCTCCCTGCTCCCACCCCGGCCCGCCGGCCGCGGGACCATGAAGAAGTTTGCCTCCACTCGCAGCCTGAACAAGATCCTTCAGCAGTGCGACTCCTCCTCCTCCCGGGAGTACGAGGAGATCCAGGCCGTGGAGAAGAAGTGGCACCTGCACCTGGCAACGCCCAGGAAGCTGCTGGACCGCAAGTGCAAAATGCCCTCCCTCTTCCTTTCAGCCCCGCCACCGCCCAAGAGGGCGCCCAGCACCACCCTGACGCTGCGATCCAAGTCTATGACCGCTGAGCTGGAGGAGCTGGGTGAGTCCTGGCAAGGGGGCGGCGGGGGGGGGGGGTCGAGGGGGGTGGACCCAAAGGAGAGCATGCATGGCGGGCGGGGCGGAGGGTTGCTGCCCCCACTCCTCAGGCACGCACCACCTCCCCAAGTGAGGTTGGGGGGTGCCCTGGCCACACCCACCTGCCCTCGGCTCCAGCTCCGAGGCTGTTTCAAGGCCATTGCCCTCCCAAATATAACCCTGGAGGTAGGTGAGACTGGGGGTGCAGCAAGGTCACGCCCAGTGAGCTTCCTGGCCAAGTGGGGGGATTTGAACCCTGGCCTCTCCCATGTCATTTAACCAGCACAACAACCCTGTGAGGTGGGTTGGCCCGAGAGAGGCAGTGACTGGCTTCCAAAGTCACGCCCGGTGAGCTGAGAGTGGGTGGGCGACATTTGCACCCAGGCCTCTCCCGGGTCCTGGCCCAACACTCTCCCCCCTGCACGAACAGCAACGTTTCCCCTCTCCCGACTTCCCTGGCGTGGTCCTTGTGGGGCCTGGTTTCCCCTCCTGGTCCTGCGTTCGCTGTGCCCATTCCTGCCCACAACATGCTGCTGAGACTTCCTGCTTAATGCCAGACTGCTTTCCCTGGCGCTTCCAGCAGAACTTCCCTCTCTGTGCCCAGCTCTGGGCCTTTGCCCTCATGGTGCCCGGGCACAGCCATCCACCCTCCAAGCCTGTCGTCCTTTCGACTCATTCTCAGCCTTGCTCTCTCCCACCTTCCTTCCTCACCGGACCTTGAGGTGGCATAGATTTGGGTGGGTGCCCAAGAGGTCTCTCACCCAGGCATTGACCAGGCCTGGACCTGCTTAGCTGGGCTAACGGGGCTGTACCCCTGTGCCTGCCCCACTAACTGCCCCCCCAACCCATCTCTAGATGCAGGAACGCTTTGCTCTTTCTCTGAGCAGGGAAGGTTTGGTGGTGTACAAAAGTCAGTGCCCGGTGGGGGTGGTGGGAGAGAACCATGGTTTCCTGCGCCCCTTTGCTTTCACCCCACTCCAGAGAAAAGTCTTGGCATCCCAGGGGGGTCACTGTTCCCACCTTTGGGGTCTGTCTTTGCTCAGGGTGCTCCTTGGGGAGGCCTCGTATGGAAAATCGCCAGCCATGGCTTCTTCGGCAATTCTGGGGGTGGGGGGTTCCTGGCCCGAAACAGAGGAGATAATGGGAGGAGCGGGTTGTGCATGAATGCTACACCCCCCCACCCCACCCCACAGCCTCGTGTACATCAGATGTGGGGCTGGCCTGGGTGGCTCAGGGAACCCTGTATGTGCTGAAAGGCTGGGGGAACTGAGCCCCAAAGGGGGTCCCTCCCTTCCTCCCACCTCCCCAGCCTGTAAGAACATTCTCTGCTGGGGGGGGGCTATTTTCCAGCGCTTGGGCTCCAATCCACTCAGAACCCCTGTCCCTAGACTCTGTGTGGAAGGGGAAGGCAGTCAGCACATGCCCAGAGATCCCTCTCCCTTTCCAAAGCTGAGCTTTGGCAGTCGAGGGGGTGACTCAAACTGAGCTGGCCTGCTGTGGGGGGGGGGATGTGCAAATCCCCTAGTGCTGTTATTTGAGGCTGGGAAGGCATGCCTCCCCAAGGTGAGAGGGTGCATGACGGGGTGGGGGCTTGCATGGGAAGCATCACAGAATGCATCTTGCTACCCCCCAAAAAAACTTGGGGACAGACCAAGACCCTTCCCTAGAGAGCCATCTTGCTGTGGCAGAGGCAGCAGAGAAGGGGGCGCAGCATGCCGCGGGTGTGGGGGCAAGGGGGGAGCGCACCCTGCACACCATTGATGTCCTGTACTTTTGTTTCTTGATTCCAAGCCTCAATGCGGAGGAGGAAAGGGGGTGAGTTCAACCGCCTGTCTCCAGGGTTCTTCCAAACCCCTTTTGATCCAAGTTGCCCCTACCTCTCTTCCTCCCTCCCTCCCTCTCTCCCCAGCATGATGGGAAGGTGCACTGGGACCCCAGTCCATGCTAATGGCCGCAGGGCACATGGGAGAGTGGACCTTTCGCTCTCCTAAGCCATTTCTGGTCTTTGCAATGTTCTGTTTGTGGAAGGAGGGAGGTTTGGGAGACGAAGCCTTCGTGCCAGCCTGGCAAACCATGTCCTAAGTTCACGTTGTTTGTTGGTGGGGAGGACGGCAGTGCAGCCCATGGAATGAGAGTCCAGCCATGCAGCCTCTACAAAGTTTTCCTGGCGATTGTGAGGTCAGCTTCTTGAAGACCGGCCAGTGTGTCCGTGTGGATTTATGGATGTTGAGCTCCGGGGCAATGCCGCCAGACACCGCTTCAGGTTCAAAGAATGGCGAGGGCTTAGGGTGTTTTGTTTGCTTGCATGAATGTGGCTGCGTTGTGCAAAGATCTGTGTGCACACCCACATACGCACACAAAACATATATCCAAACGACACACCCCATGTATAGGCTTCCTGCATTCCAGCAGAAAATAAACAGCGATTGCAATTAGTTAAAAACAGTAATCAATGCAGCACCTTCATTAGCATTGCAGAGGGGTGGACAAGATGACCCCTAGGGGTCCCTTGCAATCTGCAATTCTATGGTAACTCAGGGCCATGGTGACCCCTCAGCAGCAGCCCTGGGCCTTTCAGGTTTTGCACGCTCTCCAAAAGCCAGCAAGATGAGAGGAACCACTAAACTAATTGGGGACACCGTTTCCTCAGCCTCAGAGCAATTGCCTCAAGGCTCCTGTTCCCCTCTCTTATAGCTTTTTAATGGCAGTTTCTATTGCCAGAGCTCCGTATCCACATGATAAAATGTAAAGTGCAATAAAAGAATTACATAAATAGATCGGTGCGAACTTATCGTGGCCTAAAACCACACCAGGAGGGAGTTCTTGTGTTTGCTCCTTTCCAGATTCCCAAAGAATAGATGGCTAGAAGTTGCTGATAGGTAAAGGGACCTCTGACCATTAGGTCCAGTCGTAACCGACTCTGGGGTTGCGGCACACATCTCGCTTTACTGGCCAAGGGAGCCGGCGTACAGCTTCCGGGTCATGTGGTCAGCATGACGAAGCCGCTTCTGGCGAACCAGAGCAGCGCACGGAAAAACCGTTTACCTTCCCGCCAGAGCGGTACCTTTTTATCTATTTGCACTTTGAGGTGCTTTCGAACTGCTAGGTTGGCAGGAGCAGGGACCGAGCAACGGGAGCTCACCCCATCATTGCAGGGATTCGAACCGCCGACCTTCTGATCGGCAAGTCCTTGGCTCTGTGGTTTAACCCACAGCGCCATCCGCATCCCTAGAAGTTGCTGATAAAGGTAAAGGTAAAGGTACCCCTGCCCGTACGGGCCAGTCTTGACAGACTCTGGGGTTGTGCGCCCATCTCACTTAAGAGGCCAGGGGCCAGCGCTGTCCGGAGACACTTCCGGGTCACGTGGCCAGCGTGACATCGCTGCTCTGGCGAGCCAGAGCCACACACGGAAACGCCGTTTACCTTCCCGCTGGTAAGCGGTCCCTATTTATCTACTTGCACCTGGAGGTGCTTTCGAACTGCTAGGTTGGCAGGCGCTGGGACCGAGCAGCGGGAGCGCACCCCGCCGCAGGGATTCGAACTGCCGACCTTTCGATCGGCAAGTCCTAGGCGCTGAGGCTTTAACCCACAGCGCCACCTGCGTCCCAGAAGTTGCTGATAGCCAAATGCAAATTCCACAAGCATTAAAATCGTCAAGAAAGTGTGAAACAGCAGCTCCTTCAGCCACGCCAATTGCGAGCTTCAGGCTGGAGTCCTCAGGCATTCAGAAACTGGGTGGTTTCGCACACTTAATCCTCCTTGAGGATTTCCCATAATGAGCATCTGGTCGCTTCCTGTGAGTACAGGTTGCTGGACTAGCTGGGCCACTGGCCTCATCCAGCAGGCTTTTTAGTAGAATCAAAGAATCACAGAACTGTAGCATTGGAAGGGAACTCAGTGGTCATCTAATCCAACCCTCTGCAGTGCAGGAATCACATCTAAAACATCCATGGACACCTGGCCAGCCAAGCTCCAATGATGGAGAGTCCACCACCTTCCGAGGGAGACCATGGCAGTGAAAACATCTCTTGCCCTCAGGAAGTTCTTCCAGATGTTGAGTCAGAATCTCTTTTCTTGTAACTTGAACCCATCACTTCAGGTCCTGGAGCATCACAAAACAAGCTTGCTCCATCTTCCATGTGAGAGCCCTTCAGAAGTGCTCACATCACCTCTCGGTCTCTGCTTTTCCAGGCTCAACATCCCCAACTCCCTCAACTGCTTCTCATAAGGCTCAGCTTCCAGACTCTTCATCATCTTGGTCCCCATGACCCTAGGTTCAGACACTAAGGGCTTCTCCAGACTTAACTTTTGTCCTGTTCTTTCCAGGCAGAGGTCCACAATTTATCAAGGCTCTGTGTCCGAGCAGTCTCTGCCCCAAGCTTTCTCCACAAAAACCCATTCTTTAAAGCTGAATCGGGGCAAACATCCATTCGGGTTTTCTGCGGATTGACATTTGCTCCAACTGAGCTTTAAAGAGCAGTTTGCCATGGCGAATGCTCTGGATAAACTAAAAGGGCACTGAGACATGGAGCTTTAAAGAGCAGAAAGCCAAGCCAGAGCTCAGGTGCGCATCGGCCATAAGCTGTGTTTTGGCATGGCGTTATGTGCAAACATATCCGCTGATGTGCTGAGGGATGTTCACCTTTATCCTGCCATCACACCCTGATCTAGGCAGAGCATAGCAGGGGGTGCTCCCAAGGAATATGCGTACCCTATGCAAAGCATTGAAAATCAACTCCAATTCCACTTGTAATTAACGGCACAACAACAGAGGATTTTAAATGCCATAAGGCAACAGTCTAGAACCACCCAGAGACAAGCAAGGCCAGCTAATATGCGACATAGGAGATTTTTCTTGCGTGCCCTTGTATTTACGGGGCCGCCTCTCCTGGTATGCCCTGCAGAGGACCTTAAGGCCCGGGCCCTAAGGAAGTCAAATTATCCTCCACCAGGGCCAGGGCCTTCTCAGTGATGGCTCCGACCTGGTGGAATGCTCTGTCCAATGAGACCAGGGCCCTGCAGGATTTAACCTTCTTCCACAAGAGCTATTCCGCCTGGCTTTCAATTTGAATTTAGCCTGATCTTTTATTCCCATTCCTTCCCTCCCCCTCCCCTTCTTATGAAGATTAACTGCTCTGGGACCCCACAGCTAATTCTCCCCTGGTCTCCTCACTGGCCCAAATAGGACTAATTTAGCCAGCTAGCCCTGGTGATCATCTAAAGTTTATTGGATGAATTTCCCCCCTAAATTGATCTTTGAATTCTGAATTGATTGTTATCCACGTTTTATACTGTATTTTATGCTGTTTTTTGTTGCATCAGTTAAGTGTTTTAAATTTGTTGTTAGCCGCCCTGAGCCCAGTTTTCTGATCCAGGAAGGGCGGGGTATAAATAAAAATTTATTATTTATTATTAAAACAAGCTTTTAAAGGATTGACCCGGGTGCCTGCTTGCACCAGCAGTTCTCAAGCAATGGAGCAGTGGGCTGTTTCTTTCTTTACGACTGCCGTGGTTCTAATGGTGAAAGCGTCTCCCTGATCGCATAACGGTGGCTGGCAGGTGTGTTGCCATCTTCCTTGTGGGGAGAGGTGCCTCTTAGATTCAGAGCCTGGGCATGAAAGTGAGCCCATCAGACTGGGCAGCTGTGAGACTTGAAGGGGGAAGGGGCTTCAGGCAGAGAAAGGAGGCCCAAATCAGGGCAAGCAGACGAATGTGCCCAAACAAGCAGCATCAAGATGTTTGCTGGCAGCTCCTGGCAGGAAGTGGTGGGTGTGCCATACGGTCTCATCCAGAGGGATGAAGGGGCCTGAGAGGAGGAGAGAGGAGGAGGGGAGGCTGTGATGAGAAACCATGGGGAAACCAGCCTTTTGCACTGGCCCAACCAATGGCTTTCTCAAAGCAAACTGCAGCAAGTCTCCAGCCCAGACAGAACCCTGCGTGGCTGGCAGCAGCAACCGAGTCTGGAACAACCCACGACGGTCACTCGCTCCACTTAAGAGGAATGCCACAGGTGCCTCATAGCCTGAGAATGCCCTACTAGACGTCAGTGTTGGCTATTTGCAGATTAGTTACATAGGTCCACACTTCTCAAGAGGTCAAAAGTGCCTCCACCCAAAACCACCATAAACTGTAGTTTTCATCTGTCAGCTGTGGGAACGTCAGAGCTTTCTCAGCTTCTGAAACCCAGTCAGCCATTCTGGAACTCTTCCAGACCCACAGAACCACACCAACAGGAGAAGGAGTTTTCAAACCTTTCTCAAAGTCCAAAAATGTGCAGTCTGGGCCCATAACCAAAGATGTTGGCTATTTGCAGATTAGTTGTGCTGCAGAAGGCGTGCTGGGGAGACCACACACTACAAGGAACACAAAAGTAACTTTTGCTAGGTTTTAATAACAAAAACAGAAACTCCTTTTACAATATATCAATAAGCATGACCCAACCCATCCACCAGGGTCCTGAGAGAGCTAGGTGATGCTCTTTATATACTGTACCCAACAGCTTAATTAACATAACAGCACCTGCTATACTGCCTCACAGCTGTAAAACTAGGTCACATTATTTGCTCTGGCCCTTAAAGACATACACATCTTGTGGAACAATAATGAAACCTAAAATTTAAAGAAAACATTCAACAGTCAGTTGTCGCTTAGAGAAGCAGCTTAGGGAGACTGTGATTTAGACTGTTGGTTTTCTCTCTGTAGAGTTCCAGGCGGGGGGAAGTTGCTCGGGAAACTTCAGAGCGGAAGGGTGTCGCGTAGGGCAGAGGTTCAAGCAACCTCCAGGTGTTGGGGAACTGCAACTTCAACCAGCTGTGCTGGCAGGGACTGATGGGGAGTTGTAGCCCCCCCCCAAAAAAAACCTGTGCATTTGGAGGGCACCAGGTTGGCGAACGCCTCTCTAAACCTGGAGCTGGCCAGCTTTCGGAGAGAGCTGCGCTGATGGAGAAGGCAGCTTCTGTCTGAAGGAGAGCAAAAGGAAGTCCTTTTTCATGCAGCGCGTAGTTGTTAAACTGTGGAACTCCCTACCACTGGAGGCAGGTAAAGGTAAAGGGACCCCTGACCATTAGGTCCAGTCGTGGCCAACTCTGGGGTTGCGGCACTCATCTCACTTTACTGGCTGAGGGAGCCGGCGTACAGCTTCCGGGTCATGTGGCCAGCAGGACTAAGCCGCTTCTGGCGGACCAGAGCAGCACACAGAAACGCCGTTTACCTTCCCGCCGGAGCAGTACCTATTTATCTACTTGCACTTTGACGTGCTTTCAAACTGCTAGGTTGGCAGGAGCAGGGACAGAGCAACGGGAGCTCACCCTGTCACAGGGATTCGAACCGCCGACCTTCTGATTGGCAAGTCCGAGGCTCTGTTTGATCTTCTTGCAGTCCATGGGACTCCCAAGAGTCTCCTCCAGCACCAGAATTCAAAAGCATCAATTCTTCGGCGATCAGCCTTCTTTATGGTCCAGCTCTCACTTCCATGGAACAGGTGCATAGGCGATCTCGTAGACCCAATCGTGGCCCTTTGGGTGCTGATCCTTTCAAGGAGCTGCGGGGTTCCTGTGTTGGTGGGGGCTCTTTTCTCCTACAAGGCGAAGGGAGCAATGCCTCACCAGCCACCCAGAAGGCCGCAGGGCTCCCTTGCTGGCATGCAAGTGCACCCCCCCCCCGGCAATACACCCAGCCCATCTCTGTGTTGAGTTCCTGCTTTCAGAGGCCAAGCATGGCTCACGGGGACGCTGTGTCTTGACTTTGCAGAGAAGCTGGACGAGATCTTGGCAGCCGCCGAGCCCTCGCTGAGAGCGGACATCGTGGAGGCAGATTCCAGGGCAGCCACTGTGAAGCAGAGACCCACCAGCAGAAGGATTACCCCTGCGGAGATCAGTGTGAGAGATACGGGAGCACAGCGGGCAGGGGGGCAGGGCAGGGGGTGCGGCAAGGAAAGCCACAAACTGGGAAGGATTCCAGGGTTTGCGGGCGGAGCAGCCTTTTGGGGACAGGAAGCCAGAGAAAGCTAAGGACACGGCCCATCTCATTGGAATGCTTTGCCCTGGTTGATAAGTAAGGAACGGAGAGTGTGTGTGTGTGTGTGTGTGTCTATTTCATGGAATTTATACACCAGACCCCCAACCCTCAAAGAGGTTTACAAAAAGATAAGGCAAGAAAATCAAGGTGGGAAATTGCAACATACTGAAAATTAAAATACAGTGGTACCTCTGATTGCGAACAGGATCCGCTCCGGAGGCCCATTTGCAACATGAAAGGAACGCAATCTGCAGCAGCACGTCTGCGCATGCGCTGGTTGCAATTTGCCACTTCTGTGCATGTGCGTGATGTCACTTTGTGCGTCTGCGCATGCGCGAGTGGCGAAACCCGGAAGTAACCCTTTCTGGTACTTCCAGGTCACCGCGGGACATATCCTGAAAGGACGTAACATGAAGCAAACGTAACATGAGATATGACTGTACTAAAACAAGTTAGAATTCACATCGACTTCCTAAACTTCTGGGCTGTCTAAACAAGAATGTTGGGGGTTTTTTAGCAGGAACCAAAAAGAGTACAGTGAAGGCTCCTGTTTGATATCAATAGGCAGGGAGTTCCAAAGGTGCTGCCACACTAAACTATCAAGTGCTTAGAAACATGGAATGGGTGTTATAGGGCACCTGCAGTACAGTGGTACCTTGGTTCTCAAACACAATCCGTTCCGGAAGTCCGCTCCAAAACCAAAGTGTTCCAAAACCAAGGCGCACTTTCCCATAGAAAGTAATGTAAAATGGATTAATCCATTCCAAACTTTAAAAAACAACCCCTAAAACAGCAATTTAAAATTAATTTTACTATCTAACGAGACCATGGATCCATAAAATGAAAGGAATAAACAATGTACTGCAGTCACACAGACAATCAATCAGTAGCTGAATTGGGTTCCACACAGTCACAAAAACGAAACGAAAAAGAGCCACAAAAATGCAATGCAAAATACATAGCAAAAACAGACAGACCTCAGCGTAACATTCAAAACGGAAGTGTGGCGCTCAGAACGGAGGATGTTCGGCTTCCGAAAACAGTTCGCAAACCGGAACACTTACTTCCAGGTTTGCAGTGTTTGGTTCCAAGTTGTTTGAGTTCCAAGGTGTTTGAGAACCAAGGTACCACTGTAGTGCTGATTCCGCCAACTGAAGCGGTCAAGGTGGTCTTGACAACGTAGATTCAGGTAGGTAGCCGTATTGGTCTGACGCAGTCAAAATAAATAAAAGAATTGTCCAACTAAGTTTGTTCTGGGTACAAGCTTTCGTCTGCAAGCTTTCTATCCCATGCTTTTTCCTGTAGGACTAACTGCAGTCGTTAACAGTCGTCAACAGGTTTACCATACCCATTGAGTCAGTCATCCATCTCCTACCCTCCACCCCACCCCACCCTCCCACTATATATAAGGGTCTGGCGACTTCTGTTCCAGTGTATCTGAAGAAGTGGGCATGCACACAAAAGCTTATACCCAGAACATACTTAGTTTGTCTCTAAGGTTCTACTGGACAATTTTATTTCTTTCTTTCAACAACGTAGGCGATGCATCCATTTTTAAGATAGTAAAAGCACTTGTCAAGGTGGAGAGCAGCCTCTCTTCAAAGCCTCGCTGCTTTTTCTCCAGAGCTGGCGGAAACCAAAGTCCCAGGGATTGTGGAATTGTAGAATTGGGAAGCAGCCAGGTGGGGCATCTAGCCCAGCCGCCGGCAGTGCCAGAATCCCAGCTCACGAATGCCTGAGCATAGCTGTCAACGTTCAGATTTGAAAATAAGGGATCAGCAGCCTGGAAAATAAGGGATCAGCAGCCTCACCTGTCCCAGGGATATCTAACAATCCGGGATAGCAGTGGGAAACGGCGCTGGAATAAGGGAATTTCCCACAAAAAAAGGGAAGGTTGACAGCTATGTGCCTGAGACCTGGCCATCAAACTGCCAGGCATTCTTGAGCTGGGATTCCTGCATCTCATGGGGGGTGATGGCCTCTTAGGGTTCTTTCCACCTCCACAAAACTATGATGCAGGGCTGTTTACGGCCAGGCAGAAGAGTAACCCTTGTTTCCCTCTCTTTTTTTCCAGTCTCTGTTTGAGCGGCAGGGGATGGCGGCCCACACTGGTCCAGAGAAACCCCACATTTCCCTGCGCAAAGGAATTCCGCGGACAAAATCTGTAGGTAGGTGTGGTGCTTCTGCCATACCCCAAACCACGACCCCAGGCTTCTCCCATGGGTGCCAGGACCGTTGCGCCACAGCTTCCAGGGGCGCAGAGACTCCTCTCTGGCATTCACAAAACAAATGGAATACCGTGAAAATCCCTGAAACGAGAAGTAACCGACCAGAAATATTATCTTATAGAATTAAACTAAATAACAAAAATCAAAAAGTTTAAGGAAAAAATTAGAAAAACCTAGAATTGAGCAAAGCCTTAATGGGACACTGGCTACAAACCTCGTTTCACTGAACTATTCAGTTTCCTCAGAAGGAAATAGAGAAACCTTAAATGACCAAATTCAAAGAAAGGGGGTAAAACTCCCAAAAATTCTGAAGTGTTATAATCCTAGCTCAACCTAGGTGAAGCAAAGCGCAGTAATAAAGGATTGAGGACTCAAAAGTACAATTTCTAAAACTGAGTTTACAAAAAAGGTTTGGAAACCTAAATGGCAAGTTTTAGACGCAGCCCAGCTTGAAGAAAGCCAAGCAGTAGCAATAAGGAGTTGAGGACTCGGCTGTGAAAACTTTAGTATTGCCTTTACAAAAAGGTTTTAAAAACCTAAATAGCACAAATTCAAAGAAAGGAATGCCAGATAAGCTGTTTTAGATTTTAAACAAACTCAAGAACAGGGCTGAAACGCTCCCATGGTGTAGATGTTACTGCTGATGTTAAAGATTACTAGCCGATTACTTCTCATTTCAGGGATTTTCACGGTATTTCATTTGTTTTGTGTAATTTCTCGGTTCTGTGACAGTCTTTTTTCTATTGACTCCTCTCTGGCATTCAGCTGCCCTGTCTCTCAGCTTCTCTTTTAAAAACCAGCATCTTTTCCCCCTGGGTCTGAGGAAAGATAGGAATATCAGCTATTAGGGAGGCCTTCTGTATCTCCCCTGCTTTGCCTTCTTGTCTTTAAAGAACCGCTGGCCCTTTTAAAATGCCAGAAAAGAAACAGTGGTTCATGCACCCGCCATAGCGCTGCCTCTGCGCACTCTTATCTCAGAGAAGGAGCTGCCCCTTGGAATGTGTGTCTCATGTTTGTCATCTGTGTTCCCCGAACGCCCAACCCTTGGATTCTAGCAAGAGCAGGGTGAACAGACAAATACTTCGGCATCTTGGTGGTTTTTTAACTGAGTTGTCCACTGAAAAATCTGCAGGTGCAGAAGGGCTGTGTGGCTCAGTGGTGGAATGCATGGTTTGCATGCAAAATGCCACAGGTTTGATCCTCGGCAGGTGAGGCAGGGACAGGCCCCTTTCTAAAACCCCAGAGAGCTGCTGCCAACCCATGCAGACAGAGCTGGGCTAGATGGGCCAATGGGTTGACTCGGTACAGGGCAGCTTCTCTAGGGTGCTTTTGTGTTTGGGTCCCAGAGGGCAGGTTGCAGCCCTTTTGTTCCCCTCGGGTCTTTTGGGCTCAGCGCAGTGCAGTCAACGTCCAGCTCTGTGGTTCTGTGGTTCTACGATTTGCTATCGCAACGGTTCTACATTTCGCCGTCATCAAAAATGTCTCCCTTGCCGTTGCTGTGCGTTAGACCTGTGGGGCCACAATACGATAAGGGGGAGAGAGCGGCTGTCAGTCAAGGTAGACATAGCTGCTCCAGATGACCAAAGGCCTGACCTGGTCTGAGGCAGCTTGTGTCCCATCGTCTCCCGTTGTCGCTGCCTCCACACTCATCGGTCCATGTGGGAATTTAGCTCGGCGCCTCTCCACCCTCCCTGCCTCGTGGACATACAATGAAACTGAATGTTGGGGGATTCAAGACAGGCAAAAGAAAGTCCTTTTTCTTCATTTTTAAAAAATGCTTTTTATTGGTTTTTCCTTTAATACGGACAAACAAAACACAGTGAAATTTAACAGTCATTTGCCCACATTCTTCCCCCACACTCTGCCGGACGTTGACTTCCTTCCCTCCCTTCAACAGGTTTTCTTACTTCAGTTACTTTTCCACAGTTCCTTACTGTATCCAGTCCTATCTACGTCGTAAGATTTATTTCGTTCCTGCCAAAGTCTTCAAATTTCTACAGTTATTACATATATATTCTATAAATTTACTCCAGTCTCTTTGGAATTTTGTTTCCTCCTGATTTCGGATCCCACAGGTCAGTTTTGCTAGTTCAGCATAGTCAAACAAAAAAAAGTTATTCAGGCAGCGCAGAGTGAAATTGTGGCAGGAGGCAGTGATGGCGCCTAACTTGGATTGGACATGGAGACATCCATGGCTACTGGATGTGAGGGCTCAGCTCTTCCTCCACGGCTGGAGGGAGCAATGCACCTGAATACCCATTGCTGGAAACCACAGAGAGGGGGAGAGCTGCTCAGCCTCTGTGAGAGCAGGATATTGGCGTGGATGCGCCATTGGCCTGACACATCAAGCTCTTCCTCTGATCTTATGCCGCCTTGTCCTACCTTCTCCTCCGCCCAGTAAGCAGCTGTGACTCATCGACAGGGACGTCTGATGGGGCACCTCTGCCCTCCCATGCCATCCACTGCTGACCAGAACCATTACAAGCAGCCCACAGAGGTGGCAGATGGTGCCCTGTGGGGTTAGGATGCAGGGAGAGCTCAAGAGACAATCTGGCCCATCAATGATGTGGCTGAGATGTTTGTATCTTGGAGACTATAGGGACGCAGGTGGCGCTGTGGTCTAAACCACTGAGCCTCTTGGGCTTGCCGATCAGAAGGTTGGCGGTTTGAATCCCTGCGACAGGGTGAGCTCCCGTTGCTCTGTCCCAGCTCCTGCCAACCTAGCAGTTCTAAAGCACACCAGTGCAAGTAAATAAATAGGTACCACGGTGGCAGGAAGGTAAACAGTGTTTCCATGCGCTCTGGCACTCATCACAGTGTCCTGTTGCGCCAGAAGCAGTTTAGTCCTGCCGGCCACATGACCCGGAAAGCTGTCTGTGGACGAACACCGGCTCCCTTGGCCTGAAAGCGAGATGAGTGCCACAACCCCAGAGTCGCCTTGACTGGACTTAACCGTCCAGGAGTCCTTTACCGTTACCTTCTTCTTTTTTATCTTGGAAACCTCAGCAGGTGGAAGAACCTTTTGAGGAAGGCTCATCCTCCTGACAAGGAGCCACCTGGGAGACAAACCACTTGCCATCCTTCTGGTGTAATAAGAGACTTGGCATCTGGTAGCCACTCTGTGTGACTGTCGAGGAAAATCTTTTCCTGGCTTTTGTAGTGGACAGCTCCATGCTTTGGTCTGTGGCCTGATGGAGCATATGCATGGCAGGGGTGTCCCTACCCGGTCAGTCCTTTGGAAACCAGGTTTGATTCGCTGACCACAAAACCAGCCCTGCTCACTCACGCGGCTCAGAAGCCTTTGTCTTTGCAGAAATGAAATGGTCTCTTTGGAATGCCTTGGGCAGGAGGGAAACAGTGCCAGCTTAAATGACCTCTGGCCTTATAACCAGGGCTCAAATGAGAGGTTGTTTTGGGTGTGCAATTGGAGTGCAATTATAAGAACCAAGTTGGTGGCCTCCTGTAAGTCCTGCATGAAAAAAAATTCTGTTCTGAATCTTCCTACAATCCGTTTCAAAATATATAGAAGAAGCTGGGTTTGCCCTGAGTTCATTGTGCTGCAGAATTGAAGCTATCGCTTATTCGAACAGCAAACATTGCAGAGGAAGAGTATGAGCAGCCCTGCCTGCAGCTGGCAGGAGAAGAGAACAAATGGATGACTCCCAGATGGATGTGAAATATTTCAAGAGGCTGGAGGAATGCTGGGGCGCTCTCTTTCCACAGCCCCAAATAACTCAGTGTCCTGTAAAGAGAAGCAATCGGTGTAGCCCTGCCAAATCAATTCAGTGACCTGCTGGATCAACTTTCACCAACCTGTGCCCTCCAGATGTTTCAGGCTCCAGATGTCCCATCAGCTTGCACAGCAAGCCTGAGATTGTAACACAGCTGCACTTGTAGGCCAAAACTGAGAGTCCCTAGGGCCAGGGTGTCTGGCAGCAGCTGATGGGAGCTGTGTCCAGCAACATCTGGATGGGACCAGGTTAATCATAGACTCACTGTAGAGTTGGAAGGGATCTCCAATGGTCATCTCCCAGTCTGCCCCGCGGAGGACCTTGAGGTCCATAAATAGCAACACCCTAGAGGTCCCGGACCCTAAGGAAGTCAGCTTAGCCTCAACCAGAGCCAGGGCCTTTTCAGCACTGGCTCCGGCCTGGTGGAACGCTCTGTCTCATGAGACCAGGGCCCTGCAGGATCTGATTTCTTTCTGCAGGGCCTGTAAGACAGAGTTTTTCCGCCTGGCCTTTGGCTTGGAATCAACTTGATCCCCTCCCCCTCTTTCCTTTCTCCTTCTGTGATGGAACTCCTATTTGGAGACTTCCCTGGCTTTTTTCTGGCCCACGCAGGACCAGTCTAGATAGTTGGTCTTGGTGAAGATTTGATGTTTTCATCCCCAAAAAGTTTTTGATTTGAGTTTCCATTGAAATGAGGCTGCATTTTAATGTTGTATTTTAATCTTGTTTTTAAGTTGTATTTTAATCAATTGTTTTTATACCTGGTGTTAGCCGCCCTGAGCCCGGTCTTGACTGGAGAGGGCGGGGTATAAATAAATTTATTATTATTATTATTATTATTATTATTATTATTATTATCATTATTATCTAGTCCAGCGGCTTGCAATGCAGGAATCTCAGCTAAAGCATCCATGACAGTCCAACCTCTGCTTAAAAACCCCCAAGGAAGGAGAGTCCACCACCTCCCAAATAGCTCTTACTTTCAGAAAGTTAACATACCCAGCTCCTTCAACCGTTCCTCATCAGGCTTGGTTTCCAGACCCTTGATCATCTTGGTTGCCCTCCTCTGCACACCTTCCAGCTTGTCAACATCCTTCACAAATTGTGTTGTCCAGAAATGGGCACAGTATTCCAGGCATGCTCTGATCAAGGCAGAATAAAGTGGTACTATTACTTCTCTTAGGGGACGCAGGTGGCGCTGTGGGTTAAAGCCTCAGCGCCTAGGACTTGCCGATCGAAAGGTCGGCGGTTCGAATCCCTGCGGCGGGGTGCGCTCCCGCTGCTCGGTCCCAGCGCCTGCCAACCTAGCAGTTCGAAAGTACCCCCGGGTGCAAGTAGATAAATAGGGACCGCTAATTGCGGGAAGGTAAACGGCGTTTCCGTGTGCGGCTCTGGCTCGCCAGAGCAGCGATGTCACGCTGGCCACGTGACCCGGAAGTGTCTCCGGACAGCGCTGGCCCCTGGCCTCTTAAGTGAGATGGGTGCACAACCCCAGAGTCTGTCAAGACTGGCCTGTACGGGCAGGGGTACCTTTACCTTTCCCTTTTATTACTTCTCTTGATGCAGCCTAGAATAGCATTCAGCTTTTTCTACTGCTGGTTGCCTCTCCCTGGTCTGGAGCATCCTTGAAGTTAAGGGCCTTGAGAAGCCAATGCCCATCAGATAGATGGGGAACCCCAAATGGGATTTGGTGGCATTCAGGAGACCCAAGGAATTCTTCTCTATCCCCATCACACCAAAGCTGTGGCCACAACGCTGCTCCCATTGAGAAAGCGAGGAAGGGCGACCTCATGATGCGAGACATTTCTGGGCTCCTGGAAATGTTCTGGAGGCGCTGATGAATAAATGGCTGTGAGTCACAGCCCAGCATCTCCCGAACTGTTCCTCCTCATTGTGACGCTGAGGCAGATGAATGGGGAAGCAGAGATCCAAGATTGGCTTTCCATAGTGGAACCCTTCCAGGTAGACCCAGAATTAGAATTTTAAAAGGCAATGATTGGCATTATTTTTTTTTTTAAAGGAAGTGGATTCAGAGCAGGCTGCAGCAGGATCTGAGGAGGAGGGCAAAGGAGGAGGGCAGTCATCGGGCTCTGATATTTTTATGCCAGGCTAATGAGTCAAAAGCAAATTACCTGCAAGGGAGCAGTTGCCACAATAGACATTGACCTCTGTGGGGCCTGAAGGGGCTCTTCTGCGTTGGCTGTTGCAGACTGTTGTAGCTGCTCTTTTAGAATTAAGTCCTATTTCATATCCTAGAATTGCAGAGTTGGAGGGACCCCGAGGGTCATCTAGTCCAACCCCCTGCAGTACAGGGATTTCAGCTAAAGCATCCATGACAGACGTCCATTCAGCCTCTGCTAACAGACCTCCATGGAAGGACTATTCTCTTATCTATCCTCAATCTTCCAACCTTCAGCTTGGTTCATTTGATGTCCATGACTTCTAGAGTTAGGAGAGATGGAGAAAAACTCTTCCGTATCCTCTTTCTCCATGCCATGCATGATTTCAGAAACTTCTATCATGCTTGCCTTTGAGATTAGGACATTGCTTGCCTTTGAGATTAGGACATTGGCAGCTTTCTTTTCACTTCCTCGTATTCTTTTTGTTCTCTTCCTTTGGGCAAGTCTTCCGTGCTTTTTTTGAAGGAAGCCTTATTGCCTCTAACAGCATCTTTGACTAAACTCATCAACCATTCCGATGTCCCCCTAGCCCTCACAGTACCTGATCTATGCTCCAATTGAGTCAAACCTCGGTTTCCGAACGCCTCCGTTATCTTACGTTTCGGCTCCCGAACGCCGGAAACCTAGAAGTAAATGCTCTGGTTTTCAAATGTTTTTTTGGAACCTGAATCCGATGCCTCGGTTGTTGAATGTTTCGGAAGTCTGGAACGGATTACATTCAACAACTGAGGTTTGACTGTATTGTGTTTTTGTAAACCACACCCAAGAGACTTAATGCTCTTTGCCTTTCAACTTCCCTTTTTACCAACCTCCTCATTTGGGGGACTTTTCCTCTTTTTGAACTGTTGAGAAGAGGATGTTGTGTTAGATGGACCACTGGCCTCATCCAGCAACCCTCCTGCCTCTTTTTGAGTTGGTTATCCAAGCGCTGTCCCTGGAAAAGAAACTAGTGAAGGTGTATAAAAGCGTTGGTCACGGGCTCTTTCTGCCAAGTGAATCGTACCACAGGGCAAGAGAGTAGAACACATGGCCTCTTCCTCTCTGGCTCTGTGATTTCATGAGATCCCTGCACATCCTCTGACCCACTTTGACTCAGCTCTGCTGGTATTAAAAAGGACTAATTGCCTCCGATTAGCACCCTGCTAGTTGCTGGCGCGCTTTTAATGATATGTTGGACAACACAGAGAACAGCCCCGTCGCCAGGCATTGTGAGCGACCACGTCTCCCCTCCAGGGATTCCCAAAGAGTTAATTACGGACAATGGCAACAATCCGCCAGTGATTCACTTCGGAGCCGAGGGCTGGTATTCCGAGATACTCCTGGAATCCAGTTCGACAGAGTCGCAAAGCACTCGGGGGAAGAGGAACGATGGCAAGATTCATGGAGCAGCAGAATCATAGAACTGTAGAGGAAACCAGGGCACATCTAGTCCAGTCCCTTGCTTGCTAACCTCCAATGAAGGTTTCTAAGGGAGTCCGTTCCACAGTTGAAGAGCTCTCCCAGCTAGAAGGTTCTTCCTGTTTAGGGTTGCCATGTGACCTCTTTTTCCAGGACACGCCCTCGTTTTCATGGGAATGTGAAATGAGAGTCATCATAGCAATAGATACCGTATTTTTCATTCTATAAGACACACTTTTCCCCTCCTAAAAAGTAAGGGGAAATGTGTGTGTGTGTCTTATGGAGCAAATGCAGGCTGCGCGGTTATCCCGGGCTATTGTTCTGCCCGGACACTGAGGTCCAGTGCCAAGGGCCTTCTGGCGGTTCCCTCACTGCAAGAAGCCAAGTTACAGAGAACCAGGCAGAGGGCCTTCTTGGCAGTGGCTCCCTCCCTGTGGAACGCCCTCCCACCAGATGTCAAAGAGAAAAATAACTACCAAACTTTTAGAGGACATCTGAAGGCAGCCCTGTTTAGGGAAGCTTTTAATGTTTAATAGGTTATTGTATTTTAGTGTTTTGTTGGAAGCCTCCCAGAGTGGCTGGGGGGGGGGGGTCCCAGCCAGATGGGCAGGGTATAAATAATAAATTATTATTATTATTATTATTATTATTATTATTATTATTATTATTATTATTATTATCCCAGAAGCCAGAACAGCAAGAGGGTGTGCAGCGCTCCCTCTCGTTGTTCTAGCTTCTGGCTTAGCTGCACAGCAATCCCGCTTGCTCTCCTGGCTTCTAGCTTAGCCTCTTCCGGGCAGGGGGAGCCCTCATCCCGCTGCCCAGGAGAGGCTTCGCGGCGGTGTCCAAGAAGCCAGAACAGTAAGAGGCTATCCCAGAAGCCAGAGCCCTCTTGCTGGTCTGGCTTCTGGGATTCAGATTTTTTTTTTCTTGTTTTCCTCCTCCAAAAACTAGGTGCCTCTTATCGTCTGGTGCGTCTTATAGAGCGAAAAATATTGTGTAGTTAAAAGTAGATGTTGGAAAATATGTCCTCTTTTTTTGCTGTTCAAAATATGGCAACCCTAGTTGGAATCTCATTTCTTGTAACTTGAATCCATTGGATCCAGTCCTCCCTTCCAGAGCAGGAGAAAACAAGGTTGCTCCATCTAAAGGACAGCCCTTTAGATATTGGAAGATGGGTATCCTATCTCCTCTCAGTCTCCTCTTTTCTGGGCTAAACATCCCCAACTCCCTCAACCGTTTCTCATCAGGCTTGGTTTCCAGACCCTTGATCATCCTGGTCACCCTCCTCTGCACAGCCTCTCAATATGGCTGCGCATGTTACTGCTCATGGATGTATCTCACTTGGTTATGAGGCCATTTTTGGCAATAGTAAAAGAGAAGCAGGAGAGTCCAAATACTGCAGCCATTTTCTTTCCTTTTTTTCTTTCCTTTTTTTTCTTTCCATTTTCTTTCCTCGGCTAAGGGAGCTGGGCATGTTTAGCCTGGAGAAGAGGAGGTTAAGGGGTGATATGATAGCCATGTTCAAATATATAAAAGGATGTCACATAGAGGAGGGAGATAGGTTGTTTTCTGCTGCTCCAGAGAAGCGGACACGGAGCAATGGTTCCAAACTACAAGAAAGAAGATTCCACCTAAACATTAGGAAGAACTTCCTGACAGTAAGAGCTGTTTGACAGTGGAATTTGCTGCCAAGGAGTGTGGTGGAGTCTCCTTCTTTGGAGGTCTTTAAGCAGAGGCTTGACAACCATATGTCAGGAGTGCTCTGATGGTGTTTCCTGCTTGGCAGGGGGTTGGACTCAATGGCCCTTGTGGTCTCTTCCAACTCTATGATTCTATGATTCTATTTATGCAAATCTGCATATACCACTACGTCATAAACATTAAATACATAAAAATTTAAATTCAGAGGCCCATCAATGAGCTATTGTGGAAAGGTATTCTTAATTGCCTGATGGAATGAAGAAGTTTTCGGCAGACGTGTCAAAATTGACTTCTTGGTTTCCTTTGGCAGAGCTCCCCAAAGACTGGGCCAATGACACTGAAGGCTCTATTTCATGTTTCCATCAATGAGCCTCGCCAACTCAGGGGTCAACCAAGGACAGTCGTTGCCCTGGCAGTCCAGCCTCTCTCCCCACCCCGTTCAAGTTAATGGCGGGGTTGCTTTCTCAATTAACTTGCATGCGGAGAAAGAATGGGTTGCACCCCCCACAAGAGACAGGTGAGGGTGGAAGCCCACCTGCCCCGCTAAGGAACCTTGGTGTGAAACACTCTATTCTCCCACCCCATGTAGGTTAATGGAGAGATTTCTCCACTGAATCGCATGGCAAGCGGGACAGAGAAGAGTCTGCATACATACCCAAAAAACAGCTGCCAAGAAGGATATGCCCAGTTCTGCTCTCTTTTTCTTCTTTGGCAATCCCTCGGAGCTGAGTAAGATTGTCTTCCATAAACACAGTTTTAACAGTGAGTCCGCAAGTGGCTGTGGAGGCCAATTCTGGATCCACACGTCCTTCCACAGTGGGGACATTGGTTTCCGGGTGGGAGTTGATCATGGTGAGGGTTTGCCAAGCGTGCCTTCCTCTTAGCACGTTTCTCCCTTGTGTCCTGAGTTCAAGTGTCTTCAAAGCCCATGACACCTTTGGTCAAGGCTGTTCTCCAACTGGAGCGCTCGCAGGCCAGTGTTTCCCAATTGTTGGTGTTTATACTACATTTTTTAAAGATTTGCCTTGAGAGTCTTTAAACCTCTTTTGTTGACCACCAGCATGACGCTTTCCATTTTTAAGTTCAGAATGGAGTAGTTGCTTTGGAAGACGATAATCGGGCATCCACACAACATGACCAGTCCAACGAAGTGGATGTTGAAGAATCATTGCTTCAACACTGGTGATCTTTGTGGATGAAATCTTTCAAGAAGTTGGAGATGGCATTTATAAGTTGTAATGGTTGTAAGGGGTTACTTGTGCATAAGTTGCCTTCAGTTTGGTTAGATTGCCTGGCTAACCGTGCCTTGGCTGACAGACCACACTCCGTGGCCGGTCAGTCGCTTGCAGCATCCGTCAGTGGGCGTTTCTTGAACCTCTTCCAGCATAAAAGCTGTTTGACACCAAGTCTCCTCCTACTTTCCCTGCGCGGGACCCGTCTGCGCAAGTAAGGGGAAGGCAGAGGCGTGTCCGCGCTCTCCCCACTGGTCTCGGGTGAAGGGTCTTGGAGACCTCTCTCTGAATCCTCCATCTCCCTCCCTTCTCTACCGGTGTTACGCTGAATTCCTTCCCCCCTGCTGGTCCCCTCTCCTGCATCGCTCTGGAGCCTTGCCTCCACCTCTCGCTCCGATGTCAGTTCCCTGACATAAGTGGTCCATGTTTCACAAGCATGCCCATCTAGGCTGATAGCCATCACTGTCTCTTGTGGGAGTGAGTTCCGTAGTTTAACGCTGTGCTGCATGAATGAGAATTGATCTGTCCCGAATCTTCCAACATTCCACTTCCTTGGGTGTCCACGAGTTCTAGCACTAGGAGAGAGGGAGACAAGTTTTCCTCCATCTGCTTTTGCCATGCCAGGCATTGTTTTATAAACTCCTATGGTGTTGCCTCTCGCTCGCCATTCCTCTAAACGAAAGATCCCAAGAGTCGCAGCCTCTCTGCAGAAAACAGCAGGGAGGGAGGGAGCGCTTTGAAATGGAAAACTACCATGTGGGGCTGGTCAGGGCATTCAGGGAAGGATTGGGAACTGGGCACCGGGCAGGGCAGAGCTTTTTTTATTTAAAAAATATATATTTGATTTTTCAAATTAAAATTTAACAGAGATATACCAAACATCATAAAAACAAGATTCAAAGGAATCTCCTGGACTTTCATCCTCCCCTTTGTGGGTCCTATTATTAATCATTTCCTCCTGCATCTTTTATGATAATCCAAACCCTTTACCTTTCCCGTTGTGCCCAAAATTCACCCTTAAACTACAAGTGATATTCCAATCCTTTAACTGTTTACAGTGGTCTTTAAGATAAGTTATTAATCCCCCCTCCATTCTTTATTACAATTTTGGTCTTCCTGATTTCTGGTTCCCCCGGTCATTTTAGCCATTTCGGCATAGTCCGTCAGCTTCATCTGCTGTTCTTCTCTGGTAGGGACTTTGTCTTCTTCCCATCTCTGGGCATGAGGGCAATCTGGCTGCCACATCTGTCACCCCATTGATCACCAGGGTTGATTCGGCTGATCTGGCTGGCTAGGCAGGTATCCCCTCCCTCCCTCCCGAAGCTGCATGCTCTATGGAAGAGGACAACTATCCCACATAGAAGGAGTGCACCGTTCTTCAGTCAAGAGTATACAATAATTGCTCTCCCTTGCTAGAACCTCCAAACCAGCTCAAGGGGACAGAGCTTCAGGGACTATGCAACCTTCAAACTCTCCCCCCGCCCCATCTCCTCCTGTGGCTCTGCCAGTGGGTTCCTTGGGCAATGGATTCTACCCCCCCCCCCTTTTCTTTTTTTTGATAACATTTTATTAATTTTCCAAAAAAAACCCCAAACAACAACAACAAAGAGCAAAACAAAAACAATACAAATTTAAAGCAAAACAAATCAAATATATAAATTCAAATCCTAAATCTTAACTTCCCTCCACTCCCCTTCTTGGCTCCATTATATTAGCTCATTCCTGCATGTCCATAAAGCCTCATATTCTTAACCATCCAATTCTAAAACCTGATTCATCTTCATACAAGTGATTTTTGAAAGTTCTACTGATGTAAAAACCTATACACAACCCTTAAAAAAAGTATGTATTAAACATTTCCCTTTTTAACAACAGCAACAACGACAAAAACCCAATGTCCTCTTTCTTTCTTTGGTTTCAAATTAACTAATATGTCCTGCATAGTTCATTAATTATTTTTTCATATCTTCTTTGATGGTGGCTTCTACCTTCTATAGTGATGGGCTGATCTTGGCCTGGCGTCGACACTCAGATGCCAGGACAAAGTCTTTCACCCTATCAAGTCCTAAACAACAATCACTTCCCACCATCTCTCCAAATCTTTATATGTCTTTTCCTTGGGCAGTGGATCCTGAGTGTCTGGACTGGTAGGCTGGACTGAGGAGTGGTGTCTTTGAAGGCACAGCCCTGCTTCCAGTCTTGTCTGATTTTTCCAAAGCCACATAAACAATGGGATGAATGGATGCCTCATTGTGGCACAGAATCTGGCCTTGGGAATCCTCTATGCCTCAGGTTATGGCTCTGTAGCAGAGTGCCAGAATTTCACATGCAGAAGCTCCCAATCCCCAATGACAGCATCTCCCATCCCAAAATCCCAGCGGGCCATTGCTGCCAGTGGGTGATGCCAAGCTAGGTGGGCCAGCGGTGTAGCTTCCTAAGAAAAAATGGCAGCAAGTGTTTTGCAAGGAGGAGGCTTGTGGAGGAAAGCGACCCATAGAATCATAGAATCCTAGAGTTGGAGGAGACCACAAGGGCCATCGAGTCCTACCCCCTGCCAAGCAGGAAACACCATCAGAGCACTCCTGACATATGGTTGTCAAGCCTCTGCTTAAAGACCTCCAAAGAAGGAGACTCCACCACACTCCTTGGCAGCAAATTCCACTGTCAAACAGCTCTTACTGTCAGGAAGTTCTTCCTAATGTTTAGGTGGAATCTTCTTTCTTGTAGTTTGGAGCCATTGCTCCGTGTCCGCTTCTCTGGAGCAGCAGAAAACAACCTTTCTCCCTCCTCTATGTGACATCCTTTTATATATTTGAACATGGCTATCATATCACCCCTTAACCTCCTCTTCTCCAGGCTAAACATGCCCAGCTCCCTTAGCCGGTCATCTGCTGTGCAAAGCAGGCAGGATGCCAGAGGTAAATGGGTCACTGCACCCAAGGGTCAAATCGCTGCCCCCTCTCCAGTCCTTTGCAGAAGGTTGGGCTGGCTGGGCTGCGGCTCTGTGCCCCAAATGAGCTGTGTGAAACTTGGTAGTTCGCTTTGGGCTTACAGGTTTATTTGTGGAGTAGACCCCACCTTCTGGTGGTGCAGAAATGCCACCGGCCTGTCCAGAAAGAGGAGCACGATAGACAGTATAATGGAGGGGTGTTTGCAGGAAAGAGAAGGTTTGTAACTGCTGTCTTGTGAGCCTCTCTTTGCGGGCTTTGGGGCCGGAATTAGTAAATACACCTCCAGCTGGTGGCTCTAAGGACAGGTCCACTTGTAGGGGGACTTCCAACGCCAACTGTTTTTTTAGGGGATTTTGAGGTGCTTCAATTTCACTTGTAGAGGCTCCGGCATGTGTTGAAATGCAATCGCAGCAAGGGGTGTGCAAATTGGCCAGTTTAAAGTTTCTTGTTTTGCCAATCTGAAATCCAGTTCTCCACATTTCCACATCAGTTAGCCGTTTTATATATTCTTTAAAAACATCCTCATGAAAATTCATCAGCCTTTTAGTGGGAGTTTCTGCTAATATGCACGTTTTTGCAAAGCGGTTCCCCATAATATATTTGTATGTTCTTTTCACCAAGATCATCTTCTTCTTCTTCTTCTTCTTCTTCTTCTTCTTCTTCTTCTTCTTCCTCTTCCTCTTCCTCTTCCTCTTCTACTTCCTCTTCTTCCTCTTCTTCCTCTTCTTCCTCTTCTTCCTCTTCCTCTTCCTGCACACTTTATCCTGGGTGTTTACGTAGGTGGAAAACTACACTGCAAAGTTCAGAGCAGTGCGAACTCTGAAGGGCAGTGGCCTGAATTCCGTGTGCTGTTTTGGGGAGGGCTAAGTATAAGAATAAAGTGGTACTATTACTTCTCTTAGGGGACGCAGGTGGCGCTGTGGGTTAAAGCCTCAGCGCCTAGGACTTGCCGATCAAAAGGTCGGCGGTTCGAATCCCTGCGGCGGGGTGCGCTCCCGCTGCTCGGTCCCAGCGCCTGCCAACCTAGCAGTTCGAAAGCACCTCCGGGTGCAAGTAGATAAATAGGGACCGCTTACCAGCGGGAAGGTAAACGGCGTTTCCGTGTGCGGCTCTGGCTCGCCAGAGCAGCGATGTCACGCTGGCCACGTGACCCGGAAGTGTCTCCGGACAGCGCTGGCCCCTGGCCTCTTAAGTGAGATGGGCGCACAACCCCAGAGTCTGTCAAGACTGGCCCGTATGGGCAGGGGTACCTTTACCTTTACCTTTTTAAGTAGTTAAGTTCTAAGTACTGTATGTTCCAGCGTACAAGACGACTTTTTATCCCTGGAAAATCACCCCAAAAGTTGGGGGTTGTCTTATATGCTGGGTATACGTGTTGGGAAGGAGGAGAGGGAGACAGTGAGCAGAGGCCCCCCTTCTGCCGTCACTCCTCTTCCCTCCCCACAGAAGGGGACGCGGAAAGTCCTTCCGAGCGTGGCGCTCACCCGCCCGCCCGCCAAACGCCTCGCCTTGGGCTGCTGCTGCTGCGACGGCAGAGGCAGTGGAGGGGTGTGTGCTCTGCCCCTGGTGGCGTTCAAACTTTATAACTCTAAAATTGATCAGCAAAAGTTGGGGGTCGTCTTATATGCCCAGTCACCTAATACGCCGGAATCTACAGTAGCAGCTTCTCATTAACAAGGCCAGCTGGAGTTGAAGAACAGGACGACCACATGGACGAGCGGCTGAAAGAGACTGGCTCTTCTTGGCCTTTTCCTTGGGTTAGTCTGTTCCTTGGTGGCCCCTCTCTGGGGCTCCTCCTGCTGCCCCTTGTCTGTTGAGGTTGCTAGTCCTGAATATGCCATGTTCCTTGGCTCTGTGCTCTCGCTTTTGTGTGCATGGCCAGCATCCTACAGGACTGGGACACTGACGGCATTTCTTTTAAAGTCTTTATTGAAGTAAATCAAAGAAATGGATACAATAAAAATAATAGAAGTGCCCCCCCAAAAAAGCAGCACATTATATCCAGAAGAGACTTAATATTAGGTTGGCAGAGCACTTAAGACGATTAGGAAAGCCAAATTTCACATTGTACTGTAGAGATGGAGTCCTGGGGCTGTGTTTGTTTTATAGAAGATAAACCCCCATCAAGCAGCATAAGATTTTTCAAGGTTCTCCAAGCCATTGGCAACACATAATTTGTGACTTGTTTTCCCCGCCTAGATAATGCTAAGCTCTGTGTATTTTTATACTGAAGCAAAAGCTGGGGCAACTGAGGATCTGGGCAGCTGCCAGCATCCATGTCAAGAACTCCAGAGAGCTGAAACTTTTCAATGGATCATCCCACAGATTTGGCAAACAAAGCCGCAGTAAAGTTGCAATGGGATGTTTGAGCATTTTAGACGGGTGGCAAGTCCTTGCCTTAGCTGGATGGGACAGGGGACTGCAGTACTATCGCATAGTTTGGCAAACAGCCTTACTGGAAAAGCTATCGCACAAATTAAAAGCATCAAGGGGACAAGAGAAACATGACAACATGACAATTCCCATGATGTCTGGCATGGTTTTATTGCATATACAAATAGTGGAGCACATGCCTGGAAAGTATCCCCATGTAATGGGATGGTTTGGCTTACAGAAACCAGGGAGGAGTTCTTCCTTTTTTGGTTTTTTAAAAATATCATCATCATTCTATCCCACCCTCTACATCCTGTAGCAGCAAAGAAGTCTATGCAATAAGTGAAACGTTGCAAAGTTAATGGTAAAGTTTATTATAATTTGTCTTGGCATTACAGTGGTACCTTGGTTTATGAACTTAATCCGTTCCAGAAGTCGGTTCTTAAACCAAAACTGTTCTTAAACCGAGGTGCGCTTTCCCTAATGAGGCCTCCCGCCACCGTTGCCCTTCCACCGTTCGGATTCTGTTCTTAGACCGAGGTAAAGTTCGCAAACTGGGACACTACTTCTGGTTTTGCAGCGTTTGTAAACCAAATCGTTCTTAAACCGGACTGTTCTTAAACCAAGGTGCCACTGTTTTGGAGGGTTGTTCGCAACATGAGCAGAACGCAACCCACGCCTGCACGTTTGCGCGTGCGTGGGTCGTGGTTTGTCGCTTCTGCGCATGCCCGTGACGTCGTTCTGAGCGTCTGTGCATGCACGAGCGGTGAACCCCAGAACTAATCCGTTCTGTTATTTCCGGGTCGCCGCAGGACGCAACCTGAAAAGACGTAACCTGAACCGAACGTAACAACCGAACGTATGACTGTACAATGTTAGTTCCTAAAATCGCCCTCTTCCAAGGACCCCCTCATCAATTGGAAATGCTCAAAATGGTCGTTGCCTGTATGTCTGAGAAACTCATTTCTTAATATTCTGAAGTTCCATAAAACCATTTGAAAAGAAAACTAAAGAGGCAGGCCATGCCAGCCCAAATCCCACTGAGCCTTCTCCAAAAGAGGCGCTAGCAGAGGTTTTGCTTAGAAAAGTGCTCTAGAACAGCCCTGCTGCTGCTGCTGCAGGCAGCAGCTGAATTAGGCCAAAGGGAGCTCATCATCCAGGACCAGTGTGGCTAGCTAAATGCCCGAATGGGAAGCCCACAAGTGGGGGGCTGCATGAAGGCACAAGCCCAACCAGACCTGGGCTCCCTTTTGACTACTGGCAGCCAGTATCCACCTCTGAACACAGATAATAATAGTAATAATAATTTTATTACTTATACCCTGCCCATCTGGCCGGGTTTCCCCAGCCACTCTGGGCGGCTTCCAACAGAACATTAAAAACAGAACAAAACTTCAGACATTAAAAAAACTCCCCTAAACAGGCCTGACTTCAGATGTCTTCTAAAAGTCAGGTAGTTGTTTATTTCCTTGACATCTGATGGGAGGGCACCACCACCGAGAAGGCCCTCTGCCTGGTTCCCTGTAATTTCGCTTCTCGCAGCGAGGGAACCGCCAGAAGGCCCTCGGTGCTGGACCTCAGTGTCCGGGCAGAACGATGGGGGTGGAGACGCTCCTTCAGTTATCCTGGGCCGAGGCCGTTTAGGGTTTTCAGGGTCAGCACCAACACTTTGAATTGTGGTTGGAAACATACTGGGAGCCAATGTAGGTCCTTAAGGACCGGTGTAATATGGTCTCAGCGGCAACTCGGATGCCCTACTCAGCCATTGGTGGAGTCCAACAGCACCTGGGGGGTCACCACAAGCTGCCCGTCCCCAGTTCAACCTGAGCCTTAGGAGGGGGAGTGGCCAGCAGGACCAGGGTCAGCCTGTGAGGGGGTCTGTGACTCACTTACTGCTTTGCCAACCCGTTGTTTCCTTTCGCGCTGAGCAATCCTTGACGTTTCCTGTTGTGCTGGTTTACAGGTGAAGATGAGAAATTTGCTGCTTCCCTAATGGACGGAAAGTTCCCCCGAAGCACCTCCATGCAAGACACGGTCCGGGAAGGGCATGGCATCCCGCCCCCGCCCCAGACGGCCCCTCCCCCTCCACCGTCCCCCTATTACTTTGACACGGGCCCTCCCCCATCCTTCTCCCCCCCTCCACCCCCGGGAAGGGTCTACGACACAATCCGCTCCAGCTTCAAGCCAGGCTTGGAGGCGAAGCTCCACGGGCTGCCGCAGGTGATCAGCGCGGCCGAGATGTACGACCAGGCGAGGACGCCCCTCCCTTACCCCGAGCGGCAGAAGCGGGCACGCTCCATGATCATCCTGCAGGACTCCTCGCACGTCCCCGTGGAGCCCACCGACATCCCCCGCCCCGCCCCCTCGGCCACCCCGCCTGAGAAGCTGAAGCGGAAGGGACGTGCCGTGGACAACCCCTACGCCAACATGGGCCAGTTCAACGTCAGCCTCTTCACCCCCGCCAAGCCCCAGAGGAAGAAGAGCCCGCTGGTGAAGCAGCTGCAGGTGGAGGATGCCCAGGAGCGGGCAGCCCTCTCCATCATGGGGGGCTTCACGAGGGAGCCGTCCCCCACCCGGCGCAGCCACCGCCTGGGCATGGAGTACCAGCCGCAGCAGGTGGACGCCTCCAGCCTCCCCTTCGCCACTGCCATCGCCGGCGTCATGAAGGACCGAGATCGGCGCCTCGACGAAAAGCGGAAATCCACTGTCTTCCTCTCGGTCGGGGCCATTGAAGGCAGCCCCCCCACCATCGAGATGCCATCACTGCAGCAGTCGAGGTCGATCGACGAGCGGCTCCTGGGCAGCCGGGACGTCCTTCTGCCTTCCCCTGTCTCAGCTTTAAAGCCATTGATCAGCAGCTCCTCGTCGACGTTCATCCACCCTCTCACGGGGAAGCCCCTGGATCCCAACTCGCCTCTGGCGCTTGCGCTGGCCGCAAGGGAGCGGGCGCTGTCCACCCAGGTCCCCTCCAGGGCGCCCACCCCCATCCACAGCCCGGACTCGGACCGCGCGGCGCCCCTGTTTGTGGACATCCAAACCAAAGAGCACGAGAGGGGGGAGCTGGAGGGAGGGGCCCTCGCCTCGCCCGCCTACTCGCCCGGGGTCAAGGCACCCACACCGGGAGTCTTGTCCCCGGCGCAGAGCCACTGGGGGATGCCAGCTGCAGCGAGGAAAGAGGGCGAGGCACGGGCCGAGACCCCCGCCAAGGAGGAGAGGAAAGCGGAGGACCGGAAGTCAATGATCATCAGCATCGTGGACACGTCGCAGCAGAAGACGGCCGGCCTCGTCATGGTCCACGCCACGAGCAATGGCCAGGACCTCGGTCTCGAGGCGAAAGAGGAGAAGCCGCCCATTCCCGAGGGGGGCCTGGAGCCCACGGAGGCATCCCTGGCCGAGGCACAGCCCAGCCCCGTGGCTGGGGTGGCACCCGTCAGCCCGGTCTCTGACAAGACCCTGGGTCAAGGGAGCTCAGAGGAGGAGGTGGAGCCCTACACGGTCACCCTGCCACCCGCCCAGCTGTCTTCAAGCGACGAGGAGACACGAGAGGAGCTGGCCAAGATCGGTCTGGTTCCTCCGCCGGACGAGTTTGCGAACGGGGTCCTGGTCACCACCCCCGGCACCCCCATCAGCCAGCTGGCCTCTCCCGTCATCGCCACGCCATCCATGCCAGCGGCCGCTGTAGCACCTTCTACCGCTGGTGGAACACCCTCAGGGAAGCCCTCTGATGCCCCCACGGCCCCGGAGTCCGCGGCGGACTCTGGAGTGGAAGAGGTGGACACCAGGAGCTCGAGCGATCACCACCTGGAGACCACAAGCACCATCTCCACCGTCTCCAGCATGTCCACGCTGTCCTCCGAGAGCGGGGAGCCCACTGACACCTACACTTCCTTTGCGGACGGACAAACTTTTATACTCGAGAAGCCACCAGTGCCTCCAAAGCCAAAACTCAAGTCCCAGCTCAGCAAGGGGCCGGTTACTTTCAGGGACCCTCTCTTGAAGCAGTCTTCGGACAGCGAGCTCATCTCCCAGCAACACGCGGCCATGTTGGCTTCCGCCAGCATCGGCCGGCCACGCTACCTCTTTCAGCGAAGGTCCAAGCTGTGGGGGGACCCCCTGGACAGCAGGCCGACGCATGGGGCTGAGGATGACAAACCAACTGTGATCAGCGAGCTCAGCTCCCGGCTCCAGCAGCTGAACAAGGACACACGCTCCCTGGGGGAGGAGCCCGCTGGGAGCGTGTTGGATCCTGGGAAGAAGTCCCCCGTGGTCGCAGCACGGTAAGCCAGAGGGGTGGCTGGGAAAGGAGGCGGGAGAAGGGGGCGGGAGAGCAGGCAGAAGGAAATCCCAGATTCGATTCACCAGTGGCATAACCTCCAGGCAGAGCTGGGAATACCCGCTTCCTGAAGCTCTGGAGAGTCACGGCTGCCGGCCGGTGTAGAAAATACAGTACGATCGCATCTCACGCGTGTTTCACCCGTGACATTTCAGCCATACGCAGCTGGAGGCTGGCTGGTTGGAATTGTGCAGGTTTCAAGTCAGGAGAGCTGGACAGCACTTGTGGTTCTGGGAAATGCCACATCTTTAAAACTCTCTGATGTGCTTGCAGGGTGGGCAGAGGCAAGGCCCTCTTGGCACACTGCTTATGGGATGCTCTCACGAGGCCATCTGAATTCCCATAAGGTTTTGTGCTAGGTTTGTCCGGTGCAAAAAGAACTTTTAAGCTCTCTGCCTCACTTGGGGGGCAAAGTCTGCTCAGCGCGCCAGCTCTAGGGAACTTGGGTGGGATTGCCATACGTCCTCTTTTTCCAGGACACGTCCTCTTTTTAATGGGTACAGCCATCATAGCAATCCATAGCTAAAAGGAGAAGTCGGAAAATGTGTTGTCTTTTTTCAAAATATGGCAACCCTAAACTAGGGTTGCTCGCACGGGGAGGTGGGTCCAAGTGCGCAGTATACGTGTTTATGCGCATATGCAGAACACTTGGAACCGAACCCCCGTGTGAGATGCGATCGTACCATACTCAGCTAGATGCACCAAGGGGGCACTGGTGCCAGTATAAGGCAGAAGCTCTCCACGGCTCCAGCCAGCATGGTAGGGCTGGGGGGCAGCAGGCAGAACCCCTGGAAGTTGTTTTCAAAGATGGTGGGGGCAGAGGCAGGGGGAGATGAGGGAAAGGCTGATCCCCTCCCCCAGTCGGGCATTCCCTCCCTCCTTCCCCTGCCCTTGGAGTGTGTCCAGACCAGCCTTCTCCTCACATGCTCCCGTCCCCTGTTCCCCCACTGTCCCAAAACGATGAGCCTGGGTGCATTCCTAGCACTTGGGTGTGTCTGTTCTCACCTTAAAAAAAAACCACACCTTATTTGTTTGTTTGTTACATTGGTTAGTTTATTTATCTTGCCCAAGGCAATCTAAAGCAACTTACACATTTGCTCAACTGCACCCATGTGCTGCCCAGGGGGAAAGTGGGGAGCCAAACCAGTTTCACGGGTCGCATTAGGTTTTGCCCAGGCTGAGGAGACCTTGGCTCACCAAATGAGGCTGGGCTCAAAGCCCTGGAAGCCAGTGCGGCCAGGGGGCAGAGCTCCTCGCCCCTCCTCCTGCCCGCCAGAGTCTCCTTGCCAGCTCCTGCAGCAGAGATTCCTTTTTGCTTGATTGTTTAAAATACCTCAAGGCCATTTACGAGAAGAAAATGTCACAACAATGCTTTAAAGCATGCAAACGGTGAAGCTACTGAAACAGGAAAAGATTCACACTTACTTTCTACACCTCTAGGTAGGCTTGCCCAAACAATAATGTTTTCAGCAGGCGCTGAAAGGAATGCAGTGAATGCACCTGCTTGAGATCAGTAGGCAGGGAGTTCCAGAGTTTAGGTCTGGCATAGGCAAACTTGGCCCTCCAGATGTTTTGGGACTACAACTCCCATCATCCCTGACCACTGGTCCTGTTAGCTAGGGATGGTGGGAGTTGTAGTCCCAAAACATCTGGAGGGCCGAGTTTGCCTATGCCTGGTTTAGGTGTTGCCACACTAATCAATCGAATGCTTGCAAAGGCAGAATGGGTATTATGTCGCAACTGCAATAGTACAAATTCCTCCAATGGAAGCAGTCAGATGGGATTATATGGAGCAAAGCAATCTGTCAAGTAGACTGGTCCCAAGTTGTTAAGTGCTTTATATACTAGCAGTAGCACCTTGAACCTGGCCTGGTAGCAAATTGGCAGCCAGTGCAGGTCTCCTGAGCACAAGTGCTGTTTGCTAACAACTTCATGCTGCAGCATCTTGCCCCAACTGTAGCCTCTGGATCATGTGCAAGGGAAGCCCCACAGAGTGCACATGGCAGTAATAGGTGCCTGTCTGTCAACCCCTGCACACATGCATTGTGGGCCCTCCGACTGCTTTAAGGATGAACTAGACGTGGAGCTGCTCTCCAAGAGAAAGTCTGAGTGCAGTGCATAAAAGTTTGGGCAGGGAAGGAGGAAATGCGAGACAGCAGCTAGAAAAAAAGGGCATGTGCCACACACTGGAGGCAGTGGGATTATGGGATGCAGCTAGGACAGTACCTCCGAGGAGCAGATTACACAGAAGTTGCTTGTCTGGACAGACTCTCCCCTCCTACAAATGACCCTCTCCTTTGCCATTTCCCATCAAACTTCAGACCTTCCCGTGGGTTGTTTTTAATTGAAATCGACCCCCTTTGCTGATAAGGCTCTTCAGCACAGTCCATGCTGCTGCGTGGTTCATTTCATATCCATTTATAAGCTTCAGAGTCACAGCTTGGTGTCAACAAGAAGGGTGGCAAGAGCAAGCCCTTTGAATCATAGTCTTGTAGAGTTGGAAGGGAACCCCAAGGGTCCTCTAGTCCAACCCCTACAATGCAGGAATCTCTCCCCAACGTGGGGCTCAAACCCATATTGCCATATTGACTGAGCTACTGACAGTGAACTGGCAAGATTTCTGACTAGTCATAGAATTGTAGCATCTGAGCCAACCATCTGCAAGGCAGGAGAGCATCAATGTCATGACATGAGTGACAGCAATGTTTTGAAAACAATGCCCACGTTATTTCTCCCTGGTCCCTAAAAGCGCATGCCGCATGCCGTGATAAATATATCTTATCGATTTCTGTGTTTGTGTGTCTGTATAGATATTGCAAATCCTTTGTGAGTTCTGTATGGAACTTCAAAGAGGCAAACCTCCCTAAGACTGACCTCCTCCCTCCATCCCGACCTTCCCACCTTTCTGCCCTTTCCCGGCTATCCAATCCCAAGAGCTCTGAAGCGAAAGGGATCCTGCCTTTACTGGCCTTCCTTGTCACGCAGACATCTTGCCCAGGCCAGAGCATCCCCTTCCCTTTGACTCTAGGACTGTGTCGGAGCACTGGGGACGAGGCTGAGGTCAGCACAGGAGCCCAGCCACATCCTCCGGTCCAGGTCCCAAGGTCAAAGGGTGCAGAGAAGAGCCCTCGCCTCCCACTAGGCAACCCTGCTCAAGACACAGTGCCGCCTGAGGCCGACTCATCCCCAAAGCGAAGGTCCATTTCACAATTTGTTCTCTCTTAAGCAACAGTTGGGTGCTCTGGATGTGTGACTTTGGAGTCAGTTCCTAAATGTGGAGAAAAAAGAGGAGGATTTATATCTATATCTATTTATTTATATATTCAGTGTGCTGTTTGGAAAACCCGCAATTGCTTTGTATTCCTACAGATCGGAAAAAGAGAGTGAAGAGAAATAAGCCTTTTAGGCATTTAGCTCCTAGGGTAACGCTTCCTCTTTCTATATAAACTCATCAATTAATTCTGTCTTCAGTCAAAAGGCGTCCATGTCCCTGACGTGAGCTTCCAGCTGTTGAGGTTAACAACACCCCCCAGTTCCTTGTAGGCATTGCCGCTGCGTCCGTCTCCTGCAAAGAGCCAAAACAAACCGGCAGGCCCCAGGTCAGGCAAAGGCAGGTGCACAGAAACACAGTGGCATAGTGTGGGGGGGTGCAGGGGGGGCCAGCCGCACCGGGCGCAACATTGGGGGGGGCGCGCTCGCACTCGCAGCTCACTCACTCTCTCTCACTGCAGTGCTGGCTGTGCGAATCCGATCTGAGCTGCCGGGTCGCCGCCCACTGTGGAGGGGGAGGGTGCCAGGTGTGCGTTGCGGTGCGGAGCAGAGAGAGAGCGAGGGAGGGACTATCTGGGGGAGGGACAGTGCAGCAGCTGCCCAGCGCAGCGCTGAGCACGGGAGAGAACCACACCCGACCAGCCCAGGCAGCAGCAAGAAGAAGCTGGCAGCGGTGGCAGGTTAGGGGTTAGGGGCGCAAATTACTTGCCTTGCCCCGGGTGCTGACAACCCATGCTAAGCCGCTGCAGAAACAGAAGAATCATCGAATCTCAGAGCTGGAAGGGACCCCTGGGGTCATCCAGCCCCCCGCAAGGCAGGAATCCCAGAGAAAGAATTCCTGTTGGCTGGCCATCCAATCTCCAATGAAGGAGAGTTCACCACCCCCTGAGGTGCCCAGGTTTGCCACACAGCCTTTGCTTGCCATGGCAGTAGTTATGCCATGAGGCAAAAGAGCAGGCTTTTTGGGTATGGCAACCAATGCTGCGATTACTCCCCTGCAAGCCAACTTTGGCATCCTTACATCTTGCCATCATCATGTGGCTTGAGCCAGGAGGTTCCTGAGCCTCGTTTTTTATTATCGTGGCTTGTTTGTACGTTGGGAGTATTCACAAGATCGGTTTCCTGTGCGGAAGGTTGGCTCTTGGGGCTATTGTCTTGCAGCACCCAGCCCTCAAAAAAACGGTCTCCGGAAAACCTTGAGATATCAAAGGGTGAAATGAGGAGAAGGGCTGTGGTTTTGTGGCACAGTGTATGCCAAAGGTGGAGAGGCCCATTGATGGCCACAAGCCACAGTGGCTCTCCTCCACCTCCACAGTCAGAGGAATCAATGCTTCTGAACTGCAAGAGGGAAGAGGGGTCTTGTGTTGGGATCCTGCTAGTGGGTTTCCCATAATAGGCACCTGCTTGGCCACTGTGAGAAGAGGATTCTGGGCTAAGACTCTCCGTAGCTTCTTACTTCCTTGTTTCTTTTTCTGAGAATGTGAGATCCTAAATCAAATCCAGTCCATAGTGCCTTCCTTGGCAATGGCATTTAATTACATGCCATGCCACTTCCCACCCTGGCCACAGACGTGTGGTCTGCTGATGCTTTCTGTGGCAGAGTGAACTTTGGCAGAGAGGGTGCCAAACTTCTCCCGAGTCACAGCAGGGAGCCGCAAGGCTGGTGCCAAGCCGTTCCCCACCCTTTGGGCAAGGCAGAGTCTCGAGGAGCAGAGCCTGATGTTTGCCATGGGACGGGGAAGAGAGAAAATGCCTCTTGTAGGTTGTGGGTTACTGGGTGCTCACTTTCTGCAGATTTTGAGCAGATACAGGAGAGGACCCAATCCAAAAGCAGCCAAGGGGAGGGGAAGGGCTCTTTGCCAGAGAGAGGAGGAGGCGTCTTCCTGATTTTGCAGGCACACAGCCTACAAGGATCCAGGGGCATTGTGGGTAACAAATCACAGCATGCATGCGTAACCTACCGACCCCTGACAGCTTCACTTCATCTGCTCACTAACGTCTCTCCTTTCTCAGCTCATGTGCCCCATTGCTCAGCCCGGCGAGTGGGGAGATGAGCAATGGGTCGTGGCCTCTGGCTCCTGCATGTTCATGGAGGGGGGGTGGAGTTGGGCCTGGGGGGCAGGGGGCGGTGTTAAATCTATTCCCAAGGAGTGTCTCTTTCACAGCACTGTGCCCCTGAGAGATGGCTCTAAATTTTGATAGGGTGCAAAACCTAACTGGATGCGGTTTCCCCCCAGGGAAACTGAGGCAGCATGCAAAAGAATTATTCCAAACAGTGCTCCTGGGTTTTGAGGGCGTTTTTCAGAGACAAGACATTTGACAGGCCTAATCCATTCAAACTATTCCAGTACATCTCACACAGCTCTTGCAGCGACTTTTAGAAGTCGTCTCCTGAGCATGCCTCCATCCTGGGATTACGTGAGGGTGCTTCAGCTATGTGCCGTTTTTGGGACTCCGCCTTGATGCTGAGTCTCAGTTCACTGGAGCATCCCTGGAAATGATGCTGAAGCAGAGCGCAGTACGATGGCATCTCACACGTGTTTAATTTGCGCTGTTTCAGCCGTGCGCCGATGACAGCTGGCTGGCTGGCTGGAATCACGCGAGTAAAATCCACGGAAGCCAAAGAACTGGAAAGCTCTTTTTGCACCAGGTCTGCTAGGGGTTACCTGGTGCGTAAGGAGCTTTTGAGCTCCGCTGTGTGGTCCAAGTCGAGGCTATAGGTGGGGGTAGGGTCAGGGCCCGCCTAGCGTGTCAGCCCTGGGGTGCTCTTGCAGGACCTTGTGGAGCCATCAAAGTTCCTGTGAGATCTTGCAGGAGCATCTCTTGCCACTCAGCAAGCAGCGCCCTCTCAGTGCCTGGGCTTTGGGAGGACTGCGGATTCACTCTGCCCCCCTTTCCATGCATATGCAAAACCCTTGCCGCCATGCCCCGCGTAAAATGCAGCCATACTCTATTTCTCAAAGTCAACCTTGTGACACTCAATGCGGTGTCCAAAGTGGCTTTTGTGTGGCAACCTCCTCCTGGAATCTTGGCACACAGCTAAAATGTGTGTTTGCGAACACTAGGAGCAGGTTGAAGCCTAAGACTAAGCTGCTTTTTGTCCCCACATCACCCTTGCCAAGAACCCCAATCCAGAAAAAGATTTCTTTTTCCCAGGTGGCCCCACTGAACTTCTCCAGACGTGTCTCTGCAGCCACCCTCAGGAATGTCTTGCAGCCAGTGGGAGCTGAATGGCAGAGAGGGGAGGGCCATAAGGCAGCATCAGCCATAGCCCATAGCCTCCCAAACGCTTTGGACTCCCATCTCCTAACAGCCCTGGCCATCATTTGCAGGCCGGAGGGCACCAGGTTGGCAGAGGCTGCCTTCCGCCTTCCTTTCTCCAATTCGCACCCTGCTTCGTGTGTGAGGCTCTCGAGCTGACAAGGAGATGGTAGTCAAGCTGCCATGGCAACTAGAAAATTTGGCTTCTGTTCCTCAGAAGATGAGCTGGGTTGGGCAAGCGGAGGGGATGCAGCAAGCGGAAAACCTCTCTTGCCAGCAGGAGAAAACTGTCACCTGGCAGGCAAGCAAGCAGAGGGCAGCAAGGGTTAAATGCACCCCACAGCTTCTTCATCTCAGCCCCAGGTGCAGCAGGGCAAGGATGTCTAAGCTCAGGTGTGGTTTTGCAGTGGCAGGAGGCAACATTGCAAAGCCCCTTCTTGGACCAATGCCCAAGACCCACCAGCGACCCTCTGCTGTGCCCAGTGACCCAGTGAGTAAACAGTGTGCCATGGATTAAGGGCCTGGGTCTGGGCCGTGCTCAGAAGGGTTCCCTCAACACGCCAACTTTGCGTGTTGTGGCCTCTTAATTCAATGAGTGACCCTGGAGGAGGGGTTGGAAAGGTGTGTGTCTCTCTAAATTTGTGGGTATCATAATTAGAAAGCTTTGCAAATATAGAGGAAAGGACTCACCAGAGAGAAGTTTTGTGGAAAGAGTGGCCTCCTGAACTGGAAACCATCAGGGTGGGATGGCCTGGGGTGCTCAGGGGTGCAGGGTGGAAGGACAGACCTTTGGGGAAGGGGGGAAGGAAGGAAGGAAGGAAGGAAGGAAGGAAGGAAGGAAGGAAGGAAGGAAGGAAGGAAGGAATGGAAAGGAAAGGAAAGGAGCACCTTGAAGCAGCCAAGAAGGAAAGAAACCCAGGGAAGGTGGCTGATGAGACAGGGTAATAATAATAATAATAATAATAATAATAATAATAATAATACTTTTATCATTTATGCCCCACCCATCTGTCTGAGCTTCCCCAGCTACTCTGAGTGGCTCACACCATATTTAAAAACATAACAAAACATCAAACGTTAAAAACTTCCTGATAAAGGGCTGCCTTCAGATGTAGTCTAAAAGTTGTTTAGTTCTTTATCTCCTTGCCATCTGAAGGGAAGGTGTTCCACAGGGAGGGTGCCACTACTGAGAAGACCCTCTGCCTGGTTCCTTGTACCTTCGCTTTCGCAGTGAGGGAACCAGCAGAAGACCCTCAGAGGAGGACCTCAGTGTCCTCAGTGATGGGCTCTTGAAGACAGCGAGTCTTCAGGGACCTGGAGATGTGCTCACCTCCCCCATGTTCTGTGAGAGACACAGGGCTCCCCCCTCGCCCCTCTTGTGATACCACCTCTGCCAGCGGCTCACAGGCTTTCCTGTGTTGGCACCCGACCCCAGAAGGTGCTCCGGGAGACCCTCTGCAAAATCCTCAGGAACACAGCCATCCCTTCACCACCATTGCAAGAGGATCCGCAGGGCGGTCCTGGCTATGCCCCCCAAAAGAGACTGCAGTGCTGGGGGGGGGGAGTTTTGGATGTGGTTCCAAGGGCAGCTGGGGGTTCCCCAAAGGTTGAAGATCCATGGGAGCCGCAAAGTGCAGACAGCTTTGTTTGGAAAGAGAGGGGGTAGTTAATGGCTGCACCCACACATTTAGAGAGCTTTATTTTTATTTTTTAAATAATGTGTGCTCCACCCTCCGGAGCAAGAAGGTGCAGTGCTGGGATTTTGTTTGGGGGTTCCGCTTCTCCCCCAAAACACACACGCTCTATTCCTAAAAGAGCAAACTGGTTTTCACAAACACAAAAACATCATCTTATCCCAACCAAATTAAGGCCATATCCACTGTGCTTATGTGACGATCACACTGTTGCTCCAGCAGACATGGGGCTGTCACTGCTTTGCATTGAAAGAGAAAGCCGACCCCATTCCTCCGAAGAAAACATGGCCTGTACAAGCCTCCCAGTCAGGTCTGGGCATCCGCAGAGGATCCAAAAAGCTTCAGAATTCTGTTTCCAGTCTTCATGATTGCAGAGATGATGTGCTTGAATGCAACGTTGGCCCTTGTAGATGAAATTCAAGAGCCAGGTGAGAGACTAAGAGATGAACTAGAGCAGCCTTTCTCAACCTGTGGGTCCCCAGATATTGTTGAACTACAACTCCCATCACCCCTAGCTAGCAACACCAGAGCTCAGGGATGATGGGAGTTGTAGTCCAACAACATCTGGGGACCCACAGGTTGAGAACCGCTGAACTAGAGGGTAAGAGAGGGATTTGGAGGGTAAGCGATGGGTTTCAGGAGCCAGAGCATTGTCAGGAGTGCGGCTCCCAATGGCCTCTAGACTCATGTGCCCCTCTCCCTTTGACCACCAGAAAATCAGCACAGCCCTACAAATTCCCACCCAGAAGTCAGTCCCCTTATTCCCAGATTAAGTGCCAAGTCCGGGACCACAACCTCCATTTTGCAAAGCGGTACACTTCTCCGTTCATACTTTGCAACTGGTGTGGACCCAATGGGGCATGGGGGCAGCCAGCTTTTTCTTATTGCTGGGGTTTTTTTTTTTTTTTGCGGGGAGGTTCCCTTTGGCATCCAAGAACTTTTAGAGATATTTGCTGTCACTGCGAGAGCTTCGCTGCCCTGCTGGGGAGCATCCCACACAATGGTGGAGCGTCAAAGATGGCAGGTGCAATCTTCGGATGTGTGGCACATGGGAGGGAGGGTCTGGCAGAGCCCTTCTGGGCTTCTGAGTTGCCCGCTGGCTCTGCGCATGCAAGGAGGTTGGATTTCAGCCTTCGCTTCCCAAAAGCCCCTTTCTGCTTTCTGGAGAGGGGGGCCTCCCACAGTTGATTCTCTCAGGGGCACATGATCCTCTCCCAGAGCCTTTCGCTCTTCTGACCTCTGGCTCTGCATACAAATGCTCTCTCCAACACTTCTGCACATTCCTGGGGTAAGCAGGTGTCGTGCCAAATTGTGACGCACCCTTCTCATTTCGAGTCCTCTCCCCCTCTCCCAGCCTCTGTCTCTGTTCTCCCCACCCCACCCCCAAACCCTCCTCCCTCCACCCCACATCCATGACCCGACCCTGAACCTCCCCTCCCCCCTTGTTTTGCTTTGTCTCTGGCTTTGGCTGTCGAATCCATGCGATGATGAATGTGTCATTTCCTCTAGCAGATGTGACTCAATGAATACCAGGAACTGACCAGAACTGAGCTGCCTCCCAGAATCCATGGTGCCACTGGCCTGGATCCCTTGACCATCTTGCTTCCCAAGCGGCTTGACCCCCTGCCCCCCCCACTTGGCCGGTTATGCACTGCCCACCCCACCCTGGTGGCAGATCAGCTCCGTCCCCAGAGAGAAAGGCGAGTGGCCTGGGGCAGACAGGCGCATCTGAGCAGGTGACCAGCACCGGGGGTGGGAAGTCAGGGTCCAGCTGGCTCTCCACCCCAGCAGCTTTCTCCGCACTGCCTGTCACAGAGAGGAAGAGGGGTGTCTTCCGCAGCACCCCTGCCCTCGAAGGCCTTCCTCCTGACCTCACCCACCAGCCCTCCCGTTCTCCAGCCGGCCCCCCGGCCAGGAGGCAAGTTGGCTTCTGGGAGCTGCAGCGGCCCCAGCCTGGTTTGTGACCGACGTCTGTTCGTTCTTCTCTGTTGTTCCTGGCGCCTTGGACTGATGCTAACATTTCTCTCATTGCCTCTCTTCCTGCTCTCCCATCTGCATGTCTCCGCTGCTCTGTCTAGAACCGCCTCAGGCCTCAGGAGGGTGGGCGAGTTGTGTAAGTGAGCATGTTCTCATCTCATAGCAACCCCATGTCTTCCGTCCCTCTGTACGTCTGTCTGTGACGCCGCCGCTGCTGCTGCTGCTGCTACTTTGTGCAATGGGCTGGGCTGGGCTTGGGGGTGCCGGGAGGAGGGCGGTGGCAACGCTTGCTGTGCAGTGTGGGTCTGTCCCCTTCCTGCCCCTCTGTGCCCCCTTAGCATGTCTGTCTCCCTGTCTCGTGATGTTCTGTGCCACCGAGTCCCAGGAGGAAGCCCCCGTCAGCCTCCCAAGGGACGCGGAGCATGGCCGAGGAGAGCCGTTTCCGGTGGGGAGGGAAGCTGGGAACAAGAGGGTTTGGAAAGCAAGTCACCACCAGTGGGTGGTGGGCAGGGGTTCCCCTTCTTGACCACACCCAATTCCCATCTCCAGGAAGAAGTTTGACCTCCAGCCCACGAGGGGGAGGCAAGCAGGCCTCCCAAACTACTCTGCATCCTCTTTCTGACATCCAGGAAGGAACTCTGTGGTTTAGAGGACGGTGGGAGTTCGGTAGGGTTGCGTGGACCCTCGCTCCTGTGGCTGTTCCCCTAATAGGGGTGCCGGTGCCCCGCAGGGCTTTCTGACATGCCCTGCAAAGCCTTCCACTTGCCCCTCTGTGGCCACCCAGAGTCCCTGGCCAAGCGTTTTGCCCTCAGGAGCACCTTGGGGTCTGCTTGTCCCCACCCAAAAGCACTTCTTGTGCTCCAGTTGTGCGAGTGTAGGTGTGTATCCTGGGTGTGTTGTTGCTGCTGTTCCGTGTGTGTGTGTGTGTGTGTGTGTGTGTGTGTGATGTTGATCAGTTGAGCCAACCTGAGGTCCGCCAGCTGGAGGAGGCAGCTCCCAGGAAATAAGGTGTGCACACAGTCTTCTTCACACTCCTCCCGCTGCCCAAAGCAGACCCACAAAATCGTGGCCACGAAGCCCTTCCCTCCCATAGGCCGCAAATGGGGCCCACCATTTATAAGCCAGAGGGGTGTGAGATGTTCATCCTTCTGCTGAGAGCAGTCTTGGAAAGGGCCAGGAGAGCTTGAGCCAAGGGGCCTTATGAGTAGGGCCTACGGGTGCTGCCGCCCCCTTGAGCACCAGGCATGGATTATGTTCCGCTTCCACTCAAGAGTTCAGCAGACCACCTCTCGGGTCCGCAGAGTGCTGGTCTTCCGCTTCCACATGAGCCCACCTGAGCTCCACTAAGCGGCTGAAACCCACCTGCCCCAAACCCTGTCACATCCCTCTGCCCATGCCACCTGGCAACGCTTCCAGGGCTTTCCCCCAACCTTGCTGTCCATGCTGCTGCAAACATGAGCTCAGGTTGTCCCATGTCCACCGCATCCAGTCATGTGTGATCTCGGAACTGCGTCTTGTCTCCATCCCATCCGTGGCTGTGGCAGCACTTTTGCTTGGGGCAAGCGAACGTCCACTTGGCTGGTGTCTCGGTGCTGAGGCTTCTCATTGGCTGTTTCTTCCACACACCTGAAAATAGCCCCCTCCCACCCCTGCCCCAGGGCCCTTTCACCTCCGGCAAGCCTGGCTGGGCAAACCTGGCTTGGTCCCGACACTTTCTGCCCTGAGCGCAGAAAGGGAGATGGCGTGATGGACAAGCACCCAAGGAGAGCAAAAGGCAGTCCTTAGCACGGATGAGGGCAACCTTAGCATAGTTATCAACTTTTAATAACTCCAGGGAGGTTGAAAAAAGAGGCAAGGGGATGCCCTCTGCTCCTGGAAGTCCCTGTCCACAGTTTCTCTAGCTTCTCCCCAGTCTCCTTCAAACAAGGCACTTGCAATCAGCACCTGAGGCTCCCTCATCTTCTTCCCCACCCTGATCCTGAAGAGGTCAGCTACCCAGGCTCTGCACTCAGTCTCCAGACCTCATAGATTCATAGAATTGGAAGGGACCCCAAGAGTCATCTAGTCCATGATAGATGGCGCTCAGGCAGAGATCCTTTTTAACCCGACATAAATCTGGTTCATTGAATTGTCTCCATTTTCTCTTGCAAAGCGTCTGTGGGGAATGTTTAAGGTCCAGCTAAGCACTTTTGAGGGATGTGGGTGGCGCTGTGGTCTAAACCACAGAGCCTAGGACTTGCTGATCAGAAGGTCAGTGGTTCAAATCCCTGTGACGGGGTGAACTCCCCTTGCTCGGTCCCAGCTCCTGCCAACCTAGCAGTTCGAAAGCACATAAAAGTGCAAGTAGATAAATAGGTACCGCTCCAGCGGGAAGGTAAACGGCGTTTCCGTGTGCTGCTCTGGTTTCACCATAAGCGGCTTAGTCATGCTGGCCACATGACCCAGAAAAACTGTCTGTGGACAAACGTTGGCTCCCTCGGCCAGTAAAGTGAGATGAGTGCCGCAACGCGAGAGTCGTTCACGACTGGACTTAACTGTCAGGGGTCCTTTACCTTTACCTTTTTAAGCACTTTTGACTCTCCCCAATCTGTGTTCCACTGGGAGCATTAAGCATTCCACTGGGAGCATTAATCGAAGCAGCCGGGACTTGAAAGTGCTTAATTTTGTCAGGATCGTGCTCTCTTATTAAATTCTGTTTAGCGAAAGCAAGGTGGGGGAGATAGAGAGAGAGAGCACTTAAATGTTTGTGGTTTGAGGATTACACCTCCCTAGTCCATATTGATCTGTTCAGGATCTAGTGGGAATGAAAATGATGCTCACTTAACTGAAGAGCACTCGGGCTGTGTCGGATTCCACATTCCAGCTCAGAAAGAGGCACCTAGAAGATTCTCTCCTCCAACCACCATTAACACCTTCAGGCTCCAAGGAAAACTCCCCCCACCCTGGCACCTTGTCTCCATTTGGTCAGCAAGAGCCAGCAAAGATCAAGTGCAAAACCCTTTTTGGCCCTGAAAGCCACTTTGTCCATTTATTTTATTGCATTTCTATCCCGCCTTTTTCTCCAAGGAGTTCAAGGTGAAGCATACACACACACACACACACACACAGACCACTTAATGCCCACAAGAGCCCTGTGACTGAGAGGCAGGGGACCGTCCTCCAAATTTACACCCCCAGCGAGCTTCATGGCCAAGTTGGGATTCGAACTCTGGTCTCTCCCAGATCCTAGCCCAGCCCTCTGACCATGACACCACCACCAGCTCTGGCTTAAAACCACATTTCTCTCCCCTGTGACTCTGGGGCTGCCCAGTTCTCTGCCAGCGGTTCTCTGCCCCGATTTCCTGAAGCGAAAGGGGGGGCGGTGCTGTGAAGAGCCAGCCCCACCTCTCAGTTGGCAAGGCCAGCACAGGGGTTGGGGGTCAGCAGAGTAGATGGGGGTTATTATGAGCATCATTTCCCAGCACTTGACAGGCCGCAAACCACTTAACAACGCTGTGAGTCCTCACAGTTGCCTTCTGAATAGGATGGCTATTGTTTGCATGTTACTGGTGGCAAAGCAGGACACGGGGAGGGAGAGAAAGAGCGAGTTGTCCATGGCAATTGCAGCCTACCCAGGGCCTCATCCAAACACACAAGCCTCTCAAAAGGCCCTTGCGCTACCTAGGGTTCCCCAAGGTTTTCTCCTTGGTCAGCATCATTTGAGTAAAGTGTGGGCAGGGGAGATTTAAGAGATTCCTACAGGGACACGGGTGGTGCTGTGGGTTAAACCACAGAGCCTAGGACTTGCCGATCAGAAGGTCGGCAGTTCAAATCCCCGCGACGGGGTGAGCTCCCGTTGCTCGGTCCCTGCTCCTGCCAACCTAGCAGTTCAAAAGCACGTCAAAGTGCAAGTAGATAAATAGGTACTGCTCCAGCGGGAAGGTAAATGGCATTTCAGTGCACTGCTCTGGTTCGCTAGAAGCAGCTTAGTCCTGCTGGCCACTTGACCTGGAAGCTGTATGCCGGCTCCCTCGGCCAATAAAGTGAGATGAGTGTCGCAACCGCAGAGTCGGTCATGACTGGACCTAATGGTCAGGGGTCCCTTTACCTTTAGAGTGAGGTCAAAGCCCTTAAACTGGGTCCATGTTGCTCTACAGCTGCCTTCACAGTCTTCTTGTATGACAGGCTCAAAAAATGGGCCACACCATGTGCCACAGCCAGAATCATAGAATCGTAGACCCCAAGGGTCATCTAGTCCCAACTCCCTGTAATGCAGGAATCTCAGCTAAAACATCCCTGACAGATGACCATCCAACCTCTGCTTATAAACCTTCAAGGAAGGAGAGTTCACCACCTCCCGAGGGACACCTGTCCACTGTCGAAAAGCACTTACTGTCAGAAAGTTCTTCCTGATATTTTGTTGGAACCTTCCTTCTTGTAACTTGAAGCCACTGGCTTGCGTCCTACCCTCCAGAGCAGGAGAAAACAAATCTCTTCCATCTGACAGCCCTTCAGTTACCTGAAGAGGGCTATGACATCTCTCAGTCTCCTCTTTTCCAGGCTAAACATACCCAGCTGCTTCAGCCATTCCTCATCAGGCTTGGTTTCCAGGCCCTTGACCATCTTGGTTGCCCTCCACAGCACAAGTTCCAGCTTGTCAACAACCTCATTGAATTGTGGTGCCCAGAACTGGACGCAGTATTCCAGTATTCCAGGTGTGGTCTGACCAAGGCAGAATAGAGTAGGGCTATTACTTTCTTTTGAGCTGGACACTAGACTTCTGTGGATGCAGTCTAGAAAATGGTGTCCTCCAATGGCTAAACTGGCCAGTGTAGTCCACAGGAGGCCACCAACCTGGATGGCTTTTAAAAAGGATTAGACAAATTCATGCAGGAGAAGACTATCCAGGGCTGCTAGCCATGCTGGCCATGTTCCACCTCCACAGTTGGAGGCAGCAATGCTTCTGAATAGCAGTTGTTGGGAAACTCAGGATGAGAGAGCGTCCTTGTGTTCTGATCCTGCTTGGTGGCCACTTTGAAAACAGGGTGGTGGACCCCATGGGCCTTTAGCCTGATCCTGCAGTCTCTTCTTATGTTCTTGCAACATCAAGAAGGTCCCAGGTTGGCTGTGCCTGTGCTGTGGACCACCCCACCATGGGTCACTCCTGCCAACCAAGCCAATCCCAAGAGTAGAAAGTCGTGATCCTGACACTCTCTGCAACTATAGACGAACAGGTCTTTCTCCTGCCCAACAGCCAATTCAAATGGACTCTCAGCGGAGCTTGTATTCTGAGAGGACAGCATGGCAGGTGCTGGCTGGATGCCACACCATCTGCCCTGGTCACTTGTTTGGCATGCGTGGAGATGCGTGAGGAAATGAATCCCTCTTTGGGCACTGAGCTGGTCACACAGCCCACCCATGAAAAGAAGGACCACCCTGCTGTAAGGCTCCCTGCGAACACACCCCATGGCTTCTGCTGAACTGCTGCATGCCAAGGACAGTTCCTGGCTGCCAGGATCAGTCTCCAATGCAGGCAGTCGTAAAAAGCAACGAGTTCTTAGACTTTCTGTGCCAGTACAATGCACAGGTGCTTTCAATGCAAAGGGATTTGGGTTTTAAATAATTGTTAGTGTTTGCAAGCAGAAAGGCAGACAGTCCACTTTAATCCTTGGCTAGCCCAGAATAAGTTGTCTTGAAGTGGCTGCCAAGATTATTGGTGGTTCAGTGGTAGAATTCTCGCCTGCCACGTGGGAGGCCCGGGTTTGATTCCCGGCCAATACAACTTGCATTTTGGGATGCGGGTGGCGCTGTGGGTTAAACCACAGAGCCTAGGACTTGCCGATCAGAAGGTCGGTGGTTCGAATCCCCACGACGGGGTGAGCTCCCGTTGCTCAGTCCCTGCTCCTGCCAACCTAGCAGTTCGAAAGCATGTCAAAATGCAAGTAGATAAATAGGTACCACTCCGGCGGGAAGGTAAATAGCGTTTCCATGCGCTGCTCTGGTTCGCCAGAAGCGGCTTAGTCATGCTGGCCACATGACCCGGAATCTGTACGCCGGCTCCCTCGGCCAGTAAAGTGAGATGAGTGCCGCAACCCCAGAGTCATCCGCGACTGGACCTAATGGTCAGGGGTTTCTTTACCTAATAGCATAACAGCTGGATCCGGCCAATGACCCAGCTCTTCTTCCTTTCCTGCACTTGACCTGAAGAGTACAGGGCCTTCCTGCCTTCATGGCACAGCTGCTGGGAAACGTTTGCAGGTTTTCAAGAGTTTTTCCGGGAGTGTTTGATTGCTGGCTGCTCTTAGAGTAGAACAGCTAGAAGCTGCAGCGCCATCTGGAAGAGGCCAAGCAGGTAGATCGAGAAATGCAAAACTGGGAGATTAAAAATGCTACGACACATGGTTCCCACTGGTCAAGCCTCATAAGGGCTGAGCTCAGGGCTGTCTCTCGGGTCCTCAAGAGCCAGCTCTTGCTAGATGGCAGCCCCATGAAGAAGCCAATGGGATGCTTTCCACATTCACCCATCTCCATCCATGCACACCACACATCCCAAAGCATCTGCTTTAGGCTTCAGTCATAGAATGGTTAAGTTGGGGGAATCTCCCTAAGGGTCATCTAATCCAACCCCTTGAAATGCAGTAATTCCAATTAGAGAATCTCTGAGGGATGGCCACCCAACTGCTGCTTTGAAACCTTCCAAGAAAGGAGAGACCACCACCTTCCAAGGGAGTTCAGAATCTCCCTCCTTGTAACTTGAAGCTATGAGTTTGGGTCCTACCCTCCAGAGCAGGAGGAAACAAGCTTGCTCCATCTTCCATGGGACAGCCCTTGAGGTATTTGAAGATGGCTCTCATATCTCCCCACGGCCTCCTCTTTTTCCAGGCTCAACTCCCTCAACCATTCATCATAAGGCTTAGTTTCCAGAGCCTTGGTCATCTTGGTTGCCCTCCTCTGCACACATTCCAGCTTGAGAATATATTTAAATTGTGGTGCCCAGAATTGGACACAATATTCCAGGTGTGATCTGACTAAGGCAGACTAGAGCAGTCCTATCACTTTTTTGACCTGGACACTATATTTCTGTGGATGCAACCTAGATTATTATTTTTAATATTATTATTAATTTACTGCTGCATCACACTGTTGACTCATGTGAAGCTTGTGGTCTACTAACATCCCTAGATCCTTTTCACATGTACTTCTATGGTGCTTAAAGCATCACCCATTCCCTTCACCAGGAGATGAAGCGTTGGCCGAAGCTCCCCGACCAACACTTGCCTTTGTTCCCACTTTCATGCCTGTGGCCACCATTTGCCCTCCCCACCCCACACGAACCCCAATGCCCACCAAGCTTGAGCTCTTAAGACAAGTCCATCCCACTTCAGCCCCGATCCCTACACTGGGGAGGAAGCCTGGCCTAGAGGCAAGTGGCCCTTTGACCGACCCTTTCCTGGGGTCTGGCAGGGGCTCTCAGCAGCAGAGGGACCAGGTGAGCAGGTGGCTTCCTGTTCAAAGAAACATCCAGGGAACGCAGATATGAGTGAGCCTCAAGGCACATTGTCATATTCAGCAAAATTCAGCAAGCAACAATGCAGATTAGCAATGGAAGGTGTTGGTGCAACCAGGGTGTTGGTTCAACCTTTGGGAATGTGGTGGCGGCCCAAGCCTTTCTGTTAGCCTGGGGGGCATGGGCAATGAAGCATTGAGGATTCGTAGCCTGAAGACGAGAAGTCCTCTCCCGAGATGAGAGCATGTAAAGGAGCTGTGCGCTCAGAGAGTGGCAGGCGTGCCCCTTGCAATCTCAGAAACCCAGCCCTCATTCCTCCACCAAGCCGCACCACTCCCTGTCCCAGAGGTTTTTGTGGGCTCTCTGTGCCCTCCCACATCCACTCAAGAGGCAGGGCCAGCATCATAAGTGGTACTTGAATCTGCTTTGTCGGATTCCTTTTGAACTGAGACAGAGCAACTCACCATCTGACACTTTAGCAGCAGCTTGTGGTCTTTTGCTTGACGTATGCACAGACACAGACCCTGAAGCTGTATGGCTCGTCTGAATTACTGATCTTCTTTTTGGAGAGTCTCTGACATTGACAGGGGAGCCTAGTAGCCACTGGTAGCCCCCCTCCATGAATTTGCCCAGTCCTCTTCTCAAGCTGCTTAAGCCGGTGGCCATCACTAAGTCCTGCTGGGATGAGTCCCATAGTTCAGCCAAGTGAATAAGTGGCTCATTCAGTCAGTCCTGAATCTCCCAGCATTGAGCTTCATTTGATGGTCCCAGGTTATAGGGTTATGAGATGGTGAAAAGCGTCTCCACATCGTGTGGAATCATACACACCACTCTCTTCTTCTTCTTTTTAAATAATATTTATTAAGATTTTGGAAATTACAAAAAGAAAAAAGAAAAATTGAACATACAAAGACAGAAACAAAAACAAAAACACTACATAACATTAAATTAACAAAAACATTAAATTAACAAAACAAAACAAAAACAATTAAAAACACTTCCAATATTTTCAAATCTTAACTTTCATACACTTGTTTCATTGACTTCCTCAACGCCTCCCTTTTTGTATTCCACTTCAATTAACTATTTCAGCAAGTCCTTTCCATCTTCATCTATTTTCTATCTTAAAGTTAATTTTAACATATTGTAGCCTAGTTTTTTCCCTTTTAATGCATTAACAATCTATCTATACCTAGTTCCTTCTAACATTTCTGCCAAAGCCATATAGCTTCATTCCACCTTTTTTCTAACATTCATTAATTTTACAATATTTCCGTAGATAATCTTTAAACTTTTTCCAGTCTTCTTCCACCGACTCTTCTCCCTGGTCTCGGATTCTGCCAGTCATTTCCGCCAGTTCCATATAGTCCATCAACTATACACACCACTCTCTTGCCTCCACTTAACATTTTCCTCAGCTAAAAATTCCTGAATGCTGCAACTTTTCCTCTTGGGACAGTCACTCCATTCCAACTCCACAATATCTTTTTTGAGTTAAGGAGGCCAAAAGTGTGCGCAGTATTCCAAGTGTGGACACTTCATAAATTTGTACAATGGCATTATGACATTGGCAGTTTTAGCTTCGGTTCCTTTTCTGGAGATCCCTAGCATGGAATTCACCTCTTTCGCAGCATGTTCATTGAGTTCTCATTCCTGGCCAAACACCACCAGCTCAGACCCCATTTGTGTGTCCCAGCCCCATTTTGTTTGAACAATTCAGGGTCATTAGCAAACTTGACCACCTCACTTCTCCTATATCATTTATGAACAAGTTAAAATGCGCAGGTCCCAACACCGATCCTTGGGAGACGCCACTTCCTACTTCTCTCCATTTGGAGAACAGTCCATTTATTCCAACTCTCTGCTTCCTGCAACTTAACCGATTCCAGGTCTACAAGCAGACCTCTCCTCTTTTTCCTTGGCTGCTAAGCTTACTCAGGAGTCTTTGGCAAGGCATTTTGTCAAAAGCATTTTGAAAATTCAAGTCTTCTACATCCAGTGAACCACCTTTGTCTAAACACTCCTTGACACAAACTATTCTAAAAGGTTAAAGAGACCGGACTTGCCTTCTGGTTCTGCTTCAGCAAAGCTTGCTCTTATCAATGCTTGGTAATTCTGCCTTTCATAATGCTTTCTACCATTCTTTTCAGGAACAAAATGAACTGGACAGTCATTTCCCAGCCCCCCTAGATCCTGTTTGGTTTTTTAAAAATGTTACAGGGGTCAATCTTTGGAAAAAGCAACAGACTTTTTTTCTTAGAAAACCAGCAATTACACTCTTGGGTGGATAGCAGAAAAGCAAGGAGTGCTCTCCCTTGCCCAAATCACATTTCCTTGAAGATCCACCCCCTGCGCAAAGCTCTGCTGCATGTCAGGCTCCTCAGAGATAATAATAATAATAATAATAATAATAATAGTAGTAGTAGTAGTAGTAGTAGTGGTATTTATATCGCGCCCTCCCCAGCCAAAGCCGGGCTCAGAGCGGATAACAACAATAAAAGTAACACAGCATTCTGAAATCAATTCATTCTAAAATTAATTCAGAATCAAATTAATGGCAACCATCAGGCTAGAGTTCTGTGAGGATTACCGAAGGATGGGGTCAGACTGTGCCTTGGCCAAAGGCCTGGTGCAACAGCTCTGTCTTGCAGGCCCTGTGGAAAGATGTCAAGTCCCGCAGGGCCCTAGTCTCTTGTGACAGAGCATTCCACCAGATTGGGGCCACGGCCAAAAAAGCCCTGGCTCTGGTTGAGGCCAGCCTAACCTCCCTGTGGCCCAAGACCTCCAAGTTGTTTTTGTTTGAAGACTGTTAAGGTCCTCTGTGGGACATAACGGGAGATGCAGGTGTCCTAGTCATGATAGATTTCCTGCTTTGGGCATGTCCAGGACCTCTTGATCTCTGGGCAGATTTGGGGGCTAGCAGGAGGAGATTACCTGGACCACCCTAGGAAAGGCCAGCGATTTAGAGATAGGAGGTGCACATTCTAGAGAACTACCTGAGATGTCTGTCTCTTTGACGGGACAAGAAGAGAGTCTGAGGCCGCTGGGCTTCTGACTGCCATGAGGTAGCATCAGCTGTGGGCTCTGCAGACCACAACCACCCTACTCTCCTGTGTAGATTGTGTGCTTGTGTGTGTGTGCTTGTGTGTGTGTGTGTCTGTGTGTGTTCTGGTGTCTGAGGACTTCTCCCTCACCACTGCTTTCTCTCTCTCTGTCTCTCTCTCTCTCTGTGTGTCTGTCCCATTCTCTCTCTGCAGACTTTTCAGTAGTCTAGGAGAATTGAGCACCATTTCGCAGCGCAGCTCGGGCACCACCTACACCGTCCGTCCCGGCAGCCGCTACCCTGTGACCCGCCGCACCCCCAGCCCGGTAAAGCCCACACTGGATAGGACAGACCAGCTGAGCTCCGTGCGTCCCTACGGGCTCACCCCGCCCACCATTCTCAAATCTTCCAGCCTCTCCATCCCACACGAACCCAAGGAGGTGCGCTTTGTGGTGAGGAGCGTCAGCGCCCGGAGCCGGTCCCCGTCCCCCTCGCCTTCCTCGGGGGGGCCCCTGCACGCCCTCCACCCGCCTCGGCCCTTCATGCAGAAGCCCCTCCAGCTGTGGAACAAGTACGACGTCGGGGACTGGCTGGAGAGCATCAACCTGGTGGAACACCGGGACAAATTTGAGGACAACGAGATCGAGGGCACCCACCTGCCGGCTCTGACCAAGGAGGATTTTGTGGAGCTGGGGGTGACGCGGGTCGGGCACCGCATGAACATTGAGCGGGCGCTCAAGCAGCTGGTGGACAGCTGACCGTCCCGGGCGGCGCTGCTGGCCTCCTCCGCCGGGGCCGACTCCCTAGAGGGTGGGGTGGGGCATTTCTACCACTAGACTAGCAAACAGGAACCAAATGGCTTCTATTCTACTCTGGCCACTGCACTGACGGGCGGGGAACTGGTGAGCGCCGACTCTCTCTTTCCCTCTCTCTCGACACCCCAGGGTGGGCTGGGGTCCCTGGCATCCATGCAGTCAGAGCCACGATGCCTCAGGGAGCAGGAATGTTGCATGAAGATGCCCGGCCCTTTTGTTGGGCAAGTTGGGGAAACCTGGGCTGTACGTCTCTTGATGCACCTTTGCCCAAGAGCGTTGCTGCAGGGCGGGCTGTTACTGGGGGGGGGGGCAAGAAGGGGTGCTCCTCCCGAAATTTTGCACCCATGTGGAGCATGCTGGCCTAGGCTGGCAGGCAGGTGGCACAGAAGAGGGCTATTTAGCAGGACAGGAACCCATCGGTTTAGGTTCGCTGGGTTGAGGCAGGCGGAGATGGTGTCCCAGAAGAGCTCTTCGCTAGTGGCTCTGGGGTGGCTTCACTGGCCATTCCAAGCCAGGTGTGCATTTTGCAGGTACCAATAGACCATCATCAGTGGCTGTTCCCTGGGGATTCCTGGGAAGCCGAGCAGAGCGCTGGAGCTCTTGCTGGACTGCAGCTTCTGAGCAGGGACAGTGTTGGGACAGGCCCAGGGTGCACTCTCGGGGCATTGCCCTGGCCACCAGGAGTCCTGTTGGGAAGGGCAGGAAAGGAGACCTTTGCCCTAGGCTGAGTCAGCAGGCCTGTCTCCCCCACGCAACATGCATACATATTGCCCCCAAGAGGGTCATCTCATTGCCAGGAAGAGAAGAAGATTGATGTACTTTCAGAGAGAGAGAGAGAGAGGGAGAGAGAGAGCGCAACGTTCACACAGAGAGAGAGATGAAAAGGACCTGCCTTTTTGAGGACTCTGTTCCTTTTGCCCTGGGGAGAGGGGGACTGAAGTCGCATGGATAGGAAAGCATGTTTGGGGCATCCGAGGGAGGCAAGTGGGGAACCCAGCAGCTCCTACTTTGCCAACGTTCATGGGGGAGGGGGGGAGGTCACGTTTTCTCTGGGGGGTTGTCGTGGGGACGCGTCGAAGGGAGTCTCTATAATCTCTGTGCATTTCCATAGATCTGCTGGTGATCCAAGCGAGGAGATGCCAACGCCAGGGGATCTCGCCCACTCCGTCCTGGTCACTCATCTTTTGCATCTTTTTAATCAGCTATATATTTGAAAAGGAAAAAAAAAAAAGAACAAATATCTATATATCTATATCTCTATAGCCACCTTGTTTTGTTATGGTTTACTAAAGCTATATCTTGCTAGAAGAGGAGAGCCCTCGCTGCTCCTTCTTGCGACATTTATGGGAGTTTTTAGTGACTGACAATGAATGTGAAGAAGAAGAAGAAGAGAGAGAGAGTCTTTTTAAAAGCTCCTTTCAGGCGCTCTGAATTTTAAAGAATTGCCGGGGGTGGGGTGGGGGTGGGGTGATTTAAAAAAAAGACAACTTTGCACTTGGTTTTGGGGACACACCAAGTCTTCCATTCTTGCTGGGCAGAGCTGCAGGGCTGGTTCTGGGGAGTGGCCACACACACCCAAAAAAATGCCCCTGCCAATCTGTTCTTTGCTGGGGGGAGATAGATACACCTAACCCTTTAGCATTTCCTTCAAAGTGCCCTGGAAGTCCCTGCTGTGGTGGCGGGAAAAGTCCGAGGTGGAGCCGCACCTTTGGGAAAGTGATTAGGCTGTGGGTGGTCGCAAAGCCCCTTCCCCAAAAAACCCAGGCCCAGGTGCTGGAGGAGGCAGCAGAAGGGAAGCCCTCTGAACTGGGGCCAGGTAGGAGGGTCACTCTACCCATATCAAAACACCCTGGCCATCTGAGGATGGCACCAACACTCTTGCTGGTCTCTGCTAGTGAAGACTGCAAATGAGGGGGCTGGCACAGCTGAAACGAGGGGTTGTTGTCACCTGCGCAACTGGGTGCCTCTTATTGGTCCTTATGCACTCTGTCTGGCCCTAACTGCACAGCTGGAGGTGCAACTCTGCTCCCACCTAGAGGCGAGGCTGCCCTCAGCTGCCTTCCTCCTGCACACTGAGCTTGGAGGGGGACCCCACACTTTTCGCTGGCGACACACTTTTCATACTGCCTTCCCTCTTTGGGGCCTAGGAGGAGGGAAGGAGGGAGTGGGTAGCTCTTTAACGAAAGAAAGCCCACTCCCCCAGAGACGCTTCTGCTCCACCCGTGGGTGCTGATCTCCCTGTCCTTTATCATTCCACCGTGGCTCTTTTCCAACCCATGCGCCAAATGGCCCAGTCCATGCAAGAATGGTTGGGAATGGTTCCCCTCCAAAGAGGCTATGGGGCTTTGGGAAGCAGACTGCCAACCCCCGTGTCAGTTTCCTCTGTAAAAGGCATTACTTCTTCTGGTGCTAGAGGGGAGGAGAAGAGAAATCCTCGCCAACCCTCACACATCTCTGAACTTTTCTGAGTTTATTTCAGTAGAGGAGTGAGCAAGCTGTCAGAGAGCTGGCCCGTCTCCTCATCCCAGGGCATCCTCGCTTGCAAATTGCTCCTGCTGCTGGGCGAGGATGGGGTTGCTGTTCCAAGTTTCTTCTCTGTAGTCAAGGCTTAGGGCAGAGCCTGGGGGGCTTCTCCCTCTGCCCTTTCAGAGCAGGGCACTACCACTTGGCATTAAATACTTGCCTAGTAAAAGACAGTACCAAGTAGAACTGCTAATTTCTCTGGTGGGGAGGTCTGTGTGTGTGAGGGGAGGGGGAACCAACTCAACATCAGGAAGGAGCTCAACAGGTATTTGCACCTGTGTGGACTTCCGTGCCATAGAGCTCTTAAAAGCACAGGAGCCTCTTCTGAGCTTCAAGGGGGCTGTCAATTCTATCCACAGTGGCCCTTGCACAGTGATTGCCCCATCACTGCCTCCATAGCCATGATGGGAGGGAAGGCATTCGACTCACTTGAATGGGCAATGTGAATTGCACACTCTAGCTCGCTTCCTCCCTCTCACTCACACACTTTTTCACAATAGTGGGAAGTTAGGAAGATGGAACAATTGTGCTCCATCCAAAATTTCGAACCTTTCTAAACCAAATGAAACCCAACTTGCCAATGGAATATATCGTAACACAGAAAAGTTTGACTTAACACAGGTGGTGGTTCCCCCCCACACACACCCGCTGCCACCACCCCACTTCTCAAAGTTATGTGTGGGCTTTTTTTTGTCTGTGTTTGCCTTAGCTACACATTTCACTTTTTCACATCTGATTTCTAAAGAGCACATTTGAGAAAAGGGAATATGAATTGACCTGGTATATCTAATCCTTCCAGGCTTGTTCCCAGACTGTAACCTGTCTTGCACACCTGCTATAAGCTGAATCATGCCTTCTGCTACCCACAGCATTATCCGAGCACAGAGCATAAGCACCATCTTGCACATCATGCTCCATCACCTTAGTGCTGAATAGTCAAGTGTTTATAGCACCACCTTCTGTGTGGGTATCGAGAAGCAAATCCCACTGTGTTCATTAGAGCTTACTCCATGGTGTGTTTAGGATTGCGGAATTAGTCCGGTGTCAGTTTCTCCTTTTCAAACAACAGGACATTGAGCTATGAAATGCAAAGCCACATCGCCCAGCCCTGAGAACTACCAGCCCACAAAGCACCAGGTCAGTGTTGCCATCTCTGTCAATCCATAATCTTGACAACTGACGCCCTACTTTGTTTGGAGTAAAACAGAAGTTTGGAAGAGAATTGGAGTAATTCATGTAGGAAGATAAGGCTATTGGTGGCGTGTAGTCATCATGGCTCTGCTCTGCTCCTGCAGTTGGAGGCAGCAATGCTTCTGGACACCGTTTGCTGGAAACCGTGGGAGGGGAGAGCACTCTTGCACTCTGCCCCTGCTTTCGGGCTTGCCAATGGGGCATCTTGGTGGCCACTGTGAGAACAGGATGCTGGACTAAATGGGCTACTTGCCTAATCTGACAGGGCTCATCTTCCATTCTTACAATCTAGGCAGGAGAGAGTTCCACAAACGGGGCATTGCAAGGTGGCCCTGATCCAAGGCATGGCCAGCGTCACCTCTGACGTTGCTAAAACCTAGAACAATTTTGTTGTGGAGAGTCCTAACCTGGTGCTGTCCAGAGGCCTTGGACTCTAACTTGGCATCCTACGGCAGCACTGGTGGGGCTAGTTGTAGTCCAAAACATCTGGAAAGCACAAGGATAAGGAAGGCTGCCATAAAGCACAAACATACGCTGTGTTCCAACATCCCACCATCATATATTGTTTTCTGGTGCTGCCACTACCAGATCATACCGTCTTAACATTGGTTTGCCATTGGCATTGGCATTCATTGCGAAACTGTCCTCGAATACCCAGCTGTGGAATGACAATAACCCATATACATTGCCTTGGTCTACCTAACTCTTGCATCATCTGATATGTTCTCCATGCATGCCTTGCTACGCTTCCCAAGCCCTTTACATTCGCATACTCTAGCATGCGAATATACTGCAACTCGAGGGTTTTGCAGGTGGCACCTCATGAAGCAATTCTCTCTCTCTCAATGCCTTCTCCGGTTTCCGTTTGCATTTAAAGGTGGACCTACCTGAGTCCCACTTGCCAAAATGAGACGTCAACCAAAGCACAGCCATCCTTTGAAATGTGCACTTCTACAAATTTTGCAACGTAGTTCTCCAACCAAGTAATGTGTGTCAAGATGTATGTTCTAGGGTAAAGCATGCATAAAACGTGCTTGCTATGCATAAAATAGCATGAGAAAATTTGAGGGGGAATCGTATACAAAAATGTGTTTGTTAGGAGAAATTTGCACTATAACGCTGGTGAATTTTCATGCATACTTTGTTACTTTAAAAAAGAAAAAAAAGAAAAGGCATGATTGAGAGATTTGCTCATTCCCTAGTCCTAACCCACCTTCATGCTTTACCAGTGTCTCATTGATCCTGCTCCACCCCCAAACCCCTCCCCTCACCGTCAGGCCACCCACCACTTCCCTGACCAGAAGGTGCCTCTCTGCCTTCCACATTGATGCAGGACAAGCATGTTCTGAGAAGGTCCTCTGCTCCCATCACAGCACTACAGAGATCTGGAGAATGGCAGCACAGAAGGTCAAGTGCTCTCCTCTCCCACCATACCCTGCTCTTGCCTACTTCCGTCCACCCCAATAACTCACCCTGGTCCCCACATCACCTTTGCCTTCACAGTTGAGTTACATGCCAACCCATTTAATGCCCAACCTGGCCATCTGTCATGAATGCTTTCGTTGACATTCCTGCATCACAGAGGGGGGACTAGAGGATGCTTTGTGTCCCTCCCAATGTTTCAGTGCTATGATCATGTGAGGGGATTGTTTCTGCTGCCTTGAAAGCCAGAGATGGCATTTGCTTCTCTAAGACACCCCAGGTGCACAGTATTTCCTCAGAGGCAGCCAGCTTGGTTGCTTCCTTCTAATGTCTCGTACCAGTTGCTGGAAACTGCAGGAGGGAAGAGTCCTACTTGATGGTTTCCTGCAGGCATCTGATTGGTCACTGTGAGAACAGGATCCAAGACTAGGTGGGCCATTGGCCTGAGTCAGTAGACCTGTGGTCTCATGCCTGGTAATCCTATAGAAATGAGTGCCAGCTCCAGGTAATAAGGGGGCACCAACCATCCCATTCCCGGCTCTTTCCTTCTGGCTTCTGCTCCATTGCGCTGCTCAGTCCCGCCGCATGCTTGCCGTCCAACTGCAAGCCAACATTTTCCTCCCATCATCTCCACCCTTCAGCCCAGCTAGAACCCCTCATGTGGGCAGAGAAACTGCAACCATTTTCAGCCCGCTGCTCTAGGATGGCTATGGCCGCCTCACTTGGTGGAAACTGACTTCCATTCTACTGCCACCACCCTACTCCCTCCCTCGTGGTATCTGCCGCCCGTGAGACCGGTTGGAGTCTCTCTGGTTGTCTATTTGCCTGAGTGCAGGTGCCTTGTTGCAGCCCGTGGCTGCCGTGGGCTCTGGGTCTCTGTCCCTTCTGCAGCTGCTTCTGGGACGACATGAGGAGACCCTGCCCACCCACCTACCTGCACACAGCCTCATCCCGCAGATGGAGGCTTGAAGACTGCAGAACGGAACTTGTCTGCAGGAAGTTCACTCCAGGACTGGGAAAGCTGGACGCCTTCTTGCTTCCTTCCTCAGGAAAGCCCTCTGACCCTGCAACGCTTCTGCCCCCTCTTCATGAGGGCTGGAGAACCTCAGGGCTCTTGCTTCCTGCTGCTCCTCTCGAAGGCCAGCTGAGCCTCCCCTTGGGCGGAGGCTGCTCAGCTTCTTCCCCACTAAGCAGCTGCAGCCGTAACTGTGTTTGTGAACACTGCGTGATCCCCTCAATGCACAGCCTGAGGCCTTGCGCCATTGGCCATGGGGACACCACGGCTAAGTCCTGGTCAGGCATAGCACAAAGGAAAGTGATACCCAACCGAAATCCTGCACCTGCCACATTGTAACCTGATTCTGAACCCCTTCTTGATACTGGTTGCTGTCCACCTCATTGTGAAGACATTAGAATCCGATGTAGACCACCTAAGAAGGTCAGAAGAAGCCTTTTGGATCAGGCCAATGGCCCATCTTAGTCCAGCATCCTCTTCTCACGGGGCCCAGAAACTTCCCTGTGGGGGAGACCAGGAAGCAGGACCCAAGGGCAAGAGGGCTCTCCTCTTCCATGGTACCCAGCAACCTTGGGTGCCTAGTCCAGAATGTGCTCTCGTAAGGTAGCAAATAGGGAAACACAATGGTGAGTTTTGAGCCGCTGAAGGCAAGGGCTGAAGGAGACTGAATCATTTCATCCCTCCTTACATTCTTGAATTGAACTCCCGGCTCTCCCACTGACCCCAAACAACGTAGAGTCCAAATGCTTGGCGAATTTTACCTGCCAAATCCTATGGGAACATTTCAAAAAGGCCTCCCCTTTTTGCAAGATTAATACCCCTGAAATAAATGCCCCCCAGAGTTTTGGCTGTCTCAGGCTGAAACCCCCTTTGCGCGTTTCCCATGGAGTAAGCCCTACTGAAGTCACTGGGACTTGGGTCCGAGTCAACATGCATAGCTGTGCACCGATCCTCCAGCAGGTTAGAATCATGGTTTCAGACTTGGTGACGTGTCTTCAAGGTTGTTTAGAGTGAACCCCTCAGTTCTTCACATTCTCCTCATTTTCACTCTTTCATTTGCACAGTTGGGAAGGTTAAAGGCTCCATCTCCCTCCACTCATGATGGGACATTGCTCATCGTTTGACTCTGTGTTAAAGTCATTGAAACTCAGCTCCTAAAGTAGGGCCATTGCATCTAGCAAATGGAAGCTCTGGTCAGCTGAGCTCTGTCTGGCCGTGAGCACAAAAGGTGTCTTGCGGGGGAAAGGGGTGTCTCTCTGAACCAGTCCCTTTTGATCCGGCCATAGTTAAAGGGTAAAACGCCACTTCAAGCCAAATGGGTATAAATAATAACATTGTTATTAAATTATTAAGACAGTTTTATGGGCTGGAACTTCACTCGCCTGGGTGGGAAACAGCGTCCTTCTCCTGCCGTTGCCTCCAGCAGGAGCGAAAGATCGGGGGCACAAGGCCCTCTTCTCCTTTGATGGGGGAAGACCTAAAAAATTCAAATGGTCCCATCATCAAATGAAAAGGGCCAGGGAGAACAGCCAGAGGCAGCAACTGTTCTTGGAAGACCCCTTGCTTCCCAGGTCTCCCTTGTAGAGCCAGGCTGCTTTTAGGTGGGCTTGGAAAACCAAGGCTGCATCCAATATGGAGTTTTCCCACTTTTGTCTTGGCAAGAGGGGTTGACAGGAGATGGAAGTTGTGGCCTGAGATGGGAGACAAAAGGAAGAAAGTGTCCCATGGAGCCGCAGGCTCTGCCTCGAGTTCCTTGTTCCGTGGCCTCATGAGTCCCTTGTGAGTCTCGTGCCACGTAAGCGGGAAGAAACGCTTTTGTGCTGTTCCTTTCCCATGTACTCCCTCCAAGATGGCAGCTCTGCCAGAAGGAACCATTTTGCATCTGCAGAGGCCCCTGACAGCTCAGTGGCTTGATGTTCCCTCCCTGTTTCATTCCCAGCTGAAGCAAAAGGACCCTTTGACTGGTCTCTGTTTGTAGATAGATCTGTCTGGAATTTATTCTGCCCTCCTGGGTGAGGTGACCCCAAATCTCTCTCTCCAGAGCATTCCATTCCAAAAAGCCATTTCGGGGAAGGCAGGAAAAGAGAGCCTGACTAGGACATCTTGAGGGTGAGGGTTGTCCTGAGAACCAACACAACCCCCCCTCCCCAGTATGCAGCAGTGGGGAGGGGGCCCCAGGAGGCGATAACAACAGCTGCACACGGAGCTAACTGTGATTTCTCATTGGCTTCTCAATGACTTTTGTTACCTTCTGTACAAAATTAGGGACAAGGGTTTTCGTTTTTTTGCTCTGGAATATTTTTATTTCATTTTCAGGGTGTTGGGTTTCTGGTCCCGACTCAAAATCCATCAACCCTCCCACCCACCCAACTCGCCATTATCCCCACCCGTCCGAGGTGAGACGCTGTTTTGGCTGCTGCCCCGAAACTTAAGGGCGGTTTTGAATTTCCCGCCCCTGGAAAAACCCACCCACGTCCGCAGAAGAGGCACACCCACCCTCACCCAAAGCAGCCCCCGGTCTCACCCTCCCCTGTCTGTCACCCCACCCACCCACCCACCCACCTGTGCCCTTTGGTTTCTTTGATTGTTTTTTATTGACAGGGTCTCTTTGAATTCACCCCTTATTTTATATGGATTTATTGAGGAGATCTCTCCTTCCGCAGAGTAAGGGAGTGGGGAGGGAGCTCACACACCTCCTGACCCCTGACCTTGTGATACGCCCCCCACACAGAGAGATCTATGTTTCTTATATTATTATTATGATGATTATTATTATGACAATTATTATTATGTAATAAATTTATAAGAAATCTATTGGCTGCTTCTTAGCTCTTTGTTCCGTCAAGGGGAGAAGGAATATAATCCTGCGTGTTTTGTACCTTGGATGAGGTGCAGTCGAAGGGGTCATCCTAAATTTGCAAATACATCTATGCAGACATTGAGACAGTGTGGTGTAGTGGTTAGAGTCAAGTGGACTACCAGGGCCTGGTGCAAATCCCCCCACTCAGCCATGATGTTTCCTGGGTGGCGTTGGAGGCCAGTCGCTGCCTCTCAGCCTAGCCTACTTCACAAGGTTGTTGTGGTGACCAGTGTGAAGACAGGCATGTCCAAAGTCTGTTTTGGGGGCCTGCCAATTGGTTTAATCTGGCCCCTGTGGCAGTTTCCTTCCTGGGGTAAAATCCTAAAAAACCGTCAACAACTTCAACCCTAAAAAAGCTCAACAACTTCAATCCTAAAAAATGGTTAACAACTTTGGTTGGCCCTCACGGCCCTTCACTTCATCAAATCTGGCCCTCTTTGAAAAAAGTTGGGACACCACTGACCTAGGAGACCAGGGTTTGAATGTCCACTTGGACATAAAGCTCCCACTGGGTGACCTTGTTGATAGCCACTGCCTCCCAGCTTGGCCTACCTCAAAGCAGAGTAGCTTTGGGGGTTAATTGGGATGGGGGGGCAGAGTCATGCATGCCCCCTAGAGCTCCACAGAAATGGAGAGACTATAAACAGAAATCCAATACAGAGTCAACGCCTTATGACAGCCTTTCTCAACCTGTGGGTCCCCAGATGTTGTTGAACTACAACTCCCATCACCCCTAGCTAGCAAGGCCAGAGCTCAGGGATGATGGGAGTTGTAGTCCAACAACATCTGGGGACCCACAGATTGAGAACCGCTACCTTATGAGGAATGGTTGAGGGAGATGGGTCTGTTTCACCTGGAGAAGAGGCTGAGAGGTGATGTGATAGCCATCTTCAAATATCTGAAGGGCCGACCCGTGGAAGACACAGCAGGCTTTCTGCTGCTCCGGAGGGTAGGATCTGAACCAATGGGTGGAAATTACAAAGGAGATTCTGACCAAACATTAGGAGGAACTTCCGGGAGGTAAGAGCTGTTTGCCTGTGGACCGGACTCCCTCAGCTGGTGCTGGACTCCCTTTCATTGGAGGATTTTAAGCAGAGGTTGGATTGCCACCTGTCAGGAATTATTGAGTTGTAATTTCTGCATTGCTGGGGGGGGGGTTGGACTAGATGACCCTTTGGGTTCCCTTCTACGATTGCTTCTTCTGCTATTTTGTTAGGCTGGTTTGTGGTCTGAAGGCTTGGGCAGCAACCCTCATGGAAATGCAAGGCTCCAAGATGAATCTTGCATTCTCTCCAGTGACAAACTCTGCACGAGCCAGGATTGCTTCAGACATGACCTCCCAGCTGCAAACAAAAGATTCAGAGTCTGTTGTGCAGGTCTTTCAGATGTGCTTCCTGTTCCTTACTCGGCAGTAGCAACAGGTACTTCCAGCAGTGAGTAGTTTAGCACTGCAGTTCCCTCTTTGACCTAAAAAGATCATTGTGACCTCTCTGGTCAATATGAACTAGCAGCTTGCAGACACATACACAGAGCGCTGTCAAACTCGAGAGCAAAGCAGGGCTGCACATATTAGCAGCAGGGTTTTCAGAGAAGGCTGTCTTCCCCAAGCTGGGGCTTTCTGTTTTGAACCACGTTCCATCAGCCACGGGCAGCATGGCCATATGATGTGGCCACTGATAGGTACTATAAATTCAAAATATGCAGAGGAAGGTCTGTGCAGAGATGGCCTGAGGCCGGAGCCTTGCTAGAATCAAGTTATAAACCAGCGCTTTTTTCTGGGGGTACACGGGTACATATACCCCAAAACATTTTGTGAATCCTTGTCCTTTTGTTCATTTACTGTATTTATTTCCCCTGATGTGAACTATAAAATTGTGATTTTCTTGAGTCAAAATGAGAGTACCCCTGAACAGCATCTCCACCCCCATCATTGTTGGTGCTGACCTTGAAAGCCCTAAATGCCCTCAGTCCAGTATACCTGAAGGAGCGTCTCCACCCCCATCGTTCTGCCCGGACACTGAGGTCCAGCTCCGAGGGCCTTCTGGCGGTTCCCTCATTGCAAGAAGCCAAGTTACAGGGAACCAGGCAGAGGGCCTTCTCGGTGGTGGCACCCGCCCTGTGGAACGACCACCCACCAGATGTCAAAGAGAAAAACAACTACCAGACCTTTAGAAGACATCTGAAGGCAGCCCTGTTTAGGGAAGCTTTTAATGTTTGATGCATTACTGTATTTTAATCTTTTGTTGGAAGCTGCCCAGAGTGGCTGGGGAAGCCCAGCCAGATGGGCGGGGTATAAATAATAAATTATGAGGAGGAGGAGGAGGAGGATGACATAAGAAGAGGCTGCTGGATCTGACCAATGGCCCAGCTGGTCCAGGATCCAGCCAGATGCTTGTCATGGAGAACCACAAGCAGGATCCAAGCACAAGAGCCCTCTCCTTTCTATGGTTCTCCAGAAGCATTGTGGCTAGAAGCCATGGGTAGCCCTCTCCTCCTCCAGGATTTTCTCTCACCCTCTTTTAAAGTCTTCTAGTCTGATGGCCATCACTGTCTCAGGTGTGAGAGAATTCCATAGTTTAACTAGGCATTGCATAAAGAAGAACTTCCTCAAAATCTGTCCTGAATCTTCATTGGACATGTCAGTGTTTGAAAAAGAAAAAGTTCTGACCTCCTTTTTACTCCTTTGCCTTGTCCTCAGACCTTAGTTGGCACAAAAGAGTCTTTGAGAAAGAGTATTCTTGCAGAGTATTGCTGTTTTTATTCTTAAAAAGTCTTCTCCAACCACGACCGACAGCTTTTTACACACACCAAACGCAAGCAGCTTTCTACCATCCAACCAACCCACACCAAACACTAACATTGACCACTCTATATATGCAGGTACAAATTGTTGCATTGCAGGCCGCTGACTCATGCTTAGTTATTTTAGCATTAAAGAAACAGCGGCCAATTTTTAGCTGTGGCAGGACACCCAAGAGGGAGGGGAAACTTGCACTTCCCCAATGTCATCCTCCAGCATCAGGGTTGACCTTGCGGAGTCCCAGTATACCTGAAGGAGCGTCTTCATCCCCATCGTTCAGCCCGGACACTGAGGTCCAGCTCCAAGGGCCTTCTGGCGGTTCCCTCATTGTGAGAAGCCAAGTTACAGGGAACCATGCAGAGGGCCTTCTCGGTGGTGGCACCCGCCCTGTGGAACGCCCTCCCACCAGATGTCAAAGGGAAGAACAACTACCAGACTTTTAGAAGACATCTGAAGGCAGCCCTCTTTAGGGAAGCTTTTAATGTTTAATAGATTACTGTATTTTAATATTTGGTTGGAAGCTGCCCAGAGTGGCTGGGGAAGCCCAGCCAGATGGGCGGGATATAAATAATAATAAATAATAAATAATAAATAATAAATAATAAATAATAAATAATAAATAATAAATAATAAATAATAAATAATAAATAATAAATAATATCCCTCTTTCCTGGAGTGATCCGTTCTCTTGCTCCCTCCTATGCTCAGGTTGTTGTTATCGCTGCTGCTGCTATTGGCACCCATCTGTTTTGAGAGTCAATGAGGTGCAGCATGCACTATGGCTGCAGGCACTGGTAACTTATAACTGCTTCCTCCTGCTTTGGTTCTGCTGTCTTAACAGCACTGAAGTGACCTCCCTAGGACTCAAGGCTGGTGTCTGAGGAGGACTGGACTGAGCAGGGTGTTGATTTTGCAGTGTCCCAAGCACAGCGGAATGATGAGGAGTACGTGCCACATACTCTATATTACTTTATTTACACTTCAAAGCTGGTAGATTACAGAAAAACATCTTGCCTCTGCCGGAGCAGAGAAAGCATCCTCTCTCCTCTAAAGCACGGAGAGAACACAGGGTGAACAGTGAAAAACAGGAAACCAGTGTACGTCACATCCAGTCTCCTTTCCCGTAAGAAACTCCAACAGCAATTGACTGTGGAATGTAAACACCTGTCTCGTGACAAGCACTTTCGCTGCACAGTGAAGGAAGCAGAAACCAACATCCTCCCCCTTTCTGTGAACATCACTGGGCAGCGTGTTCGTACAATATCAGTACAAACCCAACTTCTGCACATAGGTACAGTGTTGATCCCTTGATACAATTTTGGACAATACATCAGCAGGAATTTCATTACCTGGCATATAGGACACCGTTACGAGTCCCTTCTGAATACGTTCCCTAGCATGTTGCAGCTTCAATTGCAAGTGCTTCGTGCTTTGCTTACAACCTTCAGAATTCAGCAAAGCCAAACATGCTTTGTTGTCCTGGTAAACCTGGATTGGACATTTGACAGGAATTTTCATGTCTTTGCACAATTGTAACAACCATTCACAATCCTTAAGTGAATAAGACAGTGCATTCAGTTCAGCTTCACAAGTACTTAAGCTAACTGTTGTTTGCTTCTTGCATGACCAATCAAATAGACCCTGATTGTACATATAGCAAACTCCAGACGTGCTTTTCCTGTCTGTAGTGTCACTTCCAAAACTTGCATCTGCAAATATCTCAAGACCACCAGACTTCTGATTGTTAAATCTCAGTCTGTAATGCATAGTGCCTTTCAAATAGCGCGCTACGCGTTTCAGAGCTTTCCAATCCTTAACAGTAGGATTGTTGACTTGTCTGCTTAGCAAATTACAGCTAACAGCAATGTCAGGTCTTGAACATCTGGCAATGAAGTTTAGCTTGCCTAGCACACTTCTGTACAGTGTAGTGTCAGAAAATGCTTCTTCAGTGTCATCTACCTGATAACCTGTTGTCATCGGTGTGTCTACAGGGTTAGCATCCATCAGGTTTAGTTTGCTTAACACATCAGCAATTTTCCGTGACTGGTGTACTAGAATGTTACCATCTTGATCTCTTTCTATTTCCAGAGATAGGTAGTTGTTTACCTCACCAAGATCTTTCATGTCAAAGTGCTCTTTCAGTTGAGCTAGGGCGTTATTGTACATTGTGACATCATCCCAAAAGAATAAAAGATCATCAACATAAAACAAGCAATACAGCTTCTTTTGCCCCTCCTCTTTGACAAATACACATGGATCAGCTTTCCCTTGCTTAAAACCTAGAGAAAACAATACTTCAGTGAGTTTAGTATGCCAACACCGTGCACTTTGTTTGAGACCATAAAGGGACTTCTTCAGAGCACAAACAAATCCCTGTTTTACCTGTACGCCATCAGGTGGAAGCATATAAAGTGATTCATCTAGAGATCCGTACAGAAAAGCTGTATTCACATCGTGGTGACTAATGTGTAGATTCTCCTCTGCAGCTAGCTTGAGCATAAGCCTAATGCTCTCATACCTCACTGTGGGTGAGTAGGTCTCGTGATAGTCTTCACCTGGTACCTGTGCAAAACCTCTGGCTACCAATCTGGCTTTGTGTCTGACTATCTTGCCATTTTGATCAGTCTTCGCTTTGAAGACCCATTTGCTTCCAAGCAGTTTCATTCCTGGAACTACTGGAACAAGGTCCCATGTTTTGTTCCTTTCTAAGGAATCAAGCTCAGCTTTCATGGCATTTAACCATGGCTCAGCTTCCTTTGAATCCAAATCCTGGATTTCTTGGAAACTTGAAGGTTCAAATACCTTCTTGGAGCTTTTAACAGCTGTTACTGCTATCTTGGCAAACTCATCAGCAAATCTCTTTGGAGGTCTGCCTTTTGTGGCTCTTTGTGACCTGCAAATTAGCCTTAAGTCTTCAACACTCTCCTCTTCCTTCTTAGGAGAAAAGTGACCTACTGTGAACAATGGTTCCTCCAATTCTTGATCAGAGCTTTCAGAGGGTCGCATAGAGGCTTTCGCACTCTTGAAATCCTCTGAATCACCCGATTCAGTTTCAGACTCAGAATCAGAACCTTCATCAGTGGGTGTGGGTTGCCCTCTCGCAAAGTCCATTCTGCCATGGCGAGCGAGGACTAGACAAATCGTGTTGAATTCCTTTCTCAGACAGAAAAGCTTCAAACTGCTGAGAAGTGAATTCCCCCCCGCGATCAGTGAAAATAATTTTCATCTTCTTACCATGCACATTTTCCAACCAAGCACAGAATTCCTTGAACCTTGGAAAAGCCTCTGATTTCTGCTTGAGATTGTACACATAAATATACCTGGAAAATGCATCAATGAGAACCATGAAGTACCTGTTTCCACCCAAAGAGGGCGCTAGTGGTCCAACCAAATCAGCATGAACAATTTGGTATGGTTCTGTAGCTTGCCTACTAGACACCTTACCTTTCGCAGCCATTTTCACCTTGTTTGCTGCGCATGCCTTGCACTTCATGTGGTACCTGCAGGGTTTAATAGTCATACCAAGGCAGGCATTTTAGATACTGCCTCAAAATTCAAATGACCAAATTTTCGATGAAAATCATGAATACATTCTGCATGCAAACTTTTGTTAGAACCTGCAATGCAACAAGTGTCATCCTGCACAACATCATCATAATACAAAACATACAAACGATCAACATATTCAGCATGCAATACATAATCATTTTTCTTTGTGATGATGCACTTTTTGTTCTTAAAGGAAACGTCAATTTTCCGCTCATTCAGCTGTCCAACGCTGAGCAGATTATGTTTGGCATCTGGTACATAAAGCACATCCTGTATCGATAAGTCCAAACTGTGAAGAACAACAATTCCGTAGCCTTTACTGGGGATTGTGTGGTCATCCGCCTGGTGAATCGCACCTTCCTGCGGTGTAAAAGACACGAACAGTCGCTTATCGTTGCACATGTGGTGCGTTGCAGCCGAATCAACAACGAAGAAAGATCTAGACGTCTTCTGGACCTTTGCAACCTCTGGAGTGAAGCGTGAGACCATTGCCTTGTGCTGCGTTGTCCTGGACACCGGACCTTTGCCTTTGCTCTGGCCTTTTCCACGCGATGAGCTTCCACTGCGCTGCGCTGTCTTTGCCCTGGGATATTTGCATTCCCTCTTCATATGGCCTAGAAGTCCACACGAGTAGCATTTCACTGCCTTCAAAGCTTTGGCGCCATCTGGTGGTTCCACTGCACTCTGGGATGACGTCTGTGAAGACTCCCCCTTACCCATGCAGCTATCACCCTGGCGGTCTGCTTTTTTCTGAATCATGGCAGTATCACAAGCTACTCTGAGCTGAGCATGTGGCTGATTGGCATCAGATTCCCCATTTGCATCAGCCAGCCTTCTGCAGCTAGCCATCATGACTCTGGCATTAGCCTTCTGCATCATCTCTGCTGCATTAAATCAAGCTGCTTTATACAAGCTGTGTCTGTGCTGCTTCAAGCCTCATTCCAAAGGCAAGTTCAAAAGTGCTTTCTCTCTGCTGCCTTAAATCAAGCTGCGTCACTGCTGCAGCTGCTTTATTCCAAAAGCACTTTTAAAAGTTACTTTCGGTTTCCCCAGCATAGGAGCTTGTTCCGCCTTTGCCTGTGCCCGGCAAAATGGCCATAAAAGTTCAAAGTCCAGCCATAAAGCCATTAAATAGAAGCTGGCAGGCTGCCCGGAGCATGAGCAACATACCTCTCATCAATCATCCTGACGCACAGAGATATCGTCCGATCCATCCCTCTGCATTCCGATCCGACCTCTAGGCCCATAACCATGAATGTTGATTTTGCAGTGTCCCAAGCACAGCGGAATGATGAGGAGTACGTGCCACATACTCTATATTACTTTATTTACACTTCAAAGCTGGTAGATTACAGAAAAACATCTTGCCTCTGCCGGAGCAGAGAAAGCATCTTCTCTCCTCTAAAGCACGGAGAGAAACACTGTGAGAACAGTGAAAAACAGGAAACCAGTGTACGTCACATCCAGTCTCCTTTCCCGTGAGAAACTCCAACAGCAACTCTGACTGGAATGTAAACATTGTCTTGTGACAAGCATTTCGCTGCACAGTGAAGAGAGCAGAAACCAACACAGGGATGGTGGGAGCCACCCATTCCCCCGATCCTGAATCTTCCCAGGAGCAGGAGGACTGCATAGATTTGGAACAGTGGTTTGCAGAGGGGCATAGTTTGGAAGGCAGAAGCTGGGAAATATGGGCTGGGGAACAGCTAGGAGAAGAAACACTGGAAGAGACAGGGTTAACGGATTCACAGTTGTTGGACAGCATTCCTCCACCGCCCTCCCCAAGGTTGAGAAGGGCTCAGAAAGTCTCGGAACAGAAAGTGCAGAGGGTACAAGCTCAGGTTACAAGACGTAGGAGTGACATAGATTAATAGGGATGGAGGGGGTGTAGACCTTAATTGGGAGCACCGCCATTTCTAGGGAGACACGGTCTTTTGCCTCTCACTGTGATTATTAAAGAATCTAACTGGTAAAATGTTGCTTTCATTTGATCCTCTTAATTACTGCCATGGGGGAGGAAGCCTGAGAGCTGGGCAGTGTGTCTGAAGTCCCTGGGCTGCCCAAATGACAAGACCCCCACCCTTTTGGGCTCGCTGATGTGGTCGAAAGAAAACAGAGCAATGGCACCAGCTTGGCTGCAGGACGTGCCAGAAGGGGGCGTACAAGGTGCCAAATTTGGGACTCCACTCCCCTCAGGTTGTATATATGCGGAAATAAAACCATACATCCTAAAGACGTCACAGTCTGAAACACACCTTTGTTCCAAGGAAAACAAACCCTGGATGTAAGTGCCGTGAACTCCTGGACTCTCTCACCACCCACAGATCAGGGTGATGCATAACAATAAATAAATATATTTTAAAAAAACCAACAACAAGACAGAGCAGACCAGGCACGACCTGTGGTGACACCAAGCGTATATTTTATTGAAAGACCAACTCCATGACAAGGCAGTGAGAAGGAAGGGCCTTTGAACCGGGGTTTGTACAGGTCACTTCGCTGCTCGGTTAAGGTTACGGATAAATATCGTCGTTACATACACGGACAGCAGTGAGCGCTACATCAGTCAGCTAGCACTGAGTGGAAACAGGCGGGGCTGGCAAGCAAAGGAGGTCACCAGGCACAGCAGTGGGGGGCGAGGCAGGAGGCGGCAAGGAGAGCCGGGGCGAGTGGGGGCGGGGGGGAGAGAAGGCCAAGAAAGAGAAGAGGGCGCCTGAGCCGGACAAGCAACCCCCCAGATATGCTCTGATTCAGCGACGGAGGAAGAACGGGAAGATGGCAGCGCTGGAGAAGGACTGCGGGGCGAGACCACAGCTGGCCGTGAGCCACGGATCCAGATCAGCCGCCCTCTGCCCCCATCCTCCGGGGGAATTTGCCAGATTATGAATGGTCGATGCCATGGGCCACCTTGACTCCGACGCCTCCGCAGGCAGGACAAGCCATAGGAAGCTGGCACATACGGAGACCACTGGTCCATTAAGTGGCTCTGCAGGAATTTGGGCAGGGGGTCTCTACCAGTCCTGCGTGGAGATGCTATCGAGGATGGAACCTGGGACCTTCTGCTTGCGAGGTGGGCAGCCTACCAGCTGAGCCCTGCCCCACACGTGCTCCTTGCTCACACACACCCCAAACGCCCTATCTGGGGGGGCCCTTTCAGCTCCCAGCACCCCGCCCCCCAAGCAGCATGCAGGCTGTTCCACCTCCTGCAACCCAACAGTGTCTCTGGCAGGGTGAGTGATAGCAGTGAGGGATGCAGATTTTGGGGAAAGGGTGGGGCAGGGCGGTGTAGTTTCCTATGGCACTGCATGAGCTGGAGTTGCATGCACTGCCCCCCCCCCAGGGGATGGCAACGGGGCAGCCCACATGGCAAGTGTGGAACTGAGGCAATGGGGGCTGAGGATCAGGGAAGGGAGAGCAGAGTGCCCTGGCCCAGGGATGGGCGCACGCTGTGGGGGGGCCAGGGAGAGGGGTTCCTTGTTCCCTCTCCCCACACACACCTCTCACACAGAAGAAAGGAATTTAGCCTGGAAGCAGGTGAGGTATGGGAGGTCCCCGCAGCCCCAGAGTGTGTTTCTAGAGGACCGGGATGGGCTTGGGGGCAGAGTGATGGCTGCCATTGTGCCCCAAGCGTTCCTCCCAGCCCATGAGAAGGGGGCCGCCATGCAAAGCCTGGAGCTTTCCTGGAAAGTGCCGACTCCTGGCTTCGCCACTCCCAAATTCATCCTCCAGCCCCATAGCTGGTCTCAACCTGCTTCAAGGAGGAAGGCTCCCTCCCCAGAGATCTCCTCCCGGGTGTTTTGGGAGAGGGGCTCCGGGAGAGGGGGAGGGCAGGGGGCAACTGCACACAGCCAGCACCTGCCACCCTCCCCATCTCTCTGCCCCCTCACCTGCCCCACCCCACCTCCCCTCTGCTGCAGCAGGGTGCTGGGTTGAAAAATGGTGGCATGGGTGGTGTCGAGGCTGGCGGAGTCGAGGGTCCTGGGGCACTGGGTCAGAGTCTCTGGAGGGGGTGCAGAAGCTGGAGGCACTCCGGGCTCAGGTCCTACTCCAGGTAAATGTCTTCTGTGGGGCAAGCAAACTCCAGGTGCTCTTGGTAGTATTCCTGAAAGGCGCGGCTGGAAGGGGAAGGAAGGAAGAACCAGTCAGCACTGGAGCAAAGAACGTAGTAAGATTCTCCTGGATCAGGCCAACGGCCCAGCTAGGCCAACATCCTGTTCTCACAGAGGCCAACTAGGTGCCCCAATGGGAAACAGCATGCAGGATCCGAGCATCATCATCATCATCATCATCATCATGAATAATTTTATTTATACCCCGCCCTCCCCGGCCAGAGCCGGGCTCAGAGCTGCTAACATCAGTAAAATTACAGTAAAAAACATAATGGCGGGGGGGACCAATTTAAAATACAGCTTAAAATGCAATTTAAAATGCAGCCTCATTTTAAAAGTAGCCCATAAATCAAAACCATAAGGGGAGAGAAACATAAGGGTCAGACTGAGTCCAAACCAAAGGCCAGGTGGAACAGCTCTGTCTTGCAGGCCCTGCAGAAAGATGTCAAATAATAAATAATAAATTTTATTTATATCCCGCCCTCCCCAGCCGAAGCCGGGCTCAGGGCGGCTAACAACACTAAAACAGTACAACATTATAAAAACATTATAAAAATTAATTAAAATCAAAATTGATGGCAACCATGAACTAAAGTTTTGTAAAGATTGCCAAAGGAGGGAGTCAGGCTGCGCCCTGACCAAAGGCCAGGTGGAACAGCTCTGTCTTGCAGGCCCTGCGGAAAGATGTCAAGTCCTGCAGGGCCCTTGCCTCTTGTGACAGAGCGTTCCACCAGGTTGGAGCTGCAGCTGAAAAAGCCCTGGCTCTAGTTGAGGCCAGCCTAACCTCTCTGTGGCCTGGGACCTTCAAGGTGTTTTTATTTGAAGACCGTAAGTTCCTCTGTGGGGCATACCAGGAGAGGCGGTCCCGTAGGTACGAGGGCCCTAGGCCATATAGGGCTTTGAAGGTTAAAACCAGCACCTTAAACCTGATCCTGTACTCCACCAGGAGCCAGTACAGCTGGTATAGCACCGGATGAATGTGATCTCTAAGCGAAGACCCCGTAAGGAGTCTCGCTGCGGCATTCTGCACCCGCTGGAGTTTCTGGGTCAGTCTCAAGGGCAGCCCCACGTAGAGCGAGTTACAATAATCCAGTCTGGAGGTGACCATTGCGTGGATCACAGTGGCTAGGTCAGGGCGAGAGAGGTAAGGAGCCAACTGCTTAGCTTGGCGGAGATGAAAAAATGCCGCCTTTGTTATAGCTGCCATCTGCGCCTCCATGGAGAGGGAGGTATCGAAGATTACACCCAAACTCTTAACGGACGGTGCTGGCACTAATTGCACCCCTGCAAGAGATGGGAGTTGCCCCCTCAATCCCATATCATCCCGTCCCAGCCAGAGGACCTCTGTCTTTGAAGGATTTAACTTCAACCGGCTCCCACGTAACCATCCAGCCACAGCTTCCAAGCATCTGATCAGTGTGTCTGGGGCCGAGTCAGGGTGGCCGTCCATCAACAGATAGAGTTGGGTGTCATCAGCATACTGATGGCAGCCCAGCCCAAAACTCCGGACAAGCTGGGCGAGGGTGCACATAAAGATGTTAAAAAGCATCGGGGAGAGTATCGCACCCTGAGGTACTCCACACACCAAGGAGTGGCGGGATGACAATTCCCCCCCAAGCGCCATCCTCTGTCCCCGACCAGAGAGAAACGAGTGCAGCCATTGAAGGACTGTGCCATGGATCCCCACGTCGGCAAGGTGGTGGTCCAGGAGTTTGTGATCGACCATGTCGAAGGCTGCTGACAGGTCTAGAAGAATCAGCAGCCCCGACCCGCCTCGATCCAGCTGCCTGCGGAGATCATCTGTTAGGGCGACCAGAGCCGTCTCGGTCCCATGACCAGCGCGGAAGCCGGACTGGAATGGATCCAGAGCCGATGTTTCATCCAGAAACCTACCAAGCTGTTCAGCAACCGCTCTCTCAATCACCTTACCCAGGAATGGAAGATTCGAAACTGGGCGGTAATTGGATAGATCTAAGGGATCTAATGATGTTTTCTTTAAGAGCGGGTGCACCACTGCCTCCTTCAGTTCCCCTGGGAATGTCCCGGTGCCAAGGGACAGATTGATGATATCCCCCAGGGGGGCCCGCACCTCGTCTGGACACGCTCTAATCAGCCAGGACGGGCACGGCTCGAGAGGACAAGTGGTGGGCTTTCCAGCTCGGAGGAGTCTGTCCACATCGGCTGGGGATATCCGGTCAAAGTGGTCCAATACTGAACCCGAGGACAGTCGAGGGGCCTCCAGTTCCTTTATTGTATCCAAATTGGCAGGGAGGTCATGGCGGAGCAACAGGACCTTCTCCGCAAAAAAGCTCGCAAATGCCTCACAGCTGTGTGTCAAATTGTTATTTAAATTTGGGTGTCCTTCGAGGGATGTTAAAGACCGAATTATACTAAATAATTGCGCCGGGCGAGAGCTAGCGGATGCAATGGAGGCCGAGAAGTAGGACTTCTTAGTGGCCTTCACTGCCATCTCATAGGTTTTCATAAAAACCCTATAAGATGTTCTTGAGGCTCCGTCACGGGCACCCCGCCATACTCGCTCTAGCCGTCTGAGGTCCCGCTTCATTTTCCGGAGCTCCTCGGTAAACCAGGGAGCCCGGTTTCTGCGGAGTCGCAGAGGGCGCTTAGGTGCGATCTCATTGATGGCTGCCAGGAGCTGGGTATTCCAGCCCTCAACAAGCTCAGTCAATGAGTCGCCAGGGGGAGAAAGGTCCCGCAAGGCTTGACGGAATCTATCAGGGTCCATCAGCCTCTGCGGGCGAGCCCAAATCGGCTCGCCACCTAAGCAGGGTGGGGGTGGAACGTCAAGTCCTGCAGGGCCCTAGTCTCTCATGGCAGAGTGTTCCACCAAGTTGGGGCCAGTACTGAAAAGGCCCTGCCCCTATTTTAGACCCTTCTAACCACCTTGCAACCTGGGACCTCCAAAATGTTGTCATTTGTGGACCTTAAGGTCCTCCATGGGGCATACCAGGTCCCGCAGGTACGTGGGTCCTAGGGCTTTAAAGGTCAAAACCAGCACCTTAAACCTGACCCTGTACTCCACTAGGAGCCAGTGCAGCTGGTAAATCACTGGATGAATGTGATCCCGTGGCAAGGACCCCATAAGGAGTCTCGTTGCGGCATTCTCCACCTGCTGGAGTTTCTGGGTCAGCTTCAAGGGTGCTCTCGATACCTTGGACAGCTCCCATCAGTCCACAGCCAAAAAGCTCCGCGACCCCCTCCACTCACCCAACGCACTCTGCAACATGCCGCATGGACTCCTGGGAAACGAAGACGTGGCAGGCAAAGCGACTCAGCACGGGGTGTTTTGTGATGAAGCCAAAGTAGCTGGAAGGGAAGGGAAGGGTCAGCACCAAAAGTGGGAATCATAGAATCGTTAAAATGTTAGAGTTAGAAGGGGCCCAAAAGGTCATCAATGCAGGAACCGGTAGGACCTCTCCAGCCAGCCAGCTTGCAAGGCCCACCCTCAGCTGACCATCTCACATGCATCACAGTTTTAAAGGTAGCCCTAAAATTTTAAAGTAAGAATATAAGAAGAGCCCCCCGGCAGTGGTTTGGGGTATCAGGAAAGAGCAGCCAACAGGCTAGTTCTTTTCCTCTGCCATTGCTGTATTTTTACGGCCAAGGAGGGGATTCCTGCCTGAGGTGCCGCAGCAAGGAAACCTCACGCCCTGGGGGCAAGCAGCCCTCCTGCCCCCGGAGCCGGGCTTTTCCCCTAGGGGCGGGGTGTGTGTGTGCAACTCACCAGCTGTTGCGGGGATGGCAGCCGCAGAAGGAGATGTTCTTCATCTGGAAGAAATGGCTGCAGCGCTCAAACTGGAACGAGAACGGGGAGGGCTTAAAGGACACCCCGGGATGAACCACCCCCCAATCCCCTCAAGGCCTTTTCACAAGGGGCTCCAGAAATCTTCAGCAGGGGTACCACTGTGAACTCCTGTGTCTCCTGACCCCCCCTCCAGTCTAGAATCATAGAACAAGTCCAATCACAGCATGTTGTGAACCACCCTGTGATCTTTGGATGAAGGCTGTTTTGCAGAAAACTGTCTGAGTGAGTTTCTATTAACTGGAAGTGGAGCATGTTCCAGAAACTGACCCGAGAAGCCTAATTGCTTAAACAGAAGCGAGATAAGGTTAATTGGATTCTTTCGCACAGTGTCAGGGACTTGTAGCCTTAAAAAGGCTGGCTTTTTCGTTTCTCTTTCAGCAGGAGAAAGAGTCGGTGAGTGTGCTAAGACTTTCTCGTCGCCTGCCAACTGATGAACCTGCTGCTACAACCGCTTGCAGCTATGCATGAATGCCGAAGGCGGCTGCATTTTGTATGAGATGCCTTGCTGCTGGGACCAGTAGCTTAAATGGACTATTCTGCGTATATTGCAACCATGAACGCTTCATAAAGGTAAAGGTAAAGGTACCCCTGCCCGTACGGGCCAGTCTTGACAGACTCTGGGGTTGTGCGCCCATCTCACTCAAGAGGCCAGGGGCCAGCGCTGTCCGGAGACACTTCCGGGTCACGTGGCCAGCGTGACAAAGCTGCATCTGGCGAGCCAGAGCCGCACACGGAAACGCCGTTTACCTTCCCGCTGGTAAGCGGTCCCTATTTATCTACTTGCACCCGGAGGTGCTTTCGAACTGCTAGGTTGGCAGGCGCTGGGACCGAGCAGCGGGAGCGCACCCCGCCGCAGGGATTCGAACCACCGACCTTTCGATTGGCAAGTCCTAGGCGCTGAGGCTTTAACCCACAGCGCCACCTGCGTCCCTTGAACACTTCATACCCGTCCATAAAGAGCTAATGGACTGGAATGCTCCTGTGTCTTGAGAGTTATCTCTTAGAGCAGCCTTTCTCAACCTGCGGATCCCCAAATGTTGTTGTTGAACTACAACTCCCATCAACCCTAGCCAGCAAAGCCAAAGCTCACGGATGATGGGAATTGTAGTCCAACAACATCTGGGGACCCACAGGTTGAGAACCGCTGACTTAGAGCAACTGCCACCGGCAACTAACTCTGCCGGAAGTGATTTATGCCAAGAGGTGAAGGCAATAAACCATCATAAGGTGCTATAGAAAGAAAGAAAGAAAGAAAGAAAGAAAGAAAGGAAGGAAGGAAGGAAGGAAGGAAGGAAGGAAGGAAGGAAGGATACCTTTACAGGGATGATGAGAGGAGATGCCCGCAAGTGGCTGAGGGGAGCCATCTGGGTCTCAAACTGGGTGTTCAAACGCCTGTTTCCCCTGAAATGTGGGTCTATCACGCCACTCCCTCCTTTGTAGGACTGAGCCAGAGAAAATGGGGCAGAAGCAGGCTCCCCTTCCCCTATAAATCCACTTCCCCATTAGGCCCCCGACGGCTGCACCTGCCCCCTCCTTGCCCAAGTTCTCCCTCTGGGCAGGGGGATTTCCCGACAGAAGCAGACTCTGCCAAGTGAGACCACGGGCATGCAAGTCCACACTGGAGCAAGTGCCCTGAACACATCCTGCCTCCTGCTCGGCTGGGCACCTCGCCAAAGTCTTTGGGGACGTGGACCCCAAAGGCCTTCTCAGCTGCACAGGCCCACCCCAGTCCCGCCTCCTCCTGCTGCCGCCACTCACCTCCTCATCCCGGCTGTACTCATTCACGGTCAGGATAAGCTTGATGCCCTGCAGGCTGATTTCCAGGTCGCAGGTGGCTGGGGGTCTCAGGTGTACTGTGAGCTTGCGGGTGGTAGCAATCTGCAAAGGACAGAGGGTGGGTGCACATGCAGGGGTGCGGGTTCAGACGGGAAGGGGTCCGCCGAGTTTAGACGGTGTATCCCAAGGGAAAAGGACAAGGGGACATGGCACCAGGCAGACGTAGTGTGGGATGTACTGTATTTTTGCTCTATAGGACGCACCCGACCATAGTTTTAGAGGGGGAGAACAAGAAAAAAAATCTCTCCCTCTGCGCAGGGCCCCTTCAGCGAAGCAGCAGGAGAAACAGAGCCCCTTCCATTTCTCCTCCTGCTGTGCAGCGCCTCTCCAGTGAAGCGAAGCCAGGAGAGCAAGAGGGATCGGTGCGCACCGACCCCTCTTGCTCTCCTGGCTTCAGCGAAAGCAACGTGAAGCCTCCGGAGCGTGGCAGGAGCGCTCCCGCTGTGCTCCGGAGGCTTCGCGTTGCTTTCCCTGAAGCCATGGAGCCTGCATTTGCTCCATAAGATGCACACACATTTCCCCTTAATTTTTGGAGGGGAAAAGGTGTGTCTTATAGAGCGAAAAATACAGTACTCCACTGAGAGCAGTCAAGTACAGCATTCCTTGAAATGCTAGAGAAGACATGTGAGGGGATGTTTGGTGCAGCCAGTCGAAACTTCTTGTTCCTCCTGGCTGGAACATCCTTCCTTTTGTCACGTAGCACACCTCCCTCTCTTTTTGACTTCCTTCTTCATTTAAGCAGCTTTTAGCTAGGACCGCTCTGCTAGCTCTCAGCTAGCAGAAGCACTGGGATTATTCCCCCACATGGGGTAGATCCACACGTATATATTTATAACTAAATCTGCCTTCAGGAATCCAACTGTGAACTGAGGTGAATAAACTTCTTTTATTGACTTTGAATAAGATTGTGGCGTCTTTATTCTTTTAAGAAGGATTCAAGGGAATTTACCAGAAACGTATATGTCAGAGCTGCCCCTGACAGTATAATTTAATCTGAGACAGACTGAACTGTATAACAGTGAGAGGCTCACACGAGCCTGCAACCAGCTATCTGCTGTGCATGTAAAAAGGGGAATGTAACTCTGCTAAGTAAAGGAACTTGCTAGCGCAAGTTAGGAAGGATATTAATAAACAATATATCCTCTCCTGCCACCCTCAACATTCCCACACATAGCAGGTCGGATTCTCTGTCCTGGCAGCAGCCCCAAGAGAGCATTGCATGGACAGACAGACACACGCACACAGCCCCTCTTCCCTGCCTCACCTTCTGCATAGCGGCACACAAGATGCCATTGCCCTGATGGTAAGGAACTTCCACCGAGCCCAAGAACTGGACGTTGAAGCGCTCCACCCAGCACGGATTCCGCTTCAGGCCTGCAAGGAACCCAGCAGAGAGTCAAGGTACAGTTCCCCTTTCGTCGCCACTCCCACTCTTGCAGAAAAGGACAGGCTGTCACATTCTCTCTCTTTTGCTTTCTCCATCCTTAGAGCAGCTTCTTGGCTAGGACTGCTCTGCTAGCTTCTCAGGCCAGAGCCTGGGAGGCACAGAATTATACAATGGTTGGAAGGGACCAGGGGTCATCTAGCCCAACCCGCTGCGATACAGGAGTCACAAGTAAAGAATCCCTTGACAGGCGGCCCTCCAGCCACGTTTGCAGCTGGAGTCCATTCCACTGAACAGTTCTTGCCCTCAGTTAGCAGAAGCATTGGGATCAACTCTCCCATTTGGGGTAGATCCACATGTATAGATTTGTAACTAAGTCACTGGCAGAGGAAGAGGAGTGCAGGGGGAGCACACGGCCCCCGGCAGCGCGATCCCGGTGGAGTGCCATCACGGCTGAGTGCCCCCCCCCACGCTGGGCACCACACCCCCACAGGTGGCGCACCACACCCCCAGGACAAGTGCCAGCCCCGCCCCACCTGCTCTCTGCCACTGAACTAAGTCTGCCTTCAGGGATCCAACTGTGAACTGGTGTGAGTAAACAACTTTCATTGACTTTAAATAAGATTGTCGTGTCTTTATTCTTTCAAGAGAGATGAAAGGGAACTTACCAGGAATACACAGTACAATTAAATACTGAATTGTGTAAAATAGGGAGAGGCTTACACAAGACTGCAAACAGCTATCTGCTGTGCATGTAAAAAGGGGAATGTAAACTCTGCTAAGTAGGAGGACTTCCGGGTTGGCGCCTCCTGCTAATGGCGGTATCCCTCTGAGCTCCGGAGGGACCAGCTCCACGAGATCGGGTCCTGCCGCTGCGGCAAAGCGGGGACCCTTGAGAATCACAGGCGGGTGAAGCCTGTGAGCATGGGGACTCAGCGGGCACCATTTGCGCCCCCTCCGAACTGTGAAAGAGCCTTTTTAAAGGCTTCAGAACGGATCGGAGTGAGCAGCGCGGTGCTGAGAGTCGACTGCTTCTTTCGTGGAGTGAAGCTGCGCAGCTGTGGCCGGAGAGCGCTGACTTTTTCCTGAACAATTGGACTTTAAAGCATCTACCCATGAGTAGGTTTATTGATTTAAATTGGAGGAACAAATTGGATAAAATCAGTGCCGAAAGGGGAAAGTATAAACAGGAAGTCTGCTTCCCCTGCTTGTAGATAGAGCAAAGCAAAGAGACTTTAAAGCGGAAATTTGAACTGGAATACAAAAGGGGGAGGTGAGAGGAGGTCCGGGAAACAAGGTAATGGAAATAAGTAATGGGAATTATATTTGTTTTGTTTTTTTTTAATTGTGTATTTTTGTATTTTTGTTATTTTTTGTGCATTTTTGTTATTTTTTGTTTTCTGTTGGCTTTTTGTATTAAATTGGAAATTCTAATAAATATCTTTTTAAAAAAACAACTCTGCTAAGTAAAGGAACTTGGTAACGCAAGTTAGGAAGGGTATTAAATAAACAATATATCCTTTCCTGGGTTAGCGCCAACGGCTAATGGCGGATTCCCTCTGAGCTCCGGAGGGATCGGTTCTGCGGGATCGGGTCTTACCACTGCGGCGAAGCGGGGACCCTAAAAAAATCACAGGCGGGTGAAGCCTGTGAGCGTGGGGACTCAGCGGGCACCATTTTCACCCCCCCCCAAGCCGCAAAGGAGCCTTTTTAAAGGCTCCGGAAAGGGACGGGGTGAGTGGCGCGGTGCTGAGAGTCGATTGCTTCTTCCGCGGAGTGAAGCCGCACAGCCGTTTGTCGGAGAGCGCTGACTTCTTCTTGTGAACATTTGGACTCTAAAGTAACAACCCGTGAGTAGTACGGAAATTGAAACTTTAAAGAATTTTTTTTCTAAATTCGGCATGATCGGGGAAGGTCTAAACAGGAAGTCACCCTTCCCTCTCTGTAAACAACTTAAAGCAAAGGACCTGTTAACTAAGGTCGAGGAGAATTTTTCTTCTGACTCCCTGACTTCCCACAGGCATTATACCCAACATGCACCATTTCCCTTATGGGTCATCATCATAAGAAGAAGAAGAAGAAGAAGAAGAAGAAGAAGAAGAAGAAGAAGAAGAAGAGTTTTGATTTGATATCCCGCTTTATCACTACCCCAAGGTGTCTCACAGTGGCTAACAATCTCCTTTCCCTTCCTCCCCAAACAACAAACACTCTGTGAGGTCAGTGGGGCTGAGAGACTTCAAGAAGTGTGACTAGCCTAAGGTCACCCAGCAGCTGCATGTGGAGGAGCGGAGACGCGAACCCTGTTTACCAGATTACGAGTCCATCGCTCTTAACCGCTACATCACACTATACTATACTTCCCTCGACCCAATTCCTCCTCCTCCCTCTTCTGGCCTTTGTGCAGCCAACCTCTGACATTGGGCAGCCAGGAAGCTTCTTCTGCCCCCCTCTGCCACCACCTCCCGGCCCGGCAGCGCCACCGGCACACCCCCCCGGCTCACCTGTCACTTCCTTGGCCTGGCTCACCACCTCGTGGGCATAGAAGGCTGGAAAGATGCCCCTCTCCCCCGTGCGCATGTTGTAGCCCCGGTACCAGTAGTCGTCCTCCTCCAGCTCCACCAGAATGGGGTCGTCCACGTCCAGCTCCAGCTCGTCCTCGTGGCGAGGGATGAACCTGGAGGCAGGAGAAGGGGCCAGTTGGGGAAAGGCCATGACAGCAGCTCAGCAGCAGAAGGGTCCCAAGTGGGGATGGGAGAGCTGTGGCTGCCAACCAGTGTAGGCTAGACTGAGCCGGATGGGCCAATGGGTCTGACTCAGTAGAAAGCAGCTTCTTGATGTTATCTCAGAATCACTAAGTTTGGGGGAGACTTTGGGGGCCCACAGCCAACACGCTGCTTCCCTTCCCTGTAGGACTCTAGGCCTGCAATAATAATAATAATAATAATAATAATAATAATAATAATAATTTATTATTTCTACCCCCCCCCATCTGGCTGGGTTTCCCCAGCCACTCTGGGCAGCTTCCAACCAAAGATTAAAAACACACTAAAACTTCAAACATTAAAAGCTTCCCTAAACAGGGCTGCCTTCAGATGTCTTCTAAAAGTCAGATAGTTGTTTCATTCCTTGACATCTGACAGAGGGCATTTGACAGGACGGGCGCCACCACCAAGAAGGCCCTCTGCCTGGTTCCCTGTAACTTTGCTTCTCGCAGGGAGGGAACCGCCAGAAGGCCCTCGGAGCTGGACCTCAGTGTCTGGGCTGAACAATGGGGGTGGAGACGCTCCTTCAGGTATACTGGGCCAAGGCCATTTAGGGCTTTCAAGGTCAGCACCAACACTTTGTGTTGTGCTTGGAAACCTACTGGGAGCAGGATCCAAGCAGGAGTGCCACCAATAGCCCTCTCCTCCTCCATGACCACAAGACAGAGAAACCAGTAGGAGAACACTTCAATCTCCCAGGACATTCTATACAAGATCTCAAAGTAGCTGTTCTATTACAAAGGAATTTCAGAAATAGACTGGAAAGAGAAGCTGCTGAATTGCAACTTATTACCAAACTTAAAACCATGGAGAGACCTGGTCTGAACAAAGACCTTGGATTCTTATCTCATTATACATGACAAAGCCATTTTTCACCTTCTCACCCCTTGCTTTTTCCTGTAAGACCTATTGCAGTCGTTAAGAGTCGTCAACAGGCTCATCACAGCTATCTGCCAATCACCCAATCCCACCACCCTTCTGAGTAATACCCCTCCCACCTTCTCACTATATAGAAGGGTCTGGTGACTTCTGTTTCAGTGTATCTGAAGAAGTGTGCATGCACACGAAAGCTCATACCAAGAACTAACTTAGTTGGTCTTTAAGGTGCTACTGGAAGGAATTTTTTTATTTTGTTTTGACTATGGCAGACCAACACAGCTACCTATCTGTAACTCCTCCATGAATTTATCTAACCCTCTTTTAAAGCCATCTAGATGGGTAGCCACCCCTGCCTCCTGTGGCAGGGTGTTCCATAGATTAACTCTGTGATCTTCCAGCATTCAGCTTCAACATGTGTCCACAGGTTCCAGCCTTAGGAGAGATGGAGAAAAACTTCTCTCTGTCCTCTTTCCAGCTCAGTTCTTTATTAGCTCTTTTGTGTGCTTGTGCTGCGTTTCAAAAGGCAGTGGGGTGCTGGGATTATGGAACTCAAAGGCAGGAGGCTTCAAAAAGTTTGGGATCCTCTGATTTACATGATAATTGCTGCAATCCTTAAATAACTCTTGCTGCTGGAAGAGTTGGCGTGAGCTCCTGTGAAATTACTCTGGTTCTAAGCCCACTGCTTTAGACTCCTTGGGTTACTGAGCCTACTGACATAAAAGTTTTTTTCCCCTCCTTTTTTTTAGGCAGCGGAACTCCCTGCCACAGGAGGCAGCGATGGCCACCAACTTAGATGGCTTTAAAAGAGGACTGGGCAAATTCATGGAGGGGGAATAATCTACCAGTCGCTACTGACCACAATAGGAAAGAGGGCTCTTGTGCTCGGATCCTGCAAAAGGGGCATCTGCTGTGAGAACAAGATGCTGCACAAGATGGGTCCCCTTTGGCCTGATCCAGGCAGTTCCGAGGTTCTTAAATTTCTAGCAGGGGATGGCCTCATCCCCTGGATTCCTGAATCTGGACCCCTGTTGGTCTGTATACCAGCAGGTGGTGTGGTGGTTTACCTTTGAGCAGGGGCTGCTGTTTTTAATTGACTCGGGACCCTGTGTCCTGGCAGCACCCTCTGTCATATTAGAGTGCTGCTGAGATCCAGGGTGTTGAAAAGCCTCTTCTGGAGCCACGGTTAAGCCTTGACTGGCGTGTCCCTGGCAAACAGCGTAAGTGGGGCCTGGTTCCCTCTTCTCAAAGGGGTTTCTCGAATGCTCTTCTGCTTTGCGGGGGAGTGTGGGAGCCCCCCGCCCCCAAGACAGCCCTGCAGGACTGATCTCTTGGCCTGAAGGAGCCTCAAAGCAAAGGGCTGGGGAACCCTCAGACCTCTCCCCTCTCCCTTCTCACCTGAAGACGGCTCGGTGGGTCTGTTCCCGCTCCTCCCCGTTCACCATGCAAGAAAAGAGGCCAAAGGACTCTGTACCTGGTTGAGGGGGCAGAGAAAGGATCACAGCAGGCTGCAGACAGAGGATTGCCCAAAGCAAGGGGCTGACCAATCAGGGAAGGGGGGCTGCACTAGTCAGGAATGGGGGCTCCTGCTGCACCAATCGGTTAAGGAGTTTCACATCTGTACCAATCAGGGATGGGGTGTAGCATCTTGTACCAATCAAAGGCAGGGTGTGGCATCTTGTATCAATCAGGGATGGGGTGTGGCATCTTGTACCAATCAGGGATGGGATGTGGCATCTTGTACCAATCAGGGATGGGGTGGGGCATCTTGTACCAATCAGGGATGGGGTGGGGCACCTCTGCCAATCAAGGGCAGGGTGTGGCATCTGTACCAATCAAACTGTTTGAACAGAGGGCTTCTTCTTCTAAGGATAGGAAGCCAATTGCAGAGGCCTGCCTGTCGGCAGGAAGACAGCCAATCAAGACCGTCTGTGGCCACAATGGGGCAGCAGCAGGTGAGGCCCTGAGAGGGTCCCTGTTGCTTGGGAGCCAGGAGACCAACGCAGAAGGGCCCTTGGATCTTGCATCCAGGTGACTGGGGTGGCAACAGGCAGTCGTGTGCTGGTCTCAGGAAGTGCCCTCCCTCCCTCCCTCCCTCCCTCCCACACCACCCACCCTGCCCCCTCCGGCCACAGAGGGGGTGGCACTCACTGGAGGAACGGGAGGTGCTGTTGACAAAGACGTTGAGGAACTTCTTTGAGAAGTGGAGGTCAGCCTCGGGCGAGGAGTCCTCCGAGGAAGAGCTGCGCCCATCCGGGGCCACCAGTCCCTCCCCAAAGTCACTTCCCGCGTCCTCCAGGTCGCCGGCGTCGCAGGCCCGCAGCAGCTCGCTGTCGTCGCTCAGCACCGACGTGCAACGCTTGAGGCTGACCAGCTCCAGCTGGGTGTTTTCGTCCACGACGAGGGTGTACTTGACGGAGTCGTAGGCCAGGGAGTCGTCCAGGGCTATGGTGGGCGGGGGCAGGGGCATCTCCTCGGAGAAGGGGGAGCCCTTCAGGCTGCCTAGGGAAGGGGCCTCCCCGTCCTCCTCCTCCTCGGGAGAGTAGGCGAAGCTGAAGCAACGGTTGGTCTTGGCGGTGGAGACGTCCAGCCCCTCACTGCCCTCTAACCGGACGTCGTCAATCATGTCGTTGTCCTCCAAGATGCCAGAGTCCAGGTCCCCGTCGATTGCCCAGTCCTCGGGCCCTGTGGCTGGGTCGGCTTTGACCGCTACCTCCCTGGGGGGCAAGCCCTTGGCTGGGGTGCCGCCGCCGCTCTTGCAGCAGCTGGAGAGTGGCCTCCCAGGAAAGACAGGAGCAATGGTGTCGTTGGTCAGGTTGCTCATGAACAGGTAGGGCCCCACCTCGTCCGCCGGGCCCCCTGGCTCGGTGGGCTTCTCCTCCTCCCGTAGCGAACACCGGAGGGTCTCCATGTCCACCAGCTCAATGCTCTGCGGAGGGCCGGGCTGTGCCTCCCCCAGGGCCTCGCTGGGGATCTCGGGCTCCAGGTCGGAGGCAGGAGAGATGGTGTCCGAGAGGGAGTGGGCCGCCGGGAAGCACTCGTCGGCGCACTTGATGGGGTACGAGCCTTCTGAGATCATCTTGTTCACCAGGTTGCTGAGCAGCCACGGGGAGTCGGAATCCTCGCTCAGGTCCGGCTCCGACTCGGAGTCGGAATCGGAGTCGTACTCGCTGTTCCCCGCTCGGTCGTCGCTGTCACTGCGGCCCTTGGGCACCAGCTTGGCCCCCACCGGCAAGTAGAAGGAGCGCCGCAGAGTCTCCAGGCTGTGGTCGGGGTCGATCTCCAGGTCCAGCGAGTCCGAGAGAGGCCTGTCCATTGGCTCGACGGGAGCGGACGGGTCCTCGTAGAACTCCTCTATCTTGAGGGCTGCCAGGCTGTCCTTCCTCACCACTGCGCTCTCCGGTGCCACCGCCACCCCGTCCTCCTCCTCCTCCTCTTTGCCCACGTCTAGCAGGAGGGTGTCCTTCAGGCCCAGCACTCCCCGGGACTCCAGGTCCGCCTCCAGCTCAGCCTCTGAGCCCGGGGAGCTCGCCTCCTCGATCGAGTTGGTGAGGTGGGAGGAGCGTCCACTGCTGCTGTCGCTGCTCAGGTCCAGCTCCGTCTCCGAGATGCTAGAGATCATGTTGCTGGCCAGGCGGTTCCCGCTGCAGGCAAAGGCCGCCTCGATCTCGCCCTCCACGTCCGAGTCGGAGCCAGGCGAGCTGAGGTCCTCGCTGTGCCGGCTGCATGGTGGGAAGGACTTGGAGTTGCGGCTGGTGAGGTCTGCCTCAATACCAGGGTCTGACGAGGGAGACGTGGTGTCCGAAGAGGCGGAAGGTGGCCCTTGCACGCTGGGCGCCCGGCCCCTGTGGGCGCTTTCTCCTTCAGAGCTCAGGGATTCCGTCGCCGTTCTGGTCGGGGCGGCATGGTCTCCCGTGGGGTGGCTCCTTCCAGACCCGGTGTCTCGGCGGCCCTTGGGAGGCTCGTCGTCCGACAGCGGGGAGGCTCCCTGGTCAATCAGTGAGATGGGGGACCCATGCCCTGATTTCCCTCCAGCAAAGACGACGGGGGAGCCCCCAGCCACCTTCTCTGCTTCCTGGCATCCTGCCGCATCCCTCTGGAACCTGGCGCAGTAAATCTCCGTTGCCGGTGACCTGTGGGGGCTGAAGACGGGTGTCTGGGACGCCAGGCGTGTGTTGGGACCTTGGGGGTCTTCTGCAACCTCCCTGGGGGCCTGGACAGATGAAGCTGAAGGAGGCTGAGAGCAGGGCATGGAGGAGACGATGTTCATGTTGTAGTCCTCCCCAGGTCGGGCAGGGGGCGGGGCCTCCCGCAGCTCCTGGCTGTTCCCTTCGGCATCATAAAGCGGTGGTTTGCAAGGAGATTGGGCTCGGCCAGGGCCTGTGCCACTCCGAGTGTCCGAACACGGTCCGTCCTGGAGACACGGGTGCACAGGGGAGGATCTCTCTGCAAGGGGAAGGAGCAGACAGCAAAGTTCAGGACTCAGGAACCATCCTGACAACGCTCTAGTGAGGTGAAAGCCAGCAACCTGGGGAAGTCTACACAACCACCGCCTAGACCTGAAGCCTGCTGCTCATCCTGGGCCTTATCTAGTTGGACCGACCTATCATCGTGTGATACATCCCAGACCTCCAAAGGCCTTTGCTGTTGCCATTCCATGGCCCAGACCCTGACTGGCAGGTCCTGTGGCTCTTGGACTCCACAGCCCATCCCTTGAATCCCTCTAGTACAGAAGTAGGGTGTTGGATCCATAATAATAATAATAATAATAAATTTTATTCATACCCCACCCTCCCCAGCCAGAGTCAGGCTCACGGTGGCTAACACCCGTAAAATTACAATAAAAACATAATGGGGGGGGGGGAACTAATTTAAAACACAGGTTAAAATGCAATTTAAATAGATCAAAACTGTAAGGGGAGTTTCTGGGTCAGCTTCAAGGGCAGCCCCGCGTAGAGTGAGTTACAATAATCAAGCCTGGAGGTGACTGTCACATGGATCACTATCCCACAGCCCCTGCTGTGCACCAACTTGGACAAGGGGATGGGGCCGCCCACCTGTGACTCAATTGCCTGATGCCTTAACAACAACAGCTGACTAACAGCTGCCAACATTCAGCTGATTGGCAGTTGCAGCAACCTTCTATGGAGACACACTTTCTGCACCAATCAGCTGATTGGCACTGGGAGGGCGCCTTGGAAGGGGACTTGCAGTCGGGATGGAGGAAGCAGTGTCCATGCAGGCAGATTCCTCTGCAGAAGGAAGAATGCAGAGGGGGCCGGAGAATGAATGCACTATGGAGTTCCTGGCACTAGCAAGATTCCCTGTCGGCTGATCGACACCAACAGTGAGCCCTGCTTGCAAGGAACCATTGTCAGCTCTCAGCTGTTCCTCTGCAGCCTCTTCCATACCTGACCCCACGCAGAATAATAATAATAATAAAAATCCATCCATTAGCACCTTAGAGACCAACTAAGTTTGTTCTTGGTATGAGCTTCCATGTGCATGCACACAAAAACTCATACCAAGAACAAACTTAGTTGGTCTCTAAGGTGCTACTTTCCTGCCAGCCTAGCAGTTCGAAAGCACATCAAAGTGCAAGTAGATCAATAGGTACTGCTTCGGCGGGAAAGTAAACGGCGTTTCCGTGTGCTGCTCTGGTTCTCCAGAAGCGGCTTAGTCATGCTTCCCACATGTACGCCGGCTCCCTCGGCCAATAAAGCGAGATGAGTGCCGCAACCCCAGAGTTGGCCACGACTGGACCTAATGGTCAGGGGTCCCTTTAAGGTATAGCTGTCAACCTTTCCTTTTTTTGTGGGAAATTCCCTTATTTCAGCGCCGTTTCCTGCTGCTTCCCACTGCTATCCTGGATTGTTAGATATCCTGTAGACTGTCTCTGGGACAGGTGAGGCTGCTGATCCCTTATTTTCAAATCTGAAAGTTGACAGCTACGCTTTAAGGTGCTACTGGAAGGATTATTTTAAAATTTTGTTTCGACTATGGCAGACCAACACGGCTACCTACCTGTAACCACACAGAATGTGATTTGTTGGAGTGAAGGCCAAGTGATCTAACTGGGACCCGCACGGGGTTATTTAGACCGGTGGGCTGAAAGTCTCTGCACCTCTGTACCTCCACCCTCCTGGACAGTTTCTGCTTGCTGTGGAGAGCCAGTTCTTCCCAGGGGGCCAAGGGTATGGGAGAGCACTCACCGGCATGGGGCACTGAAGAGGAGGAGGAGGAAGAAGAAGTGTGGAGCAGAGTCTCCTGCCAGGTGGCCCTTTGCAAGGGGGCCGCTGGGTTGCAGCCGCTGTTGTTGTTCAGGGAGTCCTGGTCATGCAGGGGAGGAAAAGAGAGCAGAGGTGAGTTAAAGAAAATTTTTAAAAGTATTTTTTGGGGGAAAAACCAGAGGCATTTCTGTTAGCTGTAGCAGGGGAAGAGACCCCAAGGAGAGACATTAAGTGGTTAATGTATGTGACAATAGCAGCAAGAACTCTTTTGGCCCAAAAACGGAAGTGACAGGAAATTGCTTCGTAAAAAGAGTGGCAGATGAAGATGATGGACTATGCAGAACTGGCAACGCTGACCAGGAAAATCCAAAACCAGCGTGATCAAGCTTTCAAAAAAGACTGGAGTAAATCTGTACAATATCCAAAGGATAACTGTAAAAAATTAACAACACTAGCAGGGTTGTTGTAAGAAAACTTACAAGGTGTATGATTTGTACCTTCTGCATATTTATTTGAAATTTTGTGATAAACGGAAGGAGTGAAACGTAAACTGCAAAACGTATAAATGCTATGAAGTAATCATGAACTATGAAAGTCATGAGACGGGATGGAGGAAAGTTGAAGCTCGATAGAGCAAATATGTAAAGAGTATACAGTAATGAGGATGTGTTTAAATGTGATAAAATGGAAACTAATAAATGTGTGTGTGTGTGTGTGTGTGTGTGTGTGTGTGTGTGAACCAGGCAAAAACATTCCTCTTCTCCCAGGCCTTGGGCTAATTAAACAATATATGGCCTTTTGGGGGGAAACAAGGGGGGGAAGAAATTTAATAAGAAGAATCACAGAATCGTAGGGTTGATACACCCAAAGGCCACCTATTCCAACCCCCTACAATGCTGGAATCACCAGAAGGCCCTCAGAGCTGGACCTCAGTGTCCGAGCAGAATGATGGGGGTGGAGATGCTCCTTTAGGTATACTGGACCGAGGCCATTCCGGGCTTTCAAGGTCAGCACCAACACTTTGAATTGTGCTCAGAAACATCCTGGGAGCCAGTGTAGGTCTTTCAGGACCGGTGTCGTGTGGTCTTGGCGGCCGCTCCCAGTCACCATTCTAGCTGCCACATGAAGCACAAATACTCCAAATTCTGGTATGAGGTTACCTGATTTGGATTAATGTGCAGATCAGAACATAGATGAATTTTGTGAAGCAACTCTTGAATTGGAGAAGTATCCAAGGGAATTTAAAATGGTGCCTTTCCAGGTGAAATGTGTTTGGGAATGCCTGCTTTTGGTGAGAAAACAGCTGCATCGCCAAACTTTTCTGCATTATTTAATTATTTCATAAAATTTGCACAACGCTTGATTGCAAAAAAAATCCAACCTCCTATTTTTACCCCATTGGAGGGATTGGATGAGCACCTGTCATGAATTGCCAGGGGTTGGGACTAGATGATCCATCGGGTCCCTTCCAACTCTACAGTTCTATGATTCCATGAAAGCAAAACAACAATGCCTCAAAGAGGTTTAGAAAAAAAGGATAAAAATAAAATTATCTTAGAAATGCAGAGTTGTAAGGTAATCCAGCCCAACTCTCTGAAATGCAGAAATCACAACTAAATTATCTACGACAGATGACCATCATTAATAAGAAAAGCTAATGATTAAAAACTCTTAAAAAGTTAACAATGGACTAAGAACAGAATTAAAACTCACACCAATATGATGTATAGATGGTATATTACACCGGTGAAACTTGCAAAAATGTATAAAACATGTAAGAAATGTTGGAAATGTAAAGAAAAAGATGGTACTTTTTATCACATGTGGTGGGAATGTAAAAAAGTGAAGAACTTCTGGGAACTGATTTATAATGAATTGAAGAAAATGTTGAAATATACATTTGTTAAGAAACCAGAGGCTTTTCTTTTAGGAATCATAGGAAATGAAATAAATAGAAAGGATTGTAAACTTTTCCAATATGCAGTAACAGCGGCAAGAATATTACTGGCCCAGAATTGGAAACAGGAACAAGTACCAACACTAGAGGAGTGGAGAATGAAGCTGATGGAATATGCAGAACTTGACAAATTGACAGGGAAGATCAGATATCTACGAGATCAAAAGTTTATCGAGGACTGGGGAAAGTTGGTGGAGTATTGGGAAGGAATAAGTGATAATGAAATAACGTTGGTGGCATTTAAAGAAGCTCTGTAAGAGCCTAAGAAATATTGCAAAAAAGAAAAACAGGTATGGAAGGGTATATACTAAAAGGCAATAGTAAATTCAGGAAATGTGTAATTAAAAAGTTTAATTCGGATGATTATCAGAGAGGCTGATGGAAGTCCAAAAGTGAAAAATTTGTTAAAGTTACAATGTGATGTGATATGTATTCTTAATGATGAAAATTAATAAAAATTATTTTTTTAAAAAAAAACTTTCCAAACATCTGGACAGGCTTTTCTACGCAAAAATGTTTTCAGCAGGCTGCAAAATAGCGTGCAGTGATATCAAGAGGCAGGGAGTTCCACAGGTGCTGCCAGCTGTGCGAAAATAACTTGAGTTCTTGCAAGTGTCCTCAGGTTTATTCCAGCCTGATCTGTGCACTGCCATAAGTGGCTTTAGGAAAGGGTTTTTATGTGAATGAATCGGAACCCGTCCGTTCATTGTTGACAAAAACCCGGGGCACTGGTGGTATAAGATGTTTTCATTCATCTTTTGGAATGCTAAGGTGCTTTCAGAAAGCGAGGCCTCTTTGCCGTTCCTCTGCCTTCCTGCCTCTCTTCCGCACGGCACATTATTCGGAATGCATATTTCGGAAAATTGCACTTGCAGCCTTGCCGACTGAGCCCTCTAGGGAGGGTTAATGACACAGCAGATTAAAGTTGGGGGGGGGGCGAGATTGGGAAAGATTAATTCCGAAAAGGGCTTAGTGACAAGCACATGAACTGACACGAGATGGGGGGGGGAGGGTTTGAAGCAGCTGCTTCCGTGGGAAAAGGAGGGAAGACTAAAGATGCACCGATCCAACATCCAGTTGGGTGCTTTTTGGAAGAAGGAATTGGAGAATCAGAGAATTTTAGACTTGGAAGGGACCCTGAGGATCATCTAGTCCAACCCCCTGCAGTGAAGGAGGCAGAGCTCAGCCTGTTTGAGTTGCTATCAGTTTCACATCATTCAAAGGTCCACTCAGCCCTATTTCCACCGTGTGTGTGTGTGTGTGCGCGCGCGCGCACGTACGCACACATAATAATAATAATAATAATAATAATAATAATTTATTATTTATACCCCAGCCACTCTGCGCAGCTCCCAACAGAATATTAAAAACACAATAAAACACCAAACATTAAAAGCTTCCCTAAACAGGGCTGCCTTCAGGTGTCTTCTAAAAGTCAGATAGTTGTTTATTTCCTTGACATCTGATGGGAGGGCGTTCCACAGGGCGGGCGCCACCACCGAGAAGGCCCTCTGCCTGGTTCCCTGTAACCTCACTTCTCGCAGGAAGTGTCGTATTATAATCAGGATCAAGAAAGTCAGCAGAGGGGGCATGGAAGTGACTTGAGAGCCTCAGACATCAGAACACCAGACTGAAGGTCAAGATTTAAAGGGAAGAAAGGACGGACACAACCCGAAACCAGGAAGAAAGGGACAATGGATAAAACTAGAAGAGAACTTTATATATATATATATATATATATATATATATATATATATATATATATTGTTATTTTTGTGTAATATTAATGAAATAATAGTTTGTGCCGGAAAGGAAATAATTGGCTTTAGCAGAAAGATTTGATTAAGTATTAAGTATAAATATAAATTTAAATTTTAAACTTTAAAGTTTATGGTTTCGAAGGTAAAAGATAAAGTTAAAGATAATATTCTTAAATTGAGAAAGATTGTTAAGATAAAGTATTTTTGACAAATATGGGAAGAATTTGCTGAAATAATGACTAAACTGGAATACAAAAAGCGAGGTATGAGGAGGTCTAAGACATAAGATAATGAAATGAAGTAATTGTGAATTTATATAGTTTTTTCTCTTTTTTCTTTCCTTTTTTGTCTTTTTTCTTTTTCTTTTTCTTTTTCTACTTGGTTGATATTTTTAAATGCTTTTGTATTTTTGAAAATTTGAATAAATATCATTTTAAAAAGAAAGAAAGAAAGAGTTAATAGGTAGAGGCTTATAAAAGGGCTTAGCCCGAGGTTTGGGTCGGTTGGTTTTAGTTGGTTGGTTGGGAAAGGCAGTTGGGAAAGCAGTTGGCAGACAGTTAGTGCAGTTGGTTCTTGTGTGAGAGGAGGTAGAAAAGTTAGAGGCAAGATAAAAATAAGACTAAGAAGGTAAAGAGTAACAAGGTTTTGAACGCAGTTAGAGTTTACTTGTGTCTGCAATAAACTACACTCTTCTTTGTTAACTTAAGAACCTGACTGAGACGAACTGATTTACCGGGGAGGACCTGGTTGGTGGCCGTGAGGCGACTGGGGGCTCCGTGCAAACGCCACACTGCCTCTCTGGGCATCGCAGGCGCTGCCATCCAAACTCTTGGACATCCTGTCAGATCTGGAAACCCATCTGTGCATCAAATAGGCCAGTGGTGGCAGCAGCAGCAGTTGCCAGGCAGGGAAGACTCCCTTCTCCCAGCCTCATTTTGGGGGTGCAAAGCAGGACTCTGCTCTCTGCTTGCAGCTTTTAATGCAGATGAAGAGCGACTCCTTCCTGGTTTATTTATGATGCGAAATGCTCCTGGAGTCAGTCCGTCTCTCTCGCTTGCTTGGATGGCTCAGGATGTGGGAATGTTCAGGGAGTCAGGATATACTGTTGAAGGGGTACAGTTAGGGTTACCCCAGAAAGCCCTAAAAAAACCTGTGAATCCCCCCCCCCCAGCCAGGCCTCGGCGTACGCATTTTAAAAACTGCATTTTCCTCTAAGACAAAAAGCACGAGCTAAGCAGTCCTCTTGGTAACAAAAACGCTGTAACAAACCCATAGCTGAGAACAGTAAAGCTTTTCGCTTCCCAGATCCCAGATAACCTTGTCCTGGTACATTGATTTGCAACATACTTCCGTGAACAGAGCCAGAGAACGAAAAGCAACATTTCTATGTATGAATCTGTGAAGGGGGAGAGGAAAAAAGGGGTTTGAAAAAAGGATAAAAACCTGCTTGTAAAATGTTTTCGGTGCGGCCTGTCTTTTGTGAACTGAATCACACAGGTGCCTCTGCCCCCCCCCCCCCCATGGCAGAATAAAACGCTCTTTCTCTGGATTAACCCCTTGGTGTTGTTTGGCTCCTTTTGTCTCGCTCGGTTGCAACAATTATTCCTACCCATGGATTAAAAAGGCTACATTGTCTATTAATATCTTTCCTAACTCGCGCTAGCAAGTTCCTTTACTTAGCAAAGTTTTACATTCCCCTTTTACATGCACAGCACATAGCTCTTTGCAGGCTTGTGTAAGCATCTCAATATTAGATTCCTAGTAAGCCCCCTTTATCGCGGGTGAATGGATGGACCATAAAGAAGGCTGACCGCCGAAGAATGGATGCTTTTGAATTGTGGTGCTGGAGGAGACTCTTGAGAGTCCCATGGACTGCGAGAAGATCAAACCTCTCCATTCTTAAGGAAATCAGCCCTGAGTGCTCACTGGAAGGACAGATCCTGCAGCTGAGGCTCCAAGACTTATGAGAAGAGAAGACTCCCTGGAAAAGACCCTGGTGTTGGGAAAGATGGAGGGCACAAGGAAAAGGGGAGGACAGAGGACGAGATGGTTGGACAGTGTTCTGGAAGCTACCAGCATGAGTTTGACCAAACTGCAGGAGGCAGTGGAAGACAGGAGGGCCTGGCATGCTCTGGTCCAGGGGGTCACGAAGAGGCGGACACGACTAAATGACTAAACAACAACAACAAACCTGCTGTTGCAGAATGCTTTGGGACCAAGTTGCTCCCAGGAGTTGCGTTTGCAAAACTCCGGGTGCCCAAGGCTCTTCTCCCAGACTTACCTGTGTGCCCGTCACGGTCAGGTTGAGAGTGGTAGGGCGATGCTTCTGGGTCTCCTCTGGGGTGGGAGAAGGGATTGGAGACCCCGAGGGTGAGGGGGGCACCTCCTCCAGCCCGTTCCCTTCCTCCTCCTCTTCGTTGTCATCGATCATCTCAAACTCCTGGAAATCGTCCTGGAAGGTGGAGATGGGGTTGGGCTGCTCACATCTCTCCAGCACCAGACAGTCCTGGCAGGGGGAGAAAAACAAAATCCTATTAGATATTTGGATATATTTGGGAATATGGGCTACAAATAAATTAAAAAATGTAGTCAAGCTGTTTTGTGTCTTGGAGAAAGAGCTGCAATTTTGGGATTCCTTACCTATCTCACAGTACAGGAGAATATCTACAGTAAAAAGGAGCGTCATGTTTTGAATCTTACTTATACTAAACATTCCATCAGTTGTCCCATTTGAAATCTCTTGCCCCCCCCCCAAAAAAAAAATTAAAGGGGAAAAAAACTGGATGTACATTTCCAAAATAGAAGATAAAAAACAAATAAAATAAAACCTACATACAGCAACTGTGTTTTGTGTTGTGTAGGCTCCTCTGGTGTAAGTCACGGGCCCCGCCTGCTAGCCTGCTCCCTAAAATATCCCTGGTTAGCTCCTTTCTATATATAGGGTGCCTACATTCTGCTCTTTATAATTATTAATAGCTTGCATCACATATTTACACCTATTATTATTTCATGTTCTAGCAAGTTTCTAGAGACTAGATTATGAGTCTTTGTAAACTGTGTTTCTAAAGGAACTTTTGTTTTTGCCAAATGCCATTATTAAGTTTGTTATGAATAAAAAATCATTTTAAGTTAGAGCTTAAGAATTATTTCACTATTAATATACTTCTTCTTAATTGTATTTCAGTTCAACAATTACTTTGATAAAATACCGTACATATTTTGTTATGTGCAAATGGCTTGAGATATGTATTAGGCCCATAAATGACCATATAGCATATATTCAACACAAAAAACAGCACCATTTTGTTGTGGACAAAGGACAGTTGGACATATCAAAGGCCCCATTACTTTCAGCAGCTGAGGGCCGCATCAAACCTAAATCCGGCCCTGAGCCATATTCATAGAGGAGAGGGCTGTCAATGGCTACTCACCAGAATGGCTCCACTCTGCCCTCTACAGTCAGAGGCAACAACAACAACAACAATAATAATTTATTATTTATACCTCGCCCATCTGGCTGGTTTCCCCAGCCACTCTGGGCGGCTTCCAACAAAGATTAAAAATACGGTAGTCTGTTAAACATTAAAAGCTTCCCTAAACAGGGCTGCCTTCAGATGTCTTCTAAAAGTCTGGTAGCTGTTTTTCCTCTTTGACATCTGGTGGGAGGGCGTTCCACAGGGCAGGCAACACCACTGAGAAGGCCCTCTGCCTGGGTCCCTGTAACTTGGCTTTTCGCAGGGAGGGAGTGACCAGAACGCCCTCAGAGCTGGACCTCAGCGTCCGGGCAGAACGATGGGGGTGGAGATGCTCCTTCAGGGATACAGGCCGTTTAGGGCTTTAAAGGTCAGCACCAACACTTTGAATTGTGCTCGGAAACGTACTGGGAGCCAGTTTAGGTCTTTCAAGACTGGTGTTATGTGATCTCAGCGGCCGCTCCCCATCACCAGTCTAGCTGCCACATTCTGGATTAGTGGTAGTTTCTGTGTCACCTTCAAAGGTAGCCCCACGTAGAGCGCATTGCAGAAGTCCAAGCAGGAGATAACCAGAGTGTGCACCACTCTGGCAAGACAGTCTGCGGGCAGGGAGGGTCTCATCCTGCATACCAGATGGAGCTGGTAAACAGCTGCCCTGGACACAGAACTGACCTGCGCCTCCATGGACAGCTGCAAGTCCAGAATGACTTCCAGGCGGCACACCTGGTCCTTTAGGGGCACAGTTGCCCCATTCAGGACCAGGGAGTCCTCCACACCTGCCCACCCCCTATCTCCCCAAAACAGTACTTCTGTCTTGTCAGGATTCAACCTCAATCTGTTAGCTGCCATCCAGCCTCCAACTACTTCCAGACACTCACACAGGACCTTCACCACCTTCCCAGTTGCTGGAAACCCCAGGAGGGGGGCGTTGCTTTGGTGCTCGGATCCTGAGTTCAGGCATCCCATAATGGGCATCTGGGTCGCCTCTGTGAGAAGAACAGGATGCAGGATCATATGGGCCACTGGCCCGATCTAGCAGCCTCTTCTTGTGTCCTTATCTTCTGCTCCACAATTTCCCAAGACGGAAAGTGCTGAGTGTCTTGTGCCTTCGCAGGGCGCGAAACTGCTGGCAGGGAAGTCTCTCTCCCTGACTCAGCAGCAGGGAATAGGCACTGACTCAGCAAACGCACCGCAGGTGACCTGTCAACCACCGGCTCTGCCGAAGGTGGCTTCTCAGCACCAGCAAGAGACCCACATGGGCTAAACAAGGAAGGGAAAGTCTCCAGACCCTCTTAACCAGGGGTCGGCAACCTAAGGCCTGGGGGCTGGATGCGGCCCAATCGCCTTCTCAATCCGGCCTGCGGACGGTCCGGAAATCAGCGTGTTTTTACATGAGTAGAATGTGTGCTTTTATTTCAAATGCATCTCTGGGTTATTTGTGGGGCCTGCCTGGTGTTTTTACATGAGTAGAATGTGTGCTTTTATGTAAAATGCATCTCTGGGTTATTTGTGGGGCATAGGAATCCGTTCATATTTTTTTCCAGCCCACCACATGGTCTGAGGGACAGCGGACCAGCTCACGGCTGAAAAAACTTGCTGACCCCTGCTCTTAACTCTGCAACTAATCTGGAATGTGACAGCCAGACTGGTGACTGGGAGTGGCCGCCGAGACCACATAACACCGGTCCTTAAAGACCTACATCGGCTCCCAGTACATTTCCAGGCACAATTCAAAGTATTGGTGCTGACCTTTAAATCCCTAAACGGCCTCGGTCCAGTATATCTGAAGGAGCATCTCCACCCCCATCGTCCAGCCTGGACACTGAGGTCCAAGGGCCTTCTGGTGGTTCCCTCCCTGCGAGAAGTGAGGTTGCAGGGAACCAGGCAGAGGGCCTTCTTGGTGGTGGCACCCGCCCTGTGGAACACCCTCCCACCAGATGTCAAAGGAATAAACAACTATCTGACATTTAGAAGAAATCTGAAGGCAGCCCTGTTCAGGGAAGTTTTTAATGCTTGATGTTTTATTGTGTTTTTAATATTCTGTTGGGACCCACCCAGAGTGGCTGGGGAAACCCAGCCAGATATGTGGGGTTATAAATAATAAATAATTATTATTACTCCAGGGGAAGGTGTAAAAATTGCCCACCCTCCCCCCCACACACACACTGGGGGCTTCAGTGATGCTCCTTGAGAGATCAAAGCTGCTTCTGTTTTGCTCTCCTGTACCTTTAGCAGTAGCCGAAAACACAGGAATTAAACAGGAATTTTCACCTCCTGTTGCAGGATCTGGTTCAACTGGGTTAATAATAATAATAATAAATTTCTGTGTGTCTGTGTGTGTGCATGGCAAAAATACATTCCTTAGACGCCTTTTCCCAAGTCTCACTCTAAAGGGCACCAGACATTTATCTAAGGCAGTGTTGGCCCTAAATAGCTGTGATTCCTGCTTGGCAGGGGGTTGGACTAGATGTCCCCTGGGGTCCCTTCTACAATTCTATGATTCTATGACTGGGAATCGCAAGCAGGGTCTGAGGCCTCCACTTGGCCACTGCGAGACAGGACCCCTTTGGCCTGGCCAAGCCGCTGCAGGGCTCTCCTTAGTTTCTCGTGATTCCTAAATGGAACCTCCATGGACAGAGCCAGTCTACTTGAGGATGGCAGCCAGCAAGAGGGGGAGGAGGCTATTGCTGTTGCATCCCACTTGTGTATCAGGCTGGCCTGATCCAGCAGGAAGATTCTGACATTCCTATTTCCATTGAAAGCAAAAGGAAAACCCGGGAAACAAATGTTTTGAGAGTTATTCGGGAGCAGAGGAGCTGCAAGTTGTGGAGCTCCCACAGAGCTGGGCTCTGGGGCTTCTGCAGGAAAGAGGACGTCGGTGACAGATCTGGTGTCCAAATGCCACCGATCCCTCCTTGACCCCGTCCACTGCCCCTCTCACCTTCTCATAGTGGTCCGAGTCGTAGTTAAGGCCGATGCCACAGTCGTCGGTGATCTCAGACAGATCTTCGTCATCAAATTCCTCCAGGCTGATGTCCTGAGGAGGCCTGGAGAAGAGAGAGGAGAGAGGGGGTGCCTGTTAGTGGAACGTTGTGAGATGGGGGACAGGGGCAGGGACAGGGCTGGATTTCGGCCCTCAGCTACTGAGGTAATGGGGCCCTTCATATGTCCAGCTGTCCTTTGTCAACAACAAATTGTCACTGTTTTTTGTGTGGAATATATGCTAGATGGTAATTTATGGACCTAATAAGTATCTCAAGATTCTCAAGAGTCCATGGAGTTTTCTTGGCAGGGATATGGGAGTGGCTTGCCGGTTTCTGCTCCAGGTGGATGACTCTTGAGACTCTTGAGAGTCCCATGGACTGCAAGAAGATCAAACCTCTCCATTCTGAAGGAAATCAGCCCTGAGTGCTCACTGGAAGGACAGATCCTGAAGCTGAGGCTCCAAGACTTTGGCCACCTCATGAGAAGAGAAGACTCCCTGGAAAAGTCCCTGATGTTGGGAAAGATGGAGGGCACAAGGAGAAGGAGACAACAGAGGACGAGATGGTTGGACAGTGTTCTCGAAGCTACCAGCATGAGTTTGACCAAACTGCGGGAGGCAGTGGAAGACAGGAGTGCCTGGCGTGCTCTGGTCCAGGGGGTCAGAAAGAGTCGGACACAACTGAACGACTAAACAACAACAATAGGTATCTCAAGCCATTTGCACATGTTGCCCTGCAACCAGTGCATGCAGAATGTAGGCACCCTATATATAGAAAGGAGCAAACCAGTGATATTTGAGGGAGCAGGCTAGCAGGCGGGGCCCATGACTTACATCATAGGAGTCTACACAACACAAAACACTGTTCCTGTATGTATGTAGGTTTTATTTTATTAGCTTTTTCTCTTCTATTTCGGAAATGTACATCCAGTTCTTTTTCCCTTTAAATTTTTTGAGGCCCCCAAGAGAGTGAGGCATAAGCTAGAACTTGTTTAGCTTAAACGTAAATCTTGCACTGGGCAGGACAATGGAATAAGGGACCACCAGGAAGGCTCCAGGCATCCCAACATTTAATTCAAAAGGGATCTTAACCGCCCTGAAAAATGCCGCTCTATCTTAGAATCATGGAATTGTATAGTTGGAAGGGACCCCAAGTGTCATCTAGTCTAACCCCCTGCAAAAAGTGTTCTTAAGATGCTGCTTCATAAATTAGAAGAATCATAGAGCTGGAAGGCTCATCTGGTCCAACCCCGGCAATTCAGGAATTTTTGCTCAGCACGGGTCTTGAACCCACGACCTGGAGGTTAACAGCCTCATACTCTACCCAATCAGCTGTCCCAGAGCTTTGCTGAACAGTTCAGCCTTCTCACTCACAGCCTAAGCCCAGTCTCCCTCCCTGCTCTTCCATAAATTAGCCAAGCGTTTTCCTCTAGCTCTAAGAAACTCAGGCCTGGGAGGACTCTTCCAAAGCTGTTTGGCAGCGGAACAGACGCACCCCTTCCTGGACTCTCTAACCCTTCCTGGACTCTCTAACCCTCAGAACTTGTGGGGGGCCGGACTATATTTTGGAAAAAAAAGATGAACGAATTCCTATGCCCCACAAATAACCCAGAGATGCATTTTCAATAAATGCACACATTCTACTCATGTAAAAACATGCTGATTCCCGGACTGTCCGCGGGCCGGATTCAGAAGGCAATTGGGCCAGATCCGGCCCCCGGGCCTTAGTTTGCCTACCTATGCTCTATCAAGCTGAGCCTACCCACCTGCGGGCTGGCTTCTTGTGGTGGTTTTCCTCACCGTTTAATCTTAGAAGGCGAATTCATCTTTTGCACAAATGCAAAATCTCTCTGCCCACGCAGCAAAAGTCTCTCCCAACCCTCTCCCAGAGAGAAATAGTGGTCCTTTGTGGGGGGCGAAATAATTATACGCCCGTCTTTCTCCCAACTCACTGGCTCAGTGGGGGTGGGGAAAGCAATTGGGAGACCCCCAGCTGTGCTCTCTTCCTTGTAGACAAAACAGCAGCCGCCCTCCATCTTCCTTCATTATCCCATGTGTTATTAAGTACATCGCGCTTGCAGCATCCCTGCAGAACAAAGTGAGCAGCTTACGATCTGAGCCAGCAGTTCCCAAAGTGGGGGGGGGGCTCTAAGATGCAAGGGGTGTCGGCAATGGGGGGAAGCGCTGGAGGTGTAAACGGCTATCAGACTTCGAAAAGCTGGTATCCCAGCATCCAGTTCCTCCATTTTGTTGCCTTAATCAAGGTAACTAGTTTTAACCGGATCCTGCATAAATGTGAAATTTCTTGTTCTGAATTTCGTGGTTGGGGGGGCGGTTATCTTCCTGAGTAGGTCTGAAGCAAAGCACTGTTCTGAATTATTATTTTTGGGGGGACATTTGGGGTGAGATTATGGAACCGACGAGGCAGGTTTGCGAACCACAGGTCTAAAAAATAAATAAATTCATCAGAATGTACTGTTTCTGATACATCTGGCATTTCTTCTGCTCCTTAGATAAGCCTGTTATCTCATCTGCCTTCCACACCTCCTCACCAAGCCCTGGGCTCTCTGCACCAGCCAGGCCTTAATTGCCCGACATGCCGTCATTAATGTTTCTTGCAATTAACATTTTCACAGTAGTAATACGATTTTCCCGCAAATCCTCATGTATGTTAACCACAGGCTTTATATAACCAGAGAAATGCTTGGCTGCTGTACAAGCGCCAGAGATTCCAGTGGAGCTGGGCTGCCCCAATGCCAGGTGCAAGGGGCACCCATCTGTGTGGCATGGAGGAAATTGACAGAGAGAAGAATGGGGTTCAGGACAGCTAAAAGAAAGCACTTCTTTGGGCGCCACATAAACTATGGAACTCACTGCCACAGGGAGCAGTCATGGCTGCCAACCTAAAAAAGGATTGGAAAAATTCATGGAGGAATGGGCTATATATATATATATGATTTCTTAGTTTACAAAAATACTTGCATTGTCTCTTTTTTCAAGTTGTGTTTCCTACAGATCAGTTTCATTTGTTGTGAGACATTAGTGTTGCATAAAGTGTTAGGTTAGGAAGAAAAGAGGGGGGAAGAGGGGGAGGGGGAATGGTGAGTGGGGTGGGGTGAGGTGGCAATGCTTCTATTCTTCTACTTAGTATATGTGTGGGGTTTTGTGTCAGCATCACTTGTGGGGGGTTCTCTAATAATAATAATAATAATAATTTATTATTTGTACCTCGCCCATCTGGCTGGGTTTCCCCAGCCACTCTGGGCGGCTTGCAACAGAAATTAAAAATACATTAAAACTATTTGCTTGTTGTATTTCCTTGGTGGTGAGAGAGGTTGCGGGTGGCCTAGGGCAGGGGTAGGCAAACTAAGGCCTGTGGCCCAGATGCTGCCCAATCGCCTTCTCAATCCGGCCTGTGGATGGTCCGGGAACCAGCATGTTTTTACATGAGTAGAATGTGTCCTTTTATTTAAAATGCACCTCTGGGTTATTTGGGGGCATAGGAATTTGTTCATATCCCCCCCAATATAGTCTGGCCCCCCACAAAGTCTGAGGGATAGTGGACTGGCCCCCTGCTGAAAAAGTTTGCTGACCCCTGGCCTTGGGTGTGGTTGGTTGTCTTTGGTTGGCTATAGTGAGATTTGTTTTTGTGTGTGAGTGGGGTGTGTGTGTGTGTGTGTGTAGCAGGAACCCCCCCCCCATCATTCAGTTTGTACAAACTTCACACACACTCACACTCACACACTACATACGCTACGCTTCTGTTATAAATTCATAGAAAATCAATCATACATCGGATTTGCACTGTTCCACTTTTATTTTACTCCATGAAGGAAGGACTACAAAATGGGGAAGGTTTGATACAGGGCAGCCATAATCCCTTCACCATCCCAGCACATCCACAGGAGCCCTGTCTAGTTGCTATGCCAACCCTGATGGTCCTAGACAGAAGACAATCAAGATCACAAAGAGCTTGCATATGGGAGTGGATTCAGCTTGGACTGGAACAAAGGACACTGATCAGATCTTCCCTCTGGGGGCAGGAAACTGCCAACTCCCCTTTGTCTCCTGGAAGTGACTCATGGGGAGGGGGAGAGAAGGGAATCAGCCAGGTGACAGGACACTCAGGTTACCACCGCAACTCCTCCCTCAACCCCTCCTTTCTGTAATGTATGCATGATGTTTCTGGGGGTGGGCTTGACCTAGAGGAGGGGAATTTCAAAAGTTTTTATAAGGTCTTGCACACCATTTTTCTGTGTCTTTTCTCTCACCTGCAAGTGAGGGGAGCACCCTGTTGCAACACTCAATAAAGGCCAAGCCTACAGGCTGCTGATTTGCTCCAATTTACTCTGGTTGGTGTCGTTACTTTTTGTCCAAGGGAGCCCTCGGAGTTTTCCGGTAACATGTGTATTTTTGGATCAGGTTAGCCAGATTGATTCGTATGCTGTCGGCAGATTCTTGTCGTTGTCTTGTTGGGCTACATATGCGATAAAGGGGACTCATACCGGGGTGAAGGTGTCCTCTTCTATTTGTCCCCATGTCAGTTTCAGTTTACAGTGGACATTCGGGTTGCGAATGTGATCCGTGCGGGAGGCACGTTCGCAACCTGCAACATTCGCAACCCGCAGCGCCGCATCTGTGCACATGCGGGTTGCGATTCGGTGCTTCTGCGCATGTGCAAAGCATGATTTAGCACTTCTGCGCATGCGCAACTGCCGAAACCCGGACGTAACCCATTCCAGTACTTCCGGGTTTCAGCACGTCTGTAACTCAAAAATACGCAAATTGAAGCGTCTGTAACCCAAGGTATGACTGTACTGGTTAGTTTTTCTAATAAGGCTGTTTCCCATACTTTGGTCCTTTGGTCCATGCTTCCTCCTGACAAGTCTCTCCAGTGTCTGGCTAGGATGCTTCTGACTGCTGAGAGTAGGTGGGCTATGAGCTTTTTGTGATGTGAATGGGCATTATGGTCTGGGAAGATGTTCAGTAGGGCCAGTTCTGGGGTGACTTCTAATACTTGCTTAGTTATTTTGCATATTTCTGGTATGACTGATGTCCAGAAGAGTTGGATTTTGGGGTGCCTACTAGCCAGGAAGGCTGTGTTCTGCTTCTGAATCCAAGTTGCTGGAAACTGCAGAGTCAGGAGAGTTCTTCTTGCGCTCCGTTCCTGCTTGCTGGTTTCCTACAGCACATGCAACTGTTCAGCAGCTGTGAGAACAGGATTCTGGAGGAGATGGGCCAGATTGAGGTTTGATGAGGCCCTAAGCGACTGAAGGTAATGGGGCCCTTAATGTCCAGCTGCTTTTTGTCAACAACAAATGGTCGCTGTTTTTTGTGTTGAATATATGCTATATGGAAATTTATGGACCTAATAGGTATCTCAAGCCATTTGCACATAACAAAATATGTATTTTATCAAAGCACCGTATTTTTCACTCTATAAGACGCACCAGGCCACAAGACGCACCTAGTTTTTGGAGGAGGAAAACAAGAAAAAAAAAATATTCCGAATCTCAGAAGCCAGAACAGCAAGAGGGATCGCTGCGCAGCGAAAGCAGCAATCCCTCTTGCTGTTCTGGCTTCTGGGATAGCTGTGCAGCCTGCATTCGCTCCATAAGACGCACACACATTTCCCCTTACTTTTTAGGAGGGAAAAAGTAAGTCTTATAGGGCAAAAAATACGGTAATTGTTGAAAAGTCCATGCAGAATGTAAAAGGTAAAGGTAAAGGTACCCCTGACCGTTGAGTCCAGTTGCAGATGACTCTGGGGTTGTGGCTCTCATCTCGCTTTATAGCCGAGGGAGCCGGTGTTTGTCCACAGACAGTTTTCCGGGTCATGTGGCCAGCATGACTAAGCCGCTTCTAACCATGACTAACCAGAGCAGTGCATGGAAACACCGTTTACCTTCCCGCCGGAGTGGTACCTATTTATCTACTTGCACTTTGACGTGCTTTCAAACTGCTAGGTTGTCAGGAGCAGGGACCGAGCAACGGGAGCTCACCCCGTTGCGGGGATTCGAACTGCCGACCTTCTGATCAGCAAGCCCTAGGCTCTGTGGTTTAACCCACAGTGCAGAATGTAGGCACCCTATATATAGAAATGAGCAAACCAGTGATATTTTAGGGAGCAGGCTAGCAGGCGGGGCCCATGACTTACATCATAGGAGCCTAAACAACACAAAAACACTGTTGCTGTATGTAGGTTTTATTTTATTTGCTTTTTTATCTTATATTTTGGAAATGTACATCCAGTTCTTTTTTCCCCCACTGGGGCCGTAAGCTATAGCTTGTTTAGCTTATACGTAAATCCGGCACGGAGATAATAATAATAATAATAATAATAATAATAATAATAATAATAATTTATTATTTATACCCCGCCCATCTGGCTGGGCCTCCCCAGCCACTCTGGGCGGCTTCCATAGAAACCAAAAATACAGTAAAATATCACACGTTAAAAACTTCCCTGAACAGGGCTGCTTTTAGATGTCTTCTGAATGTCAGGTAGTTGTTTATCGCTTTGACATCTGTTGGAAGGGCGTTCCACAGGGTGGGCGCCACTACCGAGAAGGCCCTCTGCCTGGTTCCCTGTAGCTTTGCTTCTCTCAATGAGGGAACCGCCAGAAGGCCCTCGGCGCTGGACCTCAGTGTCCGGGCAGAATGATGGGGGTGGAGATGCTCCTTCAGGTATACTGGGCTGAGGCCCCGGCCTGATCCAGTAGGCTCTTTTCATGCTCTTATCTGGTGGCAGTGGACGGGCGAGGCCTGAGCGAAAGGGCCCATCCCCCCACCACGACTTAGGCTGACCTGCTTCCATCTTTGGGCATCATGGCTCTTTGGAGATCCTCCACAATCTGACACCCTCCAGGTGTTCTGAACTACAATTCCCATCAGGCCCAGCCAACTGTGGCTGAAGGTGATGGGAGTTGCGTGTATAGTCCAAAACAAGACCTTGCCTCTTCCTCTCAGGTCCACCCTGCCTGCTCCCTCACTCATCTGATGCTGCAGAGGTTAGCGGCAAAGGTAAGAATCTGCCCAATGGGACCTGTGCCAGATCCATATTCCTCTCCTGATTTATTAAGCTCTGTGCTCGCCCTGCCTCCTTTAATAGCTTGCAGTGCTTTCCTGCCTCTTGAAGAGAGAAAAGCATTAGCCTGCAACGTCAAACGGTCAGCAGCTGCAGCAGCACCGAGATTTCATTTAAGCTAAGGCTCGAATCCGGTTTTTAGGGCCAGTATCAGCACTGGCAAAACAAAAGGGACCTGATGACAAAGAAGGGCATTGCTGAGCATGTGCAGAGTGTATGTCACTCACTACCAATGAGTAATGAACTGCACATCAGGATTTAGGGTGCCCAGTGAGCTCTCTCTTTCAGAATTAGGCAGTCAGTGGAGCCCAGTGGTACCCAAGGTGGAGATTTCTGTCCCTTGGAGGAGAATTACCATATTTTTTGTCCTATAGGGCGCACCGGCCCATAGGATGCAGCTCGTTTTTGGGGGGGGAAATGAATAAAAAAAAATCATTCCCCCCCCCCTAGCCACGGGGCTGGGACGGGGGAAGCCCGAGCTTCCCCCAACCCCAGCCCCCAGAACAGGCTGCTGCCCGCAAGCCTTGCGAGCCCGCGGGAACTCCCACCGGGTGTGCAAGGTTCGCGGACACCTGCGCGAAGCACGGTACGTCCTCCAGAGGGCGTCCCGTGCTTTGGGCTGCAGGCTGCTGCCCGCAAGCCTTGCAAGCCCGCGGCAACTTCCCCCGGGCGCGCAAGGCTTGCGGATAGCTTCCTGAAGCCTGGAGAGCGAGAGGGGTCGGTGCGCACCGACGCCTCTCGCTCTCCAGGCTTCAGCGAAAGCCTGCATTCGCCCCATAGGACGCACACACATTTCCCCTTCATTTTGGAGGGGGGAAAGTGCATCCTATAGGGCGAAAAATACAGTACCTAGGAGAGTCCTAAGAGGCAATGGGGGTGGTGGTGGGAGCTGGAGGAGGTCCCTCTGAGCACAGTGATTGCTTCTTTATTAATTTATCTAGAGGGTCTAGAGCAAAACACCCTCCTCAATTCTTATTGAAAATTTTACTGCCCTCAGAGAGGAATACACCGAAGAAGAAGAAGAAGAAGAGGAGGAGGGGGGAGGGGGAGGAGGGGAGGGGGAGGGGGAGGAGGGGGAGGAGGAGTAGTTTGGATTTGCTATCCTGATTATCGCTACTCGAAGGAGTCTCAAAGCGGCTAACGATCTCCTTTCCCTTTCTCCCCCACAACAAACACTCTGTGAGGTGAGTGAGGCTGAGAGACTTCAGAGAAGTGTGACTAGCCCAAGGTCACCCAGCAGCTGCAGGTGGAGGAGCGGGGAAGCGAACCCAGTTCACCAGATTACGAGTCCACCACCGCTCTTAACCACTCCACCACACTGGCAAGAAAATCACCTGTGTTGCAGAACAGAACACTCTGAACAACAACAAGCAACACATTGGCTAATAATGTACTGACAATATTTGTATAACACTATTGTTGTTGTTGTTTAGTCGTTTAGTCGTGTCCGCCTCTTCGTGACCCCCTGGACCAGAGCACGCCAGGCCCTCCTGTCTTCCACTGCCTCCCGCAGTTTGGTCAAACTCATGCTGGTAGCTTCGAAAACACTGTCCAGCCATCTCGTCCTCTGTCGTCCCCTTCTCCTTGTGCCCTCCATCTTTCCCATCATCAGGGTCTTTTCCAGGGAGTCTTCTCTTCTCATGAAGTGGCCAAAGTCTTGGAGCCTCAGCTTCAGGATCTGTCCTTCCAGTGAGCACTCAGGACTGATTTCCTTCAGAATGGAGAGGTTTGATCTTCTTGCAGTCCATGGGACTCTCAAGAGTCTCCTCCAGCACCAGAATTCAAAAGCATCCATTCTTCGGTGATCAGCCTTCTTTATGGTCCAGCTCTCACTTCCATACATCACTACCTTGAAAGCCATAGCTTTAACTATACGGATTTTTGTCGGCACTATGCTGTTTCAGAATTCATAGACAGAAGACATATAATATGTGCATGGAGTCACAAACTAATAAAAATCAAATAAATGTTCCATGAACAGGAAGGGTAGGGGTGGTAAGTCACTGTCAAGGATCACTGAAATGGAGGCAGAAGCCCTTTCCACAGTCAATATCCTACAAACGTGAGATGATGGGTGCTCTGAATGCCACAATAGGGTGCTCTGAGCACAGCAGCAGACAGAACACTTCTTCCAAGATAATGAACTGTTTCAATGATAATTCTTCATCAGCAAATTAATAGCCCCCAAAAGTACATCAAATGGCCATGGATCAGTTATCACTAAAAAGTGCAGTAAGCTGATGCATTTGATATACTGTATTTTTCGCCCTATAGGACGCACTTTTTCCCCTCCAAAAGTGAAGGGGAAATGTGTGTGCGTCCTATGGGGCGAATGCAGGCTTTCGCTGGAGCCTGGAGAGCGAGAGGAGTCAGTGCATACCGACCCCTCTTGCTCTCCAGGCTTCAGCAAGCTATCCGCAAGCCTTGCGAGCAGCAGCCTGCAGCCCGAAGCACGGAGCGCACTCCGGAGCGCACCCTGGGCTTCGGGCAGATGTCCGCAAGCCTTGCGAGCCCGCGGCAGTTCCCGCCGGGCTCACAAGGCTTGCGGATAGCAGCCTGTTCTGGGGGCTGGGGTGGGAAATATATATATATCCCCAAAAAAACTAGGTGCCCTATGGGCCAGTGCGCCCTATGGGGCGAAAAATACGGTACTTTTGGGGACTATTAATCCATTTCAGGGATTTTGACAGTGCCTTACCATTCCTACCATTCCTGTTCATGGAACATTTATTTGATTCTTATTAGTTTGTGACTCCATGCACATATTACACGTCTTCTGTTTATGAATTCTGAAACAGTGCTATAAAAATATTGTCAGTATATTATTAGCCGACATGTTGCTTGTTGTTGCTCAGAGAAGAATGGCAGACAAAACTGATGGAGTATGCAGAGATGGCGAAACAGACGGGGAAGATCAGAAACCAGGAAGCTCAATTATGGTATTTTTAAAAGACTGGAGTAAATTCCTAAGTTACTCAAACGACCACTGTAAACAGTTAAAATCATTGACAGGGATGTGATGACACTTGTAATGTGGAATTAATGACAGTACCTATGGATATGTAACAGATGGATAATGGTAAAAGATGCAGAAAATCTAATTTTAAATACGGAACCCAGGAAGGGAGGGAAGGAGGCTCGAACGTTCAAAAGAGCCTTTTGTTTTAATGTTTGAAATGGTGAAAGTTAAAATGTATAAAATTATGTAAAACTAATATATATATATAGATATATAGATATATATATATAAAGTTTTTCTGCCCTCGTCGCTTTCAAAACCATTTCCTTTGGCCATTTACAATTCTGAGTCATCACAAGATAGCCAATTATTGGTAATAGCTGGCGCCGCTGGATCAAGTTCAGTTCAGTTGAATTAATTAAACGAAATAGTTTTAACTGGAGTTTGACTAAAGGTGCAATTGAGTCTTCCTATTTTGAATTTCTTTGTGTTATTATCTTCCTTAGTGGGTCGTGCAAACCACTATTTGGAATAATAATTTTTTTATCGGGTACGATAGGGGCCCTGGGGTTAGGTTTATGCCATTCTATTTTGCTAGAAAAAGAGGTGCTGGAACTCACCAAGAACGCCTACCTCAGGGATCGGTAACCTAAGGCCCATGGGCCAAAAGTGGCCCACGGAGGCCGTTTAACCAACCCATGAGTCGCCCGCTTGGTGAGTCTCCCTGCGCTGCGCTAAAGCGGCACAGCGCGATGTGGGGACTCTCTTCAGCGGCTCTGGAAATCGCTTCTGCACATGCCCAGACGCCGGAAATCACTTCTGCACAGGCACGATTTTTGGCATCTGGGCATGCGCAGAAGTGATTTCCGGCACCGAGGACATGTGCAGATGTGATTTCTGGTGTTGCGCTGCGCCAGTACGGCCCACGGAGGATCTCCGCAGGTCCATGCCTGGTAAGCCTTGCCAACCCCTGACCTAACTCTTTCTCTTAGAATGGCAATGGTGCCCACCTGAGAGGTGCCAGAATTGAGTTCTGGTGAGTTCCGGCTGGAAAAAAACCCCTGGGTTTATGGAACCAGGGGGGAGCCTCCCCCCAAAAAAATTTGGTTGCCACTGGTGTAGCCTGACAAAGAGGACTGGGCCCCTTGGCTGCTTCCAGCCTTCTGAAGTCGTTTTCTTCAGTCGGGGAAGATGATAAAATGAGAAGGAACTAGACTAGAGTCTGAAAGGGATTAGAAAACACAAACTGACAAGACAGGCCAGAGGCAGCGGTGTAGCGTGGGTTGTCAGCACCCGGAACAAAGCAAGTAATTTGCACCCCCTAACCCAGGGCAAGGCAAGTAATTTGCGCCCCCTAACCCGGGGCAAGGCAAGTAATTTGCGCCCCTAACCCCTAACCTGCCGCTGCTGCCAGCTTCTTCTTGCTGCTGCCTCTACGGTTCCCATCATCCCTGACCACTGGTCCTGTTAGCTAAGGATGATGGGAGTTGTAGTCCCAAAACATCTGGAGGGCCGAGTTTGCCTATGCATGGGCTAGGGTATTGTTTAGGGGTTTTTGTTGGGCAGGGATTGTTGCTGTTACTGATACAATCGTACCTTGGTTTTTGAGCAGCTTAGTTCTTGAACGTTTTGGCTCCTGAACGCCACAAACCTGCAGTGAATCAGAAACCACACTTTGGTTTCTGAATGTTTTGGAAGTCGAACGGACTTCTGGAGTGGACTCCGTTCGACTTCCAAGGTACGACTGTATTAATTTTCGGTGTCTTTATTTTAGATCTTATGATTTATGTGGAAATTGCTCTGTTTGGTTGTGTGCTTTTTGATATTATATTTATTGTTTATGACTACTTTTGCTACGTTTGTAATTATGTAATTGTTCATATTTTGTAAGCCACCTTGAGGATGGTTTTATGTTTGGAAAGGTGGCATACAAATAAAATGACTGATTAACACCCCAACAGATCTTGCTTCTCTATTACACACAGCTTTTGATCCATCTTCTCACCAGTTTCTAGCTTAGCTCACGCAAAACCCTTTGGCTATTGTTCTCCCATCTAGTAATTAGGTGATGGGGGCAGTAAAGGCACACCCGTTAGCCTTGGTTGTAGCTCTTGCAACCTGACTTCTTCTTTTAGGATGTTGATGAGGACACTTGAGGCCAGATAAGGTCAATCTCTTACAAAGAAACTTTTCTGGCTAGTTCAGCAATGGAGTCCTCTATTGGGTTCTAACTCTCACTGGGCGCAGGACCCCAAGAATTGGAAGGGAGCCAAGGGTGTCATCCAGACAGACCCCCCCCCAAACCCACATCATTATTATTGCCCCCCCCCAAGTCCCAGATAAGAGGCTCCCATTAAAAGGTAAAGGGTAAAGGGACCCCTACCATTAGGTCCAGTCGTGGCCGACTCTGGGGTTGCGGCGCTCATCTCGCTTTATTGGCCGAGGGAGCCAGTGTACAGCTTCCGGGTCATGTGGCCAGCAGGACTAAGCCGCTTCTGGCGAACCAGAGCAGCGCACGGAAACGCTGTTTACCTTCCCGCCGGAACGGTACCTATTTATCTACTTGCACTTTGACATGCTTTCGAACTGCTAGGTTGGCAGGAGCAGGGACCGAGCAACGGGAGCTCACCCTGTCGTGGGGATTCGAACCGCCGACCTTCTGATCGGCAAGTCCTAGGCTCTGTGGTCTAACCCACAGCGCCACTCGCATCCCAGATAAGAGGTTCCCATTAATGTAATCCAAAATACCACCAGTCTGCTGATGCCAGGACAGTCCTTGGCACCAGCTGGGCAAGGTGGTTCTGCTGCCTTGGGGACAGGACAGGCTGGCTGATGTAACGAGAAGGCAAAGCAAATCCTTCTCAGCTTGCCAAGTCGGCACCACAGTCTCTCGAGCTGCACATTTGTGACCACCCAGCAAATTCTGACCCTCCGTCAGATGTCTTGCCCGCTTGGCGAAGGAGGGAGGCAGAGCGGGAGCAGTGCCAAAGTTGCTTAAATGACTCGGCAGTGGAAAAGAGGCTCATTTTCTCTGGCAGCCGAGCAAGGGTCAGGCTTTCTGATAAGGTTAGCCTTGTGGATAAGAAAAGAAATTGACCCCCAGGGAATTGACTCTGAGTTCTCCTGTGGGTCTCCTGACGGATGGATGGAAGGACGCCTGAGATCTGTGTGAGAGATTTGAACAGGATTCTGCAGTACGACCTTCACAGACTGGAGAGCTGGGCACAAGCTAACAAAATGAATTTCAATAGGGGCAAATGTAAGGTCCTGCCCTTAGGCAGGGAAAACCAGATGCACAGATATAGGATGGGGAAACACCTGCCTTGATAAGGGTACATGTGAAAAAGATCTAGGGCTCTAGGTAGATGTCCCCTCCCCTTTAGGGTTTGTTTGTTTGTTTGTTTGTTTGTTTCATAAAATTTATGCCCAGTTTGACCTTAAAAGCAAACAAGCCTCAAAGCAGTTTACAAAAAGATACAAACAAGAAAATAAAAAAATATAATACAACTGTACCTTAAAAAGGTAAAGGGACCCCTGACCATTAGGTCCAGTCGTGGCCGACTCTGGGGTTGCGGCGCTCATCTCGCTTTATTGGCCGAGGGAGCCGGCGTACAGCTTCCGGGTCATGTGGCCAGCATGACTAAGCTGCTTCTGGCGAACCAGAGCTGCGCACGGAAACGCCATTTACCTTCCCGCTGGAGTGGTACCTATTTATCTACTTGCACTTTGACGTGCTTTTGAACTGCTAGGTTGGCAGGAGCAGGGACCGAGCAACGGGAGCTCACCCCATCGTGGGGATTCGAACCACCAACCTTCTGATTGGCAAGCCCTAGGCTCTGTGGTTTAGACCACAGCGCCACCCACGTCCCTCAACTGTACCTTAAAGCAGACAAAAGCTAAAATATAAAAACGGATTAAAATCAACAACTTCCTAAGCATCTGGGTAAGTTTGCCTAAAGAAGGTTTTTAGCAGGTGCCAAAGAGAGAAGGGTGAAGGCGACTGCCTGATTTCAGCAGGCAGGGAGCTCCAAAGCGCAGGTGCTGCCATGCTGAACGATCAAATTCTTACAAATACAGAATGGGCGCTATGTGTCGTCAGTAAGAATGCCACGCACTGAAGCAGTTGTGTGGGCTCATGTGGGGTAAGGCGATCTTGGGGGTAACCTCTTTCGGTCTGGCTGGGTTTTTGTTATTTTAAAATCTGCCTAATGCTAAATACCGTATTTTCTGCTCTATAAGACGCACCAAACCATAAAACGCACCTAGTTTTTGAAGGAGGAAAACAAAATATATATATATTCTGAATCCCAGAAGCCAGAACAGCAAGAGGGATCCCTCTTGCTGTTCTGGCTTCTGGGATAGCTGTGCAGCCTGCATTCGCTCCATAAGACGCACACACATTTCCCCTTACTTTTTAGGAGGGAAAAATGCATCTTGTAGAGCAAAAAATATGGTATGTGCACACCCAGCTAGGCAGGCATAACCTTGAGAGGGTCAGATGTGCAAAAAAAGAAAAGGAAAAAAGAGTGAAATATACATTTGTGAAAAAAACAAAAACCCAGAAGCCTTCCTACTTGGTACTGTAGGTAATGAAATACATAAGCAAGATAAAAGAATGTTTTTATATGCAACAACTGCAGCAAGATTATTATTAGCCCAACGATGGAAGCAGAAAGAGATGCCTACGAAAGAAGATTTGATGGACTATGCTGAGTTGGCTAAACTAATTGGGGAAATTCGGAACCAGCAAGACCAAACTTTCCTGAAAGACTGGAATAAATTTATGGTGTATTTGAAGGACAACTGTAAACAACTGACATCGCTAGTAGGGTTACAAGAAGTTTTGTAAGGATAATTTTATTAATTATTGCAAGGTATAATTTATAATTTTTATTTATGAAAAGGATTTAATAGTAATAACTATAATATCTGAAGGCAGCCCTGTTTAGGGAAGTTTTTAATATTTAATGCTGCATTGTTTTTAACACTTGATTGGAAGCTGCCCAGAGTGACTGGGGAAACTCAGCCAGATGGGCGGGGTATAAATTATTATTATTATTATTATTAATAAAATGCAATATCAGAGAGTAAGTTGGAAAACCATCAGCCGAGGAGGATGGAAGCCATAGGCTAGGGTAGCCAAATATTTGCTATGTTATATATAAGTCGGAAGTTATTTTTAAAAATATGTGGAAAAATCAATTGAAATTATTTTTTTTTAAAAAAAACGATTTATAATGAAATGAAAAAGGTATTTAAATATACCTTCTTGAAGAAACCAGAGGCCTTTCTCCTGGGCATGGTTGGCCAATTGGTGCCAAAGAAGGACAGAACTTTTTTTTATGTATGCTACAACAGCAGCAAGAATACTGATTGCAAAATATTGGAAGACACAAGATTTACCCACTCTGGAAGAATGGCAGATGAAGATGATCGACTATATGGGACTGGCAGAAATGACCGGCAGAATCTGAGACCAGGGAAAAGAGTCGGCGGAAGAAGATTGGAAGAAATTTAAAGACTATTTACAGAAATACTGTAAAATTAATGAATGTTAGAATGATGTTGGATAGAAATTAAGTGGTTTCCAGCTTTAATGCTTAAGAGATATAAAAAAAAGGTCTAGAAATAAGTAATAACTAATGGTGAGGATTTGCTGAACTAACATTTTGAATTGGAATACAAGAAAGGAAGGTATGAGGAGGTCTGGAAAATATGTTAAAAGAAAATAAGTAATGAAAACGTTATTTATTTTTAAATTATTTTTGTATTTTTGTATTTTTGTTGTTTTTCTTCTTTTTTCCTGTTTTGTCTTGTATTGTGTTGTTGTTTTTTGGAAAACTTTAATAAATATTCTTAAAAAAAAAAAAAGACAGGCACGTGCACCATCTGGTTAAAAAGGAAAAGAAAAACTAAGCTCTGCCAAGAGACGAAGGAAGAAGCTGAGGCGAAGGTGAAAACAAGCAGGTACAGTCCGGCCCCTGGAGAGCAATTTCTCTCTGCTGCCTGCTCTCCACCATTAAGTGTTGCTAGCAACTAATGCAAGGATGTTCTTGGATTCAACTCCTGCAGCACAATATTCCCGGCATGAGCAAAACAGTTCCTAGGGGGCAGACCCCCGCCATATGCTGAAAGCACAGTCAGTGAAGAGGCAAAGCACATGATCTATAGGAAAGGAGAATGCGGCTCAACATTAGGAAGAACTTTGTGAAAGTAAGAGCAGAACGGACTCTCTTAAAAGGCGACAAACTCCTCACTGCTGGAGATTTGAAAACAGAGGTTGGGGGGGGCCATCTGTTACGAGTTCTTTAGCTGTGATTCCTACATTGCAGAGGTTTGGATAAGATGATCCTTGGGTGAGGGATGGTGGTGGTTACGATCTAATAGAGTATTCTGTTGCTGAACCAATCCACAAGTTTCTTGGTAAAACAGTAAAAAAAAAAGGTAAAGGACCCCTGGACAGTTAAGTCCAGTCCAAGGCGACATTCATCTCGCTTTCAGGGCGAGGGAGCCAGTGTTTGTCCACAGAACGTTTTCCAGATCATGTGGCCAGCAGGACTAGACCACTACTGGCACATGGAGGACCATGCCAGAGTGCACAGAAACGCTGTTTACCTTCCCGCTGCAGTGGTACCTATTTATCTACTTGCACTGGCGTGCTTTCGAACTGCTAAGTTGGCAGGAGCTGGGATAGAGCAATGGGAGCTCAGCCCATCACAGGGATTCGAACTGCTGACCTTCTGATCAGCAAGCCCAAGAGGCTCAGTGGTTTAGACCACAGCGCCACCCGCATCCCTTGGTAAAACAGTGACCTTAGCTGGCCACTTAAGTGTCCTCATCAGCATCCCAAAAAAATGGGCTCGGTTGGGAAAGCTACAACTAACTGAGGGGGCCTCCGGGGCTAATGGGTGGGCGTTTTCTCCACCCCCTTCACCTAGCTGCTAGGTTGGAAAACAATAGCCAAAGAGGTGTGAGAGAGAGAGCGGAATGTAAGCTAGAAGTTGGATCCACAAGAGACCTGCATGCTTTGTGCTGGATCCAAAGTTGCGACTGATGGAGAAGCAATATCTGGGGGGTTAATGCACTGAGACCCCAGTCCTATGCCCAGGTTGTGTGGGTGTGTGGGTAGATAAAACCATCTATCCTAAGGACACCACAGTCTCTGCTGACCTTCATTCCAAAGAAGCGCAACCTGGGTATGCGCCTGGAACCCCGGGAGTCTCTCAGCACTTGGAGATCAGGGTGGCGTTTAATGATACAAAGAGCCATGAGGGGACCACCAGCTCCAAAACACAACTCCCTGCTTTCTTCTCCTCCCCTCCTAAGGCCTTTCACCACATGAGTCAGCCCTGGGTCCGTTCAGCCATGCTGTTGCCAACCGTGTGAGTTAACCTCCTACCAAGACTCATGCTCCTTGTGTGAAAAGAGCCAGGAATTATTGCCAGGAATGAATCGCTTGAAGCCCCTGAATGTTTTGCAGAGATGAGTTCTCAGGGTCCTTTGTTGGTAACTCTGGGTGGTGGAGGCCAGTTGCCATGCGCAGTGTGCATGTACCATTAGATCAGAGGCAGTCCATGTGGTGGATGCCAGGTGTTATTGGACTACAACTCCCATGAAACCCCAGCAAGGAGTTCAATTACTCCAGGAAGGCCCCAGATGCTGAGGTTGGATCAACCTGTTTGGGGGTACAGCTCCCATCAACCCACCATGCAGATTGTGACTGATGGGAGTTGTGGTGTTTGACAGTGGAATGCATTATTATTATTATTATTATTATTATTATTATTATTACTACTACTACTTGATTTTTATTATTTTTATCCCACCTTTTCCAAAGACAGGGACTGAAGGCTGTTTACAGACAAAACAGAAAGAGCTAAAACCATGGAAAAGGCAATGATTAAAAAGCAATTTAAGACACACACAATCTGTTAAGGATACAGATAATACCATGGAAGCAGCACGGCACCAGCTCTTTCATTAAAAGCAGCCGGTTCCCAAAAAACCCCTTGGAACAAGAAAAGTCTTAACCTGCTGGCTTCTTTAGTTCCAAAGTTGCCTGGCAGCAGACACCGAGAAGGCCCCTCTCGCACATCCCCACCAAGCAGACCTGTGAGGGTGGCGGGACCAAGAGAAGGTCCTTTCCCATCCCTGTCATCTCCATGTAGGATTGGGAAAGACTCTCACAGTAGGCTTTGCAGAGCATCTTCCAGTCCGCAGAGACTGGGGCTAATGAACCTTTTTGAGACTGAGGGCCACAGTTCCTTCTGGGTAGTCTTGCACGGGCCACATCCTGGGAGCCAGAAGCAACAGTGGCAAAGCAACAAATGTGATATTTTTTAAAAAAAAATCTTTGTATGGTAGACTGGTAAATCTATACACACAAACACAAACACACACCCTAAACAGCTCTAACCCCTATCCAGACAAGCAAGAAGCATGATCGGAGGTCGAGGACACATCGCAGCTGCCCAAATCATGCAAGGAGGGTCAAAAGTTGGTCAGTGAGATGCATGGCCTGGGGACAACAGTCCAAAGAGATCTCTGGAGAGACCTGGTGGGTCACTACCCCTGTCACCAGTCTGAGGACCCCACGGTCAGTACTGACAGTACAGTGGGACCTTGGTTCTCAACCACCTTGGTTCTCAAACAACTTGGAACCCAAACACTGCAAACCTGGAAGAAAGTGTTCCGGTTTGCGAACCCTTTTCAGAAGCCGAACATGCTTCAGTTTGAGCGTTACGCTTCCGATTTGAGTGTTACGCTGAGGTCTGTCTATTTTTGCTATTTATTTTGTGTTTTTGTGGCTCTTTTTGCGTGTGTGTGTGACTGTGTGGAACCCAGTTCAGCTACTGATAGAGTGTGTGGATAGCAGTACATAGTTTATTGCTTTCATTTTACGTATGAATGGTCTTCTTGTTAGATAGTAAAATCCAGGGGTCAGCAACCTTTTCCAGCAGGGGGCCGGTCCACTGTCCCTCAGACCTTGTGGGGGGCTGGACTATATTGTTTGAGGGGAGATGAACAAATTCCTATGCCCCACAAATAACCTAGAGATGCATTTTAAATAAAAGGACACATTCTACTCATGTAAAAACATGCTGAATCCCAGATAGTCTGTGGGCCGGATTTAGAAGCCGATTGGACTGGATCTGGCCCCAGGGCCTTAGTTTGCCTCCCCGTGGTAAAATCCATGTTAAACTGCTGTTTTAGCCTGGAACGGATTAATCCATTTTGCATTACTTTCTATGGGAAAACGCGGCTTGGTTTTGGAACGCATTGGTTTTGGAACGGACTTCTGGAACGGAATAAGTTTGAGAAGCAAGGGACTACTGTACTGAGCCCTCTTCTCCTTCATGAGTTTGCCCAATCCTCTTCTGAGGCCATCTAGGTTGGGCGCCCATGTGCTGCATGAAAAAGGACTTTCTTTTCCCTTGGGATGTGTGTATGTGGGGGGTCCTGCTCTGGCTGCTGGTGCCCCTGGCCCACCAGAACATGGCCGCTATGTGCTGCGCCCACCCATACAGACCCAGCAATGCCTTTATGCTCTCTTGGCTCATGCACCGGGGCACATCTGCGTTCACTTCTGGTTGGGTCCATCATGCAGCAGAGCCAGCCACGGGCCACAGGTGGGGCAGCACATGGAGATTTGGCCCTACATACCCAAGCCTGTCGTTCCCATTACTTCTCTGCCTTTGCAGATAATATAATAATAATAATAATAATAATAATAATAATAATAATAATAATAATAATAGCTCCAGTTACAGATAGGTAGCCGTGTTGGTCTGCCATAGTCAAAAAAAAATAAGAAAATTCCTTCCAGTAGCACCTTAAAGACCAACTTGGTCTTTAAGGTGCTACTGGAAGGAATTTTTTTATTTTGTTTTAATAATAATAATAATAATACGGACACAGGTGGCGCTGTGGGTTAAACCATAGAGCCTAGGACTTGCCGATCAGAAGGTCGGCACTTTGAATCCCCGCAACAGGGTGAGCTCCCATTGCTCGGTCCCTGCTCCTGCCAACCTAGCAGTTCAAAAGCACGAAGTGCAAGTAGATAAATAGGTACTGCTCCAGCGGGAAGGTAAACGGCATTTCGGTGCGCTGCTCTGGTTCACCAGAAGCGGCTTAGTCATGCTGGCCACATGACCCGGAAGCTTCCAACTGAATATTAAAAACAATACAGTATCAGACATTAAAAACTTCCCTAAACAGGGCTCCCTTCAGAAGTCTTCTAAAAGTCAGAGAGTTGTTTATTTCCTTGACATCTGGTGGGAGGGTGTTCCACAGGGCGGGCGCCACTACCGAGAAGGCCCTCTGCCTGGTTTCCTGCAACCTCACTTCTCACAAGGAGGGAACCGCCAGAAGGCCCTCGGCGCTGGACCTCAGTGTCCGGGCTGAACGATGGGGGTGGAGATGCTCCTTCAGGTCTACTGGACCGAGGCCGTTTAGGGCTTTAAAGGTCAGTACCAACACTTTGAATTGTGCTCAGAAACATACTGGGAGCCAAAGATGTTGCCAAAACCTAGTCAGACAAGTTTCTTTGCAAGACAATGGCATGAACTGGCCACTGAAGTATCTTCATCCCATAAGAATGAGCCACTCTGCAAGAGCTACAACTAAGCGATGAGGCCTTCCAAACTAATGGGTGGGCCCTTTCCCCACACCCTACCCTCACCCAGCAATAGCTAGAGTAGTGAGTCTGAGCAGAGCTGCGGAGAGGCTGGAAGCTGGAGACACAGAGACTTGCTTGCTCTACGCTGGGCCCAAAGCCATGACTAATGGAGAAGCAAGATCTGTTGGGTGTTAATGCTGAGAACCCCTCTTCCTTAGCCTCAGGCTGTATATATGTGTAGATAAAACCACACAATCTCTGTTGACCTTCTTTCCAAGGAAGGAGGACCTGGGTAAGTGCTTCTGGAACTCCTGGAATCTCTCGCCACCAGGAGATTTGGGTGGCGTGTAACAATACTGGCTTACAAAGCCCGACACTGCCTGAAGCCTGGTTACCTGACAGAATGGCTTCTCCTGGGCAGATCTGGGTGAGATCACATTCATCCAGTGCTTTACCAACTGCACTGGCTCCCGGTGGAGTACAGGGTCAGGTTCAAAGTGCTGGTTTTGACCTTTAAAGCCCTATGCGGCCTAGGACCCTCGTACCTACAGGACTACCTCTCCTGGTATGCCCCGCAGAGGATCTTAAGGTCCACAAATAACAACACTTTGGAGGTCCAAGTCGCAAGGTGGTTTCATTGGTCTCAACAAGGGCCAGGGCCTTTTCAGTACTGGCCCCGACTTGGTGGAACGCTCTGTCACAGGAGACCAGGGCCCTGTGGGACTTGACATCTTTCCACAGGGCCTGCAAGACAGAGCTGTTCCGCCTGGCCTTTGGTTTGGACTCAGTCTGACCCTTATGGTTTTGACTTTTATAATGAGGCTGCATTTTAAATTGCATTTTAACCTGTATTTTAAATTGTTTTTCTCTTTTTCCTTATTATGTTTTTACTGAAAATTTATTGATGTTAGCTACCCTGAGCCCGGCTCTGGCCAGTTTATTATTATTTATTATTATTATCTGTCCATTTGTCAGGATCTGCAAGGGAGACTCTCTTAGTTGTTCTGTACAACAATAGCCAAGGCCTACCATAATTTTTGAGTTATGGTGCTGAAGGAGACTCTTGAGAGTCCCATGGACTGCAAGAAGATCCAACCTCTCCATTCTGAAGGAAGTCAGCCCTGAGTGCTCACTGGAAAGACAGATCCTGAAGCTGAGGCTCCAATACTTTGGCCACCTCATGAGAAGAGAAGACTCCCTGGAAAAGACCCTGATGCTGGGAAAGATGGAGGGCACAAGGAGAAGGGGACGACAGAGGACGAGATGGTGGGACAGTGTTCTTGAAGCTACCAGCATGAGTTTGACCAAACTGCGGGAGGCAGTGGAAGACAGGAGGGCCTGGCGTGCTCTGGTCCAGGGGGTCACGAAGAGTTGGACACAACTAAACGACTAAACAACAACGACAGCAGCCATGTGGCAGCATAAAGGAGAGCTTCCTCAGTCGCCAGGCTCAACCCTTGAAATGCCCTCCACTCTGCCTTCCCCTTTTCACCTTAAGATGCCCATTGGTTATCTAGCTAGGCTTTTGGTGGACTTCATTGCCAGAGCTGAACTTTATAGAAGCTGGCCATGGGGGGTTGATGGGAGTTGAAGGCCAAAACATCTGGAGGGCACCAGGTTGAGGAAGGCTGCTGCTCTCTTAGCCCTCATATGGGGAAGGGGCAGTCTATTCTGCTATGTGAGCTCCTGGAGGTGTTGGAGAAATTAAGTAAGAACCTGCCGGATCAGGCCAAAGGAGGCCAACCGAGTCCAGCATCCTGTCCTCACATTGGCCAGACAGATGCCTGTGGGAAACCAACAAGCAGGATTCGAGCACCAGAACACTCTCCCCTTCCTGTTGTTTCCAGTAGCTGGGATTCAGAAGCATCCCTGCCTTTGACCGTGGAGGCAGAGCAGAGCTATTGTGGCTCGCAGCCGACAATAAATAGCTTTATCCTCCACAAATTTGTTTGGTCCTTTTTTAAAGCTGCCCAAGTTGGTGGCTCAAGAGGCAGGGAGTTCCATAGTCGCTCCCCAGCACATCCACAAACTCCCATTCCTTTGGTAGGTGCATCCTCTCCCACAATAAGTACATTTCCGAGCACAATTCAAAGTGTTGGTGCTGACCTTTAAAGCCCTAAACGGCTCCAGTATATCTGAAGGAGCATCTCCACCTCCATCGTTCTACCCAGACACTGAGGTCCAGCGCTGAGGGCATTCTGGCAGTTCCCTCCCTGCGAGAAGCGAAGTTACAGGGAACCAGGCAGAGGGCCTTCTCGGTAGTGGCGCCTTCCCTGTGGAACAGCCTCCCACCAGATGTCAAAGAGAACAACAACTACCAGGCTTTTAGAAGGCATCTGAAGGCAGCCCTGTTTAGGGAAGCTTTTAATGTTTGATGTATTTTAATATTCTTTTGGAAGCTGCCCAGAGTGGCTGCGGAAGCCCAGCCAGATGGGCTGGGTATAAATAATAAATTATTATTATTATTATTATTATTATTATTATTATTACAGTAAGTGAAAAAGTCTTGAAATGTAATTGCTGTTAAAAGGAAGGTCAACCCAGAGGAATATGGTGCTCCTGTGCTTTCACATTTGAGTATGAGAACAGCAGACATCATGAAAGACCCCCTTCCCACCTCCTCCTTCAGAGAAACAGCTGATGAGAACCATAGGCAGCCAGTCATCTCTCTCCTCAACGTAGTCCACACCTTTTGGCCACCCTACCATCCCCAAATGCTCCCCGTGGGCCCATGTGACAACCACCAGGGACCCCTGGACATCATCTCTTCCCCTTGACCTGAGCTGTGGTGATTGCTGGAGTCCAGCACAGTCCTCACCCAACACAACCTTGGAGGTTGATGCAAGGAAAAGCATCCCTTGGTTTTTTCCAAGGACCCTCACACCCGGAAGCTCCATCTCTCCAGCTCTATAGAGCCCCACAGAACAGACACCAACTCCTAACTTCCTCTCCCTTATACAGGAAACCCAAGCATTGCTTCCCCATCTCCAGGGTGACGCTTCTCCAAGCACTGATGATGGAGAGGTAGGCTCTAAAAGCAGCAGCAGCAGCAGCAAACACGACACATCACTATACCAGCTCTGCAGCAGTTACCAGGGGTTACAAGAGGGACGTGCTGGATCTCCCCGCCCCTGGGGGGAGGCAGCAGGATCCCCTGTGGCATCGCTGCATCAAGGTGGATCTGGCTTCCTGGACTCAAGAGATGGAGGTGAGGAATGACTACCTGGCGCCTCCCAGGTACCCTGAACATCACCAATGCTTTTTAGGCCACCTTGATGCCCTGTGTGCAATTAGGGACCTCGTTCCCTGACGCAACTCCCCAGGTGTGGGGCCTCACATCAGCCACCTGCCGCCACCTGCCCGTGGAACCAGGTGTGGTTCTTGCCTTAATAGAGCCCTGGGCACAGCTACTGTTTGGCCTGGACTGGGCCCTTCCTCTTCCGCACCAGTACTTGGGGAGGGCACCAGGCCAAGCCAGGATACACCTGTTCCCACTGCCTGCCAGATCCATCTAAAGGAGGCCCATCTCTGCAAATGGGATCCAAGGCCCCCAGTGGGGACAGGGAGGGAAGAAGGAGATAAAAGCCTAGAGCGTGAGAGAAAGGGGGGGGGGAGGTTCGAGGGATGGCTGGGGCTTTGCCAAGGGATCCACTTTGCTTGCAAAGCAGCGGGGCAAGGAGATTAATCAAGCGAAATCTGCTGGGTTTGGCAACAAACACATTAAAGGATTGGATGGATGGGAGGAGGGGGAGGCAGAAAATATGTGGGGGAGCTTGCAAAGCTCTGCACGGTGTTGATCCCAAGGGCACGTTGGGGCGGGGCAGAGGGGGTGGCGGCTTCCAGCGTTGCAGCAGTCTCTGAATTGGGAATTCCCCAAGGGACCCCCCCCAGCCCCTGAAAACAGCAAGGGATGGATCCAATGGGGGGTTCTCAGCACGGAAGGGATGAGGCCAACCCTTTGTAAGGGTAGGCCGTGGGGGCGGGGGGGGGGCTTTGCCTGGGACCCGAAGCAGGCCCAGAGTCTGGTGGTTGGTAAGAGGCATGGGGCCGGCCCAGGCCTCCGGGACGAGGCAGAGCCCAGCAGATGCTCTTCCGAGGGGGGCGAGAACAGAGAACAGCCAGGCCTTGGGGGGTATATTTCCCCCTGCCCACTGTGTCCTCCTGGGGTCGAGAGCCTGTCTCTACGTCCTAGAAGGCCTTGGGGGAAAATCTGGGGAGGCCAACCTAACGACACCCCCCACTCATTGCAGGGTGAGCTTCCAGCTCTAGGTTAAGGAAACCTTCCAGCCCCCAACCTCATCAATCCGGGGTGGGGTTTGATGCCGTGCGGGGGATTCCGCGCCCGCCCGCCCGCCCCCACTCCCCCACCCCCGGGCACCCCGGAGCCCGGCCGGGCGGGGCTGCGCCAAGCGAAGCGCGTCGGCTTACCTGCAGCCCGGCGGGGAGAGCGAATGGAAGGTGGAGAGCGAGAACATCTCCGCCCGATCCGCCATCTTCTCCGCGGCGCAGCCGAGCCGGGCTGAGGCTGGGGCTGGCGGGGCGCACGGCAGGGCGAGGCTGTCGGGGGCCGGGCGGGGCGGCGGCGAGGGCCGGGCTGCGCTGGAGAGGGCAGGCGGGCGGGCGGGGGTTGTCACTGCGGAGGCTGCTGATGCTGGTGCCCGGAGCCGCTCGCCACTGCAGCCATCACGCGCGCTCCGTCCGGCAAGGCCCGAGTAAACAGCGGCCGGGGGGGGGGGGGGCGGCGGAGGTGGGGGGGCCGCTGGCTGCGGAGAGGAGCGGAGGGAGGCGGCCTGAGCCAATACCCACTAGCCCGTCGCTCTCCGGCTCGACGACGCCGGGGGAGGAGGGGCGAGGCTCAACAGCGCCCCCCCCCAATGCAGATGCGGCGCCGCTATAGCAAAGGCGGCGCACGAGGGGCGGGGGGGGGGGGAGGAGAGAAGGACTCGCGCCCTGAGCCTCCGATCCCCGCCTCCCAAGACAAAGGGAGGAAGGCTTTGGATGAGCCAGTCTACGGAACCTCTCCTCTCGCCCCCCCTTTTTGGGAGTTGGACACCCCACTTAGCAAACTCCCCGCTTCTCCGCCACCAACCGCTCCGCCCGGAGCCTGGCAGGAGGATGGGGAGCTGTCCGCCGGCTCTGGTGCTGAAACAACGGCCGTGGGGAGCTGTCCGTGTGCCCGGTGCTGAAGTGGGAAGGACCGCTCGCCACCGTGGGCGAAAGGGCAACCTCCGACAGGCCTGGGTCCCCTATGCTTCTATGTACGCAGCGAGGGTCTCCATTCTCCCCAGAGAGGGGAAGGAGCTGAAAAAAGGGGGGTGTCGTACCCCCACCGCCAGGGCACTAATTGGTTTCCCCTAGTTTGCCAGCTTCTCCTGGAGAGAGGTGGCTATGTGGGCGTCCCAGCTGCCCCGTGACTCCTCCCCGGAGGCCGGGGGAGGCGGGCGCATTGCCATAGTGATGCAGCCGATGGATAGGGATGTATCTGCAAGCCTGCTTCACGCCCGCGGTTTTCTACACGGGGGTGGGGTATTTTAGGACCAAGCAACTGTTGGAGGAATCTGGGCCAGCCCGGCTGCTGAAGGGACTGGCCTCCTCGTGACAAGCGCCATTGGGTGGCTGCTTGGATGAGAGACATGCTTTGTGGCCTCAGGCTCGGCTGTCTGTGCGGAGCTCCCAGGAGCCTCAGGCGACGTCTCCGGGTTGCCAAGGTGGTGCTTGGTGGCTGCAAGGCGGGCAGCCCTTACATCTAGGGAAGGGCACCAGCTGCTCCCTTGGGGCAGCGGATAGGCTGCTCTTGGCGGCGTGACGGACACATGCGATGGCCCACCTGCACCTTATGCCGACCAGCCTCCTCGGCTGCCAACACTGATCTCATCACCGCTCAAATGATGGGGTCATCAGAGCTGTCAGTTTGGATGAAACGCTGGAATGGGATGAGGAGTCTGCCCACACAACACCCTGTCTCTTAACAGCAGCACCTGATGCTCTAAAGACACCTGGCAGTAGTCACAGAAGCACACACTCATAATTACTTCAGTGTAAGGAATGTGTAAGGGTTGCAGGAGGCGCTGTGGGTTAAACCACAGAACCTAGGACTTGCCGATCAGAAGGTTGGCGGTTCGAATCCCTGCGACGGGGTGAGCTCCTGTTGCTCGGTCCCTGCTCCTGCCGAACTAGCAGTTCGAAAGCACGTCAAAAGTGCAAGTAGATAAATAGGTACTGCTCCAGCGGGAAGGTAAACGGCGTTTCCATGCGCTGCTCTGGTTCGCCAGAAGCGGCTTAGTCATGCTGGCCACATGACCCGGAAGTTGTACGCCGGCTCCCTCGGCCAATAAAGCAAGATGAGTGCCACAACCCCAGAGTTGGTCATGACTGGACCTAATGGTCAGGGGTCCCTTTACCTTTTAAGGAATGTGTACACCAGTCCTCCATAAGGATATGAGGAGAGAGCCTGCAGAGTCAGGGAAAAGGGGGGGGGGCAACGAGTTGTGATAAGAATTTTAAAGTCTTGTTGTTGTTGTTTAGTCTTTTAGTCACATTCCCTGTAGTTCTGTAGTAGTAGTAGTAGTAGTAGTAGTAGTAGTAATAATAATAATAATAATAATAATTTATTACTTATACCCCGTCCATCTGGCTGGGTTTTCCCAGCCACTCTGGGCAGCTTCCAACAGGAGATTAAAAATACATTAAAACATCTGTGCCTGGTTCTGGGTTCTACAGGTTAAAAAGGATATTAAAAGAACCTGGTGAGTGTGTGACAGAAGGTGGTCTGGTGACCAAATCCTATGAGGCAAGGCTGGAGGAGCTCTAGAATTTTAGAACAGAGACCTGGGCAGAAGGTTAACCCTTCGCAAGGGTGTTTGAAGGCACTGCTGAGGGTTACTGCTTCCTGTACGGCAGAGGGAAGGAGGTCACTCCACAGTGCAGGGGCGAAAACAGAGAATGTCCGTTTTCAGGTCACCACCCTGATAAGGTGGTGGTGCCACAAGAATTTCCCCATATGGACTTCGCAGGTCTGTGCAGTGGCAGGAGGTATTTCGGGTCACCTGAGCACGGATTTGTGTATTAGCATCAATACCTTGAACATGTCCCAGTCGTCCGCTCAGCATCAGTGTAATGGTTTGCTTTCTGGCTTCTCTTGCCCTTTTGGCTGCTTTGCTTGATGGCCTTTGCTTTGCAGGGATTTCTGCAATTCCTGGGCCTTGCCTCAAATGGGTATTGAGTGCCCCATCTGGTCAAATGGACCCACCAAGAAGAAGACCCTGCCTTGGGGAAGGTACTTGGATCCAATGACACAAGGATCCCTTTGCTGCATCAGGCAAAGCTCCATCTAAGCCCAGCATCATGTTTCCAACTATATTTGGAATTTAATTACTATATTTGACATCAGGAAGTTTTCCCCAGGTAAGGCTGACCTGTTTCTGCTCACTGTTCCTCTCCCTATACATTGGCTCACCATCTTGAAGCACCTGGGACAATCTGTTCTGGCAGTCTCATTCCAAAGAACCCCTCCTGTGGTTCTCTGCTGGTGGCACACTGGGATCTGCTGAGATTGGTGGAGGAGCTGGCTGTAAGGAGGTTGCACCCAGGGAAGGGGTGCAAGAGGGCAGGAGGGGAGGCAGCATCGGGGCAGAAAGTTCTCCCGCTCTCAAAGAGCAGACTAATAATAATAATAATAATAATAATAATAATTTAGTATTTATACCCCGCCCACCTGGGTTTCCCCAACTACTCTGGGTTGCTTCCAACTGAATATTAAAAACAATACAGCATCAGACATTAAAAACTTCCCTAAACAGGGCCGCCTTCAGTTGTCTTTTAAAAGTAAAATAGTTGTTTATTGCCTTGACAACTACTGGGAGGGCGTTCCACAGGGCAGCCACCACTACTGAGAAGGCCCTCTGCCTGGTTCCCTGTAACTTGGCTTCTGGCAGGGAGGGAACCACCAGAAGGCCCTCGAAGCTGGACCTCGGTGGAAGAAATTTAAAGATTATTTACAGAAATATTGTAAAATTAAGGAATGCTAGAAAGATGTTGGAATGAAGTTACATGGCATTAGCAGAAATGTTATAAAGAATTAAGTATAATAGATTGTAATTGTATTAAAGGAAAAAATGTTAGAATTTATTAAGTTAAATGATAGGACAGAAGTTTTAGGAAGATGGAAAGGATTTGCTGAAATAAATAATCGAAGTGGAATACAAAAAAGGGAGGTGTGAGGAGGTCGCTGAAACAAGCAAAAGAAAGTTACTAACATTGAAAGTATTAGTTACAGATAGGTAGCCGTGTTGGTCTGCCATAGTCAAAACAAAATAAAAAAATTCCTTCCAGTAGCACCTTAAAGACCAACTAAGTTAGTTCTTGGTATGAGCTTTCGTGTGCATGCACACTTCTTCAGATACACTGAAACAGACGTCACCAGACCCTTCTATATAGTGAGAAGGTGGGGAGGGGTATTACCCAATCCCACCACCCTTCTGAGTATTACCCCTCCCCACCTTCTCACTATATAGAAGGGTCTGGTGACTTCTGTTTCAGTGTATCTGAAGAAGTGTGCATGCACACGAAAGCTCATACCAAGAACTAACTTAGTTGGTCTTTAAGGTGCTACTGGAAGGAATTTTTTTATTTTGTATTGAAAGTATTGGTTGTGTTTCTTTTTTCTTTTTTTTAACTGTTCTTTAATTTTTGTTATGTATATGTAATATTTTTGTTTTTGGGTTGTATTGTATGGTTTTGTTATGTTTAATTCTTTTTCTTTTTTCTTTCTGTAACTTTCAAAACTTTAATAAATATTATTATTTTTTTAAAAAAGAAGAAGCTGGACCTCGGTGTCCAAGCTGGATGATGGGGTGAAGACGCTCTTTCAGGTATACAGGACCGAGGCCGTTTGGGCCTTTAAAGGTCAACACCAACACTTTGAATTGTGCTCGGAAACATCCTGGGAGCCAATGAAGATCTTTCAGGACCGGTGTTATGTGGTCGCGGCAGCCGCTCCCAGTCACCAGTCTAGCTGCCACATTCTAGATTAATTGCAGTTTCTGAGTCATCTTCAAAGGTAGCCCCATGCAGAGCGCATTGCAGTAGTCCAAGCGGGAGATAACCAAAGCATGCACCACTCTGGCGAGACAGTCTGTGGGCAGGGAGGGTTTCATCCTGCGTACGAGGTGGAGCTGGTAAACCACTGCCCTGGACACAGATTTGACCTACGCCTCCATGGACCGCTGTGAGTCCAAAGTGACTCCCAGGCTGCGCACATGGCCCTTTAGAGGCACAATTACCCCATTCAGGACCAGGGAGTCCTCCACACCTGCCCGCCTCCTGTCCCCCAAAAACAGTACTTCTGTCTTGTCAGGATGCAACCTCAATCCATTAGCCGCCATCCATCCTCCAACCGCCTCCAGACACTCACACAGGACCTTCACCGCCTTCACTGGTTCTGATTTGAAAGAGAGGTAGAGCTGGGTATCATCCGCATATTGATGAGCACCCAGTCCAAACCCCCTGATGATCTCTCCCAGCGGCTTCTTGTAGATGTTGAAAAGCACACTGCCACATTGGCTGCTTCATAGAATCACAGAGTATCACAGAATCTGAAGGGCTATTACCTGAAAGATGGAGCAAACTTGCTTTGATAATAATAAATAATAATTGCTTTCTGCTGCTCCGAAGGGTAGGAGCCGAACCAATGGATTCAAATGTCAGGAAAGCCATGTTACGGATTGGTTACAATACCATCAGTTACATGACATGTGCAAATAAGATGGAAAGAATGGTTTTTCAGACCAAAGCTCACAATTCGAAAAAGAACTCCCACAAAACAAAGGTAAACTTTTGTCTAAAATGTATAACTTGTTATTAGAATGGGAAACTAAAGATGAGTTAGTTAAAGCCTCAATGACACACTGGGCAGTAGAGATAGGACACAATATAGATTTCAACCTCTGGGGGAAATTGAGGAAAAGCAAATTGAAATTTGCATGTTGTTCTTTGAAGGAGAACTACTTGAAAATGATTTACAGATGGTACTTAACTCCGAGTAGGCCTGCTAAAATGTATAAGTCTGAATCAGATAAGTGCTGGAGGTGCAATGCGGTAGAGGGTATGTTTTATCATATGTGGCGGACTTGTAAAAGAGTATTGGGAAATGAGCTATAATGAATAGGAAAAAAATGCTTAAAAGTACTCCCCCCCCAAAAAACAACAACAGAGTCCTTTCTGTTGGGAATAATTCAGACAGAAATTCCTAGGTGTCAGAAAAGGTTATTTATGCATGCAACAACTGTAGTCTGTGTTTTGCTAGCCCCAAAATGGAAAACGAGTGAGGTCCCAACCAAAGAATGGCAACTTAAGTTGACAGAATATGCACAACTTGAAAACTTAACCTATAGAATAAGAAAACAAGAAGAACATATGTTTAGAGAAGACTGGAAAACGCTTACTGAACATATGGAAAATAATTGTGTACAGCTGAAAACGCTGGCAGCATTAAGATAAATTCAACAGTGCAAATACATTTTGATGGAAGCAATAATGGAATACTGAATGGTATAGCTTTTGTAAAATATGCAGGGATTTATGCTATGTAAAATGAACCATGGAAAGAAAACAAATGACATGAAATATTCTGAATAAATCTTAGGAATAATTTTCTGATGGCAAGAGCTGGTAAGACCTGTTCAGCAGTGGAATGGTACTCCTCAATGGAGATTTTGAAACAAGAGGTTGGATGGCATGCTGTCATGAAGTCTTTAGCTGTGATTCCTGTATTGCAGAGGGTTTGACCACATGGGCCGGCAAACCTTTTCAGCAGGCGGCCGGTCCACTGTCCCTCAGGCCTTGTGGGGGGCCAGACTATATTTTGGGGGGGAATGAACGAATTCCTATGCCCCACAAATAACCCAGGGATGCAATTCAAATAAAAGCACACATTCTACTCGTGTAAAAACACACTGATTCCCAGATTGGCCGCGGCCAGATTGAGAAGGCGATTGGGCCTGATCCGGCCCCTGGGCCTTAGTTTGCCTACCCATAGACTAGACTGACGCTCTGGGTCCCTTTCAACTGTGCAATTCTGTGATTTTTATCAATGCACAACACACAATGCCTGGCTGCACTTTCCCCTAACGCAGTTTGGCTTCACTGAACCCCCCCCTTTTTTTTGGAGGTGGGGCATCACTTTGTTGCTAGGAGAAAACAACAGCAGCCTGGTGGTTAGGAAAGTCACCTGTACAGGTAGGAGGGGAGGAGGCCCAGCTGGCAAGCGTCTCTGCTCCAGTGGGAAAAACAGGAAGGTAAGCAACCAAGCGGACCTGTGAGTTCATCACTTGTGTGAGGAGCAGGCTGAAGGGGGGTGGCTCAGATTTCCCCCTTGCTTGAATTTACAAATGCCAGGAAGAGCCGATCTGAAGCTCACAGCATATTATTCACTGAAGGACAACTACCTGAAAATGATTTATAGATGGTATCTAACCCCGAGCAGACTTGCTAAAATGTTTAAGTCTGAATCAGATAAGTGCTGGAGGTGAAACAAGGTAGAGGGTGTTTTATCATATGTGGCAGACTTGTTATATATATATATATATATATATATATATATTTGATTTTCTTTTCTCAACCATTTTCTAATTTCCCCCCTCCCTGTTGACTTCCCTCAACTACCATTTCTGGTTTATTACATCAGATGATACATTCTGCTGCTTATATACAATATTATGTTATCACATTGTTATACTTCTTGTTCTCTGTAAATAAAGTTTCAAATGTTTATTTAAATCCTGCCAACAAGACTATTTCTATATGTGGTGGACTTGTAAAAGGGTAAAAGAGTATTGGGAAATGATCCACAATAAATTGGGGGGGAAATGTTTAAAAATGCATTTCCAAAAAAAACACACAAAAAAACTAGAGTCCTTTTAGTTGGGGATAGTTCAGAAAGAAACTCCCAGGTGTCAAAAAAGGTTATTTATGTATGCAACTACTGTGGCTCGTGTTTTGTTAGCCCCAAAATGGAAAACTAGCAAGATCCCAACCGAAGAAGGATGACAACTTAAATTGATGAAATATGTGCAGCTTTCAGATTTAACATATAGAATAAGAAAAGAAAAACATGCGTTTAAAGAAGACTGGAAATGTTAACTGATTATTTGGGTGAAAGTTCTGTACATTTAAAAACACTGGTAGCATTAAAATAAATTCAACAGTGTAAATATGTTTTGATGGTGTAACAATGGATTATTGAATGCTTTAGTTCGTGTAAAAAAATGCAGGGATGTATGACATGCAAAATAAAGTGCGGAAGAAGAAAGAGGGAAGTCATTGATTTAAGGTTGTCTAAATGATTATCTTGAAATGTAAATTAGAAAAACTTAATAAAAACTATTTTTTAAAAAAGAATTTACAAACCCCAACTTTCTAGGTAAACAAGTTTAAATAAGCACAGTTATGCAGGGAGAAAGCCACCTGGGGTATTGGGGTTTCCTAGTATATCATAAAGGAGTGCCAAGTTCCAGGAGTTACTCTTAGTATATACAGTCCTTGGAATTGGCTTACCTACAAGATTGCTTTTGTTCCTTGGTGCCAACTTGACAGGTGCCCCATAATAACCGCTCTGCATTTTTAAGAACTCGTCTCTTTTGTACAGCAGCACAAACACACTATGGAACTCCTTGCCTGTTTATATCAGCCAGGCCCCTTCACTGCATTTTTCTCGGCATCTGCTAAGAAATACAGCGGTACCTCGGGTTACATACGCTTCAGGTTACATACACCTCAGGTTACAGACTCCGCTAACCCAGAAATAGTGCTTCTGGTTAAGAACTTTGCTTGAGGGTGAGAACAGAAATCGTGCTCCGGCGGCGCGGCAGCAGCAGGAGGCCTCACTGGCTAAAGTGGTGCTTCAGGTTAAGAACAGTTTCAGGTTAAGAATGGACCTCTGGAACGAATTAAGTACTTAACCCGAAGTACCACTGTACTTGTTTCAACAAGTATGTCTAGATATTTAGGAAGTTGATGCAAGTCTTAATATGTTTTTAGCCTATTGTTTAGATTTGCAGAAGCCTTACTGTTGTTTATTTTTCTTATTGATAATTTTATTGTTTTATCCTTTTTGTGTAAATCGCTTTGAGGGATGGTTGGGTTTTGTTTGTTTTATTTTTTACAAGTGATGTTTAGATTTTATGAAATAAAAATAGTGGAAATAGTGAGTGGCTACCCAATGCAAGGAAGAATTGAGAGGCGAATGAAAAGACTGAGGATTAAAAACGGGGATTACAAATTATTATTTTTAAAGAAATTGCTGCTCACTGTTGCCAAGTGGGTCTGGCGCTGCTGCTGCTGTCGCAATCTGCCTCTGCTCTGTTATTCAGGCAACGCACTTAGGATTGATTTTTCTGTGCCATTTAGGGCAAGAGAACAAGCTGGATCAACATCTGTTCAGAAAAGGACACATCCCCAACCAACCAGCTTCCTTCCTTTCCTGGAACAGCTTAGCGCGCAGCTGGAGGAGCTCGCAGACCACAACTGCTCATCGCCTGTGTTGACATTTTATGCCAGGGGTCAGCAACCTTTTTCAGCTGTGGGCCAGCCCACCATCCCTTAGACCATGTGGTGTGCCGGACTATATTTTGAAAAAAAATATGAACAAATTTCTATGCCCCACAAATAACCCAGAGATACATTTTAAATAAAAGCACACATTCTACTGCGTACCTATCCTGGTATGTCCCATGGAGGACCTTAAGGTCCACATATGACAACACTTTGGAGGTCCCAAGTCGCAAGGTGGTTAGATTGGTCTCAACTAGGGCCAGGGCCTTTTCAGTACTGGCCCCGACTTGGTGAAACGCTGTCACAAGAGACCAGGGCCCTCCGGGACTTGACATCTTTCTGCAGGGCCTGCAAGACGGAGCTGTTCCACCTGGCCTTTGGTTTGGACTCAAGTCTGACCTTCCCTCCCGTTATGGTTTTGATCCATGGGCTACTTTTAAAATGAGGCTGCATTTTAAATTGTATTTTAACCTGTATTTTAAATTGGTTCCCCCCCCCCATTATATATTTTTTGTAATTTTACTGGTGTTAGGTGCCCTGAGCCCAGCTCTGGCTGGGGAGGGTGGGGTATAAATTTTTTTATTATTTATTATTACTCATGTAAAAACACGCTGCTTCCTGGACCGTCCGTGGGCCGGTTTGAGAAGGCGATTGGGACGCCTCTGGCCCCTGGGCCTTAGGTTGCCTACCCCTGTCTTATGCGGCCACCGCTCTGCACATTAAACCAGCCACAGGGTAGTGGAAACGAAACCACACGGAGCCTGGTAACCAGTTGCACATGCTGGCTGTGAGACAGAGCACCCAGGATCCAGAGGGGTCACTGCGGTTGCAGAGGGGCACATTTGCAGATAAAACAACAAAGACCCTTGTGGCCTCTTCGTGATAAACAGGTTTATTGTGATGAACTCACATTCTCAGATACGTTTCAGCAGAGGCATTTTGCTGGGGCCTGGGTAGCGCACTCTGGGTGCCCTTGAAATGCCACAGAGGACTCTAGGATTGTATGAAGCCACTTTTCACGCCCCCAACACTGCTGCTGCTGCCCAAAAGAGTCGCCTGGGCTGCTAGTATATTGGGGGTGGGGCAGGGAGGCTAAATCCAAAGGACATTCTGGCCACAAAAGGCAACACTGCTAGAAAAATGCAACCTGTGCGGCTGATAGAAGCAGTGCGACTCATGCAACACGCTGGCGATTAATATGCACAGAACAATAATTATACATACTTTATCAACCTTCTGAGAAAAATTCAAAAGGTAAGTTCTCAAAGTCTTGATACACTAAGCAAATCCGTCTCTTAAGTTTAAGCCAAGAAAGAGTATTCTCTATAAGATTGAATATCAATATACGTATCAAGACTTTGAGATTAGACCACTGAAGAAGCCCGGAAAACTACCTTGGGAGTGTGCTACCTGCAAGCCCCAGTAAAAGGGCCCCATCAGGGGCGAACAGCAGCCTCTTGATTACTTGGACTGCCAGGGCGAAACAGGTGCAAAACACTGGTACCCTGTCGTCTACAACTTCATTGTCTACAACTTTATTAACCTCTATCTACAACTCCACCAGCATCTCTCAGTATTGTGAATAACACAGAACTTAACTTTTGTTGCTATTTTCATGAACTTATCCAAAAGACTGAGTTAAGCATTTGAAAAATCTATTGAAACCCGACATTATAAGTTCATTTTAGGTTGGGTAGTTCGCAACTCTCTGTGGCTTTGTTTAACATTTTGTATTTTTCTCAGAAGGTTGATAAAGTATGTATAATTATTGTTCTGTGTATATTAGTCGCCAACGTGTTGCATGAGTCGCACTACAAAAGGCAACACAGCTATGAGCTCTGGGCTTTTCAGTCCATTTGAAGCTGGAGTAGGTTTTTGACTTTATTTAAGACCAAGTCTGGACCACGGAGGTGAAAAGAAGCCACCTTCTCTGCTGAGCCAAGTTCAGTTTCCATCCCTTCTTGCACCTGTTGCGTTTTGATTTGTTTATCTAGCAGATAAGGAAACACAATCCCGGAAGAGGACCTTCAAATGGGCCAGGAAGGTCCAGCGTCAGGGGCGAGGCTCTCCTCCCGCCAGCAGCAGGTCCAGGTAGGCCCCTGCCAGAAGGTCCTCCTGGCGAACGCCCAGCTCCTTCATCAGCTGCCGGGCCACCTCTTCGCCATCCTGGGGGCTCTGTTGTTCCTGAAGAACCACCTATGGGGATGGAACAGAACCTAAGAAGAGCCTGCTGGGCCGGGCCAAGGGCCCCTCCAGTCCAGTTCCTGTTCTCATGGTGGCCAACCAGATACCCCAAAGGCAAACCCACAAGCACAGTTTGAGCGCAAGAGCAGCTCTCCCCTCCTGAGGTTTCAAGCAACTGGGATTCAGAAGCATTTATTGCAGAGTCTAGCTAGCTTGGCTTGTAGCCATCGCCATCCCTCTCCCCCTCCATGAGTTTCTCTAACCCTCTTTTAAAGCCATCCAAGTTGGTGGCAGCGAAGGCCATTCCACGTAACGTGTTGTTGGGACGTCTTCCGTGTTTCCCGCACTAAGGGGGAGATCCCTTGGGGGAGTCGAGTGGGCTGGTCTACCAGTGAGGTGGAAAACCTAGACTGAAGCCAATTATGAGTGTGCGTGTCAATAATAATAATAATAATAATAATAATAATAAAAAAATATTATTTATACCCCGCCCATCTGGCTGAGTTTCCCCAGCCACTCTGGTCGGCTTCCAACAGAATATTAAAATACTGTAATCCATCAAACATTAAAAGCTTCCCTAAAGAGGGCTGCCTTCAGATGTCTTCTAAAAGTCTGGTAGTTGTTTTTCTCTTGGACATCTGGTGGGAGGGCATTCCACAGGGAGGGTGCCACTACCGGGAAGGCCCTCTGCCTGGTTCTCGCAGTGAGGGAACCACCAGAAGGCCCTTGGCGCTGGACCTCAGTGTCCGGGCAGAACAATGGGGGTGGAGACGCTCCTTCAGGTATACTGGACCGAGGCCATTTAGGGCCGCTCCCAGTCACCAGTCTAGCTGTTGCGTTCTGGATTAGTTGCAGTTTCCGGGTCACCTTCAAAGGTAGCCCCACGTAGAGCACATTGCAGTAGTCCACGTGGGAGATAACCAGAGCATGCACCACTCTGGCAAGACAGTCCGCAGGCAGATAGGGTCTCAGCCTACGTACCAGAAGGAGCTGGTAAACAGCTGCCCTGGACACAGATTTGACCTGTGCTTCCATGGACAGCTGTGAGTCCAAAATGACTCCCAGGCTGCGCACCTGGTCCTTCAGGGGCACAGTTACCCCATTCAGGACCAGGGAATCCTCCACACCTGCCCGCCTCCTGTCCCCCAAAAACAGTACTTCTGTCTTGTCAGAATTCAACCTCAATCTGTTAGCCGCCATCCATCCTCCAACCGCCTCCAGACACTCACACAGGACCTTCACCGCCCTCACTGGTTCTGATTTAAAAGAGAGGTAGAGCTGGGTATCATCCGCATGCTAATGAACACCCAACCCAAACCCCCTGATGATCTCTCCCAGCGGCTTCATGTAGATGTTGAAAAGCATGGGGGAGAGGATGGAACCCTGAGGCACCCCACAAGTGAGAGCCCAGGGGTCTGAACACTCATCCCCCACCACCACTTTCTGGCCACAGCTCAGGAGGAAGGAGCGGAACCACTGTATGACAATGCCCCCAGCTCCCAGCCTCCATCTTCAAAGCAGAGTCTGCTGCAGTCCTGGGAGGGTGGTTTGGGATGGGGCCTCATCAGGTCCCGGCAGGGAGCTGCAGCGATTAAACAATGAGCACCCCTGTGCCGCCCCCTCACCTGTATAGATAATATAGAGGACTCTCTGCCCAACTCCATAACTAGAACCCAATTTAGCAAGACGGTTTGATTGTTACGATATAGAAGCAATACAGCTGCAAACTGCTAGCTTGAAAACATCACATGATGGAATGTTGGGACTGTTCCGTGGGAAACAGAGGGACAGTCAATTCACAGGGCAATGCACCGGAATTAGCTCAGAGTGTAATATGAGACCTTTCTCTTGCTCTTGTACAGGAAGTATAGGAAGTGTTTGTCTCTCGACTGCTGGAGCTTGAAGAAAGCAGTTATGTTTTCTGTTATGCTTCAAAGACAGAAATAAAAGCATGTAAAAACGTTTCTGTCTATCTCCTTTTCCCTGCCAGGAGAGCAGGAGGGAGGGGGTGTGTTCTTCTCATGCTGAGAAGAATCGCCTATCGCGACCTAGCCTGGATCTTGCTGGGAATGCAGCCAGGGAGGTCAACAGGAGACCAAGCCGGGTGCCTGGGAGTGTTGCCAGTTACTCCCGATATAGGCTTGATTTCCGACATTGATTTGGTTTCTTGGCTTCTGGTTTTCTTGCATCCCTTGCCAAAAGAAGCTGGAAGAACTCTGCCTGCACTTCTGTTTAGTCCCCCTGACCTGCCTAGATTTCTTCCACCTCCCCTTGGATCTGCTACCTTGACCAGATTCCTCTCCCCTGGTGCAACCAGATCCCACTGGGCCTTTATTCCGCTTTGCTCCTTCTCCAGGCCAAATCCTGCATTCGGTCTCAACTCCCAAGCCTCTTATCTGAGCAATGCCTCCCTCCTGGGCCAAATTTCACATCCGCCGGCTGACCTAGCACCTGGGAAGTGAGTTGGAAAGATTCCCAAAGGCACTACACACCCCCAGCTACCCTCACCTCCAGCTCCATGAAGTCACCCAGCCCTTCCACGCGGTCCACATGGACACGGGTCTGGCCCACCAGGTAGAGGCGCCGCTCCTTCTTCACCGTCCCCTGCACCCCAAGGGCCTGGGACAGCACAGCCTGCAAGGGGAAGAGTGAGTGGGGGTCAGGCAGAGGGAGAGAAGCATTCACACATGCACATATCAGGTTCTCCACCAGGTCTACCAACCAGCCTGCGCATGCCACACAAAAGGTCTTGAGTTAAAGGCTCTCAAGGGAGCAGAGCTGGGAAAGGGCTCTCCTCTGCATCTCAGGCCTTGGACAGCAGCTGCCAGTCAGAGGAGGTCAGCGACAGCATTATTATTCGCTGGATTCATATCCCGCCTTTCTACTAAGGCACCAAAAGCAGTTTACAATTCAAACACTAAAACAAATGCATTACTGTGGTACCTTGGTTCTCAAACGCCGAAAACTCGGAAGCAAGTGTTCAGGTTTTGGAACGCTTTTTGGAAGCCGAATGTCCGATGCGGCTGTCGGCTATTGTTTCCGGGGGCCCAGCACCAATCAGAAGCTGTGCCTCTGTTTTCGAACATTTCAGTATGTTTTTGCTATTTATTTTGTGTTTTTGTTTTTGAGGCTCTTTCGGTTAATTTGTTTTTGTGACTTTGTGGAACCCAGTTCAGCTACTGATTGATTGATTGATTGATTGATTGTGTGACTGTGGAAACAATGACTATCATCAGTGCAGGTAAGAAAAAAAATTAATTTTTATTTTTATCATCTACAATACTGCCTTATTTATTTTATTTTATTGTACAGTACATTGATTATTGCTTTCATTTTATGAATCAATGGTCTCATTAGGTAGTAAATTTCACGTTAAATTGCTGTTTTAGGGGTTGTTTTTAAAAGTCTGGAATGGATTAATCTGTTTTGCATTACTTTCTATGGGAAAGCGCGCCTTGATTTTGGAACGCTTTGGTTTTGGAATGGACTTCCGGAACGGATTAAAGTTTGAGAACCAAGGGACCCCTGTACAGCAGTACCTCGGGTTGAGTACTTAATTCGTTCTGGAGGTCCGTTCTTAACCTGAAATTGTTCTTAACTTGAAGCACCACTTTAGCTAATGGGGCCTCCTGCTGCTGCTGCACCGCTGGAGCACGATTTCTGTTCTTATCCTGAAGCAAAGTTCTTAACCTGAAGCACGATTTCTGGGTTAGCGGAGTCTGTAACCTGAAGTGTATGTAACCTGAAGCGTATGTAACCCGAGGTACCACTGTATATAAAACATAATAGACATTTATAAAGTTATGCACAGCGTGGAAAAGGGGATAAAGAAAAGCTTTTCTCCCTCTCTCCTCACACTAGAGCTGGTGGACATCCAAGGGCCCTGAATGATGGAAGATTCAGGACAGAGAAAAGGAAGTCCTCCTTCATACAAAGCAGAGCTAAACTATGGAACTCCCTGCCACAGGAGGCAGGGATGGCCACCAACTTGGATGGCTTTAAAAGAGGAATGGACAAATTCAGGGAGGAGAGGGGCATTGGAGAGCCAGTGTGGTGTAGTGGTTAAGAGCAGTAGACTCATAATCTGGTGAACCGGGTTCGATTCCCTGCTCCTCCACATGCAGCTGCTGGGTGACCTTGGGCCAGTCACACTTCTGTGAAGTCTCTTAGCCCCACTCACCTCACAGAGTGTTTGTTGTGGGGGAGGAAGGGAAAGGAGATTGTTAGCCGCTTTGAGACTCCTTTGGGTAGTGATAAAGCGGGATATCAAATCCAAACTCTTCTACCAGGCATTGGTGGTTATGTTCTGCCTCCACGGTTGTGCTCAGGCATCTGGTTGCAAGAACAGGACACTGGACCAGTTGGGCCATTGGCCTGATCCAACAGGCTCTTCTTATGCTATATATATGCATATGCTTTTACAGACTAAAATTTGCATCCAAAATCATGAATAGTAAAAAGATAAACGAACATTCAACCAAATCTCTGGACTTCCCCCCACCCCTCTGTGGGTTCTGTCACTAGTCCTTTTCCGCTGCATATTTTAAGTCACTTCAATTTTTTAAACCTCCCATACGTTCCTAGTTCTTGTTACATTACAAGTGTTATTCAAATCCTGCTAAAGAGCTCAACTGTTTACAGTGGTCTCCAAGGTAAGTTATACATTTCCTCCATTCATCATTGAAACTCTGTTCTTCCTGGTTTCTGATTTCAGAAACTAGGCTCTTCTTATGCAGGGTCCTGGGCAGAAAGAACAGAAAGGCCACTCGGACTGAGCTCAAGAGGCTGGATGGGAAGAGCACAGCTTCCAAGAGAAGGGGGGCCACTCCTGCATGGGGTAGCTGTGCTGGGAGCCTGGGAGTCATTTTGGACTCACAGCTCTCCATGGAGGTGGAAGTCAATTCTGTATCCAGGGCAACTGTCTACCAGCTCCATCTGGTATGCAGGATGAGACCCTATCTGCCTACAGACTGTCTCGCCAGAGTTATCTCCCGCTTGGACTACTGCAATGCGCTCTACATGGAGCTACCTTTGAAGGTGACCCGGAAACTACAGCTAATCCAGAATGCGGCAGCTAGACTGGTGACTGGGAGCGGCCGCTGAGACCACATAACACTGGTCCTGAAAGACCTACGTTGGGCTCCCAGTATGTTTCCAAGCACAATTGCAAGACAGAGCTGTTCCACCTGGCATTTGGTCAGGGCGCAGCCTGACCCCCTCCTCTGGCAATCTTTACAAAGCTTTAGTTTATGGTTGCCATCAATTTTGATTTTAATTCATTTTTATAATGTTTTATAATGTCACACTGTTTTAATGTTGTTAGCCGCCCTGAGCCCGGCTTCGGCTGGGGAGGGCGGGATATAAATAAAATTTATTATTATTATTATTATTATTAATTCAAAGTGTTGGTCCTGACATTTAAAGCCCTAAACGGCCTCAGTTCAGTATACCTGAAGGAGCGTCTCCACCTCCATCATTCTGCCCGGACACCAAGGTCCAGCTCCGAGGGCCTTCTGGTGGTTCCCTCGCTGTGAGAAGCCAAGTTACAGGGAACCAGGCAAAGGGCCTTCTCGGTGGTGGCGCCATCCCTGTGGAACGCACTCCCACTGGATGTCAAAGAGAAAAACAACTACCAGACTTTTAGACGACATCTGAAGGCAGCCCTGTTTAGGGAAGCTTTTAATGTTTAATAGACTATTGTATTTTAATATTCTGTTGGAAGCTGCCCAGAGTGGCTGCAGAAACCCAGCCAGATGGCCGGGGTATAAATAAATATTGTTGTTGTTGTTGTTGTTGTTGTTAGAGAGCCCCCATCCAGGTAGGCTGCTGGGCAGCATTCAGGAGCCCTTAGAAAGCACACGAGAAACAGCTCCCACCCCAGAAGGAATTACCGTAAGCCCGGTGGGATCATCCGTGGGTGAGATGGTGTAATGCGAGAGCTTGGGGCCTTCGGCGTCAGAGCGGTTGTAAAAGACCAGCTGCCCACGGCCCTCCTGGAAGAGAAGATTTGGCGTCAGCCCACGGGCGATGAAACAGCCGCCTCCCCGAGAGGAAAGGAAATTCATGGTACGACCATTTTCATTCATCAGGATGTGAAGTATGCCCCTCTTTTCCCCCTGCACTGTCCTATTTCCCAGAATTCAGTCTGAGAAGAAATGCAACATGCCACAAATGGATTCCCAGGGAGGTGTATAAATAATAAAATTATTATTATTATCATCTCATTTTTGCAAATGTGGCTTTTCTTTTATTATTTTCAATTTTATACACTTCAATAAATTTATAATCATTTTAACATTTCTTCCTTCCCCCTCTTTCTGCAGTTCCTTAAGTTTATTTTTTATATTTTCTGCATACTCTAAATTAACTTAATTTATTCATCAACTTTAAATATATATTCTTATAAAACTGCAGGTTATTACAATAATCCTGCCTATGTTCTTATCTGTTTACAGTGTGTTTGTAAACATTCAACAAACCATTTCCATTATTTTATAAACAGTTTGTTATCTTGATTTCCTATTCTTCCAGTAAGTTTCACCATTTCTGCGTATTCCCTAGGTTTTTGTATCCATTCTACCTTTTGCTTCTTTCCACTTTGGGGCGAGTGACATTCTTGCTGCTGTTGTCGCATACATAAATAAATTTCTATACCTTTTAGGTAGTTCTGTCCTTATAATTCCCAAAAGAAAAGCATCTTGTGTTTTTTTACAAAGGTTATTTTAAACCTTTTACAAAGGTTATTTTAAACCTTTTAAACCAATTCATTATACATCATTTCCCAGTAAACTTTAGCCTTACTACAAGAGCACCACATATGATAAAAAGAACCTTCTTTCTCTTGCAAATGTGGCTTTTCAATCACCACTACCTAAAAGGGACGGAGACTTTTCAGCTCACCACCAGTAAAAATGGGTACTGGCCTCTCCCTCACAAGATCTTTCAGAAGAAAAATCATACGAGTCCACAAAGCACTCTGGAAACTGAAAGGATCCTTGAAAAGGGATTTAAAGTACTACTAGAGATGGTTATCAGGCTCTTGACTTCGACCGTTCTGAGCTAAGAGAACTCCAGAATGGCCTCACCCTTGGACTGACGATAGATTTCCTGTCTAATAATTTATCCACCCACCCGCAGAGTTTGAGCTTTGGTCTCCTGGAGGCTGACAGCTCGCTTGTGAGGTCAGTCTAACAAAGCAGGGGAAATCGGGCAGCAGTTGGAAGTTCAAGGCCAGGGCTGGGGACCCGTCTTAAGCTCAAGGGCTGTGTGTCAATGGTGGGTGGAGCCAGAGGCAAAAGTGGGTGGGGCAATAAAAAGAGATGTTTACCTGTGTGCAGTAAGGTAAAGGGACCCTTGACCATTAGATCCAGTTGCAGACAACTCTGGGGTTGCGGCGCTCATCTCGCTTTACTGGCCGAGGGAGTAGGCGTACAGCTTCCGGGTCATGTGGCCAGCATGACTAAGCCGCTTCTGGGGAACCAGAGCAGCGCACGGAAACACCGTTTACCTTCCCACCAGAGTGGTACCTATTTATCTACTTGCACTTTGACGTGCTTTCGAACTGCTAGGTTGGCAGGAGCAGGGACCGAGCAACGGGAGCTCACCACGTCGCTGGGATTCGAACCGCCGACCTTCTGATCGGCAAGCCCTAGGCTCTGTGGTTTAACTCACAGCGCCACCCGAGTCAATGGTGGGCAGAGCCAGAGGCGAAAGTGGGTGGGGCAATAAAAAGAGATGTTTTTACCTGTGTGCAGTAGGCACAGGCAAAACAACCCTCTCTATCGTCTGACCCAGTGGTTCTCAAAGGGAGTGGAGTGCCACATTGGTGTGGCAGGGAGAGTCAAGGATAAGAAACATTCAAATATTTAGATATAGTATAGCATAGCATTCTTCTACAGTTCTCCATGTCATATTGTTGTGAACAGGGATTTTCAACTCTGACCAATCTGAAAGATTAGAAAAAAGAAAGGCTTCTTTGTGTAGATGAAGAGAGTTTATTTGTCTCAAATTAGACCTAATATAAATGAGATTATCCGGCAAAAAAGCAAGCTCACTCATACCTCTCATTGAGTATGTATGCATATTTAAGGTACATACGTAAGAGGCTTGGATATAATTCTATTTTGGGAATGATTCATGTTCTTATGTAGTTGCATCGTTTTATGCCCCATGATTGTATTCTAAAGAAGGTGTGTTCTGCATTGTAAATCAAGCACTGCTAGGAGTTGTTCCTTTTTGTTTTCCCATGTATTGCTAATTTTTATTCTGAGAACCACTGCTCTGACTAGACAAAGAAGCAGATTATCAGAGTTCAGAGACACCCTCCATCTAAGCACAGAAAGACCCCCATCTGTGTTTGCTCACTCACCCTGAAGTCCCGAAGCTTCAGCCGCCCATTGGGGGCAGGAAAAAAAGTGTCCGTCTGAAGAATGACACAGCCTGGGGATTCGCTCAGCCGCTCAGCGTTCCTTAGTAGCTCAGCCCGGTCCCGAACCCGCGCCTTGATCTCCACGTTTGTGGGCATCTGGAACAAAACAGCGAAGTTCAAAAGAGGCAAATAAGATTATCCAGTGCAGGTGCTTTCAAGGTCCTGGGAAACTCTTTGCAAATCCTTGCACACCAAGGTGTCCCCACTACCCAAATCACAGGTCTGCCACGGAACGAGCATTGCAGAGAATTCTCTCATGGTATGCAGGGAGCTGGTCAGTTTGCCTGTTGCCCCAAGGCAGGTGAGTTTGGCAAAATCACCCTCTGGCTACGAACCTTAGGAACCTCAGGGGGAAGAATTTATATAAATAAAAAGATTTGAATACTGCTATATTGTAAAATTGGATGCGGGTGGCGCTGTGGGCCTAGGATTTGCTGATCAGAAGGTCAGCGGTTCGAATCCCCATGAGGAAGCTTCCCTCCATCTGTCACAGGCTTTATTTTATACACTTCTCTCGTGTTGCCTCTTACTCGCCCCTTCCCCTAAACTGTTTTCAGAGGCAGGGGCTGCGTCTTCCCCTCCAGCCATGGGCTTTGAGGGCCAGAATACCTGGCTGGCCCCAGATGTTGCCCCCCACCAGTGCCAAATTTACGTATAAGCTAAACAAGCTATAGCTTAGGTCCCCAGTCTCTTGGGAGCCCCAAAAAATTTAAAGGAAAAAACCCTGGATGTACATTTCCAAAATATAAGATAAAAAACAAATAAAATAAACCCTACATACAGCAACCGTGTTTTGTGTTGTGTAGGCTCCTATGATGTAAGTCACAGGCCCCGCCTGCTAGCCTGCTCCCTAAAATATCACTGGTTTGCTCCTTTCTATATATAGGGTGCCTACATTCTGCTCTTTATAATTATTAGTAGTTTACATCATATATTTACAACTATTATTATTTCATGTTATAGCAAAGTTTCCAGAGACTAGATTAGGAGTCTTTGTAAATTGTGTTTCAAAAGGAACTTTTGTTATTGCCAAATGCCAATGTGTTTGCATTATTAAGTTTGGTATGAATAAAAAACCATTTTAAGCTAGAGCTTAATAATTATTTCACTATTAATATACTTCTTCTTAATTGCATTTCAGTTCAACAATTACTTTGATAAAATACATATTTTGTTATGTGCAAATGGCTTGAGATACCTATTAGGTCCATAAATTACCATATAGCATATATTCAACACACAAAAAACAGCCAACAATTTCTTGTTGGCAAAGGACAGCTGGACATAGAAAGGGCCCCATGACCTTCAGGAGCTGAGGGCCTCATCAAACCTCAATCCGGCCCTGCCCCCCACCCACCTCACCCCATGCTCTATATCTCAAGCACTGGGGTTGCAGAAGCTGAACCCACCGTCAGTCCCAGAAGCTTGGCCGGAGCCCCCAAGCCCGACCCCGACCCGCCTGCGCGTTCCCACAAGCACTCGAACACGTGTCTCCCGCGCCTAGGCTTCCCTTTTCCCTGACCGCTGTGATTGGCCCCCCGCGCCAGAGGCGGATCTGGAGCGGCGGCTCCGGATTGGCCGCGGAGTTGCGGGGTGGGGTCTCACCAAGGCCGCGCCCACCTCTCCGTCAGCAGCTCCGTTGACGCCGCGAGAGGCCAATCAAAGCCGGAGACAAGGAGAACGTGCGGCGAATGAGAGCGAAAGGGGCCGTCCAAGCGACGGAGAGGCGATTGGGCGGGCCGGGGCCCGGTGGGTGGGGCGAAGGCCCGGCGCGTCCGCCATTGGCCGAGGCGCTGAGGCGAGCGTTGCTCTGATTGGCGGGCTCCGGCCAGCGCAGGCGAGCGGGCCGCGGGATGGAGTCGCCTGAGGGAAACGGGTCCGGAGGGGACTTCGCCGTGCCCAGCTCGCCCCGGGGCTCCCCGGCCGTGCCCGGGCCCACGCGCCTCCGCGCCTTCCTCTGGTGCCGGGAGTTCCTGGCCGGCGCTTGGCGCTGCCTGGCGGCGCCCGAAGACCTCGGCGTCGTCCCCGTCAGGTGAGCCCCGCCCCCACCGCCGTAATGCGACGAAGAGCCGCGCCGCCGCGCCGGGTGACGTCAGCCTCTCTCCACTCGCCGCTCCTGCCGTAGAGCGTCGAATAGCGGCGCACCAGCTTACCAGACCTGCGCTTCAGAAAAGAGCCCCGAGTGGGAGCGGGGTTCGAATCTCGCCCGTGAACCAACCTCCCAGGGTTGCTATATTTGTGTGTGTGGGGGGGGGGTGAAATGGGGCTAGAACCTCAGGCTGGCCAACCTCGCAGGGTTGGCGTGGGGGTGAAATGGGCAGTGCTGCACAATGGTTAGAGCGCTGGACCAGGGCCTGGGAGGGAGCTGGGCTTGATGCCAGGAACCTTGGGGGCCAGGCAACACCTCTCCCAGCCTAGCCTACCTGGAAGGGTTGGCGTGGGGGTGAAATGGGGAGGAGAGGCAGTGCGGCACAACGGTTAGAGCGCTGGACCGGGACCTGGGAGGGAGCTGGGCTTGATGCCAGGAACCTTGGGGGCCAGGCAACACCTCTCCCAGCCTAGCCTACCTGGAAGGGTTGGCGTGGGGGTGAAATGGGGAGGAGAGGCAGTGCGGCACAATGGTTAGAGCGCTGGACCAGGGCCTGGGAGGGAGCTGGGCTTGATGCCAGGAACCTTGGGGGCCAGGCAACACCTCTCCCAGCCTAGTCTACCTGGAAAGGTTGGCGTGAGGGTGAAATGGGGAGGAGAGGCAGTGCCTTGCAATGGTTAGAGCGCGGGACTAGGACCTGGGAGGGAGCTGGGCTTGATGCCATGAACCTTGGGAGCCAGGCACCACTTCTCCCAGCCTAGCCTACCTGGAAGGGTTGGCGTCGGGGGTCAAACGAAGACTAGGATCTGGGGGGAAGCAAGTTCTGCCTCTTGGCCATAGGGTGGCCTTGGGGGCTGGTCACTGCCCCTCAGCCCAACCTACCTGTTGGGGAGGAGGTTAAACGGGGAGGAGAGGCAGTGCGGCGTAATGGTTAGAGTGTCAGAATAGAACCTCAGACAGATCAGGGTTCGAGTCCCCCTGCAACTCTGCCATGAAGCTCCCGGGGAAGGCCAGTCGCTGTCTTCCGTCAGCCTGACCTACCTCACAGGGTTGTTGTGTGGTTTCGCAAGCTTGTTTCCCCCTGCTCAGGTGAGTAGGACCCAGCCAGTGGCTTCAAGTTCCAAGAAGCGAGACCCTGACTAAATACACCTGGAAGAAGAAGAAACCTTCTGCTGGCGAGAGCTGTTCGGAAGTGGGATCTCGCCGGAGGTTTTTTAAGCGGCGGTTGGGTGGCTGATCTGCCAGGGATTCTCAAACAGAGCCATCCAACCTCCTTCCCAGGAAGCAGAGCCCAGCATCTCCGGAGGGAGCCCCCCTTGGCGAACATTTCTTGCCTCCGGAAAGCTCTTCCTGATGTTGAGTCGGAATCTCCTATCTTGTAACTTGAAGCCGCTGCTCCTTGTAACCTTGCTCCATCTTCCACATCACAGCCCTTCAGATATTTGAAGCCGTAGGCCCTTGCAATTACGCCCCTGTATGTAGAGACAGATATAAATCCCTCTGGCCTGCTTCTTTAATGTTTTAATGTTGTATTTTAATCTTGTTTTTTTAAGTTGTATTTGAATCAACTTGTTTTTATTATTGGTTGTTAGCTGCCCTGAGCCCGGTCTTGGCTGGGGAGGGCGGGGTATTTATTTATTATTATAAATTATTATAAATTTATTATTATATTATTATTATTATTATTATTTGCTTCCGCTGCTGCTGCTTTTGCAGCTGGACAGCTCAGCTCTCCGGAAAATGACTCACTTCTTCCTTGCAGGCTCTGCGCCTTTCCTGCCCCCAGAGGAGGAGGGGTGTGGGTCAATTGTTCCTTTCTGCTGTGGGATGTGCCACAGCCGGCCTACTACGGGTCACTGTCTCCTTCACAAGGCATTCCAGGAACGCTTCCCACACTGCCAGAGCCCTGCCCAGCACAGAGCATGGCTGGGCAGAGGCTGGGGTGGGAGCTGCCGGTGAGATTGGCAAGCAACAGGGCAGTGAAGGAGGGCAGAATATCTTCTGGGGAGTAGCTAAAATTCGCATTTTGTTTTGTTTTTTAAAAAATAATATTTATTAAAGTTTTAAATGCTACAAAAAGAGAAAGAAATAATTCCAAGTTAAACAAAAACATAACAACACATCACAATAAAAAAAGAAGAGAATAGAAAAGAAAAAAATAATAAAAAACAGAAAAATAGAAACAATTAAAAAACACAACAAACCTTCCCATAACTTATCTTTCATTTACTTGTTTCCTTGACCTCCTCGCACCTCCCTTTTTTTGTATTCTAGTTCGGTTAGCTATTTCAGCAAATCCTTTCCATCTTTCCCAATTTTTATCCTATAATTTATCTTAATATAATGTAACTTTACCTTTCCTCCTTTCATCCATTAACAATCTATTTTTACTTAATCCTTTATAATATTTCCGCTAAAGCCACATAACTTCATTCCAGCCTCCTTCTAACATTCCTTAATTTTACAATGTTTCTGTAAATAAACTTTAAATTTCTTCCAATCTTCTTCCACCGACTCTTCTCCCTGGTCTCGGATTCTGCCAGTCATTTCCGCCAGTTCCATGAAGTCCATCACCTTCATCTGCCATTCTTCCCGGGTGGGTAAATCTTGTGTCTTCCAGTACTTTGCAATAAGTATTCTTGCTGCTGTTGTAGCATACATAAAGAAAGTTCTATCCTTCTTTGACACCAATTGGCCGACCATGCCCAGGAGAAAGGCCTCTGGTTTTGTTGGCATTTTGTTGCCCGCACAGTGGAGACGACTTTTCCTTTTTTTTATTTTATTAACATATAAAACACATACATATACATTTACACAACACACGTACACAACACACTACCTAATTTTCATAGCATAAAACATAAGGATCTGAGCCCAGGAGCAAATCTTCCCTAATGCGTCTTCTAGCAACTGGGATGATTGAGAAACATTGCCGCCTCCAGCTGGAGAGGCAGCGCTGAGCCATTGTGTCGAGCAGCCACTGGTAATGTTCTCCCAGTGCCCTAGCCGCAACCGGGGTAGTCTAGCTTGCAGCTTTCATTTTTTTTATATACAGTGGATGCATCTGTGCGTGTGCGGTTTGCGATTTAGCACTTCTGCGCATGCGCAAAGCGCGATTTAGTGCTTCTGTGTATGCACGACTGCCGAAACCCGGAAGTAACCCGTTCTGGTACTTCCGGGTTTTGGCAGTCCGCGACCCGAAAAAATACAACCTTAAGTGTCTGTAACCCGAGGTATGACTGTATCTGACTTTTAGAAGACATCTGAAGGCAGCCCTGTTTAGGGTCATTTTTAATGTTTGATGTTTTATTGTGTTTTTAATATTCTGTTAGGAGCTGCCCAGAGTGGCTGGAGAGGTCTGGCCAGATGGGCAAGGTATAAGTAATAAATTACTACTACTACTACAGGTTTTCTGCTTGGCCCTTGTGAGAGCAGGATGCTTGCCTAGGTGGGCGATTGGCCTGATCCAGGAAGCTCTTCTTGCATTATTAAAGTCTGAGCATTCGCACACAGACACTTGGGATGGGGGGGTGTTTGGCCTCCTGCCTGGAGGCTCTTTCTCCCTGCCAGTTCTGCTGTTCTTCCGTCTCCACCTCCCCTCCCCGTTTCTGACTCTTCCTCCCCTCCTGGGTTGTGCTTTCTCCACAGCGGGGGGCTGAGCAACCTCCTCTACAAGTGCACCCTCCCGGATCACATTGTGACTGCGGAAGATGAGCCACGCCAAGTTCTGCTCCGTATCTACGGGGTCATCCTCCAGGTGAGATCTTCCGGTCCCCGACCCCTTGGCATGGCCTTCTCTGTGCTGGCTCCCCCAGGGCTGAAGAAGAACTGATGTAGCGCTGACAGACCTTGCGGGAAACTTTAGTCAAGAGCAGAGAGGTGTCTAAATGCAGCCCTGCCCCTCATTTGAAGATCCAGCAAGAATTGGGGCTCTCGTCTGCAATTTGCACTCCTACCCCAGATGGCGTCTTGTGTGGATACTGGCGCTCTTCTGCTTTTTACCACTGTCTCTTGAGGGCAGCCTGGGTGGGCGGGTCTAGATCCTCTTCCAGTTCTGGTTGCAAAGGAGCAGCTCTCCTGGTTAGCATAAAGAGCAGAAGTTGAAGCTTGTTCAGGGATTGGGGGATGCCTCCCACAAGAGCAGTGTTAGAAATTAGCCAGTCACCAGGTGCATTTTGCAACTGCATCTGCGACCACATGGGAATCTCTATATGCCTGGTAGGTGACTAAGGAAAGCAAAATGTCACTTAGAGAAGGATCTGAAATATTTTCCTTGAAGCTTAAACCTCGGGTTATGACGGGAATCCGTTCCAGAGGCCCCACCACAACCCAAAAGTGACGCAACCCAAAGCGTCGCGTTTGCGCACATGCGATATTGCGCTTCTGTGCGATCAACGTAAACCTGGAAGTAACCTGTTCCAGGTTTGTGCCGGTGTTTTAGAAGACACCTGAAGGCAGCCCTGTTTAGGGAAGCTTTTAATGTTTGATGTATTACAGTATTTAAATATTTTGTTGGAAGCCGCTCAGAGTGGCTGGGGAAGCTCAGCCAGATGGGCGGGGTATAAATAATAAATTATTATTATTATTATTATTATTATTATTATTATTATTATTATCAAGCCGAGGGTGACGTAAGCTGGACGCAATGTAACCCGAGGCTCCACTGTATTCTGGATTTTTTTAATTTGATGTTTTGAGGTGTCGCTGGCCCCTGGCCTCTTAAGTGAGATGGGCGCACAACCCCAGAGTCTGTCAAGACTGGCCCGTATGGGCAGGGGTACCTTTACCTTTTAAACCGCTCTGAGGTTTTTTCTTTAACATATAAAATAATGAAAATAATAATAATAACAACAACAACAACAACAACAATAACAATAATAAAATAACTCAAAAAGGCACCTAGACATTCCATTGTGGCGACCATAACCCAAGTTTAAAGTGCTATTTGGTGATTAGATTATAATGGCCGCCAACCTAGGTGGATTTTGAAGAGGATTAGATAAATTCCTGGAAGGAGGAGAGGGCTATCATTGGCTACCAGCCAGGATGGCTCTGTTATGCCACCCACAGCTGGAGGCAGGAATGCTTCTGAATCCCAGTTACTTGAAACCACAGGAATGAAAAGTGCTGCTCTGGTGTGAATCCGGCTTGCAGGTTTTCCCAAAGGCATCTGGTCAGCCACTGTGAGAACAGGATGCTGGACTCGATGGGCCGTTGGCAGGCTCTTCTTCTCTTCTTAGGCCACTTCAGGGTCTCGTTTGTGGCCAGCCTGATCTCGAATCCTTTTTGCCTTCTCTGTCCCTCTGGGGCCAGGGTTTTGAGGCCCCACAATTCTGCTGCCTTCCCTGCTGAGGCCGTTTGACTGTCAAATGACCGTCAGGGTCCCTTCCAACTCTACAGTTCTATGATTTGCACGTCTTTCTCTGCCAGGGCTGTGCAACACCCTCTCTCTTCGGGGAGGGGGGGGGCAAGGGCAGAATCTGACCCCATCACTTTTCTCTCTCCTGCAGGGGGTCGACTCGCTGGTTCTCGAGAGCGTCATGTTTGCCATCCTGGCTGAGCGGATGCTGGGACCGCGACTCTACGGCATCTTCCCCCAGGGGCGCCTGGAGGAATATATCCCGGTGGGTTGTTGACTGTGCCCTGGATCAGTGGTTCATGGGGGGGCGGGACTACCTGAGGGGCTGGCAGAAGGAATACGGGAGGTGTAAATGACTTTCAGACTTGGAAAAGCTGGCTCAAGTTCATCAGGTTTGTTGGAATTAATTAAACTAAATCAGGCTTCCTCAAACTCGGCCCTCCAGTTGTTTTTGGTCTACAACTCCCATGATCCCTAGCTAGCAGGACCAGTGGTCAGGGATGATGGGAATTGTAGTCTCAAAACATCTGGAGGGCCGGGTTTGAGGAAACCTGAACTAAATAGTTTTAATTGGGCTTTGAATAAATGCAATTAATTGTTTCCACTTTGAATTTAATAATAATAATAATAATAATAATAATAATAATAATAATAATAATAATAATAATTTTATTTATATCCTGCCCTCCCCAGCCAAAGCTGGGCTCAGAGCAGCTAACAACAGTAAAAATAACACAGTTTAGATAAAATCACAATCAATTAATTGAAATACATTCTAAAATCAATTCAGAATCAAATTAATGGCAACCATTGAGCTAGAGTTCTATGAGGATTACAGAAGGAGGGGTTCAGACTGTGTCTTGGCCAAAGGCCTGGTGGAACAGCTCCATCTTGTAGGCCCTGTGGAAAGATGTCAAGTCCCGCAGGGCCCTAGTCTCTTGTTCCACCAGATCGGAGCCACAGCCGAAAAAGCCCTGGCTCTAGTTGAGGCCAGCCTAAGCTCCCTGTGGCCAGGGACCTCCAAGATGTTTTTGTTTGAAGACTGTAAGGCCCTCCATGGGACATACCAGGAGAGGCAGTCCCGTAGGTACGAGGGTCCTAGGCTGTATAGGGCTTTAAAGGTTAAAACCATCACCTTAAACCTGATCCTGTACTCCACCGGGAGCCAGTGTCATATTATCTTCCTTAATGGGTTGTGGAAGCTGCTATTCTGAGTTATGCTTTGTACAAGTTGGCTGTCCAGTGTTCTCATCACAGAGGCCCTGTGAGGTAGGCTGGTCCGCTTGTGGATGTTGCCAACATACAAACATTGGAACCTGGGTCCGAGCCAATGCCCTCCTTCATTTTCCGGCTGTGGTTTAGTGGCCCCAGACACGCACACCCAACTTTCCTCCCACCTGTGATACGGACTCTCAATAGATGTTTTCTTGCCTGCTGTTTCTGCGCTCTGTTGCGCAGGGGTCCCCACACCTCTGGGGCAGGTGTCCACGGAGCTATTGCTCGCAAAGGGAATTGGCTTCCGTCGGGCGGGAGAGGAAGAGGCTCTCATGCGCCCATGTCTCTTCCCCGCAGAGCCGGCGCCTGACCACGGAGGACTTGCCCGACCCCAGCATCTCGGGGGAGATCGCCACAAAGATGGCTCGCTTCCACGAGATGGTGATGCCCTTCAATAAGCAGCCCAAGTGGATGTTCGGGACGATGGAGAAGTAAGGCTTCTTGTGCTTTTGAAAGCTGCAGGCTAGAAAACCAGAATCCTTTCTCCTAGGTATCATGTCAGAGGAAATAAAAAGAACGGTCAGACCAATATTTTATGTATGCAACTACTGCGGCAGGGTTATTGATTGCCAAGAATTGGAAAAGCAGCAGCGTCCCAACCAAAACAGGTTATCTAAAATGATGGAATACTTCCATTTTGCTGAACTAACAGGGAGGATAAGAGGAGATATGGTACAAAAAGTGAATAAGGAGTGGGCTATCTTTAAGGAATACATCAACATTTATGTGGGAAAAGTAGAATTTCTGACAGATATTGTGTGAATCCAGAAAATGATTAGAGTGAAAGGAAAGGAAAGTCAAGACAGAAGAAGAGATTAAAGAAATAACGAAATGCGTTTAGGCTACTTGGAAAAGTAACAAGAACGGCTAGAAGTCAAGTCACTTGGTGGGTGTCCATGTGGGGTAGGTGTGTAGCTATGTTGATATGTACACTATAAAAGGTAAAGGGACCCCTGACCATTAGGTCCAGTCGTGGCCGACTCTGGGGTTGTGGTGCTCATCTCGCTTTACTGGCCGAGGGAGCCGGCGTACAGCTTCCGGGTCATGTGGCCAGCATGACTAAGCCGCTTCTGGTGAACCAGAGCAGCGCACGGAAACGCCGTTTATCTTCCCACCAGAGCGGTACCTATTTATCTACTTGCACTCTGACGTGTTTTCGAACTGCTAGGTTGGCAGGAAAGTACAGTATAGGTAGGTAATATATAGAGTAATGTAGGTATGTTTTATGTTATGAAAAGAAGGTAGTGTGTTGTGTACGTGTATTGCGTAAATGTATACGTATGTGTTTTATATGTTAATAAAAATGTTAAATATATATATACAGTGGTACCTCAGGTTAAGAACTTAATTAGTTCTGAAGGTCCGTTCTTAACCTGAAACTGTTCTTAACCTGAAGCACCACTTTAGCTAATAGGGCCTCTTCTGCCACCGTGCCGCCGGAGCACGATTTCTGTTCTCATCTTGAAGCAAAGTTCTTAACCCGAGGTAATATTTCTGGGTTAGCGGAGTCTATAACTTGAAGCATCTGTAACCTGAAGCGTCTGTAACCTGAGGTACCATTGTATATATGAAAAGAAAGAAGGCCCAGCTGGAGGCAACGAGGTCATCCCCGCATCTGGAGCCAGGGCAGCTCAGGCCCCTGACTCGGCCCAGCTGGTGTTTGTTGCAGGGGAACCTGTGCAGACTGGGACTCTTCAGGATCAGGCCCCAGACTCGGTTCAGATGATGCCTGAGGCAAAGGATCCGGTGCGGACTGAGACTCCTCTGGTCCCGAGTCCCAGGCCATCACAGCCTGTTGGGTTGTGGCTGGAGAAAGCCAGTGACTGACCGATTCTCATTTCCCCCTGTTGGCAGGTACTTGAGGCAGATTTCTGATCTGACCTTCCCCCAGGAAGCCCAGCTGCAGAAGCTCAACAAGCTCAAGGCGTACAACTTGGAAGCGGAAATGCGCAGCCTCAGGTGAGCGGGCGGCAGAGGGGCACAGAATCGGGGGCCTTGGATCAGTGCTGTGCCCCCTGGCAGAACTAGCAAGTCCATGGTGGGATGCCTTGCCCCTTGCTGTCCGTCACGCGCCCCCTGCCAAGGCAGGGTCCATAGCTCTAAGTGGCAGAGCACGTCCCTTGCCTGCCTCAGCCCCTCTGCTGCCAGAAGGCTTTGGGGCAGCCGTGGGGGGTGGACTCCAACTCCAGAGGAAATGGACCAGTTGTTGGACTTGTCTGAAGCAGCGACATGCCTTTAGCCTCTGGCTGCGAGAGGCAACCGGCCTCGAAACAGGGAAGATGCATTTCTGGCCAAGATAATCACAGAATTGTAGAGACAGATGGTATCTCCAAGGGCCATCTAGACCAACCCCCTGCAATGCCGGAAACACAGCAAAAGGCAGCCATCCAACCTCTGTTTAAAAACCTCCAGCAAAGGAGATTCCAACCACCTTCCAAGGTTGTCCATTCCATGGCTCTTGCCATCAGAAAGTTATTCCAAAAGTTGAGCTGGAATCTCCTTCTTTGTCATTTGAATCTATTGGTTCGGGTTGAATCCTGCTTTCTGGAGCAGGAGAAAACTCCCTCTTGTCTCCCATGAATTGATGGGGTGGATGTGAATATTTTCTGTGTTTTCTTTTCGGGGGCCCTTTCCCTCTGCAAATATGCTCTGTTTCAGGGTGGGGGGTTCCCCTGTGCAAAGTAAACACCCTCCTCGTTCTTCCAACTCTCTTTCTTCTCTCTCTCTCTCCTGGAATTTCAGGGAGCTGCTGGAGTCCACCCCGTCCCCCGTGGTCTTCTGCCACAACGACGTGCAAGAAGGTGAGAACACTGAAGTGGGGAAGCGAAGCTGGGGTGGTGGTGTGATCTTTCCCCCAGGTTCAGGCCAGGGGCCTGTGAATATTGGGTGGTGCTCAGAGTCCCACTCCCCACCCCCTGAATGATGCTGAGATTGCTTCTTTGGAGCAGAGCGGGGCAAGGCACACCTTCTGCTATGAGAGCAACGCAGTGCAGTGGCGTAGCGTGGGTTGTCAGCACCCGGGGCAAGGCAAGTAATTTGCGCCCCCTAACCCGTGGATTTGCGCCCCCTAACCCTACCCCTAACCCTAAACCCCAGATGTTGCGCCCGGTGCAGCCGGCCACCCCTGCACCCCCCACGCTACGCCACTGACGCAGTGCCTGCAGCCACCCTGAATGGAAGGCCATATACGAAGAGCCTTGCAGCTGGATCAGACCCAAAGGGCCCATTGAGGCCAGTTCTGGGAGCAGAACCTGAGTTCCACAGGGCTCTCTCCACCTGTGACTCCCAGAAACCGGTATCCAGAGGAATACTGAAAGATCCTGTTCCCTCATATGAACCTGACTGGGCTCTGAGAGCTCCAGAGGAGGCCCTTTTTTCGTTCCTATCCCCCTCACAGACATACTGGGTAGGGACGCAAGACAGGGCCTTATTGGTGGCAGCTCCCAGTCTTTGGATCTCCCTGCCTAGGGAAGCCAGACGGGCTCCCTCCTGGCTCTCCTTCCGCCAGCAGATGAATACCTACAGCAGCAGATATAGAATCCCTATTCAGCAGATGAGTGCTGCCCTTGTTCCAACAGGCTTTGGGGAACTGGCTGCTTTTAACAAGAGGGCTGTTTTTCTTGGAATTATCTGTATGTTTTTGTAGATCACACAGAGGGAGACATACACTGTGCACAATTTTTGTTGGCATCCATCTGTCTCAGGGTACAAGGGCACTTTTGGGAGTGAAATCAAACCATTGGAGAAAAATACAGATGGCGATGGGAAAGAAATGTTTTGTTACACATATATATTACATGTAAAATTACCTATACCTACAAAATATGTATGCGTTTAACAGTTGCTTCCCCACAAGGTTCTGTTTCAACTGAGCTGCCTTGAGTTCTTGTCAGGGGGGAGGAGAAGGTGGGATAGAAATAAATATATTTATAAAAAGAGAAGAAGAGTTTGGATCTGATATCCCCCTTTATCACTACCCAAAGGAGTCTCAAAGCGGCCAACAATCTCCTTTCCCTTCCTCCCCCACAACAAACACTCTGTGAGGTGAGTGGGGCTGAGAGACTTCAGAGAAGTGTGACTGGCCCAAGGTCACCCAGCAGCTGCATGTGGAGGAGCGGGGAATCGAACCTGGTTCACCAAATTACGAGTCCACTACTCTTAACCACTACACTACGCTGCCCTTGACACTGGAGGGGCATGGAGCGCATAGCTGCCATGGCGAGTGGCCGCTGATGCCTTCTCCTCTTCCTCCTTCTCTCCCCACAACCCAGGGAACATCCTGCTCCTGGCTGGGCGTGAGTCCGCCGCCTCTGACCGCCTCATGCTGATCGACTTCGAGTACAGCAGCTACAACTACCGGTGAGCTGGGGGTGAGAGCAGGGAGGGAAGCGGGCGGCAGACATCGGGACTTGGTCATTCTGGACTCACAGCTGTCCATGGAGGCACAGGTCAATTCTGTGTCCAAGGCAGCTGTCTACCAGCTCCATCTGGTACGCAGGATGAGACCCTCCCTGCCCGCAGACTGTCTCGCCAGAGTGGTGCATGCTCTAGTTATCTCCTGCTTGGACTGCAATTGGCTCTACGTGGGGCTACCTTTGAAGGTGACCCAGAAACTACAACTAATCCAGAATGCAGCAGCTAGACTGGTGACTGGGAGCGGCCGCCGAGTCCACATAACACCGGTCTTGAAAGACCTACACTGGCTCCCAGTACATTTCCGAGCACAATTCAAAGTGTTGGTGCTGACCTTTCAAGCCCTAAACGGCCTTGGTCCAGTATACCTGAAGGAGTGTCTCCACCTCCATCGTTCTGCCCGGACCCTGAGGTCCAGCGCCGAGGGTCTTCTGGTGGTTCCCTCCCTGCGAGAAGCCAAGTTACAGGGAACCAGGGAGAGGGCCTTCTCGGTGGTGTCACCTGCCCTGTGGAACGCCCTCCCACCAGATGTCAAAGGGAAAAATAACTACCAAACTTTTAGAAGACATCTGAAGGCAGCCCTGTTTAGGGAAGCTTTTAATGTTTAATAGGTTATTGTATTTTAGTGTTCTGTTGGAAGCTGCCCAGAGTGGCTGGGGAAACCCAGCCAGATGGGCGGGGTATAAATAATAAATTATTATTGTTGTTGTTGTTATTGGTGGCAAGAGGCCTGGCAATGACCACAGGGGCAGTGACCCCTTAACCAGGCAAGCCTCTGGATTTCTTTGTGCTGAGGAAAAATGGGGGGGGGGGGCAGGCCTGCTGCCCAACTACTGATGGGGCTTTTTCCCACCATGAAACTCTCAAAAGAGGTTTCATTCCAGTGAAGCCCGTTGGCAAGCATCCCATGCCCCAGCCCTGCAGCAGGCCAACTGGAGGGACCTGCCCATATTGGAGGGGCGGGTGTGATCCTGGCTTGGTTCTCAGCCACAGAGTCCAGTGGGCTGAGCTTCACCCTCCCTCCCTCTCTCCCTGCAGGGGCTTCGATATTGCCAATCACTTCTGCGAATGGGTGTACAACTACGCCCACGACCAGTGGCCTTTCTACAAAGCCAGCCCAGAAAACTACCCCAGCCGCCAGCAACAGGTAACGCCTGCCCTCTGCTTGCCACAAGGACGTGACGTCTCTCGCTTGAAGGAAGTGGCCGTTTCTCCGTTGACGCCAAATTATTCCATGTTTGCGGTTTGCCGTTGCGCTGAAGTGTCCACAGCAAAAGGGAGAAGTAGAATGACACATGTGCATTCATATAACGTACAGCTGATGAATCACAGTTTGAGTAAATGTAGGTAGAAGGAGAATTAATATCAAGGCCAACAGGAAACCCTGGCTAAAAGCAGTTTGCAATAAGTCCTCTGAACATTCAGCTTCGCTGGCTGTGCATCACTTTTAGTGTTGTGAGAGAAGAGAGGAAACTTTTCTCTTTTCACTTTCTCCATGTCATGCATAATTTTTATAAGCTTCTATCAGGTTGCCTCTCACTCGTCTTTTCTCTAAAGTCCCAAATACCTGATAATTTTGGCTGCCTTTACATCTCAAAAGTGGTTTGCAACAAGCATTTAGGTTCCCCCATTACTGCATTTGAAAGCAGACGCCTGTCTTCTGTAGTTCCTGCAGTCTTTGCGCAGGGGGCAGGGGTGTTGATTTTTTATTTGCGTAGTTATAAAGAAAGCATTATAATTGCTTTGTAAACCCATTTCTGACTTACAGGGCCTGCCTTTGGGCTTCCAGAATAAATGCCAGTATATCAACAGCTGGGTCCTCTGAATATCACTGTCTCTCCCTTACATTTGCATAACATTTTGTTATAAATCACAGATTACAAGAGTTTTCGTTTCAAATCTAATCAAGTAATGGGTTTTTTGGAGGGTGTCGTCGTAATTGGCAGAAACCTCTTAGGCTCTTACACTAAGTTGCTGCTGGCTTGACCAGCCATTGGTGCCCGTTTGACTTAGCAGTGTTTGGAACTGGTCAGTTGAGTAGCCTTAATGCTTCTGGAGGCTGAAGGCTCAGGGAGGCTGGAGGGCAGGGGGTCTCTCAGAAGCCCCTGCCCAGAGCAGCAAGACGACAGGAATTTTTATTTGAACATTGATTCCTGCCTCCCTCATCTGTCACACTTTGTTCCAAAGCACACTAAACTCCACTAAAATACAGAGGCAGAGTTTTGGAAGATTCGGAAGAAGGCTGTCAATTTTGTCATGCTGTTATACAGTGGTATCTCGGGTTACAGACACAATTGGAAACTGTGAGAGTCCCTGACTTGGAAACAGTTCAGCAGGAATAGTACCTCGGGTTAAGAACTTTGCTTCAGTATGAGAACAGAAATTGCCTGGCGGCAGCGGGAGGCCCCATTAGCTAAAGTGTTGCTTCTGGTTCAGAACAGTTTCAGGTTAAGAATGGACCTCTGGAACGAATTAAGTTCTTAAACCGAGGTACCACTGTACAAAATTTTGGTACAACCACATTCTGGTTGCTTCACCTCAAAAAGGATATTGCAGAGTTTGGAAAAGTTTAGGAAAGGGGATGGCACAATGACCTTACAAAGATAGATTGCAATGTCTGCGACCTTTTAGTTCAGAGAGAAGGTGGGAAAGAGGCAACACATTAGAAGTTTATAAAATGATGCGCAGCACGCAAAAAGTGGGTAGAGAAAAGGTCTTTCTCTCTCTTGTCAGACCAGAACTTGTGGACATCCGATGAAGTTGGGTGATGGAAGATTCAGGGCAGAGAAAAGGAAGTCCTCCACGCATAGTTGAACTATGGAACTCAACTGCCACAGGAGGCAGCGAGGGCCACCAATTTGGAAGGCTTTCAAAGAGGATTGGGCAAATTCAAGGAGGAGCAGAGGGCTTTTGAGGGTTCCTAGGCAGGATAGCTGTGCTGTGTCTCCAAGGCAGCAATCCTTCTCAATCCCAGATGCTGGGAACCACAGGAGGGGAGAGTTGTTATTGTGCTCAAATCCTGCTTTCAGATTTTCACGCAGGTATCTGATTTTGCCACCGTGGGCAACTGGACTAGATGGGCCACTGGCCTAGAATCATAGAATCATAGAATCCTAGAGTTGGAAGAGACCACAAGGGCCATCGAGTCCAACCCCCTGCCAAGCAGGAAACACCATCAGAGCACTCCTGACATATGGTTGTCAAGCCTCTGCTTAAAGACCTCCAAAGAAGGAGACTCCACCACACTCCTTGGCAGCAAATTCCACTGTCAAACAGCTCTTACTGTCAGGAAGTTCTTCCTAATGTTTAGGTGGAATCTTCTTTCTTGTAGTTTGGATCCATTGCTCCGGGTCCGCTTCTCTGGAGCAGCAGAAAACAACCTTTCTCCCTCCTCTATGTGACATCCTTTTATATATTTGAACATGGCTATCATATCACCCCTTAACCTCCTCTTCTCCAGGCTAAACATGCCCAGCTCCCTTAGCCGTTCCTCATAAGGCATCGTTTCCAGGCCTTTGACCATTTTGGTTGCCCTCCTCTGGACACGTTCCAGTTTGTCAGTGTCCTTCTTGAACTGTGGTGCCCAGAACTGGACACAGTACTCCAGGTGAGGTCTGACCAGAGCAGAATACAGTGGCACTATTACTTCCCTTGATCTAGATGCTATACTCCTATTGATGCAGCCCAGAATTGCATTGGCTTTTTTAGCTGCCGCGTCACACTGTTGGCTCATGTCAAGTTTGTGGTCAAGCAAGACTCCTAGATCCTTTTCACATGTACTGCTCTCAAGCCAGGTGTCACCCATCTTGTATTTGTGCCTCTCATTTTTTTTGTCCAAGTGCAATACTTTACATTTCTCCCTATTAAAATTCATCTTGTTTGTTTTGGCCCAGTTCTCTAATCTGTCAAGGTCGTTTTGAAGTGTGATCCTGTCCTCTGGGGTGTTAGCCACCCCTCCCAGTTTGGTGTCATCTGCAAATTTGATCAGGATGCCCTTGAGTCCATCATCCAAGTCCATCATCCAGCCTGGTCTAGCAGCCTCTTCCATTTCTCTGAGCTGCCTCTCAGCTTCATCGAAAAGCAATAAATCGTCTTTTTTTATTTAAAGGGAAATATTTATTGGGGAGAAACAACTGTAGGTCTCCGAAGAGCACAAGCTTTTTAGTTTCCAGTGTTGCCTTTTGAAAGCATGGTGACCTGCTCTGGGACTTTGAGGTGGTTATAAATCAAATTAAGAGGATCAGTAATGAGCATGTTCGGGCAAGCAGGCCAGAGCAAGGCGAACTCAGAGAGTGGAGCAGCCTGCCCTGTCAGGACCCGGCTCTGTTCTCCCAACTCACCCTGAGGCTACTCTTTCCACAGCTGCATTTTATCCGCTGCTACCTGGAGGAGGCGGCTGGGAAGAAAGCGCGCCCGTCCCAGGAAGAGCAGGAGCGCCTCGAGGAGGAGATGCTTCTGGAGATCAGCCGGTCAGTGTCTGGGAACACAGGAAAGTCGCCTTGGGAATTAATAAATAATAGTAATAATATATTTTTTTTATTTTTACCCTGCCCTTCCCGGTTCAGAAAACCGGGCTCAGGGAGGCTAATAACAAATTTAAAATACTTAATTGATGCAACAAAAATAAAGCATAAAATACAGTATAAAATGTGAATAACAATAAATTCAGAATTCAAAAATCAATTTAAAGAGAAAATCCATCCAATAAGCATTAGATGATCACCAGGGCTAGCTGGCTAAATTAGTCCTATTTGGGCCAGCGAGGAGACCAGGGGAGAATTAGCTGTGGGGTCCCAGAGCGGGTAATCTTCATAAAAAGGGGAGGGGGAGGGAAGGAAGGGGAATAAAAGATCAGGCTAAGTTCAAATTAAAAGCCAGGCAGAATAGCTCTGTCTTACAGGCCCTGCGGAAGGAAGTTAAATCCTGCAGGGCCCTGGTCTCCTGGGACAGCATTCCACCAGGTCGGAGCCACTACTGAGAAGGCCCTGGCCCTGGTGGAAGGTAGTCTGACTTCCTTAGGGCCTGGGACCACTAAACTATGATTATTCATGGACCTTAAGGTCCTCTGCGGGGCAGACCAGGAGAGGCGGTCCCATAAATACGAGGGCCCTAAGCCACAAAGGGCTTTAAAGGTCAAATTCACTATTGCCTACACTGGCAGAGAGAGGCAGTGTAGACAATGGAGACAATGGAGGAGTGTGCCTTTGAGATAGATCTGTATTATTTATCTATGCAATCAATCAATCAATCAATCAGAGGCTCTCCAGGGTTTCAAACGGGCTCTGCCAGCCCTACCAGGAGCTTCCAGTAGGGGCAGGAATATTTCACATTCTTTTTCCCATTTGTGCCATTTGTATCTTGCCAAAGGGCTCAAGGTGTCACTCATGCTTCATTCTCTGCCCCTATTTTTAGATAATAGATAATTTATTACGGTTGGAGACCAGCTTATAAAACACACTTGGGGGTACAATCTCAGAAGGAAAACAAACATTTAAAACAATGTACAACAATAAATTTAAAATTTATAAATGCGATAAGCGTATAGGCACTTAAAACTTTTAAGGTAAGCTACCGCAGAGAGGTGACCCAGAGTCACCCATGGAACCGAGTTTGGGGATTTTCTTAACAAACTAGTTTGGGTCGGGGGATGGTCTGCACCTACAGATCTGTACACATAATCTGGCAATCATCCGGGTCGTCTTTTGATCTTTGCCTAACTGGAAGCATGGATGCCCAGGGCAGTTGCTCCATCCCTGAGCCAGTACCCTTCCATATGATGGAGAGGGGCCGCTTTGGACCCCCGTTGCCTCGCCTCCAGCTCCTCTTCCTCCTTCCCTGACTCCTCTCCTCCCCATCTCTCTCCCAGATTTGCGATGGCCTCCCACTTCTTCTGGGGCTTGTGGTCCATCTTGCAGGCCAAGATCTCCACCATCGAGTTTGGCTACCTGGTGAGTCCTTGCACTGCTGACCCAGCAGGCTCTTCTCATGTGATGCTTTCAGCGAACTTCCAGTGGTTTGTGAAGGCAGAGGGATGCATTATGCAACAAGAGCACCCCTTTAGAACTGGGTGCTGGTGGCTTCTCATGTTCTGGGAAAGGTGGTGCAATGCCTGACCCTGACTCTGCCCTCTTCCTTCCTCCCCTCCTCTTACCTCCCAGGAATATGCCCAGTGCCGCTTCGAAGCCTACTTCCAGCAGAAATCTCTCTGCGAGTGACCTTCGCCCGTCCTGCCTCCGCGCCCAGGCTTCAGCCTGGCTGGCGCCATTGCGGGACCTGAACTCGAACTCCTGGACCTCAAGAGGCACTGTTGCCAGTGGACCAAAGCTCTCTCCCCAGACGCAGGAAGAGGGTTGGCTGGCCAGCTCTCATTCCGCAGCGGCAAAAACTCTCTGGCTTCTGGCTGGGCTGGTTTGTAGCCAGGCAAGGGGGCCAAGGAGCCCCCGTGGGGTGGCAGCAGACCCGGAGGATGCCAGGCAGCTAAATGTAGCAGGCATGGCTTCCGGCAGGCGGTCACTCCATGATGGAGGTCCTTTGGGCACGGGGAGGCTGGGAAGAGGAGATCACTGCACTTTGGGACAGGGAGGGGATGTGTGAGCCGCCCCATGGCCCTCGCCTGCTTCCATTCCGCCTTCTGTTGCCCCCGGCCCTCCATGCCCTCTGCTGCCTCCACCACTGTGCCTTCCCTTGGCCATGCTCAGCCCTCTCCCCCAGAGATTTCTCTCCTGCCCCAGATCTATGCACAATATACCCCTCTCCTTCCCTTCGTAGCCCATCCCTTCCAGATCTTAGACTCCTCACGGGCCCTCCTGGTCTGCCTCAGTGCTCGCCACAGATGGCATGGGGGGGCTGCCTTTGGGGACAGAGACTGCGCAACGGAAGACCAAGGGCTAGTGAGGCCCCCCCACCCCCACTCCAGTGAGCCTTAGGGCAGAGGTAGAGGGTCTCTAGGCCTTACTTGGTGCTGCAGGGACCCCCAGCTCTGGCCGCCGTCTCCCATTACTGGATTGGTTCCCTCGTGCAGTTTCCCAAGGAGACGCCTTGGCCAGGACTGGGGAGGCAGCGGGAGGGCTTCGGAGGCAGGTCCAGAGGGCAAGGTTGCCCCAGAGGATCCTGGGGGGGGGGGCAGGGTTTGCTCTGGAGGTCTTCCCTCCCCAGATGTAATCCCAGCCCACCTCACCGGAGCCTCTCCGGAATGACAGGCAGTTGAGGCCAGGACTTGGGGGGCGGCTCCTGCCCCTTGCCCAGCAGCAGCACAAGCTTTTGGACCTGCTGGAGGGTCAGATTTTGCAGGGGAGGGGGCCTTCCACCTTGTTTCTTCCTTTCCCCAAGAATAGGTTTGCTTGCTGGGGGCGGTGGGAGATAAATGACACCTTTTAGTCTTTGTTAACTTGGTTGTATCTGCATTTCTATGAATGTCCAGCAGAGAGAGCCAGGGATGCGGTGGGCTCCCGGGCGCAAGCTAGCCTTTGGCAGGCTGCCTGCCCTCTCTCTCTGTTCTCAGGGCTGCTCCTCTCTTCCGGCATCACTCATGATAACCATGGAATGTAATCTCTGCAATTGCCAATAAAAGCCTGGCACTCCATCCACTAGGATCCTCTGTGTGTTTGTCCCTGGCTTGATCACTTTGGGGTGTCTGCACCAGGCGAGGAGGTCGGATGTCTCTAGTCGTAGAATTGGTTGCAAGCCAGTTCCCCCAGAGGGAAGCCCCACAACAGGAACCAGAGCTCAATAGAAACTTTCCCTTCCACTTTAAACCACGTCGAAAGCTATCTCGTCCTGTTAGGTGTTCAGTGTAATAATAATAATAATTTATTATTTATACCCCGCCCATCTGGCTGGGCCTCCCCAGCCACCCTGGGCGGCTTCCATAGAAACCAAAAATACAGTAAAATCACACGTTAAAAACTTCCCTGAACAGGGCTGCCTTAAGATGTCTTCTGAATGTCAGGTAGTTGTTTATCGCTTTGACATCTGATGGGAGGGAGTTCCACAGGGTGGGCGCCACTACCGAGAAGGCCCTCTGCTTGGTTCCCTGTAGCTTTGCTTCTCGCAGGGAGGGAACCGCCAGAAGGCCCTCGGCGCTGGACCTCAGCGTCCGGGCAGAATGATGGGGGTGGAGACGCTCCTTCAGGTATACTGGACCGAGGCCGTTTAGGGCTTTAAAGGTCAGCACCAACACTTTGAATTGTGCTCGGAAACGTACTGGGAGCCAATGTAGGTCTTTCAAGACCGGTGTTATATGGTCTCGGCGGCTGACCCCAGTCACCAGTCTAGCTGCCGCATTCTGGATTAGTTGTAGTTTCCGGGTCACCTTCAAAGGTAGCCCCACGTAGAGTGCATTGCAGTAGTCCAAGCGGGAGATAACCAGAGCATGCACCACTCTGGCGAGACAGTCCGCAGGCAGATAGGGTCTCAGCCTACGTACCAGATGGAGCTGGTAAACAGCTGCCCTGGACACAGATTTGACCTGTGCTTCCATGGACAGCTGTGAGTCCAAAATGACTCCCAGGCTGCGCACCTGGTCCTTCAGGGGCACAGTTACCCCATTCAGGACCAGGGAGTCCTCCACACCTGCCCGCCTCCTGTCCCCCAGAAACAGTACTTCTGTCTTGTCAGGATTCAATCTCAATCTGTTAGCTGCCATCCATCCTCCAACCGCCTCCAGACACTGACACAGGACCTTCACCGCCTTCACTGGTTCTGATTTAAAAGAGAGGTAGCGCTGGGTATCATCCGCATGCTGATGAACACCCAGCCCAAACCTCCTGATGATCTCTCCCAGCGGCTGCATGTAAATGTTGAAAAGCATGGGGGAGAGGGCAGAACCCTGCGGCACCCCACAAGTGAGAGCCCAGGGGTCTGAACACTCATCCCCCACCACCACTTTCTGAACACGACCCAGGAGGAAGGAGCGGAACCACTGTATGACAGTGCCCCCAGCTCCCAGCCCCTCAAGACGGTCCAGAAGGATGTTATGGTTGATGGTATCAAACGCATGTATCCATTTGGATAATATATCTGGTCAGCATATGAGCAAAAGGGATTCCTGCCATACTGAGAATTTTAAAGAAGGCTGAAAGGAAGAATATATTAGGCCAAACGTAATATTCCCCCTAACTCCCAGTTAAGTGTAAAAAATATTGCTTCTGACTCTTTGGAATAAAGTTGGTCATCACACTTCTGTAGAAAGTTGTCTACAGAATACAGGGCATCGTTTTAAATTCTTAGCAAAGGTAGAATTTTCACCTCTTTCTCTCCACTGTCTCAATAGGTTGCTTTTTCAATTGGTCATTGTAATGGTGTAGGGTGATTACTTGTGTGTAAACTGCCTCCACTTCAATTAGATCGATTGCTCAACCATGTTTAGGGTTAGAGCTCGCCCTCCGTGACCTGTTAGTCACTTGCAGAATCCGCCAGTGGGCATTTCTTGAACCTCTTCCAGCATAAAAGCTGCTTGACCCCAAGTCTCCTCCTATGTTCTCTGCGCGGAACGCGTCTGCGCAAGTAAGGGGAAGGCTGGGGCGTGCCAGCGCTCTCTCCGCTAGTTTCGCTTGAAGGGTCTTGGAGCCCTGACACCTCTTCCTCCGTGTCCCTCTCCTCTCGATTGGTGCCACGCTCAAACCCTTCCCCTCTGCTGGTTCCCTCCCCGGCGTCGCTCTGGAGCCCTGCCTCCGTTTCTCCCTTTGATGTCAGTTCCCTGACAGTCATGTATTTGTTTTTCCTCTGAAAAATCTGGCAACTGCACGGTACTGTTTATGCTGACAGTAAACAAATAGCTATAATTCTTTAAAAAAAAGAAAAAGAAAAAGAAACTTCCCCCCACTTGCTACCCCCAGCAACCAATATAATAGAATTGGGAGGGACCTCAAGGGTCATCTAGTCCAGCCCCCTGGAATGCAGGAATCTCAAGTAGATCCAACATGACAGATGGCCATCCAACGTCTGCTTAGAAACCTCCAAGGAAGATCAGAAAGTCCTTCTTGGTGTTTAGTCGGAGTCTCCTTTCTTGTAACTCGCAGCCATCGGTTTGGGTCTTCCCTTCCGGAGCAGGAGGAAACATGCTTGCTCCCTCTTTCATGTGACAGCCCTTCAGATATTTGAAGGTTGCTATCCTATCTCAGGGACGCAGGTGGCGCTGTGGGTTAAAGCCTCAGCGCCTAGGGCTTGCCGATCGAAAGGTCGGCGGTTCGAATCCCTGCGGCGGGGTGCGCTCCCGCTGCTCGGTCCCAGCGCCTGCCAACCTAGCAGTTCGAAAGCACCTCCGGGTGCAAGTAGATAAATAGGGACCGCTTACCAGCGGGAAGGTAAATGGCATTTCCGTGTGCGACTCTGGCTCTGGCCAGAGCAGCGATGTCACGCTGGCCACGTGACCCGGAAGTGTCTCCGGACAGCGCTGGCCCCTGGCCTCTTGAGTGAGATGGGCGCACAACCCCAGAGTCTGTCAAGACTGGCCCGTACGGGCAGGGGTACCTTTACCTTTACCTTTATCCTATCTCCACTCAAGTCTCCTCTTCTCCAGGCCAAGCATACCCAGCTCCTTCAAGCGCTCCTCATAAGGTCTGGCTTCCAGAGCCTTGATCATTGTTACAGAAAAATCCGGGTGCGAGGCTGCTCAGCCACCCAGCTCATCAGGCAGAGCCCGTGGGTCCCTGCGGAATAAAGGAAGGAGTCCGGCCACCAACCGGAGCAAATAGCTGTAGATCAAAGTTTATTGCGCAACAGGTTGAAAGAGGAATTTTGAACCCCGAGGATGGGGTGACAAGGACTTTTAAAAGTTTCTATCTTATCCCAGCATGCAGTTCGTGGAACATCATTGCTACATCAGAAAAGGGGAGGGTTATACATGATTCACATAGGAGGAATGTGTCAAGGGAACAGGCAAATACAGGATATGTATTGGGAAGTACATTCTAAGCACCTACTGCAAAACAGCAATAGAACTTTGGTTTGCATAGTCTGCCTCCTGGGCAAGTCCGGAGGAGAGCTTTTGCCCAGCGATCGACACCTATGAGTACCTTCCTGTGAGTATGTGACCTCCCGCTTGAGGGATTATGGAGGGGACCGAGTGGTTTCCAAGCCCTTAGCCAATGACGCAAATTGGCGGTGGAATGAAGGAAACTGGCAAAGGAGTTGATTTTATATGATTTTTAAAGCTAGGTAACTTCCCTGAGCTGTCAAGTCGAAAGGATACGTTTATGCATAATATTTGTAACATTTAAACGACCTTAAAATATCTGACTTCCCTTCTCGTTCCGTGGTTCATTTTGCATAGCATAAATCCCTGCATATTTTATATAAACGAAACCATTCAGTATTCCATTACAGTCATACCTTGGGTTACAGCCGCTTCAGGTAGTGTCTTTTCGGGTTGTGGACTGCCAAAACCCAGAAGTACCGGAATGGGTTACTTCTGGTTTTGGCGGTCGCGCATGCGCAGAAGCGCCAAATTGCAACCCGCGCGTGCGCAGACATGGGTTGCGAATGCTGCGGGTTGCGAACGTGCATCCTGCACGGATCACGTTCGCAACCTGAGGCTCTGCTGTATATTACTTCCATCAAAACTTATTTACACTGTTGAATTTATCTTAATGCTCCCCACATTTTCCAAGTGCACGCCATTTCCCCCCATATATTCAATAAACATTTCCCAATCTTCTTTAAACGAATGTTCTTCTTGAAATAAATTTAAAAAATTGTCCAGTATCACCTTAGAGACCAGCTAAGTTTGTTACAAGAATGTTCTTCTTGTTCTCTTATTCTGTAAGTTAGATCTGCAAGCTGCACATATTCCAGCAGTTTAAGTTGCCATGCTTCTTTGGTTGGGACCTCGCTCGTTTTCCATTTGGGGGCTAACGAAACACAACGTTAGTGTTCTGCACGATCTCTCCTCTCCCAGCCGAAAGTCTTCCCCAGTAACTTTCTGACGTCTGTGGCCCCTTCCGCTCCTGGTGACGGCTCTGGGCACCAACATGACTGCTCTGCTGTAAACACAGACTAAAAATAGCTCCGGCGCCCGAGCCAAACTCTGTGCCGTGGCCTGTGTGTGCTTTGGGACGGCTGAAGGGGCGCTCTGACCTGCAAATGATCCCCTGGCCATGCCCCATGGAGGTCTGCGCTCGACCCCTTTACAGGGGCTTCTTGCTGCATCTGCCTGGCTGGGTTGGGCCCGCCTCGCCAAGCGGGCATTCGACTTCCTGGCCGGTGCCCTCTGGGCTTTGTGGGGCCTCATCGCCTTGTCCTGGAAAAGGCAGGGTGCTCAGGGGCCCCTGCCCAAGCCATGGGAGAGCTGCCCCGAGCTGAGGGTCTACCGGGGAGGAGATGGTGAGGCTGAGCTGCTCACGGTCCACACACAGCCCTACAGCTTCCAGGTAGGGTCTGGCGGGGTGCCCTCTTGTGCTAAGGGGTGGCAAGAATCGTAGAATCATAGAACTGTAGAGTTGAAAGTAATCCTAAGGATCATCAACCACCCACAATACAGGAATAGACAGCTGTCCCCAACGGGGATAGAACTTGCAACCTTGGTGTTATCGGCACCATGGTTATCTAACCATGGTGAGCTATCCAGGCTGCATGGAGGCTTTCCCCGGGAGTCAGATGCAAATTCACCTGTCAAGCCTGTTAGAATCGGGGGGGGGGGGGTCAAAAGGCCAGCTGGCTCAGTCCCAGCTGGAGTGTCTCCCTTCAGCCTTGCCGCTGCGGAGATCCTCTGCTCAGTGACTCAAGCTTGCAGACTTGAGGACACTTTACTCAGCAGTGTAAACTGGGCAACAGAAGAGGCTTGAGGCTGCAGACACATACTAAACTACGCATTTATTAAACATAAACCAGGACAAAGAAAACATTGGAGAGAGAAGGAAAACAGAAGCAATACAGAGCGGAAGTACCACTCACGCCAGCAATCTGTGCTGGAATGCAAACAGACGTGTGACATGTAACAATCCCATGTCTGCAGCAAAGGGTGGAATGGAATCGCAACAGCGCCAACTATGACCGTTTCTGGACAAGCCTGACCACTATAGTCCATGCATGGGTAACCTCAAATCTGGACTACTCAATGTGGGGCTGCCCTTGGGGTTGGTTCAGAAGTTCCAGCAGGTGCGGGATGCTGTGGTCTGATGGGAGCATCTGGTGAAGAACATGCAACACCAAACCCTGCACTGGTTGCCCATCTGCTACCCAACCAAGGTCGAGGTGCTTGTATCAATTTGCCAAGCCCTGGACAACTCAGGTCCAGAATATCTCAGAGACTGTCTGAACCCTTACAGCCCAGCTCAGTCGCTAAGATCACCTGCAGGAGCATCACAGAGCGTCCCCCGATTTGGAGAGGCTCATTTGGCAACCATGGGAATAGAGACAGGTTTACAGGGGAGCAACCAGTCCACCACAGGGAGCACTGAGCCAGGAGAGTGCTGCAGCGGGCACCACAACAATATAGGATGGAAAGCAAGAGAAGGGGGTGCCCAATTTTGGTCTTTCACAGATGGGAAACCAAATCTTGAGTGCCATTGGCCCAGCCCTGTGGAACTCCCTGCCACTGGAAACTCAGCAGGCGCCTTCTGGGCCAACTTTCAAACTCCTACTGGAAACTTTTTCCTCTATGCAGGCGATTAAGAACATGTCCTTGTGACTAACTGATGCCTGATTTTCACCTATGTATGGCTTTACTGTAGTGTTCTATGTTTTATTGCTGTAAATGGCTTTGATGCATATTTGTATACACAGTGGTATGCAAGTATCTTTATAAATATTTTATTTTTATTTTAAATGCAAGCAAGAGGAAATAGCAGCAAGGGGAGGCAGCTCCGGTCTCTGAACAGAATCAAGGCTGGCTCTCAGGCCACAAGCTCCGACAACCCATCGCCACAGGCAGTTAAAAAATGCACCTTTCTGTCTAGTTCTCACCTGCCGTGGCCCCTAGAAAACACAAGAGGGCAGTGATGGCCCCCAAAAGCCTGTGGGGTGCAGTGGTTCGAGTGTCCAACTAGGACCAGGGAGTAAGGTAAAGGGACCCCTCACCATTAGGTCCAGTCGTGGCTGACTCTGGGGTTGCGGCACTCATCTCGCTTTACTGGCCGAGGGAGCCGGCATACAGCTTCCGGGTCATGTGGCCAGCACGACTAAGCCGCTTCTGGCAAAACAGAGCAGTGCATGGAAACGACGTTTACCTTCCCACCAGAGTGGTACCTATTTATCTACTTGCACTTTGACGTGCTTCCGAGCTGCTAGGTTGGCAGGAGCAGGGACCGAGCAACAGGAGCTCACCCGGTCATGGGGATTTGAACTGCCGTCCTTCCGATCAGCAAGCCCTAGGCTCTGTGGTTTAACCCACAGCGCCACCCATGTCCCATAGGACCAGGGAGACCAAGGTTCAAATTCCTCCGACATTTGGCCATGAAACTCACCTGGTGTGATCTTGAGCCAGTCACTACCTCACAAGGTTGTTGTGGGAAGTGGGCAGGAGAGCAGGGCGAACCACACAAGTCACCCGGGGCTCCTTGGAGAAGCATGGAGCTTAAATGCAATAGATACTGCAAAGATAATGGCTTTGAAGAGGGATGCATCCAGTGAAGGTGGTTTTCTTATGTCCTTTTATTATTATTAAGAAAAATATACAGAAAAAAGCAAATAGAAAAAAGCACGCATAACAGAAAAAAGGAAGATGAAACAATCTTACAATGATTATTCTTATACTGATTTAGATCTTGACTTATATATAGTGAAATTATTTACAAATCTAAGATTTATATAGTAATGTATAAATTATATATATTCTGTAGTAATGTATACAACACAATATCTAAGAAAAAAGGGGGAGAAAAGAAGAGAATAAACAACTGTGTCAAAATGACAATTTAAACAATAAAAATACCTATCTATTGTAAAGTAATACTTAATATAATTCAAACCAATATTACTGTTTTTTGTGTTTAGCCTTCAATTTGGGTTGAATCCCTTTTCAATTTATTATACTGTTGACTTCCTTCTACCTCATTACAGTTTCAGTTTGAGTATTCCTATTTTTTCCCCTGTATTTCATTGTTTTCTTACTCATCTTGGAATGAAGAGGAATATTTTACTATCTGCGAGATTATTCTAGACACAGCCAAGTCTTATTGTTGGAACCTTGTTTTGTTAAGTAATTGTTAAAACATTCCCATTCTTTTTTGACTTTGTCTGTTGATTGATTTCTTATTGACGCCGTCATTTTCGCGAATTCCAAGTACAGTCATACCTCGGGTTGCACGATTTCGGGCTGCGCACCGTGCCGAACCCAGAAGTACCGGAATGGGTTACGTCTGGGTTTCAGCGCTTGCACATGCGCAGAAGCACTAAATCACACTTTGTGCATGCGCAGAAGCGCTAAATCGCAACCCATGCATGTGCAAATGCGGCGCCGCAGGTTGCGAACGTGCTTCCCACACGGATCACTTTCGCAACCCAAGCATCCACTGTACTCACATAATTTTCTTATGTTCTCTCTCTCTCTCTCTCTGCCTGGCAGGTGGATCTGGCCCGCCTGGCGGCAGAGAGCACCTATTTTGAGGCCCTCTCGAGATCTCGCATGCAGGAGGCTTCGGAGAGGCAGCTGGATCTGAGCCACGTGCCCTCGGGGACCTTCCGCACCATCCTGGAGTGGGTCTTCTCTGGGCATTTCAGCCTAGAAGAGGAAGACCTTTTGCCAGTGGTGCAGACCGCCAGCTACCTGATGCTCCCGGGGTTTTTGGAGCAGTGCTGGGCGGCGCTGAGCCCTCTGCTGAGCCCCCAGAACTGCCTGTCATACCTGGGTTTTGCGGAGGCTGTGGGATGCCCTGAGCTAAGGGCCCTGGTGTCCAGCTACCTGAGTGCCCACCTGTTGGAGCTGCCAGCCCCCATCACTGGACGGCTGGACCCCCAACTGCAGGAGGAGCTGGCACAGCTCCGCTTCAAGGGACACCCCATGCTGTGCGCCCTGCGCAAGGAGAACATCAGCCTGGCTCCCGGGGTCCCCCTGGAGTCTCTGCGGGGCCTCTACCACCGCCCTCTGCCCCCCGAGGAGGGGGACTGGCGCTGTGCCACCCGCCTGCCCTTCCAGGCCGAGAAGTGGAGCTTCAGCACAGCACAGCTCCTCAACTACCTCTTCGTCATGGGGGGCTACCGGGAGAAGCGGGGCCCCCGCAGTTTCACCTTCCGAATGGCGGCCTTCCGCTACAACCCCTTGACGGGAACGTGGGCACCCACCGCCGCCCCCAATAAGGTCAGGTCCTGCTCTAAGGCCAGGGCTGTGTCTCAGGTACCACATATGCACATACATACACACACTGTATTTTTACGTCTATAAGACATCCCCATGTATAAGATGCCCCCCTATTTTGGGGGACTCCAATTTAAGAAAATGGGGAGAGATGGCCCCCATGTATGACGCCCCAAAATTCTGGACATTATTTTTTAGGGGGAAAACCTAGTCTTATACATGGAAAAATACGGGGTGTGTGTGTGTGTGTGTATAAATTGATTTTCCATTTTATAATATACAGTATAGCCACATCATTATTACAGTCATACTTCGGGTTGAAGTAGCTTCAGGATGAGTATTTTTGGGTTGTGCTCCGTGGTGACCCGGAAGTAACGGAGCGTGTTACTTCCAGGTTTCACTGCTTGCGCATGCGCAGACGGTCAAAATGATGCCATGCACATGTGTGGAAGTGGCAAATCGTGACCCACACATGCACAGACGTGGGTTGCGTTCACTTCAGGATGCGAATGGGGCTCCAGAATGGATCCGGCTCGCATCCAGAGGTACCACTGTATCCACATTATCTCTTTTGCTCATTAGAGCCTATTGACTTCCGTCCCTCCCGTCTCATGGCTTTCAAAATTAACCTTTATATCACTGCCTTTGTACGTTTTCCAATTCTAGTTGATTCATTACAGATAGCATTGAAATTAATATTATCCTTAAAAGGGAGGAAGTTGCCCATTACAAGTCTTCAGTCAACCCTGCTAGTGATGTTTTATTGCTTACAGTGATCTTTCAAGTATCGTATATATACATTTACTCCTGTCCTTGTGGAATACTCAATCCTGCTGGTTACGGATCCTTCCTGACAGCTTCGCCACTTCTATAAAGTCCATCGTTTTCATCTGCCCCTCTTCCATTTGCTTTGTTTCCTAAAATCTGAGCATGAAACAAAAACAAACAAACGAAAAGCTCCAATTCCATGATTCCCAGCATGGGGTGATTTGATTTTTAAGGGGGGCAGTTTAAAAATGAGTTATTAACAGTGAATGGCCTTTGCGGCTTCCTCCGTGTAAATAGGAGTTCAGGCTGAGCACCTGGTCCTGGTCTTTACATCTCCAACACTTATTAGATCTTGTTCTATACATTTCTGCTAATTTAACCAGGGTTAGATACCACCGGTACATCATTTTCATCTTGTAGCCTTATTAGACTGTACCGATTGGTGGGGTCTGCGTTGCTCCCAGGAGGGAGAAAGGAAGTCAAATGACACCGAGGTTGATTCAGAGAAAGAGTTTATTCTGCTCTCCGGATAGCAGAAGGCACTTGCATGGTCAGTCCACAGCAAGTCCAAAGAAATGAGAAATTTCATGCAGTATATATATCCTCCAGGCACCCTCTCCCCCCCTTCCCCAGGAATCCAGCCACGTCAGCTTATACACGTAAGTTGACATCCATGACCATAAACAGATATTCCTGTTCCGGTACTCTTGACCATAAAAGGTTGTTCCTTTTCCTGTTCCTATACTCTTATCTTGGGGCAGGAAGATCACCAACTCTAAGAGCACTCCTGGCACCGTTCCCGGGTCTCTTGTCAGACCTGACAAGGTCTGTGCGTCAGTGTGTAAGATAAGACCCAGATGTGCCATCCCTGCTCCACTCGGAACTGGCAAGGCCATCCATTGCCGTCACGGACTGATAACGGAGAGGGCTTTGAGCACTTGTTTATACAGCTGGGTTTCTGTTTATACATTGGCTCAAGTGCTCAAGTTACTGCATTTTAGAAATGCTTCCTTGGAGAAGGAAAAATGAGGATTTTGGGTCCCGTTTCAGACTGACTGCACAGAAACCCATTCCTTCAATCTTATTCTCTTTCAGCAGTGCCTCTCCCTTCCTGACACTCTCTGCTTTCCTGTTCCTCTTGCAGCGCCGGCGACACTTCAGCAGCATTGTGGTGGGGCACCACATCTATGCTGTGGGGGGCTGGTTCCTGGACTCGCTCCTGCCCCCAGACAGCAGCACCCGTCTGTACACGGCCGTGGAGCGCTACGACCCTTGGGCTGACTCCTGGGCCTTCGTCTCCTCCCTCCCCATGGGCGACTTCTCCTTCGCCGTCTCCCTGTCCCACGACCTGCCCCTCTGCACAGCGCATGGCGGCTGCATCTATGCCCTGGGCAGCATACAACGCACCGGGGAGAAACTTCTGCTGTGCTACGATGTGGCCACTGGTGAGGAGCGGGCAATGAAGCAGCCTATGTGCCGCGCCATAGGTGCCGACTCCCTGGGGCCCTGGGTGCCTGAGCACCCACAAAATTCCCCATCAATCAGCCAGGTACCCACAAAATTCAGTGCCAGGGTCAGGCACACTGCAAAGCACCCACCATGGTTGCGCTGCCAAGTTGGCACTCATGTGCCACAGCATTGCGCAGAGAGGGGAAGGCAAGGTGGTGTTATGTGTGAGAAAAGAGATAGGGGTGTCAGTACTTATTTTTATTCATTGCAGAAGGTTTACACACTGATTTTTTCTTTTTTTAAAAAAAAGAAAACCCTCGTAGCGGTTTACAAAAAAAGATAACCACAGTGCTTTTTTCCTGGAAAAGAGGTGCCAGAACTCAGCCTTGAACCTTGTTCTCTTATAAGGGCAAGGGTGAGAGGTGCTGGAACTGAGTTCTGGTGAGTTCTGGCCCCCCAAAAGCCCTGGATAGTAATATTACGACCCAGAAAAATGAACAATGATTTGAAACTTTCAGAAAGTTGAAATAACTGTAGACTAAAAACAGGTTATGGGACGCGGGTGGTGCTGTGGGATAAATCACAGAGCCTAGGACTTGCCGATCAGAAGGTCAGCGGTTCGAACCCTCACGACGGGGTGAGCTCCCGTTGCTCAGTCCCTGCTCCTGCCAACCTAGCAGTTTGAAAGCACGTCAAAGTGCAAGTAGATAAATAGGTACCACTCTGGTGGGAAGGTAAATGGCGTTTCTGTGCGCTGCTCTGGTTCACCAGAAGTGGCTTAGTCATACTGGCCACATGACCCGGCAGCTGTACGCCGGCTCCCTCGGCCAATAAAGTGAGATGAGCACCGCAACCCCAGAGTCGGTCACAACTGGACCTAATGGTCAGGGATACCTTTACCTTTACTTTAAAAACAGGTTAAAACTTGTAAGTTTCGAAACATCTGGAGAGGCTCCTCTAAGCAGGAACCTTTTCGGCGGGTGCTGAAAAGAGTAGAGGGAAGAGTACATCAAGAGGCAGGGAGTTCCAAAGTGTAGGTGCAGCCATGCCAGGAGTTCTCACGAAAGCAGAACAGATATTTTGCGGCGGTTCCACTGATCAGCATGGTCAAGTGGGCACACAATGGGGAAGACGGAGGTGGCTGATTGTGAGTTAAGTGGGCAGGGAAGGACAGGGGTATGAACAAGGGCTGGCGGTGGGTGCGAGGGCAGGGGATCTGGGCTGTGAGTCCAGCCTGAGGGTGGTTACATCCCCGCCTTCTCTTCTCCTTGCAGACACGTGGCAGGAGCTGCTTCCGACTCTGACGCGGGCAGACGCTGACCTGCCTGGCCTCTACTTCCTGGGCGGCACGGAGCCCCTCTTCGTGGTGGGGGGCAACGCCCAAGACAACGTGGTCACCTCCTTCTGCCCCAGCACCCGGCAGTGGGGCCCTGCCCGGACCCTGCCCAAGTGCAGCCTGGCCGGGCAAGGCCTGGCTTTGGATGGCACCCTCTATATGGCTTCTCCTGACTTGGGCGCCCTCTTGGAAGTGGAACTCGGGGTCCCGGACTGTCGCCCGCTGCCTCCGCCACCCTTTCCCCTGTCCTACGAGGCCATCTTCCTGCTCCACTTCCCCCCGGAAGGCTGTGGGGAAGAAGAAACAGAGTCAAAGGGACTCCAGGGACTCTGAGTCTCCCGTCCCCCCTCCTCCCTTTTGTCTGTCTGTCTTTTCCTGTCTGTCCAGTGAAAATAAGACAGTCGCGGAACCAAGAAATTACACAAAAGAAATTACCGTGAAAATCCCTGAAACAAGAAGTAATCGACTATAGAATAACAAAAATCAAAAAATAAACTAGAATTAAACGAAGACTTTATGAGATGCCGGCTAGAAAACTCGTTTTACTGAACTAATCAGTTTCCTCAGAAGGAAATACAGAAATTATGAGATTTTAAGTGATATCAAACAAGCTCAAAAGCAGGGCTGGAAATGCTTCCTCTAGTTTACAACGAAGGTATGAAAACCTCAAAGGCAAGTTTTAAACATAGCCCTATTTAAGAGAACCAAGCAGTAGTACAGTCATGTTGTTGTTTAGTCGTTTAGTCGTGTCCGACTCTTCGTGACCCCATGGACCAGAGAACGCCAGGCACTCCTGTCCTCCACTGCCCCCCGCAGCTTGGTCAGACTCATGCTGGTAACCTCGAAAACACTATCCAACCATCTCGTCCTCTGTCGCCCCCTTCTCCTTGTGCCCTCCATCTTTCCCAACATTAGGGTCTTCTCCAGGGAGTCTTCTCTTCTCATGAGGTGGCCAAAGTACTGGAGCCTCAGCTTCACAATCTGTCCTTCCAGTGAGCACTCAGGGCTGATTTCCTTCAGAATGGAGAGGTTTGATCTTCTTGCAGTCCATGGGACTCTCAAGAGTCTCCTCCAGCACCATAATTCAAAAGCATCAATTCTTCGGCGATCAGCCTTCTTTATGGTCCAGCTCTCACTTCCATACATCACTACTGGGAAAACCATAGCTTTAACTATACGGACCTTTGTTGGCAAGGTGATGTCTCTACTTCTCAAGATGCTGTCTAGGCCTGTCATTGCCCTTCTCCCAAGAAGCAGGCGTCTTTTAATTTCGTGGCTGCTGTCACCGTCTGCAGTGATCATGGAGCCCAAGAAAGTAAAATCTCTCACTGCCTCCATTTCTTCCCCTTCTATTTGCCAGGAGGTGATGGGACCAGTAGCCATGATCTTCGTTTTTTTGATGTTGAGCTTCAGACCATATTTTGCACTCTCCTCTTTCACCCTCAATAAAAGGTTCTTTAATTCCTCCTCACTTTCTGCCATCAAGGTTGTGTCATCTGCATATCTGAGGTTGTTGATATTTCTTCCGGCAATCTTAATTCCGGCTAGGGATTCATCCAGCCCAGCCTTTCGCATGATGAATTCTGCATATAAGTTAAATAAGCAGTGTTACGGAAAAATTCCGGGTGCTGAGTTTCCTTGCCACCCGGCTCGTCGGACAATGTCCGCGGGTCCTAGCGGAAAAATGAGTTCAGCCGGAGACAGGAGCAATGAACGGAGATCCCAAGTTTATTGCGCAACAGGTTCAACAAGTGGCATTGAACCCCGAGAGTGGGGTGACATAAACTTTTAAAGGTTCCCTCCAGGTCCCAGAATACAGTGCAGAAAACGTCACATATACATCATAAAGAGGTGGGGTTACACGGATCAGCAGTACAAGAAATTGGGTGGTGGGTTTACACAAATCAAGGTGGGGGCTACATAGATCAGCAGTATAGTAAGGTAGGCAGGGCGGAGATCAGCAGTACAATAAGGTAGGCAGGGCAGAGATCGTATGGATCAGCAGTATAGTAAGGTAGGTAGAACAGAGATCAGCAGTATAATAAGGTAGGCAGAGCGGAGATTGCCTGGAGTGGTAGAGATATGCATAAACGTTTCCTGAGTACAGGTGATGGCAAGACAATGGCATAGCCATGCATCGCCCATTATCTGGTATTGTCCGGAGGAAGGGCTTGGCTGGACCATCCGACAGGATTAAGGTTTCCCTGAGTACGTGACCTGTCGGTTCGGGGATTATGGCGTCGAGGGTAGCATCATGGAGTCCGGAGGGAATCGAGTAGAATAACATTAAAATGGAGAAGATCGAAGCTTCGGCCGATTTTATATTATTTTCCGAAGTTTTCGGCTTCTTGCCGGTCAAGTGTATATTGTAAATTGAGAGCGGAAACAAATGGATACAATGTAACAGGACTTTGACAGTTTTACGAGGTCGCTAGTTTCGGATCCATTGTTGTAGCAGCGGGGGGCCGTCAACAACTTATCAGGAGGTTAAATGAGGCGTGCAAGAGCTCCCTGAGCTAGCTCCTGCAGGGGAATGCACGTTCCTGATTGGCTAAAACGCAGCCATTATGGTCAATGGGGAAACAATATGATACGGTCTACTCATTAGAAATAGGGGAACAAGACTCAAGCGGAGGCTGTATATAGAAGGAAAGATATATAAGGAGAAGATATTATTTATAAAGTCGGGGGTATAGTGTGGTGCTTGTGCAACGGTGTGGGGGTTCAGGAGTCGCGGCAGAGCTGGGTGCCACCGAGGTCATCGCCTCGGGCCCCGTAGTCACAAGGCGGAGGGGTGAGGAAAGGTACCCCCCCCTCCTTCCGTATCAGTCCCCCATTCGGAGATAGATTTGCATTAAAGTTCTGTAAGAACTTGCAAATCTTTTCTCCGCACCCTATACCCCCGTGATTTCGTACTCTCCTTCCCCTAGGTGTCTCATTTGTACATATTCAGGGAATATAGAGGCACTGGGGGAGCGGGAATAAGCTCGGATAGGAAGAGGGGTGGATTGAGTAGGACAGCGGAGGAGAGAGCAACAAGGAGAGACACAGTGTATAGTACAGCAGAGCATTGAGGCACAAAGGATAATAATAAGGGCAGTAAACAGTATCACCTTGAGTAACTGTCGGAGCCATCCGAGCTTGGGTAACCATCCCCACAAGTCTATGTCAGATAGACCTTCATGTCGTATCTCATCTAGTTTCCCTGCCAGCTCGTGGATATTGTTCAAATGTCCGGTAATATTCAAAGTCTGATCAGTCACATATGTACAACACTCAGTGCCTATCAGGGCACAGGTCCCTCCTTGGCTGGACAGGAGAAAGTCCGTCGCAATCCTGGTCTGCAAACTAAGTTGTCTCACCTCTGACAGCTCCGACATCAGAGAGTTGGTGATTTGGGTTGCCTCTTGCATGAATTTCAGAAGGATGTCGGTAAGCCGGAGGATGTCCACATGATTAGAGCCGGCCCCATAGGCAGGGAAGAGTGCTCGACCGACAGTCTCTCCGTTGGCAGCGACATCGGATAAGTCCGACAGTCCCTTTTGTTCTCTTTTATTTCTCTGCCTCCCAGGGGGTTTTGTTATTTCGCTGTATCCTGCGATCCAGGCTCTGCAGAAGCCAGCCATACCTAAAAATCCCCGAAGTTGTCGTTTAGTTTTAGGAAGGGGAATCTTAGTGACTGCTTCTATTCTATCGGTCGCTAAGCTTCGGGTGCCTACTCCTAGGATATGCCCGAGGTACTTTACTTCTTGCTTGCAGTATTGCAACTTTTTTGGTGACACCTTATGTCCTTTTCTGGCTAGTTCTGCAAGGAGATGTTTGGTGTCTATCTTACATGCTTCCTCACTGGTGGAACAGAGAAGGAGGTCATCCACGTAAAGCAAGAGGGCGGAGTTTGCAGGGAGCTGGACATCCTGTAAATCTTGGTGCAAGATGGCCGAAAATATTGCAGGTGATTCCACGTATCCCTGGGGTAACCTCGTCCAGGTTAATTGACTGGGTCCCCAGGTAAAGGCGAAAAGAAATTGGCTGGCTGGGTCCAGGGGGATACTAAAGAAGGCGGAGCACAAGTCTGCGGCAGTGTACCATTTGGTTTCTGCTGGAATGGCGTTCAAGAGGGAATTGGGATTGCCGACTACTGGATGGCGGGGTATTACAAATTGATTCACCAGTCTCAGATCCTGGACAAAACGGTACCGGACTGGGGCTCCTTCTGTCGATGGTTTCTTTACTGGGAGTACTGGGGTATTACAAGGGGATGCGCAAGGGATCAGGATGCCCTTCTCGAGGAAGTCCTCTATCATAGGAGTTAGTCCCTCTATGGCTTCTTTAGGTAGGGGATATTGCTTTGTACACGGAAAGGGTAAGTCTGTTCTATAGACGATTTTGACTGGGGCTGCCGACAACAAAAGACCTACTGAGGTTGACTCAGTGCCCCATAGAGAGGAGGGCAAGTCATTTTCCAGTTCTGGAGGGAGTTCCGGGAACTGCCTGTCTATTTTTGCCTCTTCAATTATTCCCTGGAAGGCGGGGATGGATTCCTCTGGCATATGTAAGTAGATGCCTTCCTCAGAACATTTAATGGTGGCATTTAATTTGCAAAGTAGGTCCCTTCCTAAGAGGTTCACCGGGCTGTTGGTTAAAAGGAAGGTATGTTCAGCTAGTAGGGGTCCGAGGGTAACTTTAGTCGGACGCGATAGTGGGCAAGTGCGGGGTATCCCATCCAGACCCATGACTTTTCTGGTCTCCGGACTTGGTTCCAGGTGGCTATCCGTTAAGGTGGAATAAGTGGCTCCTGTGTCCAATAAACATTGATATGGATGGCCATCTATCTCAATGGTACAGAATGGTTCTTCGGAGGATAACGTTAAGATTGGGCAGATAGTTTGGGTTTGGTTGGGATCCCCGTCTAATTGTCAATAACTCCCTTGATCGTCCGGAGGGGGTTGGTTAGGGGGGTGTAAGGGAGGTGCTGTAGCGTTGGCCCACGGGCGGGTGGATGGAGTGATCGCGGGCATTTGAGCCTTTGGTCCTGGTAAGGGTCTTTGGGTTTGAGCAGGTATAGTTGGAGGCGGTGGTGGTTTGTGGGGGGCAGAGGCTGGCTGAGGGTTGTAAGTGATGGGCGGTGGGTTTCCATATCCATAGGTTGCGTTTGGATGTGGTGTCCCGTAGATCGTGTTATTGAGGTAGGGGCAAAACCGCCTAATGTGTCCTTCTTCTTGGCAATAAAAGCATCCGGTGGTGGTAGGTCCCCAAGGCCTATGGGGATTGGGGTTTCCTCCTCCTCGGATTCCCCTCCCTCGGTTGAAGCCCCTGCCCCTACTAGGGTTTAACTCCATACTAAGGGCTAGGACTTGTTCGGTTTCAGGTTTGGGGTCCCTTTTCTTCCTCTCATCTCGTGAGTTATAGACTGATTTAGCGATGGAGAGGATTTCGCTGATACTTTTCCCATCGTATCCTATCTGCAAATTTAAGGCTTTTCTAATATCGGGACAGGCTTGATCTTTAAAGAAGCCTTTCACTATGACTTCGTGCTGAGAGTTCTCTGGATCAATTCCTCCCCAGGTCTTAATGGCGGATACAAGTCTCGTATAGTAGTCGGACGGGTGTTCGTTTGCTCCTTGTAGCACGGTCTGGACCTTCGTCCAGTTAACGGTGCGTTGTCCGGCGGCCTTGATGCCGTCTAAGATTGCCTTTTTAAACAAATTTAAGCACCAGATTCCATTTGTGGTATTATAATCCCATGTCGGTTCGGTGCGCAAGCATTGGGCTGTGAGCGCCGCTAACCCTACCGGGCGTCCTGTCTGATAATCCGGGAGTTCGATCATTTCTCCGGCTTTGGCTAAAATATCTGCCTTCTCAGCCTCGTTGAAAAGTGCGTTCAGGAGAACGTGAACGTCTGGCCAGGTCGGCTTATGGGTTGAAAATATTGCGCTGACCTGACGGTGACATTTATCTGGGTCGTCCCTCAATGATGGCATTTGGTTCGACCAAGTTACCAGGTCTGCCGTATAGAATGGTTGGTGGGTATATATCATTCGGGGGGCTCCGTCCGGCTGCAACGGTGGGATTGGCAGAGCCCTTAAGGGCATCTGGACGGCCGTAGAGTCCAATTGCCTGGACGTCTCTGGGGTCTCTTCGGGTCTTTCTAAAGGGAGTGAGGTTCCTAGGGTAGCATTTTGTACCTCCCTGGCTAAGGAGTTGATGTTTTCCGTGATCGCATTCTGTATCTCCCTTGCTCGTGTCAAAGGGCTGATGTTTTCTGAGGTCGTACCCTGAACTTCTCTAGCCGGTGGGAGGGAGCTAAGGTTTTCCGAGGTAGCATTTTGCATTCCTCTGGCTCGTTGCCTAGTTATGATTTGACTCGCCCCCCCCCCCGTGCCCCTTGTTCCTCTGTCTCTTCGCTGTTATCATTATCCTGGTCATCCCTTGGGGCGGGTGGAACAGTTTGTCTGTAGTAAAAGGGGATGAGCGTTTGTTCCACGGAGTCGTCTATAGGGTGTCCTTCGTAAGGGGGGGGCAGAGGAGACCTTCCATGATTCAGGATAGGCAGTTGGTAGGTCGCTCCTCCCTTTGCAACGTGGAGCAGTCCTCGGACGGCTTCAAATGCGGCTAAATACCCTAGTTGACGGGGTTTTTCTTCCATCAAGTAGTTTCTTAGATGCCTCAGGCGGTCTTCATTAAAGGAGCCCCCTGTTGGCCACCGTAACTCGGGCTTTGCAGAGGCAGTCCCGGCCGGCCAGGTTTCTTTACATAGATCTTCTAATTTCTGCTTCGACAGCAAGTTGTGCCCGGGGATAGACTTCCAATAGGAGATGACAAATTCAAGAGGGGAGTCGGGGTCCCTCTGGGATTCAGATGGCTTCCTTGAAGCCTTCTTCCCGGAGTGAGCCCGCTCATGTTTAGAAGCTTGGGTACCCATTTTATTCACGCGTGTCTGGGTAAAAAGAGGGAGAGGGGGGTCGTTAGGGTTTATTGGGGATTGTCAACGGTTTCCTAACGGGGTTTTGAGAGCTCTTTCTACTTTTCCTATTCTCTTCCTTTCCTACTTCCTCTTCAATTTCCTGGGTTTCTACTTTTCCTATTCTCTTCCTTTCCTACTTCCTCTTCAATTTCCTGGGGTTTCCTTCCACTCTGCCAAGTCCCGCCCAGTCCTCCCTGGACTATCCCTCCTGGCAACCTCCTACCTATCGTCACAATCTTAGGAAAAGGGGGCCCTACTGAACGCCCGCGCCGTGCGGTGCCAGATCGGGTGGTCCCTTGATAGATTTTGAACGGAAAATCCCCCTTGCTTTCGGAAGCGGGCTCACGCACGATTCACGTGTTACGTGGCCCGACCGGTGCGGCTGGGATTGATACAGAAAGTCAGACCCCTTCCTGCCCCCTCCGTAAGGGCGCTCGGGAAGTTCGGAAGAAGAATTCCAGACCCTTGCTTCAACTGAGAGAGTCCGTTGCGGGGAGTCGGCTATCTTTTCAAGCCGGGTCTCTCCGTCTTATTTTCGGACCCCCAATTGGTGCAGCTGACTGGAGGGTTTGAGAGGAGAAGAGATAGAGCTCAGAACCCCCTTTTGGGTTGAGCAGTGGTCCCCGTTCTCTCTCGCGACGGACCAAGGGAAAGGGTAAGAAGGATCGATAGAGAGGAGGGCAGAGAATTCAGTTGCCAGGAGATTCCACCCCCTTACCACCAGTGCACTGGGTTTCTCCACTATACTCACGCGTCTTCAACGTTGATCCCGGGATCGATGAGTATGCCGGCCGGATTCCCCTTGCTCCTGGGCTGAACCCTGGGACGTTCGATTACCGCCCGGAAGATGGCCGGGGGTCCTAAGGATCTTCCCAGGCAAAATGGCCTGGTGCCGGCTGAAGATTTCGGGGCCCCCGGTCAGCAACACGGGAGAACCGCCCGGCCCCACGTTGGGCGCCAAATGTTACGGAAAAATTCCGGGTGCTGAGTTTCCTTGCCACCCGGCTCGTCGGACAATGTCCGCGGGTCCTAGCGGAAAAATGAGTTCAGCCGGAGACAGGAGCAATGAACGGAGATCCCAAGTTTATTGCGCAACAGGTTCAACAAGTGGCATTGAACCCCGAGAGTGGGGTGACATAAACTTTTAAAGGTTCCCTCCAGGTCCCAGAATACAGTGCAGAAAACGTCACATATACATCATAAAGAGGTGGGGTTACACGGATCAGCAGTACAAGAAATTGGGTGGTGGGTTTACACAAATCAAGGTGGGGGCTACATAGATCAGCAGTATAGTAAGGTAGGCAGGGCGGAGATCAGCAGTACAATAAGGTAGGCAGGGCAGAGATCGTATGGATCAGCAGTATAGTAAGGTAGGTAGAACAGAGATCAGCAGTATAATAAGGTAGGCAGAGCGGAGATTGCCTGGAGTGGTAGAGATATGCATAAACGTTTCCTGAGTACAGGTGATGGCAAGACAATGGCATAGCCATGCATCGCCCATTATCTGGTATTGTCCGGAGGAAGGGCTTGGCTGGACCATCCGACAGGATTAAGGTTTCCCTGAGTACGTGACCTGTCGGTTCGGGGATTATGGCGTCGAGGGTAGCATCATGGAGTCCGGAGGGAATCGAGTAGAATAACATTAAAATGGAGAAGATCGAAGCTTCGGCCGATTTTATATTATTTTCCGAAGTTTTCGGCTTCTTGCCGGTCAAGTGTATATTGTAAATTGAGAGCGGAAACAAATGGATACAATGTAACAGGACTTTGACAGTTTTACGAGGTCGCTAGTTTCGGATCCATTGTTGTAGCAGCGGGGGGCCGTCAACAACTTATCAGGAGGTTAAATGAGGCGTGCAAGAGCTCCCTGAGCTAGCTCCTGCAGGGGAATGCACGTTCCTGATTGGCTAAAACGCAGCCATTATGGTCAATGGGGAAACAATATGATACGGTCTACTCATTAGAAATAGGGGAACAAGACTCAAGCGGAGGCTGTATATAGAAGGAAAGATATATAAGGAGAAGATATTATTTATAAAGTCGGGGGTATAGTGTGGTGCTTGTGCAACGGTGTGGGGGTTCAGGAGTCGCGGCAGAGCTGGGTGCCACCGAGGTCATCGCCTCGGGCCCCGTAGTCACAAGGAGGAGGGGTGAGGAAAGGTACCCCCCCCCTCCTTCCGTATCAAGCAGGGAGACAAAATGCAGCCTTGTCGTACTCCTTTCCCAATTTTGAACCAGTCAGTTGTTCCATATCCAGTTCTAACTGTAGCTTCTTGTCCCACATAGAGATTTCTCAGGAGACAGATGAGGTGACCAGGCACTCCCATTTCTTTAAGAACTTGCCATAGTTTGCCATGGTCGACACAGTCAAAGGCTTTTGCATAGTCAATGAAGCAGAAGTAAATGTCTTTCTGGAACTCTCTAGCTTTCTCCATAATCCAGCGCATGTTTGCAATTTGGTCTCTGGTTCCTCTGCCTCTTCTAAATCCAGCTTGCACTTCTGGGAGTTCTCGGTCCACATACTGCTTGAGCCTTCCTTGTAGAATTTTAAGCATAACCTTGCTAGCGTGAGAAATTAGTGCAATTGTGCGATAGTTGGAGCATTCTTTGGCACTGCCCTTCTTTGGGATTGGGATGTAGACTGATCTTCTCCAATCTTCTGGCCACTGCTGAGTTTTCCAAACTTGCTGGCATATTGAGTGTAGCACCTTGAGTGTAGTACAGTCATACCTCGGGTTAAATATGCTTCGAGCTGAGCGCGTTCGAGCAGTGACGTAGCGTGGGGGGTGCAGGGGGGGCCGGCCGCACCGGGCACAACATCTGGGGGTTAGGGTTAGGGTTAGGGGGCGCAAATCCATGGGTTAGGGGGCGCAAATTACTTGCCTTGCCCCAGGTGCTGACAACCCACGCTACGCCACTGCGTTCGAGTTGTGCTCCGCGGCAACCCGAAAGTAACGGAGCACGTTACTTCCGGGTTTCGCTGCTTGCGCATGCGCAGATGCTCAAAATGACATCACACATATGTGCAGAAGCGGTGAAAAGTGACGCGTGCATGTGCAGACGTGCCGTCGCTAGATACGTTTACCTCTAGATGCTAACGGGGCTCCAGAACGGATCCTGTTCGTATCTAGAGGTACCACTGTAATAAGAAATTGAGGTTTGACGTTTCAAACAAACTCAAAAACAGGGCTGAGGCGCTCCTGGCTGCTGTTGTTAAAGAAAGGTATGAAAACCTCAATGACAAGATTTAAACATAGCCCTTTTTAAGAGGACCAAGCAATAGTAATACAAAATTAAGGTTTGAAGTTTCAAACAAACTCAAAAACAGGGCAGAGACTCAAACAAGTTTTAAACATAGCCCTATTAAGAAATTGAGGTTTTAAGTTTCAAACAGACTCAAAAACAGGGTGAAGCGCTCCTGACCTGCTGACGTTAAAACTTGTCATTGAGGTTTTCATACCTTTTTTATAAACTCAAGGAAGCATTTTCAGCCCTGCTCTTGAGCTTGTTTGATATCACTTAAAATCTTATAATTTATTTTCCCGTCTGTCCGGCAGCTCTGGGGTTTGGACCAGATTATTGGTGACTTGTCAAAGTCGGTTGGCGGCTCAAGGCACCTCGACCTGTCTGATGTTATCAGCCGAGATGGGCCATTCCTGGGTCAAGCTTTCTTGCTGGGCAGGCAGCACCCTCCCCCGCCCTCCCTTGCCCTCTCACCCAAATACCGGCCTCTATTTATAGCACCACGGCTTGCAAAACAGCTGCTGCTGCAAACGAAAAGGGTGGTCTGGCTCCTTTCTCCACTCCCGATTCTGCACGCACAACACGGAGTGCGTCTCCCCCCTGCCCCAGGCCCAAACAGCTACCTGGGGCTTCTCTCTGACCCAGATGCTCCCCCTAACTCACAACTGCCCAGGGTCCTTCAGAACTTCTTGTTTTGCTGCGAAGGAGCTGCAGGCTTAAGCTTACTACAAATCATCACAAAATTGCAGGGCACAGGGAGGGCACCTAAATCCCATCTAGTCCAACCCCCGTGCCTGGAGTGGCCTGCATCTATTGGAGAAATGTTGCGGTTCAGTACCCAATACCCTTTGGGTTCACAGCCCGGGCAGCCCATAAAATCCAGACACCATTTGCCAGTCATACAGAATTATTTTATTTTATTTGTGGTTTGGAGTGACTATTAATTTCACAAACAATGAAGCATATCGTAGGAAGGTACCTACATTATACAATACAGTTTGGTGCACATAAGTTATTCCCTTTTCGTTCCTCGCTGTTTCTCCATTTAATTCTGATATCTGTAACCAGTGACAAAAAGAATGGATTCTGAAACGTATAATTTTGAATTGTTACTGGTATAAACTATTATTTGCCTGCTTAACCGTGTTCAGTGTCGGGAAAGCGTGGGAGATCTGAGCAGGAGGAGACTGGAGACTGGAACTGCAGTAGAAAACGGAATGCTTTGAGTTGCAGGATTTTGAAAGAGCTCAGGACTTGCTGCAGACTGTGGGACAGCAAGAACTTTGAAGCAAAAAAACCCTCTCTGGGAACAGAGAGAGTCCTACTTGTAACGGGATATAAAGCATATGTATATGCAGTGCGTGTTTGTGTGTGTGCAGTAAACAACAACTCTGCTAAACAAATGTTTCATGTGGTGAGTTTAAAGCTTCTGTGCTGCACAAACACAGAACACACCCAACAAGATGGGAAGGCATGGAGAAGCAGCAAAGAAGGATGAAGCCAAGCTTACAATTCTTGGGCTGTTGCTTCATTTCTCAGGCCGTGAGGTTCTGTTCTTCTCTCTCCAGGGCAGCAAGTTCCTCCTGAAGTTTCTGTTTCTCCTGCTGCAGCGCCTACAGCCTGTCTTCCTTTCTCTTCAAGAGACCCTCCAGCCACTGCATCAGAGGACCACCGATGATCAACATCTGGCTGCACAGCTTCTTAGTAAACACCGATCCATTGTGGATCTTGGTGATAGGATCCAGATGAGAAAGGCTATGGATTTTCCTGAAGGCATCTTGCTCCTCTTGACGCAAGATCCTGGGGAATGGTATCATGGACTCAAGACACGTTTTCCCCATGCCGGTGTGAGGAATCAGGTGAACAGGAACCCTTTCATATTTGCAGGAGCTCTTTGGGCCTTGAAGGGGCTGGAAGCAGGTGAAGACAATCCGGTCTGTCTTTGTGCTTTTGTCCTCACCGAAACAGGAGATCAGCCCCACAAAGTCTCTGTCCAACATCTGATACATTGCTTGCGTGCAGAGGTCGATGTGCGATGGCCAGTGATGTGGGGGTGGGAAGGATACCAGCCCACAACCCTTGTGGGCTATCCCATTAACTTAGCAACCTCTGTGCTTCTGTCTGCTCCGGGGAAATCTCCACCCGATCTTTCCTCTTATCTGACCGGAGCAGAATGATTACCGAGCAAATGTGAGAAATTCGGCCAGCTCTGACCTCGCCGAGGCAAAGGCCCATGACCTATTCTTGCTCAGTGATCAGAGCGTGGACCAGGCAGACAAGGAAGGCGTCCGCCTCCAAGTGCGCAGCCTGCAATGCCATCATCACCTGCTTCGCTTTCTGCCCGCCACTCCTTTTTTTATTTTTATTTTTTAATACATTTTTATTAAAGTTTTGCATAAACAGATATACATCAAAAGGAAAAATACACAAAAGGTCATAACAGTATGGGTACATAGGCTAACATTTCCTTTCTCCCAACTATATATAAAAAAGAATAAAGTAAAATGAAATCTTCAAAAAGGAAAAAAAGAAAGAAAAAAAAAGAAAAAAGAGGAAAAAAAGGAAAAAACAAAAACAAAAAAACCCCACAATGTTTTGGGCTCAACCGAGCCCTAGACTCCCTTCCACCCTTTTGGTAAGTATCAAATATTTTCCTCTGTTACGTACTTGATTTTTAATCTTTAAGTCTTAAATTCACTCGCTGATAGAATTGTTCTAGCCAGTTCACTTTATGAGTTTGTTCCAATATAATTCCAATATTTACTCCAATTTTTCTGGAATTTCTGTTCATCTTGATCTCGTATTCTGCCTGTTAGTCTATCAAGTTCAGCATAGTTTACCATTTTAATCTGCCAATCATTTATGCTGGGAATGGTTTCCACTTTCCAGTATTGTGCCCACATAATTCTTGCTGCCGTGGTGGCATAAAGAAATATCGTCCTGTCTTCTTTTTTGATTTCTTTACCCATCATTCCCAGCAAAAAGGCTTCAGGTCTTTTGGGAAAGGTATATAGGGTTAGGGTTAGGGTCTTTAGGGAAAGGTATATTTAAATATTTTTTTGAGCTCATTGTAGATTGATTCCCAAAAGCCTTTCGCCTTTTTACATGTCCACCACATATGGTAGAGGTCCATCCTCCACCTCTGCCCGCCACTCCTGTTCAGGAGGGAGAGAGACGACGAACGTGCTGGTCAACGGCCCCAAATATCCTTTCCGCCAAGGCCTGCCTGCATAGAGAACAAGACAAACAATATGTTTATTTTGGTGTTGCTGGTGTGACAATCTCCACTAGCAAGTACCGTATTTTTTCTGTGTATAACACCCCCCCCCCCATGTATAAGGAGATCCCTATTTTTAGGGGGAGCTTAGAAGAAAATGGGGGGCATTGCCAGGAGTTCTGCAGGTTTTTTGTGGATTACCCCCAGTAGTTGTGGATTGCCCCCAGTAGGGCAGCTAACAACAAATTTAAAACACTAATTGGTGCAACAAAAATCAGCATAAAATACAGTATAAAATGTGAATAACAATCAATTCAGAATTCAAAAATCAATTTAGGGGGGAAATCCATCCAATAAACATTAGATGATCACCAGGGCTAGCTGGCTAAATTAGTCCCACTTGGGCCAGCGAGGAGACCAGGGGAGAATTAGCTGTGGGATCCCAGAGCAGGTAATCTTCATAAAAAGGGGAGGGGGAGGGAAGGAAGGGAAATAAAATATCAGGCTAAGTTCAAATTGAAAGCCAGGCAGAATAGCTCTCTCCTTTTAGAGGGAGGATTGCTGAAAATTGGCACGTCTGATCTGCCCTGCCGCTAAACCCGCCTATCAGCTGTTCCCTCAACGCAAGAAGAAGCCGCAGCAACAACAGGAAATACACAACAGCCCTTATCACTCTCAAAAATCACACCGCTGACAATCACACCCACGCGGAAGCTACCCAGCCCGAGTCACAAAAATGCACTGACGCTCCCTTGTATAAGACGCTCCCTTCCCCCCATTTTTAAATGTTCGTTTTGAGGGGGAAAACCTTGTCTAATGCATGGAAAACTATGGTAGTTGAGGAGTGGCACACCAAAAGTGGGGGGGGGGGGGGGGACTCAGTCGGCAGAGCGTAAGACTCTTCATCTCAGGGCCATGGGTTCACGCACCATGTTGGGCAAAGGGATTCCTGCACTGCAGAGGGTTGGACTAGATGACCCCTTGAGGTCCCTTCCAACCTTAGGAGTCTATGAATTCTATACACTTTCAAGCAAAGGGAAGCAAAGGGGCAGTCAGGTCCATATACAGTAATTATTTCCTTCTACTAGGTTATTAATCACGAGACATAAAGGTAAAGGTAAAGGTACCCCTGCCCGTACGGGCCAGTCTTGACAGACTCTGGGGTTGTGCGCCCATCTCACTTAAGAGGCCAGGGGCCAGCGCTGTCCGGAGACACTTCCGGGTCACGTGGCCAGCGTGACATCGCTGCTCTGGCGAGCCAGAGCCGCACACGGAAACGCCGTTTACCTTCCCGCTGGTAAGCGGTCCCTATTTATCTACTTGCACCCGGAGGTGCTTTCGAACTGCTAGGTTGGCAGGCGCTGGGACCGAGCAGCGGGAGCGCACCCCGCCGCAGGGATTCAAACCGCCGACCTTTCGATCGGCAAGCCCTAGGCGCTGAGGCTTTAACCTACAGCGCCACCTGCGTCCCATAATCACGAGACATACCCACTTCTATTTCTGCTTGTTCTCAAGATTGATAGCAATATTTGCCGCACGCATGCTGTTCCCATTCTCTCCTCACGGTTCTTTTGCAAGCACATCCATCCCTTTCTAACCTTCTCTCGCTTCGCCCTCCGCACACACATTTCAACTTTTAATTTCATCACCTGTATAATTTCTGAGTGAGTGCTCCCTGGAAGGACAGATCCTGAAGCTGAGGCTCCAATACTGTGGCCACCTCATGAGAAGAGAAGACTCCCTGGAAAAGACCCTGATGTTGGGAAAGATGGAGGGCACAAGGAGAAGGGGATGGCAGAGGAGGAGATGGTTGGACAGTGTTCTCAAAGCTACCAGCATGAGTTTGACCAAACTGGGGGAGGCAGTGGAAGACAGGAGGGCCTGGCGTGCTCTGGTCCAGGGGGTCACGAAGAGTCAGACACGACTAAATGACTAAACAACAACAAAATTTCAGAGACACTTCCTCTCCCACCCTCAAAGCAAAGGGAGGACCTGTTCTCAGACACTAGTTCCGTAGTGTTACAGGTTCGAATCTGCACAACGGGGTGAGCTCCCGTTGCTTGGTCCCAGCTCCTGCCAGCCTAGCAGGAGGACTCCCCTGAGTGAGTGCTTGAGGGCCCTGCTCTTGCCACTTACCATCTGGCCTGGGGCGGGGCCTGAAGCCTCACAAGGACTGCTTGCTGCTTGCTGCCTGCTGCCTGCTGCCCAGGAGGACTCCCCTGAGTGAGTGCTTGAGGGCCCTGCTCTTGCCACTTACCATCTGGCCTGGGGCGGGGCCTGAAGCCTCACAAGGACTGCTTGCTGCTTGCTGCCTGCTGCCCAGGAGGACTCCCCTGAGTGAGTGCTTGAGGGCCCTGCTCTTGCCACTTACCATCTGGCCTGGGGCGGGGCCTGAAGCCTCACAAGGACTGCTTGCTGCTTGCTGCCTGCTGCCTGCTGCCCAGGAGGACTCCCCTGAGTGAGTGCTTGAGGGCCCTGCTCTTGCCACTTACCATCTGGCCTGGGGCGGGGCCTGAAGCCTCACAAGGACTGCTTGCTGCTTGCTGCCTGCTGCCTGCTGCCCAGGAGGACTCCCCTGAGTGAGTGCTTGAGGGCCCTGCTCTTGCCACTTACCATCTGGCCTGGGGCGGGGCCTGAAGCCTCACAAGGACTGCTTGCTGCTTGCTGCCTGCTGCCTGCTGCCCAGGAAGACTCCCCTGAGTGAGTGCTTGAGGGCCCTGCTCTTGCCACCTACCATCTGGCCTGGGGCGGGGCCTGAAGCCTCACAAGGACTGCTTGCTGCTTGCTGCCTGCTGCCCAGGAGGACCCCCCTGAGTGCCTGAGGGTCCTGCTCCTTCCTGCCACTTACCACCTGGCCCAGGGCGGGGCCTGACAAGCCTCACTAGGACAGTTGTTGTTACTGCCGGAGGGGCAGAGTGTTTTTAAAATGTTTTTTAAAAAAATTTTATATGTGGGGGGTGGGGGTGGGATGGATGTTTGGTTGGGTTTGGGGATTATTATTTTTTAATTATTTTTTTGATGTTTTGTAATTTCTACATTTTTTGTTTGTATTGTTTTATTGGTTTTGTTTGTTTAAGGTGTTATTTTGTTCTTAGGGGGAGGGGTCAGGGCTGCCGGGGAGTGGGCCCCAGCCCACAAAATGGCTGGGGCATGTTCCACAGGGGGGGATGCACTGGGACAACCGATCTCAGTGATCACGGGTAGGAGGAGGAGTTACGCTAAGACCAGACCATGTCATTACAGAGGAGGCAGGTTTAGTCGTTGTCTGAGGACTATCCCTGCCTCCGGGTCTGGTCCTGACCGGATGGATACTAGAATCAGCAAGGGATACCCACATGACCTGAAGGTGCTGCTGTGCAATGCCAGGTCAATGATTCATAAGACTACTGCCATCCATGACTTGATCATGGATGGAGGACTTGACCTGGCATGTGTAACAGAGACTTGGTTGGATGAAGCAGATGGGCCTGTCCTTGCCGCTGCTTGTCCACCAGGTTTCTCTTACGCACAGCAACCCAGGTCATGTGGGCGGGGAGGGGGGGTTGCAGTGATTTTTAGGAAGTCATTAGTTTGCACCAGGCGTCCTATTGGGAAGACCCAGTTTTCCGAGTGCATGTTCTGGAAGTTGGGCAATAGGGGCAGTACAGGATTCCTTTTGGTGTACCGACCTCCCCGCTGCACCAAGGATTCCCTGCCCGAGCTGCTTCAGGTCGTGGCGGATGTTCTCCTGGAGACACCTAGCCTGGTCGTCCTAGGGGATTTTAACATCCATGCCGACACGACCTTACAAGGGGCCGCTCGGGACTTCGTGGAAAGCATGGCCTCCATGGGGCTGTCCCTGAATAAGTCTGGCCCAACCCATAGTCGCGGACATGCCTTGGACCTGGTGTTTACCTCTATGGATGTTGGTGATCTGACACTAAGTAAAAGCGAAACGAAAGAAGTGCCATGGTCAGATCACTTCCTGGTGCAACTGGACTTCTCTGCGACCCATCCCCTCTGCAGGGAGGTGGGACCAATTCGGATGGTCCGCCCCCGCCACTTAATGGATCCAAATGGTTTCCAGAGAGTGGTAGGGGATGCTTTATCCCATGTTGATGGCCTTTCAGCCGATTCCCTGGTGGCCCGCTGGAATGCGGAGTTAACCAGGGCTATTGACTGTTTGGCTCCGAAGCGCCCTCTTCGATTGCATGGAGCCCGGACAGCCCCGTGGTTTTCCACGGATCTGAGGGCAATGAAACAATCGTTGAGACGGCTAGAGCGCCGGTGGCGGATAACTCATTCCGAATCTGACCGGACACAGGTTAGAGCTCAACGTCGAGCCTACCAAGTGGCGATAGCGACGGCGAAGAAGAATTTCTTCACCGCCTCTATTGCATCTGCAGAAAACAGCAGCAGGAGACTTTTTCAGGTGGTTCACAATTTAGTGGAACCACCTGCAACATCGGGGCCCAGTACGGGCCACATGTTCTCCTGCAATGATTTTGCAAAGTTTTTTGCAGATAAAATCGCTCAGATTCGGGAAGAAGTAGACTCCACCGTGGGAGCAGGGCCGGGGCGGGAGAGTGCTAGAGTTCTGTCTAGTCAAGTTGAGTGGGATCAATTCCAATCTGTTACCTCCGAGGATGTGGACAGGCTGCTTGGACGAGTGAAGCCAACCACCTGTCTCCTGGATCCTTGCCCATCCTGGCTTATAAAAGCTAGCCGGGAAGGACTGGGCGATGGGCTTCGTGGGGTGGTGAACGCTTCCCTCCGTGAGGGAGCCTTCCCAGACCCGCTGAAAGAGGCGGTTATTAAACCGCTTCTTAAAAAACCATCTTTAGATGCGGCCACGATGGCCAACTATCGCCCAGTTTCAAATCTTCCATTCTTGGGCAAGGTGATTGAGCGAGCGGTGGCCGAACAACTCCAGGCACGCCTGGAAGAAGCGGACCATTTGGATCCCTTCCAGTCGGGATTCAGGCCTCATCATGGGACTGAAACTGCCTTGGTCGCACTGGTTGATGATCTTCGGCGGGCTAGGGACAAAGGTGAGAGCTGTTTCCTAGTTCTGCTGGATCTCTCAGCGGCGTTTGATACCATCGACCATAACATCCTTCTGGACCGTCTTGAGGGGCTGGGAGCTAGGGGCACTGTCATACAGTGGTTCCGCTCCTTCCTCCTGGGCCGTGTTCAGAAAGTGGTGGGGGGGGATGAGTGTTCAGACCCCTGGGCTCTCACTTGTGGGGTGCCTCAGGGTTCTGTCCTCTCCCCCATGCTTTTCAACATTTACATGCAGCCGCTGGGAGAGATCATCAGGAGGTTTGGGCTGGGTGTTCATCAGTATGCGGATGATACCCAGCTCTACCTCTCCTTTAAATCAGAACCAGTGAAGGCGGTGGAGGTCCTGTGTGAGTGTCTGGAGGCGGTTGGAGGATGGATGGCGGCTAACAGATTGAGGTTGAATCCTGACAAGACAGAAGTGCTGTTTTTGGGGGACAGGAGGCGGGCAGGTGTGGAGAATTCCCTGGTCCTGAATGGGGTAACTGTGCCCCTGAAGGACCAGGTGCGCAGCCTGGGAGTCATTTTGGACTCACAGCTGTCCATGGAGGCACAGATCAAATCTGTGTCCAGGGCAGCTGTTTACCAGCTCCATCTGGTACGTAGGCTGAGACCCTATCTGCCTGTGGACTGTCTCGCCAGAGTGGTGCATGCTCTGGTTATCTCCCGCTTGGACTACTGCAATGCACTCTACGTGGGGCTACCTTTGAAGGTGACTCGGAAACTACAACTAATCCAGAATGCGGCAGCTAGACTGGTGACTGGGAGCGGCCGCCGAGACCATATAACACCAGTCTTGAAAGACCTACATTGGCTCCCAGTACGTTTCCGAGCACAATTCAAAGTGTTGGTGCTGACCTTTAAAGCCCTAAACGGCCTCGGTCCAGTATACCTGAAGGAGCGTCTCCACCCCCATCATTCTGCCCGGACGCTGAGGTCCAGCGCCAAGGGCCTTCTGGCGGTTCCCTCCCTGCGAGAAGCAAAGCTACAGGGAACCAGGCAGAGGGCCTTATCGGTAGTGGCGCCCGCCCTGTGGAACGCCCTTCCAGCAGATGTCAAAGCGATTAACAACTACCTGACATTCAGAAGACATCTTAAGGCAGCCCTGTTCAGGGAAGTTTTTAACGTGTGATATTTTATTGTATTTTTGCTTTCTATGGAAGCCGCCCAGAGTGGCTGGGGAGGCCCAGCCAGATGGGCGGGGTATAAATAATAAATTATTATTATTATTATTATTATTATTATTAAGCACACCAGTGAGAGTAGATAAATCAGTACTGCTCTGGAGTGGAAGGTAAGCGGTGTCTCCATGTGCTCTGGTTTCCATCACGCTGTCCCGTTGCTCCAGAAGCAGCTCCCAGTACATTTCCGAGCCCCGGTCCAGTATACCTAAAGGAGCGTCTCCACCTCCATCATTCTGCCCGGACACTGAGGTCCATCTCCGAGGACCTTCTGGCAGTTCCCTCCCTGCAAGAAGTGAGGTTACAAGGAACCAGGCAGAGGGCCTTCTTAGTGGTGGCACCCGCCCTGTGGAACGCCCTCCCACCAGATGTCAAAGAGAACAACAACTACCAGTCCTTTAGAAGACATCTGAAGGCAGCCCTGTTTAGGGAAGCTTTTAATGTTTAATAGGTTATTGTATTTTAGTCTTTTGTTGGAAGCTGCCAAGAGTGGCTGGGGAAACCCAGCCAGATGGGCGGGGTATAAATAATAAATTATTATTATTATTATTATTATTATTATTATTATTATTATTTAGTCCTGCTGGCCACATGACCCAGCCTGAAAGTGAGATGAGTGCCGCAACCCCAGGGTCACCTTTGACTGGACTCAACCATCCAGTGGTCCTTTACCTTTACTGTTACTGGGCCAGGTGGGGGGAGGTGGGGAAGGTCCAGATTATATCTGGCGGTCTCTTCCAGGCCCGTGATTCTATATCCGTGAAGTTTTTAGGAGAACCTGCTGAAGTGGCCAAAGCAGTTTCCTCATGAGGCTAAATGGCTCCAGCTGAGCCAGCTAAACACCTTCACCTGCACTGTTGCCATGGAGACAGGGGGTGGGCCTTTCCCCACATCACCTGGCTGGTAGCCAGCTCCTCCTAGGAAGGAGAAAAAATTGGCTGGGTTGGAAGATGGCAGGAAAGGCATCCCGGTCTCTCCGTCCCGGCAGCTGCTCCCCGCACCCCGAAAAAATCAAGCAAATAAATAAAAATGCTTAACTAACTGACCAATTGCATCACAGATAACTTGTTCTGTGCCCCTGCCCCCTGCAATAAATCCTGGCTACATCCATGCCTCCTGTGGTTTCTAGCAACTGGCTATATGTGTGTGTAAATAAATCCATATTCTCTAAAGACAAGACAGTCTCCCTTGCCCTTCAGTCTAAGGAAACTGAGCCTTGGACTGGAACTACGGAACTCCCTGCCACAGGAAGCAGTGGTGACCAACAACCTAGATGGCTTTAAAAGGGTTGGAGAAATTCATATGAGGAGGAAGAGAGGGTTGCCGATGACTTACTAGAAACAATGGTTCTGCTCTGCCTCCACAATACTTCCAATTCCCAGTTACAGTGGTCCCTTGGTTCTCACACGTAATCCGTTCCAGAAGTCCGTTCCAAAACCAAAGCGTTCCAAAACCAAGGTGCGCTTTCCCATAGAAAGCAATGCAAAATGGATCAATCTGTTCCACACTTTGGAAAACAACCCCTAAAAGAGCAATTTAACGAGACCATGGACCCATAAAATGAAAGCAGTAATCAATGTGCTGCAGTCACACAACCAATCAGTGGCTGAACTGGGTTCTACAGAGTCACATAAACACACACAAAAAGAGCTGCAAAAACAATAACTCAAAATAAATAGCCAAAACAGAAACACTCAAAATGGAAGTGTGGTGCTCAAAACAGAGCACGTTTGGCTTCCAAAAAAAGTTCGCAAACCAGAACACTTTCTTCCGGGTTTAGCAGCATTTGGGTTCCAAGTTGTTTGAGTGTACCAAGGCGTTTGAGAACCAAGGTCCCACTGTGCTAGAAACCACAGGAGGGGAGAGAGAGCTGCTCTTGCGCTCAGATGCTGCTTGCATAATAGGTTGGCCACTGTGAGACCAGGATCCTGGACCAGATGGGCCCTTGGCCTGATCCAGCAGCACTCTGCTTACGTTCTGACATTTATCCAGGACCTTGGGAAGACACTTTTCTCTGAAGGCCAAGTGGAGTTTGCACAGACCTTGCAGAGCAAGTCCAGTTGGTGGAGCTGGAACAATGCCTGTTGTTCACACACCCCTTTTTGCTTAGCAAAAGCAGCAGGATTGGCCCCTCCTGCTTCCTCTATCCGTGCAGCCTGGTGACTCCTGGGGGGGAATGGCTCAGCTTGGCGCACAGGGAGCCAGGAGTCTCCTCCAAATGCCCTTCCGGCTGCAAGGGGCCGTCCCAGGCTGCAGGTTGCTGCTTGCAGCCTGCTGCAACAGCAGCTACCTGGGCCCAGCTGAGCTGATTCACCTGGACGAAGGAAGGTCAGCCACGCAAGGAGAAGGTTGCAGGTAAAAGCCTTGGAGCTTGCAAGCAGGGAGGCGCAGTCCCAAGCAAGCTGGCCACCTGGGTGCTGTTGGGGGGGGGTGCTGGAGGGTTTATCTCTGCATCTCCTGGTGCAGGTGATTGGAGGAGACCCAGGGAACTCATTCCTGGAGAGGGTTCCCTTTGCACTGTGCACAGGTGAGAATGTGCAAGACATCACACAGTTACAGCGGCATTGCAGCAGCTCAGTAAGGAAACCTTAGGGGTGGAGAAGGGTAACTGAAATAACCGAGGGGGGTGTCTGTGGAGTGATTCCCCTAGGATGGTTTTGGGGACTTTTTAAAAAAGGTGAGTAAGAAGGCAACACAGCAGAAGTTGATAAAATTCTCCATGGCCTGGAGAAAGCAGATAGAGGTACCGGTAAGTTTTCTCTCTCCCAAAAGGAGAATTTGTGGGTTTTCAATGAAGATTCAGGACAGATAAAAGACTTTTTCACACAGTGCAGAGTCAAACTATGGAACTCACATGTGAAAAGGATCTCAGGGTCTTGGTGGCCCACAAGCTGAACATGAGTCCACGGTGTGACGCAGCAGCAAAAAAGCCTCTTCTGGGCTGCATCAACAGAAGTCCAGTGTCCAGATCATGGGGAGTCATAATCCCACTCTGTTCTGCCTCCCTGTCCGACCTGGGCCTCTAATCTATATATCTATATATTGCAGCCACCTTAAAATACAATTGATGTGCACAGCAAATGCTTTTTCAGTGGGTTCTGTTGGACATGCTCCCAGAGACACGCACTCAGGAAGCGTATGTGCCTGAAATCATGTGAGGGCTACCCTGTGGCCCTCCAAAAACTCTTGGAGCCTGACTCCCATCAACATCTGGCCTAGTGGTCAGAGTCACAAAGTTCGACAGGGGGTGACTTTGGGCCAGTCACTCACGCCCATTCTTTGCCTCGCGGTGTTGCTGTGAGGATAAAAGGGGGAGACCCGCATACGACACCTTCAGCTCCTCGGAGGAAAGTTGGATACAAATGTCATCAGAAAAGTAGAATAAATCGATCAGCCCAGCCTGCGCAGCCAATACACAGCTGTCAACGTTCCCTTTTTTTAAGGAATATCCCCTTATTCAGAATAGGATTCCTCGCAAGAAAAGGGAAAAGTTGACAGCTATGAGCCAATAACCTGCGGGTAACCTCGCGCCCCCCACCGCCCAACATACAGGCTGGGGGGTCTTCATGCCTAGGGGCGAGGGCGCTTCTGCAGCCGCCAACGAAGGGAACTGGCGCTGCTCTTGTGAGAAGGGGGGAGGTCTCCCCAGCTGATGATCGGAGGGGGCGGCCAGGGGAGCGAGGCAGCGTCCTGGGTGCCCCCAGCCCACCCCACCCCGTCGCCCTGTGGCGCAGAAGAGCCTTGGAGAGGTGGGGGCGCCGCCCGCTCCCTCCTTCCAAGTAGGGCAGCCGCAGCCGCAGCCGCGCCAGTGTCAGGTTACGGGCGCGCAGGGAGCCCCGCCAGAGAACCAGCCAGCCGGCCAGCCGTCCCGTCTCCCGGGGAAGGGCTGCAGCGGAGCCGTCGCCCGACGGGGACCCCCGCCCCGCCTCGCCTCGCCTCCCAGTCCCCGAGCAGGTACCAGCGCCTACCGTCCGACTGGCAGGGGTGGGGGCTCTGGAGCCTTGCCTTTTTTTTGCAGGATCGGGGCGCGGGTGCGGGGTGGAGACCGGATCCTGACCTCCCCGACGGCGCGGCGCAAAAGTGCGCTCTGGACGCGGGGAGGGGCGCTGCGCCGGGCCTCTCCCAGAGGAAAAACACCGGCGTCTCTGAGTGCGTGCAGAGTGCTTTCCCGTCGCAACAACCCCCCCCCCGTCCGCAGCAGCGAGGGGTGGACTGCGGCGATGGGTTTTTCTGACACCCCGGAGGGATCACAAAGACGCTACGATATTTCAACGGGGAGAAGACAGACCCCCTCCCTAGAAAATCCCACAGGCCCCCTTCCCCCCCCCGGGCAATTTCAGGGAATTACGGCGACTCCTGTGGGGAACCCCAAGGGTCATCTAGCCTAACCCCCTGCGATGCAGGAATCTCAGCCACTAGGTAGCCACTGTGTTGTGTCAGGATAGGCAAGGAGGTGCTCGTGCCCCCCTTGATTTGAATATTGGGGGCCTACTGAAGTCCACGGGAGCAGCTGGTGCCCCCCCTACCCATTTCTTGCCCAGTGATGCCCCCTGGTCAGCGGTGGTTCCAAAGAGGGAAGCTGCCTTTGAATTTCTGGTGCTGAGCATCGCAGGTGGGGAGGGAAGGGCTTCTTGGGGGGGGGGGTTGCATCTGGTTAAGAGCTTTAGAAGTGCCTGCAGGATCAGGCCCATGACGCCATCCAGTCCTGTGTCTCCCCTCCTCTGGTTTCAAACCAGAGAAGCGTTGTTGCCTCCAGCCATGGCTAGTAGCCATCAATAGCCCTCTCCTCCCCCAGGAATTTGTCCAGGCCTCGTATTTACGGGACGGCCTCTCCTGGTCTGCCCTGAGAGGACCTTAAGGTCCATGAACAACCATAGTTTAGAGGTCCCAGGCCCTAAGGAAGTCCAATTATCCTCCCCCAGGGCCAGGGCCTTCTCAGTGATGGCTCCGACCTGGTGGAATGCTCTGTCCCAGGAGACCAGGGCCCTGCAGGATTTAACTTCCTTCCACAGGGCCTGTAAGACAGAGCTATTCCACCTGGCTTTCAATTTGAACTTAGCTTGATCTTTTATTCCCCTTCCTTCCCTCCCCCTCCCCTTTTATGAAGATTACCTGCTCTGGGATCCCACAGCTAATTCTCCCCTGGTCTCCTCGCTGGCCCAAACAGGACTAATTTAGCCAGCTAGCCCTGGTGATCATCTAATGTTTATTGGATGGATTTTCCCCTTAAACTGATTTTTGAATTCTGAATTTATTGTTATTCACGTTTTATACTGTATTTTATGCTGGTTTTTTGTTGCATCATTTAAGTGTTTTGAATTTGTTGTTAGCCGCCTTGAGCCTGATTTTCTGAACCAGGAAGGGTGGGGTATAAATAAAAATTTACTATTATTATTATTAAAGCCCTCTAGTTCATAACTGTCAACTGTCCCCCTTTTAAAAGGGAAATTCCCTTATTCTGAATAGGATTCCTCGCAAGAAAAGGGAAAAGTTGACAGCTATGGCCTAGTTTGGTGGCCAGCACAGCCTCCTGTGGCAGGCAGTTCCATCGGTTAACTTTGTGCTGCGTGAAGAAGTCCTTTTGTCTGTCCCAAATCTTCCCTCTGTGTGAGATCAGGAGGCTGGGCAGCCAGGTGGTCTTGCAGCTTCAGGGGGACATGGGTGGAATTGGGGGTGGGGGGTGTTTGGCCAGGCCTTCCGTGCTCAGGGGCAGAGACCCCCAGGAGCAAAGGGACTCCAGATGCTAGTCCTTGGGGGCGTGTCACTCACTGCTCTTAAAGGTAAAGGGTAAAGGGACCCCTGACCATTAGGTCCAGTGGTGGCCGACTCTGGGGTTGTGGCGCTCATCTTGCTTTACTGGCCGAGGGAGCCGGCGTACAGCTTCCGGGTCATGTAGCCAACATGACTAAGCCGTTTCTGGCGAACCAGAGCAGCGCACGGAAACATTGTTTACCTTCCCGCCGGAGTGGTACCTATTTATCTACTTGCACTGGTGTGCTTTCAAACTGCTAGGTTGGCAGGAGCAGGGACCGAGCAACGGGAGCTCACCCCGTCGCAGGGAATCGAACCGCTGACCTTCTGATCGGCAAGTCCTAGGCTCTGTGGTTTAACCCACCGCGCCACCCGCGTCTTATCCCCCTTTTAAACAAACGCAGGAATTGCCAGCTGGGGATGAGCGGCCAAGGCAGCCGTTCACCCCCTCCAGGCCCCCCCTCACTCAAAACAAACCCAGAAAATGATAAGAAAAAATACAGATGATAAGGGATCCCTGCTTTGCCTTTATTGGTAAAGTACATCGTTTGTTACTTTGTTGAGTCATCAGTGGATCAGATTGCTGTTGGGGAGGGTTGTCCGAGGGGCAGGCTCCACATTCCCAAAGAACCTTAGAATTTTAGAGCGGGAGAGGACCTCCGAAGGTCATCCAGTCCAACCCCTTCAATGCATTTTGCATCGCTTTGTAAAGGCGCAGGGTGCTTCTGAACTGCACTGGCGGTACCTGAATATACAGACCAGTGGAACCAGAAGGCACTTCTTTTGTGGTCAGAGGCACTTTTGTTATAGTCCGATGCTGCTTCTATTCGTATTAATATTTATGTTTACCTGCCGCTCACTACAAAAGTATCTCAGAGTGGCTTACAATGTTAAGTCTTTCACAGAACAGGTCAGAGTCGGTGGAGCCTGAGACTTTCAATCTCATGGGTTCGCGTTTGAGATTGCTGCATTGCAGGGGGCGGGGGAGGGGGTTGACCCTTGTTGGTCCCTTCCATCTCTGTATATAGATTTTGGTGGCAAATTTCATTGTGTATGCAAGCGACCAGAAGTAGATGGTGAGTAAGTAGAACATTCATGATGGAAGTTTAGGGAAGCTTTTTATGTTTAACAGACCATTGTATTTTAATATTCTGTTGGAAGCTGCCCAGAGTGGCTGGGGAATCCCAGCCAGATGGGCAGGGTATAAATTATTATTATTATCATCATCATCATCATCATCTCTATGATTCTATGAGTATGCCTTCTGGCTATCAAATCATTTTTAAATAACGAAGGAAGCGTCCGCATCGCACAGAGCTGCTCTTTGTATTTAGGGAGCCGTAACAAAGATAATGTTGTTTGGCCATTTTGCTGCCTTTTTGGAACGAAGTTGGGAGGGAGGCTGGGTTAGGCACCACTTTCAGAATGCAATGGGTGTTCGGTGGAGAAGCCACGCCGCACGCCTCCTCCATTGGCATGATTGCTCACTGTCGAAAGAAATGCACTTTGCACGCGCTCAGGAGAAGAACTCTCTCTCTCTCTCATGGCTCCTGAAGCTGACCCTTTTCTCATTTGACAGCAGTCTTCTGGGAGTGACGCACCGGAGGGTGCCTGTGGCTCATGTGCGCCTGACGCCCAGGGCAGAGGCTGAGACCTCCCTTCTTGGCCCCAGGCCAGCCCCACGTGATGGAAACAGCCTCCCTGAGCCAAGGCTGAGCTCTGTTCCCAGCAGGAGATATAAACAGTGAGTCCTGAGTGGCAGGAGGCTCAGGACTTGCCTTCTTCCTGGCTCACGACTTGCCTTCTTCCCTTGCATTGCTGCTCCCAGCAAGTGCTGGCAGAGAGGGAGGACGAAAAAGCCCCCTCTCCCACCCAGTTGTACATATTTGAAGGGTATAGGAGGCCTGTTAATGTACAGAACTCACTCCCCCAGGAGGCAGTGGTGATGGTCAGCAGCCGGGGATGGGCTCTCACAAGAGTTCCCTGCTTTATAGGTAAAGGTAAAGGGACCGTAAGGTCCAGTCGTGGGCGACTCTGGGGCTGTGGCGCTCATCTCACTTTACTGGCCGGCGTTTGTCCACAGACAGTTTTTCCGGGTCATGTGGGTCATGTGGCTAGCATGACTAAGCCGTTTCTGGCGAATCAGAGCAGCAAACGGAAACGCCGTTTACCTTCCTGCCAGAGCGGTACCTATTTATCTACTTGCGCTTTGATGTGCTTTCGAACTGCTATGTTGGCAGGAGTAGGGACCGAGCAACAGGAGCGCACCCCGTCGCGGGGATTTGAACTGCCGACCTTCCGACAAAAGGACTGGTTTGGCAAGCTTGCTCTTTTCTTCTTCTTCTTCTTCTTCTTCTTCTTCTTCTTCTTCTTCTTCTTCTTCTTCTCCTTCTTCTTCTTCCTTCTTCGGCAATCACTTGTAGCCAAGTAAGATTGTCTTCCATAAACACAGTTTTAACAGTGAGTCCACAAGTGACTGTGGAGGCCAGTTCCGGATCCACACATCCTTCCACAGTGGGGACATTTGTTTCTGGACAGGAGCTGATCACAGTGAGGGTTTGCCAAGCGTGCCTTCCTCTTAGCATGTTTCTCCCTTGTGTCCCGAGTTTGAGTGTCTTCAAAGCCCATGACACCTTTGGTAAAGGCTGTTCTCCAACTGAAGTGCTTGCAGGCCAGTGTTTCCCAGATGTCTGTGTGCGTACTACATTTTTAAAGATTTGCCTTGAGAGAGTCTTTCTACCTGCACAGATACAGGGTCCCAAGAATGGAGAGGGACTCAAGACAACATCTTGACTGGCCTCCCAAACCCTCAACAATATTTCAGATCGATAGCCATTATGGTGAACACAACAGCAGGCCATGTAAGCTGGCCGTTTCCTGGGCAGGCAAAGGAGAGCCACTGTTTAGAAAGTCCTCTCCCTTTGCCTTTTCCCTTTCTTTCCTTAGCAGAGATGAGCTTTCCACAGCAGCACAACCAGGTAGATGCATTGACACAGCATTGGAAAGGAAGGAAACATCTGTGTGTCTCTTGCTGGAAACCGACGGCAGGGGCTATTGCTGCATCAGAAAAAAATAACAAAGAGATTGCACGCGTTGAAGAATACAAGTGGTGTAGATGATTTTGTTGAAATATGGCATCCTTTTATAAAATACCGTATTTTTCGCTCCATAAGATGAACTTTTTTCTTCCTAAAAAGTAAGGGGAAATGTCTGTGCATCTTATGGAGCGAATGCGTGGTCCTTGGAGCCGAATTGCCCTAGGGCAAAAACAGATTGTGCTTTTTTTGGGGGGGAGGGGAAGGAGGGAAGTGGGTGTTGAAACAAAGCCGCTGATCGGCAAGCGATCGGGAGGGAGATAAGGGACGCAATAAAGGAGGCTGCCTGGGAGGGGGGAGGTAAAAGCCCATGGATTCTTGGGATTTTTGCATTGGGTCACCCCAAATTCACCATCAGATAACATAGCATGTCCATTGCTATAGCCTGCACCCAAAAAAATCAGGCACCCACTGTTTCGTGGGGCCGCAATGGTGCAAAAACGTGGTTACAAAGCACGGATCCACATGGTTTCTCCAAACTCACCATCAAATCACATGTCTGTGGCCACAGCATGAACCACAAAAATGATACCTCCACTGTTTCATTCAGAATTTTTTTTCTCTTGTTTTCCTCCTCTAAAAACTAGGTGCATCTTATGGTCAGGTGCGTCTTATGGAGCAAAACATACGGTATATGCCGGAGAATGGCGATGACCAAAATTACAGATCGGACTTGGGCAATCTTAACTAGATTGATCTGTCCTGGAGTGGGGGGGGGGGGCAAGTGAGGATTGTGGTTCTGTATTCTTTTCTCTCTCTCTTGTTATATATTGGAAATCAATTTTAAAAACAACAACGTGGGGGTGCTGTGAAGGGAGAAGTTGTTGTAAACAAAAATCTGCCCTGTTCCCTTATGGGGTACCCAAGAGCCCATATAGAGTCCTTACATAGGTTCCCTATTAGTAGGAGAAAAGAACAGAGGCCAACTAGAGAATACTGAGAAGCAAAGCAGCTAGTAAGCCTGATCTTTATTGATCTGTTGCAACAGGGTCCTCACTCACCACACGCAGGAGGGAGGGGGAACCCAGAACAATGGCACACAAGGCCTTCTACAGACATTTTAAATGCCCTGCCCTGCAGCTCAAGACCACTCCTCCATACATCATACCTACATCACAGAAAGAGCGGTCTACAACAGAAATCTGAGTGCTTTGTTTACCTCCTGTCTGCCAGGTTACCTGTTTAATGGTCACTTGATTAGATACCCTGGGGAGCCTGGCCAGTCTTTTGTAATAATAAATACTTAGTTCCTGAGCCAGGTCACAGCCTCACACCCTATTCATATCTTAAATGTGCCCTTAAGACAGGATTTGTGAAGGAAAAAGACAATGGGAAGGTTTCCCACTTTGACCTTGCAGAGAAATAATTGAGGTCAATGTGTTCAGGACTTTTTTTCTGTGGGCTTTTCAGACATGGGGTTTCTATATTTATGTACGTGTTTGCTTGGTGCATTTATGAACATTTATTACATAGCTAAGACCTTAAAATTCTTATCACAAAGTTCCCCCGGTGACTTTCTGCCTGCTCCTCGGCTGCTAGAGGCTCCGCATTTCTTGCTATGAAGAAGATGCCCACAGTAGACCTGTTTCTTTAAATGGAGCAGGGAGGAAGGTGCTCGGTCTGGGGATTCCATGGCAGTTGGGGGCTCAGAAGAAAGAGGCGGACCCCCTGCCCTGAGAAGACATCCATCGGTGAGCAGCTACCTTTGACCTGCATCTTGCAGGGGGAGGTGTGAAGCCCCTTCCTCTTGGATCTCGCACTCGCACCCCTGGCACTCCAAAATACTTTGCTTCTGCAGAAACCCCTTGGCTTGCCTTTGGTGCTGTGCAGCCCAAGAGGGGGTGATTTCCATCGCCAACTTTGCTGTTTTCTTCCCCCCTTCTGGCAGGGCTGCTGTGCCTTTGACAGCTCCATGACGGGCAGGAATTCAACAGGACGGGCTTTCCCCAGCATGGAGATGCGATGAAGGAGGAAGCTAGACCTTCCGCTCTGATCCTGGCTCGGTTCAGCCTCTCTCCTGGGAGCTGCTTTGGGTGGTACTTTCCGAGCAGATGCAAGCGCGCCAAACTCCTTGTTGTTTCTTAAACGGGTGCTATCCCCTTCTTTAAAATAAAGTAGGAACCTCCTCTTGGCCTACAGATCTGCCCACGCACTGAGGTGCAAAGCAGGGGGCCCTGCCCTGTGTACCTGGCCGTAGGAAGCCCAGGGGGCGGATTCCTGTGCAGGGCCTTTTCTGTAGTGGCACCGTGGCTTTGCAGTGGCAGGCAGTTAAGCGTATCTCTTTCAATGGGCTTTGGGGGATGTACATTAGATAATCTGAGACTGATATACGGAGCTATGGTTTTTAGTGGTTACGTCGCTACATTGTGCTGTTCTGATTTTCAGTGCTTTTTTCTGGGGAGACACAGGGGTACACATACCCCTAAACATTTTGTGAATCTAAGTTTGGCCTCATTGAGGGGCATTGTTTCAATATGAGCAGGAAAATGAGAGTACCCCCTAAACATTAAAAAAGAAAAGAAAAAAAGCACTGCTGCTTTTGATTGCATCGTTTATTTCTTGTCTTGTGAAGTGAAGTGTTTTGAAATACAGGAATTGTGACCCTATAGAGTGTGAAATCCTAACCACTAGGAATAGGGGCAGGGAACCTCAGGCCTGGGGGCCAGATTTCTCTCTTTGCCCCTGGGACACGCCCCCTGTCTTCAGGCAACACCCCTCACCGACCCTCCACATAATAATAATAATAATAATAATAATAATAATAATTTTTATTTATTTATTTATACCCCACCCTCCTTGGCCAAAGCCGGGCTCAGGACGGCTAACACAAGTAAAATTACAATGGAAACATAATAGGGGGGGGGAGGACAAAAACAAAAAACCCAATTTAAAATACAGGTTAAAATGCAATTTAAAAAGCAGCCTAATTTTAAAAGTAGCCCATAAATAAATCATACCCCTCCTTGATTATTTTTGCCTGGCAGGGGACGCTTATCCTGGAAGTCTGATCTACCTCTTGCTTGCCATTCTCAGGTGTGTGTGTGTGTGTGTGTGTGTGTGTGCGTGCGCGTTGAGGAGCAAGCCCACTTTACCTGGGTGCAATTTGCATTTTTTGCTCCGCCCACCTTGGCCCATGGCCCCGCCCACCACTGCCAGGCATCCCAGAAAGTTGCCCAGACCCTTGCAGGTGGGGGGGGGTCGCATAACTCTGTACCCTCCAACTTTTCTCCAATGAAAATAGAGACATCCTAAGGAAACAGAGCCTAGGGCTTGCTGATCAGAAGGTCGGCAGTTCGAATCCCTGCGACGGGGTGAGCTCCTGTTGCTCAGTCCCTGCTCCTGCCAACCTAGCAGTTCGAAAGCACCTCAAAGTGCAAGTAGATAAATTAGTACTGCTCTGGCGGGAAGGTAAACGGCGTTTCCGTGCGCTGCTCTGGTTCGCCAGAAGCGGCTTAGTCATGCTGGCCACATGACCCGGAAGCTGTACGCCCGCTCCCTTGGCCAGTAAAGCGAGATAAGCACCCCAACCCCAGAGTTGGCCACGACTGGACCTAATGGTCAGGGGTTCCTTTAGCTTTTAAGGAAAAGCAGGGCGGCTTCTGTAAATCTGGGAAAACAGGGACACTTGGAGGGTCGGCGATGTGGGGCATATATGTTTTTATTCCTATTTCAGGGTTAGTCTTTTACAAGAACGCTCTGGGTTTTCTGGGGACAGTGGATTTGTCTGGTTGTGGGTGCTGTTCTCAACCCCTCCTCCCCGCCCCCCGCCCCCACGTCCAGGTGACAGCGGACCCTTCAAGATGGCGGAAGCCCACCAGGCCGTGGCCTTCCAGTTCACGGTCACCCCGGAAGGGGTGGATTTCCAGCTGAGCCGAGAAGCCCTCAAGCAGATCTACCTGTCTGGCCTCTCCTCCTGGAAGAAGCGTTTCGCCCGCATCAAGGTGAGCAGGATCTGAGTTCGAGTGGAACAACGCGGAATCTGTTTCCTTCCAATGCATTGCAGGGACTAGAAGACCTCTAGGGTCCTTTCCAGCGCTACAATTTCCTCCAGAGTTTCAGAGTCCCCTTCTGTGTACCTTGGGTTTTATTTCACCTGTGTTAGCCTCATCTATTCCAAAGTGCCATATCTGATAATCCCCTCCAGTGCATGGCTTTCACAGAGGTATCCCTCCATTCAAAACTCAACAGCTGTGAAGCATCCTGGGAATTGTAGTTTGTTAAGGACGCTGGGATCTGTAGCCGTGTGGAGGGTCAGCACCCTTAACAAACCAGGGTTCTTTGGGGGAAGCATGGCTGTTGAAGTGGTATAAGAATGCCTTGTGTCAGGTCAGGTCCGGCCCACCCAAGAGGCAAGGGAAGGGGGCTGCCTCAGGCGGTAGGTCTTTCCAGCGCAGCAGATCCCAATTTCAGTCTTTCTTCCCCTTTGTTCCTGATGCAGATTTCCCCTCTCAGGGAGGGCAGGCATCCTTTTGGGGTCTGCCACGGGTGCCAAAATGTATCAGGCTCTTCTTTGGCGATCCCTCGTAGCCGAGTAAGATTGTCTTCCACAAACATGGTCTTAACAGTGAGTCCATAAGTGACCATGGAGGCCAATGCTGGATCCACACCACCTTCCACAGTGGGGACATTGGTTTCCGGGCGGGAGTTGATCCCGGTGTGGATTTGCCAAGCATGCCTTCCTCTTAGCACATTTCTCCCTTGTGTCCTGAGTTCGAGTGTCTTCAAAGCCCATGACACCTTTGGTAAAGGCTGTTCTCCAGTTGGAGCGCTCACAGGCCAGTGTTTCCCAATTGTTGGTGTTTATACTACATTTTTTAAGATTTGCCTTGAGACAGTCTTTAAACCTCTTTTGTTGACCACCAGCATTACACTTTCTATTTTTAAGTTCAGAATAGAGTAGATGCTTCAGAGGACGATCATCAGGCATCCGAACAACATGACCAGTCCAAGGAAGTTGATGTTGAAGAATCATTGCTTCAACACTGGTGATCTTTGCTTCTTCCAGTGCACTGGCATTAGTTTGCCTGGCTCTGCTTTATTTTGTTACAGAAGCCCGGTGCCAGCCTCTCTCTGCCAAGCCATGGCAAGAATCTGTGGGGGTCTTGGGCATCCACACAGGGTCTGTGTCCCTCTGGAGAATGGAAGACACGACGGAGACTGTCGTGCTTGAATATATAGGGTTTATTCACCTATTTAAACCTTCAGTCTGGATGGGGTCCAGATCTTACAGCAGAGTCATTCCAAGAGGCCGCAGCATCAGCTGCCTGATGCCTGGGTATAGGGCATGGGTTGGCAAACTACGGTCCACAGGCCAGATCAGGCCCAATTGCCTTCTGGATCCGGCCTGCAGACAGTCCAGGAATCGCCGCTTGGATCACCAGCGCATGCGATCTTTTCCTCTCCCTCCCTCCCTCTGCCTCCCTCTCCCTCCCATGGCAGTGGCAGCGACTCCTACCTCCCTCCTCCTGGTTTCTCCCTGCCCTGCCTAGAGGAGGAAGTGTGAGATTTTGACCAGCTTCGGCCCATCTTATGGGCCCGTCTTATCTTGAGCCCAAGCAGAGCGTCTTATCTTGAGCCCAAGCAGAGCGTCGTCACACAGCAGAAGGATAAGCAGTATGTGCTACATTCTTAATTTTTATTTACACTCTATGCTGAGAGAATACAAACATGCATCTTGCCTCTGTGAGAGCAGAGAAGCAACTCCTCTCGGAAACAAAGAACACCGAGAGAACACTGAAAAACAGGAAACCAGTGAACGTCACATCCAGTCTCCCATTCCCATGGGAATCCAACGGTAACTCTGACTGTGGAATGCAAAACAATGCCTTGTGACTGCAGTTGCTGCTCAGTGAGGGAAATAGAAACCAACATCAAGGGGGTTGGGCTTTGTTGGTGCCAGCAGCAGCAGCGCTCGAGCGGCCGCCATTTTAAGCAGCCCCTCTCCGGAGCCCTTTGCGCACCACTCATCATCCCTCCGCCACCGCTGCCAGCCCCTGCCGTTCGCAAGACACAAGCAAGCAGCCACTGCGACTCGTGGTGCTCTTGCATCACCCCCCCCTCAAAAAATATAATCTGGCCTCCCACAAGGTCTGAGGGACAGTGGACTGGCCCCCTGCTGAAAAAGTTTGCTGACCCCCGGTATCGGGCCATATACAAAATCAATCAATCAATCAATCAATCAAAGATGGATCCCCCCTCTTCCTCCTTCCTCTTCCCAGGAATCCCTGCTTGAAACCTCCCTTTTCCTGTCCCCTCGGACCTACACCCCATCACCCCCCCAGGCCAAAGGATTCCTCTCCTCAAGGGCCCATCTCTCTCTCCCCCCCCCCTTAATGGCGCTTGCTTGGTCAGGCTGGATTCCATAAGCCAGCCTGGGAATTCCCTGAATTCCCTCTCTGGCCCTGTTCTGCACTTTAATCCATATCCCAGTTTATTGATTTCTAGGGTTTACCCGGATCTATAACAATATGTCAGGTGCAGAGGTGGACCCTCTCGTGCAACGAAAACAGCCCTTGCTTGCTCCGAATTCGGGATACCGGTTGTAGAGCTTTGGCAAACCTTGATCTGTTAGGAGAAGGTGCTTCCTGGGCTGTAGAAGCTCCCAAATCCTTGCTTAAATGAATGCCGGTGTGTGTGTGTGGGGGGGGGGGAAATGGGGACACCCAGGGTCATCTAGTCCAACCCCCCCAATGCAGATGGGGTTGACCCCTTGGGTTCCTTGTGCTCCCTCACCTCTGGCCTCCCTTCTGCAGGTTGCAGGTTTATTTTTGTTGTCATTCATTGCATGTAATGTGTTTAATTCCATCGTCACCTGACAAAGATTCATCTTCGAAACAATTGATCCAATCCGGATACAGTGGAGGCTCGGGTTGTGAACGTGATCCATGCGGGAGGCACATTCGCAACCCGCGGCATTCGCAACCCGCAGCGCCGCATCTGCGCACACGCAGGTTGCGATTCGGCACTTCTGCGCATGCACAAAGCGCAATTTAGCGCTTCCTTGCATGCACGACCGCCAAAACCTGGAAGTAACCCGTTCCAGTACTTGCGGGTTTTGGCAGTCCATAACCCAAAAAAATGCAACCTGACTCGTCTGTAACCCGAGGTATGACTGTATACCATTCTGCTTGTTTGCTGATTGCTATTGTATTCGTTACGTTGGAGCACCCACTACAGTGATACCCCGGGTTACATACGCTTCAGGTTACATACGCTTCAGGTTACAGACTCCGCTAACCCAGAAATAGTACCGGTACCTCGGGTTAAGAACTTTGCTTCAGGATGAGAACAGCAGGAGGCCCCATTGGCTAAAGTGGTGCTTCAGGTTAAGAACAGTTTCAGGTTAAGAACGGACCTCCGGAACGAATTAAGTACTTAATCCGAGGTACCACTGTGCAATAGTTCTTGGACACTGAAAGGCCAGCATCGTGGTGTTCCTTGCCAGTAACTCATTACGTTGACTACTCTTTGGTTATGGACTGACATAAATATATTATTTGGATATTATTTGGAAAATGAAAATTTTGGACGACCTTCTGCTACCAATAGTAGCACATCTGTTACCATACATTCATTAGCCACATGTTGCCACTGTATTTGAGCAGATATCTCTGTATTGCAACGCAGGGGTTTGTTTTTGTCACTCCCTTCTGACACGGCTGCTTCCCACAGAACAGCATCCTGACCGGGGTCTACCCAGGAACACCTTCCGGCTGGCTGGCGATCTTCGCAACAACCCTGGGCTCCAGCTTATTCCACGTCGACGTCTCCATGGGGCTGATCTTCAGGATCCAGAGGCACCTGCCGCGCAGGTGAGTGCCCACCTCATCTCCTTCCCTCCCAGGTCTCCCCCGAACCTCTGCATCCCAGGTCTGCACTCCCTCATCTCCTGGGATATCAAAGCAAGAGAGACGCGTGGTGTCTGAAGAAACAGATCCTCTGGAGCAAGGATTTTTGCCTGTGCAACAGAATAATAATAATAATAATAATAATAATAATAATAATAATAATAATAATAATATATTATTTATACCCTGTCCATCTCGGTTTCCCCAGCCACTCTGGGTGGCTTCCAACCAAATATTAAAAACAATACAGCGTCAGACATTAAAAAACTTCCCTAAATAGGGCAACCTTCAGTTGTCCTTTAAAAGTAAAATAGTTCTTCATTGCCTTGACATCTGCTGGGAGGGCGTTCCACAGGGAGGGAGCCACCACCGAGAAGGCCCTCTGCCTGGTTCCCTGCAACCTTACTTCTCGCAGGGAGGGAACCGTCAGAAGGCCCTCGGAGCTGGGCCTCCGTGTCAGGGCTGAGCGATGGGGGTGGAGACGCTCCTTCAGGTATACTGGGCCGAAGTATACAGAACTCCCTCTCATAAGCTAAACAAGTTATAGCTTAGGGCCCCACTCTCTTGGGGGCCCCAAAAAAATTTAAAGGAAAAAAACACATCTGGATGTACATTTCCAAAATATAAGATATAAAACCAATAAAATAAAAGCTACATACAGCAACAGTGTTTTGTTTTGTGTTGTGTAGGCTCCTATGATGTAAGTCATGGGCCCCGCCTGCTAGCCTGCTCCCTAAAATATCACTGCTTTGCTCCTTTCTATATACAGTGGTACCTTGGTTCTCAAACTTAATCCGTTCCGGAAGTCTGTTCCAAAGCCAAAGCGTTCCAAAACGAAGATTAATAATTATTTCACTATTAATATACAGCGGACACTCGGGTTGCGAACGTTATCTGTGTGGGAGGCATGTTCGCAACCAACCAGAGGCCAGGGATGATGGGAACTGTAGTCCCAAAACAGCTGGAGGGCCAAGTTTGGCCACCACTGCAAACCAAGGCTAAAGAAGGCTTAGAATTCAAGGCTAAAGAAGGCTTAGAATCAGCTACCTTAGAAAGCAGCCACCTGCCATAAGATGCCCTTGAAGAGACAACGTGGGGCTGGATCTACACTGATCTGTAAAAACACTATTAAAGGCTATACAAAAAAAAGTTGCCCAGCTCTCAATGCAATTTCCCATTGCCGACGTATGGCTGCTCTGTAACGCCCTCTGGTGTCTCATTGTTATTTTTAACGTTTTAACCGGCCAGTGTAGATTTGTCCTTGGGCTGCAGGAGTGAAAGAGTCAGAAGGGCAAGTTTAGAGCGTTAGTGTCCTTTGCCAACCTGGTGCCCTCCAGCCAGTGGCTATAAAATCCGGCACCCCCCGCCGCCTCTAGCGCTGCATTCTGCATCATTGTTTGGGTGCCCCCTGTAGCACGGCACCCAGTACAGTCACAGCAAACCCTAAAACCGCCTCTGCTCCAGCTGTTTGGGGCCACACCTCCCATCATGGCCTTCATGGCTTAGGACCCTCGTACCTACGGGACCGCCTCTCCCGGTCTGCCCCACGGAGGACCTTAAGGTCCATAAATAGCAACACCCTAGAGGTCCCGGGCCCTAAGGAAGTCAGATTAGCCTCAACCAGAGGCAGGGCCTTTTCAACACCGGCTCCGGCCTGGTGGAACGTTCTGTCTCCTGACACCAGGGCCCTGCAGGATCTGATCTCTTTCCGAAGGGCCTGTAAGACAGAGTTGTTCCGCCTGGCCTTTGGCTTGGAATCCACTTGATCCCCTTCCCCTCTTTCTTTTTTCCTTTCTTTTTCTGTGGTGGAACTCCTATTTGGGGACTTTTTTCTGGCCCGTGTAGGACCAGTCTGGATAGTTGGCCTTGGTGAAGATTTGACGTTTTCATCCCCCAAAAGTTTTTGATTTGAGTTTCTACTGAAATGAGGCTGCATTTTAATGTTGTATTTTAATCTTGTTTTTAAGTTGTATTTTAATCGATTGTTTTTATACCTGGTGTTAGCTGCCCTGAGCCCAGTCTTGGCTGGGGAGGACGGGGTATAAATAAAATTTATTATTATTATTATTATTATTATTATTATTATTATTATTATTAGCGTGGTTGGATGGTGCTGGAGCTGGTGGGAATTGTAGTTTCGAGCGTCTAGAAGAGGAGGAGGGCCCCCAGGAGGCAGGGGATGCCACAGCATCACCCAGGAGGAGCACGTCCCCGGGGCTGGCACCCCCCCATTATTAACCCTCTCTTCCCCACAGCTGCAATTACTGCCTGAGTCCCCGGAGCAAAAACCTGCTGAGTGTTGTCCTTTTCTCCACGGGTGCCTGGATTTCGGGGATCCTGCTCTGCCGACAGACCCTCAAGCTTCTTCTCTCTTACCACGGCTGGATGTTCGAGCCCCACGGGAAGACCAGCCGCAGCACCAAGATCTGGGCGGTGAGCGGCGATTGCGGGGGGCTGGGGGGGGTAGGGGAATTATTCCATTGCACCTTTCCAGGTGCTCCTCCCTCGCTTTTTGTTCCTCGTGCAGTTTACATGGCAGAATTAGTATTTTTGTCCGAGCCGCACTTTTACTGTTTGCATGTCGATTTTTGGCGCGGCACCATCGTTTGTGGAAAGGCAGCATATTGAAATACTTCATTGTCACTTGTACAACTTGTATAGGGACGTGGGTGGCGCTGTGGGTTAAACCACAGAGGCTAGGACTTGCCGATCAGAAGGTCGGCGATTCAAATCCATGCAACAGGGTGAGCTCCCGTTGCTCGGTCCCTGCTCCTGCCAACCTAGCAGTTCAAAAGCACATCAAAGTGCAAGTAGATCAATAGGTACCGCTCCGGCGGGAAGGTAAACGGTGTTTCCGTGCGCTGCTCTGGTTTGCCAGAAGCGGCTTAGTCCTGCTGGCCACATGACCCAGAAGCTGTACGCTGGCTCCCTCGCCAATAAAGCAAGATGAGCACCGCAACCCCATAGTCGTCCGCGACTGGACCTAATGGTCAGGGGTCCCTTTACCTTTACCTTACAACTTGTATACAGTGAGATTGCACATATAAGGTAAAGGTTAAAAGGTAAAGGACCCCTGGACGGTTGAGATCAGTCGAAGGCGACTATGGGGTTGCGGCGCTCATCTCGCTTTCAGGCCGAGGGAGCTGGCCTTTGTCCACAGACAGCTTTCCGGGTCATGTGGCCAGCAGGACTAAACCGCTTCTAGCACAACGGGACACCGTTACGGAAAGCAGAGTGCATGGAAATGCTGTTTACCTTCCCGCCAGAGCGGTACCTATTTATCTACTTGCACTGGCGTGCTTTGGAACTGCTAGTTGGCAGGAGCTGGGACCGAGCAATGGGAGCTCACCCTGTCGCAGGGATTCGAACCTCCGACCTTCTGACCGGCAAGCCCTAGGCTCTGTGGTTTAGACCACAGTGCCACCCAACTGCCCCTAAAGTGAGCAAGTAAATTGTCCTCTCTGGGAATGTGGAGTGCTGTGGCCCACAGGGCTGACCGGTCAAATCTGCCTCCCCCTCTCTTGGCAGGCCATGGTGAAGGTGATGTCCGGGTGCAACCCCATGCTCTACAGCTTCCAGACCTCCCTGCCCAAGCTGCCCGTGCCCTGCGTGAAGGACACCATCGAGAGGGTAAGAGGAACGGGCAAAGCACTGGGCGCTCAATGCCTGGGCGGGGAATGGCAGCCAGGCAAGAGGGACTGGGGCTCCGTTCCTCCAAGTCAGGACAGCTTGGGAGAGAGAGATCTTGCTTCAGCCCCAAGGCAGCTCAGACCGGCATCCTCGCTTTGCAGCCAGGCTCTGATCTGAGCCGACCACCGGCACATCCAGCCCAGTATGCCCTGCGCTGACTGGAAACAGCTCTTGTGGAGTTTGAGGCAGGGTTCTCTCCCACCGTAGCTGGAGGTGCTGAGTGATGAATGCAGGACCTTCTGCATGCAAGGCAGATAATAATAATACAGTGGTACCTCGGGTTAAGTACTTAATTCGTTCCAGAGGTCCGTTCTTAACCTGAAACTGTTCTTAACCTGAAGCACCACTTTAGCTAATGGGGCCTCCTGCTGCCGCCGCGCTGCTAGAGCACGATTTCTGTTCTCATCCTGAAGCAAAGTTCTTAACCCCAGGTAATATTTCTGGGTTAGTGTAACCTGAAGTGTATGTAATCTGAAGCGTATGTAACCCGAGGTACCACTGTAATAATAATAATAATAATATATTATTTATACCCCGCCCATCTGACTGAGTTTCCCCAGCCACTCTGGGCGGCTCCCAATCGAGTGTTAAAAAGAATACAGCATTAAATATTAAAAACTTCCCTGAACAGGGCTGCCTTCAGATGTCTTTTAAAGATAGGATAGCTGCTTATTTCCTTCACATCTGAAGGGAGGGCATTCCACAGGGCAGGCGCCACTACTGAGAAGGCCCTCTGCCTGGTTCCCTGTAACTTGGCTTCTCGCAGGGAGGGAACCACCAGAAGGCCCTCAGAGCTGGACCTCAGTGTCCGGGCTCAACGATGGGGGTGGAGACGCTCCTTCAGGTATACTGGACTGAGGCCGTTTAGGGCTTTCAAGGTCAGCACCAACACTTTGAATTGTGCTTGGAAACGTACTGGGAACCAATGTAGGTCTTTTAAGACCGGTGTTATGTCGTCTCGGCGGCCGCCCCCAGTCACCTTTCTAGCTGCCACATTCTGGATTAGTTGCAGTTTCCGGGTCACCTTCCAAGGTAGCCCCACATAGAGCGCATTGCAGGCGTCCAAGCGGGAGATAACTAGAGCATGCACCACTCTAGCGAGACAGATATTCTTCCACTGAGCATGTCCTTTCACCATACGAACCACACCATTGGTTCATGCAACCCAGTGCAGTCTGCACAGACTGGCAGCATCCCTCCGGGGTCCCAGGCAGGGAGCCTTTCTCAGCCCTGTTTTTTATTTGGTAGCTTGGTACACTTGTTCCATTTATCTGCCCCCTTTCCCTTGAGGTGGTGTGCATCGTTCTCCTCACAACAACCCCGTGAGGTAGGCTAGGCTGAGAGACGGCGACTTGGCTCTCAAGGTCACATCCAGGAAGCTTTGTGGCTGCATGGGGATTTGAACCCTGTTCTCTGCTGGACCATATTTTGACACTCTAACCGTTATGCCACGCTGGAGGTCATAGATTCCCCGAGGGTCATCTAGCCCACCCCCCTGCTTGCTTGGGGTGAGACTCGAACCCACGACCCCGAGATTAAGAGTCTCATGCTCTCCCCAGTGACCTATCCTCTTAGGAATGGAACCGGGGACCTTCTTCAGGCAGAGGAGATGCCAAGGCCCTTTCCAAGCTCGGATCCTGCATCTCCTCTGCCTTGGGGCAAGGCGATGGGGGGTCCCAAGGGCGCAGGATTCCTTCCAATGTTCCCATGCTTTCCTTCTCCTGCAGTACCTGGAATCTGTCCGCCCCCTGCTGGACGCAGACAAGTATGACGACATGGAGGCCTTAGCCTTGGACTTCCAGCTTAACGTTGCCCCCCGCCTCCAGAAATACCTCGTCCTCAAGTCCTGGTGGGCCACCAACTACGTGAGTCTGCTTGCCCCGCCATGGCGCACCCTCCGACCCATGTCAATGGGGGTGGGGCACTTGAGCAGCCCCCCAGGGTGTCTCCACCTGCATGCCTTCTGCCAGACCTCAGAGCAGCTCCTGCCTCCTCTTCTCCATCCTGGGCATCTACCCCCAATTCTTACCCGGCGTCCCACCCCTTCTGTGGCTCCCTAGGCAAAAGCCTCCCATAAGTGCCTGCTGGGTCAAGCCACTGGACGCCTGTAGGAAGCTGGAAAGCAGAACACGAGCGCAAGGGCTGTCTTCCCTTCCCATACCCGGCTGGTATGGCTGCCTCTCACTGTGGCGGGCAAAGCATTGGCATCCTGGCAAGGAGCCGTCAAAAGACCTCTCCTCCTCCATGAATGTATACAACCCTCTTTCAAAGCCGTCGCTTCCTCCCATGGGAGTGAGTTCCATACCTGAGCTTATCCAAATCTGGACCTTAGCACAGCAGGGACTTTGAAGTTAAAGAGCCCTCTCTGGGCTCAGAGAGAGATCATTTATGGGGAAGGTGCTGGAAAATTGCCAGAACCTAGAGATGTCTATCAGTTGCAGGACTTTGCAAGCAACTGAACTTAGGACTTGGCTGCCGACTTATCATGACAAGGACTTTGAAGTTAAAGAGCCCTCTCTGGGCTCAGAGAGAGAAGATCACTTGTAACCTCTGCAAATAGTGGGTGTAGCGGTGGATATTGGTTTTGGTCTAGTAAAGACAGCTCTGCCAAACCACTGTTCTCTGTGGTGAGCTTAATTGCTTGACTGAGCTTCCGCAGCACATACGCCCAACACCACCCCAACATTTGTCTAATCCTCTTTCATAGCCACCTGGGTAGCCATCACTGCCTCCTGTGGCAGTGAGTTCCATAGTTTAACTGCACGAAGAAGGACTTTCTTTTATCCGTCCTGAATCTTCCAATGCTCAGCTCCACTGAATGTCATCAAATACTAGTTTTATGAGAATTGGGGGGGGGGGGCGGCTTTTCATTTTTATTGATTTTCCAATGAAAAACACCCAGTTAATATATCCAATCATAATACTCCAATTAAAATTAAAAACTAAAAAAACACACACCAAATTATAGTCCAAATTATAATTATTAATTTTTCAGAGCTCCCCACAGGCTGGATCTCTGAAGCATATCTCCACATCTCAGTCCTGCCTCTCCTCGTCGTTTCCATATTTTCCACATCTCGATTTTGACGCTTTATTTCCCCATCCACTTTCTCAATGGCGTGCCTAATTTTTTTTATAAACTTCTATCATGCCCCAATCACTATCCTTTTCTCCAGACTGAAGTCCTGGGGGGCAGAAGGGACTTTGGCAAGGGAGAAGAGGATGCCTTTAAAAGAGAAATAGACAAATTCATGGGGGACCAAAAGGCTTGTCAGGATGGCTCTGTTCTAGCTTCCGGGATAATGTGCTCAGATCCTGCCTGTGGGTTTCCGCATATGGCCCCTTTGAGAAGAGGGTGCTGGCCCAGATCCAGATCCCTTTGGCCTGATCCTGTGGGGTCTTCCCGTGTTCCTATATATTGCCGCTCCCTTCCTCTGCCCACCTGGCCGGGCTGTGACAGGTGTTGTTGTACTTCCGGCAGGTGAGCGACTGGTGGGAGGAGTACATCTACCTCCGAGGAAGAAGCCCCATCATGGTGAACAGCAACTATTACGTCATGGTGAGTGGGGGGGGGGCATGTGCTCCTGGAGGTGGGGCAGGTCTCCATCCCACCGGCCGGATCTGGCCACCAAGCGGGCAGAGCGCAGGAGGGCTCCAGCCCCGCCACCCCCCGCTCCTATGGGCAGGTGTCCCAGTAAGGTAAAGGTGAAGGGACCCCTGACCGTTAGGTCCAGTCATGGCCGACTCTGGGGTTGCGGCGCTCATCTCGCTTTACTGGCCTAGGGAGCCGGCGTACAGCTTCCGGGTCATGTGGCCAGCAGGACTAAGCCGCTTTTGGTGAAGCAGAGCAGAGCAGGGAAACGCCGTTTACCTTCCCGCCAGAGTGGTACCTGTTTATCTACTTGCATTTTGATGTGCTTTCAAACTTCCAACCCCACCCTCTTTCCTTGGCCAGGATTTCCTGTATGTGACGCCCACCCACAACCAGGCGGCCCGGGCAGCCAATGCCGTGCACGCCATTATGCTGTACCGACGACGCCTGGATCACGAGGACCTTCCACCCGTGAGTCAGGGCCAGGGAAGGGGGTTGGAGGTTGGGGTGGGGGGCTCCCGAAAGAAGGATCCGGGAATTTTTGTTGTTTAGTCGTTTAGTTGTGTTCGACTCTTCGTGACCCCCTGGACCAGAGCACGCCAGGCACTCCTGTCTTCCACTGCCTCCCGCAGTTTGGTCAAACTCATGCTGGTAGCTTTGAGAACACTGTCCAACCATCTTGTCCTCTGTCGTCCCCTTCTCCTTGTGCCCTCCATCTTTCCCAACATCAGGGTCTTTTCCAGGGAGTCTTCTCTTCTCATGAGGTGGCCAAAGTCTTGGAGCCTCAGCTTCAGGATCTGTCCTTCCAGTCAGCACTCAGGGCTGATTTCCTTCAGAATGGAGAGGTTTGATCTTCTTGCAGTCCATGAGACTCCCAAGAGTCTCCTCCAGCACCAGAATTCAAAAGCATCCATTCTTCGGCCATCAGCCTTCTTTATAGTCCAGCTCTCTCACTTCCATACATCACTATCCGGGAATTTAGGTCATCCTATTTTTGCGAATCCAATGTGCTCCCCCATTTTCAAAACCTTGAAACCCAAAAGGTGTTTGCTGGTGAATGTCAGTGTGGCATCAGATCTAACACACTGTTCTGTTGAGAGTCCGTCAAGGCAGCGGGACTGTTGTGGCATCTGGTACTCTAACCCATGGGTAGGCAAACTAAGGCCCGGGGGCCGGATCCGGCCCAATCGCCTTCTCAATCAGGCCCGCGGATGGTCCAGGAATCAGCGTGTTTTTACATGAGTAGAATGTGTGCTTTTATTTAAAATGCATCTCTGGAATTCGTTCATTCCCCCCCCCCCGAAATATAGTCCGGCCCCCCACAAGGTCTGAGGCACAGTGGACCGGCCCCCTGCTGAAAAAGTTTGCTGACCCCTGCTCCAACCACTCCACTCCACTCCCTCTGCCTGCCTGCCTGCAAGACATGCCCCTGATTCACAGGCTCTCTGGACAGAAGACAGGCCAACTCTTGCCACAGGTCCTGCCTGAGGATCCCAAGAGAAGTTAAAATAATTTTTATGCCACGTCATGACATTTCTCAAAGTGGAAGTTCCCCTTGTATATTTATGCCCCCCCTTCTTTCCTCAAAGTTGCTCAAGGTGGGTTTCATCGTTCTCCCCATTTTATACTGCAACAACCCTTTGAGGTAGGCGACGCTGAGAGGCCACGACCAACCGATGAGTTTCATGGCCAAGGGGGGGGGGGGAGATTTGAATCCTGGTCTCTCCCAGGTCCTAGCCCGTAGTTTTTAATATATTTTTTAAAGATGTGATGCTAACTTTTGGCTTATGTTATTACCATTAGCAATCTCGTCAGCAGCTGAACCGAAAACTGATTAACCCGATAAGCGGCTAACGCTCCTTGTCCCTGCCCCCAGGTGATGGCGCTGGGCTTGGTCCCCATGTGCTCCTACCAGATGGAGAGGATGTTCAACACAACCCGCATCCCTGGAGAGGAGGCAGGTGGGTGGCATTTCGGGTAGCATGAAGCAGGTGGCATGGCGGAGCAGGGGCAGGGGCCCTCTGCCAGCTCACCAGTGTGATGCGCTGAAATTCCTCAGGCGCGGTGCAGAAAAGCAGCCTTGTGGACCTTTCTACCTGGCCCTCAGGACTCTCTGCGGGAGTGCCAGCTTGGTCCCGCAACTGTGGGTGCCTGGGGTCGTGGGTGCCCAACCTTACTATATGCTTGTGAAACATGGACCACTTATAAACTCCTCGAAAGATTCCATCAACGGAGTCTCCAAAATTTTTACACATCACTTGGGAAGACAGGCGAACTAATACCAGTGTACTGGAAGAAGCAAAGATCACCAGTGTTGAAGCAATGATTCTTCAACATCCACTTCATTGGACTGGTCATGTTGTGCGGATGCCTGATGATCGTCCTCTGAAGCAACTAGTCTATTCCAAACTTAAAAATGGAAAGCGTAATGCTGGTGGTCAACAAAAGATGTTTAAAGACTGTCTCAAGGCAAATCTTTAAAAATGTAGTATAAACACTGACAACTGGGAAACACTGGCCTGCGAGCGCTCCAGTTGGAGAACAGCCTTTCCCAAAGGTGTCCTGGGCTTTGAAGACACTCAAACTCAGGACGCAAGGGAGAAACGTGCTAAGAGGAAGGCACGCTTGGCAAACCCTCACCGGGATCAACTCCCACCCAGAAACCTCTGTCCCCACTGTGGAAGGACGTGTGGATCCAGAATTGGCCTCCACAGTCACTTACAGACTCACTGTTAAGGCCGTGTTTGTGGAAGACAATCTTACCATATTTTTCACTCCATAAAACGCACCTGACCATAAGATGTACTTAGTTTTTAGAAAAGGAAAGGGGGAAAACCCCCTTTTTTTAAGGATCAGCTCAAAGTTGTGCAGCTTCTTTTGCAAAGGGGAAAAACCTCCCCTTTTTTGAGGATGAGCTCAAAGTTGTTGAGCTTACTTTGCAAAGGGAAAAAAATCCTGTATTTATGGGGTTCAGCTCACAGTTCTGCAGCTTTTTTAGGAAAGGAAAGGGGGCCGTTTCTACAGTTTCCAGACGGATAATCTAATCAGCCAGTCCCATGTCGCTGGGGAAACAAATGGCCTCCGTCTGCAGAACATTCAACAATGGAGGCCTGGGAAAGGGGGGGGGGGGAGGGAGCCGGCGACCGACCGCACATTCACTCCATAAGACGCACAGACATTTCCCCTTACTTTTTAGGAGGAAAAAAGTGTGTCTTATGGAGCGAAAAATACGGTACTCGGCTACGAGGGATGACCAAAGAAGAAGAAGAAGAAGACCACCACTGTATTTTAAATTGCAAAACAGAAAATTTAATAAAAAAATGATATACGAGGAAGGCGTGCTTTCATCCTGGCTCTCTCTTGCCCCTAGACTACCTCCTGCACCTGTCGGACAGCAGGCACCTGGCCGTCTTCCACAAAGGCCGCTTCTACAAGCTGTGGCTCTACCAGGCGGGGAAGCTGCTCTCCCCCCGCGACCTAGAGATGCAGTTCCAGCGCATCTTGGACGACCCTTCGCCCCCCCAGCCCAACGAGGTGCGGCTGGCCGCTCTCACCGCCGGGGAACGGTAAGCGCTGCGGCCGGAGGAGGAGGGGGCAGGGGGGACTCTCCCAGGTCAAGTCCCCCCACCCAGTTCAGCAGGGGAGCCCCCTCCCCCAATAGAATTTTATTCCCCCCCCCCCCCAGACAGAGGAGCCTCCTTTGGGATGACTTGGCTGCTCTCCTCTTCCTTTTAGGGCTTTTAATGTATTTTTCAATTTTAATGTATTTTTCCAATTTAATGCACCGTATTTTTCGCTCTATAAGACGCACCAGACCACAAGACGCACCTAGTTTTTGGAGGAGGAAAACAAGAAAAAAAAATATTCTTAATCCCAGAAGCCAGAACAGCAAGAGAGATCGCTGCGCAGTGAAAGCAGCGATCCCTCTTGCTGTTCTGGCTTCTGGGATAGCTGCGCAGCCTGCATTCGCTCCATAAGACGCACACACATTTCCCCTTACTTTTTAGGAGGGAAAAAGTGAGTCTTATAGAGCAAAACATACGGTATTTTTAATCTTTTGTTGGAAGCCGCCCAGAGTGGCTGGGGAAGCCCAGCCAGATGGGCAGGGTATAAATAATATATTGATTATTATTATTATTATTTATTATATTTCAGGGGTCCGTGGGCCGAAGCCCGGAAGAAATACTTTGGCCGAGGGAAGAACAAGGCCTCCTTGGACTGCATTGAGCGAGCCGCCTTCTTCTTGACCCTGGACGAGGACGAGCAAGGCTTCTCCCCAGACCACGAGGACAGCCTGGATCTTTACTCCAAGAGCCTCCTGCACGGGAGATGCTACGACAGGTAAGGAGTGTCTCTCGCTCTGCCCACCTGCCTAGCCGGACCTCCCTTCTGAGCGCCACCGCTGTGGTCCTCACTAGGGCTGGGCGGAGTCTGATTTTCAACATCAAGTCATATCTTTTTATTACTATTATTATTTCCTCTAAATTACCTTTACCTATGTACAGTGGTACCTCGGGTTACATATGCTTCAGGTTACATACACTTCAGGTTACATACTCCAGAAATAGTGCTTCAGGTTAAGAACTTTGCTTCAGGATGAGAACAGAAATCATGCTCCGGCGGCACAGCAGCAGCAGGAGGCCCCATTAGCTAAAGTGGTGCTTCAGGTTAAGAACAGTTTCAGGTTAAGTACGGACCTCCGGAACGAATTAAATACTTAACCCGAGGTACCACTGTATACACACACAGAGAGAGAAAGAGAGAGAGAGAGAGAGAGAGAGAGAGAGAGAGAGAGTCAGGTTGCGTTTTTTTGGGTTACGGACCCGCCGAAACCCGGAAGTACCGGAACGGGTTACTTCCGAGTTACGGTGGTCGCGCATGCGCAGAAGCGCTAAATCGCACTTTGTGCATGCGCAGAAGCACCGAATTGCAACCCGCGCGTGCATAGATGCAGCGCTGTGGGTTGCGAACACTGCGGGTTGCGAACGTGCCTCCCGCACGGATCACGTTCGCAACCCGAGCATCCACTGTATATAGCAAAATAGTTTACATAAAACAGCACAAACTAAAGGAAAAGAACAGTACGTCAGTAACAACTGCAGACACACTAAGAACAAGGCTTCTAACTCCACGCACACTTTTGACTTCCAATTCACCTTACTGTGCTTTCTACATATTCTTCAGCAATGTCCAGGCAACACGATGACCATGTACATACACAATAGACAATCTTTATAGAATTCCTTCAAACCGTAACAAGGACAAAATGAAATCTTTAGTCTCAAAGTCTCTGAAAATCTTTAAATGAAGCGAGGTACCAGACTTTGTACGATGAAAGACAAGCTGTGAAGCTTTGTGTATTCAGCAAACATGATGTCCAACACTGAACAGTTATTCTGGATATTTATTGTTTCATAGTCAATATCAGTGATGTTTTAGGGAGTAGGCTAGCAGACGGGGCCTATGACTTACATCAGTGTTTCCCAACCTTGGGCCTCCAGCTGTTTTTGAACTACAATTCCCATCATCCCTGACCACTGGTCTTGCTAGCTAGGGATGATGGGAGTTGTAGTCCAAAAACAGCTGGAGGCCCCATGACTTACATCAGTGTTTCCCAACCTTGGGCCTCCAGCTGTTTTTGAACTACAATTCCCATCATCCCTGACCACTGGTCTTGCTAGCTAGGGATGATGGGAGTTGTAGTCCAAAAACAGCTGGGGGCCCAAGGTTGGGAAACACTGACTTACATCATAGGAGCCTACACAACACAAGACACTGTTGCTGTATGTAGCTTTTATTTTATTGGTTTTTTATCTTATATTTTGGAAATGTACATCCAGTTTTTTTCTCCTTTAAATTTTTTTGGGCTCTCCCAAAGAGTGGGGCCCTAAGCTATAGCTTGTTTAGCTTATACGTAAATCTGGCACGCCTAGTAACGGACCAGCATTCTTAAGCAGCCTCTTAAGCAGACCACTGGCTGCAGAGAGATTCTGACTGTTTTTGCCAGCCAGCTCTTGAGATTTGCAGCCGTAGGCAGGGGGAACTGGAAACGCTGCTTGTGTTTTCTTAGTCTTTTCAGCCACAGCCAGTTCTGGTGATTCTCTGCCTGCAGGAGGCAGAAAGGAGTTTGGGCAGATTTAGCAAGGGCGATGCATAGACTGCCCCCAGATTTTCCAATACCACACTTGATTCACGATAAATTGCCAGCTCTTTTAAAAACAACAACTATTATCATGATTTTCTCCAAATATCGGTTTAAAACAATATAGTGCATATGTCTCGTCCTCACTCCTGATCCATGATTACTCGCTCTTGAATTCCTTCAGGGTAGGGTTCTGCAGGCGTGGCTTGGCTCGCTTCCACGAGTCGCCTGGGGCAGCCGTTGGGCACCTGGCATGATGCTTCTGCTCCTGGTTGTTTGCCCAGAGCCCATAAATACCCTCCCCCTGACGAGCAGGGAAGAAAAGAGCTCTTTGGGCAGCCCAGCACACACACCTGCCCACCTGCTGCTCTGAGGGATCTCACCTGTTCCAGGTGCCAGCTGCTCAGGGGAGCGGCAGGTGCTCCCACAAATGGCTGCTGTGTTTCTCAATCTTCCTGGGCTTCCTCCATGTTCCTAAGGCTATCACACTTCTAAATTCCCATAGTGCAGGGGTCAGCAAACTTTTTCAGCAGGGGGCCGGTCCACTGTCCCGCAGACCTTGTGGGGGGCCGGACTATATTTTGAGTGGGGAAAGAACGAATTCCTATGCCCCACAAATAACCCAGAGATGTATTTTAAATGAAAGGACACATTCTACTCATCTAAAAACACGCTGATTCCCAGACCGTCCGGGGGCCGGATTTAGAAGGCGATTGGGCCAGATCCGGAGGGATATTTTAATTATTTGCATCATATATTTACACCTATTATTATTTCATGTTACTGTATAGCAAGTTTCTAGAGACTAGATTACGAGTCTTTGTAAATTGTGTTTCTAAAGGAACTTTTGTTATTGCCAAATGCCAATGTGTTTGCAATAGTAAGTTTCTTATGAATAAAAAATCATGTTAAGTTAGAGCTTAAGAATTATGTCACTATTAGTAAAAGGTAAAGGTAAAGGTACCCCTGCCCGTACGGGCCAGTCTTGACAGACTCTGGGGTTGTGCGCCCATCTCACTTAAGAGGCCAGGGGCCAGCGCTGTCCGGAGACACTTCCGGGTCACGTGGCCAGCGTGACATCGCTGCTCTGGCGAGCCAGAGCCGCACACGGAAACGCCGTTTACCTTCCCGCTAGTAAGCGGTCCCTATTTATCTACTTGCACCCGGAGGTGCTTTCGAACTGCTAGGTTGGCAGGCGCTGGGACCGAGCAGCGGGAGCGCACCCCGCCGCAGGGATTCGAACCGCCGACCTTTCGATCGGCAAGTCCTAGGCGCTGAGGCTTTAACCCACAGCGCCACCTGCGTCCCTGTCACTATTAGTAGACATCTTCTTAATTGTATTTCAGTTCAGCAATCACTTTGTTAAAATACATGTTTTGTTATGTGCAAATGGCTCGAGATACCTATGAGGTCCATAAATGACCGTAGAGCATACATTCAACACAAAAAAGTGACAATTTGTTGTGGGCAAAGGACAGCTGGACATTGAAAGGGCCCCATGATCTTCAGGAGCTGAGGGCCTCATCCAGCCTCAGTCGGGCTGTGCATGTGGCTGCCTGGCTTTGCCCCAGCCTCTGCCCTGTTCTGACGCGGGTCGTCCTTCTCTCTGCAGGTGGTTCGACAAGTCCTTCACGCTGGTGGTGTATCGCAACGGCAAGCTGGGTGCCAATGCTGAACACTCGTGGGCCGATGCGCCCATCATGGGGCACCTCTGGGAGGTGAGACGCAGGCAGGGAGGAGTCCCTCCTTTTGACTCCCCCATGTGAACAACTGTGAGAGAGGGTTGCTGTGAGCTGGATGAACCTTGGGTGCCCCTTCCAACTGTGTAGTTCTGTGATTCTATAGCAGGCACCCCCAAACCCGGCTCTCCAGGTGTTTAACAACAACAACAACAACAACAACAACAACAACAACAAATTTTATTTATACCCCGCCCTCCCCGGCCAGAGCCGGGCTCAGGGTGGCTAACACCAATAAAATCACAGTAAAATAGGGGGGAAAGGGGGGGGAGAGGGGAAAAACCCCCAATTTAAAATACAGGTTAAAATGCAATTTAAAATGCAGCCTCAATCAAGACCATAAGGGGAGGGAAACATAAGGGACTATGTTTTGGGACTACAACTCCCATGATCCCTAGCTAACAGGACCAGTGGCCAGGGATGATAGGAATTGTAGTCCCAAAACATCTGGAGGGCCAAGTTTGGGGGTGCCTGTTCTATAGGAACTTCTCTCCCCCCCCCCCACAGCTCTCATCCTTTCTGCCTTCCTCCCCAGTTCATGCTGGCCACAGATGAGTTCCAGCTGGGGTACTGCAGCAGCGGACATTGCCACGGGGTGCCCAACACAGACCTCCCCATGCCACAGCGCTTGACGTGGGACATTTCTGAGGAGGTAGGCTTTGCACTGTTGTAGGAATTTATGTATAGGTTGGGGGGGTGTTCCCCTCCAGCAGATATCATGCACATGCAGCCCACTGCCAAAACAAGCACAATCACTTTTGTGACTTTTATGATTTGTCCCCACAAAACACTTCATCACAGTTTCTTCCTATCTATTCAAAGGGCCTCTGCTGCACGATACCAAATGTAAGAATTCACTGATAAATGTCTTTATGTACTGGCTCACAGGGAAAACTTCAGAAGTTCATATAGACATGTGAGCTCAGCTGCTCAGCAGCCCCTCTGCCTGAGGGATAATTCCTGGCATCCTGATACCTGAGTGCCAGACAGGTAGCCATTCCAGAAATAACAAACCCTGATGAAGACAAAAGGGTGTGATGAACTTGGCTGGGAAACAGGGAAATGTAAAGATCTCTTTTGCTTCACTTGATGGGTGTTTGGTGGAGGGCAAGGGGAACCATGGGGCAGGGTCCAGGGTGCTCAGATTACTGCCACCAGACCTCCCCCTTCATGATGTAACCGTGATGTATGAGTGATGTAGTTTGGGGGGGTGTAACATGGGGATTAGGAGTGCGGGTGGCGCTGTGGGTTAAACCACAGAGCCTAGGACTTGCCAATCAGAAGGTTGGTGGTTCGAATCCCCGCGACGGGGTGAGCTCCCGTTGCTCGGTCCCTGCTCCTGCCAACTTAGCAGTTCAAAAGCACCTCAAAGTGCAAGTAGATAAATAGGTACTGCTCTGGCAGGAAGGTAAATGGCATTTCTGTGTGCTGCTCTGGTTTGCCAGAAGTGGTTTAGTCCTGCTGGCCACATGACCCGGAAGTTGTATGCCAGCTCCCTCGGCCAGTAAAGCGAGATGAGCGCTGCGCCCCCAAAGTCGGCAACGACTGGATCTAATGGTCATGGGGCCCTTTACCTTTTTAACATGGGGACTAGCCGCTAATAAAAGTTTGGGTTCTCTTTTGTTCGGGGCTTCCATCTTGTTTCACCTGGTGGCAGGTGGGAGTCCTGTTGTGACAGTCTTCAATAAAGACCAAGCCTACTGGCTGCTCTTTTGCTCTGGTGTTCCTGGCTGGCGTCCTTGTTTTTTGTCCAAGAGAGCCCTCAGATTAACAGCACCCCCATTTTTTGCTCCAGCAGAGTGCCAGGCGCTGTGCGGAACATCTGCAGGGCCACACGGCCCATGCTGCTCTCTGGCTCCCAACCGAGAGCTGTTGTGCCCCCTCCTCACCCTTGAGAGTGTGGGGCAGGGTTTGGGGCTTCCCTCCTGGTTCTTACCCCTCCCCCGGCATATCCTTCCAGTGCAGCCAGGCCATTGAGCTTTCGTACCGCGTGGCCAGGACCCTGGCGGACGACGTGGATTTCCACTCCTTTCGCTTCACGGAGTTTGGCAAAGGTCGCATCAAGAAGTGCCGTACCAGTCCAGACAGCTTCATCCAGATCGCCCTGCAGCTGGCGCATTTTCGGGTAAGCGCCCACCCCCTCCCCAATGAACAGTGGCAGGTGGGGTCCGAGGCAAGGATGTGGGGCTGACCTTTGCACAACTGGCCGCGTGCAAAAGCAGGGGTTCCTTCACGGCTGCGGCGCACAAACCAGGGTGGATAAAAATGAATTATTTTTTAAAATTTAAATCGAATTTTTTAAAAAAATTAATCGGATTTTTAAAATAAAATGCTTTTGGAGGTTTGGAGGTTTTCTGTTGAAGTTACATTATAGTCCAAAGGCTCTTCATCTGGAAGTAAGGATTTGTTTTAAGTTTTTCATGTGGGCTAAAACTCAGTCTAAGTTGTTTTTAATTGTTTAACCACATCAGTTAACAAACATGGATACATATGCTATAATGTTATTGTTTTAGTTAAATAAATTGTTTAAATTGTTATTAGGGAAATGATTGTACCGCAGAAAAGTTGTACAAATATAAACAGTTAACTTATTAAACCTCACAATAATTTCATAATTATCTGTCTATGTATTTCTAACAGTATAACCAAATCAGTAATTTCTGATATAACTGTAAAAACTACTCTGAAAATTTATTATTCCAAAAATGAAACCTTCATCTGGTTGTAAATATTAAGATGATGTCAGCAAGATTGAACCTTTCTGTAAAAAATATGCTTTAAAACAACTCTTACTGACTAGTGATTTAAATCCATTTGATTTAAATCAAATCCACCCTGGCACAAACCTCCCTCTATCCTCCCTGCATCATGGATTATTCAGCTGTGACCCCTGCACTGCATGGGGTCAGATTAGATGGCCATTGGAGACCCCACCAAAGTCCACCAGTTTTGTTTGTTAAGCTAAATAGCTTTAGCTATTTTAAGCGTTTTGAAGAAATGTGCAACTGATTGCTACCGCGTTGAATCTTATTGTTGTTCTCCCTTAAGTGGGCTGTGCAAACTGCTATTCTGAATAATGCTTTTTATAGAGTTGTATGAGGGATGAGTTTATGGAATGGAGGGGGTGGTATTTCCGCCCCCCCCAAAAAAAAAATGGGGGTGGGACCACTAGCTGGGACCCTTTCCTGAAGTGTCAGGGCGCTCAAAGCCTTGAGAAGGGGTTTAGGAGAGGATGGGGGTCTGGATGTGATCCTTGCAAAGTTGGGGGCGTGGAGGCCAGTGCCGGATTTACGTATAAGCTAAACAAGTTCTAGCTTAGGGCCCATCTCTCTTGGGGCTCCCAAAAAGGAAAAAACACCTGGATGTACATTTCCAAAATATAAGATAAAAACCATATAAAATAAAACCTACATACAGCAATAGTGTTTGTGTGTTGTGTGGGCTCCTATGATGTAAGTCATGGGCCTCGCCTGCTAGCCTGCTCCCTAAAACATAGCTGTCAACTTTTTCCTTATCTTGCGAGGAATCCTATTCGGAATAAGGGAATTTCCCTTAAAAAAGGGGAAACGTTGACAGCTATGCCCTCAAATATCCCTGGTTTGCTCCTTTCTATATATAGGGAGCCTGCATTCTGCATGGACTGGTTGCATGGAGACATATGCAAATGGCTTGAGATACCATATATTACCACATAGCATATATTCAACACAAAAAGCAGCGACCATTTGTTGTTGACCTTCAGTAGCTGAGGGCCTCATCAAACCGAAATCCAGCCCTGATGGGGGCACTCAGGTTTGGCTTCCTCTCGTGACCCCCAGCCCACGTCCTCAATGCCTCTTCTTCCAGGACAAGGGCCGCTTCTGCCTCACCTATGAGGCCTCCATGACGCGGCTCTTCAGGGAAGGGAGGACGGAGACGGTTCGATCCTGCACCAGTGAGTCCACAGCCTTCGTGCGCAGCATGTCCAACTCAAAGTGCACTGTGAGTTTCATCGTTGCCCCCTTGGCCCTCATCCTGACCCCTTCCTTCCTGCCTGTCAGAAGCCCTTTTGTGCTTTCTCTCCCTTCCTCCCACTCTCTCTGTTATATATTGTTATACAGTGGTACCTTGGTTCTCAAACTTGATCCGTTCCAGATGTCCGTTCCAAAAGCAAAGCGCTCCAAAATCAAGGCAACGTTATTAATTTATTGTTGTTGTTATTATTATTATTACTATTATTGTGGGATATTTACAATGCAGTCAAATCAACAGCCATGTTTGCTAGATAGGTGCCAGGAGGATACAGTCTGCCTAAAAGCATCCTAGATTACTTAAACTAAAAGGCTAAATCAGATCCTGAAGCTGAGGCTCCAAGACTTTGGCCACCTCATGAGAAGAGAAGACTCCCTGGAAAAGACCCGGATGCTGGGAAAGATGGAGGGCACAAGGAGAAGGGGACGACAGAGGACGAGATGAGTGGACAGTGTTCTCGAAGCTACAAACACGAATCTGACCAAACTGCGGGAGGCAGTGGAAGACAGAAGTGCCTGGCGTGCTCTGGTCCAGGGGGTCACCAAGAGGCGGACACGACTAAATGACTAAACAACAACAAAAAGGCTAAAACTAACCTATCAAAGCTTCTCTTTTAAGCTGCAAAGGAATGCACTGCTGAACTCACATCCCTACAAATAATAAGTGCGAAAATATATCTGTATGGTACTCCAGAAAAAAATAATAATGTTGATGTCTCCTAGTTTTGGTGTTGCGAGAGAGGGAGGAAAACCTTTTTCTTCCACCTGCTTCCTCCATAAATTTACGCTTCCCCCTTGCAGCCAGCCGAATCCCTGCGGCTGTTCAAGGTGGCGGCTGAGAAGCACCAGAACATGTACCGCCTGGCCATGACGGGCTCTGGCATCGACAGGCACCTCTTCTGCCTCTACGTGGTCTCTCGCTACCTGGGGGTCGACTCGCCCTTCCTCGCCAAGGTGACGCAGCTCGGGGCTTTGGCCACCATCCCCACCCACCTGGACTAGGCAGGTTGAGCCTCGATGCGCAGCCAGGGGCTCCCTGCGACTGGCGTCCTGCGACTCCTCGCATGTCCAGCGAAGGCGGCTGACCCAGGTGCTTTTGCAGGGGCGTGGGTGGGGGGGGTGAAACCACCACTCACTCTGTTCCTGCCCTGCCTCCTGTAGGTGCTGTCTGAGCCCTGGCGCCTCTCAACCAGCCAGACCCCCCAGCAGCAGATCAAAATGTTTGACATGGAAGCCAATCCGGACCACGTCTCCTCAGGAGGGGGCTTTGGCCCAGTGAGTAGGAGCTGTGTAAAAGACGGGGGAGAATGGAGAAAGGCTTTCTGGGGACCCCAGGGTGGGTGGAGGGAAGTGGGGGGGGCAATGGAGTTGTTTAAAAGGAAGAGCCGACGTAGCTCAAACATCTGCTTGGCATGTAGAAGGTTCCAGGTTGAACCCTTGACATTCCCAGGGAAAACTGGGTAGCCCATTTCTGGGGGACAGGGGGCAGGCAGGTGTGGGGGACTCCCTGGTCCTGAGTGGGGTAACTGTGCCCCTGAAGGACCAGGTGTGCAACCTGGGAGTCATTTTGGACTCACAGCTGTCCATGGAGGCGCAGGTCAATTCTGTGTCCAGGGCAGCTGTCTACCAGCTCCATCTGGTACGCAGGATGAGACCCTACCTGCCCGCAGACTGTCTCGCCAGAGTGGTGCACGCTCCGGTTATCTCCCTCTTGGACTACTGCCATGCGCTCTACGTGGGGCTACCTTTGAAGGTGACCTGGAAACTACAACTAATCCAGAATGCAGCAGCTAGACTGGGGACTGGGAGTGGCCACCAAGACCACATAGCACCGGTCCTGAAATAGCTTCATTGGCTCCCAGGATGTTTCCGAGCGCAATTCAAAGTGTGTGGGCTGACCTTGAAAGCCCTTAACCAGGGGTCAGCAACCTTAGGCCCATGGGCCGGAAGTGGCCTGTGGAGGTCATTTGACCAGCCCACAAGCCTCCCTCGAACCAAGCCGCCTGCTCATGCACTGTGCTAAACCGGAGCAGCGCAGCGCAGGGACTTGCTTCCACGGCGCTGAAAACTGTGCATGCGCATATGCTGAATATTGTGTCTGCGCAGACGCAGAAAATCGTGGGTGCGGGCATTCTCTCTGGCCCATGGAGGGATCTCTGTGGGACCGATCTGGCCCAGGCATGATAAACCTTGCTGACCCCTGCCCTAAACGGCCTCAGCCCAGTATACTTGAAGGTACGTCTCCACCCTCCATTGTTCAGCCTGGACACTGAGGTCCAGCTCTGAGGGCCTTCTGGTGGTTCCCTCCCTGCGAGAAGCCAAGTTACAGGGAACCAGGCAGAGGGCCTTCTTGGTGGTGGTGCCTGCCCTGTTGAACGCCCTTCCGTCAGATCTCAAGGAAATAAAGAACTATCTGACTTTTAGAAGACATCTGAAGGCAGCCTCGTATCAGGAGGTTTTCAATATTTTTATACATGATGGAAGCAACACAGTCAGCTGGGTGGGGTACAAATAATAAATTTGTTGTTGTTGTTGATAGACCCCAGGAAGCTGTCATTGAAATGCAGGCGGCCTCTGACACCTGCCGGTGCCACTAGCCCCTACTGCCCCTCTGCCTTTAGTGCACTTTCCCTCTGGTGCGGAACTGGCCACCCCACTTCTGCCGTGGGCCTCAGCACCTCTCCCTCTGCTCCCTGCAGGTGGCTGATGATGGTTATGGCGTCTCCTACATCATTGCTGGAGAGAACCTGATCACTTTCCACGTCTCCAGCAAGTTCTCCAGCCCTGAGACGGTGAGCGTGACTGGGGAGGCAGGGTTGGGGTCTCCTGGGGGCTACGGGGATGAGGCCCATTTGGGAAGTTGCCTTGAGCATCCCTTTGTCATAAGAAGAGTCTGCTGGATTCGGCCAATGGCCCATTGAGTCTGGCATCCTCTTCTCATAGTGGCCAACCTAGATGCCTATGGGAAACCTTGTGAGCTGGATTCGAACGCAGGAGGACTCTCCCCTCTTCTGGTTTCCAGCAGCTGGTTATTTCAGTTGCTGATTCAACTGCGGAGACAGAGCATAGCCTTATGATCCTCCATGACTGTCTAATCCTCTTTTAAAGCCATCCAACTTGGGAGGGGGCATCATTGTTTCCTGCAGCAGTGAGTTCCATAGTTAATGTGCGGTGTGAAGAAGTTTCTTTATCCATCCTGAATCTTCCAATGTTCAGCTTCACTGGACTTCCACAAGGGAGAAAAACTTCCACCTGCCCTTTTTCTCCATGCCAAACATAATCACACAATCCTCTATCATGTCGCCTCTCTCTTGAGTCCCAAATGCTGCAACCTTTCCACCCAGGGGAGTATCTCCACCCCCTTGGTCATTTTGACTGCCCTTTCCTGAACCTTTCCCAACTCTCTCTTCTTCCCCAGGACTCCAAGCGCTTTGGGAAGAACATCCACCGGGCGATGCTGGACATTGCAGCCCTGTTTGAAACGCCACCCAAGAAAGTGGCCGACTGAGCTTGGACTGGGCTTCCAATGGCGGTGACCCCTCTGTCCTGGGCCCACTCTGACCAGAGCCACAAGGAACACACACAGAGACACACAAACCCGGCCAGCTGGCTGCAGAGCTGGCTCCTTCCTGGCAAGCGGAAAGCCAGAGGATGCTTCTGGGCCCCACTGCCAGCTGCTTGCCCCCCCCCAGCCCTCTCTGCCCGGAGGAGGCGCCCCATGGAGGGACCCCAGAGGCTGGCAGGAGACGGGCAAGAGAGTGGGGCAGGGTGTATTTACGATGTCACTCATAAAGGAGGAACACTTTTGGCTGCGGGTGCCTGGCGCTGAGCCTGTTTTCTAAGTTGTTCTGCTGTAGGTGTCTCTTAAGAGGGAACGGGGAGGGGGCAGAGGAAATGCAAGTTGGGCAGGGGGGGTGGCAGGAGCTGGGGGCTCCCCCTCAGCTTCTTTCTTGGGTGGTGTGTGCATTCCCAGGGCCCATCCCTCTCCAGCCCCAGCCGAGGCACAAAGAACGGATCTTTCTATGAAAAATTGCAGGCTTACTCCAGGTTTTGGTCAGCAGTCATAACCTCCTTGCCGCATAGCTGCTGGAGAACAGGGGCAAAGCTTTCCTTTGGGGGCTCACCTGCGCTTCCTTTCACACTGACCCCTTTGTGTTGCAAAGAGAACATCAGCAGTGTCTGGGCAACATGACATATGCAATGAACAATCTTTTATATATAGACTACATATAGAATGTATGTAAATGAAAATATCCAATCCCGTGGAACAATGCTCATGTAATAATGTAGTTCACAGCATTGGGAACACAGCTACAGGGAACCAGGCAGAGGGCCTTCTCGGTCGTGGCGCCTGCCCTGTGGAACGCCCTCCCATCAGATGTCAAAGCAATAAATAACTACCTGACATTCAGAAGACATCTTAAGGCAGCCCTGTTCAGGGAAGTTTTTAATCTGTGATATTTTAGTGTATTTTTGGTTTTTATGGAAGCCGCCCAGAGTGGCTGGGGAGACCCAGCCAGATGGGTGGGGTACAAATAATAAATTATTATTATTATTATTATTGGATATTTTCATTTACATACATTCATTCGAAATAAGATGGGTTCATGAAGCAATTCTATATCCTCCCACCACGCTGACGAAGGATTCTAGTAGGCAATATCCGGAATCGCTGTTCAGTGTTGGACATCATATTTGCTGAAAACACAAAGCTTCACAGCTTGTCTGTCATCGTATAAAGTCTGGTAAAGGTAATGGGACCCCTGACCATTATGTCCAGTTGTGACCAACTCTGGGGTTGCGGCGCTCATCTCGCTTTACTGGCCGAGGGAGCCAGCGTACAGCTTCCGGGTCATGTGGCCAGCATGACTAAGCCACTTCTGGCAAACCAGAGCAGCGCACGGAAACGCCATTTACCTTCCCACCAGAGTGGTACCTATTTATCTACTTGCACTTTGACATGCTTTCGAACTGCTAGGTTGGCAGGAGCAGGGACCGAGCAATGGGAGCTCACCCTGTCTTGGGGATTCGAACTGCCAACCTTCTAATCGGCAGGTCGTAGGCTTTGTGGTTTAACCCACAGTGCCACCCGCGTCCCATAAAGTCTGGTACCTTGCTTCATTTAAAGATTTCCAGAGACTTTGAGACTAAAGATTTCATCTTGGACTTGTTATGGTTTGAAGGCATTCTACAAAGATTGTTTATTGCATATGTACATGGTCACCGTGTTGCCTACTCCAGGTATTGGTCAGCAGTCATAACCTCCTTGCTGCACAGCTGCTGGAGAACAGAGGCAAAGCCTTGCTTTGGGGGCTCACCTGCTCTTCTGCTTTCCCGGGGCAAACGTCCAAACTTTGCCGCTGAATTGGAGCAAGCGAACATCGGGGTTTCCCCAGATTGACATTTGCTCTGATTTAGTCCCAAAGAGCTGGTTTTCCAGGGGAGAGCAGCGTGGCAAACAGAAAACCACTCAGATAGGAAAGGGAGGAAATCCCTGGGGCCAGTTGCTTTCTAGGCACAGCACAATTGGACGTGTGGCAAAGCCCCTCTATTGGACCAATGGTCTTTCTTGCGCAGTATTGTAACACAAGTCGGGGGCCAACTCTCTGCAAGACTCCGGGAGATTCCCAGCACTGTGGTTCCTTTGGAGTCCTGAGACATGGCAGAGACTGTCATAGTTTCAAGAAATATGGTTTATTCACCTATTTGCACCTTCAGCCTGCGTGGAGGGGGTCCAGTGTTGGGATACTGCCGGGGAGACGGGGGCATCAGGCAGGCCCCCAGCTGGCTCCAGCCACCGGCCGGCAGCCGGTCTCCCTTGGAACAGCATCAGTTAGTGACACAAGCCTCAGATACGTTTAGAGACCCATGCACGCTCTGTCAGCAGAGTGCGTAAATCTTCGTACAGCAGAAGAGGCGGACAGAGAAATGTGCAAGCATATTTACAGCATTTATTCAGTGTAGTTCAGGAACAAAGGAAAAAAAACATGTCTGCTTGCCTTCATGTCCAGCAAAACAGCAGTATAGCAAAAGCAACATACAAGGGAAGTTCCCAACAGAAGACTGTGCTGGACATAAACAGGCATGTGATACACAACAGTCATGCCTGACCCTTTTAAGGTGAAATGGAACTATATCCTAACATCCAGAACTTACAGCACGGTCATTTCAAGAGGGGCTTGTCCCCGACACCACTGCAACCTTAGAATCCAAGGCATCTCTCCCAGCCAGCCTTCCCCCCCCCCCATCTCCTTCCCAGAACACCTTGCTAAACAACCTTCTTTTCCACACTCAGTTACGTTGGCAAACTTCCAGGACCCCCCCCCCCAGTCTATTGGCTATTGGCAACGCATCCTTGGAGCCAAATTCGCAAGGCTGGGCCCAAGTCAATAGCCTTGGTCAGGGAGAGGAGGAAGGGGCCACAGAGGGATGCCCTGGCCCTCGATTGCAGCACTGGCCCTTCCTGCTCTCATCCACGTGGAAGCTGCCTAATGGGTCCCAGTTTCTTAGTGCCACGAAAACTCAGCTGAATCCTTCTCCTTCTTTGGAGGTCTTTAAGCAGAGGCTTGACAACCATATGTCTGGAGTGCTCTGATGGTGTTTCCTGCTTGGCAGGGGGTTGGACTCGATGGCCCTTGTGGTCTCTTCCAACTCTATGATTCTATGATTCTATAAATCTGAAAGCTTTAGAAAGAAGTGTGCATCTCTGAACCCCAAAGGAGGCAGTTTTTGAGCATCCCTGCTGGGAGAGCTTTTTGGAGATTATTTGCAAGTCTTGGGTTCCACTTGAGAGCCAGTGTGGTGGAGTGGTTGAGAGCGGTAGTCTTGTAATCTGGGGAACTGGGTTCGCGTCTCCGCTCCTCCACATGCAGCTGCTGGGTGACCTTGGGCCAGTCACACTTCTCTGAAGTCTCTCAGCCCCACTCACCTCACAGAGTGTTTGTTGTGGGGCAGGAAGGGAAAGGAGAATGTGAGCCGCTTTGAGACTCCTTAAAGGGAGTGAAAGGTGGGATATCAAATCCAAACTCTTCTTAAGCAGCCCAGTCGTACGAGTGCTTACACAGGAGTAAGTTGCACTAAGCCCACCGGGGCTTCCCGAAGAGTCTTGCAGCCTCCCCCCACCCACCCAACATTTTTCTTGGCCAACACTGCCAGTTCATCTTTCCTCAAATGATTTACCACTGGAGGTGTGCTGAGTGCAGGTCAGATCTTAAGGTGGGCATGAAGACGGGGCTGGGATGAGGGAGCTTCTCCAAAGAAGGGACAGGCAGGGTGAGAAGCAGGCCAAGCCCAAGAACTCTGTCAAACAACCGTGGATTGCCCAGCGAGGGAAATGGGGAAGAGAGGTCCTCTAGTCTTGGCACATCCACTGTGGATGCTGTGATTCTGGGCAGCTGCATCTTCTACAGGCCCCCCTTGGCTGCTGCCAGGAAGTGATGGCTTCATTTTCCATTGGCAATGGAACCCTTGGGCGGTGTGGCATCAGATGCCCAGACTGCATCACCTTCATATATCTTTGTGTCTCGTGGATTTCCACAACAGTGCCCCATGAACATACCAGGACCACCCCACCCTGCTAGGCTATGGAAGAAAAGATCTTCTGCCACAGTTGCAGGAGTGATTCCGGAAGGTGTCAAAGAAGTTTCTGATGGAGAATGTTGAGAAAAGATACCAGGTTTCCAGAAAACCACCACCACCACCTGTACCAGCTAGAGGCCTCCCTTCTTTTGCCCGTTCCCCCAAGAGTGCCATTGTCCATACTTTTCGTTGCCCCACCGAAAGATGAGAACAGCCTAAGCCTTTGGGGCTACCTCAACTGCCTTCTTGACCCTGTGCACACCATCTGCCCTCACTCCTGCAAGACTTTTATCTTCAGCTATGCTATCACTTTGGATGTGCCAAGGAAAAGTCTCCCCGTCCCCTGAAGGCCACACAGCAAACATCCCCAGGGAGGTTTTGGACCCTCCTTCCTTGGGGAATTTTAAGCAGAGGTTGGGTGGCCATGACTGGCATGGATGCTTTGGTTGAGATTTCTGCATTGCAGGGGGGTTGGACTCGACCAGGGGCCAGCAAACTTTTTCAGCAGAGGGCCAGTCCACTGTCCCTCAGACCTTGGGGGGGGCAGACTATATTCTTTTTGGGGGGATGAACAAATTCCTATGCCCCACAAATAACCCAGAGATGCATTGTAAATAAAAGCACACATTGTACTCATGTAAAAACACACTGGTTCCCAGACTGTCCATGGGCAGGATTTAGAAGGTGATTGGGCTGGATCTGGCCCCCGGGCCTTAGTTTGCCTACCCATGCTTTAGAGGGTCCCAATTTCCATGTATCCCCTTAAAAAAGTGTAGTCCCCCACAGAAAACAAACAGAGACGGTGCATTCTACATGCTCAAGAGAAGTTTATTGCGGCTTCCATGCTGTTGCCTGCCTGGGTTGGCATCCAGAGTCAGAGCAAGGGAGCTGGGGGGTGGCTGATTTGAGAGAGGGAGAAATGGGGTGTGTAGAGGGGTCTGTGCAGGGCTGGAGACAGGAGACCGGGGTCTCCAGGCACCCGCCCAGAGCAGGGCAGGTTGTGGTCTGTGCTGAAGCTTCCAGGATTCCTGCCCACCAGGTGTGCTTGTCTACACCTTGCAGACGAAGGGGTTCCGGTCGTAGCAGGAATCGTTGTCCCACAGCATGAACCCTGGAAAAGGGGAGAGAGGGAGGAGTCAGTCGTGGGAAACCTGCCCAATAAGAATATCCGAAGAGCCTGTTTTTGCAGAGGCCGGCCACATGCCCCAAAAGGAAAACATGCAGGACCCCAGGACCCGAGCCCTCTGCCCTCCTGCGGTTTCCAGCAATAATAATTAATAATAATAATATTTAAAAAATTATTTATACCCTGCCTTCCCCAGCTAAGGCTGGGCTCAGGGCAGCTAACACCAGGTATAAAAACAATCGATTAAAATACAACTTAAAAACAAGATTAAAATACAACATTGAAATGCAGCCTCATTTCAGTAGAAACTCAAATCAAAAACTATTGGGGGATGAAAACGTCAAGTCTTCACCAAGGCCAACTATCCAGACTGGTCCTACGTGGGCCAGAAAAAAGTCCCCAGATAGGAGTTCATCACAGAAGGAGAAAGGAAAAAGGAAAGAGGGGAAGGGGATCAAGTGGATTCCAAGCCAAAGGCCAGGCGGAACAACTCTGTCTTGCAGGCCCTGCGGAAAGAGATCAGATCCCGCAGGGCCCTGGTCTCATGAGGCAGAGCGTTCCACCAGGCCGGAGCCATCACTGAAAAGGCCCTGGCTCTGGTTGAGGCTAATCTGACTTCCTTAGGGCCTGGGACCTCTAGGGTGTTGCTATTTATGGGCCTTAAGGTCCCCTGCGGGGCAGACCGGGAGAGGCGGTCCCGTAGGTACGAGGGTCCTAGGCCGTGAATAGCCATTGTGGCCAGTAGCCATTGCTAGCCATCACCTCCATGAATTGGTCCTTTTTTAAAAGGACTGGGTTGCCTCCTGTGGCAGCGAGTTCCATAGCTCCTTCCCCTCCTGTTCACTGCAGACCCTGCGACAAACATACACGTTGCCACAGGAACCCACCTAACAAATGCCGCACTGCCTTTATATTTCCATTTGTGTCACACCCCGTTGAGTTCTTATCGCAACAGCCTGCGGCAGGGAGTTCCGCAGATGAACGGCGCCGAGCGTGAATGATTCCTGCCGAGAGCGCTGCCTGGTGTCCAGAACAGAGCCACCCTTCTAAATCCCTCTCTCTCTCGCACACACTTCCTCACCTGAAGACTCATCCAGGGCAGCGCAGTGCTCGCCTTTCAGAGCGGGATAGCTCTTGTACTTTTCCCAGGCTGTGTAGCTCACGGGGCTGCCGTCTGCCCAGGCCCAGGTGGTGCTCTGCAAATGGGGAAGTCGAGAAATGTATCTGGGAACCAGCATTTGGAACATTTAGGGGCCGAGCTTTCAGAAAAACCCAGCAAGGCGCTACGTAACATTTTTTATAAATGAAATAAAATACAACAAATGCATAAATAAATACTGTTTGGTAGAAAGAAACTCATCTCAAAGGACTCTGTGAATAACACCATTTTTTTAGACGGCATCTGGAAGAAGGTCGGGATGTCAGCCTGGATAGCTCAGCTGGTTAGAGTATGGTGCTGATAACGCCAAGGTTGCAGGTTTGATCCCCGTATGGGACAGCTGCATTGCAGGGGGTCGGCCTAGAAGGTCGTCAGGGTCCTTTCCAACTGTACAATGTGAGGAGTTCAGCCTACACTCGAGTAGAACCCTGGCAGAGACACATGCCCGACTGGCATGTTCCCTCCCTCCTGGTTGATCGTTTGGGAGCTTCGAAAGCTTTCTTCTGCCCGAACATCACAGCAACCGATGCCAACTGACACCTGCACACTTAGGGATCCACAGAGTCTGCGCAGCTTGCGTAACAGACCTCAGCAACTCAGCATTTTGGCTAATCTACTTTATTTACATATAAACACACACAGAGCACTGCAACATGGCTCCCTCTCTCTCCAGCATCAGACAGCAAAGAGAAAAAGAACAAAGGATAATAGTCCCACTTCACGGAATACAAACATCCTGTCTTCGTCACTTCCCACTCGGTGGAGTCAAAACATACACCGTCATGTGAAAGACAACAATCCCATGACTGCAAACGTGGAGCAGGAATTCCAACATACAATTCTATGGTTCCCGCTGAACTTCCCCTGGCAGGGAGTTCCACAGGGCAAAGCCTCCCACACCAAAGGCTTGGTCCCTAGTAAAGGCTGACCAAACCTCAGGGGCTGTGTGGGGAACCCCCAGAAGTGCCCTGTCAGAGGATAACTGTGTTTGGGGCTGTGGAAATTCTGCATTCAGGTGAGAGCCTGAATTCTCCCTTCCAGCAATTTCTCAGGTGCTCTGGCCTCTCCCACATGGAAACATGGATGCTGGAACGTCAACACGCACCACAAGCAACAGCAGCATATGGGGGCATATTCCTGGACTGCAGGGGGTTGGACTAGATGACCCTTGGGGGGCCCTTCCAAGGCTACAATTCTTTGATGGGCGATGATGCTTCTCACTTACCCTGCCAGGGATGGAGAGACCGAACCAGACATCGTCGTCGTCCCACCTCTGGGCCTGCTGCAGGAACCTGGCCACGGCATTGTGCTCGTTCCTGTCCAGAAGGGAGGCCAGGTGTCCCCCCAGGCGCTGGCATTCATTCTGGTCGAGGGAGGGGAAAAGGTGAGTCCAAGCTATTCAGAATACTGAGTCATGTTCTGGTTGCCTTACCTCAAAAAGGAGTTGGAGAAGGTTCAGAACCAAAATTATCTATGGGGTGGGGAGACTCCCCTGTGGGGAAAGGGGGCAGAGTTTGGGACTTTTTAGCTTATAGAAATTTAATAAATACAGAAATTTAATAAATACAGGGGAAAGGGTGCAGAGTTTGGGACTTTTTAGCTTATAGAAATTTAATAAATACAGTCGTATCTTGGAACTCAAATGCCTTGGCTTCTGAACAAATCGGCATCCAAACGATCGAAACCCGGAAGTGAGTGTTCCTGTTTTTTAACAATTTTCAGAAGCCAAACGGTTTGCTTCTATTTGGCTGCAGGAGCTTCCAGCTAGGTTGGCAGGAGCTGGGACAGAGCAACGGGAGCTCACCCCGTCGCGGGGATTCAAACCGCTGACTGGCAAGCCCAAGAGGCTCAGTGGTTTTAGACCACAGCGCCACCCGCATCCCTGCTCATGTTGCTAGCAGGACCCACAAAGGGGGAGGGCTCCCTCCCACCCCATCTTGGGGGGAGCCCTCCTTTTACGCTGCTCACCTCCGCATGTTGCCAGGACACCTCCTGGGGGAAGTAACCGTAGCATTTCCCCTGGAAAGACAGCCAGTTGTTGGGACATTGTGCAGCACGTACACCTCCTGCGTGGGACACAGAGCATCACCGTGAGAGATACAGAACCTCCTGGTTGCCCCCCCAGCCACCCATCCTAGGAGAGAGGAGGGCAGGGAGGGGCACCTCTGGGTAGCATGCCCCATTCTAATGGTGGGCACAAAGGGTCTGGGCTGCAGGCTTATTTGCTATTCTTATTTTATTTTATTTATACAGTGGTACCTCGGGTTAAGTACTTAATTCGTTCTGCAAGTCCGTTCTTAACCTGAAACTGTTCTTAACCTGAAGCACCACTTTAGCTAATGGGACCTCCTGCTGCTGCTGCGCCGCCGGAGCACGATTTCTGTTCTCATCCTGAAGCAAAGTTCTTAACCCGAGGTACTATTTCTGGGTTAGCGGAGTCTGTAACCTGAATCATCTGTAACCTGAAGCGTCTGTAACCCGAGGTACCACTGTATGCCGATCTTGTCAGTGTTTGTTTTATTTAAAAAAGGGTTCTGACCTCCCTTTGTCGCCTCAGCCTGGTCCTTGGACCCTTGTCGGCATAAAAGAGTCCACGAGGAAAGTGTCCTTGCAGAGTACTTTCTGCAAAAGCGACTGAGCAACTATACACACATCGCTACTACCAGCTTTCACTAAGCAACCAAACAACCCAAGAACAAACTAACATTTCTCACTCTATATATACAACCCGGTGCAGATCTCCAGATTGAGACTCGAGGTGGACAAATTAAAATGACACAGTCAAAAAGCTAGGACCAAAACTCCCAGGCAGCTCCTTAGGGAAGCCAGACCGGCTCCCTCCTTGTTGCCCCTCCTTGTCGCTGGCAAATGCTTTCTTGCCCCAGTAGGGTTCTGGGAACGGACTGCTTTTAAGGAAAGTGCAGCTGCTGTGTGGCTTTTATTGCAATGATCTGTATGTTTGGCTAGATCTCTCTCTCTCTCTTACACACCAGGATACACATATATACTATCAAAGTTTAGTCGCTTTTTAAAAAATTATTGTTCTCCCCTCCCCAAGGGGGTTTTAGCTGTGTTAATTTTTATCTGTAAGCTGCCTTGTGTCCCTGTTAGGGGAAAGAGCAGGGTATAAATTCAACCTCACCACCATCAGTGCTTTTTCCTGGGGGTACACAGGGGCACGCATACCCCTAAACATTTTGTGAATCTTTGTACTTTTCTCCATTTATTTTCCCCGATTTGAACTATAAAATGGTGGTTTTCTTGCATCAAAATGAGAGTACCCCTAAACATTTTTTAAAGAAAAAAGCAGGAATAATAATAATAATAGTAGTAGTAATAGTAATAGTACAGTGGTGCCCCGCAAGACGAATGCCTCGCAAGACGAAAAACCCGCTAGACGAAAGGGTTTTCCGTTTTGGAGGTGCTTCGCAAGACGAATTTCCCTATGGGCTTGCTTCGCAAGACGAAAATGTCTTGCGAGTTTTTCTGACTTTTTTCCCCTCCCCCCCCTTTTTCTAAGCCGCTAAGCCGCTTATCCACTTATCCGCTAAGCCACTAAGCCGCTAAAAGCCACTAAGCTGCTAATAGCGCTAATCCGCTAAGCCGCTAATGGGCTTGCTTCGCAAGACGAAAAAACCGCTAGACGAAGAGACTCGCGGAACGGATTCTTTTCATCTTGCGAGGCACCACTGTAATAATAATAATGGGCACTGGACCAGGATGATCCCCTTAAAATCTTCAGGGTGCAAGAGACAGGGTGGGGGGCCATGCATCCCCATTGGGGTCTTGGAGGAACTCACCACTCATGAAGGGTCCGACTACTAAGCATCCCAGGAGCCCAAGGCTGAAGTAGGAAACCAGACCCATCTTCTTGCTTCTTCTTCAGGAAGAAAGAGAGAGAGGAAGAGGAATCAGGAGAAGAGAGGAGGGCTCTGTGGTCCTTGCCCATTCAGTGCCAGAAGCAGAAATGTTTGGAGACAACCTTGCCATCCCTGAACTGACGGCTTGGGGTGGCCAGTGCTGTTTGTTTCTTTTGAAATAATAAAAAAAAGGTCTTATATATACAGTGGTACCTCTGGTTACGTACTTAATTCGTTCCGGAGGTCCGTTCTTAACCTGAAACTGTTATTAACCTGAAGCACCACTTTAGCTAATGGGGCCTCCTGCTGCTGCCGGAAGACGATTTCTGTTCTTATCCTGAAGCAAAGTTCTTAACCCAAGGTAATATTTCTGGGTTAGCAGAGTCTGTAACCTGAAACATCTGTAACCTGAAGCGTCTGTAACCTGAGGTACCACTGTATAATAAATGTTCATAAATGTACCAATGTCTGGAGCAGCACAGGAAGACCTTTCTGAATCCATTTTGACTCCCTTAAACCATTTTGACTCCTAAATTGACCAAATGTTTTCTCTGCAGGGGGGGGGGGTGAGGGAACCTTCCCATTGTCTCAGGAATTGAGAAATCACCATCTCAAAGGAATGGCCAGACTGCCAGGAAAGGCAATCAGATAAGGCATTATCAGAAAACCTGCCAGACAGGAAAAACAACAACACTCAAATTTCTTGGTATGAGCTTTCGTGTGCATGCACACTTCTTCAGATACACAGATACACTTGGGTGTATCTGAAGAAGTGTGCATGCACACGAAAGCTCATACCAAGAACTAACTTAGTTGGTCTTTAAGGTGCTACTGGAAGGAATTTTTTTTGTTTTGACTATGGCAGACCAACACGGCTACCTATCTGTAACTCAAATTTCTGTTGTAGACTGCCTTTTCTGTGATGTAGGTATGATGTTTGTGGGGAGTGGTCTTGAGCTCCAGGGCAGGGAATTTAAAATGTCTATATAAGGGCGGACACACCTTTGTTCTGGGTTCCTCCTCCTCTCCTGCGTGTGAGGGGAGCACCCTGTTGCAACAGATCAATAAAGATCAGGCTTACTAGCTGTTTTGCTTCTCAATATTCTCTGGTTGGCCTCTGTTATTTTCTCCGACTGATGGAGAACCTACAAAGGACTCTATAAGGGCTCTTGTGTTCCCCATAAGGGAATAAGGGCAGGTTTTTTTGTTTAATACACTTTGTAAGCATTTGTATGCCTCTGAGTACTTCAACAGCATCTCGGAAGCCGGGCCAGCCCTTGTCAGGGATTCTCTTGTTACGATTCCAAGGGGTTGGACTAGATGTCCCCTGGGGATCCCTGCCAACCCTACAATTCTATGGTTTCATCCAGACTTGCTCTTGCTCCACCTCTTTCCCCGGGAGAAACCTGATATTTACCGTTGAATCAGAGCAAACAACTACAGGGTTTTCTCTGAACTGACATTTGCTCTGATTTATCCCTACAGAAGGGACGCAGGTGGCGCTGTGGGTTAAACCACAGAGCCTAGGACTTGCCAATCAGAAGGTCGGCGGTTCGAATCCCCATGATGGGGTGAGCTCCCGTTGCTCGGTCCCTGCTCTTGCCAACCTAGCAGTTTGAAAGCATGTCAAAGTGCAAGTAGATAAATAGGTACCGCTCTGGCGGGAAGGCAAACGGGGTTTCCGTGCGCTGCTCTGGTTCGCCAGAAGCAGCTCAGTCATGCTGGCCACATGACCTGGAAGCTGTACGCCGGCTCCCTCGGCCAATAAAGCGAGATGAGCGCCACAACCCCAGAGTCAGTCACGACTGGACCTAATGGTCAGGGGTCCCTTTACCTTTACCTATCCCTAAAGAATAGGTTTTCCAGGGGGGAGCAGCGGAGACAGGGCAAAGCCCTTGTGCTTTCTAGGTGCTGCTGTTCTGCTGAGCACCCACTTGCAAGGTGCCAACAACAGGCCTGGCAAGCACAGAAAGTTTCCCTTCTGTGCATAGCTGTCAACCTCCCCTTTTATTTGCGGGAAATTCCCTTATTGCAGTGCCGTTTCCCGCTGCTATCTCAGATTGTTAGATATCCCGTAGACTGTCCCCGGGACAGGTGAGGCTGCTGATCCCTTATTTTTGAGGCTGCTGATCCCTTATTTTCAAATCTGAAAGTTGACAGCTATGCTTCTGTGTGAGCTCTTTGGCTCAGCGTTGGGTGCCAGATTTGCTCAAAGGGGCGAGCAAATCTCCAGCTAAAGGGCTATGATTTTTTCAAAAAAAGGAATAAAAATATTAATCCTCTGCCAAACGTCAGTTGGCTAAACCCACCGATCAAACAAGGAGAGCTTGCTGCTTTCTAGCGTAAAGGGGAAGAAAAGGAAGGGGAAGCGGTTTGAGACTCACCTGTCCGTCTTTTCCCAAAGGGAGGTGATTGCAGGTCAGCCAGTGGAGGAGATGGGTGGCTTCTGCTGCCTTTATACCCCCTCCATCTGGGGAGATCCTGCTCTCTGCAGGACATGTGGCAGATGTAACCCCAAAGCCCCCACCCCACCCAAAGCAAACAAGAGATTAGAGAGATTCAGCAAACCGGACAGACAGGGATGGTCCTCTTATCAGAGAGATCAAAGGCAGGAGCTGGAGATGAAAGGAAGGGATGGGAGATTCTCTATGTCTGCATTGTCACTGCAGTCTGACCCGCTCCCCCTATTTTCCTCTTGGGCCCAGCAGCTGGCAGCACAAAAAAGGACTATTCTGCTTTTTCAAAAAATAAATAAAAGGAACTGTGCAGTTAAAACATGTCCAGGGACATTCATGACATGCAGAAACTTCTTCTTCTTCTTTAAAATAATTTTTATTGAATGATTTTATATTACAAAAAACATTACAGCCATACTACCACAAAATACAACTGAGAAATAAAAATCACATATATCAATAGTTTGTTTGTTATTTGTTATTTACCGTCTTATTTCCTCCCAAACATCCCATACAAAATGCGCACACACAAAAAGAATAAGAATGATAATAATGAAAATAAATATTTTTCCCCTTTTATCTTACAAAATCTTTTCTTCAATTTTGACGTCCTGTCAAGTCCCTTCGCATATGTTTTATCTTACAATTGAATGTACACAAAACAATAAAACTTCCTACAGTGGTACCTCGGGTTACATACGCTTCAGGTTACAGACTCCGCTAACCCAGAAATAGTACTTCGGGTTAAGAACTTTGCTTCAGGATGAGAACAGAAATTGTGCAGCGGCAGCAGGAGGCCCCATTAGCTAAAGTGGTACTTCAGGTTAAGAACAGTTTCAGGTTAAGAATGGACCTCTGGAACGAATTAAGTACTTAATCCGAGGTACCACTGTATATAAATTTTCCAATACATTCAGAAAACATAACAAATCCTTAATTGTTATCCACCTCCTTTTACTTCCTTTGTCACTCGAATGCTACCATGGAGTCAAAACTATTATTGTATTTTTGAACATATCTTCTATAACCATCCCATTTTCCCGCAAATTTTTGCTTTGAGTTTCCTCTGAGTTTGCTAGTCAATTGAGCCATCTCCACAAATTCCTGTAATTTGATTTGCCAATCTGTTTTTTGGGGAGCCTCCTGATCTTTCCATTCCTTGGCCACGAGTATTTGAGCCGCTGCAGTTCCATACAAGAATAACTCTCTTGAATTTTTGGGGGTCTCTTTGTCTAAAATAATAGAAATGCCTCCAGTATTTTAATAAAGGTTATCCTCATCATCTTTTTTTTAATTCATCGTATATTACCCCCCCAAAAAAAATCTTAATCTTTTGACACTTCCACCACATGTGGATCATGTCACCGTTATTTCCTCCACATCTCCAACAAGCATTCGCCAAATTCTTATACATTCTTGATAATCTGGAAGGAGTGAGGTACTGACATGCAGAAACTTCTCAATGGAAGCAGACAGGTTTTGCGGAACAGCAAACAGCAGAGGGGGAGGCAGCGGTGGTGTAGTGGTTAGAGCGTCGGACTGAGATCTGGGTTCAAATGCCACCTCCACCATGAAGCTCCCTTGGTGACCATAGGAATGGAGATGCTTCCTTTCTTCCTCTAATGTACCTCATAGGGTTGTTGTGGGGATTAAATGAGGAAGGGAAGAGCCATGGGTTCCACCTTGAGCTGCTTGGGGGGAAAGATGGGGTGCAAATGCATTAATAAAATAAAATCATCTCCATCTATCATCACCATTGCCACCATTATTCTTATTTAAATTTATCAGTTGCTTTTTTATTTTACAAAAGCATCTGCAAGTGGCTAACACCATCAGATAACCCAGCGATTTCTTTTTATTATTTTAAACCTTATTGAAAATTTTAGGAAAACTTTGCCCAAAAGTGGAAAGAAGAAGAAGAAGTCCCAGAGAAAGAAGAATGGATACAAAAACTTATCGGATATGCAGAAATGGCAAAACTTTCCGGAAAAGTAAGAAATCAAGATAACAAACATATTTATAAAAGAATGGAAAGGGTTTGTTGAATATTTACAAATAAACTGTAAACAGATAAGAACATTGGCAGGGTTATTGTAATAACCTGCAGTTTTAGAAGAGTATGTATTTAAAGAAGATGAATAAATGAGCAAATTAAGTTAACTTGGAATATGCAGAAAATATAAAAAATTAATTTCAGGAACGGCAGAAAGAGAGGGAAGGAAGTCGAGTTTTGAAATGTTAAAATGAGTGTAAAATTATTGAAATGTATAAAACTAGAAATCATAAATAAAATAATAATAATTAAAAAGGATTTTTTCCAGAACCGATTGCCAAACACAAAGTGTGGTCTTCCAAGGCTTTCTTTTTAAAAGCCAAAAGCTATCATGGAAAGTTCCTACATCTCATGATTGTGGGCATTCAATGGCCGATCAGGGGAGAAGACTAGAGGCGCCGTGTGGAAGCAGGGAAGGCAGAGCATGGATTAGTTGTAGTTGCCAGGTCACCTTGAAAGGTAGCCCCACGGAGAGCGCATTGCAGTAGTCCAGTCCAGCACAGAGCAAGCAGGTTTCCGTGTCTCCAGCTTCCAGCCTGGTTCCAGCTCAGCTCTCACACCCCAACTTTTGCTGCTGTTCTCCTATCTAGCAGCTGGTTGAGGGGGGGGTGAAGGAAAGCCTGGAGGGCCCCCTCACTTAGATGTAGCTCTTGCAAACTGCCTCATTCCTTTGGGACGCTGAGGAGGACACTCCAGTCATTGTCCAACACAGAAACTTGTGTGACTAGCAATTGAATCCTGTATTCGATTCTAACCCTTACTGAGCACAGGACCCCAAGTACTGGAAGGAACTCCTGGCATCATCCAGACTGACCCCCCCGCCAAACCCACAATCTGGATGCTGCTGGATCAGGCCAGAGGGGACCCATGAAATCCAGCATCTTGTTCTTACAGTGCCAAGAGAGAGTTCACAAGCACGACCTGAGCATAACAGTGGCACTATTCCCTCCTAGGCATGGGGAGGGTGGTGTGAGGGGTGTGTACTGCCCTGGGTGTCGTCCTTGAGGGGGGTGACAAAATGGCACACTGCGACCACAGGTATTAAATTTACGGCATGCAATGCCTTAAGAGAAAACATTATGAAAATGATTTATAGGTGGTACATGACTCCAGTCAAGCTTGCGAAGATTTATCATTTGCCCAATAATAAATGTTGGAAATGTAAAGAGACTGAAGGTACCTTCTTCCACCTTTGGTGGACCTGCCCAAAGATTAAGGCCTTCTGGGAAATGATCTATAATGAGATTAAGAAAGTACTTAAATGCACCTTTCATAAAAAACCAGAGGCATTTCTCTTGGGTATGGTCGGCCGGTTGGTGCCGAGGAAGGATAAAAACTTTTTTCTGTACGCTACTACGGCAGCAAGGATTCTTCTAGCAAAGTATTGGAAGACACAAGAGCTACCCACGCTGGAGGAATGGCAGGCGAAAGTGATCGACTTCATGGGATTGGCAGAAATGACTGGCAGAATCCGTGACCAAGAGAAAGAGACTGTGGAAGAAGACTGGAAGAAGTTTAAAATATATCTTAAGAGCTACTATAAAATTGAGGAGTGCTAAAATGCAGAGGGAGAGGAAGACGTAGAATTACAGCGGTAAATTTTGTTTGATTTAGGGTGAAATTGAAAAGGAGAATGAATTTAAATTTAATTGGTTAAAAGGGTTGTTGAATAATTGTTAAAAACAAAAAAGGATGCAAAAAGGGGAAGGTATGGGGAAGTCCGAGAAAAGAGGCTTATGAAAATAAGGTTAAGAAATTATGAATTTATGTGTTTGTTTGTATGTTGTTCTTGTTGTGTTTTTTAAAAATTGGAAAACTAATAAAAAATTTATTAAAAAAAAAAACAAAATGGCACACTGCAGGGGTCAGCACTTACCGCGGGGCCTGGCCTGCAGCACGCCAGAGCCAGGCGTCTCTCCTGGGAGTGAGGCAATGGCTCAGGGCCCAGCACTGACCAAAACGGCAGCGTGGGGCTTGCGTCAGCCAGGCGGACTCCAGGGGCAGTTCGCTGTGGTGCCCCCCTTGGCGGATCACCCTGCCCCTGTGGGCAGATCACTCTGCCCCTGGCGCTCCAGACTGACCCCCCTGCCAAACCCACAACAAGAAGAGCACAAGGAAGAAGCTGGCTGCTGGATCAGGCCAGAGGGGGACCCATCAAATAACAACAACAACAACAACAACAACTTATTTATACCCCGCCCATCTGGCTGGGTTTCCCCAGCCACTCTGGGCAGCTTCCAACAAAATATTAAAATACAGTAATGCATCAAACATTAAAAGCTTCCCTAAACAGGGCTGCCTTCAGATGTCTTCTAAAAGTCAGATATTGGTTTATTTCCTTGACATCTGAAGGGACGGCGTTCCACAGGGCGGGCGCCACCACCGAGAAGGCCCTCTGCCTGGTTCCCTGTAACTTGGCTTCTCTCAGTGATGGAACTGCCAGAAGGCCCTCAGAGCTGGACCTCAGTGTCCGGACAGAACGATGGGGGTGGAGACGCTCCTTCAGGTATCTAGCATCTTGTTCTTACAGTGCCAATGGAGAGCCCACAAACACGACCTGAGCATAGCAGTGGCACTTTTCCCTTCTAGGATTCCTGGCAACCGGTAATCAGAGGCTTCTTGGCTCCAACTGGGTAAGGAGAACATAGCCGTTGTGTCTAGTAGCCACCGATAGCCTTATTCACCCTCTTGAATTTGTCATATGCTTTGCTATTTTGTTTTAGATTAAGCCCCTTGTTTGGCTACCGAAATATTGTTCACCTGCTTGTCTAGTTGGTTATATGTTTTACCATTTAAGGGTTGTCACCCGAGGTTCCCTTGGGAGGAGGAAGGGCTGGTTCTGAACTTAATAGATCAGCAATGTTGTCTCACCACGCTCCTTTTCTTCCATTAATATTTCTCTGCTTCTGTAAACTGTCAATCTTCGTGCAACCTTTTGTAGTCAGTCGGCAGTGGCCCTGCCTGTCATTTATTCTGGTTCACAGAATAAAATCAAAATACAAAACCACAAAATACATAAAAACAACAACCCAATAGCACCCCCCCCCAAAAAAAAACCCCACCACGTTCTAAGAGGGCATAAGATGTAAATCAAATCAACCAAAGGCCTGGTTAAAAAGGAACATTTTTGCCTGGTGCGTAAATGAACTTCCCTGGGGAGAGCATTCCACAAACGGGGAGCCACTACAGAGAAGGCCCCGTTCTCAGGTTGTCACCCTCTGGAGGAGGTACATAAAGAAGGGCCTCTCAGAAGATGATCTCAGAGTCTGGGTAGGTTCATATGGAAAGAGGCGGTCCTTGAAGTAGTGTCATTTGCCTTGAGATATTGAAGAATGACATTGGGGTGTCGGCAGAAGCACCTGTAAACTTGGCCACACCTTACGGTCTTGTTTTGCTTTTGATTTCCAAGTAACAATTTCCTAGAATCACAGAATCAAACTTGGAAGGGACCCCAAGGGCCATCTAACCCAACCCCCTTCAGTGCAGGAATCTCAGCTAAAGCATCCATTTGGTGGGAAGACAGTTGGGCTGGGTGCCTGGGCCTCGAGGGGAACTGGGGTAACCCAACAGGCATTCAACACACAACACAAAGATGTCAGAAGAGGAAGAGGAGCCCTGTGCCCTCCTCCCAGCCATGTCTGCATTGGACAAAATTTCCAGAATGTTTGCTGGCTTTAGGATCAAAGGAGATTCCTCTTCTGAGCATCTGTTCTCTGCTGCTTTTATGAGGTTGTTTTTAAGCAGGCCGCTGATACGGTGGTGCCGTTCTGGGTCTGCTAATATCATGTTTTCATGACTGCACTGTGTGGACTCTTGTTTTGATGTGCTGGCTAACTTTAAGGCTTTGGGAATGCTTCAGAGTTCCAGACTGTGTTTTGTATTGTCCCATGCGGGAGATTATCCCCAAATGCAGGCTAAAAAAGCTATGAAGTGAAGAAATAACATGCATTATTAGCTGAGCCACTCGCCTGCAGCTTAAGGTCATTGTCAATTAAAAGGGCAGATGATATCGCTCCCTAGCCATAGAAGGATCTCCAAGATGGCTTACTCATAAAATGTTTTATTATGTTTTTATATATGTTATAAGGAAAAAAAAACCTGCTCCTTTCCCCTTATGGGGTATCCAACAGCCTGTATAGAGTCCTTAAGTGGGTTCCCTATCGGTAGGAGAAAATAACAGAGGCCAAGCAGAGAATGTTGAGAAGCAAAGCGGCTAGTGAGCATGTTCTTTATTAAACTGTTGCAACAAGGTCCTCACTCATCACACGCAGGAGGGAGGAGAACCTAGAACAATGGTGCGCAAGCCCTTATATAGACTTCTGAAATTGCCCACCCTGTAGCCCAAGACCACCTCCCTAAAGCATCAAACATACATCACAGAAGGAGGCAGTCTCCAGCAGAAATCGTGTTTGTCAGGATACCTGATAATGGTCACTGATTGCTTCACCTGGGCAGCCTGGCCATTCGTTTGTGATGGTTAATACTTTTAGTTCCTGAATCCAGGTCACAGGCTCACCCTATCCATACACAAATGTGGCCTTAAGACATGATTTGCAAGCAAAAAGACAAAGGAGAAATATATTGAGGTCAATTTGGGAGAGTCAAAATGGCTTCAGAATTGCTCTCCTGTGCTTTTTCAGACTTGTGGTTTATATACTTATGCGTTTGCCTTTTACATTTATATATATATTTGGGACCTTGGAATTCTTATAAAATATATTCTTATAAAATATATGTTGGAAGCTGCCCAGAGTGGTTGGGGCAACTCAGTCAGATTGGCGGGGTATGAATAATAATAATAAAAAATAATAAAATTGTTGTTGTTGTTGATGATGATGATGATAATGATGATGTTGTTATGGAGTAAGATGTCCCTATTTTCATTTAGAGAAATGTTGGAGGGTATGCTTCTGAATCTCAGAATGACTGGCAGTGGCCGGGATATATCTGTGTGCTGAGGTCAAGCGTCACCTCCCAGGTCACACTTGGTGCAAAAAAACATGGTACCTGTCAGGTTTGCAGGTGGTTGCTCAAGAGTAAACAGCCAGGACTCCGACCTGCTTTTTACAGTGTAAGGACTCTGACCTGCAAACTATGTACAGTGTAAAGGGACACGGGTGGCGCTGTGGGTTAAACCACAGAGCCTAGGACTTGCCGATCAGAAGGTCGGCAGTTCGAATCCCCACAACGGGGTGAGCTCCCATTGTTCGGTCCCTGCTCCTGCCAACCTAGCAGTTCGAAAGCATGTCAAAGTGCAAGTAGATAAATAGGTACCGCTCTGGCGGGAAGGTAAACGGCATTTCCGTGTGCTGCTCTGGTTCGCCAGAAGCGGCTCAGTCATGCTGGCCACATGACCCAGAAGCTGTACGCCAGCTCCCTCGGCCAATAAAGCAAGATGAGCTCCGCAACCCCAGAGTCGGCCACGACTGGACCTAATGGTCAGGGGTCCCTTTACCTTTACCTTTATGTACAGGGCAGAAACCCAAAGTTCATGTCTGTCTCAGTCACTTGCAGATTCCAGGAGTAGCCTCTTCCTGTCCCCCCCCCAGCATAAGAACTTAGACACCCCAAATCTCCACCTCCCCTCCTTACGTTTGACCCCCTTGCGAAAACTGGGTGACGGAAGCAGCATGTCTGTTTCCCAACCAGCCTGGCTGAGCGAGGTGCTTGGGTTCACAGTAACATCTGTGAGCCTTTGCCTCGCTTTGCCCCTCTGCTTCCTCCGAGGTGACTCTCTCCACTGCCTGACCAAGTGCTACTGCTCAACAACTTGGAGGTTCCCTGTGCTCTTCTGCCCCCCCTCCCCAGTAGAAGAAGAAGAAGAAGAAGAGTTTGGATTTGATATCCCGCCTTTCACTCCCTTTAAGGAGTCTCAAAGCGGCTCACATTCTCCTTTCCCTTCCTCCCCCACAACAAACACTCTGTGAGGTGAGTGGGGCTGAGAGACTTCAGAGAAGTGTGACTGGCCCAAGGTCACCCAGCAGCTGCATGTGGAGGAGCGGAGACGCGAACCCGGTTCCCCAGATTACGAGACTGCCGCTCTTAACCACTATACCACACTGGCTCCAGTACCCTGACACTACCATCTGGCAGGCTACAAAGGACTCTTGACTATAAGAAAGGAGGGCAACGACCCATGTGGTCCCATGTCCTGTTCTCACAGTGGCCAAGCAGGTGCCCATCATGGGAAACTTGCAAGCAGGATTCAAACCCAAGACCCCTCTCTCGTCCTGCGGATTCCAGCAGCTGGTTTTACTCAGAGACATATCAGCTCCAACCACGGAGGAAGAACATAGTCGTGTTGGCTACTAGCTGACATAATAGGTGCATCTTCTAAACTCTGAGGTTACAGGTGGTAGATGGAGGGGGGGGGATGCTTCCTAGATAACACTTTCAGTCAACAAAGGCCTGGTTACTTGGGGATTTGAAGAGCAAACATCCCTGCTCCTTCAGAACTGTCTGTTGGACAATGGGGATCCTTATCCCTAGTGTTTACTCTCTGATAACACTAATACCATCCAAACTTTCTCCAGAACCAAAGCTTTCTTCTGAACCTACTCTGCAGCTGTGCTGATGGCACCAGAAGACGTATCAAAGGTTCGGTGGTTTAAGGAGGAGATATCTGTCCAGCTGTCAGGAAAGATGAAAGCTAAAACCATCAAGAGAGAAAAGGAGGTAAAAAAAGTGACTCCTGATGTACACATTGAATGAAGAACACATCATCTATAGGAATAAGCGACCTGAAATACCTCCTGGAATATCAGAAGGTTGTAAACTATGCCCCGAGGAGGATCATCAGGTTTGCCGCTGCGTTTATTATGTGAGAACAACAGTCTTCTTTTGACAGCAGACAAATTTGATGGCAGACTAGGGCTGGATGAACCATGAAGCAAAATAAGCACAGGCTTAGGGCATCAAGGGAAATGGGACAGCACATACTGTATTTTTCCGTGTATAAGACACCCCCTATTTGGGGGGACTAAATTTAAAGCAAATGAGGGGAGATGGCCCAAAGTTGTTGCGCTTTTTAAAGGGGGAATTGCGTGTGCACCATCACCCAGCAGATCTCCTCTCTAGCATAACTGGGCAGGTTCTGGGGTTTGTCTCTGCCCCTCCCCTCACCAAAGAAGTGTTTAAAAAATGAGGTTCTCAGGTTTTATTTCCCCTGGTGATTTCTCCTTTAGTCAGAGAGTGTTTTTCAGCGGCTGCTAGATGCAGAGAGATCCTTTGCCTTCAAATCAAGAGATTGTATTGCTGGAAGGGACCCCAAGAGTCATCTATTCATATATTTCCCCTTCAGTTAAGTAGGCAATGCTCTGAGGGCAGAAGAGAGATGGGTGGGGGGTCAATGGAAGTGAAATAGAATGAGGCTACTGGGATGTTTGTGTTAGAATTCCTGCTCCGTGATTGCAGTCATGAGATTGTTGTCTTTCACATGATGGTGTATGTTTTGACTCCACAGAGTGGGAAGTGACGAAAACAGGATGTTTGTGTTCCTGTGTTCCATGAAGTGGGACTATTGTCCTTTGTCCTTTTTCTCTTTGCTGTCTGATGCTGGAGAGAGAGGGAGCCATGTTCCAGTGCTCCGTGTGCGTTTATGTGTAAATAAAGTAGATTAGCCAAAATGCTGAGTTGCTGAGGTCTGTTAACACAACTGCGCAAACTCTGCGGATCCCTAAATGTGCCGGTGTCGATTGGCTGAAGAAAGCTTATGACGCTCCCGAACGATCGACCAGGAGGGAGAGAACATGCCAGTCGGGCATGTGTCTCTGCCAGGGTCCTACTCGAGTGTAGGCTGAACTCCTAACAGTGTGGTTTTCATGGGGCAGGTGGAAAGACTACTCTTACCCTCTTTGTGTAAAAACTTGATGTCACCCACAGGGGCGGAGCTACCTGCCCCGGCACCTGGAGCAGTGTGGGGGTGGGGCAACTGGCCCGTGGGGGCGGGGCTAGCCACCCGCATGATGAGCGTGGGGTGGCACAGCTAGCCGCCCGTATGGCGAGCATCCCTAGCTGCCTCCTGTCCACACAGCCAGTGTCCGGGGGCACCTCCCATGAGGCGAGCATGGGGTGGGGTTGGGAGTGTTGGTTTCTGCTTCCTTCACTGTGCAGCGAAAGTGCTTGTCACGAGACAGGTGTTTACATTCCACAGTCAATTGCTGTTGGAGTTTCTCACGGGAAAGGAGACTGGATGTGACGTACACTGGTTTCCTGTTTTTCACTGTTCACACTGTGTTCTCTCCGTGCTTTAGAGGAGAGAGGATGCTTTCTCTGCTCCGGCAGAGGCAAGATGTTTTTCTGTAATCTACCAGCTTTGAAGTGTAAATAAAGTAATAGTATGTGGCACGTACTCCTCATCATTCCGCTGTGCTTGGGACACTGCAAATTCAACAGGGAGTGGTGCGATGATGTCGCCCACCCTCACGACTGACACCCAGTGTGCACCACACACCCCACACACACCTTCCTCTGCCAGTAGTCACCCAGAGGCAATCCCGAGCAACGTACCAAATCTTAGAACTTCGGCCATCACATTGCCACCATCAAACAGCTCTCGGAGGCTAACTGGGAAGAAAAATGTCGCTCACCAAAATGAGCTCCAGAACTGGTTGGTGAGTTACTCCCCACCGCCCCACCAGTCCAAATTTCACCCCTGTAATCAGTCCAAATCCAAATAATATTATTATTTTCTTGCCCCGGAATGCAAGTGGTACCAAAGTTGGATGCCATTTTGAACTCCCGCCAGCCATGGTCCTGGAATGTTGCTCCATGAGAACTTTTTGATGAGGGTCCTAACAGGGCAGGTCCGTCTCCCCTCTCCCCACCAGATGGGTGAATTGCGGCCTTCGTCTTTTCTCTGGAAACTTCCATTTGGCATCACTCCCAAGAAGGACTTTGCAGAGGGAAACATGCTGGTCCTCTGAAAGGCTTCCTGGGCTGGGGGCTGAAGTTTCTCCTTCTCCCCCAAAGGCCCCCATCGCCATCCTTCAACCAAAATGCACATTTACCCCGTGTGTGCACCTCCCCATTCCTGAATAAATGCCCTGAGTACATTAAATACATAAATTCCATGAATAAATTCTCCACCCATCTTTCCCTTCTCCATCCTGTTCCCTTTTCCTTGTCTGCTCTGTTTTTCTGAGAAGTAAGCACCACCTTACATTTTTGTAAGCTGCTCTAGGAGTCTTTCTTACTCAAACACCATAAATCAATAAACGGTTCATCTACCTGTCCTTCTCATTTCTCAGTTTCCAGGGTCCCTCTTCCCTCATCCCCAAAGGACACACATAAGAGACAGATTGCGTCGTCACTCTCTGCATCCACAAAAAGAATTTTTGTCCACTGCAAAATGATTCTTTTATCTGCACCTGTGAGAGATGAATTCAATCACAGAATCATAGAATCATAGAGTTGGAAGAGACCACAAGGGCCATGGAGTCCAACCCCCTGCCAAGCAGGAAACACCATCAGAGCACTCCTGACATATGGTTGTCAAGCCTCTGCTTAAAGACCTCCAAAGAAGGAGACTCCACCACACTCCTGGGCAGCAAATTCCACTGTCAAACAGCTCTTACTGTCAGGAAGTTCTTCCTAATGTTTAGGTGGAATCTTCTTTCTTGTAGTTTGGAACCATTGCTCCGTGTCCGCTTCTCTGGAGCAGCAGAAAACAACCTTTCTCCCTCCTCTATGTGACATCCTTTTATATATTTGAACATGGCTATCATATCACCCCTTAACCTCCTCTTCTCCAGGCTAAACATGCCCAGCTCCCTTAGCCGTTCCTCATAAGGCATCGTTTCCAGGCTTTTGACCATTTTGGTTGCCCTCCTCTGGACACGTTCCAGTTTGTCAGTGTCCTTCTTGAACTGTGGAGCCCAGAACTGGACACAGTACTCCAGGTGAGGTCTGACCAGAGCAGAATACAGTGGCACTATTACTTCCCTTGATCTAGATGCTATGCTCCTATTGATGCAGCCCAGAATTGCATCGGCTTTTTTAGCTGCCGCGTCACACTGTTGGCTCATGTCAAGTTTGTGGTCAAGCAAGACTCCTAGATCCTTTTCACATGTACTGCTCTCAAGCCAGGTGTCACCCATCTTGTATTTGTGCCTCTCATTTTTTTTGCCCAAGTGCAATACTTTACATTTCTCCCTGTTAAAATTCATCTTGTTTGTTTTGGCCCAGTTCTCTAATCTGTCAAGGTGGTTTTGAAGTGTGATCCTGTCCTCTGGGGTGTTAGCCACCCCTCCCAGTTTGGTGTCATCTGCAAATTTGATCAGGATGCCCTTCAAGGAGGTGGCATCACTACAAGGTTTCTCTTAAGATACTCGGGGGGGGGGGGTTATAAACACACACCCTACCCCACACAGTGTGTATAGGAGCCAATTCCTAGGGGCTGAGATAGCCCATCAGAGAGATGCTCCAGCCCTCCAGTGGAATTCCAAGGCACTGCATCACCAGACTCAGATCTGTCTCTGCTGCCCATCAAATGGGGCTTGTCCACACCTCAGCTTAATGTGGATCATGAGCCCGTTGCACCCGCTTCCATTCCTCCTCGGCCACGCAGCCTTCTTCTGCAACTGCTGCTGCCCCATACGTTCTCCTCCACAGATCTGGAGAGTCCCTGCATGGTGAACATTTGAATAGGAGAGCTTGGGTCCCCAAGGGTGAAAAGGAACTAGTAGGGAGACTTTGGCCACCTCATGAGAAGATAAGACTCCCTGGAAAAGACCCTGATGTTGGGAAAGATGGAGGGCACAAGGAGAAGGGGACGACAGAGGACGAGATGGTGGGACAGTGTTCTCGAAGCTACCAGCTTGAGTTTGACCAAACTGCGGGAGGCAGTGGAAGACGGGAGTGCCTGGCGTGCTCTGGTCCAGGGTCCACCTCGTGTTCTCTCTCACATAGTCGACACACACAAATATGTGCATGCATGCACACACAGATTCATCAAGCAGTCTTAGATGGCCCCTGGATTATATAGTCTGCTAATAAATACAAGCATTTGGGAATGTAAACTCTCCTTTAGGAATAGTTTTTTCCAGGCTATGTTAGCTTACAGTCTCTCAGCTAATGCTGAAATGCTCAGAAGCACCATAGAGGTCCGCAATAACGTGGCAAAGAATCTTGAGGTGCCAGCATACCTTATCAGATGCCTTCTACAATGCAAGTGTGGGTTCCTCCAACTGTAGAGGCAGAAGCAAAGACATCATGGCTGGTAGACCTCCAGGTATAGATAGGGTGGTATATAAATTTAACGAATGAATGAAAGAATGAATGAATTATGATAAATAAATAAATAGCACTCGCTTCCATGAATTTGTCAGATTTTCCTTTACAGCCCGTCTAGGTGGGTGGCCTTTTGTCAGGAGTCCAGTCCCTGGCTTGATCACACAGTGTTGTTGTTGTTTAGTCATTTAGTCGTGTCCGACTCTTCGTGACCCCATGGACCAGAGCACACCAGGCCCTCCCGTCTTCCACTGCCTCCCGCAGTTTGGTCAGACTCATGTTTGTAGCTTCAAGAACACTGTCCCACCATCTCATCCTCTGTCGTCCCCTTCTCCTTGTGCCCTCCATCTTTCCCAACATCAGGGTCTTTTCCAGGGAGTCTTCTCTTCTCATGAGGCGGCCAAAGTATTGGAGCCTCAGCTTCAGGATCTGTCCTTCCAGTGAGCACTCAGGGCTGATTTCCTTCAGAATGGAGAGGTTTGATCTTCTTGCAGTCCATGGGACTCTCAAGAGTCTCCTTCAGCACCATAATTCAAAAGCATCCATTCTTCGGCGATCAGCCTTCTTTATGGTCCAGCTCTCACTTCCAGTAAGTGAAGTTAATTAAAAGGGATGATTTATTGTCAAAACAACAGATAGCTCCAGACGCCTCAGTCATGATGACAAGGCATTTTCATGGGTTATGAAAAAGGTCAATACAGAGTTTTATTGCCTGATTCTGACACAGTGATTCTTACTAGGAATGCAGAATGCACTCCATGACAGGAGAGTTTCTCCACAGTTTCCCCATAAATGCCAACACACATATAGATTATGACATTGAGAGTGACGCTGAAAGCACCACTGAGAGTTCTAGTACAGATGACACGGTTATTGAGAGAGGTACACAAGCAATGTCCAGGCCATCGTCTGAGGCCAAACTGGAATTGCCAGAGCCACTGTTTACTGTTGGTCATGGTTCTCCCAAAAGTCCCAAGGAAGAACCAGCCAGCAAAGAGGATTTGCACCTGATACGTAGATCTGAGAGAGTCACAAAGGGATTGCCACCCAAGAGGTACTCTTGGGAGTTTGCTAACACAGCTGTTGCATGTATAGCTGTGGCTAGCAGCTCAAACCAGACACTGAGGTCTTGAGTGAGTACAAGGTTTGTCCACAGGAGAGACAAAGCCACACCTGAAGGTTGCAAGAGTCAACACTGTTTCCTCAGACCAAGATAGAGCAAGAGCTCTGGTCCCATGGAAGACAGGTAACCAGAGGTTTGAACTGGTCAGTCCAGTTGCAGGTAGTTCCAAGAATGGAACTGGTACAACAGGGGTATACTATGTGTATGACAAATGTTTCTGTCTCTTGATGCTGCAGTAGCTTTCACAGTGAGGGTTACCTAAAAATGGGGGAGTGATGTTAGGATTTTTATCCACCCGTGCTGCTCCAGTACGTAGCACGATGTTGTTTATATCACGTGAGTGTCTGAGAGCGTGAGACAGGAAGTCTTAATACTGTTGGAACTTTAGTTTCACTTCTGTGTGTGATGTTTTTCTGTACTGATGCTGAGAGAGCACAGGCATGCTGATGGATTCTTTGTATATAGACCGTAAAATAAATTTAGCCTGGGAACGTGGGATTCGGCTGACACCAGGAGCGCCCCCCCCTACCCGCAGGGAAACCCCTTTTTGGGGGCTTCGAAACGACGTGGGGTGAGTGACGTGGTGTTTTGAATCGACCGCTATTTTTACGGAGTGAAGCCGCACAGCCGTAGCCGGAGAGTGCTGACTTTTTCTTGTGGACAATTGGATTTCAAACAACAACCCGTGAGTAGAACGGGAAATTAGGTTTTTAAAACAATTTAATTTGGCAAGGAACGGGGGAAGGTCTAAACAGGAAGTCCCCCTTCTGTAAATAGACTGAAGCAAAGAGATTGTTAACTAAGGTCTTGGAAAGTTCTACGTAAAGGATTAAAACTTCACTGATTGAAACTATTACTTACACTCCCTTTGGAAGCAGGGGAAGCCTGCTGGAAAAGGTAAAATTTAGGAACTGAAGCGTCACGTCTCCAAACCCGGGAGAGGTCCGCGAGGAGCCCATCGACGGTGAATAGAAAGGTTTGACAGCTGTCAAATTTGACAGCTAGCTGTTAAGATACAAAGAAAGACTTTGTTTCCATTGTCCATTTCTGTGTCTAAAAAGAAGGAAAGGTAACTGGAATTGTTATTAATTTACTTTTGAGACTTTTGGGACTGTGCTGGAAGGATTGATAGACTGCTTTCCACTAGAGGGAGTTTTGGGACATGGTCATAAGAATGCAGCTGGGAAATTAGCCTAAAGATAAAAACTCTGAGAAACTAGCTTTGACCTTGGACATTTCAAGGATGTCGGCGGAGAAAAAAGTTACGCTTGAATTGAATAGGACATTTTATCTGTTGGGAAAGCTGCATGAACAGATAGATGCCATGGCTACCAGCGCTGTTTACAGAAGATATTGAACTTTCTCACTTTGTGCCTCTTGCTTTGTTTCCGGTCTAACAGCCCTCCCCTTAGCCTAGTCTTAGAAGGGATTGGCTCAGCTCCAATCTCTTCCCATTCTGACAAACTGCTTCCTTCTCTGTTTGCGCCAGTTTGCACTTCTTGAGAGCATTGGCTGGGTTCTGGCCTGCTCTCAGCCATTCCCTTATCAAATGGCACTCCAAGGGATGGGGCAGCTGGCACTAGCCGATGCTCATCCTGCCTGGCAGTTAACCCTCTCTGTTCCTGGCTGCTTTTTTCAGCTGGTTGCAAACCTTCACTGGGATCTGGCTGCAAACCTTCCCTAGGGGTTGGCTCCTTCATGACACCTTCACTGGCTCCTGTGGGAGGGAGTTCCATAGTTTAACTATGCGCTGGGTGAAGGAGTTTCTGTTTATCTGTGCTGAAACCTCCAAAACTCAGCTCCATTGGATGCCCATGACTTCTGGTGTTAGGAGAGAGGGAGAAAAACTTTCCCCTCTCTTCACTCTCTCCTTGCCACTGGACAATGGCCTTGCAAATTCAAAGCAGTAATGGGCACCAGGAAGTGTGCTGCACCCAGAATCCTTTGCCACTCATGGAGGCTCCAAGGCAGAGGGACTGGTTGAGAAACCCTTTTTCTGACTGGAAAACATTTGAACTCCAGAGGCCTCAATCACGAAAGTTATTTGAGGCGATCTTGTTGCTTGTTTTCAAAGTTGTTTGGCTTGAGAGCATGCCAAACCCACGGAGGCAAATGCAGTGCCGGATTTTGTACAAGCTAAACAAGCTATAGTTTAGGGCCCCACTCTCTTGGGGGGCCGCAAAAAAATTTAAAGGAAAAAACTGGATGTACATTTCCAACATAAGATTTTGTTGTTGTTTAGTCATTTCCTTAAGAATGGATAGGTTTGATCTTGCAGTCCATGGGACTCTCAAGAGTCTCCTCCAGCACCAGAATTCAAAAGCATCTATTCTTCAGCGATCAGCCTTCTTTATGGTCCAGCTCTCACTTCCATACATCACTACTGGGAAAACCATAGCTCTAACTATACGGACCTTTTTTGGCAAGGTGATGTCTCTGCTTTTTAAGATGCTGTCTCGGTTTGTCATTGCTTTTCTCCCAAGAAGCAGGCGTCTTTTAATTTCGTGGCTGCTCTCACCATCTTCAGTGATGATGGAGCCCAAGAAAGTAAAATCTCTCACTGCCTCCATTTCTTCCCCTTCTATTTGCCAGGAGGTGATGGGCCCAGTGGCCATGATCTTCATTTTTTTGATGTTGAGTTTCAGACCATATTTTGCGCTCTCCTCTTTCACCCTCATTAAAAGGTTCTTTAATTCCTCCTTACTTTCTGCCGTCAAGGTTGTGTCATCTGCATATCTGAGGTTGTTGATATTTCTTCCGGCAATCTTAATTCCGGTTTGGGTTTAAACAAATAAAATAAAACCTACATACAGAAACAGTGTTTTGTGTTGTGTGGGCTGTGGGCTCCTATTTTTTATGTGCAAATGGCTTTAGATACCTATTAGGTCCATCAATGACCATATAGCTTATATTCAACACAAAAATCAGTGACCATTTGTTGTTGACAAAGGACAGCTGGACATATCAAGGGCCCCATGACCTTCAGTCGCTTAGGGCCTCATCCAACCTAATTCCAGCCCAGGGCATATGGGAACCTTGGGCCTGGACTCTTGGGCACCATCCATTCCAGGGAGCAAAGAGAAAACCCAGAACGTCATTCTACCATGTGTGATGTCATATTGGCTACAAGCTGATTGGCCAGACCCCAAAAGGACAGTTTGTGATGTCGCGAGCAATGGGAATCGCTAGTGGAACCCGTCACGCGCTGCGCCATGTAGGATGTTGTGGCTGCTTCTCCCCATTTTGGCTCTTTCCGCATTGTGGTCCACGCATGCGCAGGATGACACCTGCACGTAAGTTACACCAGAATCGGGGAGAGGGGGAGGAGGACCCGTCCGTCCATCGCAGTTAGCCCCAGTGATGTTCTGGAGCCTCCATGGCAGTCCGCTAGTGAACAAATAACGCCTTTTCCGGGCGCACAACAGTGAGTCAGTGTGGTGTAGATGTTAGAGGGCTGCACTATGATCTTGGGGATCGGGGTTCATATACCCCAGGGGTCAGCAAACTTTTTCAGCAGGGGGCGGGTCCACTGTCCCTCAGACCTTGTGGGGGGCCGGACTATATTTTTTGGGGGAAAGAACGAATTCCTAAGCCCCACAAATAACTTAGAGATGCATTTTAAATAAAAGCACACATTCTACTCATGTAAACAAGGTTAAGATGCAACAAGGTTAAGATTAGGTAAGAATGGACTAATATTAGATGAAAATTTTGAAGTTAAAATATGGGAGGAAAAATAATAAAGGATAAATTATTAGATGAATTTGCTGAACCAATTTTTAAGTGGAAGACAAATAAGGGAGGCGTGAGGAAGTCAGGAAAATATGTTAACTAAAGAAGAGATATTAAAAAAAGAGGGATTTTTTCTTTTTTCTTTTTTCTTATTGTCTTCTTATGTTAATCTGTATTTCATGTATTTTTGTGTTTTTTTTTGTATTTTTCCCTGTGCTCTTTTTGCTTATTGTTTTACTGTGAAAATTGAATAAAATATCATTTAAAAAAAAAAGAAGAAGAAAGAACGAATTCCTAAGCCCCACAAATAACCCAGAGATGCATTTTAAATAAAAGCACACATTCTACTCGTGTAAAAACACGCTGATTCCCAGACCATCCGCGGGCCGGATTGAGAAGGCGATTGGGCTGGATCCGGCCCCTGGGGCTTAGTTTGCCTACCCATGATATACCCCCTACTTGGCCATTGAGCTCACTGGGTCATTTTGCGCCACACACTGTCTCTCAGCCAAACTTACCTCACAGGGTTGTTGTGAGGGGGGAAGGGTGACAGGAAGAGCTATATATACACTAACTTGAGCCCCTTGGAGAAGAGGTGGGAAATAAATGCAAAAACCCTTTTAATCTGTCCTGGTGACCTGACTATTCTCCTGCTCATGCTGGATGCTTCCCATTTGAGCTGGCTTCTCTCTTGATCTGCTCTTGTTTTTAAAACTATTTCTGTGTTTTGACATTGCATGCATTTGGCTTCATTATTGGATTATTATTATTATTATTTTAAAAAAATGTTGTTAGTTACTGCTGTGGGTACCCGAGGGGCAGAGAGACAGGGTGGAAATTTGCATAAGCATAAATTAGAATGTAGTTATCCTCAGAATATGCAGTTATTTTAATTGCATTTTTATGCATGAACATCCAAAATTACAGTTTTGATATCCCGAAGATGCTTTCCATTTATAACCTCAGTGAGAAAGCTTTAAATAATTCAGAATCACATTTCTGTTCCATATAATTAGTAAAAGGACACCAGAGTCTCTCAGATTGCTCTTGAAGGTACCATTTTGCCTATGCGGAATGGCAAGATACCATCTTTTTGCTGCAAGATTAAAGAAAGGACTTCTTCACGCAGTGCATAGTTAAACTATGGAACTCCCTGCCACAGGAGAGGCAGCAATGGCTTTAAAAGAGGATTAGACAATTTGTGGAGGAGAAGAAGGCTATTGATGGCTACTAGGCAGGATGGCAATGTTTCTGAGTCTTCTTCTTCCTTGGCAATCCCTCGTGGCCAAGTAAGATTGTCTTCCATAAACACAGTTTTAACAATGAGTCCATAAGTGACGCGGGTGGCGCTGTGGTCTAAACTTCTCCAAGTCTAACAGGCAGCGGCTTAGCGTGGGTTGTCAGCACCCGGGGCAAGGCAAGTAATTTGCGCCCCTAACCCCTAACCTGCCGCCGCTGCCAGCTTCTTCTTGCTGCTGCCTGGGCTGGTCGGGTGTGGTTCTCTCCCGCGCTCAGCGCTGTGCTGGGCGGCCGCTGCACTGTCCCTCCCCCAGATAGTCCCTCCCTCGCTCTCTCTCCGCTCCGCACCGCAACGCACGCCTGGCACCCTCCCCCTCCACAGTGGGCGGCGACCCGGCAGCTCGGATCGGATTCGCACAGCCAGCACTGCAGTGAGAGAGAGTGAGTGAGCCAGGTAGGGGCAGAGAGCTGCGAGTGCGAGCACGCCCCCCCCCAAATGTTGCGCCCGGTGCGGCTGGGCCCCCCTGCACCCCCCACGCTACGCCACTGCTAACAGGGTCCCTGTCGTGTGGGGCTGCAGTTCTGATGTAGCCAGTGTGGTGTAGTGGTTAAGAGTGGTGGACTCATAATCTGGGGAACCGGGTTCGCTTCCCCGCTCCTCCACATGCAGCTGCTGGGTGACCTTGGGCCAGTCACACTTCTTTTAAGTCTCTCAGCCCCACTCACCTCACAGAGTGTTTGTTGTGGGGGAGGAAGGGAAAGGAGAATGTTAGCCGCTTTGAGACTCCTTCAGGTAGTGATAAAGTGGGATATCAAATCCAAACTCTTCTTCTCTTCTTCATCCACTGGAATGGAGCTCATGAGCTACGCCAGAACAGCAGCAAGAATACTTATTGCAAAGTATTGGAAAACACAAGATTTACCCACCCGGGAAGAATGGCAGATGGAGGTGATGGACTACATGGAACTGGCTGAGATGACTGGCAGAATCCGGGACCAAGGAGAAGAGTCGGTGGAAGAAGATTGGAAAAAATTTAAAGTTTATCTTCAGAAATATTGTAAAATTAAGGATTGTTAGAAAGATGTTGGAATAAAATTATGTGGTTTTAGCAGAAAAAATATAAAGGATTAAGCAAAAATGAATTGGTGAAAGAAGAGAATGCAAAATTATAGTATATTAAGATAAATTATTAAGATAAAAACAAAGATGGAAAGAATTTGCTGAAATATCTAACTGAACTAGAATACAAAAATGGGAGGTGTGAGGAAGTCAAGGAAGTAAGTGAATGAAAGTATGTGATGTAAAGGTTTGATTTGCTTCTTTTTTGCTTTTTGTTTTTTGATGATGTTTGTTGTTATGTATTGTTCTGTTTTTAGTTATTATCTGTTATTAGTTATTATTTGTTCTGTTATATATATATATATATATATATATATATATATATTTGTTGTTGTAACCTTTAAAATCTTAATAAAAATTTATTTTTTAAAAAAAATGGAATGGAGCTCATGAGCCATGATGCCTGTGCAGCCTCACCTGCCTCCTCCCACCTGCACCTATAAACCGCGCCTTCCTTGTCTGTCTCCCTGATCTGCTCTCTTCTTCACAGGAGGGTGTGTGGAAGCCGCCCGTTGGCTATGAGCCACGGCAACTCGCTGAGGATCGTGGGCGGCTCCAACGTTTTGCCGGGGACATGGCCGTGGGTCGTCAGCTTCCAGTTCCCGACCAGCCAGGGGCCCAAGCACTTCTGCGCAGGCTCCCTCATCAACGCCCAGTGGATCCTTTCCTCCGCTCACTGCTTTATGATCCAAAAGTAAGCAAAGCCAGGTAGACAAACTGCCCCATTTCGACTTTACTCAGCTTCTCCCCATGCCCACATCAGTCGGAATGAAAATTCGCAAGCGTTTTCTGTATGAAGGTTCATCTAATGTTCCGATCTATAGGGATATACCGTATTTTTCACTCCATAAGACTCACTTTTTTTCCTCCTAAAAAGTAAGGGGAAATGTCTGTGCGTCTTATGGAGCGAATGCGTGGTCCCTGAAGCCGAATTGCCCAGGGGCAAAAAGCAGATCGTGCTTTTTTTTTTTTTTTTTTTTTAGAAAGAGGGAAGGGGGTGTCAAAACGAAGCTGCTGAGCAGCTGATTGGCAAGTGATCAGGAGGGTGATAAAGGACGCTAGCGATAAAGGAGGCTGCCTAGGAGGGGGGAGGTAAAAGCCCATGGATCCTCAGGATTTTTGCACTGGGTCACCCCAAATTCACCATCAGATCATATAGCATGTCCATGGCTACAGCCTGCACCAAAAAAATAAGGCACCCACTGTTTCGTGGGGCCACAATGGCGCAAAAACGTGGTTACAAAGCACGGATCCACATGGATCCTCAGGATTTTTGCATTGGGTCACCCCAAATTCACTGTCAAATCACATGTCTGTGGCCACAGCATGAACCACAAAAATCATACATCCACTGTTTCGTTCAGAATATTTTTGTGTGTGTTTTCCTCCTCTGAAAACTAGGTGCGTCTTATGGAGTGAAATACAGAACATATCTTGGCAAGGAATTTCCCCATACACATTATTTTCACAAAGACAAATGTTTATTTGAGTGTGCCTTTCACTAATACAGGGTGAGTCTTTTAAGAGAGGCCCCGTGGAACATGTGTACTCTGTATCCACGGGGGCCTCTTTTAAAGGACTCACCCTGTATTTGCTCTTGGGGGGGGGGGTTTACACTTTTTTTGTTTGTGCAACTCCTACCAGCCCAAGCCAGCATTGCTGTTTGTTGGGGAAGACAGGGCATCCTGTTGGCTAGATCAACAAGCAGCTGTTATTCCTTTCCTGTACCAGACCCCAAGTGGTCCCTTTTGGCCCTCCCCCCACTTTCGCTTCATGTTCCTTGGACTCTTACTCCATCATGCTTGGTGCTGATGACCCAAGGGCCACTTTCTGAACACACCATTCTTTCCACTGTGCTACACACACACACACACACACACACACACACACACACAACCACACACCAGAGATTTCCCCAAAACATTCAGCCCCTTGGGTGAGTCCTGGAATGCTCTTCAAGGTTCTGTCCTGAGCCTGGTGCTTGCGTGGTGAGTTCCCGGCCCCCCCCAGGTAGAAATAATGACACATGACACAATTATTAAGGTTAATGGGCTAAATAAGGCCACAACTTTATTGGTTACAGGTGATGAGCAGTATTGGCTTAGGCATTGGTCCTAACCAACTATATCTGACTCCAGCCCTTCTGCTTGAAGTCCGGGAAGGGTTAACCACCAGTAGGGGGAGTCCTGCTGATGCACATCAACTAAGAACTCCCCCGGGGTCACCGCTTGGGGGTGTACCTTGGGTCCTAACCTCCTTAGCCTTTGGACAGGGCCACGCCCCCAGGAATCCATTAACAAACTACCCTTCAATATGTGGGGCAGGTGATGGTGCTACCTCTCCTCTTCCATCTACAAAAATATACCAATGCCTAACCACCAATACCCAGAAAGTTGTGACAATTTTCTACAAGGTAGGCGAAAACCAAGTGGCTGGTACCAATTTGCCAAGTGGAAAAATTCCTACCAGGCCCCTCAATGGCGACCAACCAAAGTCCATAGCAAGCTCAAAGAACGAAAACAATATAGGGCGGGAGGGTGGGAAAAGCAGGAACAACTGGCAGGTGGCAAAGAGGGAGATCCCCGGCCACGTCCTGCTTTAAATAAGGCAGGCCACACCCCCTGAGCCAGCCGATTGGCTGGCCAGGTGACGACGCGGCCGGGAATCTCCCCAATTGCACAGCGACTGGTTCCAGCCACCGCACACATGTTGGGGCCATGACGCCCACAACCCCACCTCCTCCGTAGGGCGAAAGTGGCTTTGCCTAGCACCAATCATTCATAAATGACTTGGATGAAGAAATTGAAGGGATGCTAATCAGATTTGCACATGGCACCAAACTGGGAGGGGCAGCTAATACCACAGAATCAGGATTCAGGATAACTTTAACAAAATGAATTTCAACTGTGCCTTGGCAGACGCACAAATATGGAATGGGGGAACACGGGGCTTGCCAACAGTATAGGTGGAAAGGTTCTAGGTGTCTTAGTAGACAACAATAGTGTGGTGTAGCTGTATCCACAGAAGTTTAGTGTCCAGTCCCCACCTGGAATCCTGTGTCCAGTTCTGTGCATCACAATTTAAAAAGGATGTTGACAAGCTGGCAGGTGTGCAGAGGAGGGCAACCAAGATGATCAAGGGTCTGGAAACTAAGCCTGATAAGGAACGGTTGAAGGCTCTGGGTATGTTTAGCCTGGAGAAGAGGAGACTGAGAGGTGATAGGATAGTCGTATTCCAATATCTGAAGGGCTGCCACATGAAAAACGGAGCAAGCTTGTTTTCAGCTGCTCTGGAGGACTTGAGTCAATGTTTTCAAATTGGAAGAAAGGAGAGTCCAACTAAACATCAGGAAAAAACTTCCTGATGGTAAGAGCTGTTTGACAGCGGAAAAGACTTTCTCAGAAAGTGATGGACTCTCCTTCCTTGAAGGTTTTTAAGTAGAAGTTAGACGGCCAACAGTCAGGGATACTTTAGCTGTGACTCCTGTATTGCAGAAGGCTGTCCTAGATGACCCTGACGCCCCTTCCAATTCTACAATTCTGTGATTCTCTGAAATCTCATTCTAAGTCTTCCCTCCCCCCGCCCCCCAGGTTTGTAAAAGTTGAGTATTTGAAGGTGCACATTGGCGTCACGCAGCGTTCCAATCCCGGCCCCGATGCCCAGGTCCGCTCCATCAAGAGAATCGTGGACCACGAACACTTCCGCCACGAGGGGTATCTCAACGACATCACCCTAATTGAGATGGACAAGCCGGTGGTCTGCAACGACTACATCCAGCCTGCCTGTTTGCCAGACGAAAACCTGGAGGTGGATTCCCTGACCCATTGCTACACCTGTGGTTGGGGCATCACACAGATAAAGTGTGAGGACCACCCCCTCCCCCTCCCCACAAAGAGACGTGGTTTGCAGGGGCCTCTCGTGGTCCATTCTCCATCACCCTGACAGCCTCAGGTCTTGAGGTAGGGCTGGGAGCCAGCCAGCCTCTTGTCATCAGGATGCTTCCCCGCTGGGAGTTTCAGAAGCGAAGGCGAGGAAAGGAAGAGGGATTGAATTGTTGCTCTGGAGACTCTTAAGGACCTTAAGCTGAGCACAGGAATTGAGGGAGGGGGGAATGGCATAACAGAGGGCAGCACTTTTGCAGAAATTGGAGGGACAAGTCCAGGTGTGGGAGAACCTGCAGTCCCCCAAATGTTGCTGGACTTCAGTCTCCATCAGCCTTGGACATTGGTTGGGGCTGATGGAGCCCCAAAACTTCTGGAGGTCCATGCATCCCCCACCCTTGTACTAATCTCTTAGTCAATGGATTGTTGCTGTTTAAATAATAATAATAATAGTAATAGTAATAATAAGATAAAGGGACCCCTGACCATTAGGTCCAGTCGTGGCCGATTCTGGGGTTGCGGCACTCATCTCACTTTACTGGCCGAGGGAGCTGGCGTACAGCTTCCGGGTCATGTGGCCAGCAGGACTAAGCTGCTTCTGACAAACCAGAGCAGCCCACGGAAACGCCGTTTACCTTCCCGCCATAGTGGTACCTATTTATCTACTTGCACTTTGATGTGCTTTTGAATTGCTAGGTTGGCAGGAGCAGGGACTGAGCAATGGGATTCGAACTGCCGACCTTCTGATCAGCAAGTCCTAGGCTCTGTGGTTTAAGCCACAGTGCCACCTGCGTCCCTAATTATAGTAGTAATAATAATAATAATAGCAATATGTTTATACCCCGCTCATCTAGCTGGGTTTCAACAAAAGGTAAATACATTAAAACATCAGTCATTAAAAACTTCCCTAAACAGGGCTGCCTTCAGATGTCTTCTAAACATCAGGTAGTTGTTAATTTCTTTGACATCTGATGAGAGGGCATTCCAGAAGGGCAGGCGCCACTATTGAGAAAGCCCTCTGCCTGGTTTCCTGTAACTTCCCTTCTCACAGTGAGGAAACTGCCAGAAGACCCTCGGAGCTGGACCTCAGTGTCCGGGCTGAGCGATGGGGGTGTAAGCGCTCCTTCAGGTATACTGGACCGAGGCCGTTTAGGGCTTGAAAGGTCAGCACCAATATGCTGAATTGTGCTAAGAAATGTACTGGGAGCCAATGTAGGTCTTTCATGACCAGTGTTATGTGGTCTCAGTGGCCACTCCCAGTCCCCAGTCTGGCTGCCACATTCTGGATTAATTGCAGTTTCCAGGTCACCTTCAAAGGTAGCCCCACGTAGAACGCATTGCAGTAGTCCAAGCGGGAGATAACTAGAGATGCACCACTCTTGCGAGACAGTCTGCAGGCAGGTAGGGTCTCATCCTGCATACCAGATGGAGCTGGTAGTCAGCTGCCCTGGACAAATGCATGAAGCTGCCTTGTCTGTTGGCCAAACCAGCCCAGCATCCTCTATCCTGATATGCAGCAGCTGTGCAGCATCATTTCCACAGGTGCCTCCCATCACCTGCCACAGCCTTCTCCCCTAGAAGCTAAGAGTTCTGTCATGGCATCTTCAGAAGGAAGGACCAGAACTCAACAGCTGTGTGCGATTCATCCCATGTAGAAGAGATCAGATGCCTGGATTTCTGGTCCAATGCTTAAGCAAACTAAACTATAAGCCTTTCCTAACCTGATTTTGGATAGCAGCCCCTTTCTCCCTGGCTATTAGAGTCTGAGAGATATTGTGGTCCTGAACCGTTTAAGGCTTTATAGGTGAAAACCAGCACTTTGAGTTGGGCCCAGAAGCTAATTGGCAGCCAGTGCAGTTGGGTCAGCGCTTATGTTGATATCACAAAGTATCTCTTGGGTAGGTGGAGCAGAGTGACGTTCTCTCATTGAGGAGAGAAACCCTCAGCCCATCTTCTTACACCCAAGATTTTGGGACCAAGGGCTTTCACTAGGTCAGGTGCTGTCAGTTCTTGATGAGCTTTGCCCAGAAGACCTCTTGCGTTAGAAATTAAGGTCCATCAGGCAGGTACCAGCTCGGCCTTCTCCCTGCTTTCTGCCCACAGGGCGTGCCCCATATGCGGACATCATGCAAGAGGCCAGGGTGACCATAATGCCCTCCGACATCTGCAACAGCAGCAAGTGGTATGACGGACAGATCATACAGGAGAACATCTGCGTCATATCTGAAGAAGCAAAGGTGGACCGATGTAAGGTAGGTGCGAGCTAAAGCCCCGTGTCCTCATTCCCCATCATGGTGGTTCTGGTCTTCCGAGCTCCACCTTGGCCTTCTAAACTGAGGCGTCCTGTTACAAGCCAAGACCTGCTGGGGAGGGCCAGTGGAGGCCAGCGGGAGTGTGAGGAAGAAGCTTGCTGTGGAGCAGAGAGTATTTAGACTACACGCTGAGCAACCAGGATCAGAAGCTAACGGAGGTCTCAGGTTTGGTGCTCTTGATGGTTCAGGCATCTAAGGAGGAACTTGCAAGCTCAGAGCAGGCTCCTTGTTGCAGAAACGAAGCCCAGGCATGTGGGAAAGTGGGAGGAGCCACTCAACAGGGGGAGGAGCCTAAGATGTGCCCCCCCATGCTCCCATTAAAGGTCCTTTGCTCAAGTAAAATGTGCAGGGGTCTGTTGGTGCCTGGCTAACAGATTCCTTCAGAGTAGGGAGTTGGTTTTGGGCTCCAACATGGATTTGGCAGTTCTGCTAGCGCAAAGAGTAATCTTCGATGTTGGGGACTCTCTTCAAAGGAGGCTGGATGTCCACCTGCTATGATCCTTTAGCTGTGATTGCTGCACCACAGGTGGTTGGACTAGATGACCCTCGGAACCCCTTCCAAGTGTACAATCTTATGATTCTGCAAGCCCACCTGATTCATTTCCTTCCTGTCAGTGGTAAAACTGTGGCTGGCTGTGCGTTGTCCCATGTAAGAGTGTTGTTGGGCAAATCCCATTGAAAGCGAAGGCCATTGGATGTGCACTGCAGCTGCAGTTCCTGAAAGCAAGGATCTCCTTGCAGGGCTGGTGCATCCCATTTTGCCACCTGAGGCAGAATGGGAAGGTGCTGCCACGCCAGGCCTCCCCTCCAGAAGCCCCTTTTAACTGAGTTGTGCAAGGGCGCTCGCAGAGCGGCGGCACTGGCAGTGGATTCCAGCCATGTGAAATTAGCCCTTCCCTGGCTCCTCAGGGGTTCTGAATGACTGAGTCTCCTTGCCCAGGGCCGGCCTGTCCATGAGGCAGGCTGCCTCAGGTGGCAGAATCCACAGGAACCACCGCCACCAGATAAGGGAAGAGAAGCTTCTAGGTTCTGGCAATATCTCAGGAGACTAGAAACTTTGCCATTGCTTGCTCAGGTCTCAGGAAGGTCAAGGGAAGCCTCCATGTGATCTCATGAGGCTCTCGAGTGATCTGGTGGGGCCCTTGTGTGATGCCGCCAGAACCTGGAACCTTTTAAGCTTAAAAATTAATATGCAAAAGTATAAAAGGCGCAAGGAGATAGGATAATATTATATTAAGGATCGAATAACAAATAAAGTGAGTAACGCAAAAATAACAAAAATACTAGTAAAGAGTATCGCACAGGGGTGGAGGGAAGTACTGGGTTGTGGGGGAGGGAGGTGAAGGGATTAATTGAAATTGTTAAAGATTGGTATAGGATTTAAGAGATTTAAATTTCCATAAAGATTCTATAAGGAAAGCAGAAAGCAGCAAGAAATATCAAGTACCGTATTTTTCGCACTATAACACGCACCTGACCATAACACGCACATCGTTTTTAGATGAGGAAAACAAGGGAAAAAACATTCTGAATGAAACAGTGGATGTATCATTTTTGTGCTTCATGCTGTGGCCACAGACATGTGATCTGATGGTGAATTTGGGGTGACCCAATGCAAAAATCCTGAGAATCCCTGTGCATCCATGGTTTGTAACCACGTTGTTGCACCATTGCAGCCCCAGGCAACAGTGGGTGCGTGATTTTGGGGGGCAGGCTGTAGCCATGGACATGCTATGTGATCTGATGGTGAATTTGGGGTGACCTAATGCAAAGATCCTGAGGATCCATGTGGATCCATGCTTTTTAACCACGTTTTTGCACCATTGCAGCCCCAGGCAACAGTGGGTGCGTGATTTTTGGGGGGCAGGCTGTAGCCATGGACATGCTATGTGATCTGATGGTGAATTTGGGGTGACCGAATGCAAAGATCCTGAGGATCCATGTGGATCCATGCTTTTTAACCACATTTTAAGTGGGGAGGGAAGGAAAAACACAGAACGGACAAGGAGCACGAGAGGGGTGTGCAGAGAAGCAGCTGGCTAAGAATGCAGGAGAGGGGTGTAACGGGAGGGAGGAAAGGAAGGCAAAAGTTTTCCCTCACCTACCCACCCAAGCCAGCCAGCTCGCGCGCTCTCTCTCTCTCTCTTCCCTCCTGCATGTTTTCAGCTTTCCCCTCTGCTTGCCTGGAGGGGAGGGGCTTTCCCTGCTCTTTGTTCCGTTTGAGCAAACACAGCAAGGAAACAGAGGTGGGTGGGCAGTAAGACCCTGAGGCAGAATGCAGGAAAGTAGCCGCTTCCGCTTTTCAGGTTTCCCTTCTCCGAGACGCGCGATTTGATTTTTTTTGCCTCCCCTCGCGCCATTTGGCCCCAGGGACCACACATTTGCTCAATAACACGCACAGACATTTCCCCTTCCTTTTTAGGAGAAAAAATCTGCGTGTAATAGAAGGAAAAATACGGTAAAAGTATTGGAAAGGTAAAGGTAAAGGTGAAGGGACCCCTGACCATTAGGTCCAGTCGTGGCCAACTCTAGGGCTGCAGCGCTCATCTCGCTTTGTTGGCTGAGGGAGCCGGCATACAACTTCCGGGTCATGTGGCCAGCATGACTAAGCCGCTTCTGGCGAACCAGAGCAGTGCACGGAAACGCTGTTTACCTTCCTGCCGGAGTGGTACCTATTTATCTACTTGCACTTTGATGTGCTTTCGAACTGCTAGGTGGGCAGGAGCAGGGACTGAGCAACAGGAGCTCATCCCGTCGCGGGGATTCGAACCCCCGACCTTCTGATTGGCAAGTCCTAGGCTCTGTGGTTTAACCCAGAGATCAGTGTAAATGAAAACATGAGACTTACGGTTTTGCTATACAGTGGTGCCTCGCAAGACGAAAAGAATCCGTTCCGCGACTCTCTTCGTCTAGCGTTTTTTTCGTCTTGCGAAGCAAGCCCATTGACGGCTTAGCGGATTAGCGCTATTAGCGGTTTAGCGGCTTTTAGTGGCTTTTAGCAGCTTATCGGCTTAGCGGATAAGCGGCTTAGCGGCTTAGAAAAGGGGGGCGGGAACAACCCCGCAGGAACTCGCAAGACATTTTCGTCTTGCGAAGCAAGCCCATAGGAAATTTGTTTTGCGAAGCGCCTCCAAAACGGAAAACTCTTTCGTCTAGCGAGTTTTCCGTCTTGCGAGGCGTTCGTCTTGCGGGGCACCACTGTATATGATTTTTATTTTGGAGTTGTTTGTTGTAAAGAATGTTTATTATGTGAATAATAATAACAAAAGAACCTGCAACCTGCAACCAGGTGACCCCAGCAAGCAAGGCTTTGGTGGGGGTATCAAGGGGGGTGGAAATGGACACACAGGGTGGCGCTTCCCCTCTTTGCCGGCAAAATGAGATGGGCTGCCTCTGCCCTTGCTCCTCATGCCGCTTCCCTCTTCCCGCTGCAGGGTGATGGGGGCAGCCCCCTCATGTGCAGGCCAGCGAGATCCGAGCGCTTCTGGGTCGTGGGTCTCAACAGCTGGGGCAGAGGCTGCACGGTCGGGAAGGTCCCAGGCGTCTTCACCGCCACCCAGCACTTCTACTACTGGATCCAGAGAATACTGAAGAACCCTCCTGCCTCCGCTCTTGTCCCACCATTCAAACCAACACCGCCCCCGACCAAGCCCCCCTCCACCGCCTCCACCCTGTTTTCACCCCCAGCCTGGGCAACGGCACCCAATTTAAAGAGACCCACTCATATGTTGGTGAACGGCAAGTATTACGGGTACGGGGGCAAGGCCCGGCCAACTTACTCGTTTGAACGCCCCGGTTATGTTGCAACCACGACCTCCCGGCCTCGTAGCACGTGGGGCTGGTACACGGGCCCAAAGAGGACTTTCCCTCCCTATAAGTTCACTTTACCCCCCTATAAGCCGACAACTCCCTGGTATCTCACCAGCACAAAGTTCCTGGGCTGGAATGTGCGGCCTAGCATTATTTACAGGCTGCCCAAGCGGAAGCCGGCCACCACGGTGAAACCAACGACCCGGTGGCAGTACCAGCCCTGGACCACCATGGCGCGACCACAGACCCAGTGGCAGTACACGCGCCGAACCAGGCCCAGTAACTGGGGCAAATAGGCCTTCAACCACAAACACAGACCAGAGGTCTTGGCCACAGGTTCAAAGCACAGCTATGGGCCTGACCCTGATCCCATCCGTTGCCATGCTGCTGTCACTCAGAGAGATTGCAGCTGGGCTCCGGCACGAATCAATCCTCAGTTTGCCCTTTTGCAACCGTCTTGGGAAGCAAAAGATGGCAGGAGGATTCTGGATGATGGCGACTCTGTCAGAGCTCATGTCAGAGCCAGCCTGAGGATGAATTCCCACCCAAGGAACCAGACAAGATGCCCAAAGTATCTGGAAGCTCCTCGACTCATGGCACATTATTGGTGAGAAGACCCTCTTCCTTCTTTGGGTGGGTCCTGTGGGAACTTCTTGTACAAGCACATTAAAAATAAAAGTGGTGCCAGACTTCTACTGAGCTTGTCCTGGTCATTCCTCTCTGGGCAGTGCATAGTGGGAAGGCAGGGGTAGGTAGAAAATGGACTTATGCCATGTTAGGTTTTCTTCCATCCATCAAACCCAGGAGTGAGGGACCCTTTGCAGCTCAAGGGCCACACTTCCTTCTGAGCCCCTCCCCAGGGGCCATATGCCAGCAGTGGGTGTGGCTAAGGCAAAAGTGGGCGGGGCAGCAAAATAAGTCCTGCCCTCTGCTGTTCCAGAGGGTCAGACTCTAACCAATGGATTCAAATGACAAGAAAGGAGATTACGACTAAACATTGGGAAGAGTTTTCTGGCGGCAAGAGCTGTTTGGCAGTGGAATGGACTCCCTTAGAAGGTGGCAGGCTCTAACCCTTCATTGGCACTTTCTAGGCATTGTTTACCCCCTATGATTTTAGCCATCTCTATTTTATCTGTAAGCTGCCTTGAGTTCCTGACTTGGAAAAAGGAGGGACATGAATAAATATAATCATAATATCTACTCACTTTTAATGAGCCACTGGAAGGTCACTTTGGATGGAGGAACACACAGACTGTTTCTTTCCCCTGACACAACTCCATTTTTAACAATAACAATAATAGTTTTATTATTTATACCTCACCCATCTGGCTGGGTTGCCTCAGCCAATCCATTTTTTTGATGGGATAAAATTCAACTCTTCGTTCCATCTCCTTATTGTTTACAAATATACAGTATTTTTATATTCACCCGTTTACTGCTCCTTGTTTCTGCTCTGCTAGTCGTTTTTTTGGTACCATCATCATCGTTTATTGATTGATTGCATTTACCGTACTTTTCTGTGTATAAGATTAGGTTAAAAAGTGGAGGTCATATTGTACATGGATAGTACATAGGGTGGACGTTTGATTGGTTGCTGCCATTGGTTGCTGTCAGCGGCTATTGGGCTTGTTATTGGTTGCTGCACCAAGGGCTGGTGTTGATTGGCTGACTCTGTGGCAATTGGGTGGGCGATTGGCAGCTTCTGCCAGCGAGGGGACAGACGAGAGGCTGATTTTGTGCCGCATGCGGGTGAGCAATTTTTGGCAATCCCTCCCCCCCAAAAAAGCTCAACAACTCTGAGCCATCTCTCCCCATTTTCTTAAATTTGAGTCTCCCAAAATAGGGGACGTCTTATACATGGGGGCAACTTATACACAGAAAAGTACAGTATTTCCTGCCCTTCCTCAGCAAGGAGCACAGGGCTAGGCTCTGGGTTATTTTACCTGATTCAGAGTAAGCAGCAGGTGGCACTGTGGTGTGGCAGAGCCCACCTCACTCCTGGTTGCCTGAGCTGCTGCTAAATACCAGGACAGAGGAGGGGTCCAAGGAGGGAGCAAGTTCAGCCTGGTGCAAACACCCTGGCAGAGCTGTCCCTTGCCTCCTGCCCCCTGCATTGCACCATGCTGGCCTTGCCCCCAGCTCACCCCTTCCCCGCTCCATTCTGACATGCTGCAGCAATGCAGGCGACCAAAGGTCAAGTCATTGCTGCCCCTCCATCCCACCATTCATGACAACCGGCTCCTGCCTTAACACTTTCCCGCTTGCATGGCGAGTTCCTGACACACACACACACACACCGGTGGAAATAATGACACATGACACAATTATTAAGGTTAATGGGCTAAAAAAACCCACAACTTTATTGGTTCCTGGTGATGAGCGGTATTGGCTTAGGCATTGGTCCTAACCAACTATATCCGGATTCAGCCCGTCCGCTTGAAGTCCGGGGAGGGTTAACCACCAGTAGGGGGAGTCCTGCTGATGCACATCAACTAGGAACTCTCCCAGGGTCACCACTAGGGGGTGTACCTTGGGCCCTAACCCCCTTAGCCTTCGGACAGGGCCATGCCCCCAGGAATCCATTAACAAACTACAAACTAAAGGATAGTCAAACGAGATGTGTACATGTGTGGTTCCAGGGGTCTTACAAACCCCTGTAATAATAACCCCACATGTAGGATGTGGGCCTGCTGTAAATATATTGCAGCGCTGCACAGAAAAAGAAGCCCAGTGAGGTTGAAAGGACAAAGCAAATTGGAGGCTTATTTGTCGTGCCAAACAAAGGCATTCTGAGCACAGGTTTCTCCCAGGGCCAAGATGGAGGCACTAGTGCACACTAACTCATGCTGACCTGGAGAAGGAAGAGGGAGGGAGGACACAAAGTCAGAAAGGAGGTCACCTACTTTACCAACAAACAGCTGCTGAAAGAGAAGGAACCGGCGAGGGAAGAATAGGTTGCCTTTCTGTCTATCCTCCCACCCAATGGTCCAGGTAACTTATTGCAACCAGGTAACTTATTGCTCCCAGCAAAGGTCACTTCCCATTGGTGCTCCCTGAGGCTGATGGGAGTTGTAGTCCAAAACATCTGGATCAGGGAAGGCAGCTCTCGCTATATTCTATACTCTAGCCTGGCTCACTGTGCAGGAATCAGAATCTGGTGGAGAATGGAATATACCACTTTGCATCACAGCTGGAGGGGAGAACCCTTTTTAAAAAAATGCTCCTCCACATGACAAATTCAGTGCAAAACAGGCAGGGAATGAGCTGGGCTAGAAGACCACTCTTCTGATGTGAATTTATTATTATTATTTACATGCGGAGGATTATTTATACATGGGTGAGCATTTGAAACTGGCACTCTCTACCTCCGAAGCTCTGAAAAGGGAGATTCCCCCCTCCTATCTCGGAATTCTAACCACTTCATTCTGCCGGGTGTGTCAAACCGGTGCCTTTGGTTCTCCTGAGTGCCAGGCAATGTGTCTGACTTTATCTCTTAGGGTACCCTAGCAAGGGAAAATGCAATGGGTTATGGGGATTCTCGTACAGACTTGGAGTACCAGAACAGTGTGCTGTGTAGAGTTCTGGTCACCTCACCCTGAAGAGGATATTGTAGGGTTGCTAAAGGTTCGGAAAAGGGCCATCAAAACAATTGAGGGGGTGGAACGACTGCCCTATAAGGAGAGTTTGCAGCGGCTGGGGCATTGCAAGAGGCAACGTGTTAAAGGTTTGTACAGAGAAAGCAGATGCAGAAAAAGTTATTCTGTCTCATAACAGTAGAGGTTGTGGGCATCTAATGATGCTGAAAGTGAGAATATTCAGGGTGGATAAAAGAGAGTCCTTCTGCACACAGGTAAAAAGGTAAAGGTAAAGGACCCCTGGATGGTTATGTCCAATCAAAGGCGACTCTTGGGTTGTGGTGCTCATCTCACTTTCAGGTTGAGGGAGCCGGCGTTTGTCCACAGACAGCTTTCCAACTCATGTGGCCAGCAGAACTAAACTGCTTCTGGCACAACGGAACACTGTGACGGAAACCAGAGCACACAAAAATGCTGTTTACCTTCCTGCCGCAGCAGTACCTATTTATCTACTTGTACGGGCGTGCTTTTGAACTGCTAGGTAGGCAGGAGCTGGGACAGAGCAACGGGAGCTCACTCCATTGCAGGGATTCGAACCGCCAACCTCCACAACTGTAGGCAACAATGTTTCTGAATACCAACTGCTGGAAACTGCAGGGACAGAGTGTTCTTGCGCTCCAATCCTGCTTGCCGGTTTCCCACCATGGCACCTGGTTGGCCACTGCAAGAACAGAGTGCTGGACTAGACGGGGCTCCTTCGGCCTGATCCAGGAGGTTCTCCCGGTGTTCTTATGCAAAAGAGGTCGGGCGCAGAACACTCTTCCTGCTGTGCCTGCAGCCAAGGTTGCTTGGAGACACATCTCCCAAGGCTGGGAGCCCAGACCATGGGTGATGCTTTGAGGACCGTTCCACCCTTGGGCTTGGGGGACCTGGCCCAGGCGCTTCTATTAATGTTGCCAATGCATTCCGGATCAAAAAAGAACATCCGTTCCGTGTGATGTCATACTGTCTCCCTGCTGATTGGATGCGGCTTGGCAAAGTGCATTTGTGAGGTCAAGAGCGGTGGGAGAATGCGGTGATAGGAGTAGCATCTGGAGCCAAGAGGAGGATGAGATGGCTGCTCCTGCTACTCCAGATCCTTGCCACTGTCTGGCCCAGCTGTGCCATAGTTGATACTTGCGAGTAAGTGACGGGAACAGACAAGAGTCCAGCAGGAAGCTTAATGCTTCTTCGTTTAGTGCCTAGTTAAACAATGGAACTCTCCCCCACAGGAGGCAGAGATGGCCACCAACTTGGGTGGCTTTCAAATTCCTGGAAGAGAGGACTATTCGTGGCTATTAGGAAGGTTCTGCTCTGCCTCCAGTGCTGGAGGAAGCAAGACTTCTGAATACTAGATGCTGGAAACTGCAGGTGTGGAGAGGGCTCCATGTGCCTGGGTCCTGCTTTATATCCCGCCCTCCCCAGCCAAAGCCGGGCTCAGAGTGGCTAACAACAGTAAAGTAATACAACATTCTAAAATCAATTCATTCTCGGTAGTGGCGCCCTCCCTGTGGAATGCCCTCCCACCAGATGTCAAAGAGAACAACAACTACCAGACTTTTAGAAGACATCTGAAGGCAGCCCTGTTCAGGGATGCTTTTAATGTTTGATGTATCATAGTATTTTAATATTCTTTTGGAAGCCGCCCAGAGTGGCTGGGGAGGCCCAGCCAGATGGGCGGGGTATAAATAATAAATTATTATTATTATTATTATTATTACTAAAATCACTTCAAATCAAATCAATGGCAACCGTTGGGCTAGAGCTCTGTGAGGATCACCAAAGGAGGGGGTCAGGCTGCGCCTTGGCCAAAGGCCTGGTGGAACAGCTCTGTCTTTCAGGCAGAAAGATGTCAAGTCCCACAGGGCCCTAGTCTCTTGGGACAGAGCATTCCACCAGATCGGGGCCACGGCCGAAAAAGCCCTGGCTCTGGTTGAGGCCAGCCTAACCTCTCTGTGGCCTGGGACCTCCAAGATGTTTTTGTTTCAAGACCATAAGTTCCTCCATGGGACATACCAGGAGAGGCGGTCCCGTAGGTACGAGGGTCCTAGGCCATATAGAGCTTTAAAGGTTAAAAGCAGCACCTTAAATCTGATCCTGTACACCACCGGGCGCCAGTGCAGCTGGTATAGCACCGGGTGAATGTGATCCCGCAGCGAGGACCCCGTAAGGAGTCTCGCCGTGGCATTCTGCACCCGCTGGAGTTTCTGCGTCCTTCTCAAGGGCAGCCCCACGTAGAGTACATCCCCACTTTGAGGATGAATGTAGATGGGCGAGCACTAACAAAGTTCAAGACCTGCATGGACCCAAAGGTTCATTGATTAAGGAAGAACAGTGTCTAAGGACGGTAGGGAGCAATTTGGGCGGGAACATGAGCCATGCCATTTTCTCTAGTGAAAACATTAGCTGGCACCAGGCAAGATGTTTATTGCATTGATGCATCTTTGATCCAATGAGCTCTAGGTGGTGCACATGGTTCGCCACCTCGGTCCTCATTTATCCCCCACAACAGCCCCCTAGGTTAGGCTGAGAGCGAGTGTCTGGCCCGCAAGGTCACTACCACAAGTGAGCTTCATGGCTGAGAGGAGATTTAAACCCTGCTCTTGCCCCAGTCTGACGCTCTAACCATTGCACCACACTGCCTCTCGATGTGCAGAACGGACCACTGGGAGCGAGGAAGCACTGACCACCACCTCTCTTTCCAGAGTCTGCGGAAGGCGCCCCTTGGTGCCAGGCCATGGTGGCGGCACAGGGCGGACTATGGGTGGGGCCGACGCCCTGCCGGGGGCCTGGCCCTGGATCGTCAGCTTGCAGCTGCCAACGTTGACGGGGCACAAGCACACCTGCGGAGGCGCCCTCATCTCTGCCCGGTGGGTCCTCACAGCCGCCCACTGCTTTGGAAGCAAAAAGTAAGCAGGAGCCAAAGTGGTTGGGGATGGATGAGGCGAAGGAAGATGCCCCCCCCCCCATGACTGGCCATATGCCCTGACCACTGGGAACCAGGCCATGTAGGGGGCAATGGGGAAAACAGGGGGGCGGGTCCCCAAGTATAAGGAACAAAAAACACAAAGCCACAGGGGATACAATGGAAATGATCATTGAAACGTGAATACAGTGGTACCTCGGTTCTTGAACGTAATACATTCTGGAAGACCGTTCGGCTTCCGAAACATTTGAAAACCGAGACACGGCTTCCCATTGGTTGTAAGTGCTCCTTGCACTCAGCGGAAGCCACATCGCACATTTGGGTTTCAGTAAAATGTTCAAAAACGGAAGCATTTACTTTTGGGTTTTCGGTGTTCAGCTTCTGAAACATTCGATAACGGAGGCTTTCGGGAACTGAGGTACCACTGTATATATAACTGTATATGTAATTGTGACTTCTGAAACGAAGGTTGGACTAGGATGACCCTACAATACAATTCTACGATTCTACGATTAATCAGTATACCTGCATACAATTTAGTATTACAAAATATCCAAGCTGTGTCCACTGAATATCAAACGAGTAAGTTCTCCATGCCTAAAAGGCTGGTTACAAAGCAATGCCTTTCTGCCTGCTGCCTGAATATATATAATGATGGTTCCAGGCGAGCCTCCCTGGGGAGTGCATTGCACAAAAGGGGAACCACCACTGAAAAGGCCCTATTCTCCTGTTGCCAGCCTCTGGACCTCCTGGGTCCAGGTCAGTTCGTAAGGGGAGAGGCAGTTCTTGGGGTACTGGAATCCTCAGCTGTGCTCAGCTTCACAGCTTCTTCTGCTCTCCAGGAGCCTTCCGCACTGGCGCGCAGTGATCGGTGCTTCAAAGCTCTCCATCCTTGGCTCGGAGGTCCACGTGCGCTACATCAAGCAAGTGGTGGTGCACGAAGCCTACCAGCCGACCACGCAGGTCAACGACGTGGCGCTGATGGAGCTGGACCAGCCCATCATCTGCAGCGACTACATCCAGCCGGCCTGCATGCCCGACAGCACCGTCAGCGTGGCCGCGCTGTCTTTCTGCTACATCAGTGGCTGGGGACTCAGCAAAGCAAAAGGTGAGAGCCCGGCCGAGGCGGCCTCTCTGCCACACCCGAGTAGACAAAGCAGGTGGAGAAAGGCAGCTGTGAGGTTCCTCTAGGGACCTTGGCTGGCCCCCTTTTACAGCAGGGATAAGGAACGATTTGAGCTTGGGAGCCGTAAGCCCTCCAGGGCAATCTTCCAGGGGGCACATGGCAGTGGTGGGTGGAGCCAGGGGGAAAGTGGCCCAATTGGCAAATGTGAATTTTACCTGTGTTGTTGTTGTTTAGTCATTTAGCCATGTCTGACTCTTCATGCCCCCCTGGACCAGAGCACGCCAGGGACTCCTGTCTTCCACTGCCTCCCGCAGTTTGGTCAAACTCATGCTGGTAGCTTCCAGAACACTGTCCAACCATCTCGTCCTCTGTCCTCCCTTTTCCTTGTGCCCTCCATCTTTCCCAACATCAGGGTCTTTTCCAGGGAGTCTTCTCTTCTCATGAGTCTTGGAGCCTCAGCTTCAGGATCTGTCCTCCCAGTGAGCACTCAGGGCTGATTTCCTTCAGAATGGAGAGGTTTGATCTTCTTGCAGTCCGTGGGACTCTCAAGAGTCTCCTCCAGCACCATAATTCAAAAGCATCAATTCTTCGGCAACCACCCTTCTTTATGGTCCAGCTCTCACTTCCATACATCACTACCTGTGTGCATACACACTACCTGTGTGCAGAAGGCTAATTTCTACACACTCTCTCTCTCTTTCTCAATCTTCCTACCATGCAAGCAAGAGGCACAGTACAAATTCAAGGCCACATCCTGGCCATGTGAAAACACTTGAGGAAGATGCAAAGTAGGGGGCAGTGGGGGAGGCAGGGATGGCCACAAACCTGGGTGGCTTTAAAAGAGGAGCTGACAAATTTAAGGTGGAGGAGAGGGCTATCGGTGCCTACTGGTCCTAATGGCTATGCTCTTGCCTCCACAGTTTGAGGTAGAAGTGTTAAGATCTTCTTAAGTGGCCTGGGGAAGAGGAGTGCCTGGAAAGTGTGGGGTGAGGAGAGGTCCAAAGGCCAGATCAGGAGGGCAGAAGGGTCTCACTTGATCCTGAGCCTGTGGTTTCTCATCCCTGGTTCATATTAGTCATCAGCACTCTCCACGACAAACTGTGAAACCGTATGGAAATCTATACATTAAAGTAATGATACCACCTTTTGCCAACGGTGCCTCCCAGATGTTTTGGACAATGTCTTCCATCGGGTCCTGTTTTCTGTGGCTAATGAGAATAGTTGACCCAAACATCTGGAAGCTGCCTGGATGGTGGAAGTTCTGTTAAACCTTGCTTGGCTGGGTCTGCCCAAATCTCATGGCTTCGCCCAGTTGTTCCCAAATATTTATGGACCACCTTCCCCTTTGTTCCATGAAACTCACCCCTTGTGCTCCCCACCCCATAGAAAGCTTTATTCAGAATCGCCACCTGTACTACCCACAAAGGAAGATAATAGCACAATGAAATCCAAAACAGACACAACGAATTGCATATTTGTTCATGATGGCTCTTGCTCGACCTCCACAGTTGGAGGAAGCGATGCTTCTGAACGCCAGAAGTTTATTCTGATGTTCTGATGGAACCTCCAGGTTCAGAGGCAGTCCAGATTCCTCGGTCCTTAGGTCTATTTGGCTGCTCCAGTAGGCTGTTAACAACACTTTGGAGGTCCCGGGCCTCAAGGAGGCTAGATTGGTCTCAACTAGGGCCAGGGCCTTTTCAGTACTGGCCCCGACTTGGTGGAACGCTGTGTCACAAGAGACCAGGGCCCTGCGGGATTTGACATCTTTCCGCAGGACCTGTAAGATGGAGCTGTTCCGCCTGGCCTTCGGCTTAGACTCACTCTGACCCCTAATATGGGTTTTGGTATATAAATTTTCCCTTGGCTTTTTTGCTGGCCCATGTAGGACCAGCATGGATAGCTTGCTCGGGTGAATATCTGATGTTTCTTCCCTTTATGGTCTACTACTAAAATGAGGCTGCATTTTAAGCTGTATTTTAAGCCGTATTTTAATTAACTGTTTTTTTCTTCTTTTCTCTATTAACGTTTTATTGTAATTTATATTTTGTGTTAGCTGCCCTGAGTCTGGCCCTGGCCGGGGAGGGTAGGGTATAAATAAAAATTTACTATTATTATTATTATTACTACTACAGTCATACCTCGGGTTAAAGTCGCTTCGGGTTAAATCTTTTCAGGTTGTGTCTCGCGGCGACCCAGAAGTAACGGAACGGGTTGCTTCCAGGTTTTGTCACTCGCGCATGTGCAGACGCTCAAAATGTCACGCGCATGCACAGAAGCGGCAAATTGCGACCCACACACACGCAGACGTGGGTTGCGTTCTGCTCAGGATGCGAATGGGGCTCTGGAACGGATCCCGTTCGCATCCAGAGGTACCACTGTATTATTATTATTATTATTATTTCTGATTGCCTCTGTTCAACGCCCCCAAAGTGGCAGTCCAGGCGATGTTGCTCCTTAAGGATCCTGGGGTCAGGTGGGGGCGCTTCCTTTCCTCCGTGGGGCTTCAGTTGTAGCTGAAGTTCCAGCATCAAGCTGTCTAGGAACAGGTCTGGGGGGGACACGCACCACAGACTAAAGAGTTGCTCTTTCCCTGCCAACAGGGGTGGAGGCATCAGACATGATGCAGGAGGCAAAAGTCAATCGCTTTTCCACCCAGACGTGCAACAGCAGCAGCTGGTATAACGGGACCGTAAGAGAGAACAGCCTCTGCGCAGGGTACGAACAAGGAGGCACCGACAGCTGCCAGGTAAGGTGCCAATATCCTTGGCAGCTTCAGATATGTGGAACTGGGTGTCAGATTCGAGGTTGCGTGGCGAGTTCCCGCCACCCCCCAAGAAATAAAGACACAGGACACAAGAATTCAGGTTAATGGGTCAAATTAGGCCACAACTTTATTGATTACAGGAATTGAGTGGTATTGGCCTTAGGCATTGGTCCTATCTACTAACCGCCTAAAAGCCGGAAGGGTTAATCGCCAGTGGGAGGAGTCCTGCTGAGGCACATCAACTAGGACCACCGCGTGGGGGCGTGCCGTGGGCCCACACCTCCTTAGACTTAGGACAAGGCCACGCCCCCCAGAATCCTTTACCAGACTACCCGTGTTTGGGGGGAGGTGATGGCGTTCCTTCCCCCTTCAATTGCATAACAATAGAGCTGTACCCCCATCAATGCCTAACCGCCAATACCGAAGAGTTGTGACGATTTGCTACGAGGTAGGCGAAAACCAAACGGCTGGTGCCAATCTGCCATTGGGGAAAATTCCTAAAAGGCCCCTTGACGGCGACCAACCGTAGTTCATAGCAACGTCAGAGAGCCTAACCTAAATGGGTGGGATGGGAGGGAAAACCGTGTCAGCTGTAGCGAAGGAGAGTAACCCTTCACTACCGTGGGCGGGTTAAATAGCCGAGGCCCCGCCCCTGGACCCAGCTGATTGCCTGCCCCAGGATATGAGATGGACGGGGATTCCCTTGTTATCGCGGGGGAGGGGAGTGAAACGCGCAACCCCACCTCCTTGGCCAGCACGGAAGTGGCTATGCAGGAAACAGCCTTATTCTGAGGATATAGGGGTCCAGCTCCTTTGGCTCACATCATTTGGGGTCATTCAGCCCAGAGGCAAAGTGTTGGGGGGCCGGGGGGGGGCGTGGCCCCATGTGCACATTTCTGAGGGGGTACCCCCACGACAGGGTGGCCACAGCTGTGGGGAGGCAAGCCAAGCTGCACCCAGGCTGGGTCCTCGGGCGCTGGGATGGTGTCTCCTTCTCCCCTTGGCTAGTGCATGCCCTGCCCATGGGCCAACGGAGAGGGAGGGAGGGAGAAGGCACTGCCACCCCCCCCCAGGAGAGGTGAGAGGCTCCACCTGGATGGGAAGGGAGAGGCAAGCAGAAGGGCAGCCGTGTTCTCCAGGGCTCCAGTATGGTGTGGCAGCAGGCAGGCTGGTCCAGTGGGAGGCAGAGGGCGAGGAGTCTGTTGAAGGCAGGCTGCGTTCACCCTCGGCACGGGCCCCACATGCCCCCCAGCGCACGCCCCCCCAGCCAACCAGGCGGGGCAGCCTACACTTAGCCCCCTATCTTGTGTAAAAGTGGCAAAGCACAAGTAGTAAGATCAGAGCCAGTGGTGGTGTAATGGTCAGAGTGCGGGACTAGGACACAGGAGACCAGGGTTCGAATCCTCAGTCAGCCATGGAAAATATACCGTATTTTTTGCTCTATAACACGCACCAGACCATAACACGCACGTAGTTTTTAGAGAAGGAAAACAAGAAAAAAAAATTTTTAAACGAAATAGTGGATATATGATTTTTGTGGTTCATGCTGTGGCCACAGACATGTGATCTGACAGTGAGTTTGGAGTAGCCCAATGCAAAAATCCTGAGGATCCATGTGGATCCATGCTTTGTAACCATGGAGGAGAGAAGGGGAACCATGGATCCTCTGCTCACGACTGCAACAGATTCCCCCCCCCCCGCCACCCGCAGGCATTCGTTCCATAACACGCACAGACATTTCCCCTTACTTTCTAGGAGGAAAAAAGTGAGTGTTATGGTGCAAAAAATACGGTATCTGTGCCTTATGTGTCTATTTAGTGACCACTCCTCTGTTGCGATATCTAAAGGGTTTGGGGAGCCCCCAATATACTTCAGTTTGTCCTTTACAAAAATCACACTCACTTTGGCCACAGACAGGCTGAGATGAGGCCTCCGGAGAGCTGAGCATTGGCCAATGTGGCACTCGCTCCCCACCCACCACCAACAAGGCGAGGCACCCATTTTACACCCCTGACTCACCCATGGGAGACAGTTAGCATCTCTTCACCCCGTGCAGCCCTTCAGCTGCCCAGCGCTTCTGGAAACCCCGCAACGCCCCAGTGGCCACCCCGTTCTTCCCTCCTTTTGAGACAAATGCAATCGGTTGCTCACCCCCCACTTCTTCTGCGTGTCTTGTCGCTTCAGGGAGACAGTGGGAGCCCCCTCATGTGCAAGGAAGAGGCAGCTCAGCCGTTTTGGGTGATTGGAGTCACCAGCTGGGGCCAAGGCTGTGGCAAAGCACACCGGCCTGGAGTCTACACTGCCACACAGCCCTTGTATGCCTGGGTGAAAGGGTGGGTAGGACCCATGCCCCAGCCCCCACCCACCCCAGAGCCTGCCCCTTCGGCACCCCGGAAGCTGAAGACACCTCACGTCACTATCTATTTCCATCCTCCGACAAACCCTTTCCATTGGTCTGAGACCAGCAGCAAGCCCACAGCCTCATCGCAGCCGAAGCCACAAGAGGGGACCACATCCACAAGCACATCTCAACCCTCACCCACTTCTGAAACCAAGCCTGAAACCACATCCCAACCCACGTCTGAAACCAAGCCTGAAACCACATCCCAACCCACGTCTGAAACCAAGCCTGAAACCACATCCCAACCCACGTCTGAAACCAAGCCTGAAACCACATCCCAACCCACGTCTGAAACCAAGCCTGAAACCACATCCCAACCCACGCCCGAAATCAAGCCTGAAACCACATCCCAACCCACGTCTGAAACCAAGCCTGAAACCACATCTCAACCAAAACCCACGCCCGAAACCAAGCCTGAAACCACATCTCAACCCACGTCTGAAACCAAGCCTGAAACCACATCTCAACCAAAACCCACACCAGAAACCAAGCCTGAAACCACAACTCAACCCAAACCCATGACTGAAACCAAACCTGAAACCACAACTCACTCCAAACCCACATCAGAAAGCAAGCCTGAAACCACATCTCAACCAAAACCCACACCCGAAACCAAGCCTGAAACCACATCTCAACCCAAACCCACACCAGAAACCAAGCCTGAAACCACATCTCACCCCAAACCCACACCAGAAACCAAGCCTGAAACCACATCTCAACCCAAACCCACGCCCGAAACCAAGCCTGAAACCACAACTCACTCCAAAACCACATCAGAAACCAAGCCTGAAACCACATCTCAACCCACACCAGAAACCAAGCCTGAAACCACATCTCAACCCAAACCCAAACCCAGAACTCCAACCAAGCCCACAATCACAATTCATTTCAGGCCTGCAACTCAAACCAAGCCTGAAACCCAATCTCATCCCAAACCCACGTCAACACCTCCAACCAAGCCCACAATCACAATTCTGTTGAGGCCTGCAACCCCAACCCAAACCAAGCCTGAAACCCAATCTCAACCCAAACCTACGTCGACACCTCAAACCAAGCCCACAATCACAATTCATTTGAGGCCTGCAACCCCACCCAAACTAAGACCCCCACTTCCACCTCAGGCAAAGCCAGAACACATACCTCAACCTGAGCCAGAGACCCCTCCTCTGCCAATGCCCAAAGTCCCACCTCAGGCTAAGATACCAACCACACCTGAACCAAATATCACAGCCTCACCTCAAAGGAAGCCAGAAACCATAACTCAACCAAAGATCACACCTCCAACAGACCCAGAAATCATACCTCAGCCAAAGCCCACATCCCCTCCTCAAACAGATCCAGATGGCATACCTGCATCTCAGCCACCTCCCAACCCCTCAACTCCACCTCAACCTGAGAACAGCACTACGCCGGAAGTGAAGCCCCCGTCCCTACCTCAAACTGTGTCCAACACCTCACTTGAACCCAATAATGAAACACAACCTGAGATGGAGCTAGATGTATCACCTGAGCATGAGCATGAACATGAGCACAAGCCTGGAGGACCAAATGTGTATGAGTATGAACATGAGCATGAGCATGAACATGAGCATGAGCATGAGCATGAACATGAGCATGAACATAAGCATGAACATGGGACAGGAGAGCCTTATGCATATGAGTACGAGCATGAGTATGAGGCTGGAGGGCCACCTGAGCATGAAACCCCACTGGAACCCACGACGGAAGAGCCATCGGAACCTGTGACAGAAGCCCCATCAACACCCACAACAGAAGCGACATCGAAACCCACAACAGAAGTCCCATCAAAACCTACAACCGAAGCTCCATCAACACCCACAGAAGTCCCATCAAAACCCACAACCGTAGCTCCATCAACACCCACAGAAGCCCCATCAAAACCCACAACCGAAGTTCCATCAACACCCACAGAAGTCCCATCAAAACCCACAATGGAAGCCCCATCAACACCCACAGAAGTCCCATCAAAACCCACAACCGTAGCTCCATCAACACCCACAGAAGCCCCATCAAAACCCACAACCGAAGCTCCATCAACACCCATAGAAGCCCCATCAAAACCCACAACCGAAGCTCCATCAACACCCACAGAAGTCCCATCAAAACCCACAACTGAAGCTCCATCAACACCCACAGAAGCCCCATCAAAACCCACAACTGAAGCTCCATCAACACCCACAGAAGCCCCATCAAAACCCATGACAGAAGCCCCATCAACATCCACAGAAGTCCCATCAAAACCCACAACCGAAGCTCCATCAACACCCACAGAAGTCCCATCAAAACCCACGATGGAAGCCCCATCAACACCCACAGAAGTCCCATCAAAACCCACAACCGAAGCTCCATCAACACCCACAGAAGTCCCATCAAAACCCACAATGGAAGCCCCATCAACACCCACAGAAGTCCCATCAAAACCCACAACCGTAGCTCCATCAACACCCACAGAAGCCCCATCAAAACCCACAACCGAAGCTCCATCAACACCCATAGAAGCCCCATCAAAACCCACGACCGAAGCCCCATCAACACCCACAGAAGTCCCATCAAAACCCACGACCGAAGCCCCATCAACACCCACAGAAGTCCCATCAAAACCCACGACCGAAGCCCCATCAACACCCACAGAAGTCCCAACAAAACCCACAACCGAAGCCCCATCAAAACCCACAGAAGTCCCATCAAAACTCACAACCGAAGCTCCATCAACACCCACAGAAGCCCCATCAAAACCCACGACCGAAGCCCCATCAACACCCACAGAAGTCCCATCAAAACCCACGACCGAAGCCCCATCAACACCCACAGAAGTCCCAACAAAACCCACAACCGAAGCCCCATCAAAACCCACAGAAGTCCCATCAAAACTCACAACCGAAGCCCCATCAAAACCCATGACAGAAACTCCATCAACAACCACATCCGAAGCTCCATCAACAACCACAGAAGTCCCATCAAAACCCACAACCGAAGCTCCATCAACACCCACAGAAGCCGCATCAAAACCCATGACAGAAGCCCCACCAGAACGCATCACGAAAGCCCCAGCACCTCAGCCCAAGCCAGAAGCCCCAGCTGCCCCCAAGCCCCAGAAAAATACCAATACCACAGTGACCTCTTTCTTCAGACTGCTTCAGAAATTCTTGCATGCTGCCAGGGAGGAGAAGTTGACCGAGCTGGAACTCAAGAAGAAAGGTGCAGATTCTCTCCCGGATTCAGGAGCGGAGAAAAGGAATCCTTGCGCGCAGGCGAAGAACTCCAAAGCGCCCCTGGCACGCGAGTGCCTCACCAAAGTCAGTAGGTCTTAGCAGAGTGACTGCCAAATAGTACCCCAAAGAGGAACTCTTGTGTCAGATTTTGTATTGAATCCAGAAGGAAATAAACTTTTATGTTTGTTACCTGCCTGTGATGCTCGTCTTGCCACACACAACCACCCTCCTGAGGCCAGTTCTGCTCAGCACCACACTCTGGTGCTGTTGGCCACCAGAAAAACTGGCTGCTTGCATTATTCCTCGCTGTATTGTAAACTGTAAGGTGTGTGTGTGTGGGGGGGAATCCTACAATTGCGTGCAAGCAGACAGGATGAAACAGAGGCAGCCACTGGGGTTGTCTTTTACGACCCCACTGGGCACGGTAATCCAGTCAGGGAAAAAGGGAGGCAGACTATGTTTAGGGCACCTTTTCTAGCCCTTCCCCCTTTTGGGGGTGAGCAGAGTGGATCCTAAAAAGGGCTGCTCGGTCATGGATACAGCTGCTGAGCTGCTCAACTGCCTTGTTCCTTGAATCAGAACGACTGAATCTGTATCCACCGCCCATGTGCCGGTTCATGACTAGGGGCTTCCAGATTTCACAATCCTGCCCCCGTTACCATTTGCCCATCGCCATGGGACTTTTGGGGTTTGGGTTGGGTTTTTGGAAGATGCCTGTGTATAAATTTATTTTGTGTGTAGATCAGTACATGCTGACCAACGCAGTGTCTTCGCAGTAGGGCTCTGTTCCGATGGCATGAAGTAGTCATAACAAATCGGTAGATTCTTATCTCCTGCAGTCTTCATCTGCCTTCACAGGCGTTGTAACATACCGCTTGTTATCATCTGCCTGTTCTGCCGTTGAGGACTTCTTGGATCATTCTTTGTCCAGCTCCTTCCCTTTGACCTTACCGCCTTGGGTGACCCTGCTGGGAGTGCGAGATTCCCTACGGCTTCGCTCACAAGGGTCATAGGAACATGCAAGCCCACTCACCACAAGGTGATGATCGAGTGAGTGGGTATCGAATATGGGACACAGGTGGCACTGTGGTCTAAAGCAACGAGCCTCTTGGGCTTGCTGATCAGGTCGGTGGTTCGAATCTCCGTGATGGAGTGAGCTTCCATTGCTCAGTCCCAGCTCCTGCCAGCCTAGCAGTTTGAAAGCACACCAGTGGAAGTAGATAAATAGGTACCACTGTGGCAGGAAGGTAAACGGCATTTCTGAGAGCTCTGGTTTCCGTCACGGTGTTCAGTTGTGCCAGAAACAGTTTAGTCATGCTGGCCACGACCTGGAAAGCTGTCTGTGGAGAAATGCCAGCTCCCTCAGCCTGAAAGCAAGATGAGCGCTGAAACCCCACAGTCGCCTTTGACTGGACATGACCATCCAAGGGTCCTTTCTTTGTCTAATCCTCTTTCAACAGCCACCTACGCTAGTGGCCAAAATTGTGGAAACCTTTTGGGGAAAGTGTATTTCCGAGGTTTGATGGCTCAGAACATCACTTTCTTTCGGAGCAATACCATAAAATTATATATCAACGGAAAGGTAATTTAATGAAGAATGTAGTGCAATAACTTTTATGGATTATTTATTACAACAGCGGTCATAAAGAAGAAATGTGAAGCACATAGAAAAAAACAATATATACACCATGTCAGTTAATATTTAGTTTGGTAACCTTTAGCTTTAATTATGGCCTTACAACACCTTCTCATGGAGTGAACAAAGTTTTTTAGTTCTGCAGCTGTAATAATGTGAAACCAAGATTGAATTATTGCCTCTATTAATTGGGTTTTATTGCTGGGTTGCTTCTAACAGGTTTCTTCAGTCGGCTCCACAGATTTTCAGTTGGGTTAAAGGTTTGGGCTATGTATATTTGGGCATTTACATTTGTATTAATGATGCAAATTCTGCCCACACCTTTTGCTGTCCTACAGCCCCAGATCATAACACTAACTGGGTCTTTCATGGTAGATGTAATGCAAGTGGGATGTAAATCTCCAATTCTTCTCCTAGCGTATTTCATGCCATCACTACCAAGCAAGGAGATTTTGCTCTCATCACTCCAAATAACACTGTCCCAGAGTTCCGCTGTCCAGTTAACATAGGTTTTATCCCAGTTTAATCTTTTCAACCTTTGTCTGAGAGATAACAATGGCTTTTTCCTTGGAATTCCAGCATTTAGACCATATTCCTCTAGTCTGCGCCGAACAGTCCTTGCACTCAACTTCACATTACACTGCACCGTGTCATCTTGTGTATACCCAGATGATTTTCTTCTGTCACGTAGGCACAGTATCTCAATTCTTCCATCATCACTTGTTGTGCATCTTTCCCTGGCTTTACTAGTCTGATTTTGTAGTGACTGAATCTCCTTATACCTCTTCAAAAATTTAGAAATGCCACCTTTGGTTACGTTTCCACCAATTTTTCTTCTAATTTCTTCATAACTGTACTTCACATAACTTCACACTGGCAAATGTCCTCCTCTCAGCTCCAGTATATAACATCAATAGCTGCATCCTACTGTGACCTGATTGGATCATTGCCAAAACAAGATGACTGATTGGTTCTCTAAACACTTGTGCTCATTGATTACATTTAAATGAAGAAAAGCTACCGCATTATCAACCTAAGCAAGTTGTGCTTCCTTTTTCTGGTTATTTGGCTATAACTTTTGATAGAATACAGATAATTGAACATTACATTCTTCATGAAATGATCTTTCCATTGATATAGAATTTTACGGTATTACTCCAAAAGAAAGTGGTGTTATGAGCCATCAAACCTCAAAAATACATGTTTTCCAAAAGGTTCCCACATTTTTGGCTGCTAGTGTGGGCTGGTGGCCATCCCTGCCTCCTGAGGTCTGATGTAGCCACGGGGCTCTTCTCGCTTACGCCAACCTGACTTCCTTTGCTTCCTTGGGGAGAATGCAAGAAAACGGGTGTCCAACAGGTTTATTGGGATCGACTGGTCAATCCTCTGGAGATTTTGGTAGATCGCTGGCTCCTCCATCCGGCCCCTCCCCGTGTCCTGTAGATTGCTAGAACGGAAGTGATGCTGTCTCCTTAGCGATTGACCCCTGAGCGCCTTTTTTCATTCATTAGACCTGAACCCCCCCCCCCAAAAAGGACGTTCCTCCCTTAAAAAAAGCTCAATAACTTTGACCTGAACCTCCCCCACCCCCACGGGTAGATCACTGCCAGATTTTAATCATGTGAGTAGATCGCGGTCTCTTAGAAGTTGGACGTCCCTGCAAAAAAAGGTCTCCAAACTCTGCCGCAAGTCCTTCAAATATTTATTTCTGAAGGCAGACGCCATCCACAATAGCTCATGGCTGAAGATCCCCAAGATGTGGGGTGGGGGGGATCCGTGAGCCCAACTCCCACCAAACCATATATTCCCCCCACCTCCCCAGCATTCTTAAGGGGAGGGAGCTGCTATGGGTTCTCTGCCTGGTCACCCACACCACAAGGATCCAGAGGAGCAGAGCTGATCTCCGTCAGGTTGCCTCCCTCAGGGAGGGAGGGCCGGCGCCTCTGTGCAGGGACCACTGCTCCCCACCCCCAAGTCCCTGCCAAACTGGGCGCCTCTAGCTACTCGAGAAAGCGGAACTAGGCCACCCCATTCCCTGGCCTCAGGTCGACGGGGGGTTTTCTTCTGGGCTGTTCTCCTCTTTGTCAGTCGAGTCCTCCCCCTTCTTCTCCAGCTCGAAATTCTGAAAGGAGACAAGAGAAGAGAAAGTTGGAACAGCAAGACATCAGAGAAAAAGCCTAGTTCACCTCTTGGGGGGGGGGCCTCCGGCATGGAATCTTTCCTTCCAAGTCCTTCTCAGTTCCAACAGCCACTACAGGCAGCGGCAACTGAGGCTTCCGCTGCACCAGTTTGCATCTGCCTATCTGAGTTTGTCCATAAAGAAGGCTGATCGCTGAAGAATGGATGCTTTTGAATTGTGGTGCTGGAGGAGACTCTTGAGAATGTAAGAAGATCAAACCTCTCCATTCTGAAGGAAATCAGCCCTGAGTGCTCACTGGAAGGACAGATCCTGAAGCTGAGGCTCCAAGACTTTGGTCACCTCATGAGAAGAGAAGACTCCCTGGAGAAGACCCTGATGTTGGGAAAGATGGAGGGCACAAGGAGAAGGGGACGACAGAGGACGAGATGAGTGGACAGTGTTCTCGAAGCTACAAACATGAGTTTGACCAAACTGCGGGAGGCAGTGGAAGACAGGAGTGCCTGACGTGCTCTGGTCCAGGGGGTCACGAAGAGTCAGACACAACTGAACAACTAAACAACAATGTGAGTTTGAGATTGTTTTCACTGTATTTAAATTACTGTTCTTGTATTAATTTTTTTGCAAAGTGCCATTTGAACACAGGGCATACACTATTAAGTACGACTACTACCCGTCCCAGTAAGGAGGCAGCCACTGTTGCCATCACCCTGTTCCTCCTGCCACAGCACCTGGCTTTTCTGTTGGAGAAGAAACAAGGGCCCTGCTGTTCTGGCTATTTTCTATTGCTCGATCCCTGACAGCAGCTGCTCTCACCTGCAGCCAGAAGCGAGAGTAGCAGGGAAGAGCAGGTATGGCCACAGAGGAAAAGGAAAACAACTGGAGCCTGTAGCTGTTGAAAGCGGAAGTGGGGCAGGGGTGGGACTGGCAGCTGGGCCCATGAGCCAAGGCGAGAGGTGGAAAGGGGCTCTTCAGCCGCAGCCAGCTGTAGTGGCTGTCAAAACCAGAGGTCACTACAGGCTCGTGGGGGCTTCAAAGCAGTTCAATTACCGTATTTTTCACTCTATAAGACACACCTTCCCCTCCTAAAAAGGGAAAATGTCTGTGCGTCTTATGGAGCGAATGCAGGCGGGAGGCTCTGCTCAGTGCTTCCTTTAAAGAGCCGCTGCCCTTCTCCCTCCTCGGGGAAAAGCCCCCAAGAGCCGCACACATGCTCCGCGTGCTCTTTAAAGGGAGAGCGGCTCTTGGGGGAGCCTTCCTCCCACTGCCCAGGAGAGGCTGTGCGTGGCTATCCCATAAGCCAGGACAGCAAGCTGGATCGCTGCGCAGCGATCCCGCTTGCTGCCTTGGCTTCTGCCTTAGCCACGTAAAGCCTCTTGAGGGCAGGGGGGGCCTTCATCCTGCTGCCCTGAAGAGGCTTCGCGCGGCTATCCCAGAAGCCAGAACAGCAAGAGGCCATCCCAGAAGCCAGATCCCTCTTGCAGTTCTGGCTTCTGGGATTCAGAATATTTTTTTTCTTGTTTTCCTCCTCCAAAAACTAGGTGCGTCTTATGGTCTGGTGCATCTTATAGAGCGGAAAATACGGTAAAAGGAAGTTCAGTTGCTGTGATCCCTGCATTGCAGGGGTTTACTCTAGATGACCACCCTGGGTCCCTTCCAACTCTGTAAAGTGCTGGGTTCTATGCTCTTCCAAAGGAATGTGGCGCGAGTCTCCAAGGGCTTGGGTGCCTCACAAGGACAGGGTGTGGGAACACACTGGGGAGATTTGCTCTTACTTCCAGTTCCTTCAAGACTTCATCCATAAAGTCTTCTGAATTCTGTTTGTAGGCCACAGCCAGCTTGATGGCATCGTTGAAGACCTGGTGGGAGAAGAAGGGAGACCACTGAAAAGGTAAGAAGGTGGGCTCTGGGTTTCTCCCACCCCTTTTCCCACCGGAGGAAAGCCGATTCCACCACTCATCAGCTCCTCCCCCCAGGAAGACTGCCAGCCCCCGGTCCTGCCTCCCTCCCAGGCGAAAGCTCTCTCTTACCTTCACCACATTGGTGCCATCTGCAGCAGACACAAAATAGAAGGGTAGGTTGAACTTCCGCGGAAAACTGAAGCCTTTCTGAGTCACCTTCATGTCGGCTGGAGGAGCAAAAAAGGAGGATCATTGCTCAAGTAGCCATTGTGGGGAAGGCACACTACCTAGGTACCGCCCGCGTGATCATTTAAAAAAAGCAAGGCATGCAAGTTTAATAAAGCGATCATCTTTCTCCCTGTTATTGCTATTGTTTAAAATACAAAGTCTAGTACAATGATGTTGCAAAACTGCTCCATGAATAGGGGGCAGGAAGGAAGGTGGTTGACGCTAGCCACTCAGTGCTGTGCCCAACCAGCTTCTGCAGAACTACCTTCCTCCACTGGCTTCGACCCAGGAGAGAAAGCAGATTATTTCCTTTACTGCATTCGGAAAAGAACTGGCTTTCTAGTAGCGGAACGGTGGGAGCTGGTCAACTCGGGCAAATGGGGCAGTGCCCTGCCAACCAGTCCGCCCTCAGCCAGCCGCCTGTCAAGGATTCTGAAGTCCAGAGGCCGAGCGCCAAGCTGAAAACCAACATGTTAAATTGGCCTGACACTCCTGTACACTCTTTTTGGCCCCCCCCCATCTTTGATATGAGCGATTTCTCTGTTACCCTCTTTAAGTGTGTGCTGCAGGGGAGCACGGCAGGGCCTTTGCAGTGGTGGCACCCCAGGCGCAATAGCCTCTCTTGCTGCAAGATTGTCACAAGAGCGCCTGGACTAAAATTGTCTATCAAAAACTTCACTCTTGTGGTTTATCACCACAACAGCTACTCACTTTGGGTTTTAGTAAAGCAAACAGTCTAATTTGTCAGCGCCCATGATATTGAGTGTCAGAACAACTTGGCCACAATAAGGAAATTCTGCCCGTGGGAAGAGTATTTTCCACCTTCCCATTTCGACTCTCTGGCTCTCTATCTGCATAACCTAGTGATTTTAAAATACAGATGCGCTTTTGCTCTCGCAACATTGAATGTACTGCCCTCGGCTATACTTGAGGGACGATTCCAACAGATTCCTCACAAAAAACGCTTCTGTCCCTGTGGAGATGGCAGTACCGATTCGGTGGCACATGCCCTCCTGGCTTGCACTCTTTATAAAGGCTTGAGGAATGAGGTTATCACCCCTTTTTTATTGTCCATTCCGGGTCGCTCAGCCACTGCCACAGCATCCTTTCTCTTAGCAGATCAAGAGAAGCAGGCGACAGCAAATGTTGCAAGGTTTTTATCTGGGGCAGTTGGAATAAGATCCACTATTTGACCATTGATTCAAAACCCTAAAATGTATTTTATATAATTGACTTTTTATTTCTTTTCTCTGTATATCGTGTTGTTGTTTAACTGCTCTGGCCGATGGCTGACGCAAATAAAGATTCATTCATTCATTCAATAGCCCTCCCTTAGGAAAGCGTGCCTGGCCACCACACGGTACGCCTTGTGGCAGCAAGCAGGGATTTCTGCTTGTCTTTGCTATGCGGGAAGCGAAGGGATTCTCCGACCACTGAACTCATCCTGCTCCCCAACAGATGCGCTTAATTCACTTGGTTGCTGGAGCTTGTGAGCTCTGCTTTTACAACTACAGGCCAGCACATATCTGGTCTCTCCCTCAGTGATCCTCCAGAGCTTTGAGGAGACCCACCGTCGATTTTGTTGGCAACCACAATGCAAGGGATCTGGGGGCGGAACTCCCGCAGCTCTTTGTACCAACTGCTCAGGTTCTTGTAGGTGACCTTTCTCTGGACGTCAAAGACCTGGCAAGAGAGAGGGGAAGAGCCCATTGCAGACACAGGTGGCACTCTGGCCTGAAATAGTCAAGAATCCAGTCCAAACCCCGGCAACGTAGGAATCACAGCTAAAGAATCCATTAAAGATGGCTATCCAACTTCTGCTTAAAAACCTCCAAGGGAGGAGAGTCCACCACCTTCCTAGGAAGCTCGTTCCACCATTGAATGACTCTTACAGCCAAAAAGTTTTTGGTGTTTCGCAACTTTGACCTGTTGCAGGACCTTAGCCAGACCTTAGCAGAGCATACGCAACATTCCAGAAAGCAATCAGTTGCAGGCAGGATGGGCGAAGCAGTAACAAAATGCTGCTACCAGTAACTTGTTTACTTAGAGGTCTTTATTATTTACAGCAGACTTCAAGTTACTATGTACATGAACAGAACAGATATGGATCTTAACTAGCTCTCTCTTAACAAACGCCAAACGACTCCACACTGACCAACAACCTTTCCAGTCGGTTAGGTCATAAGTCATCATGCCTGTGTGAGACCTCAACCAACAGTAGAGCTGTATCTAAGGTCTCATATCTCCAGGCGGAATTACTCCTCTGCTCAGTACCCTTGGCTTTCGGCCAACTCTTAATTGACTTTGTGTGAAGCTGCACACAGAAGAAAAATCTCAACACCCCCTCACAGCTCACACATAGCAATTAACTTCTGAGCATTTCATCCAACTTTGCAAATCCAAACATTCACATATTTGCTTGTTTTTTACAAACAACCATGGTTTCGTCAAGCTGTCAGCAATGTTTGACGTCCCCAAAAGTTTGATCTAATTATGGAATCACAGAGTTAGAAGGGACCCTGAGGATCATCTTGTCCAATTTCCTGCAATGCAGAAATATACACCTGCCCCATACAGGGATCGAATCGACCTAATGTTTAGTTGGAATCTTCCTTCTTGCAATTTGAAGCCACTGGTTTGGGTCCTCGCCACAGGAGCAGCAGAAGAGACAGTAGGACCCAAACCAGTAACTTGAGGGGCTGGTTGGGGGGCGGGGGTGGCAGAATTGCAGGGTCCAAATGCCTCCAGGGAAAAGCATGCTCTGCGGAAGCTAGCAGGAACGCCAAAGGCCTCCCGTCTTAAATGAGGTCGTACTCTGCAGGATGCAAAGAGTGATCCCCTGCCCCACAGCTGACCAAGACAAACCACAGTGCAACAGACCCACAGCTGGGGCAACAGATGCCCTCTCCCAGCAACTGAGCTCTTGGGAGCTCCTTATTTACTCTATTTGTATTTCACTCTTCCCTCCCAAAGGAGCCCACGTTGGCAAACTGATTTTACTAAAGTATGGTTTCATGTTTTTATATTCTTGTAATCCACTGTGACATATTTATATGAAACAGCGGTATATAAATATTTTATATAAATAAAATAAAAACACCAGTGATAAACACGTAAAAATATATGAAAACACTTTAAAACAATCACAGTCTCCCATCCAATGGTTTTGGGATTGCCATCAAACACATGGGTAAACGGGAATGTTTAAAAATTCTTCCCATGTGTCAATATTACAGGAGGCAACCTCACCAGGGAGCCGTGGTTCCCAACACGGGGCACACGCCACACAGAGGGGCAATTAAATTTTTAAGGGGGACAATTCGAGAACGAGCCATTAACAGTGAATGGCCTTTTAGGCTTCCTCCACGTGAATATGAGTTTGCTTTTTGAATAACAAGAATTATACGTCATTGGGGGGGGGGGCAGAATTTTAGAGATGCTTAAGGGACGCAGGTGGCGCTGTGGGCTAAACCACAGAGCCTAGGACTTGCCAATCAGAAGGTCAGCGGTTCAAATCCCCGCGACGGGGTGAGCTCCCGTTGCTCAGTCCCTGCTCCTGCCAACCTGGAAGTTTGAAAGCACATCAAAGTGCAAGTAGATAAATAGGTACCGCTCCGGCGGGAAAGTAAACAGCATTTCCGTGCGCTGCTCTGGTTCACCAGAAGCAGCTTAGTCATGCTGGTCACATGACACGGAAGCTGTACGCCAGCTCCCTTGGCCAGTAAAGCGAGATGAGCGCCACAACCCCAGAGTCAGTCATGACTGGACCTAATGGTCAGGGGTCCCTTTACCTTTACCTTTTAAGTGGGGCATAGCCAAAAAAAGGTTGGAAACCACTGCTGGGGAGGAAATTGCACCCATGGAAGGCTCTGACACGGAAAGGGCTGATAAGCCCACCTCCAGAGTCAAAGGTTTCTTCAGATACCACTTTCCCGTTTCCGAAACGGGAGTCCGTTCAACTCCTGGAACTGTTTGAAAACTTCCTGCACTTAATTGGAAGCCGCTTCGGACGTTCGGATTCCAAAAAACGTTTGCAAACTGAGACACTCACTTCCGGGTTTGCGGCGCCCGGGAGCAAATTTGTTCGGTACCACTGTACCTTTTTATAACGGCAGCCAAGATTTTTTCCCCTTGGACGTGCAAAATTCTGCACAGGATTTCCTACTGTAGAATCCCGGCTCTGCAGAATACTCACATCCCATAACACGAGTCGCAAGCAGGGGGAAAGATGCAGCTCCGTGGGAGAGCTTGGTGAAGCACACACAGTACAGCCCAAGCCAAAGCCTCACCCGAGCTTCTCAAAGCCACACCAGGCTTCCCTGCTTCCAGCCTGCCACCCCTGGTGCCCCCCCTGCAGCCCCCGCCCAAAAGGCAGCCCACCCACTCACCATGATGCAGGCGTGAGCCTTGTAATAGTAGGAGGCATGCATGCTCTGGAAGCGCTCCTGCCCCGCCGTGTCCCAGAAGTCTGAAAAGCAGGAATGGCCCATGGCTGCATTAACCATAGCGGGGAAGAAAGCTCCACTTCTAGCTTACCCAGGGGTTTAGAAAGTTGATGCAGGGTTTAATCTGCTCCCAGCCTATCTTAACTTCTAAAGTTATTGCTGAGGTTGCTTCGTGATAATTCTATCGCTTTACGTTTCTTGGAAACCGGAAATCCCTCTGAGGTTTTCTGATGATCAAAGTGGTGTGCAAATGAATAAATAAAGGAATAAATCTCTAGATCAGCGGTTCTCAACCTGTGGGTCCCCAGATGTTGTTGGGCTACAACTCCCATCATCCCTGAGCTCTGGCCTTGCCAGCTAGGGGTGATGGGAGTTGTAGTTTAACAACATCTGGGGACCCATAGGCTGAGAAAGGCTGCTCTAGATACAAGCACACTCTGGTCAGAGAATGCTTCTTGAGAGATTAGCAGGTGAAGGAGGATGTAGAAGCTCTTCCTCCATCGCCTAGGGCAACAGGAAAACAGATCCTGTCTGTGATCTGCCTGACTTATATTTTCCTGGCCCCAGCTAGCCCCCCCCCCCCGGTAGCCCACTACTGGGTGGGGTGGGGGTGGGGAAAAGGAGGAGGCAAAGAAAATTTAATATCTTACTGAACTTCTGTATTTACTCCCTGGTGAAGAGCCTGAGTAAACCAAAACTCACTGGGTGTGAAACTTTTTCTCTGACCTGCTTTGCTTTCTGTGCTCCCCCCCCCAAAAAAAAAACTTGCTCAGGGTTTCCTCCTCTTATTATGTATTTCATACAAAATTATGCACTGCTTGATTATAAAACAAACCTCAAAGTGGCTTGCAAAAAACTTATGAACAAGAGAAGTTAAGGATAATTTGAGACTTTTGAAAAATGAAAATAACAATAGGCTAAAAACATATTAAAACTTGCATCAACTTTCTAAATACCTGGGTTTTTAACATCTATATGAAGCCGCTGGGAGAGATCATCTGGGGGTTTGGTCTGGGTGTTCATCGGTATGCAGACGATACCCAGCTCTACCTCTCTTTCAAATCAGAACCAGTGAAGGCAGTGAAGGTCCTGTGTGAGTGCCTGGAGGCAGTTGGAGGATGGATGGCGGCTAACAGATTGAGGTTGAATCCTGACAAGACAGAAGTACTGTTTTGGGGAGATAGGGGGCGGGCAGGTGTGGGGGGCTCCCTGGTCCTCAATGAGGCAACTGTGCCCCTGAAGGACCAGGTGCGCAGCCTGGGAGTCATTTTGGACTCACAGCTGTCCATGGAGGCACAGGTCAAATCTGTGTCCAGGGCAGCTGTTTACCAGCTCCATCTGGTACGCAGGATGAGACCCTCCCTGCCCACAGACTGACTCACCAAAGTGGGGCGTGCTCTGGTTATCTCCCTCTTGGACTACTGCAATGCGCTCTATGTGGGGCTACCTTTGAAGCTGACCCGGAAACTACAACTAATCCAGAATGTGGCAGCTAGACTGGTGACTGGGAGTGGCCGCCAAGACCATATAACACTGGTCCTGAAAGACCTACATTAGCTCCTAGTACGTTTCTGAGCACAATTCAAAGGGTTGGTGCTGACCTTGAAAACACTAAATGGCCTCAGCCCAGTATACCTGAAGGAGCGTCTCCACCCCAATTGTTTTTCCCGGACACCAAGGTCCAGCTCCGAGGGCCTTCTGACAGTTCCCTCCCTGAGAGAAGTGAGATTACAGGGAACCAGGCAGAGGGCCTTCTCAGTGGTGGCACCTGCCCTGTGGAACGCCCTCCCACCAGATGTCAAAGGAATAAACAACTACCTGACATTTAGAAGACATCTGAAGGCAGCCCTGTTCAGGGAAGTTTTTTAATGACTGATGTTTTAACGTATTTTTAATCTTTTGTTGGAAGCCGCCCAGAGTGACTGGGGAAACCCAGCCAGATGGGCAGGGTATAAGTAATAAATTATTATTATATTATTATTATTATGCTAAATACATAATAAATGAGCCACCACAGCTGCTAGAGGACCATGAACATTTGTGTCCCAAGCTTTTTAGACTTGTCTAAACGTGGGTGGCGCTGTGGGTTAAACCACAGAGCCTAGGACTTGCTGATCAGAAGGTCGGCGGTTCAAATCCCTGTGACGGGGTGAGCTCCCGTTGCTCGGTCCTAGCTCCTGCCCACCTAGCAGTTCGGAAGCACGTCGAAGTGCAAGTAGATAAATAGGTACCACTCTGGTGGGAAGGTAAACGGCATTTCCGTGCGCTGCTCTGGTTCGCCAGAAGCGGCTTAGTCATGCTGGCCACATGACCCGGAAGCTGTACGCCAGCTCCCTCAGCCAATAAAGCGAGATGAGCGCTGCAACCCCAGAGTCGGCCACGACTGGACCTAATGGTCAGGGGTCCCTTTACCTTTACCCATGTACAAATCCCAAGGGGCATACTGGTTGCCACATGTCATTTTTTCCCCCAGCTCTCCTACTACCCCACTAAATTTTGCATGAATCCACTAGGTGGTTTCCTGATCTGAAAGGGGCAAGATGCAAGCAACTTCCCCCAGAGCTGGTGCCACTCCGAAAGGGAGTGGAAGAGACCCCAGTTCCCAAGTCCCACGGGTCCCAAAGATGCCCTGCCCAGCAAGGCTCTCACCCACGAGGATCGTCTTGCCATCCACGGTGGCTGTATGCTTGTAGAGTGTCAGGGCAAAGGTGGAGAGCTGTTGAGGCTTGCTGTGGGTGCGGGTGCGAGTCAAGGCGCCTTCCAAGCGATGACACCGCTTTTTTAATCTAACCGCGGGCACACCAGAGTAACTTGATATCAGACGGCCATCATTTCACCATTAAGCAATGGATGCAGCAGTCAGCTGCATTCCAGGACACCTCCCTGCCCTTTTATTGCTTATTTATTTTATTTATCTACCGCTCTACACCAAAAGATTTCAGGGCAGTTCACAGAATAAATACAGGATAAAAGAATATTAATCAGAATATTAATATTAATTGGCTGTAGAATATTAATCAGCCAAAGGCCTGGTTGAAGAAAAATATTATAAGTAAAATGACTATTAGATAAAACAAAATAAAAAAATTTTTTCCTTCCAGTAGCACCTAAAAGACCAACTAAGTTAGTTCTTGTTATGAGCTTTCATGTGCATGCACACTTCTTCAGATACATGTGTATCTGAAGAAGTGTGCATGCACACGAAAGCTCATACCAAGAACTAACTTAGTTGGTCTTTAAGGTGCTACTGGAAGGAAAAAAAAAATTATTTTGTTTTGACTATGGCAGACCAACACGGCTACCTATCTGTAACTGGGACTATTAGATATTTAAACCATTTCCGCTCCCTATCCAAGAAAAGTGTCCCCCCCCAAAACACCTAATACTTCATTAATTAATATAAGAGTTTACATTATACACCTATTGCTCAGGCGAGGGGGTTCTGCATGGTGCATATATGTGTGTGTGGGGGGGGGTGTGTGTATACAGTATGCAAAAACAGATAAGCTGCAGACAGAATTGTAGAAGGGACCCTGGGGGTCATCAAGTCCAACCCTCTACAATGCAGGAATTACGCAGCTCTCCCATATGGGGATCAAGCCTGCAACCTTGGCATTATCAGCATCGCGTTCTAACCCAGGCTTTCCCAAACTTGGGTCTCCAGCTGTTTTGGGACTACAATTCCATTCCCATCCTCCCTGACAACTGGTCCTGCTAGCAAAGGATGATGGGAGTTGTAGTCCATAAACCAGCTGGAGGCCCAAGTATGGAAACTGCTCTAACCATAGAATCATAGAATCATAGAGTTGGAAGAGACCACAAGGGCCATCGAGTCCAATCCCCTGCCAAGCAGGAAACCAGTAAGAGCCGTTGCCGTGAGTGCAAGGGAGTTTTAATCTCAAACAAGCAAAGGAATTAAATGTCGCTGACACCCCACCCCCTTTCTGGGCTGCAGCTTGTGTAAGTTTGCAAGATCTCAAAGGATACAACCCATCGAGAAGGAAGCGTTCCATTAACCTGAAAGAGAAGGAAGCAGAAACCTCGTGAGGAACGGGCCCGTTCAGAAAAATCACAGAGGTGTAAAGATAAAAGGGCTTTTTTGGCCAGACTCTGCATCCTCCATTCTGAGCTGAGTCAGAGAATAAGGACTCTGTGGCTACTTGCCACAATGCCTATGCTCTACCTCTGGGGCCAATGGGAATTGTAGTCCAATACCAGTGCTGGATTTACGTATAAGCTAAACAAGCTATAGCTTAGGGCCCCTCTCTCTTGGGAAGCCCCCAAAAAATTAAAGGGAAAAAACCTAGATGTACACTTCCAAAACAGAAGATGAAAAACCAATAAAATAAAACCTACATGTAGCAAGTGTTTTGTGTTGTGTAGGCTCCTATGAAGCAAGTAATGGGCTCCGCTTGCTAGCCTGCTCCCTAAAATATCACTGGTTTAATATACTTCTTCTTAATTGTACAGTGGTGCCTCGCAAGACGAAAAGAATCCGTTCCGCGAGTCTCTTTGTCTGGCAGTTTTTTCGTCTTGCAAAGCAAGCCCATTGACACCTTAGCGGATTAGCGCTATTAGCGGTTTAGCGGCTTATCAGCTTAGCGGATAAGTGGCTTAGCGGCTTAGAAAAAGGGGGGGGGGAGGAAAAAAAATTGGCAGGAACTCGCAAGACATTTTCGTCTTGCGAAGGAAGCCCATAGGAAATTCGTTTTGCGAAGCACCTCCAAAACGGAAAACCCTTTCGTCTCGTGGGTTTTTCGTCTTGCAAGGCATTCGTCTTGTGGGGCACCACTGTATTTCACTATTAATATACAGTGGTACCTCTGGATACGCACACCTCTAGTTATGTATCCTTCAGGATGCGAATGCAGCAAACCCAGAAGTATTTTTCCGGGTTTCGCCGCATGCGCAGAAGCAGTCCCTCTGGTTGCGGAAACCTCGGGATACAACCAGAGTTCTGGAACGGATCCTGTCTGCAACCAGAAGTACCACTGTACTTCTTCTTAATTGTATTTCAGTTCAACAATTACTTTGATAAAATACATATTTTGTGATGCGCAAATGGCTTTAGATAGCTATTAGGTCCATAAATGACCACATAGCATATATTCCACACACAAAAAACAGCGACAATTTGTTGTTGGCAAAGGACAGCCGGACACAGAAAGGGCCCCATTACCTTCAGGAGCTGAGGGCCTCATCCAACCTAAATCCGGCCCTCTCCAAAACACACAGAGGGTGCCATATATCTATGCTGCCGGTCCAAAAGAAAACAGGTTTTAGTAGCGCTGGACCTCCGTAACGGCAATGGAAACGTCAGTGACGGAAGCAAAGCGCAGAACCTCTGGGTGGGAATAGTCAGATAAGCCAGACATCCTTTGGGACTTTTTCTTGGCCACTCACTTGGACTTCCCCACTGCGCTGTCCCCAAGGCAGATAATCTTCACGTTCTCATCAGCGTCGTATTTCTCCTGATCCAGCTCCAGACTGGCGTCTCCATCGGCCATCTCCTCGGCCATCAGGCTTTGGCAGGATCAGCACGACACCTGTAAGGCCAGAGGGACAATGGTGGAACTCTGCATCCTGTTAGGCCTGGTACCTGGCAACCCTCTTTTCCATGGGTAGGCAAACTAAGGCCCAATTGCCTTCTAAATCCGGCCCACGGACCCTCCGGGAATCAGCATGTTTTTACATGAGTAGAATGTGTCCTTTTATTTAAAATGCATCTCTGGGTTATTTGTGGGGCATAGGAATTTGTTCTTCTTTTTTTCAAAATATAGTCCGGCCCCCCACAAGGTCCGAACGACAGTGGACTGGCCCCCCCACTGAAAAAGTTTGCTGACCCATGGAGTCTTTTCCCTGCCCAGACTGGAGTTTGCCACAGGGCAAAGGGGATGCCAAATATTCCAGTCAGGGTTAGGTTTTACCGTAAAGCCTCGAAGCAATTTAGACTCTATTTTTTTTTATTTGAAATGGCAATATTAAATGATAATGAAATTAAAGAAAATCGCAGCTTACTAAGAGGCAATAGGCAGACAGCCTTTGCAATCTAAAAGACATGGCACAAAAGGGAAACGAATTAAATTGATTAGGTTTCCCAAGGCTTTTCCCACTAAGAAAGTCTGGAGGCAATTTACAATCAATCATACAAACACATTAATAAAACTGAATAAACGATATGACTGCATTTATAGCAGATTTAATTTTGCAAGCATGTCACTGGTGCAGACCCAATCCCAAATGGCAGCCCTTTTATTGTTTTTATATTTGCTGGAACCTGCCTGGGTAGAATGGCTGAGGCGATCCCATCCTATGCCCCTTTAAAATGTGGTTTCTTTGGCGGGGGCAGGGGGGCGTGTTACCGGATTGTTGTTTTTATTTTGATCTTATATATTGTGGTTTTTATGCTGATCTTTTCTGTGAACTGACCCGAGACCCCCAGGTATAGGGCGGCATATAAATTCAATAAATAAATAAAAATAAACCGTCAGATGGGTGGGGATACAAATAACAACATTATTATTACTATTACTATTAGCATCTATTACCAAGCCTGATGCTGTTTTGAGAAGTTTTTAATGTTTTATTGTGCCTTTAATTCTGTTGGGAGCCAACCAGAGTGGCTGGGGAAACCCGGCCAGATGGGCAGAGTATAAATACTGTAAATTAGTAGTAGTAGTAGTAGAATCAGTGCTTTTTTAGGGGTACTCTCATTTTCTGACTCATATTGAAATACTGCCCATCAATGAGGCCAAACTTAGATTCACAAAATGTGGGGTATCTGTACCCTTGCGTCCCCCCAGAAAAAAAGCACTTATTATTATTATTGACTGCTGGCACCACTACCACCAGTCATGACCACCTGTGCACCATGGAGCCCACCTGGCACCAGAATGAGCCCCCCCAACACGGCATCTTTCCTGGCTGTGCTGCACCCCTATTATTATTATTATTATTATTATTATTATTATTAGTGCTTCTCCCCCCTAAAAAAATGTTTAGGGGACTCTCATTTTCTGACTCATATTGAAATACTGCCCCTCAATGAGCCAAGCTTAGATTCACCAAATGTCTAGGGGTATGTGTACCCCTGCGTCCCCCCAGAAAAAAGCACTGATTATTATTACTATTGACCGTTGGCGCCACCATCAGTCAGGATCACCTGTGTGTCACGGGCACAGGCATGCACTGCCCACCTGGCACCAGAATGAGCCCCCCCCCAACCAGGCATCTTTCCTGGCTGTGCTGAACCCCATTATAATTATTATTATTATTTATCGCTGGCACCACCACCAGTCAGGACCACTTGTGTATCCCAGGCATGCAGAGCCCACCTGGCACCAGAATGAGCCCCCCCAAAAAAAACCAGGCATCTTTCCTGGCTGTGCTGAACCCCATTATTATTATTATTATTATTATTATTATTATTATTTATCGCTGGCACCACCACCAGTCAGGACCACTTGTCTATCACAGACACAGGCATGCAGTGCCCACCTGGCACCAGAATGAGCCCCCCCCCCAAAAAAAACCAGGCATCTTTCCTGGCTGTGCTGAACCCCATTATTATTATTATTATTATTATTATTATTATTTATCGCTGGCGCCACCACCAGTCAGGACCACTTGTCTATCACAGACACAGGCATGCAGTGCCCACCTGGCACCAGAATTAGCCCCCCCCAAAAAAACCAGGCATCTTTCCTGGCTGTGCTGAACCCCATTATTATTATTATTATTATTATTATTATTATTATTTATCGCTGGCGCCACCACCAGTCAGGACCACTTGTCTATCACAGACACAGGCATGCAGTGCCCACCTGGCACCAGAATTAGCCCCCCCCCCCAAAAAAAACCAGGCATCTTTCCTGGCTGTGCTGCACCCTATTATTATTATTATTATTATTATTATTATTATTATTAATCGCTGGCACCACCACCAGTCAGAACCACTTGTCTATCACAGACACAGGCATGCAGTGCCCACCTGGCACCAGAATTAGCCCCCCCCCCCAAAAACCAGGCATCTTTCCTGGCTGTGCTGAACCCCATTATTATTATTATTATTATTATTAACAGCTGGCACCACCACCAGTCAGGACCATCTGTGCATGTGCCTCCCAAACCAGGCATATTTCCTGGCTGTGCTGCACCCTATTATTATTATTATTATTATTATTATTATTATTATTAATCGCTGGCACCACCACCAGTCAGGACCACTTGTCTATCACAGACACAGGCATGCAGTGCCCACCTGGCACCAGAATTAGCCCCCCCAAAAAAAAAACCAGGCATCTTTCCTGGCTGTGCTGCACCCTATTATTATTATTATTATTATTATTATTAATCGCTGGCACCACCACCAGTCAGGACCACTTGTCTATCACAGACACAGGCATGCAGTGCCCACCTGGCACCAGAATTAACCCCCCCCCCCAAAAAAAACCCAGGCATCTTTCCTGGCTGTGCTGAACCCCATTATTATTATTATTATTATTATTATTAATCGCTGGCACCACCACCAGTCAGGACCAGCTGTGAATCACAGGCGCAGGCATGCAGTGCCCACCTGGCACCAGAATTAGCCCCCCCCCAAAAAAAAACCAGGCATCTTTCCTGGCTGTGCTGCACCCTATTATTATTATTATTATTATTATTATTAATCGCTGGCACCACCACCAGTCAGGACCACTTGTCTATCACAGACACAGGCATGCAGTGCCCACCTGGCACCAGAATTAACCCCCCCCCAAAAAAAAACCCAGGCATCTTTCCTGGCTGTGCTGAACCCCATTATTATTATTATTATTATTATTATTAATCGCTGGCACCACCACCAGTCAGGACCAGCTGTGAATCACAGGCGCAGGCATGCAGTGCCCACCTGGCACCAGAATTAGCCCCCCCCCAAAAAAAAACCAGGCATCTTTCCTGGCTGTGCTGCACCCTATTATTATTATTATTATTATTATTATTAATCGCTGGCACCACCACCAGTCAGGACCACTTGTCTATCACAGACACAGGCATGCAGTGCCCACCTGGCACCAGAATTAACCCCCCCCCCAAAAAAAACCCAGGCATCTTTCCTGGCTGTGCTGAACCCCATTATTATTATTATTATTATTATTATTATTATTAACAGCTGGCACCACCACCAGTCAGGACCATCTGTGCATGTGCCTCCCAAACCAGGCATATTTCCTGGCTGTGCTGCACCCTATTATTATTATTATTATTATTATTATTATTATTATTATTATTATTATTAATCGCTGGCACCACCACCAGTCAGGACCACTTGTCTATCACAGACACAGGCATGCAGTGCCCACCTGGCACCAGAATGAGCCCCCCCCCCAAAAAAAACCAGGCATCTTTCCTGGCTGTGCTGAACCCCATTATTATTATTATTATTATTATTATTATTATTATTAATCGCTGGCACCACCAACAGTCAGGACCAGCTGTGAATCACAGGCGCAGGCATGCAGTGCCCACCTGGCACCAGAATTAGCCCCCCCCAAAAAAACCAGGCATCTTTCCTGGCTGTGCTGAACCCCATTATTATTATTATTATTAACAGCTGGCACCACCACCAGTCAGGACCATCTGTGCATGTGCCTCCCAAACCAGGCATCTTTCCTGGCTGTGCTGCACCCTATTATTATTATTATTATTATTTATCGCTGGCACCACCACCAGTCAGGACCACTTGTCTATCACAGACACAGGCATGCAGTGCCCACCTGGCACCAGAATTAACCCCCCCCCCCCAAAAAAAACCAGGCATCTTTCCTGGCTGTGCTGCACCCCATTATTATTATTATTATTATTATTATTATTATTATTATCATCATCATCATTATTATTAATCGCTTGCACCACCACCAGTCAGGACCACCTGTGCATGTGCCTCCCGAACCAGGCATCTTTCCTGGCTGTGCTGAACCCCATTATTATTATTATTATTATTATTATTATTAACAGCTGGCACCATCACGTCAGGACCATCTGTGCATGTGCCTCCCAAACCAGGCATATTTCCTGGCTGTGCTGAACCCCATTATTATTATTATTATTATTATTATTATTATTATTATTAATTATTATTGTTGTTATTAGCGCTTTGTACCCCCCCCCCGCGCCTGGCTCGGCGCCCCCTTTGCCTGCCTCTATCAGGGCAGCCCCCCTGCCCATAGGGGACCAGCAGAGACACCCCCCAACTTGGGGGGGGTGGTAATCTCCCCACCTCCTAAGGCGAGGGGACCAGAAAGCAGCAGCAGCCCCCCCAATAGTGCCCCCCTTGCAAAGCGAAACCCGGCGCCTCTGTGCCCCCCCAGCCCCCCAAGTGGGCCAAGCGGAGTGGACCTTCCCCCCCCGCCCCCCCGCACCTCTCCGAGCCCCCGAGGACGAGGGAGGCGCCTTCTTGGCCCCCTTCCCCGCCCAGGCGCCGCCTCGCCGGGCAGAGAGGCTACGCGAGGCCGGGGCGCCCCGCGCGGGAAGGTAGGCCTCGCCGGAGAGACGGAGCGCCGCGTCGCCACGGAGACCGAGGAGGGAAGGAGGGAGGAGGAAGAGGAGGAGAGAGGAAGGAGGGAAGGAAGGAGGGAAGGAAGGAGGAGGGAAGGAGACGCCGCCGCCGCCGCCGCGCCGGGGACAGGCAAGTACCGGAGCAGGATGAGGCCTCCTCCCTCCCTCCCTCCCTCCCCATTCCCCCTCCTCTCGCCCCCCAAGAGACCTCTCCCCGCCCCCTCCCTCACCCCCACTCACGAGGGGGGCAGGAATTGGGGGCCCCCACTCCCTTGGCTTGGCTTCAGAGCGGAGGGGGAAAGCCCTCTGCCTTCTTTCCCTTCTTCCTTCCATCCATCCATCCTTCTTTCCTTCCTTCCATCCCTTCTTCCTTTCCTTCCCCTTCCCTTCTTCTTTCCATCCTCCCTCCCATCCTTCCCTTCCCTTCCCACCCCTCTTCATCTCCCTCCTTCCTTCCTTCCTTCCTTCCTTCCTTCCATCCATCCATCCCTTCTTCCTTCCCTTCCCTTTCCCTTCCCTTCTTCCTTCGTTCCTTCCCATCCCTTCTTTCCATCCTCCCAGCCATCCTTCCCTTCCCACCCCACTCCACTTACTCTCTCTCTCTCTCTCCTTCCTTCCTTCCTTCCTTCCTTCCATCCATCTCTTCTTCCTTCCCTTCCCTTCTTCCTTCGTTTCTTCCCTTTCCTTCTTTCCATCCTCCCTTCCATCCTTCCCTTCCCTTCCCTTCCCACCCCTCTTCCTCTCCCTCCCTCCCTCCCTCCCTCCTTCCCTCCTTCCTTCCTTCCTTCCTCCCTTCCTTCCCTTCTTCCTTCCCTTCCCTTCCCTTTCCCTTCCCTTCTTCCTTCATTCCTTCCCGTCCCTTCTTCTTTCCATCCTCCCAGCCACCCTTCCATCCTTCCCTTCCCACTCCACTCCACTTACTCTCTCTCCTTCCTTCCTTCCTTCCTTCCTTCCTTCCTTCCTCTCTCTCTCTCTCTCTCTCTCTCTCTCTCCTTCCTTCCTTCCTTCCTTCCTTCCTGTTCCTTCCTTTCTTCTTCTGGCGCCCTCCCACCAGATGCCAAGGGGATCAGTGAACCACCCTGAGACCTGCAGGTACAGGGCAGTAGACAAATTCAAACAGCAGCAACAACAGCCTTCAGAAGCATTTAAAAGCAAATCTGTATTGGAAGTGTTTTGGTGTGTGTGTGTGTGTGTGTGTGTTTTTTTTAAGTTTAATGTTTCATTATGCTTTTATATATGCTGGGTGACCCCTCTGCACCCCACAATATCTGGAGCAGCACTGCCCATCTCTGTGCACCATTGCTTTTTATATTTAATAATAATAATAATAATAATAATAATAATAATAATAATAATAGAATTTGTTGTTATTGTTTTGCTTCCTTTACTTTGATGTACTTTGTACAAAACGTAGGAACTCAATACATACAATTTTAAGAGAAGGGTAATATTTCTTGCAATGTAGGGTCCCTTACCCACTATTGACCTGCTTGCCACCAATATTGCAAAAAATATTACCATTACAGTGGTACCTCGGGTTAAGTACTTAATTCGTTCCGGAGGTCCGTTCTTAACCTGAAACTGTTCTTAACCTGAAGCACCACTTTAGCTAATGGGGCCTCCCGCTGCCGCCGCACGATTTCTGTTCTCATCCTGAAGCAAAGTTCTTAACCCAAGGCACTATTTCTGGCTTAGCGGAGTCTGTAACTTGAAGCGTATGTAACCCGAGGTACCACTGTATTATTATTATTATTATTATTATTATTATTATTATTATTATATTGCCCTATAACCACAGGTCTCAGGGTAATTCACAGCATAAAATCACAAAGGGATAATAAAGTGTTAGCTCCTACAAAGAATACTTTTACAAATAATAAAGATTTACAAAACTAAAAGCATTCTCCATCCGCTGTGAGTCCCATCATTACTTAGAATAAAGGTTTCATATAAATGAACCAGACATTTTGCATATACGGATGGCACTGAGTGACCTCCATGTGCCTCAATATCTAATTCCAAAAACCTTCAAGGAACATGGGGTGCCCCTAATACGCTCCCTTGTTTTCATCCTTTCAGCAGCTCCTTGTATATTACCGTATTTTTTGCTCTATAAGACTCACCTTTTCTCTCCTAAAAAGTAAGGGGAAATGTGTGTGCGTCTTATGGAGCGAATGCAGGCTGCGCAGCTATCCCAGAAGCCAGAACAGCAAGAGGGATCGCTGCTTTCGCTGCACAGCGATCCCTCTTGCTGTTCTGGTTTCTGAGATTCAGAATATTTTTTTTTCTTATTTTCCTCCTCCAAAAACTAGGTGCGTCTTGTGGTCTGGTGCGTCTTATAGAGCGAAAAATACGGTAATTCAGGAATCTTTAACCTAGCCTGGTAGAGCATTTTTTTATTTGCATTTTTTTGTCTTTATATCCCACCTTTCCCTCCAAGGAGCTCAAAGTGGCACACACGGGTCTCCCCAATCCCCACAACCCTTTGTTTTTTTGTTTTGTTTTTTAACATAATTTTTATTAAATTTTCCACAACTTTTTATCATAACACACAAAACATGACAATAGAAAAACATACAACACGTATAATTTCACACTCTTAATTTCATATTCCTTACTCTCCCGACTTCCTCATACCTCCCCTTTCTGCATTCTCGTGTCGAATTAATTAATTAACAAATCCCTCCCTTACTTTCAACCTAATTATAATAACACTCATTTTCTTTAACTTAACCATTATTGCTGTTAACCCCTATTTTTCTCATTCAGCATCAATCTAGCATTCACTAATTTTTGAGTATTGCTTTAAATAATCTTTAAATTTCATCCAATCTTCTTCCTCCAACTCTTCTCCCTGGTCTCGGATTCTGCTCGTCATCTCTGCCAATCCCATATAGTCAATCACTTTTGTCTGCCACTCTTCCACGGTGGGTAGGTCTTGTGTCTTCCAGTACTTTGCGATGAGTATTCTTGCTGCTGTTGTAAAGGTAAAGGTAAAGGTAAAGGTACCCCTGCCCATACGGGCCAGTCTTGACAGACTCTGGGGTTGTGCGCCCATCTCACTTAAGAGGCCAGGGGCCAGCGCTGTCCGGAGACACTTCCGGGTCACGTGGCCAGCGTGACATCGCTGCTCTGGCGAGCCAGAGCCGCACACGGAAATGCCGTTTACCTTCCCGCTGGTAAGCGGTCCCTATTTATCTACTTGCACCCGGAGGTGCTTTCGAACTGCTAGGTTGGCAGGCGCTGGGACCGAGCAGCGGGAGCGCACCCCGCCGCAGGGATTCGAACCGCCGACCTTTCGATCGGCAAGTCCTAGGCGCTGAGGCTTTAACCCACAGCGCCACCTGCGTCCCTGCTGCTGTTGTAGCATACATAAAAAAGGTTCTATCCTTCTTTAACACCAATTGGCCGACCATGCCCAGGAGAAAGGCCTCTGGTTTCTTAGGGAAAGTGTACTTAAGTACCTTTTTCAGTTCATTATAGATCAGTTCCCAGAAAGCCTTAATCCTTGGGCACGTCCACCAAAGGTGAAAGAATGTTCCTTCTGTTTCTTTACACTTCCAACATTTATTCTCGGGCAAATGATAGATTTTTGCAAGTTTGTCTGGGGTCATGTACCACCTATAAATCATTTTCATAATATTTTCTCTCAAGGCATTACATGCCGTAAATTTCATCCCGGTGGTCCATAACTTTTCCCAGTCAGCAAACATAAAGTCATGCCCAATGTCCTGTGCCCATTTAATCATTACAGATTTAACCATTTCATCTTGTGTGTTCCATTTCAACAGCAAATTATACATTCTTGACAAATTCTTAGTACTGGGCTCTAACAATTCAGTTTCTATTTTTGCAGATGATTTAGTACTTACATTGCAAGAGCCTGAATCTAGTACCAAAAGAGTATTAGAATTAATTCAAGAGTTTGGTCAAGTAGCAGGATTTAAATTAAACAAGTCTAAAACGAAGGTTTTGGAGAAAAATCTAACAGTATTGGAGAAAGAAAAGTTTCAGAATGAGACAGGGTTAACTGTGGTTAAGAAAGTGAAATATTTGGGGATAAATATGACATCTAAAAATTTGAATTTATTTAAAGATAATTATGAGAAAACCTGGATGGAAGTAAAAAAAGACTTAGAAATTTGGTCAAATATGAAGTTTTCCTTGTTGGGTCGAATTTCAGTTATAAAAATGAATGTATTGCCTAGAATGTTGTTTTTGTTCCAAACATTGCAAATTGTGGATAAGATGGATTGTTTCAAGAAATGGCAGAAAGATATTTCTAAATTTGTCTGGCAGGGCAAGAAGCCTAGAATAAAATTTAAGATATTAACTGATGCGAAAGAAAGGGGCGGATTTGCCCTGCCAGACCTTAAACTGTACTATGAATCAGCAGCTTTCTGCTGGTTGAAAGAATGGCTACTTCTGGAGAATACTGACATTTTGGATTTAGAAGGTTTTGACAATTTTTTTGGATGGCATGCATACCTGTGGTACGACAAGGTAAAAGTTCACAAGGGTTTTAAAAATCATATTGTCAGGAAAGCATTATATAATGTCTGGATTAGATATAAAGATTTGTTGGAAAGTAAAACTCCAAGGTGGTTGTCGCCAATGGAGGCAAAAGCTGTTAAAAAACTAAATATGGAGGTCAATTGGCCGAGATATTGGGAAATTTTGGAGCAAGAGGGAGACAGATTGAAATTGCAAAGTTTTGAGAAGTTAAAAGGGAAAGTGAGAGACTGGCTTCATTACTATCAGATAATGGAAGTCTTTAAACTAGACAGGAAAGTTGGCTTCCAGGTGGAAAAATCCCCACAACCCTTTGCGGTAGGCTGGAGAGGCAGTGACTGGCCCGAGGTCGCCCATTTAGCTTCATGGCCGGCCGGAGATTCGAACCCTGGTCTCCCAGGGCCTAGCCAGACACTCACTATCTCTTTAAAAAAAATAATATTTATTAACATTTTAAAGACTGCAAAAGAAAGACAAAAAAATAAACAAAACAAAACAATGCAATACAAAAACAAAAACACCACACAACCCCAACCCCCAAACATTAAATTAACAAAACCAAACAAACACAATTTAAAACACATCTAATAAGTTCAGTATCTTAACTTTCATTTACTTGTTTCAACGACCTCCTCACACTTCCCTTTTTGTATTCCACTTTAATTAACTGTTTCAGCAATTCCTTTCCATCTTCCTCTGTTTTCTGTCCTGTAATTTATCTTAACATATTCTAACCTTATTTTTCCCTTTAATATATAATTGTCTTAACATATTTTAACTTTATTTTCCCTTTAATACTCTAATAATCTATTTGTACTTAATTCCTTGTAACATTTCTACTAAAGCCATATAGCTCCTTTCCAACATTTTTCTAACACTCATTACCGTATTTTTCCTTCTATAACACGCAGATTTTTTCTCCTAAAAAGGAAGGGGAAATGTCTGTGCGTGTTTTTGAGCGAATGTGTGGTCCCTGGAGCCAAATGGTGCGAGGGGAGGCAAAAAAAAGCAGGCAAAAATCAAATCGCGCGTCTCGGAGAAGGGAAACCTGAAAAGCAGAAGCGGCTGCTTTCCTGCATTCTGCCTCAGGGTCTTACTGCCCACCCATCTCTGTTTCCTTGCTGTGTTTGCTCAAACGGAACAAAGAGCAGGGAAAGCCCCTCCCCTCCAGGCAAGCAGAGGGGAAAGCAGAGTGTCGTCTTTGTGCTTCGTGCTGCTGAAAACATGCAGGAGGGAGAGAGAGAGAGAGAGCACGCGAGCTGGCTGGCTTGGGTGGGTAGGTGAGGGAAAACTTTTGCCTTCCTTTCCTCCCTCCCGTTATACCCCTCTCCTGCATTCTTAGCCAGCTGCTTCTCTGCACACCCCTCTCGTGCTCCTTGTCCCTCCCCACTTAAAATGTGGTTAAAAAGCATGGATCCACATGGATCCTCAGGATCTTTGCATTCGGTCACCCCAAATTCACCATCAGATCACATAGCATGTCCATGGCTACAGCCTGCCCTCCCAAAATCACGCACCCACTGTTGCCTGGGGCTGCAATGGTGCAAAAACGTGGTTAAAAAGCAGGGATCTACATGGATCCTCAGGATCTTTGCATTCGGTCACCCCAAATTCACCATCAGATCACATAGCATGTCCATGGCTACAGCCTGCCCTCCCAAAATCACGCACCCACTGTTGCCTGGGGCTGCAATGGCGCAAAAACGTGGTTACAAAGCATGGATCCACAGGGATTCTCAGGATTTTTGCATTGGGTCACCCCAAATTCACCATCAGATCACATGTCTGTGGCCACAGCATGAAGCACAAAAATGATACATCCACTGTTTCATTCATAATGCTTTTTCACTTGTTTTCCTCCTCTAAAAACGATGTGCGTGTTATGGTCAGGTGCGTGTTATAGAGCGAAAAATACGGTAATTTTACAATATTTTTATAAATAGTCTTTAAACTTTTTCCAATCTTCTTCCACCGACTCTTCTCCCTGGTCCCGGAATCTGCCAGTCATATCCGCCAATTCCCTATAGTCCATCAACCTGGTGATCTTCTGTCCGATGCTCTTAACTCTTTTCCAAGTCCCTTCTGCAAGTCTTCTTCATATTTATACATGAACTTTACTTTGTCTTCCACTGATCTTATTTTCATTTTCCTTCCTTTGAGGCTAAAGAGTAGATCTCGGGGAAACTCCCACCTAAAGATGATTTTATTCCTTCTCGACAGGGCAACCAAATCTCCGTAGTTAAATCTAAGATCTGAAAGGTATTTCAGGACGTCTTTCAAAATTTCCACTCTTGACTGTTGTTCTTCTAAGTTCCTCTGGTAGTTCCAACAGTCTCTTATTTTGTTCTTCTCTTTTTTCCCTCCTCTTCCAAGTCCAAGAGCCCTCACAGTTTTAATCTCTTCTTGACCCAAGTCCCGGTCCCAAAAGTCATCAAATTCCTGTGTACTAGCCGGACACTCTCTAACCACTGCACCGCACTGAACTGACTTTGTATTGCCAGGCTGATGCTTTGGGGACGGGCCACCACTAGACAGACAGAGCACCCGCCAGCCGCACCCAGGGCAGGGGGAACCTGTGAGCAGGATGAGGGCCATTCTGCGTGCTCCACGGCAGGTCCTGCAACTCACCCTTGCCATCATCAAGCCTGATGCTGTGGCTCACCCTCTCTTCCTCGAGGTAAGGACCAAAGAAGGTAAGAAGATCCTGCAGGATCAGGCCAATGGCTCATCCAGCTTCCTGTTCACACAGTGACCGACCAAATGCCCCAAAGCGAAACCCACAAGTAGGACATGAACACAGCGTAAAGGTAAAGGACCCCTGGACGGTTAAGTCCAGTCAAAGGCGACTCTGGGGTTGCTGCGCTCATCTCCCTTTCAGGCCAAGGGAGCCGGTGTTCGTCCGCAGACGGCTTTCCAGGTCATGTGGCCATCATGACTAAACTGCTTCTGGAGCAACGGGACACCATGACAGAGTGCATGGAAACGCCGTTTACCTTCCCGCCACAGTGGTACCTATTCATCTACTCGCACTTTTGGGTGTGCTTTCGAACTGCTAGGTTGGCAGGAGCAGGGACCGAGCAACGGGAGCTCACCTCGTCATGGGGATTTGAACCGCTGACTTTCCAATCAGAGGGGGTCTACTTTGAAGGCCTATTAGCAGGGCCGTCTTAACCATAGGCACCAGGAATGTGGGGCACCCGGGCACCGGGCTCTCAGGTGTGCCAGGCTGAGACTCCAGGGCCCGAGAGTTGGAGCTAAGTTAAGAAGAACAGCGTGTAGTAATAAATTATTATTATTATTATTATTATTATTATTATTCATTTCTATACAGTGGTACCTCGGGTTAAGTACTTAATTCGTTCCGGAGGTCCATTCTTAACCTGAAACTGTTCTTAACCTGAAGCACCACTTTAGCTAATGGGGCCTCCCGCTGCCACCGCACAATTTCTGTTCTCATCCTGAAGCAAAGTTCTTAACCCGAGGTACTATTTCTGGGTTAGCGGAGTCTGTAACCTGAAGCGTCTGTAACCCGAGGTACCACTGTACTGCTATATGTTTTAAAGAAAAAAATCTCAAAGAGGTTTACATTAAAACATCAAATAAAACAATCCAGAATAAAACAAATTAAATGTCGATTTCCCCTCAAGGTTTTCCATTGCTGGGCTGTTGAAATCCCAGCTGCAGTTCACCTCCATGTCAGAAGCTTTTGCGTGTCGTTGGTCCACATATTCAGCAGTGACAGTTGGGGTGGGTGGGGAGGCCTGAACAGATGATTTAATTATTTTAGATGCTTGCTGCTCCAATATTTCAGAGTCGCCACACCCCGAAGGAGATACCTAGAGGGGCAATTTGCCCTTTGTGTCTTTCCCTTTGGGGCTGCCCCACTGTCTGGCATTAGAAATAACTCTGAGCAGCTGCTTACGGAGCAGTTCCAGAGCATAGCTGCCAACTGTCCCTTATTTGACGGGACAGTTCCTTATCCCAGTGCTGTGTCCCGCTGCTGTCCCTTATTGATGATGTCCCTTAAATTTCCCGGGTTTCAAAGGAAGCAGCTTCTCTCCCTCCCTCCCTGCCGGCCAGGGAGGAGGGAGGCTCCAACTGTGTTGCTTGGCTGCGTTGCTCACCCAATAAGGAGTCTAAGAACGACTGGGGGGGTGGAGCTTGCATGCCTTGTGCCGATCAAATCGGCCGCGTTGCCTGGGGACTCGTCTTTGCTCAGCGCTTCCCAGCGGAGAGGTGATGGTGGTTTTCCTTGCTGCATCCCCTTTGCCGGGTTGCTGCGCTGTGGGAACCACCGCCTGAGGCTTCGTTTGGCTGCTGACTGGGCTTTCTCCTTTTGGCTCGGAGGGGCTGAGAATTTGAACCTACCTGTGCTCTGAAAATCCCTTATTTTGACTGCTGATCCCTTATTTTCGAGGCTGCTGGTCCCTTATTTTCAAATCTGTAAGTTGAAGCTATGTTCCAGAGAGCTTTGCCATGAGATACGCTCAAGGTTGTGGCCACTAGATTCGAACCTGGCTCCCAAGGCTGCAAAAAGTCTCCCCACTGTCCGTCTCCTTGTCTGTAGCGTTGGCTTCAGAGCGACTCGTCCTCTTCTCTTCCCAGGCTGTGCACCAGACCATCCTGGACAACCGGTTATTGATCATCAGGAGCAAGGATGTGACGTGGAGCAGGCAGGAGAGCCAGAGGTTCTACCAGGAACACTCAGGTCAGGACCACCCCCCCCCCAAAAAATACCCCATTGCTAAGTCCAGGAAGTAGGTGGGGTCAGCAGAGAATCCAGGAAGGGGCACTTAGATGGCTCTAATCCAGGGGAAACATGGAAGCTGTTTCCTTACTTAGAATCATAGAATTGGAAGGGACCCCCAAAGGTCCTGTAGTCCAACCCTTTGCAGTGCAGGAATGTCAGCTCAGACGCCCATGACAGATGCAACTCATGGCAGTTATCCACTGGTCCAAGCAGCTAGGGGGGCAAGTTAGGAGCCCACTGCAGGTACACAAAGAAATATTATTATTATTATTATTATTATTATTATTAGTGATATTTGCACTGCAGGTGGTTGGACTAGATGAATCTTTGGGTCCCTTCCACCTCTATGGTTTTATTTTTTTAAAAACAATACTTTTTAATAGTTTCCAATGACAAGAATCCAAAAGACGCCTCATTATATCCATGTCAAATCACAATACCAAATCAAATATCAATTAATCAAATATCCAGTTGTATCATTTTGGTCCGTCCGTCCGTCGTCCCCCCGCATGCTAGAATTACAGGTTTGTTTATTTATTTATTTATTCATTCTGCTTCCAAAGCGATACGATACAATAATCTTTAATGTCATTGTCCTATACAGAACACCGAAATTGAAAAAAATCTACATCAGACATTCAAGAACCAGCAAGCCTACTATCCCAGCTATCCCAGCCTGGTTAACCCCCTAAAAACTCTGATACCCCATAACTAAATACAATATACTCCCATACAGACTGCCTTACACTGCGTTTAAAACCAGTTGTATTACAATCGTAATAGTAATTCACTCAACAGCTGCAGTGTTTATAACTTCTACCCGTATTAACACATTTAATAATCCACCTCTGTGGTTCTGTTATTATGATCAATCACCCGCCCCGCACCCAAAGGTCTCAGGGCAGGCTACAACATTGAAATGCAATCTTGTGGGCTCTCCTTCCATGGAGGTTTCTAAGCAGAGGTTGGGTGGCCATCTGTCAGGGATGATTTAGTTGAGACTCCTGCATTGCAGGGGTTGGACTAGATGACCCTCGTGGGTCCCGTTAAACTCTACAGTTCTGTGATTCTGTGGTCTTGAAAATAGTTTAGAACAACTTACGAGCTCGCATGGTCTTGCCTCCTGCCCATCACGCGCAATGTCCTTCATACAGGTTACGAGAAGTATCGAGAACGGCTTACGAGAACAGCTAAGGGAGCTGGGCATGTTTAGCCTGGAGAAGAGGAGGTTAAGGGGTGATATGATAGCCATGTTCAAATATATAAAAGGATGTCACATAGAGGAGGGAGAAAGGTTGTTTTCTGCTGCTCCAGAGAAGCGGACACGGAGCAATGGTTCCAAACTACAAGAAAGAAGATTCCACCTAAACATTAGGAAGAACTTCCTGACAGTAAGAGCTGTTTGACAGTGGAATTTGCTGCCAAGGAGTGTGGTGGAGTCTCCTTCTTTGGAGGTCTTGAAGCAGAGGCTTGACAACCATATGTCAGGAGTGCTCTGATGGTGTTTCCTGCTTGGCAGGGGGTTGGACTCGATGGCCCTTGTGGTCTCTTCCAACTCTAGGATTCTATGATTCTATGATTCCTACATGGAATTAATGCATCCAAGTAGGAACTGTGTCTTGTCTGGGGTAGACGTGAAACTTTTCGTGTGGAGCCTAGGAAGCTGGCTTTTATTGAGTATAAGGGCCGGATTTCGGTTTGATGAGGCCCTGACCTACTGAAGGGCCCTTGATATGTCCAGCTGTCCTTTGTCAACAACAAATTGCCGCTGTTTTTTGTGTTGAATATATGCTATATGGTCATTGATGGACCTAATAGGTATCTCAAGCCATTTGCACATGTCTCCATGCAACTAGTCCATGCAGAATGTAGGCACCCTATATTTAGAAAGGAGCAAACCAGGGATATTTTAGGGAGCGGGTGAGCAGGCAGGGCCCATGACTTGCATCCTAGGAGCCTACACAACACAAAACACTCTTGTTGTATGTAGGTGTAATGGTTCTAGGGGTTGCTCGTGCGTAAATTGGCGCCACGCTTGGCTGAGTTACCTGGGTGAACCCTTTCTGTCCGGACAGCCACTCACTCGTGGCTGTCTCAGTCGCTGGCAGAATCCGTCAGTGGGTGTTTCTTGAACTTCTTCCAGCAAAGAAGCTCTTTGACGTCTAGTCTCCGCCTACTCTCCCTGCGCGGAAGCCTTCTGCGCAGGGAGGGTGTGGGCAGCGGAGGACCCGTGCTCTCCCCGCTGGTCTCCGGCGAGGAGTCATGGAGCCACCTCACTGATTCCCCCATCTGCCCCCCTTCTCCACTGGTGTTACGCTGATTTCCTTCCCCAGAAGATGGGCTGCTTCTCTCCCTCCCGGTACGCTCTCCGGAATCCCTCTGGAGCCCTCCCTCTCCCTCTGGCTCCGATGGCAGTTCCCTGTCAGTAGGTTTTATACTTACTGGTTTTTCATTTTATATTTTGGAAATGTACATCCAGGTTTTTTTCCTTTCAATTTTTTGGGCGCCTCAAGAGAGTGAGGCCTTAAGCTATGGTTTGTTTAACTTATACATAAACCCGGCGCTGCTGAGTCAGACCATCAGAGCATCTCACGCAAAGCTGCCAACCCTCACTGGCAGCATTTGCACGCCAGGGTTTTAGGTAGGAATAATAATAATAATAGTAATAATTTTTTATTTATACCCTACCCATCTGGCTGGGTTTCCCCAGCCACTCTGGGCAACTCCCAACAGAATATTAACAATAGAATCAAACATTAAAAGCTCCCCTGAACAGGGCTGCCTTCAGATGTCTTCTGAATGTCTAGTAGTTGTTGTTCTCTTTGACATCTGGTGGGAGGGCGTTCCACAGGGCAGGTGCCACCACCGAGAAGGCCCTCTGCCTGGTTCCCTGTAACTTCGCTTCTCGCAGGGAGGGAACTGACAAAAGGCCCTCAGCGCTGGACTTCGGTGTCCGGGCTGGACGATGGAGTCTCTCGCGACCTTACCTGGAGATTGAATTTGAGACTTTCTTCATTCAAGGCAGGCGTTCTGAACTGGGGCCCTTCTCTAAGAGTCTGTGCTCAGGGCCCTGGTGTCCTTCAAGAGATGGCTTGGAAGTCACACGAGACAGGAAGGCTCTTGCCGTTTATACACAGCACAGGTGGAGAACCCCTAGTGGTCCTTCTGGCCTCTGGGACTACAGATCCCATCAGCCCTGGCTGGGGCAGATGGGAGTTGGAGTGGACGGCAATAACTCCCGGGAAGGGTTCTCTCAAGACCTATCCCAGAAGCGTGCATTGGTCTTAGGGCTCTCAATCTCTTTTTCAGGGCATTTCTTCTACCAGAGGCTGGTGGAATTCATGGCCAGGTATGTCCGCAGCATATATATATCTCTTTTAATTAATTGAGATTTTTCAAGGAAACAAAAATTGTGTAATAAAATACAAAACACATAATGGGGGCTGGTGGGAGTTGTAGTTTAAAACATCTGGATGATACCAGGTTGGTGCTCTGATTTTTATTATTATTATTATTATTATTATTATTATTATTATTATTATTACTACAATTATTATTATTAATAATAATAATAATATTACTACTACAATTATTATTATTATTATTATTATTTCCATTTCTATACTACTTTATATTTTAAAGAACAAATCTCTCTTATTTTGAAATCATTTTTATTTGGTTTTTACAACGCAAAATTATATTTAAAAAATTCAATTACATATCCATATAAAGAGATTCCCCTGAGTCTCAGGATTTCTCCCCCTCCTTCCCTGGAGTCCCTTTTAAATCATTTAAAACTGCATCTTCTCCAAACTCTGTAACTATTATATCATTCCATGTTTTCCATGGTAATTATTACACTACAAGTGAAATCAAAATCCTGCCAATGTTTCCATCTGCTTACAGCGGTCTCTTTAAAAAGTTGTAAATTCCCCCCCCCCCGCCACCCCCATTCTTTTATAAAGTTTTTGTCCTCTTGGTTCCTGCGTTTTCCAGTCAGCTTTGCCATTTCAGCACAGTCCACCAGCTTGGTTTGCCATTAACGAACAAATTTCAACATGGTTTGCAACATCTGGATAACTCAGTCGGGTAAAACATGGTCTGATAATCCCAAATTTGCAGGTTCGATTCCCATATGGGACAGCTGCATATTCCTGCATTGCTGGGGGGGTTGGGCTAGAAGTGGTGTCCAAACTTTTTTCAAAGAGGGCCAGATTTGATGAAGTGAAGGGCTGTGAGGGCCGACCAAAGGGACAACCAAAGTGGTTAGCCTTTTTTTAGGATTGAAGTTGTTGAGGTTTTTTTAGGATTTTACTCCAGGAAATAAACTGCCACAGGGGCCAGATTAAACTGACTGGGCTGGATTAGGCCCCCAAAACAGGCTTTGGACATGCCTGGGTCCCTTCTAACTCTGCAATTCTATCTATGGAATCATCAAACCAAACAACCCAGACTAAAACTAACTTCCTTCCTTCCTTCCTTCCTTCCTTCCTTCCTTCCTTCCTTCCTTCCTTCCTTCCTTCCTTTCTTCCGCGCATCAAAATGCTTAGCAAATATACAGCTTGAGCATAGGCAGAGAGAAATTAAACCTAACGTCCGTGGGCCAGATCCGGCCCAATCGCCTTCTCAATTTGGCCCACGGATGGTACAGGAATCAGCGTGTTTTTACATGAGTAGAATGTGTCCTTTTATTTAAAACGCATCTCTGGGTTATTTGTGGGGTATAGGAATTCATTCATTTCCCCCCCTTCAAAATATAGTCCGGCCCCCCACAGGGTCTGAGGGACAGTGGACCGGCCCCCTGCTGGAAAAGTTTGCTGACCCCTGAATGAGACACTCCATCAGTACACTCCTCCCGTGTTGAATCTCCAGAGACACAGCATTCATCCTTTTTTTATAACTTTATTGCAAAACAATTTACCGTATTTTTCGCCCTATAGGATGCACATTTTCCCCTCCAAAAATGAAGGGGAAATGTGTGTGCGTCCTATGGGGTGAATGCAGGCTTTCGCTGAAGCCTGGAGAGCGAGAGGGGTCGGTGCGCACCGACCCCTCTCGCTCTCCAGGCTTCAGGAAGCTCTGCGCAACCCTCAGGAGACGGGCTCCGAGGGTTGCGCAGAGCTGCCTGCAGTCCCGGGCTCAGCACACTTCTCCCCATCGCCAGCCCCACAAGCTCGGGGGACAGCGGGGAGGCGGAGCACGCCTTCCCACTGTTCCCCGACCTGGTTCTTCCAGCCCCGCACCTGGGGGGGAAATAAAAAGATAGAACCTCAATGACAACTAAACATTAACTAACAACACATCGCGTAACATCACACACACTTTTGACTTCCGATTCACCTCATTGTGCTTTCTACATATTCTTCACCTTTACTGTTATATCTGTTACATGCAGACTAAAACTATTTCAAGCATCAAGGAAAACATTTCTGTGCCTTCTCTTAAGTGACGTTTTGCTTTCCCCAGTCGACAGCCTGCCATCCAGAGATCTCCACTTGGTTGCAATTGGACCTGTGCCAGTCGCAAAAGGCAACTGGCGCCTGGCCAGTTTTGAACACTGGGAGGGAGATTTCCTGAGCAAGGCCACCTGGGGCTTTTAAGGTTTATCGCCTGTGCTTTTGACTTGTGCATGGAAGCCTGTTGGCCACCAGTCCGGCTGCTTGCAAGATCCGTGTGACGCGACCCCCTGACCTTCCTTGCGCCTTCTCTCTCCTCCTTTCCAGCGGCCCCATGAGGACATACATCCTTGCCCACGAGGAAGCCATCCTGCTCTGGAGGTCTCTGATGGGTCCCACCAAGGTTTTCCGTGCCCAGCACACAGACCCAGAGTCCATCCGCGGGTCGTTCGGCCTCACGGACACTCGGAACACCGTCCACGGCTCAGGTGAGTCCGGGAGGGATGGGAAATGAGGAGCAGGAGAACTTTGGACAAGCTCTCCAAGCAACCTGTAAAAGATTCCTTTGCAAAGGAGCCCCGAAGACTGAGCCCAGCAGAAGAGGCCTAAGGAATCGTCGTAGCCAAGGGAGAGGGGTTGTTTGTATCAAGGGATCCATTGCAGGGGGTGGGACTCTCCTGGTCTGCCCCACAGAGGACCTTAAGGTCCATGAATAATAGTTTAGAGGTCCCAGGCCCTAAGGAAGTCAGACTATCCTCCGCCAGGGCCTTCTCAGTGATGGCTCCGACCTGGTGGAACGCTCTGTCCCACGAGACCAGGGCCCTGCAGGATTTAACCTCCTTCCGCAGGGTCTGTAAGACAGAGCTATTCCACCTGGCTTTCAATTTGAACTTAGCCTGATCTTTTATTCCCCTTCCTTCCCTCCCTCTCCCCTTTTTATGAAGATCACCCGCTCTGGGATCCCACAGCTAATTCTCCCCTGGTCTCCTCGCTGGCCCAAATAGGACCAATTCAGCCAGCCAGTGATTTCCAACACCTTGAAATCGAAGTGGGATTTTTACCGGCTGCCGGTGCAGCCAGCTGATTTCGAATTCCGCTCCAAAGATCAGCCTGGCCCCGCACTCGCTCACATTTCCCCCCTCCCTTGCAGATTCGGCAGCATCAGCCAGCAGGGAAATCGCCTTCTTCTTCCCAGATTTCAACGAAGACCGGTGGTACCAGCAGGAAGAGCCTCAGCTGCGGGAGAGGGAGGTTGGCCGTGGCACCAAGGCGATCCCTCACCACGTGCCCAGAGATGGCTTGGCAGAGGCAGACTGAAGGACGCTTTGCACGGGAGACACTGCCAGAATGGATGCAGGGATTCTGCTCTGGAGACAGGGGTCTCCTCCTCTCTTCCCCAAAATGAGCACCAGCACTAAATATGTCGCCGCTTACTCAGGGATGGCGGCTGAGGTGTGTACGTCTCCCCCCTGGATAAGAGCAGACATCTGCCAGGCTGTGCCAGACCCAGGCTGGGTTCAAGGATGCCCATTATATGGGGGTCTAAATTTCTTATTGACTTTGTTGTTGTTGAGTCGTTTAGTCATGTCCGACTCTTCGTGACCCCCTGGACCAGAGCACGCCAGGCACTCCTGTCTTCCACTGCCTCCCGCAGTTTGGTCAAACTCATGCTGGTAGCTTCGAGAACACTGTCCAACCATCTCGTCCTCTGTCGTCCCCTTCTCCTTGCGCCCTCCATCTTTCCCAGCATCAGGGTCTTTTCCAGGGAGTCTTCTCTTCTCATGTGGTGGCCAAAGTATTGGAGCCTCAGCTTCAGGATCTGTCCTTCCAGTCAGCACTCAGGGATGACTTCCTTCAGAATGGAGAGGTTTGATCTTCTTGCAGTCCATGGGACTCTCAAGAGTCTCCTCCAGCGCCATAATTCAAAAGCATCAATTCTTCGGCGATCAGCCTTCTTTACGGTCCAGCTCTCGCTTCCATACATCGCTACTGGGAGAACCATAGCTTTAACTATACGGACCTTTGTCTGCAAGGTGACGTCTCTGCTTATTGACTTAAGCATGCCTTTTCTCTTGGTTGCAACTGCCATTTCCACAGCTCTGTGCCAAACTATGTACCCATGCCCACGTGCCGTCTTCACTGTGACCCACAAATTCCCAGTAACATTTACTGGGCAAGGGAGGGGTGGGGTGCGTCATCAGGGTTTCATTGCCAAAGGGAGAGGTGCCTTGATTCAAGGTTGTCTGAAAAACATCATTCCTAATAGCGATAAACTCAACTTTTGATCCAAAACGTGTGTGGGCTTCCTGTCGTTTCTTGGTGAAGATAAAGGCAGATCCTCTGCACATTATTATTTAATCTGTGATATTTTAGTGTATTTTTGGTTTCTATGGAAGACGCCCAGAGTGGCTGGGGAAACCCAGCCAGATGGGCGGGGTACAAATAATAAATTATTATTATTATTATTATTATGCCCAGACGCACTCTTTCCTTTTTGTTTTCCATGGTAGAGAACCAACTCTGGAAACAAACTCAGGAGCTGAATCGCAGGCAGTCTTGCCGCTGTCGGGGGTGAGGCTGGGGCACAATGCTTAGAAAGACCTGCTGGCAACTAGGTTAAGTGGAAGCGGCTTGGACACAAATGCAGAGATAAAAGTATAAGAAGATCCTGTTGGCTCAGTATCCCTGAAGGAGCGTCTCAACCCTCGTCGTTCAGCCCAGACACTGAGGTCCAGCTCCGAGAGCCTGCTGGCAGTTCCCTCCCTGTGAGAAGCCAAGTTACAGGGAACCAGGCAGAGGGCCTTCTTGGTGGTGGCGCCCGCCCTGTGAAACGCCCTCCCACCAGAAGTTAAGGAAATAAAACAACCTGACTTTTTTTCCTATATAAATTTTTTATAAGTTTTTTAACATATCATTTTCCACAGTAATTAAACATACTTTTACATCTTATACAATTTTTGACTTCCATCAATCTCGTCTGAAAATTTTCCAATCTAATCTCTTAGTATACATTTCTTAGTTTCCCTATTACATTTAAGTCTCATAGCTGATATCTCCATTCTTTTTCTACTTTGTAACCTTTCCTATATTTCTCCTTACAAAACTTCTTGTAGTCCTACTGGCGTAATTAAAACTATCTGACTTTTAGAAGACATCTGAAGGCAGCCCTGTTCAGGGAAGTTTTTAATGTTTGATATTTTATTGCTTTTATTATTATTATTATTAATATTCTGTTGAGAGCCGCCCAGAGCGGCTGGGGAAGCCCAGCCAGATGCACAGGGAATAAAGTATTAGTAGTAGTATTGGTATTGTTATTACCCATCTAGGGCAGCATTCTGTTCTCGCAGGGGCTTAACAGATGCCTGTCGGAAGCCTACAACAGGATCTGACAAGAAGAGCCCTCTCCCCTTCTATGGTTTCCAGCATAACTCTCCAACTGTGGTTAGTAAGTGCTGATAAAACCTTTCCCTTGTGAAGCTGCCTCATCTTTCAAAGCGGACCAAGTTGGTGGCCTCTGCTACGTCTTGTAAGAAGTGAATCCCAGAGTGCTTTGATTTAGGTACCTTTCAGTTTACACTGGGAAACAAAAAATTTGTTGCATTGACACCTGCAGTTCTAATCTACAGTGATGCCTCGCAAGACGAAAATAATTCGTTCCGCGAGTCGCTTCGTCTTGCGATTTTTTCGTCTTGCGGAGCGTGGATTCCCCGGGCATTAACAGTTTTACGAAAAAGAAAGCAAACTCACAAGACGTTTTCGTCTTGCGAAGCAAGCCCATAGGGAAATTCGTCTTGCGAAGCACCTCGAAAAACGGAAAACGCTTTCGTCTAGCGAGTTTTTCGTCTTGCGAGGCATTCGTCTTGCGGGGCACCACTGTAATTTCAACATGCTGATTTCAGATCTGAAGTTGTTTTTTGTTCTGTATGCCCTAGTTTTTTGGCAATTCATGTTATTCACTCTTCACCATAATCTTTGTTTTTCACAATGCAAGTATTCAATATTTTATTAAACACATAGGCAAAATAGTACAATATGAGTATAAATGTAAATGACTTATATAGCATTGAACATGATGTGTATAGCATTGAAAATGACATGTTTATCTAGGAACAGTTGGAGGTATGCAAAAAAAATGTATTCCCTTGTTTACACATTTTTGTCTACTTGAAGAAGCCATGGTCCGATCTGAAAAATACAAATATTTAAGTTGCAAAACTATAAAAATAAAGAAAAATTAAGTTTGCAAAACAATAATTACCATGTGGTTAGGGTAGATCAACGTGTCAGTGTCCACTTATCCCCAGTGTAAATATGACATATCGGCAAAAGTCGGAAAATTAAAGATAACTATAGCATGTACACGAAAATTGATTTCAGATTTGAAACTAGCATTGAAAGAACATATAAGAACAGTTGAAAAATCTCATGCAACAGAAAATGAAAAAAAAAATTTGTTCCCCAGTGTTATGGATGAATTAAGGAGAAAGCGAATGGAGAAAAAGCCCTTCTCCCTCTCTCCTAACACCAGAACTCCTGGACACCCAACAAAGCTGAATGTTGGAAGATTCAGGAGAGGTAAAAGCAGCACATCGTCAAACTGTGGAACTCACTGCAGCAGGAGGCGGTGATGGTCACCAACATGGAGGGCTTTAAAAGAGAATTGGACAAATTCAGAGAGAAGCGGGAGAGGACAATCAATGGGTACTAGCCACAATGGCTCTGCTCTGCCCCACAGCTGGAGGCTGGAAAGCGCAGGAGGGGAGAGTTGTTCTTGCTTCCTATGATAGGCATCTCTTTGGCCACTGTGAGAAGAATAGGATGCTGGACAAGATGGGCCACTGGCCTGATCCAGCATGCTCTTATGTTCTTAATGAATAAGTTTGTTTGTTTGTTTGTTTGTTTGTTTGTTTGTTTGTTTGTAGCCCACCCATCTGGCTGGGTTTCCCCAGCCACTCCGGGCAGCTTCCAACAAAATATTAAAATACTGTAATACATCAAACATTAAAAGCTTCCCTAAACAGGGCTGCCTTCAGATGTCTTCTAAAAGTCTGGTAGTTGTTGTTCTCTTTGACATCTGGTGGGAGGGCATTTCACAGGGCGGGTGCCACCACCGGGAAGGCCCTCTGCCTGGTTCCCTGTAACTTGGCTTCTTGCAGGAAGGGAACCGCTAGAAGGCCCTCGGCGCTGGACCTCAGTGTCCGGGCTGAACGATGGGAGAGGAGACGCTCCTTCAGGTATACTGGACTGAGGCCGTTTAGGGCTTTCAAGGTCAGCACCAACACTTTGAATTGTGCTTAGAAATGTACTGGGAGCCAATGTAGGTCTTTCAGGACTGCTGTTATATGGTCTTGGTGGCCACTCCCAGTCACCAGTCTAGCTGCTGCATTCTGGATTAGTTGTAGTTTCCAGGTCACCTTCAAAGTTAGCCCCACGTAGAGCGCATGGCAGTAGTTCAAGCGGGAGATAACCAGAGCATGCACCACTCTGGCGAGACAGTCTGCAGGCAGGGTGGTTCTCATCCTGCATACCAGATGGAGCTGGTAAACAGCTGCCCTGGATACAGAATTAACCTGCGCCTTCATGGACACCTGGGAGTCCAAAATGGCTCCCAGGCTGCACACCTGCTCCTTCAGGGGCACAGTTACCCCATTCAGGACCAGGGAATCCCCCACACCCACCCGCCCCCTGTCCCCCAAGAACAGTACTTCTGTCTTGTCAGGATTCAACCTCAATCCATTAGCCGCCATCCATCCATGAAAGTTACTGACATGTAAGGTGGGCTCAGAAAGATTCAGAATTAAATGTCTTCCTGATTTTAACTGCTTGGGGCTGCAAAAACCATGGTTTTCAAACACTTGGCTATTATGGTTCTGCAATACAACCATTCTGCTTGGCCCGAGGCTGCTGAGAAAGGCAGCCTGGATGAATTAAAATGGCATCTGCCAGAAGCTGATGGAGATTTCTGGGGCATGTCAGAAATCTGGAAGTTCCAGGGTGAAAAGTAATAAAAAGCAAATGACATTTCATCACTTGAAACAAGGGTGCACAACTCAATTATGTCAGCATTGATTTGGGTCAATTATGTCAGCACTGATGTGGGTCACATGGGGGTTTAATAATGAACGCGCTACTGTCTCCTGAACGCCCTGCTGTGATTTCTGCTCCGTGGGGAGTGAACTGAATGACCGACGGGAGCAATAATGTAACTTCACACAGTTGCAAGATGAAAATGATGAAATTAATTGCATCTCTCATCAAAGGGTGCTTCTGACAAGGGCACAACCGAACAGAGGCACAGCGGTGCAGCCTGTCTCTGGCGAGCAAACTTTTAATGGCTCCCTTGGCCTCTCGTTTGATTGTTATGGAAAAATATCCTGGCTAACGAACCCCCGACGGCGATGCCAGCTCCTCCCCATAAGCGCACCCCAGTGATCTGCCCCATAGAGATGCCTCCCGGCTTTTGGGTGCAGGTCCCGAGGGGAGAGATTCAGCGATGGGAAATTCCATGCTGAAACCAAAGCTATTAAACTGCTATTTAGAATAACCAGTTAATGACACCGGGGAAGAACTTTTAGAACTAAGATGTTCAGCAAACTCTTCTGGTTGATTTGCAAATGTTGAACTGGTTGCATGAATTGTTCGATGCAATACCACCTGGACTATTTGGAGTCGGGGGCGTCAAGAAAGCTTCTCACTGGTTGACCACAAACTTGACATGAGCCAACTGTGTGACGCGGCAGCTAAAAAAGCCAATGCAATTCTGGGCTGCATCAATAGGAGTATTGCATCTAGATCAAGGGAAGTAATAGTGCCACTGTATTCTGCTCTGGTCAGACCTCACCTGGAGTACTGTGTCCAGTTCTGGGCACCACAGTTCAAGAAGGACACTGACAAACTGGAACGTGTCCAGAGGAGGGCAACCAAAATGGTCAAAGGCCTGGAAACGATGCCTTATGAGGAACGGCTAAGGGAGCTGGGCATGTTTAGCCTGGAGAAGAGGAGGTTAAGGGGTGATATGATAGCCATGTTCAAATATATAAAAGGATGTCACACAGATGAGGGAGAAAGGTTGTTTTCTGCTGCTCCAGAGAAGCGGACACGGAGCAATGGCTCCAAATTACAAGAAAGAAGATTCCACCTAAACATCAGGAAGAACTTCCTGACAGTAAGAGCTGTTTGACAGTGGAATTTGCTGCCCAGGAGTGTGGTGGAGTCTCCTTCTTTGGAGGTCTTGAAGCAGAGGCTTGACAACCATATGTCAGGAGTGCTCTGATGGTGTTTCCTGCTTGGCAGGGGGTTGGACTCGATGGCCCTTGTGGTCTCTTCCAACTCTATGATTCTATGATTCTATGATTCACGTGGTGGGGTTTGCTGCTTCGTTTGACAATGTCCTGACTCAGTCCTTGAGTACAAGAAAGTCCTTTATCATAGAATCGCAGAGTTGGGAGGGAATCCGAGAGTCATCTAGTCCAGGCCCCTTAAATGCAGGAATCTCAGCCATGACAGATGGCTACTCAACCTCTGCTTAAACACAGCACCCAGTTAAAGTATGGCACTTTTTGAAGGCCTAGATGGCTTTCAAAGGGGATTAGACTAATTCATGGATGAGAGAGCTATCAATGGCTACTATAATAATAATAATAATAAAAAATAATAAATTGTTATTTATACCCCACCCTTCCCGGTTCAGAAAACCGGGCCCAGGGCGGCTAACAACAGATTTAAAACACTTAATTGATGCAACAGAAAAACAGCATAAAATACAGTATAAAACATGAATAACAATAAATTCAGAATTCAAAAATCAATTTAGGGGGGAAATCCAGCCAATAAACATTAGATGATCACCAGGTCTAGCTGGCTAAATTAGTCCTCTTTGGGCCAGCGAGGAGACCAGGGGAGAATTAGCTGTGGATTAGAACTGGTAATCTTCATAAAAAGGGGAGGGGGAGGGAAGGGAAATAAAAGATCAGGCTAAGTTCAAGTTGAAAGCCAGGCAAAATAGCTCTGTCTTACAGGCCCTGTGGAAGGAGGTTAAATCCTGCAGGGCCCTGGTCTCCTGGGACAGAGCATTCCACCAGGTCGGAGCCATCACTGAGAAGGCCCTGGCCCTGGTGGAGGGTAGTCTGACTTCCTTAGGGCCCGGGACCTCTAAACTATGGTTGTTCATGGACCTTAAGGTCCTCTGTGGGGCAGACCAGGAGAGGCGGTCCCATAAATACGAGGGCCCTATGCCACAAAGGGCTAGCTTGTAATCCTCCTAGCTCAGTTGGTAGAGCCAGTGGCGTAGCGTGGGGGGTGCAGGGGGGGCCGGCCGCACCGGGCGCAACATTGGGGGGGGGGGCGTGCTCGCCGCCTCCAGAGTCACCGAAGAGGCTCGGGCGCAGGCTGTAGCAGAGCCCCATGTCTCGCGGAACCGACGAGCTGTGTGCGCGTCCGGGCTGAAGGCGTCTGGCAGGCAGCAGCTCTCAGCACTCACCGCGGTCCCCACGCGTCAGGGCCGCGGAGGGCGCGCCAGGCAGCCCCTCCTCACAACCCCGCCGCTGCTGCTGCTGCTGCAGCTGCTGGGCCATGTTGCATTTTCCTCGCCTCTCTGCCCTCCTCCTCCTCCGGGCAAGCGGCGTCGTTTGGGCGGCAGCGCCAGCGGCAACTCGCCTCAGATCACCTGACACGGACCCACCGCCGCCGCTGCGGCTACCTTACCGTAAATACCCCAGCCCAGGCAGCAGCAAGAAGAAGCTGGCAGCGGCAGCAGGTTAGGGGTTAGGGGCACAAATTACTTGCCTTGCCCCGGGTTATGGGGCGAAATTACTTGCCTTGCCCCGGGTTAGGGGGCGCAAATTACTTGCCTTGCCCCAGGTGCTGACAACCCACGCTACGCCGCTGGGTAGAGCACGAGACTTTTAATCTCAGGGTCATGGGTTTGAGCAAACCCACATTGAACAAAAGATTCCTGCATTGGCGGGGGTTGGACTAGATGACCCTCGTGGCCCCCTTCCAACACTATCATTCTATGAGTCTTACCAGTTTCTGGAAGCTGCAGGATGGGAGGGTGCTGTTGTGGTCAAATCCTGCTCCTTTGGGCCACCGTGTTGGTGACTGAGAGCAAGATGCTGAACTAGTTGGGTCACTGGCCTGATCCAGATTGTGGAAGTCAAAGGACGTTGCCTCTAGCAAAGCAAAATCACACCTATGTTATTTATTTTTAATGAAAATGTTAATTTCTGGTGCAGAATCAGCTTCAGGGGGAATGCAACATTCTTTCTCTATTAGGCATTGGAGGTTCACATCACCAGAAATCTTGTGCCTGAAAGACACACCTATGTATTTATAAGCATTGATTGATTGATTGATTGATTGATTGATTGATTGATCAATCGATCAATTTCACAATATTTATACATTGCTTGGTTGCAATGGAAGGTCAAAGCAGTGTACAAGAAGGACTAAAGCAGCAAAATCCCTGATTATGAAATTAAATATTTGTTGTTGTTGTTGTTGTTGTTTAGTCGTTTAGTCGTGTCTGACTCTTTGTGACCCCCTGGACCAGAGCATGCTAGGCACTCCTGTCTTCCACTGCCTCCTGCAGTTTGGTCAGACTAATGCTGGTAGCTTCGAGAACGCTGTCCCACCATCTCGTCCTCTGTCGTCCCCTTCTCCTTGTGCCCTCAATCTTTCCCAACATCAGGGTCTTTTCCAGGGAGTCTTCTCTTCCCACGAGGTGGCCAAAGTCTTGGAGCCTCAGCTTCAGGATCTGTCCTTCCAGTGAGCACTCAGGGCTGATTTCTTTCAGAATGGAGAGGTTTGATCTTCTTGCAGTCCAGGGGACTCTCAAGAGTCTCCTCCAGCGTCATAATTCAAAAGCATCAATTATTCGGCGATGAGCCTTCTTGATGGTCCAGCTCTCACTTCCATACATCAGTACTGGGAAAACCAGAGCTTTTACTATGCGGACCTTTGTTGGCAAGGTGATGTCTCTGCTTTTTAAGATGCTGCCTAGATTTGTTTAAATATTTGTTGTTGTTTAGTCGTTTAGTCGTGTCCGACTCTTCGTGACCCCATGGACCAGAGAACGCCAGGCACTCCTGTCCTCCACTGCCCCCCGCAGCTTGGTCAGACTCATGCTGGTAACCTCGAAAACACTATCCAACCATCTCGTCCTCTGTCGTCCCCTTCTCCTTGTGCCCTCCATCTTTCCCAACATCAGGGTCTTCTCCAGGGAGTCTTCTCTTCTCATGAGGTGGCCAAAGTACTGGAACCTCAGCTTCACAATCTGTCCTTCCAGTGAGCACTCAGGGCTGATTTCCTTCAGAATGGAGAGGTTTGATCTTCTTGCAGTCCATGGGACTAAATATTTCTTACTTGGTTTTCAAAAAGTCTTGATTTTCTTTATTTTTAAAGTGCACCCACAGGCCTTAATTCTAAGGAGCAAAAGAGTTAATTCAATAAAACATACCAGAAAAGCTCTTCCATATTTCAGGGCCAAGTGAGTTCCACAACTTCCCTCTTCCCCCAGCATAGGAAAAGACCGCACGTTTGGTATGTTTAAAAAATGATTTACTTACTAACTCTTAAAAGGTCAGGTTCCTGTGCTTTTACATACATCAGCCAGAAAAGTCACACAGGCAGTAAAAAATGGTTTTTCTACAAAATGATGGCAGTTCCTAAATGATGGGCATAGGAACTCAAGAGTGGTTGGAGAGAGAGATGTAAACTGGAGGAACCAGCTCAGACCTCTTCACACATTGAGCTTCTCATATACACTGAAGGAGAACAACAACTTGATTACCTCGTTCCTCCCCAGATGAGGGGAAGTGGACAGAGCTAAGCCTGGCAGGACAGCTTACTCTATGGTATTAACCCCTTCATGCACTAATTAGACTTAAGCATGTTGGTTATATGAGGCTGGTTGTCATACAAGTTGGAGGCCGTACTACTTCTGAACACCAGTTTCTGGAAACCAGAGGAGAAGACAGTGCTCATGTACTCATGTTCTGCTCCCTGATTTTCCAGAAGAGGCATCTGGCTGGCCATTCTGAGAATAGAATGCTGGACTAGATGGGCCATTGGCCTGATCCAGTTGGCTCTTCCTATGTTCCTATTTGCTTTAATTTATTTTGAACTGTTCTTAATGCTGTATTTTATATTGCTGAAGCCCTCACTGGGGCCTTCTGGAGAAGGCTGGGTAATAAATCTGTTGAGGAGGATAAGGATGATGACATCTTCTGGAGAACTTCGTCTACTTTGTGATGGGTCCCGCTGACATCAATTCCACTGGGCTGTGTGCGTTTCCCCAGATTTCTCACCTCTGCTGGCAACGGGAGCATGTTTCCCCTGGGCCACACAAAGCATGAAATATCTGCTCCAGCTCTTAGCAGCTTCACAGCTCAGGGAGCACAGCACCCGATTCCTCACCTTATGCAGGTAAGACGAGGGCAGCAATAGGGGGTTGCTGAGGTGAACTTCTGGCCAGGAGTCTTAGGGAAAGCTGGGATGCTGTTCTCACCTCTTAAGTGTCATTTGCAATGGGGAAGTCTTTGTGCGCACACAACTGAAGGATCTAAGCCAGGGCCGGATTTAGGTTTGATGAGACCCTAAGCTACTGAAGGTACTGGGGCCCTTGATATCTCCAGCTATCCTTTGTCAACAACAAATGGTCACAGTTTTTTGTGTTGAATGTATGCTATATGGTAATTGATGGACCTAATAGGTATCTAAAGCCATTTGCACATGTGGCCATGCAACAAGTCCATGCAGAATGTTGTTGTTGTTTAGTTGTTTTGTCCTGTCCAACTCTTCATGCCCCCCTGGACCAGAGCACGCTAGGCACTCCTGTCTTCCACTGCCTCCCACAGTTTGGTCAAACTCATGCTGGTCGCTTTGAGAACACTGTCCCACCATCTCATCCTCTGTCGTCCCCTTCTCCTTGTGCCCTCCATCTTTCCCAACATCAGGGTCTTTTCCAGGGAGTCTTCTCTTCTCATGCGGTGGCCAAAGTCTTGGAGCCTCAGCTTCAGGATCTGTCCTTCCAGTGAGCACTCAGGGCTGATTTCCTTCAGAATGGAGAGGTTTGATCTTCTTGCAGTCCATGCAGAATGTAGGCACCCTATATATATAGAAATGAGCAAATGTGTGATATTTTTTGGGAGCAGGCTAGCAGGGAGGGCCCATGACTTACATCATAGGAGCCTACACAACACAAAACACTGTTGCTGTATCTAGGTTTTATTTTATTTGCTTTTATATTTTGGAAATGTACATCCAGGTGTTTTTTTCCTTTAAATTTTTTTAAGAGAGGGGGCGCCTAAGCTATAACTTGTTTAGCTTATACGTAAATCTGGCACTGATCTAAGCGGATCCTTGGATGGCTTTCAAAGAGGATTAGACAAATTCAGGGAGGAGAGGGTTCCTAATGATTGCTAGCCAGGATGCCTAAGCGCTGCCTCCACAGTTGCAGGGAGCAGTGCTTCTGAACGCCATTGGCCTGATCCAGCCGTCCCTTCTGATGGGAGTTTATAGTCCAGCAACACCATGAGGGCACATCTTTGATCAAGGGTTTTCTCCAGACAAGCTGTTTATTGTGTGTTCATCCTACTTTGGCTGCAGAAAAGCATATGCAGAGGTCAGATTATATGCTGGTCTTTATGGAGCGTTTGTTCTGGTTTGCTTTAGCAGGGCGTTGGCATGGCAATGCTCATTCGCCCTGACTTCCCTGCTGAGTGTTTATGCACTCATTCCCCTCCTTCCCCACCCCCCCGTACTGCCCTATCGGTTTCCAAACCTCAGCTTATTTTGAACAGAAACAATATTTGACTATTTCCTCTTTCTTCCTTTTTATTTTTTAATTTAGATTCAGTAAAGCAAACCAATATATCCATAAAGAAATATTCATACCATTAAAACAGGTTGAAAGCAGCATAAGACTTTTATCAGTAAACTTACTGTTCCAAAACATTCCAAAACATATCAATTTCCCCAAAAATCTATTAGGTTGATTTATGCTAATTTAATCATTGTTACTATATGCTAGGTTTCCCCCTAAACCATTCCCATGCCCCTCATTTTTAGCCATCACAATCTTTGCAGCTGTTATAATGCTGATTACTATTTCTCGATCATTTTCTGGGGTAACATCCTGGGGTAACGCAGTAGAAATATTTTGGCTTCTAATGGGATATGATGTCCTAACATATCAGAAATACTAGCCTCAATAGGTTTCCAAAATATTTGCATTTGAGAGGGGTTCCAAAAGTTGTGTACATTGTTTGCTTTATGCAATTCGTTATTTATTCTATTCTAAAATTGTGTCCGGTCCAGTCCCCCATTCATTCCACATCCCACAAAGGCAACAATAACAAAATGTCAGCTAAAACAGCAAAATGAAAAGTACAGACAGGCGCAGTAGATGAAAAGAGCTCAAAGGAGCGTTCTCCAGCATAAGAGCTTTAACCTGTCTAGGCAAATCCTTTGCTGACATAAATAGATGTTAAGCTAAGAAAAGGATAAGGGGGTTGGGATGACTGACTCTTCTGCGCAAGATGTCCCACAATCAAGTTGTGATTGCAGAGAAGGCCCCTCCTTCACATCCTGCCAAGTTCAAATGCAGGTGGGACATGAGGAAGAGCCCCCCTTTCTTCCAGCAGCTCTAAGGGAGCAAGAAGGCTGATGTGGAAGAAGATTTAAGGGTTAGAAGGGATCCAAGGGTCATCTAGTCCAACCCCCTGAAATACAGGAATCACAGCTAAAATGTCCATGACCAACCTCTGTTGGAAAATCTCCAGCAAAGGAGAGTCCACCACCTTCTGAATGCGGCAGCTAGACTGGGGACTCGGAGCTGCTGCCGAGACCACATAACACCGGTCCTGAAAGACTACGTTGGCTCCCAGTACATTTCTGGGCACAATTCAAAGTGTTGGTGCTGACCTTGAAAGCCCTAAATGACCTCGGTCCAGTAGACCTGAAGGAGGGTCTCCACCCCCATTGTTCAATCCGGACACTGAGGTCCAGCTCTGAGGGCCTTCTGGCGGGTCCCTCCCTGCAAGAAGTGAGGTTACAGGGAACCAGGCAGAGGGCCTTCTTGGTGGTGGCGCCCACCCTGTGGAACGCCCTCCCACCAGATGTCAAAGGAATAAACAACTATCTGATGTTTAGAAGACATCTGAAGGCAGCCCTGTTCAGGGAAGTTTTTTAATGACTGATGTTTTAACGTATTTTTAATCTCCTGTTGGAAGCCACCCAGAGTGGCTGGGCGTCCAGAGTGGATGGGCGGGGTATAAGTAAAAAATAATTATTATTATTATTCTCATTATTCTGAGAGAGTCCATTCCACTCTCACGCAGGTCGCACCGCCCAAAGAGTCTTCCTAATATTTAGTTGGAATCTTCTTTCTTGCTATATGAATCCATTGGTTCTTCTGGAGCAGGTGGAAACAAGTTTGCTCCATCCTCCATGAGACGCCTCTTCAGATATTTGAAGATGGGTTCCATAGCACCTCTCCTTCAGGCTAAACACCCCCAACTCCCTCAACAGTTCTGCACACGGCTCAGTTTCCAGACCCTTGATCGTCTTGGTCGCCCTCCTCTGCAAACCTCCTAGCTTTTCAATATCCTTGTCAAATTGATGGAGGAGAGGGCTCTTGGAAGGCTGCTAGCCACCATGGCTATGTTCTGCCTCCACAGTCAGAGGCAGCAATGCTGCTGAATCTCAGTTGCTGGAAGCCACAAGAAGTGGGGTGTTGCTATTCTGCTTGGATCTTGCTTGTGGTTTCCCATAGGGGCATCTGGTGGACCACTGTGAAGACAGCATGCTGGACTGGATGGGCCGTTGGCTTCATCCAGCAGGCTCTTCTTAGATTCTTATGTACTTAAAAGAAGAAGAAGAATGAGGAACAAAGGAAGGAGACACTGGGGTATTCCTGCAAATTCAAGCTATTGCTGCCTGCCAGCCCGGTGGAGCTTGTGGCGGATGTCTCCTTTGTCCAACCTATGGGCTTTTCTGAAAGGAAGGTTTGCTGAAGTAGTGTGCATGTTAATTGAGAGAGGGATATAGCTATGCTTTGTGTAACATGACCACCTTGTATATTTTCCCTGGGGATCACCCCCTATTGCTATTAGTCAACAACTGCATTGTTGTATTCATGAGGAAAAGCAGGATTGTCTGATCTTCATATCTGGGACCAGCAGGACATCTCTGGGAAGTGTGGGGTTGTGAGGGGGGTTGCGGGACAGCAGTGGTTGTACTTCCACTAACTTTGGACTATGCCACACTCTCCATGTCCCTACCAAGTGTGTCTGGCCAAGGGAATACCCCAAAGATCTCAGAGCCTTGGCAGGTTCATATGGGACATTGCAGCCCTTCAGATAGTCTAGGGCTAAGATGTTTGGGGGTTTATGAATCATTACCGGCACTTTGGATTGTGCCCAGAAACAGAGTGCTAGGCAACAGAGCTGTTGTAACAAGGGAGTTGTATGTACAACCTTCCTTTCCTCGCCAGAAACACCATAACCAGACACTGGAGAGACCTGTCAGGAGTAAGCATGGACCAATGGTACCAAATAGTATGGGAAACATCCCTACTAGAAAAATTAACCAATAAACTGAAACTGACACAGGGACAAACAGAAGAAGACGCCTTTACGCCGGTATGGCTCACCTTTATCACATACACAGCCCAACAAGACAATGACAACAATCCACCAACAGCATACAAATCAATATGGCTAACCTGATCCAAAACATACACCCACCCACCCCACTCACACACGAAAACAAAGACCACCACAGCCAATCACAAACAAACAATGACACCCTAGGCCAACCCCAACCTCTCTCCATAACCACCAAAGGAACACAAGTGAACAGCATGAGCAACTCTGACACCAAACCCTACATATATTAAGCAAAATAGAAACATCGCCACCTGACCCACCCCCACCCATCTTCCCCCCCCCCTTCAGCCCTTTCCCCCCTTAATGTCTCAACAAATGAAACTGATTTGCAAAAATGTTACATGGAAAAAATACAAGAGAGATTACACATACTTCTGTAAAACAAGAAAATATTGAATAAATAATAAGCCTCCTGAAAAAAACAAAAAAAAAAAACCCCTTGCTTTTCTCCATTAGATGTTGGGACAGCACTAAGCAGGTAACCCTCCATGTTGTCTTTTTACATCTCCTAGGACCACCTGGTGATGGATGAATAAGAAATCCAATAAATACAAAATAATTGCCAGGATAAGAGCAAGTGCAAGAGGTGACGCTCAATCCCTACCTCTTTGTGAGCAAAAAACCTCCATCCTGTTGCTTCCACACTTCTTGTTTCTCCTTCTCTACACAGATTAACTTTCCCATGGAGGTCAGGAATGAGACCCAGGTGAAGGAGTTCATCTTCCTGGGCTTCTCAGGCGTCCCACATGGCCAGATTTACCTCTTTGTTGTGTTCCTAGCAATTTACTTGGTCACTGTTCTTGGAAATACCACAATAGTCACCTTGATCCAGCTGGATTCACGCCTCCACAGCCCCATGTACTTTTTCCTCAGCCATTTATCCTGCTTGGACGTCTGCTACTCAACCGTCACCGTCCCCAAGATCCTGGTAAACTTCTTGCGCCAGAGGCACACCATTTCCTACAACCAGTGCATGACCCAGATGTTCTTCCTGATGACCTTTGCAGGCTCCGAGTGCGCCCTGCTGGCCGTCATGGCCTACGACCGCTATGCCGCCATTTGCCAGCCTCTGCATTACAGCAGCCTGATGAGCAGCCAGGTGCGGATCCCGCTGGCCGTTGCTTCTTGGATCTGGGGCTTCCTGGACTCGGCCATCCACACCACTCTGGCCACCCACTTGTCCTTCTGTGGGGCCAACCAGATTGACCACATCTTCTGTGATGTCCCGCCTCTCCTGAAGATTGCCTGCAGCGACACCTACGTCAACGAGATCACGCTCCATTTGGCCAGCATCTTCATGGGCCTGAGTCCCTTCTTGCTCATCCTCCTCTCGTATGTCTACATCCTCTCCGCCATCTTGCAGATTCGCTCGAATACCGGCAGGCAGAAGGCCTTCTCCACCTGCGCTGCTCACATGATCGTTGTCACCCTCTACTTTGGCATGGCCAACGTGAACTACAACCACCCCAGCGCAGGCTACTCCTTGGAGGTTGACACCCTGATCTCCACACTCTACTGCATCATCACCCCTATGCTGAACCCCCTCATCTACAGCCTCCGCAACAAGGAGGTGAAAGAAGCCCTGAAGAAGGTTCTGGGGGGGCAGAAGAACGAATACACTTCTACACAGAGGAAGTGAGAGGTGGGCTTTGACCAAGGCATCTCTGTTCTCCTCTGAGCCTGCCATTGCCCTTAGTGATTTCAAGGTACAGTGGTGCTCCGCAAGACGAATGCCTCGCAAGACGAAAAACTCGCTAGGCGAAAGGGTTTTCCGTTTTTCGAGGTGCTTCGCAAGACGAATTTCCCTATGGGCTTGCTTTGCAAGACGAAACATCGGGCGAGTTCTTGCGAGTTTCCCCCCCTTCCCCCCCTTTTTCTAAGCCGCTAAGCCGCTAATAGCCGCTAAGTCGCTAATAGCCGTGCTTCGCAAGACGAAAAAACCGCAAGACGAAGAGACTCGCGGAACGAATTAATTAATTAATTAATTAATTTAAAAATAAATATTTATTAAAGTTTTTCATAATAAAACAAAATCAAAAAAGATACACCAATAACAACAATCAAACCAAGAATCAAAAAGAAAAACAGACAGGATCAAAAACGAGACAGCCTAAAAAAGAAAAAAAAAAGAAAAAAGAAAAAAGAATAAAGAAAAAAGAAAAAAGAAAAAAGAAAAAAGAAAAAAGAAAAAAGAAAAGAAAAAATTATTCCTTGCATTTACTATCTCTAGAACCCTCTTTCCTGACTTCCTCACACCTCCCTTTTCTGCGTTCTCCTTTACACAATCAATTTTAGCAATTTCCTACCCTCTTTCCAATCTTTTTCCATATTGTATACTTCAACCTATTATGCATTTACTTTCCTTCTCTTTTAAACACTATTTCAGATGTTCATTATAACTTAATCCCTTGTGTCATTTATTTAATCACAACATAATAATGCTCTGGTCTTACCCCTTCTTTTCCACATCATTTTTGCATATTTCTTTTTACCAATTTCCTAATGCCATGTTATTTTTATATCCAACATCATTTTAACATTCAAACATTTTACAATGTTTTTGCAGATATTCTTTGAACTTCTTCCAGTCCTCTTCCACCGATTCTTCTCCCCGGTCTCGGATTCTGCCAGTCATTTCTGCCAACTCCATGTAGTCGATCACTTGCATCTGCCATTCTTCCAAAGTGGGCAAATCTTGTGTCTTCCAATGCTTAGCGATGAGTATTCTTGCTGCGGTTGTTGCATACATAAATAGTGTTCTATCTTTCTTTGGCAGCGGAACGAATTAATTTAGTCTTGCGAGGCACCACTGTAATCCTCTAAGACCACAGAGAAACCCATTTCCTGAAATACGGATTGAGTAACACAAGTTCTGAAGACTTGCTGACATGCTGATGGGTAATTTTACTTACATCATTAATAATAATAATAATAATAATAATAATAATTTATTATTTATATCCCGCCCATCTGGCTGGACCTTCCCAGCCACTCTGGGCGGCTTCCATAAAAACCAAAAATACAGTAAAATCACACATTAAAAACTTCCCTGAACAGGGCTGCCTTAAGATGTCTTCTGAATGTCAGGTAGTTGTTTATCGCTTTGACATCTGCTGGAAGGTCGTTCCACAGGGTGGGCGCCACTACCGAGAAGGCCCTCTGCCTGGTTCCCTGTAGCTTTGCTTCTCGCAATGAGGGAACCGCCAGAAGGCCCTCGGCGCTGGACCTCAGCGTCCGGGCAGAATGATGGGGGTGGAGACGCTCCTTCAGGTATACTGGACCGAGGCCGTTTAGGGCTTTAAAGGTCAGCACCAACACTTTGAATTGTGCTCGGAAACATACTGGGAGCCAATGTGGGTCTTTCAAGACCGGTGTTATATGGTCTCGGCGGCCGCTCCCAGTCACCAGTCTAGCTGCCGCATTCTGGTTTAGTTGTAGTTTCCGAGTCACCTTCAAAGGTAGCCCCACGTAGAGTGCATTGCAGTAGTCCACGTGGGAGATAACCAGAGCATGCACCACTCTGGCGAGACAGTCCGCAGGCAGGGAGGGTCTCAGCCTACGTAGCAGATGGAGCTGGTAAACAGCTGCCCTGGACACAGATTTGACCTGTGCCTCCATGGACAGCTGTGAGTCCAAAATGACTCCCAGGCTGCGCACCTGGTCCTTCAGGGGCACAGTTACCCCATTCAGGACCAGGGAATCCTCCACACCTGCCCGCCTCCTGTCCCCCAAAAACAGTACTTCTGTCTTGTCAGGATTCAACCTCAATCTGTTAGCCGCCATCCATCCTCCAACCGCCTCCAGACACTCACTTGTTAAGCACTTGTTCCCCCAAATATGCCACCTTTGGGCATGCCCACCACAAGTGCCTATAGTTCCCATATTCAGAGAATTGCAGGCAACTGGTGAGACCCGTCAAAACTCATTATTCCAACCGGAGACTCTAAACTGTAGATTGCTGTATTTATTTACATTGAAGGGTTCTTCATGAACAATTGGCTCTGTAGGAGCCAATATATGCTAATTTCCTTACATGTTCTCCTGTTTTCATAGGCCTGTTTCTTTTCACAGCTTGGGCCACAGCAGTGGTGACAGAGAAGTAGAAACAAACTTTGGGAGACCTAAGAACAGGAACTCAAAGGTGAAGGGGTTGTAGTGGGGCTGCCCCTGTGCTGTGGAACAGCGTTTCTGTTAAGATAGGAGCCCGCTAGCAGCGATGTCACGCTGGCCACGTGACCCGGAAGTGTCTCCGGACAGCGCTGGCCCCTGGCCTCTTAAGTGAGATGGGCGCACAACCCCAGAGTCTGTCAAGACTGGCCCCTACGGGCAGGGGTACCTTTACCTTTACCTTTATCTGCACTTTCCAGAGGGGGGGGGGGAAACAAAGACATTTTTCTTCTGGTAGCTGGATAAATGGGTCTTTACAGTGAGTGTCCACTTGTTTAGATTTCAGCCCCATTTAAAAATATTTGTTGTTTTTGTTTTAAAATTTTATTTATGCTTTTCAGGTTTATTTGTTGTTTAGTCGTTGTTGTTTAGTCATGTCCGACTCTTCATGATCCCATGGACCAGAGCACGCCAGGCCCTCCTGTCTTCCACTGCCTCCTGCAATTTGGTCAGACTCATGTTGGTACCTTCGAGAACACTGTCCCACCATCTCTCCTCTGTCGTCCCCTTCTCCTTGGGCCGTCCATCTTTCCCAGCATCAGGGTCTTTTCCAGAGAGTCTTCTCTTCTCATGAGGTGGCCAAAGTCTTATCATGCCGACTATAATAATAAGGTCAGAAGGAGCCTGGGTTTCACTTTTCTCTCTTTCTGTCTCTCTTTCTGTATGGTGTGGTGTTCTGTACATAATGTTAAGGTTTAGACTTATTCTAAGTTGTTCTAAGTTTCAGTTAAGTCTGCTGCAACTGGATTCCTTATGGTCAGTGCCAATCCTGAATGTTTGGGCTTTGTGACCATGATGCTCATTTGCCTTCAGTAGCAGTAAAGCTCTGCTGAATGAAATATTAATGGCCTCTGGTCTATTTTCGGGGAAACCTGCAACGTGTTCAAGTTTTTACTCGGCTAACTATACATTGGAATCTACCCTGGATCAATATTGAGTAGAATTTTCAATGACACATCCAACATTCCATATTCCCTTTATGCATTCTTTGAATTAAAAGATGAGGTAGGAATACATCAAGTGTGTAAATCAACATCTAGCCACTGAGCAATTCTTCCAATGGGACTCCCATTGCTCCATTCCTCTTGGCTTCCAGAAAATCCCCGGGGAGAGTGGCTTTCTTTTCCCAACCCTCCTTGTTAACTTGCGTGTTGCAGTTGCACCGAGAGCATCCCCTGGGTCCCGCCTGGGCATAACTCCTCTCTCCCTGCCAGGGCTCCGCTAGTTGGATGCAATGCAGAGGGAGTCACCTGGCTCATCCGTGGCTCACCTGGGAAGCAGGGATCTCCCTTCCAGAGCCCCGATGGCAGGCCCTCTCTTGCCACTCGGATGCCAGTGTGCTCTGGCTCCGTGAAGGTGGAGCAGGCAGGTGCAGGGAAAGGCTGGTGCAGAAGAAGCCCGAGGTTGAAGGGGAAGGACGACCTGGAGCTGAGCATCCTGACGGGGGCAGGAGCAAGCGCCCAGCCTCACTGGGCTCCCATTGGGGGAGCCTCCAGGTTAGTAGCTTCACAGGACACAGGACTGGGGATGGGGAAGCAATTCAGTCTGGTCTGCATTTGAACGCGAATCTGCCCCATTCACACTTGCTGAAATGATACGAGAACAAGAACTCTGCTAGCTGCCGAAATTTGCACTTCTCCGAATGTTGCAGAAAAAGGTGGGTTATAAATGCAGTAAATAATAAATTCATTTATGGGACAATATATATTGGGCTAGGGATGTGGGTGGTGCTGTGAGTTAAACCACAGAGCCTAGGACTTGCTGATCAGAAGGTCGGCGGTTCCAATCCCCGCGACGGGGTGAGCTCCCGTTGCTCGGTCCCTGCTCCTGCCAACCTAGCAGTTCAAAAGCACGCCAGCGCAAGTAGATAAATAGGTACCGCTCCAGCGGGAAGGTAAACGGCGTTTCCGTGCGCTGCTCTGGTTCGCCAGAAGCAGCTTAGTCATGCTGGCCACATGACCCGGAAGCTGTACGCCGGCTCCCTTGACCAGTAAAGCGAGATGAGCGCCGCAACCCTGCGACTGAACCTAACGGTGAGGGTCCCTTTACCCTTTACCTATATATGGAGCTGACACAGCAAGAGATTTCTCCCCACCACCACCGCCCCTCCCCCAAATCTTATCCAATCCACACTTTTCAATGCACAAAGGAGTTTATAATTCTGTGCTTCCCATCCCAATCCCTGAGCAGTGAGATATTTTGGAGTGCAATGTTCACTTGCGGTTGACTTTCCTTGGAATGGGAGGTTACTGGAGAGAGAAACTACCATGGAGTTACCATCTCCATGCCATAACATAGTAGCTGTGGAACATATAAGACTACATACATGAAGCTGCCTTATACTGACTCAGACCTGTGCTCTGGTCTCTGCAACATTTGCTTTATCAGCAAATATAGAAGCAGAATAGAAGTGGAGGCGAACAAGCCCTCTTTCTTCAGCAGACAGCACACCTCAAGAGATCATCTTGCTGCCCCCACCTGATTTCCAGTCTCTTCCAACTAGAAGGGTCACAGCATCATGGAACGGCCCTGCAAAAGTCATCTAGTCTAGCCCCCTGCAGTGCAGGACTCTCAGCTAAAGCATCCCCGACAGTTGGCCATCCAACCTCTGCTTAGAAACCTCCAAGGAAGGGAGTCCACCACCTTCTGAGAGAGTCCCTTCCACTATTGAACGGCTTTTACTGTCAAATAATTCTTCCCAATGTTTATTTCGAATCTCCTTTCTTCTACAGAAAGCTCATGTGAGGGTTACAGTCTGGGAATTGTACCGGAAGCCAAAATTGCATATGGTCAAAACACACTGCGACCAATAGCTAGTGGAATTGCCAAAGTCATTTGTTCCCTGGGCACCTCCCCCCTCCTTTCCATACCCTTTCTATTTATTTTTGAGATTTTGGGTCATGTGCATAAAGCCTAATGCGCACACGTTAAATGCCCGTAAGTTGTGGGCTTACTGTAATTTGGATCCTCCCCTCTGGAGCAGCAGAAAACAAGTTTTGCTCCACCTTCCATGTTCAGATATTTGGAGAAGGCTCTCAGACCTCTTCCCAGTCCTCTGTTCTCCAGGACACAGACTCCCTGCTCTCTCCCTTGGGGTCCATTCAGAATCCCCAATTCTATGATTATGTCTTCAGCCCTAGTCAGAACACTCTAACCACCATATCCCATTGGCTTCCCCACATCCTCAAAGCAGAACAAAAGGTTCATTGCGTTGCCTCTTCCAAGAAAAAGGAGGAGACATCAGCTTGCTTGTGGTGCTTGTCATTCCAGGCTCCTCTCCGCCTTCCTTTCCTGACCAAGGCAGGTCCTGAAGAATAGAGATGAGAATTCTGGGAGTGGAGAGGAAATGTCACGGCCAGCAGCCAGTTGGGGATGTCTCCAACAGCACCCCTGATTCACCCAAGCAGGGTTGTTCCCGTTCCCCCTTGAAGGGAGAGGAGAGACATCCAACCATCCCTGGAGAACCCTAACCCACCCACCACTGATTTGTAACAGCTGGCCTTGACACCAGACTATTGGGTGGGGAGGTTAAAGGCGAAAAACCGTTAGTTCAATGTGAATGATTTTTGGACTAGGGGGAGATGGAGGTTCATTTACTTATTAGTGGGTCAGAGTGTTACTTAGTTTATTATTTGCATGTGGTCAGGGAAATAATAATAATAATAATAATAATAATAGTAATAATAATAATAATAATAATAATAATAATAATAATAATAATAATAATGTATTTATACCCTGCCCATCTGGCTGGGTTTCCCCAGCCACTCTGGGCAGCCTCCAACAAAAAATTAAAACACAATAGTGCATCAAACATTAAAAGCTTCCTTAAACAGGGCTGCCTTCAGATGTCTTCTAAAAGTCTGGTAGTTGTTCTTCTCTTTGACATCTGTTGGGAGGGCATTCCACAGGGCGGGTGCCATCACCGAGAAGGCCCTCTGCCTGGTTCCCTGTAACTTGGTTTTTCACAGGGAGGGAACCACCAAAAGGCCCTTGGAGCTGGACCTCCCTGTCCAGGATGGACGATGGGGGTGGAGACGCTCCTGTTTATATGGTTTCCCCTCCCCTCCAATAGAATTTTAAGTGAAATATCAATATATAATATGACTCCCTCCCCCTTCTCCACATGGTATTGTATAATTTTCCTTTGCCATAAGCCACTTGGAGACCTTCAGGTGACAAGAGACTAAGAAGTTTAATCAACAACAACACTGAATTAAATGAATCAATGGTCTGAGTGGGTAGAAGACCACTTACGATCATAGAATCACAGAACTGTAGCATTGTAAAGGGTCCTCCAAAGGTCCTCTAGTCTAACTCCCTGTAATGCAGGAACTTCCTCTGTTTTCCTTTTCTGCCTGGCAGCCTTTCCCTCAAGCGCCATCCTTCTTTCTCTACAGATAATCTCCGCATTTCCCATGGCTGGCAGCAGCAACTGGACCCAGGTGACGGAGTTTGTTCTTCTGGGCTTCTCTGGGATCACGCATGGTCAGACCTACCTGTTCCTGGTGTTCTTGGTGATCTACTTGGTCACCCTGTTGGGGAACCTCACCATAGTCGGCCTGATCCTGCTGGATCCCCACCTTCATAGCCCCATGTACTTCTTCCTCAGCCATTTATCTTGCATGGACGTTTGCTACTCCTCCGTCACAGTCCCCAGCATTTTGGCCAACCTCCTCCGCCGCCGCCACACCATCTCCTACCACCTGTGCCTGGTCCAAATGTTCTTCCTGATGGCTTTCTCAGGTTCTGAGTGCTGGCTGTTGGCCGCCATGGCATACGATCGCTATGCCGCCATTTGCCAGCCTTTGCGTTACTCGCATCTTATGAGCCCGCGTGTGTGCGTGCAGCTAGCCACCACCATCTGGGTCTCAGGGTTCTTGGACTCAGTGGTCCATGCAGCCTTGGCCTCCAATTTACACTTCTGCGGGGCCTTCCAGATCCACCACATCTTCTGCGACCTCCCGCCGCTGCTGAAAATCGCCTGCGGGAACAAGAGCCTCAACGAAATTGTCATTCAGGTAGCCACCATCTTTGTGGGCCTGAGCCCATTCCTGGTAGTCGTCATCTCCTACGTCTACATCTTGGCTTCCATCTTGCGGATCCGCTCCAACACCGGGCGGCGCAAGGCCTTCTCCACCTGCACCTCCCACATGATAGTGGTTGTCCTCTACTTCGGAAATGGACTGGTGAACTACTATCGCCCCAGCGCAGGTTACTCTCTGGAGATAGACACCCTGCTTTCCACAATGTATTGCATCATCACCCCTATGCTGAACCCCCTCATCTACAGCCTCCGAAACAAGGAGGTGAAGGGCGCCCTGAGGAAGGTTCTGGAAAGCCAGAGGAAGTTCTGCACTTCCTCTCGCAAGCAGTGAGAGTGCAGGTCAGGGGGGGTGGGGAAGGAGATGGCACCAGCCGTCTTCCCGGCAAAGCCCAGTGGCCCCAAAACAGGGCATGAAAGGAGGGGCTGGATTCTCTCAGTCTGTGGTTCTCACTAGGCTACCAGCCTTCCAGACTCCTTGGTTAACTCCTTAGTGGAAGGAGACAAACAAGAAGGGCAGCAGGGGAGAGAGAAGCGTGTGGGCAGAGAGGGAGTTAGTCCAAGAAAACTTGGGTTTTATTTGAAATTGTTCTAGACAAAAGATACTCATCAGGCCTTTGGGGCCAGCTAATATAAATAGATAAACCCATTTTATTTCCCCAGAAAATCTTGGAAAATACTCTTCATTTTAAAATCTTCATTTATTTTCCGTTGCCGCTGACAACTTTTGTTATGACTAAAGCTTTATATTTTGTTGCTCACAGCTGTGTTTCTTTTTAATGTAAGTGACCCAGAAAATGTTGTTGTTGGGTGGCAAATAAATATTGTCAATAAAAAACAAATACACAAACAAAACCACCAGTGCTTGTGCATTGTGCTTGGATGCTGAGTTAAGCCAAATCTTGAACTCCGTTGCGGTGAGTTGGGTGGGTGGGAAGAGGGGGGATTGGTAGGTTCATGAACATGTATAAATCTGTGGGACCCTTCCCCAACTGTGTGAAGAAGCTTGCCAGAAGAAGAGTATCTTCAGCTGTTTCCAGAAAATACAAATAAGGGGCATCTGCCCCAACTGAACACGGATGTTGTACCAGCAGCAGGGCCTTGTCAGTAGTGGCGCCCACCCTGTGGAACGCCCTTCCATCAGAGGTCAAGGAAATAAATGACTATCTGACTTTTAGAAGACACCTGAAGGTAGCCCTGTTTAGGGTAGTTTATAATGTTTGATGTTTTATCGTGCTTTTAATATTCTGTTGGGAACTGCCCAGAATGGCTGGGGTCTTAATAACAACAACAACAACAACAACAACAACAACAACAACAACAACCACAACAACAATTCTTACTACACAAAACAGGAGCAGCCACTCTGAAGGCACTGCTCCAAACTGCCATGAACTAAGCTTTGGATATTTCAGGGACTTCAAGGATAGCCTCTGGGACTATCAGGGATAAGGTGGCCTCAGGCAAAGTGTTCCTTGCTGGTGGGAGTTTGCCCCCACAAGCACCTTAGCTGCTGCAACCGGCAGCCTCCAGAGCAGCCTTGAGAGCAGCCTCACACTGAAGCACAGAACCATAGAGTTGGAAGGGACCCCAACCCTGGTCCTCTAGTCCAGTCTTTCCCAACCTTGGGCCTCCAGCTGTTTTTGAACTACAACTCCCATCATCCCTGACTAGCAAGACCAGTGGCAAGGGATGATGGGAATTGTAGTCCAAAAACACCTGGAGGCCCAAGGTTGGGAAACACTGCTCTAACCATAGAGTTGGAAGGGACCCCAAGGGTCATCTAGTCTGACCCCCCGGCAATGCAGGAATCTCAGCTCAAGCATCCATGACAGATGGCCATCCAACCTCTGCTTAGAAACCTCCAAGGAAGGAGGGGAGCCCACCACCTCCCAAGGGAGTCCCTTCCACTGTTAAGCAGTTCTTGTCACCAGAAAGCTCTTCCTGATGTTGAGTCAGAATCTCCTTTCTTGCAACTTGAAGCCCTTAATGTCTGGACCTCCTCCGTGGAAGAAGGCTCTCTTCCTCTCTGGTCCAGGCACAGCCCAGGAAGCTGGCAGCCCCCCAAAAGCTGCGCCCTTCCACACGTCCTGCGTTGGCTGCTGCTTCCACCTTCTTACTAGCCACGGTCCCTAGAGTCTCTCACCGAAGAGGATCTCCTCCTCTTTGTCCTATCTGCCTACAACGCTGGTGGCTGGCAGGTGAGAGACAGAATTTTAATTTCCCCATAGCTCTTCCTTCCTCGCTTTCTCACCTGGCTTAACAGCATCCACACAGGAGCTCCAATGGTGAAAATGAGTCTCAAAGGGAATTTCAATCTCGCCAGGAGGAGACACTTTCCGTAACATGACTTAATAGCTCTGAGGTTACTGCTGGCCTCCTGCCCCCTCCCTATTAGCAATTAAGGGTGCCCCAATTAAAGGACACCACCCATTGTGCTTGGCTCTAGCATACCTGCAAAAAAATCCTACCCCCGTGGGACATTTTGATTCACTGCAGCTGCAGCCTTCCTCTCTGTGGATTCTCTGTGCACAGATATCCCCGTGGTCAACACAAGGTAACAATTGCTCCCCTACAAGGAAAGGCAGCCCGCAACCCACAAGGCAGGCAGCAGAGAAGTTTGCTCACATGGGCCCTGGTGTCACCATGAGATCTTCAAGGCCCTTTCCTGGTGTCACATTTGGAGAAGAGATTTTGCCCAAGCTGCCTCCTCACAACTGGTTGTATTCAGAACTCCTAGTGGTGGGAAATTAGGGCCTTAACGTATCTTCTTCCCAAGGTCTCCATTTCCCAAGGTGAGGAAGAGAAGGAATCCAGAGTTGGCCAGCCGTCAGCAGCTAACTAGTTAGCAAGAAACGGTGAGTTGCCTGGCTCTCATTTACCCACCTTCCAAATGACTGGAGTCTTCTTTGATTGAGGGCAATGCAAGGAATGTGTTAGCATGAAAGAGAAGGGAGAGAGAAGTGGAAGAGGGACTGGAGCTCATTGCCAGAGCAGCTGTATTGCAAGCAGAAGGTCCTTGGGTCAACCTTTTGCACATCTCCAATTTAAAGCATCTTGGGTACCAGGCAGGGGGAAAGTTCTCGCCTCTGTGCCCATCCCTGAGAGCTGCTGCCAGCCAGAGTCAGATGTGCAGCTCAGGCTGGACTTTGGAGCCATGGGGACTCCCAGATGACCACCCAGAGAGTGGTAGTTGGTGGGGGCACCAGCAAACAAGCCCCTCCTGGTCCCTGCAGCATCCTTCCATCTATTTGCTCTTTTTAAATTCATAGTTAGCAGCTAAGCATATGCAAGTACTCATTAACAAAACAAGCATAATAGAGCTTTAAGCCACCCGTGTCAATGTGGTATTTTTTTTAAAAAAATCTTTTTTATTGAGTTTTGCCACTGAGTCCATTCACACAGGGGATCGTACTGAACTTTCTAGTGAAAGATTGGCATGTTTAATTATTCCACTGAAATCAGTGGGAGTTGAAATTGTCTAATTGATATCTGTCATACTCCTGTTGCCAGACAACAGCATGTAGAGCTTGGTGGAGTGTGTGGCCAAAAATAAAAAATAAAACCAGAAGAGTCTCTGAGTTATGCTTGGCATACAAAGTCAAGTCTGTTCTGAGGGTCGGGCAAACAGCAATCAACATAGTGAGGTGAGCCAGAGGTCAAGGATGACCATGAAGCCAAGAGTCCAGACAGAGAGCAGGAAGCAGCAAGGTATGGCCAGGAACCACAGGCACTGTTTCCAGCATAAGTCAGGCATAGACAAACTCCGGCCCTCCAGATGTTTGGGACTACAATTCCCATCATCCCTAGCTAACAGGACCAGTGGTCAGGGATGATGGGAATTGTAATCCCAAACATCTGGAGGGCAGGAGTTTGCCTATGCCAGATCTAAGTGCTGCTGGAAGTTCTACCTAAGAAGGCTGAAGCCGGCTGGTTCTCATCAGTGCCTTCTCCTCTGTGACCTGGAAGGCTGATCAGGTGCAGGTGGAGTCACTCTTCCATCTCCCCCTCCAGGCTGCTGTTCAGCAGGTGAAGCTGACTCCTGGCCCAGGACAATATCAGAGTCACCCCTCATTCCCCCCATCCTCACCCCTAAGTTTTAGACTTCGTAAAGGACACCGGGATAGTTCAAGGCAACCCGAATGCACCTCCTTGTTTTGGTTGGAGATAAGAGACATGTGGATTTAGGGTTTTACCAAAATGGTGCATTTGAGGAGATAAGGGGGAAAAAATGTATAGTTGCCTCTTGGTATTATTTTTGAAATAAACTCTGGGGAAAGCAAATGAGAATGGGGGGGGGGGAATCTTCTTCTGAATTGAACTTGATAGTACAGATATCTTTCTATAGCAGAGCGACCCCTGAAGCCTTTTAACTTCCCTCAACGCCGCATTTATCTCTTCTCAGATCCCCCTCTTTTCTTCTTCATGGACACAGAGAATCAAACACAGGTTGGGGAGTTTATCTTCTTGGGTCTCTCCAGAGCCCCGCGCAACCAAGCTCCCCTCTTCTTGGTCTTCCTAGCTGCCTATTTGGCCATCGTCACGGGCAACCTCATGATATTAATCGTGGTCCTGATGGATTCACGCCTTCACAGCCCCATGTACTTTTTCCTCAGTCACCTGTCTTGCTTGGACATTTGTGTTTCTTCTGTTGTTGTGCCAAAGATCCTGGTGAACCTCCTGCGCCAGAGTCACACCATCTCCTACAACCAGTGCATGGCACAAACATTCTTTCTGATTGGCTTTGCTGGGTGTGAGCCTGCCCTGTTGGCCGTCATGGCCTATGACCGCTATGCCGCCATTTGCCAGCCATTGCACTACAGCCGTCTCATGAGGAACAGGCTGTGCGTCTATCTCGCTGTGGCCTCCTGGGTCTGGGGCTTCCTGGACTCAGCGATTCACACTGTGTTGGCCACCAAGCTTCGCTTCTGTGGAGCCAACCAGATTCCCCAAATCTTTTGTGATGTGCCCCCGCTGTTGAAGATCACCTGCAGTGATACGAGCATCAATGAATTGGCCACTCACATCACCAGCATGTTTGTGGGACTGGGTCCCTTCCTCTTCATTACCTTCTCCTATTTCTACATCTTGGCCTCCATTCTGAGGATTCACTCCAACACTGGCAGGAAGAAAGCCTTCTCCACCTGCGCCTCACACTTGGTTGTGGTCACCCTCTGTGTCGGAAACGGGTTCCTAAACTACAACCGCCCAAGCACCGGCTACTCTCTGGAGATAGACACACTGATCTCCGCGATGTTCTGCATCGTCACCCCCATGCTGAACCCCCTCATCTACAGCCTCCGCAATAAGGAGGTGAAGGAAGCCCTGAGGAAGGTTCTGAACTGCCGGAGGACAATTTGAATCTCATTTCTGGCTGTCTATATTGCAGGGTCTCGTTGGAACATGTCTGCTTGGAACAGCGAAATTGATGAGTGGGAATTAATGAAGAGGGAGAAAGTATAGACACTGACAAAGCCAATGAGATAGACTTTCCTTATTATTATGGGTGGATAACACCTTCCAAGGCATGACTGGAATGTCAGGGTGGTAAGAGAGGGAGGAAGGGGAGGCGGGCTTTGCTTAGGGAGGCACCTCATTTGCTTCCAGCCCAAGGCTAAGAAATCTCATCTAACAGCTCTCCGGTTACAGTGTTAGGAGTGGGGCAATGGTAGCACCTTGAAAGCAGGAACATTTTTTCCACTGGCTCCGTAAGCACTTTGAGAGATAGAACATAGGGAGATGATAGGGAAAAGGTGTGTTTTTGGAGACGCCAGCAGGTGGCAGCAGAGGGCAGCTTTGATGGCTCTGTGGCGTCAAGCCAATAGGAATTGCTAGGGTTGCTCTAGGCTTCCCTTTCTATGTGAATTTCAGCAATAGTGATTTCAGCCAGCAATGCTTTGTCCCATGAAACATCTTAGAAATACAACATAATTCCAAAAATCCAAACTGTGTTTCTCCCCTACAGCCTGCATTCCAGCCTCCATTGGCGTTAGACTGTGCAGCTCTTGGAGACCCATTTACGTCCTTTTAATTCTCTGTGGCAGTCATAGAAACAACCACTGTGCTTTCAAGATGGCGGATTTGCAACTCCATAGCCTCATCACATGATCAAAGGTTACACACAGTTTAGAGTAAAACAACCAACAGGTAATTATTAACACATTTAGGAGCTTAGAGTCCCTTAAAAAACTACTGTGGAGAAACCCCATGTTAGCAAGACATATTTAGCCATTTAGCCATTTTAAACCTTCATTAAAACACAGGTATTTCCCATTTCTGTGTCAATTAAACCAGTTATACTTAACAGGCCCCACCCTACAACCTTGCCTCCAACCTCTTCTGCTTGGGGGGGGGGGAGATGACTTTTTCTGGGCTTTTTCATCTTTTTTCCTTAGGGGATATGACAATACCTTTAGCACAGAGGGGCAGCCATAACCTGGGACCTTTTTTGGGGCAGACTCATAGAGTGGGAAGGCGTTGCAAGAATCATCTAGTGCAACCCCTTGCAACATGAGTGCCAGGACCGGTCTGTATTTTCTCCTGACAAGGTGGGCCTTGCAACACAACCACCCTCTCTACTCCCCGCCCACCTTCTCTGGCCCTGGGATCCTCCCACCACCTGGAAGCAGCAGTTGACATTTCCATTCCACCTTAAGGAGCAGACGTGTGGAATTGTTGTGTGTCACATGTCTGCTTACATTTCAGCACAGCTCGCTGGGAACTTCCCTTGTGTGTATAGCTTTTGCTTTTAGCTGTTCTCTCTGAGACGACATGAGAGAGAGACGATATGTTTCTTTGTCCTGATTTACGCTTAATAAATCTGTAGTTGTAGTATGCTTCCACAAGCCTCAGGCCTATTCTGTGTGCGCAGTTCGATCTGCTGATAGTGTGCCCTGGCTCAGAAGCCCGGGTCGCTGATTTATGTCGGGGCAGAGGTGATGGTCTCCGCAGCGGGATAGCTGGAAGAAGATGGCCCAGCCGGGGCTAGCCAGCTGGCCATCCGGCCCTCTGCATGCCGACACTCTGGCCCTGGGATCCTCCCACCTGGCTTTCCTCACTGTATCTCCTGGAAGCAACAGCAGATTCCCCAACTGAATGTCCCCACACCAGCTGTCAGGGTCCACATTGTAGCTGCTACATCAATCATTGAAGTTCACTCCTACCAGAGGAAACATTTCAGGTTGGAGAGAGTGGGGAAGAAGGAGAGGTGGGGTTTGCTTAGTGAGGAGAAATAATAATAATAATAATAATAATAATAATAATAATAATAATAATAATAATAAATTATTTATACCCCGCCCATCTGGCTGGGCCTCCCCAGCCACTCTGGGCGGCTTCCATGGAAACCAAAAATACAGTAAAATATCACTCGTTAAAAACTTCCCTGAACAGGGCTGCCTTAAGATGTCTTCTGAATGTCAGATAGTTGTTTATCGCTTTGACATCTCGTGGGAGGGCGTTCCACAGGGCAGGCGCCACTACCGAGAAGGCCCTCTGCCTAGTTCCCTGTAGCTTTGCTTCTCGCAATGAGGGAACCGTCAGAAGGCCCTCGGCGCTGGACCTCAGCATCCGGGCAGAACGATGGGGGTGGAGACGCTCCTTCAGGTATACTGGACCGAGGCCGTTTAGGGCTTTCAAGGTCAGCACCAACACTTTGAATTGTGCTCGGAAACGTACTGGGAGCCAATGTAGGAATGTAGAAAACTTGCTTTCTCCTAATCCGAGGCTCATCCAACATGCCTCCAAGCAAGGTGTTTGAATGGTGACATCTTAAAACCATGAAGTTTTTATAACTGAACTGGATTCACTCTTTTATAAATTCTTTGAGAGATAAACACCTTGCTGCAGTTAGTGTGGCTGCCAATAGAGGACCATGCCAACTGTGGTGCTTGATGACCTCTTACATGTTCATGTATATGGCAAGATATATGTACACTGGTACCTCAGGCTACATACGCTTCAGGTTACATACACTTCAGGTTACAGACTCCGCTAACCCAGAAATAGTACCTTGGGTTCAGAACTCTCCTTCAGGATGAGAATAGAAATTGTGCTCCGGCGGCACGGTTGCAGCAGGAGGCCCCATTAGCTAAAGTGATGCTTCAGGTTAAGAACAGTTTCAGGTTAAGAACAGACCTCCGGAACAAATTGGGTTAAGTACTTAACGCAAGGTACCACTGTATTTATTTCCATATATAATTTTGCATGGAATTCCTGTTAGGATATTTCCGTTCCACCTTAAAAGGGAGCAGGCTTTTGTGTGTCACAGAGTCTGCGTATTTCCTGTTCACAGGATGTTTATGTTTGCTCTTGCTTTCGTTTCTCTCTCTCGGTGCCTGAACACGCTAGCAGGCGGTCATGTTTTTCTTTGTTCTGACCAACGCTGAATAAACTTGTAAATATGCTCTCCTGCTGTGCAACTTTTGCTGTGTGAATTCTGCTGAGAGAGTGTGCACCAGCCCAGGAATGTGGAAGGTATTTTCCTGAGGCTTCTTGTCACTAATTGCTGATACTGCACGTCTACGGGAGATTGATGGACGTCCAGAGTCCGGCTGGAGGCAGTGATGGCCTACGTCTCCCTGGCAGTATCCCAACAATTCCCGCCCCTTTAGATTATTTAAGATTTACAGCCTACTCTTCATTATTCAAACATCTATTCCAGCACTCTTTGACCTGTTGGGTTACCCTTTCTCGGCTGGTTAAATTTATTCCCAAGTCAATTAAGGTTATTTAGTTTAAGTAATTCAACAGAATTGCTGGATCTCATGATTTGGCTGGAAAGCTGCATTGCAAAATTTGGGGGGGGGTGTGGATTTAAATGCAAGCTGACGTGAATTTCTCCCCTGCTCTAAGATTCACCCATTTCTACTTTGAACATAGCTATTCCCTGACCCCCTCGGGTCCCTCCCTGCACCCTTGGCACCAAGGTTTTCTACCAAGACTAAAAAAACCCAGGGGAGAGATGTCTTTCCCTGGGCTGCTTCATCTTTCTTCCTTGTGACGCAAATTCACATCGTTCAGGGGCTCCTCAAACACTCAAGAACAGCCCTCTTTCCTGACAGAGCTGGACCCACAGGCTGCAGGAGGACACAGCCATGTTTGAGGGTCTCTGGTGGGGAGGCCAGCCATAACGTGGGACCTTTCTTTGGGCAGAACATGAATACAAGCCTTCCCTCCCTCCTCTCCTGAGGGGGGAAAGGTGGAGACCTTAAAACCCTCCTATTCTCTCTCTCTCCCTCCTTCTTCCATCTCTGGCCTGGCTCTCCTCGCTGGGTGACCTGGAAGCAGGAGCAGCATCTGAAACCAACGGTCTCTACAGCCTTCCAGGAGCAGCCACAGCTTCCCTCTGAGTTCATTCGGCAGGAAGATGCCAGGTGAGGAGCGGAGAAAAGAAGGGACCCCTGGATTGGCCCCCAGACCCAAGAAAGGTTTCGTTTGCAATGGGGATTGAGGCAGGAATCGCTCATCTGTAGGCACCAGTTGGTTGAAAACCATGCAGATTTTAAACTGGCTGTAGTCTAACATTGTGCAGGGTGGTTTAATGAATCAAAGAAAAAGGGAGAAAGCAATCTGGGAAATGTGTCAATAGTGCAGGCTGTCTGATTTACAGCTGGCCACAATGCCATGCAATCTTCCATGCAGGACAGCAAAGCTTCGAAATATTCACGGTGCTGAGCAACCTGCTTGGGTTGGATTCACTCTGTCCATAGTAAGGATGGGAAAATCTCACAATTTCTCATATTTGCACAGCAGTTTGAGAATCATTTCCTTCAACGCCACATGAAGATTCATCAGCATTTTGGTGCAAAGTTCTCCCAATATATACATTTTTGTTTTGCAATTTTTCCTAATATGCAGGTTTTTTCAAAGAAATTCCCTGCAATATAACCCCCCTCTCTCTATGTTATTTGCACCGTGATGTGTATTTATATGCTGACTTTACCCCAGGATATGCATTTTGTACACGTTACTGGAATGGAGAACTACATTGCAAAATTCAGAGAAGTGTGAATTTCAACTACTACCTGAGTTTTGATTTCCATATTGTTTCAGCAAGTGCAAATTAGGTGGGTTATCCCTTAAATGTGAGCCAGATCTAATACCATGCCCCCCAATCCTAGCCCAGAGTGATATTATGCTTCTTAAAATCCTGCCAAGGGAGGTGGCAATTAAAAAGACAGGTTGAGTACAGAGAAAAGGGAGCTTTGAAATGTTCTGTGGTGCGAGTTTTCTGGTGTTAAGTTCTGTGTTCTACCAGTCTCTATTTCTGCTTGTAGAAATTTGCTGGCTTGCTTTTGTTAAAACAAACCCCCTCAGAGTCTCTCCATGCCTGCTTTATTCAAACCTCTGCCATTATTAAAACAAACAATTTTGGTCCCTTTCTCCCTCCACTCCGCCTTAACTTCTGCCATTGTTTCTGTAAAGCAAAAAACCATGCACTCCAACTGTCTTTTAAAGGAATGGATCTGGTTCTAGAAAGCATGCAAAAGACTCCTGGTGGGACAGATATCTGTTTATAGCAGGGCTTCCCTCAACACCACTTTTCCCTCTTCTCAGATCCTCCTCTTTCCTTCCTCATGGACACAGAGAATCAAACGCAGGTACAAGAGTTTATCTTCTTGGGCCTCTCCAGAGCCCCGAGCGACCAAGCTCCCCTCTTCTTGGTCTTCCTAGCTGCCTATTTGGCCATCGTCACGGGCAACCTCATGATATTAATCGTGGTCCTGATGGATTCCCGCCTTCACAGCCCCATGTACTTTTTCCTCAGTCACCTGTCTTGCTTGGACATTTGTGTTTCTTCTGTTGTTGTGCCAAAGATCCTGGTGAACCTCCTGCGCCAGAGTCACACCATCTCCTACAACCAGTGCATGGCACAAACATTCTTTCTGATCGGGTTTTTTGGTAGTGAGCCTGCCCTGTTGGCCGTCATGGCCTATGACCGCTATGCCGCCATTTGCCAGCCATTGCACTACAGCCGTCTCATGAGGCACAGGCTGTGCGTCTATCTCGCTGTGTCCTCCTGGGTCTGGGGCTTCCTGGACTCAGCGATTCACGCTGCCCTGGCCTCCAAGCTTCGCTTCTGTGGAGCCAACCAGATTCCCCAAATCTTTTGTGATGTGCCTCCGCTGTTGAAAATCGCCTGCAGTGATACGAGCATCAATGAATTGGCCACTCACATCACCAGCATGTTTGTGGGACTGGGTCCCTTGCTCTTCATCATCTTCTCCTATTTCTACATCTTGGCCTCCATTCTGAAGATTCGCTCCAGCACTGGCAGGAAGAAAGCCTTCTCCACTTGCGCCTCACACTTGGTTGTGGTCACCCTCTGCGTCGGAAATGAATTGGTGAACTACAACCGCCCCAGTGCCGGCTACTCTCTGGAGATAGACACCCTGATCTCCACAATGTACTGCATCGTCACCCCCATGCTGAACCCCCTCATCTACAGCCTCCGCAACAAGGAAGTGAAGGAAGCCCTGAGGAAGGTTCTGAACTGCCGGAGGACAATTTGAATCTCATTTCTGCTGCTCTATACCACAGTGTCTTCTAAATGTCAGGTAGTTGTTTTTCTCTTTGACATCTGGTGGGAGGGCGTTCCACAGGGCGGGTGCCACTACCAAGAAGGCCTTACTTTCTCCTAATCCAAGGCTCATCCAACATGCCTCCAAGCAAAGTGTTTGGATGGTGACATCTTAAAACCATGAAGTTTTTATAACTGACTCCACTCTTTTATAAATTCTTTGAGAGATGAAGCACTTTGCTGCAGTTGACGTGGCTGCCAATAGGGGGCCATGCCAGCTGTGGAGCTTGATATATAATGAGCTAAAGAAAATGTTTAAAAACACTTTTGTTAAAAAACCAGAAGCTTTCTTATTGGGTATAGTGGGTAGCGAGCTATCGAGACAAGATAAAAAATTTGTTCTTATATGCAACAAAAAATTGTTCTTATGTGCAACAACTGCGGTAAGGATTTTGTTAGCCCAAAGATGGAAACAACAGGAGTTACCAACAAAAGAAGAGTGGCAGATGAAAATGATGGACTTTGCAGAACTGGCAAAACTGGGAGGAAGAATCTGGAACCAGCGAGACCAAGCATTCAAAAAAAAAAAACTGGAATAAATTTATATTATATTTGAAAGACAACTGTAAGCAATTAGCATCACTGGCAGGGATATCTGAAGATTTGTTGCCTATTCAGGTTGAGTAATATAATATTTTAGGTAATGATATAACTAGGATAGGAAATGAAGCGAAATGTAAAGATGCAAAGTTTAAAGTTTGTAAACCATCAGACGGGAGGAAGTCATTAGGCTCAGTTAAGCCAAAGAGATAAAATAAGAGGGTACCATGTTACGTAATGTGATTATATGTAAAACCAATAAAAATTATATATATACACACACAGCCTGTGGAGGTTGATGACCTCTTACATGTTCATGTATCTGGCAAGATATATGTATTTATTTCCATATATAATTTTGCATGGAATTCCCCCCCCCCTTTAGATTATTTTACAGCCTACTCTTCATTATTCAAACATCTATTCCAGCACTCTTTGACCTGTTGGGTTACCCTTTCTCGGCTGGTTAAATTTATTCCCAAGTCAATTAAGGTTATTTAAGTAATCCAACAGAATTGCTGGATCTGATGTAGTGATGCCAGTTTTTCAAAGTCTGAAAGCTGTTTACACCTCCAGGTCCACCCGCCACTCCCTTGCCTCTTGTCAGCCCCCAGGAAATCCCACTGACCCTCCACAAGGCTCAATATCGCCCACTTTGGGACTCACTGTTCTGTGCCTTTTTCGAACTCGGGGCATTTCCATCCCCTTTTCTGAGCCCTGATCCTGATTTATTTGCACAAAACACTGTGGGGAGATTGGCTGACAGTGGCTATGGATCGAACGTTCCTTTGGGTTGGTTTGCAGTGATATGACATTTATATATTTTATTAAGTGCATAATCTGCCCTTCCCTCCCAAAGGAGCCCACAGCAACAAATTGCTCTGTGATGAAAAAATACAATTAAAAATAAAATCAGAACATATGTAAAACATTCAAAAATTGCTAACTGATGTTGTCTCAAGAAACAGCTATCCCACATTTTCCAGCGCATTTCCTTATCCCTTACCTCATTCCCAAAAATTGATTCCTGGGGTGTTTCTCAAACAAAGTTTAAACGTACAACCTCAATATGCTGATGCGTCACTCAATCTCCTCCCCCAAAATAGCAGCAGTCTGGAAGCAACCAAAGTTCTAAAGCGGCTCGTCTACGTTCTCTCTCACACCCTGTAATGACTCTTTAATCACGTTGTGACTGCTAAAAAAGTTTTCCCCAAAATTCACCATTATTTCAGTACACCTAATATACACAGTATGGTGTGCGGTTTTGCTTAATATGCCCATTTTTGCAAGACCGTATTTCCTAAAATAGCACTTTTCTTGTATGTCATTTTGGGCAACACATTCCATCCTTTGCCCCAGTCCCTTCATTTTCTGCACACATGATTTGGTTGGAAAGCTGCATTGCAAAATTGGGGAGGTGTGGATTTAAATGCAAGCTGACTTGAATTTCTCCCCTGCTCTAAGATTCACCCTTTTCTGCTTTGAACATGCAGTATTTTTCGCTCCATAGGACGCACTTTTTTCCTCCTAAAAAGTAAGGGAAATGTCTCTGCGTCTTATGGAGCAAATGCCTTCCAATGGCGGGGGGATCTGCTGCAGTCGCCAGCAGAGGATCCATGGTTCCCCTTCCTTCCCTCCTCCATCGCTCACTTTGAAGCAGCCAAGCGGGAGAGGAGACGCTTACACGAGTGTAAGCGGCTCCTGTCCAGTTGGCTCCTTTAAAGCAACCGTGCTCTCTTTCCCTCCCTCCTCCCCGTTTAGCTCGCTAAATAGCAGCAAAGCTTTTCAGCACGCTAAGCTGGGGAGGAGGGAGATAAGGAGAGCCCGCTTGCTTTAAAGGTGCAAAGCAGGAGAGGAGAGGAACCACTTACCCAGGTGTAAGCGGCTCCTGTCCAGTTGGCTCCTTTAAAGCAACCATGCTCTCTTTCCCTCTCTCCCTCCCCGGCTCAGCGAGCTGAAAAGCTCCTTCTCCACACACCCCACGCGTGCTCCTTGTCCCTTCAGTGTTTTTCCTTCCCTCCCCACTTAAAATGTGGTTACAAAGCACGGATCCACATGGATCCTCAGGATTTTTGCATTGGGTCACCCCAAGTTCACCATCAGTTCACATAGCATGTCCATAACTACAGCCTGCACCAAAAAAATCACGCACCCACCATTTTGTGGGGCCACAATGGCTCAAAAACGTGGTTACAAAGCATGGATTCATGTGGATTCTCAGGATTTTTGCATTTGGCTACGCCAAACTCAGTCAGATCACATGTCTGTGGCCACAGCATGAACCACAAAAATCATACATCCACTGTTTTGATCAGAATATTTTTTTTCTTGTTTTCCTCCTCTCAAAACTAGGTGCGTCTTTTTGTCAGGTGCACCTTATGGAGTGAAAAATATGGTAGCTATTCCCTGACCCCCTCGGGTCCCACCCTGCACCCTTGGCACCAAGGTTTTCTACCAAGACAAAAAAACCCTGGGGGAGAGATGTCTTTCCCTGGGCTGCTTCATCTTTCTTCCTTGTGACGTAAATTCACATCGTTCAGGGGCTCCTCAAACACTCAAGAACAGCCCTCCTTCCTGATAGAGCTGGACCCACAGGCTGCAGGAGGACACAGCCATGTTTGAGGGTCTCTGGTGGGGAGGCCAGCCGTAACTTGGGACCTTTCTTTGGGCAGAAGATGAGTACAAGCCTTGCCTCCCTCCTCTCCTGAGGGGGGAAAGGTGGAGACCTTAAAACCCTCCTATTCTCTCTCTCTCCTTCTTCCATCTCTGGCCTGGGGATCCTTCTGCCTGGCTCTCCTCGCTGGGTGACCTGGAAGCAGCATCTGAAACCAACGGTCTCTACAGCCTTCCAGGAGCAGCCACAGCTTCCCTCTGAGTTCATTCGGCAGGAAGATGCCAGGTGAGGAGCAGAGAAAGGAAGAGACCCATGAATTGGCCCCCAGACCCAAGAAAGGTTTCGTTTGCAATGGGGATTGAGGCAGGAATCGCTCATCTGTAGGCACCAGTTTGTTGAAAACCATGCAGATTTTAAACTGGCTGTAGTCTAACACAGTGCAGGGTGGTTAAAGGAATCAAAGAAAAAAGAAAGGGAGAAAGCAATCTGGGAAATGGGTTAATTGTGCATGCTGTCTGATTTAGAGCTGGCCACAAAGCGATGCAATCTTCCATGCAGGAAAGCAAAACTTAGAAATGCTCACGGTGTTAAGCAACCTGCTTTGGTTGGATTCACTCTGTCCAGAGTAGGGCTGGGCAAATCTGTAAATTTCTCATTTTTGCACAGCAGTTTAAGAATCATTTACTTCAACCCCACATGAAGACTCATCAGCATTTTGGTGCAAAGTTCTCCCAATATATACATTTTTGTTTTTGCAAAGAAATTCCCTGCAATATAACCCCTCTCTCTCTATGTTATTTGCACTGTGATGTGTACTTATATGCTCACTTAACCCCAGGATATGCATTTTGTACATGCTACTTGAATGGAGAACTACTTTGCAAAATTCAGAGAAGTGTGAATTTCAACCAGTGCCTGAGTTTTGATTTCCATATTGTTTCAGCAAGTGCAAATTGGGTAGGGTTCCCTTTAAATGTGAGCTGAATCGAATACCATACCGCCCAACCCTAGCCCAGAGAGATTTTATGTCTCAACCTTATTCATTGGCTGTACATTCAGAAACCTCACCCCTCCACTCCTGAAAACTCAGTCTGGCACTCCTACTAAGGAGAAAGTTACACTCAGTTGTGGATAATTCCCCAGGGCGAGAGGCAGGAGAGACTGAGAGCCCTGGAAATAAGCAGCAGAAGAAACATATAGACAATGATGCCTGGAGGGGCAAGGAGAATGTGACATGCTTAAATACAGGTAAGGTGTAGAGGCAGGTAAAAAAAGGTAAAGGTAAAGGACCCCTGGTTGAGTCCAGTCAAAGGCGAATATGGGATTGAGTCACTCATCTCACTTTCAGGCCAAGGGAGATGGTGTTTGTCCACAGACAGTTTTCTGGGTCATGTGGCCAGCAGGACTAAACCACTTCTGGTGCAATGGGACACCATGACGGAAACCAGAGTGCACAGAAATGCCGTTTACCTTCCTGCCACAGTGGTACCTATTTTATCTGGTTGCACTGGTGTGCTTTCAAACTGCTAGGTTGGCAGGAACTGGGACAGAGCAATGGGAGCTCACTCCACCACGAGGATTCAAACTGCCAACCTTCTGATCGGCAAGCCCACGAGGGCTCAGTGGTTTAGACCACAGCGCCACACCCAAGACAAGGCTACATGAGAGATGCCAGCAGAACTGTAGGAAAGTCATGCCCCTCACACGAGAATGCAAGAACATTCAAGGTGTGAAATGAGTTTTCTGGTGGTGCAGATGGGTCTCCTTCAAAGAGCTTGATAAGGCACTTAGACAATGAAGGGAGAAGACTGTCATGAATTCTATTCATATTAGAGCAGATCTGCCAGAGCAGATCAATAGTTAGCCGAGTAAAAACTTAAACACTTTGCAGGATTCCCAAAAAATAGACCAGAGGCAATTAATATTTCATCCAGCAGAGCTTTAATGCTATTGAAGGAAAATGAGCATAATGGTCACAAATCCAATACAATCAGGATTACACTGTCCATAAAAAATCCAGTTGCAGCAGACTTAACTTAAACTTACAATAATTTATAAGACAAAAACCTTAACACTAAGCATACTATGTACAGAACACCACACCAAAAGGAAAGAAGTGAAACCCAGGCTCTTTCTAGTCAGCATGACCTTGACAGAAAGAGATAAGAGGACCAGTTTAAGCCAGCTGTACTCAGCTTCTCTGAAGGAATAACCCAAACATCACGAACCTTCTGCTTGTCTCTAGGCAAAATAGAAACTTACATGTCAGCTAGAAACTTCCAGCTTACACCAGTTTTTTTCACACAGAGAAGCTTCCAGAACCCTCTGGAATTAGAATAGGAAAGATCAATACTTACTGCACCCAAGAATGCAAACGGACAAGTCTATCCATGGCTACTGGCCGAGGTAGCTAAACTTTAGCCAGAGGTCTCAGAGCACTGAAGAACACTTGCTGGGCTCACACACATGGCCTTTCTTACAAGAGGCAGCTGTGGAGTGGGAGAGGGAGACGTCTGAGTACACCGAGAAGAGACAGGCGCTGAACAGGGAAAAGGTGACTGTTTTGAACAATGGCAGAAGTCTGAGTAAATCAAGGATGCATGGATGCAGAATTGTGTTTTCAACTAATTCCAGAAGTTAGAATAAAGCAGGAATGGAGGAAAGCAAAGGGGGTGGGGGTGGGGTGATTTCCAAGAAGTGCAAAGGTGTGAGTAGAGTGAACAGGGGGTGATGTGGGGAGAGGTCGCCATTTATTCATTTATTTATTTATAATTAATTTTCAATATAAGAAATATCACATCAGATAAAGTAAACATTAAAAAAATAAAAGAAATTAAAAGAAATTAAAAACCTTACAATACTGTTTACACATTCAATAAAACATCCAAATGTGGGATTTCTCAAATCCCTTACTTCCCTCTGCCCCTTCCCAGGATTCCATTATTTCATCATAAATTCACGCATGTCTGTGTAATAGTATTAATCTTATTGTATCCAGTTCTATCTTTTATCATCATATTGCAAATGTTTCTTGGTGTTCAGTTCTGTGTTCTACCAGTCTCTATTTCTGCTTGTAGAAATTTGCTTGCTTGCTTTTGAAAAACAAAACCGCCTCAGAGTCTCTCCATGCCTGCTTTCTTCAAACCTCTGCCATTATTAAAACCCACAATTTTGGTCCGTTTCTCCCTCCACTCCACTTGAACTTCTGCCATTCTTTCTTCTGCCTTATTTACTAACAGTTATTAGCCATCGTGTTGTGTTTGCATTTTTGTAGATTGTTTCTGTAAAGCAAGAAACCATGCACTCCAACTGTGTTTTATTTTTATTTTTTTTCAAAAAAATTATTAATTTCCCAGATTTTTTTTAAAACAAACAAACAAATAAACAAACAAACAGACAGACAGACAAACATACATCTCCACCGTAATTAAACCGAACTTCATAACATTGTTAAGTGACTTCCTCGTATCCCCCTGGTTGAATTTCAGTGTATATCATTTTAACGGTTTTCCAAAACCTAAATTCTTAAAAATGTAACTTACCGGTAATCACTTAACATCTTTCTTTCTTAACCATTCAACTTTAAACATATTAGTTCATCACATTACATATTTAAATCCTACGCCTATCTGGTAACTGCAAGCTTTTCAATTAAGATAATTTAGCATGTTTAACTAAATAGTTTATAAATTTCATCCATTCTTCCTGGTACTCCTCCTCCTTCTGGTCACGTACTCTTCCAGTCAGGTCAGCTAGCTCCGTAAAGTCCATCATCTTCATCTGCCAATCTTCCACAGTTGGTACTTCTTGTGTTTTCCAATTCTTAGCTTATAAAATTCGAGCAGCAGTTGTGGCATACTAAAATAATTTAACATCTTTCTTGGGCAGTTCCAAACCTGTTATTCCAAGAAGAAAGGCCTCTGGTTTCTTAATAAATGTATATTTCAACATTTTTTTCAGTTCATTATAAATCTTCTCCCAGAAGTCTTTCACCTTGGGGCAGGTCCACCACATATGAAAAAGGTACCTTCTTTTTCTTTACATTTCCAACAGAGATCATCACTATTATGATACATCTTGGCTAATTTTACAGGAGTTAAGTACCATCTATACATCATTTTCATAATATTTTCCTTTAATATCGTACATGCAGTGAACCTGACCCCTTTCTTCCACAATTTTTCCCTGTCTTCAAACATTATATTATGTCCTACATCTCTTGCCCAATCGATCATTACTGATTTAACTTGTTCATCTTTTGTATGCCACTCCAGCAGTAAATTATACATATTAGACAAATTTTTAACTTTGGAATCCAACAACTCCGTTTTCAACTTAGATTTTTCAAAAGCAAATCCATTTTTCTTATCTAACTTATACAATTCATTAATCTGATGGTAATGTAACCAATTTATCTTGTCCTTAACTTGATCAAATGGTTTTAAATTATAACTCTCTTTCTCCTCTAATAGTAAATCTGAATACCTCAACCACTTGATATCCATATTTAATTTTTTCTGGGCCTTCACCTCCATCGGTGAAAGCCATCTGGGCGTCTTCCTTTCTAAAAGATCTTTATATTTTATCCATACATTATACAGAGATTTCCTAATTACATGATTTTTGAAAGCATTATGGGCCTTTACTTTATCATACCATAAATATGCATGCCATCCAAACAAGTTATCGAAACCCTCTAAATCTAGAATAGAATAGAATAGGAATCATAGAGTTGGAAGAGACCACAAGGGCCATCGAGTCCAACCCCCTGCCAAGCAGGAAACACCATCAGAGCACTCCTGACATATGGTTGTCAAGCCTCTGCTTAAAGACCTCCAAAGAAGGAGACTCCACCACACTCCTTGGCAGCAAATTCCACTGTCAAACAGCTCTTACTGTCAGGAAGTTCTTCCTAATGTTTAGGTGGAATCTTCTTTCTTGTAGTTTGGAGCCATTGCTAAAAACATCTAAAACATCTAAAACATCACTGTCTTCTAATTTTATCCAGTCTTTCATCCAGCAAAAAGCAGCAGCCTCAAAATAAACTTTCAGATCTGGCAGGGAGAATCCCCCTCTTTCTTTGGAGTCTGTAAGTAGTTTATATTTGATTCTGGGTTCCCCCCCCCCGCCAGATAAATCTAGATAAAGCTTTCTGCCATTCTTTAAAACATTTCACATGAAAACAAAATTTCACATTGAAACAAAAATACCATCTTTGGCAATGCATTCATCTTAACCAGTGAAATTCGGCCCATTAGTGACAGTATCAAATTTCACCAAATCTTTAAATCTCTCTTTATCTCTTTCCATAATTTGTCATAATTATCTTTGTATAAATTCAATTTTTTCCCAGACAGGTTTACACCCAGATACTTCATTTTTCTAACAAAATCCAGGCCCGTCTTTTCTTGTAGTAGTTTTCTTTCATCATCACCTAGATTTTTCTCCAATACTTTGGTTTTGATTTGATTTTACTTAAATCCCACTACCTGCCCAAATTCCTGTATCAACTCCAGTGCTTTTACTGCACTGGAGTCTGGATCTTGTAATGTCAGTACTAGATCATCCGCAAAGGCTTTTAATTTATATTGTTTGGATCCTACTGTTATACCCTTAATTTGTTCATCTTTTCTAATCATACTTAGCAGGACCTCCAGGACTGAAATAAACAGCAGAGGGGAAAGTGGAACCACCCTTGCCTGGTTCCCTTCTCAATTCTCATTTCCTCCGATACCACATTATTCACAATGATTTTAGCTTTTTTGTTCCTGATAGATCGCTTTGATACCATTTTAAAAATATTGACCAACCCCCATACTTTCTAACTTATTTAACATACAACTCCAAGATACGTTGCCAAATGCTTTCTCTGCATCAATAAACATTAACATTGATTTACAATTCTTTCTTGCTTCCAACTTTTCCAGAATGTCAACCACATTCCTAATATTATCTTTCATATATCTTCCAGGCAGAAATCCTGCCTGGTCCTTGTGTATATATTCAGATAAAACCTTCTTAAGCCTGTTAGCTAATATATTTGCAAAAAAATTATAATCCACATTAAGTAAGGAGATTAAAATTATAATCCACATTAAGTAAGGAGATTGGTCTATAGTTTTTGGCATTGGATCTATCTAGTCCTGTTTGGGAATCAGAGTAATATAAGCTTTCTTCCAGGTTTCAAGTGCTTTTCCCTCACATAGAATCAGATTACATACTTCTACCATAGGTTGGATAAGCCAGTCCTTCAGTGTCTTATAATATTTTGCTGATAGACCATCTGGTCCTGGTGCCTTGCCAAATTGCATTAAATTTATTGCATGTTCCACTTCCTTTTACTGCACTTGCTTTTACTGCACTGGAGTCTGGATCTTGTAATGTCAGTACTAGATCATCCACAAAGGCTTTTAATTTATATTGTTTGGATCCTACTGTTATACCCTTAATTTGTTCATCTTTTCTAATCATACTTAGCAGGACCTCCACTTCCTGTCTTGTAATCGACCCATTTAGTAGGATCTTTTTATCCTCTGGAATCTTCTGCAAACCATTATTTTGAATAAATTGCTCAATTTTCACCTGGTCCTCTTTATCCTTTTTGTACAGTTTCTTGTAGTATTTATAAAAAACATTTTCTTATGCCAGCAGGGTTCTCCACAATATTTTCCTTCTGTTACGATATTTGTGATAGTACTTTGCTTTTGCCTCTTTTCATTTGTTTCATTTGCCAGGCTAAAAGTTTCCCACATTTGTTTGCCGATTCAAATTTCCTTTGTCTCGACTTCCGGGTTAGCGCGATCTGGTTAATGGCGGATTCCCTCCGAGCTCCGGAGGGAATCGGCTCCGCTGGAGAAGGGTTCTACCGCGACAGCGACGCGGGGACCCCCAGAAACCGCATGCGCTGAAGCCTGCGGACTTGGTGACTCGGCGGGCACCTAAAGCGCCCCCCGACCCACGAAGAGCCTTTTTAAAGGCTGCGGAGAGGGTACGGGGAGTGGCGTGGTGCTGTGAGTGGACCGCTACTGCAGTGGAGCGAAGCCGCGAGCCATGGCCGGAGACCGCTGACTTTCTTCCCTGAAATTTGGACTTTAAATAATCCGTGAGTAGAATGGAATTTGGACTTTAAAATTTCTATCCTTGAATTCGGTACGATCGGGGGATGTGCTAAAGGGAAGTCCGCACCCCCCTGCTTACAGAAGATTTAAAGCAAGGATCGGAGAACTAAGGTGGAGAGTTTTTTCTTTTTGGTGTTTTTTAAAAGATAATATTTTCATGAATTTGACACAAGAAGATTTGTGCTGGAGAGTAAGACTGGAATTTTAGAAGTTTTTGTTTAAACCCCCCCAGACCCGGGAGTGTCCTGTATGTGAGCTGGAGAAAAAGGAACAAGGAGTTTGACAGCTGTCAAAGGAGCTGTCAAACGGGCAGTGAAAGTTAAAAATCTTATTATTTAACACCTTTCTGGACTAAATTTGTTATATTTCAATTGGAATGGTTGGGAACGGAGCAGTGAAATAACAAAGTAACGGACTGTTGGGAAAAGACTATTAAGTAACTAGAATCCCCCTAGGGGAAACATTGAAACACTACAATGGCTGCAGATGGAAAATTACAGGCAGAGATAGAAAGAATGTTTTATCTTGTGGGAAAGTTGCAGGAGCAGACTACGGCTATGAGTAAACAACTTATATCCTTGAACTCTAAAATAAGTGACTCTGCTGAATGCACAATGGATTTGACCGGGAAAAAATCTACAGCTGAATTAGAAGAGATAACTTCGGAACAGGAGGAGAGGGAACAAGGGCCAGTACAGATGGAGAGTACCAACCACAAGCCTACATTGTCAGAACACAAAGAAGAAGACCTTTGGATTACAAACCTGCGAGAGATGCGAAAGAGGAGGGAGGAAGCCCCTGGAACACTTGGAATATTTGAATTTAAAAGAAATAAGAAATATGATTGGGGCTTCCTCTTTGAGCATGGATTGGCTGACCTTTCGCAGCAGCTGGTGTCAAGTATTCTGGATGGAAGAAAATCTGATGAGATTGAGCTAGAACTCCTTCGAGACCTGAGGACCAACAAAGAGGGCTACCAACAAAATCGGCAGAGAGAGACTGACAGAGATTTAAAGGCCTCAGATGTGAGGAATCCAGGCTAAAGACATGGGGACATTGGGAAGGGACAGAAACCGGGGTGGGGGGGGAAAGAATTTTTTTAAAAAAATATGTTTATGACCTTTGTGTTTGATTATTATGACCTAATTTTAAGATAAAAGGGAAATTCGTGGAAGGAACTCGAGTCGACCTTAGAAAAGGATTTAATGTTTATAAGGAAACTGGATAAGTAAAATTTGGCCAAGTAATAAGAATTAAGTATTTCTTTAAAAATATATATATATAATAATAATATGTAAAGGATGAGAGATATGAACTTGCTGAGTTAATTTATTTGAATTAGGATGTATGAAGGGGGGGTGGGGGAGGTCAAGAACTGGGGTTAGGAAAGTAAGGATATGAAATTTCATATGTGTTGTCTATGTCCGTGTATGTGTGTCTGTGTCTATAAAATGTGAAAACCCAATAAAAATTTTATTAAAAAAAAACAAATTTCCTTTGTCTCATCCTCTTTAATTTCCATTCATTTCTTCGTTTATAATCTGTGAATATTGAATCTGAAGAGCTTTAATTTCTTTTTGTATCTGCAATTTTTTAAATTTCCTCTGAGCTTCTTCTCTTTCTCATTTAGTTGATCCAAAATTTTATCTTTTTGCTCATTTTGTATCTTTTTCCTAATTGAATTTTGCTGGATAAGGAATCCTGTCATTACTGCTTTGCTGGCATCCCAAATAACCCTTGTTTCCATTCCTTGGTTCATATTAAGTTCAAAATAATCCTTTAGGGTTTTTTGGGCTTTAGTTACAATCAAAGTACTTCTCAACAAATCATCATTCATTCTCCATCTGAAGGAGCCCTCTACAAACATCTTCAGTTGCACAGAAACTGCACCGTGGTCAGAGCAAGTTTTAGGGCAAATTTCAGTTTTTAGTACCTTGGGAACCAAGTCTCTGGATAACCATAGGTAGCCAAGTCTCAAAAATGATTGGTTTGCATCTGAGAAAAAAGTGAAGTCTTTTTCAGTTGGATTTCTGACTCTCCATATGTCTGACAGATCAAATTTATCAGTTATATCAAAGAAAGTCTTGGGTAGTCTTGTTTGAAATCTTTTGTCTCTGAGTCCTATCCATCAAAGTAGATGCCACTCCATTCAAATCTCCCATTAAAATTAGTTTATAGTCCAGCAGCAAGGATACTCATCGCTAAAAGCTGGAAAACTCAAGAATTACCCACACTGGAAGAATGGCAGATGCAACTGATAGACTATATGGAACTGGCGGAGATGACTGGCAGAATCCGAGACCTGGGAGAAGAACTGGTGGAGGAAGACTGGAAGAAATTCAAGGACTATCTACAAAAATATTGTAAATTGTATGAATGTTAAGAAAGATGTAAGATTAGCAAAAACATGGCTCCAACAAACTAGTTATAAAGAATATAAATTTAAATTTAATTGGAAGACGAAAAGATAAATTTTGGATAAGTAACATTTTATGATTAAGTTTCAATAAGAGTATGTTAAATCCCAAAATTTGAGATATTAATATTGGAAAATTATATTATATGAATTAAACCAAGTTAATAATTTGCTGGCAAAATTTATGAGTTTAGAAGGCAGGAACAAGGGTTGTGAGGAAGTCCAAAGATGAATATGAAATGTGGATATTGGAAAAGATTGTGTTATTATCTATGTATTTTATTGTTAAACTAAAATTTAATAAATATTATATATATAAAAAAATTAGTTTATAGTCCAAGTATTCCAGAAGGCTTGTTTCCAAATTCTTAAAGAATTCCGCTTTGCCATCATTAGGTCCATAGATACCTAATAACAAATATTTTTCGCCCTGTGCAGTAATTTCCACTGCTATGTGTCTTCCCTCCTCATCTTTAAAAATCAATTTTGGATTCCATTTTTCTTTTATATAGAAAACCACTCCTCTTTTTTTAACTTTATCCGAAGAAATAAATTCTTGTCCAGATCTTTTATTTATTAGAATTTTTCTATGTAATATTGTGTTGTGTGTTTCCTGCAAATTCTGTTTTTCCAGCTCATGATAAACCTGTCTCCTTCTTTGAGGAGAGTTTAAACCATTTACGTTCCAAGAATAAATTCTCAAAGCCATAATGTCGAATTACGGGGATGCCATTTCTGCCCCTGACACCTGTGGGCTTTGCAGTCCCAATTCCACAGCGTACTTCTGCAGAAATCTGTCTTTCTCTCCCACAGTCTTAATCCTTTGCTTTCTTCCTTCAAATCTGAAAGACAGGCCCTCTGGGAATTCCCACCTAAAAAAGATGCTTTTCCTTCTCAGGATGTTTGTCAATTCTGTGTAATTCGATCTCAAGCTGAGGAATTGCTGAGGAACTTCTTTAAAGAGCACAATAGATGTATCATAATATTATGTCCAACATCTTGTGCCCATTTAATCATAGCTGATTTCACCGTTTCATCCTGAGTGTTCCATTTCAACAGCAAGTTATACATTCTTGACAAGTTCTTACTTTTGGGATCTAACAGTTCTATTTCCAGTTTTGATTTTTCCACCTGGAAGCCAATTTTTTTGTCCAGATTATATGCCTCCATTATTTGATAGTAATGGAGCCAATCTCGCACTCTATTTTTTAGTTTTTCAAAACTCTGTAGTTTTAATCTATCTCCCTCTTGTTCCAAAATTTCCCATTATTTCGGCCATTTGGCCTCCATATTGAGCTTTTTCTGAGCCTTCGCTTCCATTGGTGACAACCACCTTGGGGTTTTATTTTCGAGTAAGTCCTTATATCTTATCCAGATGTTAAATAGTGCTTTTCTGACAATATGGTTTTTAAACGCTTTATGTGCTTTGACCTTATCATACCACAAATATGCATGCCACCCAAATACATTGTTAAACCCTTCTAGATCCAGCACGTCAGTGTTTTCAAGAAGCAGCCATTCTCTCAGCCAGCAAAAAGCGGCTGATTCATAATAAAGTTTAAGGTCTGGCAGGGCAAATCCACCTCTTTCTTTAGCATCAGTTAGTATCTTAAATTTTATTCGAGGTTTCTTGCCCTGCCAGACAAATCTAGAAATATCTCTCTGCCACTTCTTGAAACAATCCATTTCATCCAAAATTTGCAATGTTTGAAACAAAAACAACATCCTTGGCAGTACATTCATTTTTATCTCAGCAATTTGACCTAGCAATGATAGCTTCAGATTTGACCATATTTCTAAATCCTTTTTCACTTCCATCCAACATTTTTCATAGTTATCCTTAAATAAATTCACATTCTTGGCAGTCATATTGACCCCTAGGTATTTCAATAGATTTGTCCTGTATTTTTAGGCCTTTTTTATAGTGGTGTCCCAGAATAATATCTCTTTGTTCCTTGGTCTTAAATGCAGTCATAAGTTATTTTTGTGTCCTTTTTAGGCCCAAATCTATAGGCTTTTTCTATCCATGACTCAACTTCTTCCTTTTTCAAGTCCCACCATGCCACAAAAAAATCCGTCAAAGATTCCCTGAGTTTCTCTTCATCCAGATGCGGGACCCCCTTCAATCTTAAGTGGGATTCCTTTTCCTTCATTTGAAGAAAAGCAATTGAATTTGCATTTGTATTTTGTAATCTTTCCAGATCTGGCACTCTGACTGTCTCAAGCTGTGCCAACCTTGTATCATGTGTAGTAATCTCAGACTTATCTTCTTTCAGTTCAGTACTTAAAGCTTCAAATCTTTTGTCCAACTTTTCTATGGTTGCTGTATTATGATTTAAGACGTCTCTAATATCATTCAGTATTGTCATAACCGATTCCTCAAAGGGTGGATTCTTTGAGCCACGTCTTGTTTTGTCAGCACACATAGTAACTCAGGAATTTCAAGGTCAGTACCACAACTTGATGTAATGAGAGAGAAAAACAAGTTCCCTCCACTAGTCCCACAGGTGCCAGCCCAACTAGACAGACAGCAGCCCCCCTGTTCTTTAGGAACAAACTGAGAGAGGAAAAGAAAAATTTTAAATCCCTTTCTTTTTCCTTGTAACAATTATAAACAGTCCTGAAGGGAGAGGACACTTTTAGCTACTTAAAAATATGTCAGGATAGCCGCAGGACACAATTTAGCAGAGTCAGTGCAAACTTAGATTAAATGTTTCCTCTTCCATTGTGACGTCACAATGGAGTCTAGCCTTCCTCCCGGGAGGTCCGCTGCAGATTGAAGGAGGCTTTTTCCTCAGTAACAATCACACAAAGTTTATATTTTCAAAAAACAATTTCCCCCTTATCCTCCTTAAAGGGGGGGGGGGGATTTTGCCTGCAAAGTTTCAAAGTTCTTTTTTCTGTTTAGGCTTCGGTCTTTGCACACTGATTCCAGTTTCTTCCAACAAAAGGGACCGACCTCCGTTTTTAAGCCCCTTTTTTCACTGATCAAATTTTCAAATTAAGACTTTTGTTTTACTAACAGTTCTGAATTTTAAGTCCTTTTTTAAAAGAAGAAATTGGCTGCTCACAATCGCCAGTCTTGGAGCTTCGCACAGTGAAGGAAGCAGTCTTTTCCGCTGTGCCGCGTCTCCGACCCCGCTCGCTCTCAGAGCTCTTACGAGTTTACTGGGGAGCAGGAGAGTCACAAAAGGCACCTGCTGGACCTCCAGGTCCTCAGAATGCCCAATCTGAGGTTTTTTGGGGGAAACCACAATGCTCTCGTGGTCTCCCCTTGCTTCAATGTGCTGGGGCTCTTTCAGCCGAAAGAGCTCCTGACTGCCATTACCGGGCGACCAACCGGAAGTCTCCCAACTGTGTTTTAAAGGTATGGATCTGGCTCTATATTTACCTAGAAAACATGAAAAAGAATGTTGGTGGGACAGATATCTGTTTATAACAGGATGACTACTATTAGGCTTCCTTCAATGTCACTTTTCTCTCTTCTCAGATCCTCCTCTTTCCTTCCTCATGGAAGCAGAAAATCAAACACAGGTTGGGGAGTTTATCTTCTTGGGTCTCTCCAGAGCCCCAGGCGACCAAGTCTTCCTCTTCTTGGTGTTCCTAGCTGCCTATCTGGCCATCGTCACGGGCAACCTCATGATATTAATCGTGGTCCTGATGGATTCGCGCCTTCACAGCCCCATGTACTTTTTCCTCAGTCACCTGTCTTGCTTGGACATTTGTGGTTCATCTGTCGTCGTGCCAAAGATCCTGATGAACCTCCTGCGCCAGAGTCATACCATCTCCTACAACCAGTGCATGGCACAAACATTCTTTCTGGTCGGGTTTTTTGGATGTGAGCCTGCCCTGTTAGCCATCATGGCCTATGACCGCTATGCCGCCATTTGCCAGCCATTGCACTACAGCCGTCTCATGAGGAACAGGCTGTGCGTCTATCTCGCTGTGGCCTCCTGGGTCTGGGGCTTCCTGGACTCAGCGATTCACACTGCCCTGGCCTCCAAGCTTCGCTTCTGTGAAGCCAACCAGATTCCCCAAATCTTTTGCGATGTGCCCCCGCTGTTGAAAATTGCCTGCAGTGATACGAGCATCAATGAATTGGCCACTCACATCACCAGCATGTTTGTGGGACTGGGTCCCTTTCTCTTCATCATCTTCTCCTATTTCTACATCTTGGCCTCCATTCTGAGGATTCACTCCAACACTGGCAGGAAGAAAGCCTTCTCCACCTGCGCCTCACACTTGGTTGTGGTCACCCTCTGTGTCGGAAACGGGTTCCTAAACTACAACCGCCCAATCACCGGCTACTCTCTGGAGATAGACACACTGATCTCCGCGATGTTCTGCATCGTCACCCCTATGCTGAACCCCCTCATCTACAGCCTCCGCAATAAGGAGGTGAAGGAAGCACTGAGGAAGGTTCTGAACTGCCGGAAGATAGTTTGAATCTCATTTCTGCTGCTCTATACCACAGTGTCTTCTAAAAGTCTGGTAGCTATTTTCTCTGACGTCTGGTGGGAGGGCATTCCACAGGGCAGGTGCCACTACCGAGAAGGTCCTCTGCCTGGTTTCCTGTAACTTGGCTTCTCACAGAGAGAGAACCACCATAAGGCCCTCGGCGCTGGACCTCAGTGTCTGGGTGGAACGATGGAGGTGGAGATGCTCCTCCTGTTTATATGGCTGGTTTCCCCTCCCCTCCAATAGAATTTTAAGTGAAATATCAATATATGACTCCCCCCCTTCTCCACATGGTATTATGTATTGTATAATTTTCCTTTGCCATAAGTCACTTGGAGACATTTGGGTGACAAGAGACTAAGAAGGTTAATTAACAACAACAACACTGAATTAAATGGATCAATGGTCTTAGAAGACGGCTTACAATCATAGAATCACAGAACTGTAGAGTTGTAAGGGACCCAAAGGGTCTTCTACTTCATCTCCCCACAATTCAGGAACTTCCTCTGTTTTCCTTTTCTGCCTGGCAGCCTTTCCCTCAAGCGCCATCCTTCTTTCTCTGCAGATAATCTCCGTATTTCCCATGGCTGGCAGCAGCAACTGGACCCAGGTGACGGAGTTTGTTCTTCTGGGTTTCTCCGGGATCACGCATGGTCAGACCTACCTGTTCCTGGTGTTCTTGGTGATCTACTTGGTCACCCTGTTGGGGAACCTCACCATAGTCGGCCTGATCCTCCTGGATCCCCACCTTCATAGCCCCATGTACTTCTTCCTCAGCCATTTGTCTTGCATGGACGTTTGCTGCTCCTCCGTCACAGTCCCCAGCATTTTGGCCAACCTCCTCTGACGCCACCACACCATCTCCTACCACCCGTGCCTGGCCCAGATGTTCTTCCTGATGGCTTTCTTGGGTTCTGAGTGCTGGCTGTTGGTCACCATGGCATACAATCGCTATGCCTCCATTTGCCAGCCTTTGCATTACTCATACCTCATGAGCACGGGTGTGTGCATGCAGCTAGCCACCATCGTCTGGGTCGTGGTCTTCCCGGACTCAGTGGTCCACATAGCCTTGGCCTCCAATTTACACTTCTATGGGGCCTTCCAGATCCACCACATCTTCTGCAACCTCCCACCACGGCTGAAAATTGCCTGCTGGAACAAGCGCATCAGCAAAATTGTCGTTCACATAACCACCATCTTTATGGGCCGGGGCCTATTCCTGGTAGTCGTCATCTCCTATGTCTACATCTTGGCTTCCATCTCGCGGATCTGCTGCAACACCGGGGCAGCGCAAGACCTTCTCCCACATGATAGTGGTCGTCCTCTACTTCGGAAGTGGATTGGTGAACTACAACCACCCCAGAGCAGGCTACTCCTTGGAGGTTGACACCCTCATCTCCACCATGTGGCCTTTGGGGCCAGCTAATATAAATATATAAAGCCATTTTGTTTCCCCAGAGAAACTTGGAAAATACATTTTAAAATCTTCATTTATTTTCTGTTGCCGCTGACAGCTTTTGTTATGACTAAAGCTTTATATTTTGTTGCTCACATCTGTGTTTCTTTTTAATGTAAGTGACCCAGAAAATGTTGCTGTTGGGTGTCAAATAAATATTGTCAATAAAAAACAAATACACAAATACACAAACAAAAAAAGTGCTTGTGCATTGTGCTTGGATGCTGAGTTAAGCCAAATCTTGTACAGTGGTGCCTCGCAAGACAAAATTAATTCGTTCCGCGTGTTTTTCATCTTGCGATTTTTTCGTCTTGCGAAGCACGGACTTTGGGAAAGCTTCAAAGATCACCAAAGTCTTCAAAAACCTCAAAAAAGGCTACCACACTGCGTGCTATGAGTTGCTCCTCAAAGTGAATGCACGGTTTTAAGAAAAAGGAAACAAACTTGCAAGACAAAGGAAACAAACTTGCAAGACATTTTCATCTTGCAAAGCAAGCCCATAGGGAAATCCGTCTTGCGAAGCAACTCAAAAAACGAAAAAGTTTTCCGTCTTTCGAGGCATTCGTCTTGCGAGGTACCACTGTACTCTGTTGCGGTGAGTTAGGTGGGTGGGAAGAGGTGGGATTGGTAGGTTCATGAACACGTATAAATCTGTGGGACCCTTCCCCAACTGCGTGAAGAAGCTTGCCAGAAGAAGAGTATCTTCAGTTGTTTCCAGAAAATACAAATAGTGGGCATCTGCCCTATCTCAATATGGATGTTGTACCAGCAGCAGGGCCTTCTCAGTAGTGGCACCCACCCTGTGGAATGCCCTCCCATTAGATGTCAAGGAAATAAACGACTATCTGACTTTTAGAAGACACTTGAAGGGAGCCCTATTTAGGGAAGTTTATAATGTTTGATGTTTTATCGTGCTTTTAATATTATTTTGGGCGCTGCCCAAAATGGCTGGGGTATAAATAATAAATATGTAAGTGACCCAGAAAATGTTGCTGTTGGGTGGCATATAAATATTGTCAATAAAAAACAAATACAGAAACAAAACCACCAGTGCTTGTGCATTGTGCTTGGATGCTGAGTTAAGCCAAATCTTGTACTCTGTTGCGGTGAGTTGTGTGGGTGGGAAGAGATGGGATTGGTAGGTTCATGAGCAAGTGTAAATCTGTGGGACCCTTCCCCAACTGTGCAGGGAACCAGAGCTTACAGGGTTAAACAGCTCAGTTCCATCGTCCTGCCTTTGAGGGGCGGAGAGATCTACATCCGGGATTTGTTTCTTTGTTCTGTCTGTACTTCCATTTTTGTCTGGGACGGAGGATGCCTTTCTCTCCGGAAACTGGCTGAATTTATTGCTGCTGTAAATAAAGCTTCTAGCGTATAAAGAAGCTGAGTGGAATCTTGATTTATGCATACTATGCACACACCGAAGGCAGAAGGCCAATTCACTGTGTTTTACTGTGCTGTGCTCAGAGGTCCAAAGAAGCAGAGATACACGAAGGAAGCCTGCCGGACATTCACCCTGAGCAATATTTACAGGTTATGGACTAGTCACGCTCCAAAGGCAAGAGAGCTTTCTGCGAAGCCTGCGCTGTGCCTGTGTCCTTAAAGAGCCACAGAGAAATCCAGCTGGAGCTTCTGCTATGCTGCGTGCCTTTTAAGGCAAGGCAGAGTGCTCACTGGGAAGAAAGGATCTTGCTGAAGGAAGCATCCCTTTGAAGCTGGCTAGCGTGAGTACTAATGTCTGGGGGAGGAGATGGCAGAGCTTCAGGAGACCTTTAATGTCCCTTTTGAAAGGCTCAATGGGCAGAATTGGGAGTACTGGTCCAGAAGAATGAGGGCATGGCTTCTGGCCAAAGGGCTCTGGCACTGCACACAAGCCCCACTGATCCAGGCTGCAAATGGAGCTGCTGCAGCAGACATGGAGGCTGCTCTGAAGAGAGATCAGTGGGTGCTGTGTATGCTGAGGGCTAACGTGGACGCTTTGCTGTTGCACCACCTTGAGGGTCTCAAGACGGCTCAGCCTGCTTGGCAGGTGCCGGAGAGGATTTGTGAAACCACAGCGGGAGCCGAGGGCCACGTTTCTGGGAGCTGCTTCTTTGTCTCAGGGAGGCTATGTGATGAAGAGGCCCGTAGACAGAGAGCAGGGGTTCGAGCAGGCCCAGGCTGTCCTGCATCCAAGAGTGGGGGTGCAGGGAGGAGTGGAGACACTGTGAAAGCTTTTGCTTCGAGACGTTGCTACAGATGCAGGTCCCGCTCCTATCTTGTGAGGGATTGTGCTGGTCCGGGAGGAGGTTACTGTGGGGCGAGGTCCAGGACCTGAGTTGAGGGTCGGCAGACAGTCCTCCTTGGGCGAAGCAGGGTCCACAGTGAGAAGCCGGGCAAGGACAGGAACTCTGGGGGAAACAGGACTGGATGCTGGCCAAAACAGCTCATCAACGACGTTGCTCCCACAACCTGGGACCGGGCTGATTGGCCTTTATCTTCTCTGAGGCCAGGGGCAGTCCCGGCCCCCAGGAGACCCACCTCTCCTGGCCTTAAGGCGAGCACTCCTCCTGGGAGAAACCAGTTCCCTTCGCCTCTCTGCCCTGAGTCTCTGCAGTTCCGGAGAGGCTGAAGGGTTACTGGGCCCAGGGGGAGACTCACCTGTAGGCACTGAGTCCTCAACCACCTCCGGAGCCAGACTGGATTCACCTGGTTCCTGCTCCTGAGGATCCGGCACAGGTGCAGGCACTTCAGAATCAAGGCCCTGCCCCAGTTCAGCCGGCCCTGGAGGCGGGGACTCCTGTGCAGGCTGGGATTCCTCCGGTTCAGCCTCTGAATCGGATTCCCAGGCCATCACAGACTGTCCGGTAGAGGCACCAGAAGTATTCAAGGTCATCTCCCATGGCAACCACCAGATTAGCACATCTGCAAAGCGTGGGAAGCCGAGAAAAAGGGGAACTGGCAGAGATGGTTTGGAGCAAAGGCACTTGGCAGCTTCCATGGCAACAATCAAGGACTGTGACCAGGGCAACGTGCTGACCTTTGTGATGGACAGTGGAGCATCACACCACCTAGTGCTCTCTGGTGGTTTTTTGTGTAACTGCACCTCTGTAAAATCTGGGGGGAGTTTGCCTTGCAGATGGAAGCAAATGTGCTTTGACTATGTCTGGCTCACTGTCTTGTTCTTTCTTACAGGAGTCGATTGAGGCTTACGTTGTCCCCGAATTGTCCTGCTGTTTGTTATCTGTCAGGGAACTGACATCAGAGCGAGAAGCGGAGGCAGGGCTCCAGAGTGATGCCGGAGAGGGAACCAGCAGGGGGGAAGGATTTCAGCGTGACACCAATAGAGAGGAGAGGGAGATGGAGGAAGCGGTGTCAGAGCTCCAAGACCCTTCAACCGAAACTAGCGGAGAGAGCGCTGGCACGCCTCTGCCTTCCCCTTACCTGCGCAGATGCATTCCGCGCAGGGAACATAGGAGGAGACTTGGGGTCAAACAGCTTTTATGCTGGAAGAGATTCAAGAAACACCCACTGACGGATTCTGCAAGTGACTAACAGGTCACGGAGGGCGAGCTTTAACCCTGAACATGGTTGAGCAAACAATCTAACTGAACTTAAGGCAATTTACGCACAAGTAACCCCCTCACAACCATTACATTATCTATTTCTGCTCTTGTTGCTGATGGTTTCAGAGTTTGTTTTGAGAATAACATGTCTCATTTCCAGGGGTGGGCGACAGCTGATCAGTGTGGAATGCAAAGATAGGCTGTTTGTGCTACAAACCTCTCTTGCAGGTCCGAGTACTACTGAGGCAGCACAAGCTCAATGTGCCAATGTTCCAGTCCATGATGCGTGCCACCATCTTTGGCACAGAAGAATGGGTCACATGAACTGGGAATTCATGAAGAAGATCCCAGAGTGCACTGAGGGGTGAAAAATGAAGTCATGTGCCAAATTTCTTGATTGCAGGGACTGTAAACAGGCAAAAGTGAAAACGTGTTCTTATCCTAGGTCTGGCAGAGTAACCACCAAACCCTTTGAACTGGTGCACGCAGATTTGTGTGGCCCTATGCCAGTGGCCAGTCTGGGTGGGGCCAACTTTGCTCTTTCTCTGGTGGATGATTTTCACGAAATGGCTGGTTTTTTACAATCAAACACAAGAGTGAGGCTGCATCAATAGTGAGAGACTGAATAACAGCAGTTGAGTTGCAATACTCATTGCATGTTAAGAGCTTTCAGACTGATCGCTGTGGGGAGTTCACCAGGTCTGCGCTGCAGAGTTTCTTCTGCCAGAAGGGGAAACGCCATAGGTTGACTGTCATGCACAGTCCCCAACAGAATGGTGTTGCAGAATGCAGGAACAGAATGCTTCAGGAGATGTCCGCAACTTTGCTTTTTGATGCTGGGCTCCCCCAGAGGTTTTGGGGGGAAGCATGGTGGAACGCTTCGTTCACTTTGAATCATTCTTTCTGTTTTATTGTAGGGGACACACCCTATTTTCTGCTCCACATCAAGAAGCCCAAGGTGCATTTCTTCCATGTGTTTGGCTGCAAGGCTTGGGTCCTTGTGCCAAAGGCCAAGCGCAGAAAGGATGGCCCTAGGTCCCAAAAGATTATTTTCTGTGGGTATGAGCCAGAGACCAAGATTTGCCTATCCAAACAGAGAAGTGCTCCTTCCTCACCCACAGGTCCAGCTGAGAAGTCCAGAAGGCACAGTAAGTCAGAGGGGGAATTCTCTGACAGCAAGGAGTTCTGACTGGCCCTAGCGGGTCAGAGGGGGTACCTGAAGTAGTGCTGAGACGTTCCGCTCTCACAACTAAAGGTAAACCTCCAGACAGGTTTGCAGTCACAAACGTGTGGGTAGGTATGGCTCAATGTGAAACTGAGAGTTTTGAGGATGTTCAGAAACTGCCTCAGGAAGAAGCCAGGAAATGGCATGAGGCAATGCAGGAGATAGGCTCAATGGAGTCTCTGGGTGTGTTCTCCCTCAAGACGCTGCTGGCGGGCAAGCAGGCCATGAGCGGTCACTGGGTTTATCGTCTTAAACCCACAGCAATAATAATAATAATAATAATAATAATAATAATAATAATTTATTATTTATACCCCGCCCATCTGGCTGGGCCTCCCCAGCCACTCTGGGCGGCTTCCATAAAAACCAAAAATACAGTAAAATATCACACGTTAAAAACTTCCCTGAACAGGGCTGCCTTAAGATGTCTTCTGAATGTCAGGTAGTTGTTTATCGCTTTGACATCTGCTGGAAGGGCGTTCCACAGTGCGGGGGCCACTACCGAGAAGGCCCTCTGCCTGGTTCCCTGTAGCAACAGGGGAACCACAGTACAAGGCTAGGCTAGTAGCCAGAAGTTTCACACAACGGAAGGGGCTGCATTACACTGAGGTATATGCTCCCACTTCCAGGAGTGAAACTCTTTGCATGCTCTTAGTCATTGCTGCACAAAGAGGTTTTCAGGTGCATCACTTTGATGTGGATGTGGCCTATTTGAACTCAGACCTCCAGGAGGATCTGTACATGCTTCCTCCTCCAGGGTTTGAAGGCTGGATGCTGTGTGGAAATTTCACAAGTCAATTTACAGACTGAAACAGTTGGCCAGGACTTGGAACTTGCGTCTGAATGAAGCCTTAGAGTAGTTAGGTTTCAAGAAGAGTCTTGCTGACAGCTGCCTGTACCCAAAAGGGTCAGGAGAGTCACAAGAACTGGTCTTGGTGTTTGTAGATGACATAATTCATGTCTCAAGGGCAGACAAACAGGTGCAGAAGTTTGCCAAAGAGCTTGGAAAACATTTTCAACTCAAGAACCTGGGTGCAGTGTAGGTCTACCTAGGGGTACAGATAGACAGGTCTGAAGATGGAAGCTTCTTGCTCAGTCAGAAAGGCAAGATTAAGCAGTTGCTTGAGAATTTAAGAATGTCTGATTGTGCAGGGATTAGGACACCCATGGAGACAAGCTACATGAAAGACAGTCAGCTAGGAGAACGCGTTGAGTTCGAGAATGCTGAGATCTTTCAGTCAGCTCTGGGTAGTCTGTTGTATCTTTCCCAGTGGAGCAGGCTGGACATTGCTTTTGCTACCAATCTGCTTAGCCGGGAAGCTACAAAACCCAGTGTAAATGCCTGGAATGGTATTAAGCGGGTGCTGAGATACCTGCAGGATACCAGAGACATCCTGCTCAAACTTTCAGCTACAGGTGACGCCAAGCTCACGTGTTGCACAGATAGCGACTGGGTGAATCTGGACGACAGGAAGTCTGTATCTGGAATGGTAGTAAAGTTTGGGGAATCTTCTTTTTTAAAAAATAATAATAATAATAATTTTTATTCATTTTCCAAACAATTTTATACAGTCAACACATTATTTAACACTCATTCTTCACTTTTCGACTTCCCTCAGTTTCTCTGTCAATCTTTCGTAAAATTTCTATTTGTTAACGCATTTCTAAACATAATATTGCCTTTTAGAACTCCTTTTCCTCTTACTCTCTTTTTTGCAATATTTCTTACTAACTCACAGAGACTCTTCAAAACCAACAAGCGTTGTCTGTACATCACATATGTTTTTCAGATATTCTGTAAATCTCCCCCAGTCCTCGATAAACTTTTGGTCTTTCTGATATCGAATCTTCCCAGTCAATTTATCCAATTCTGTATATTCAGTCAATTTCCTTCTCCATTCTTCCACTGTTGGAATTTCTTCCTGCTTCCATCTTTGGGCCAGAAGTATCCTTGCAGCAGTCACTGCGTATTGAAACAGTTCACAGTCTCTCTTATTAATTTTGTTTCCTACCATTCCTAATAGGAAGGCCCCTGGTTTTTTCCACAAACGTATATTTTAACATCTTTTTCAATTCATTGTGTATCATTTCCCAGAAGCCTTTCACTCCCACCACATATGATAGAAAGTACCTTCTTTTTCATTACATTTCCAACACTTATTGCATGTTTTGTACATTTTAGCCAGTTTAACTGGCGTTATATACCATCTGTAAACCATTTTCATTAGATTTTCTTTCAACGCAGTACATGCCGTGAATTTTAACCTTTCATTCCATAATTTCATCCAGTCATCATATTATAACCAAAATCTCTTGCCCAATGTATCATTACTGACTTTACCTCTTCATCTTTTGTATGCCACTTCAGCAACATTTTATACATTTTGGACAGATTTTTATACTCATTATTCAATACCTCCGCTTGAAATTTTGATTCTTTGCCTTCATACCCACACATTTTACAATCTTTTTCAAACATTTCATTAATCTGATAGTAATGTAACCAGTCATAAACAGATTCTTTCACCTCTTCATAAGTTTTCATTTTCCATTTCCCCCCTCCCTTATTACCAATTCTCCATATGTTATCCACCTCCCCCTCATATTGATTTTTTCCACGCTCATCACTTCTAATGGCAAAATCCAGTGGGGGAGTCTAGGTTCCAACAAATTTTTGTACCTCTCCCACACCTCTATCAATGATCTTCGAAAGATGTGGTTTTCGAAACATTTGTGAATTTTTTTCTTTTCATACCATAGATATGCATGCCAACCAAATCTGTTATCAAATCCTTCTAAATCTAACAACTCTCCATTCTCTAATTTAATCCATTCCTTTATCCAACAGAGGCATGATGCTTCGTAATATAATTTCAAGTCTGGCAGGGTGAAGCCACTTCTTTCTTTTGCCTCTGTTAATAACTTAAACTGAATCCTTGGCTTCTTGCCCTGCCAGATATATCTTGAAATCATTTTTTGCCATTCTTTAAAGATTGATGCCCCCTTGATTATCGGCAATGATTGGAAAAGGAATAACATCTTTGGCAGCACACTCATTTTTATCGTAGATATTCTCCCCCAAAAGAACAGTTTCAGTCTTCCCCACACCTCCAAATCCCTTTTTATTTGGTTCCACACAGGTAAATAGTTGTTTTGAAACAAATCAGTGTTCTTGGGGGTTAACCATATTCCTAAATACTTCACTTTGTTCACCACTTCTATCTCTGTCCTTTGTTGTATTTCCTCAATTAATTATTGATTCATGTTTATAGCAATAATTTTTTTCTTTTTTTTTGTTGAGATAGAATCCTGCAACTCGACCAAATTGCTCTATTTCTTCTAAGATTCTTTTGACACTTTCCACTGGTTCTTCTACCCTCATTACCAGGTCATCCGCTAATGCTTTAACTTTGTATTCATTTTTCCCTATAGACACCCCTTTTATATCTTCATTTTTTCTTAACGATTTTAACAAAACTTCCAGCACCATAATGAATAATAATGGCGACAATGGGCATCCCTGCCTTGTACCCTTGGTTATTTTAATGTCTTCTGTAGTATAGTTGTTTACTATCAGCTTCACTTTCTGTTCTGTATATATTGCCTTTATCCCATTATAAAATTCCTTACCCACTTCCATATACTCTAAATTTTTTAGCATAAAGTTCCATGATATATTGTCAAAGGCCTTTTCAGCATCTACAAAGATTAAGATAGCTTGTTTTTCATTCCTGGCATTCAGATATTCCAATATATTTATTATGTTTCTTGTGTTATCTTTCATCTGCCAGGAAGAAAACCCGCTTGATCCTTATGTATAAATTCTTGCAGTACTTTTTTCATTCTCTTTGCTAATATACTCACGAAAATTTTATAATCAGTATTCAACAACGAAATAGGCCTATAATTTTTGACCTGCGTCAAATCCGCATCTTGTTTTGGGATAAATGTGATAAAGGCTTCTTTCCATGTTTCCGGGATTTCACTGTTCTTTAGGATGTTATTTATAACTTCTTTCAATGGTACAAGTAGGATGCTTCTCAGTTCCTTATAATATCTAGCTGTAAATCCATCTTGTCCTGGGGCTTTTCCTTTTTTCAGTTCCTTTATTACCTCTTTTATTTCTTCAGTTTCAATTGGGGTGTTCAAAAAATCTTTTTTCTCTGTCAGGATCTTCTGCACTTCTTTTTCCTTTAAAAATCTGTCTATCTTTCTCATATTATTCTTTTCCTTACTTTTGTATAATTGTCTATAGAAGTCTAAGAATCCTTTTCTAATTTCTTTCGGGTTTTCTATTTCTGTGCCGTCAATGATAATTTTATTTACTGTGTTCTGTTCCTTTCTTTTCTTAATCTGCCACACCAGCCATTTTCCTGATTTATTCGTGAATTCAAAATTTCTTTGTCTCATTCTTTTTATATTTCCTTCTACTTCCTTATTTATTATCATTGCAAATTGTGTTTGTAGGGTCTTTATACTCTGTCTTATCTTCTCATTATTTGGTTTCTTTATCAATTTTTGTTTGTTCTCCATTATCTGTTTTAGTATTTCCTTCTTATTCTTCTCTCTATTTTTATTTTTCAAAGCATTCTGCTGGATAAAAAATCCTCTCATCACTGCTTTGCTGGCATCCCATACCATGTTCATTTTTGTTCCCTTATTGCAATTATTCAAAAGATACTTTTGAACATTTTCTACTACTTTCTGATCATCCAAAAGGTAGTCGTTCATTCTCCATCTAAACGTTCTTTCTTCATTTTTTTTTAAAAAAATAATATTTATTACTTTTAAACCTTACAAACAAGAAGAAAAAGAAAAGGAGAAAAAAAGAAGAAAAAAACAAAAGAAAAAACAATACAATACAATATATAAACAATACACCACACAACATTAACACATTAAACAAAACAAAACAAAACAAAAACAATTTAAAAACATACATCATACCATTTCAATGCCTTATCTTTCATTCCCTTGTTTCATCGACTTCCTCTCACCTCCCTTTTTGTATTCCACTTCTATTAATTGTTTCAGCAAATCCTTTCCATCTTTCACTATTTTCTGTCATATAAATATCTTAACTTATTTTAACCTTATTTCCATTAATACTATAATACTTATTTATGCTTAACTCCTTATAACACTTCTACTAAGGCCATATAATTTCATTCCAACATTTTTCTAACACTCATTAATTTTACCCTATTTCTGTAAATAAACTTTAAACTTTTCCCAATATTCTTCCACCGTCTCTTCTCCCTGGTCTCGGATACTGCCAGTCATTTCCATCAATTCCATATAGTCCATCAACCTGGTGATCTTCTGTCCAAGGCTCTTAACTCTTTTCCAGGTCCCTTCTGCAAATCTTCTTCGTATTTATACATACACTTTACTTTGTCTTCTGCTGATCTTGTTCTTAATTTCCTTTCTTTGATGCTGAAGAGTAGGTCTCGGGGGAGCTCCAACCTAACAATGTTTTTATTCCTTCTCGACATGTCATCCACATCTCCATGGTTAAAACTAAAATCCAAAACATATTTCAGGACATGTTTCAAAGTCCCTCCAAATCTGCAGGTCCCCACAACTCCAATTTCCTCCTGACCCAGGTCCAGATCCCAAAGGTCAGTAAATCCCTGCATGAGGTGATCTATCCAACTTTCCTTCTCCAGTCCAAGCAGGGTTCCAATATGACTTTCTCTGAATTCAATCATAGAGGGCAACAACTTGTAATCATCAAATTGCCTCTGTAAGGCTGGGGCTCTCTCCCTCTCCACTTGTATTACTTTAGGTTCAACAACAACAACTTTCTCCCTCGCTTTCTCCACCATTTGGCATGTCAAAGTAGATTCCTGTATCGGTTCCTGAATAGTTTCTGTGTAGATGTTCACTTTTTGTCCCAAATTAGTCACTTTTTGTCCCAAAATATCAATTTTAATATTCATCACATCTGTCTTCTTGTGGAGCTGTTCCAATGACTCACTTATCTTGCATAGTGCAATCACTAAGGCTTCTTCTGTCGACATTCTCAAGCAATCCAAGGTCAATCTCACAGTTTTCTCTTGCAGCTGGAGATTCCACCAGCCCAACTCTTGTAACAATTTCAAAGCCTCCCTCTAGAGGGAAACAATTTCTGTTTGTATCAATCCTTTTAAGCACAGTTCAAGCAGTAAAATTAGTTTCAATTTTCAGCTACTTTTACTCCTTTTTAAACGCAGAAGGAGACAATGAAAACAATGTATTTCTCTTATTTAACTAACTGTCACAGTCAATGAACTTTCCCAAAAACGTCAGTCTTACTAGCAGTCCATTTCCAGGTTCAGAGCGGTGGTGATCCAACTTTCTTCACTCTCTCCTGCAGGCTTACGCAATCCAAAATTCCTCCCCCTCTTCTCCTGCCTCCAAGGGGGGTTTAATGATTTTAGCCGATGGAAGTTTAATCCTTTACATAGGACTTTCCAAGACTTTAGCTTGCAAATTCTTTGCTTCAATCTATTTACAAAAGGGGAAGGCGGACTTCCTGTTTGAAACCTCCCCGTTTCGATGCCAAATTAAGACATTTAAAAATCCAATTTTCCGTTCTACTCACGGGTAGTTGTTTAGAATCAAATTGTCCACAGCAATGCGGCTTCACTCCGTGAAAGAAGCAGTCAATTCGAAGCACCGCGCCACTCACCCCACATCGCTCCGGATCCCCGAAACCGGGTCTCCCCACGAGTAGGGTGCAAAAGGTGCCACCTGAATCCCACGTTCACAGGCTTCTCCCGCCTGCGATTTTTAGTTGGTCTCCGCCTTCGCCGTGGCGGCCAGACCCTGAATTCCATGGAGCAAGTTCCTCCCGATCAGAGGAATTCCGCCATTGCCAGAGGCACTAACCCGGAAGTCCTAAACGTTCTTTCTTCAAAGCCCTTTAGTTCGAATTTTATTGCACTATGATCCGAAATCACTCTTGGTTGAATTTCAACTTCCGAGATTCTTAGAGTTAGTTCATTTGAGACCCAAATTTGATCTATTCTTGACAGAGATTGATTTGGTTCTGAGTAGAACGTAAATTGTTTCTCCAGTGGGTGTCTAAGTCTCCAAATATCAATCAAATTGCAGTTCTTTATCATTGAAAAGAAAGTCTTAGGTAATTTCCCATCTTTGCTCACCCCAGTTGTTTTCAATCTGTCCATTTCCATTGACACCACTCCATTCAGGTCTCCCATTATTATGATTTTCTGATCCATATGTTCGAACAGTTTTTCTTCTAAGTTTTCATAAAAGTTTGTCTTATTTCCATTTGGTCCATAGATCCCGACAATTATTTTTTTTCTCCTTGCCACTTTATTTGAACTGCCATAACTCTGCCTTCTTCATCTTTAAAAATTTGTTGAGCTTCAATATTTTTCCTGATGTACCAAACTACCCCTCTCTTTTTACTCTTATCTGAAGATATAAATTCATTTCCCAGTCTTTTATTGATTAGAATTTTTTTATGCCTTCTCGCCACATGAGTTTCTTGTAGACAGATAATATCCAAATTTTTCTTTTTTAAATGTTGTTCAATTTTATTCCTTTTTTTATCGTTAATCCCATTGATGTTCCAAGACCAGAAATTCAACTCCATTTTAGCCATTTTAAATTCTTTGTTATAAATTTTATAATCCGTCTACCTCTTCTTCTTCTTCTTCTTCCTCTTCTTTCTTTTTTCCTTTTTCTATCTCCTCCGGATCCACTCCTCCTGCAGCCTCCACTCCTGGTTCCACTCCTCTTGCTTCTTCGTCCTCACTTCGTAGTTCTTTGTATTTTCTCAAGAATTTCCCTAATTCTTCCAGGCTCGTAAGTCTATGTCTTTTACTTTTGTAGACAAAGGAGATCCCTTCCGGGTATTCCCATCTGAATTCTATGTTATTTTTTTTTAGGATCTGTACTGTCGGTTTATATGGGTCTCTCCGTTTAAGAAGCCTGATCGGGATGTCTTTATAAATAATTATATAATTTCCTTCGATATTTAGTCTCTTCTCTCTATTCTTTTGGAGAATCTGGTTTCTCATCTCCCTATCCTTAAAGGTGATCAGGCAGTCTCCTGGGAACTTTCTTGCCTTGGCTGATCTTGTCTTCAATCGAAATGTCCTTGCACAGATTTTGTCACCTCTTCTATATCCATCTCCATCCGTTGTGCAATTTCTTTTATTAATTTCTCTTTAATATTTTCTCCTTGCAACTCTGGGACAAGTAGCAATCTTAAATTCACTTCTCTCTGCCTGAGTTCATTCATAGAAATCGCGTCCCAGACCTCCTCTTGAGTTTTATTAATTTCTGACATTCCCGCCCATATTCTCTCTTCTTCCTTCTTCATCTCCCTCATTTCCACTCTTGTCTTTTTCATTCCCTCTTCCAAGTTCTGTGTCCTCTTATTCACGTCCTTCAGTTGCCCTTTCAGCTCATTGACTGCATCAATTTTTTTGTCCATTTGGCCCATTCTCTTATCCATTTGTTCCAATTTCGCTTCTATATTCTTTTCGCTCTGCTTGATGTTGGAGTTAACCTCTGCAAACGTTTTCATAATCTCTCCTTTGAGATCCGTTTCTTGTTTTGAACCTCTCCTCTCTGCCAGTGTTCCCCCATCACCCCCTTTCTTTTGTGTATGAGACATTATAATCAAAATCCAGGTGCCTAATATACCGTCAATAATAATAAAATGTTCATAAAATCTTCAATCAAAATATGCAATCATTAAGACATTTTTCCACAAATGATATATATGATAAAAAAGACATAAAAAGATCCCCCTCCCAAATTCTCATACACTTGAATTAATATGTCAATTAACTTATATAAACAATTTTTTACTAAATAAATTTTTCAGATATAATTTCTACTTGTATGGCAAAACACCTATTAACCTATAAATTTAAACTTTGAGGAGGCCAATCCCACACCAAAGCTTTTCCTCCTTTCTTCCTTCTTCTTGCCACCACTTAGGCTAAATCCATATCGGTTTGTTATGGACAAATAAATCTCCCAATTATAATGTTGCCCAAATTATTGTAATCCAATATCTGTATATTAGCTGTATCCAATAAAATCCAATAGCTGTATGCTGTAATCCAATAAAGATAATCCAATTAAATGGCCAAAGTTACTGAAGGTTATGATAAGGGGATCCAAAAGTACCCAATATATCCGAAGAGAGGAAATAAGAGGAAATGTGTTAGGAGATTCAGAACTTACAGGGTTAAACAGTTCTGAGTGACGTCTCCCATTCTGAGGCATGGTTTGTTTCCACATAGGGGAGTGTGTGTTCTTTCTTCTTTCGCTTTACCGAGGAAGCGGAGAGATGTCGGCCAGATCACCGGGCAGATTTAATGATGTTATTCTATGCAATAAAGACTTCAGAGATAAGAGCAAAGCCTGCTTTCGCAGTCTGCTTTATTCCCACACAAGCGGCAGCTTTCTCGCTGTGCAAGCTCTGCTACTGGTTTTTACCGGCGCGGACAGCAGGAGTGTCGCAGCTAAGAAGAGTGCCGGGCGCCATCTTGGACAGTGTCCAGAAGAATCTTTCCAAAAATAAACCCCAAAGTTACCAAGACTGCTTATTTAAAAATCTCAAATTTAAGTTCGACTGTACAAAACAAATAGAGGGGAGAAAGAAGCAAAAAAAATTTTTTAGTCCAGACTGTTCCCCTATCAAAATAAAAATGACGAGTAAAAATAACAGAGAATAGTTTGTTACTTCAAATCCTGGTTCACTTATCTCCAGATAAAAATAGTGTCCTTCATACAGCCTGTTAGGCAGCTCTTTCTCATTTCATTCTGCGGATACACATAAAGAGAAACCAGTTACGAAGGCAAAGCCTTCATTCAAACACAGTCCTTTCCCATTGTGTTTAAACAGTTAAATTTGTTTGAAAGCAGGGGTAAAAAATAGTGAGACAGTAATTTATGCTGCCTGATATTGGCTTTCTGTATTTTACTTGTAGCTGGGTAACTCTATCTTTCCATTAAAATGGAGGCACGAAAGTTCTACTTTGTTGCACAGGGTTTTTTTGAAAGCGAAAGTACCAAGAAGTATCCTTTCTTTTAACTTCCTTCAGACCCTTCGTTATATCGAGAGCCTTTTAAAGTCATAGAATAGTTACCCTCTGCCCCCTCTTTTAGTTATTCCCTTCTTCTGCAACTCTTTGTTACTTTTTGCAACAGTTTATATCACTTTTAATAAGTTTTTTTAAGAGGGAGAAGTTCAAACCACTTGCTGTGTTACCAACCTCCTCTCCGCGCTCCGCTCGTAATCTTGCGTCGTTCTCTGATTTCAGATAAAAACTGACCTCTTTTTCCACCTTCTTTTCTGAAAGCCTTCCTTTTGTATGCTCCAATTATATTCCAAAATCCAAATTTGGCTTAGATTCTTTATTTTTGAGAATCGATCACTCGCCCTGCAAGCCTGGGGCTGCGTTCTCAAGGGTGAGACAATGGCTTCCCCGGTGCCTACTTTCTCCGCCCGCCGTTCTCTTCGCTCCTGTTCCGGAGTTACCTGACAGCCGGGCAATCTGCAAATGGCTCTGCTGGGCTCCTGACCCTCTGGTTTCCCTCCAGAGGGGTTTTGGGGGGCTACCGCGCCCTGTAGCACCCCCGTTTACCCTCGAGAACCCGGACTTTCTCTCTCCCGAGAAAGTCCCACTTGCGTCGGGTCCGTGGCTCGACCAGAAGTCAAGTTTGGGGAATCTTCAGTTGGGTGGAAGTCCCAGAAGCAGAGTCTCATTGCGCTGTCCTCTACTGAAGCTGTGTTCAGCTCACTGTCGGAGTTGTGCCGGAAATGGGAGTTCTACAGGTGTCTGGTTCAGGAAATCTGCGGGGAGTGTTGCTTGCCCATCACTGGGAGGACAATCAACCCTGTCTGAAGTTGGCAGAGTCTGGGCAGTCTAAGGCCAGAACCAAACATCTGGACATACGTTTCCAGAATGTGTGTCAGAGAGTTCAAACAGGCTTGGTGAAGTTGCAGTACCATCCAAGCCAAAGGAACTTAGCAGATGGGATCACAAAACCTTTGCGCTTCTAGCATCGTGGGGAGTTGTGTGAAGGTTTGGTTTTGGGGTAAGTGGTGATACTTACAAGCCCCCAGCAGCACAGGACGAGAGGGGTTGTGAGGGGAACCAGAGCTTACAGGGTTAACCAGCTAAGTTCCATCGTCCTGCCTCTGAGGGGTGGAGAGATCCACATCCGCGATCTGTTTCTTTGTTCTGTCTGTACTTTTGGTTTTGTCCGGGATGAAGGATGTCTCTGGCTGAATTTATTGCTGCTGTAAATAAAGCTTTTAGTGAAGAAAGAAGCTGAGTGGACTCTTGATTTATGCACACTATGCAAGCACAGAGGGCAGAAGGCCACTTCACTGTGTTTTACTCTGCTGTGTTCAGAGCTCCGCAGAGATGCATGACGGAAGCCTGCCGGACCTTCACCCTGAGCAATATTTCACACCAACTGCATGAAAAAGCTTGCCAGAATAAGAGTATCTTCAGTTGTTTCCAGAAAATACAAATAATGGGCATCTGCCCTATCTCAACATGGATGTTGAACCAGCAGCAGGGCCTTCTCAGCAGTGGCATCCACTCTGTGGAACGCCCTTCCATCAGATGTCAAGGAAATAAACGACTATACGACTTTTAGAAGACACCTGAAGGTAGCCCTGTTTAGGGTAGTTTATAATGTTTGATGTTTTATTGTGTTTTTAATATTCTGTTGGGAGTCGCCCAGAGTGGCTGGGGAAACCCAGCCAGATGGGTGGGGTATAAATAATAAAATTATTATTATTATTATTATTATTATTATTATTAGACTCAAGGGTCATCTCCAACCCCCTGCAATGCAGGAATCACCTGCAGTGATACGAGCATCAATGAATTGGCCACTCACATCACCAGCATGTTTGTGGGACTGGGTCCCTTCCTCTTCATTATCTTCTCCTATTTCTACATCTTGGCCTCCATTCTGAGGATTCACTCCAACACTGGCAGGAAGAAAGCCTTCTCCACCTGCGCCTCACACTTGGTTGTGGTCACCCTCTGTGTCGGAAACGGGTTCCTAAACTACAACCGCCCAAGCACCGGCTACTCTCTGGAGATAGACACCCTGATCTCCACAATGTTCTGCATCGTCACTCCCATGCTGAACCCCCTCATCTACAGCCTCCGAAACAAGGAGGTGAAGGGCGCCCTGAGGAAGGTTCTGGAAAGCCAGAGGAAGTTCTGCACTTCCTCTCGCAAGCAGTGAGAGTGCAGGTCAGGGGTGGGGGTGGGGAAGGAGATGGCGCCAGCCGTCTTCCCGGCAAAGCCCAGTGGCCCCAAAACAGGGCATGAAAGGAGGGGCTGGATTCTCTCAGTCTGTGGTTCTCACTAGGCTACCAGCCTTCCAGACTCCTTGGTTAACTCCTTAGTGGAAGGAGACAAACAAGAAGGGCAGCAGGGGAGAGAGAAGCGTGTGGGCAGAGAGGGAGTTAGTCCAAGAAAACTTGGGTTTTATTTGAAATTGTTCTAGACAAAAGATACTCATCAGGCCTTTGGGGCCAGCTAATATAAATAGATAAACCCATTTTATTTCCCCAGAGAATCTTGGAAAATACTCTTCATTTTAAAATCTTCATTTATTTTCCGTTGCCGCTGACAACTTTTGTTATGACTAAAGCTTTATATTTTGTTGCTCACAGCTGTGTTTCTTTTTAATGTAAGTGACCCAGAAAATGTTGTTGTTGGGTGGCAAATAAATATTGTCAATAAAAAACAAATACACAAACAAAACCACCAGTGCTTGTGCATTGTGCTTGGATGCTGAGTTAAGCCAAATCTTGAACTCCGTTGCGGTGAGTTGGGTGGGTGGGAAGAGGGGGGATTGGTAGGTTCATGAACATGTATAAATCTGTGGGACCCTTCCCCAACTGCGTGAAGAAGCTTGCCAGAAGAAGAGTATCTTCAGCTGTTTCCAGAAAATACAAATAAGGGGCATCTGCCCCAACTGAACACGGATGTTGTACCAGCAGCAGGGCCTTGTCAGTAGTGGCGCCCACCCTGTGGAACGCCCTTCCATCAGAGGTCAAGGAAATAAATGACTATCTGACTTTTAGAAGACACCTGAAGGTAGCCCTGTTTAGGGTAGTTTATAATGTTTGATGTTTTATCGTGCTTTTAATATTCTGTTGGGAACTGCCCAGAATGGCTGGGGTCTTAACAACAACAACAACAACAACAACAACAACCACAACAACAATTCTTACTACACAAAACAGGAGCAGCCACCCTGAAGGCACTGCTCCAAACTGCCATGAACTAAGCTTTGGATAATTCAGGGACTTCAAGGATAGCCTCTGGGACTATCAGGGATAAGGTGGCCTCAGACAAAGTGTTCCTTGCTGGTGGGAGTTTGCCCCCACAAGCACCTTAGCTGCTGCAACCGGCAGCCTCCAGAGCAGCCTTGAGAGCAGCCTCACACTGAAGCACAGAACCATAGAGTTGGAAGGGACCCCAACCCTGGTCCTCTAGTCCAGTCTTTCCCAACCTTGGGCCTCCAGCTGTTTTTGAACTACAACTCCCATCATCCCTGACTAGCAAGACCAGTGGCAAGGGATGATGGGAATTGTAGTCCAAAAGCACCTGGAGGCCCAAGGTTGGGAAACACTGCTCTAACCATAGAGTTGGAAGGGACCCCAAGGGTCATCTAGTCCAGCCCCCTGAAATACAGGAATCTCAGCTCAAGCATCCATGACAGATGGCCATCCAACCTCTGCTTAGAAACCTCCAAGGAAGGAGGGGAGCCCACCACCTCCCAAGGGAGCCCCTTCCACTGTTAAGCAGTTCTTGTCACCAGAAAGCTCTTCCTGATGTTGAGTCAGAATCTCCTTTCTTGCAACTTGAAGCCCTTAATGTCTGGACCTCCTCCATGGAAGAAGACTCTCTTCCTCTCTGGTCCAGGCACAGCCCAGGAAGCTGGCAGCCCCCCAAAAGCTGCGCCCTTCCACACGTCCTGCGTTGGCTACTGCTTCCACCTTCTTACTAGCCACGGTCCCTAGAGTCTCTCACTGAAGAGGATCTCCTCCTCTTTGTCCTAACAGCCTACAACGCTGGTGGCTGGCAGGTGAGAGACAGAATTTTAATTTCCCCATAGCTCTTCCTTCCTCGCTTTCTCACCTGGCTTAACAGCATCCACACAGGAGCTGCAATGGTGAAAATGAGTCTCAAAGGGAATTTCAATCTCGCCAGGAGGAGACACTTTCCGTAACATGACTTAATAGCTCTGAGGTTACTGCTGGCCTCCTGCCCCCTCCCTATTAGCAATTAAGGGTGCCCCAATTAAAGGACACCACCCATTGTGCTTGGCTCTAGCATACCTGCAAAAAAATCCTACCCCCGTGGGACATTTTGATTCACTGCAGCAGAAGCCTTCCTCTCTGTGGATTCTCTGTGCACAGATATCCCCGTGGTCAACACACAAGGTAACAATTGCTCCCCTACAAGGAAAGGCAGCCCGCAACCCACAAGGCAGGCAGCAGAGAAGTTTGCTCACATGGGCCCTGGTGTCACCATGAGATCTTCAAGGCCCTTTCCTGGTGTCGCATTTGGAGAAGAGATTTTGCCCAAGCTGCCTCCTCACAACTGGTTGTATTCAGAACTCCTAGTGGTGGGAAATTAGGGCCTTAACGTATCTTCTTCCCAAGGTCTCCATTTCCCAAGGTGAGGAAGAGAAGGAATCCAGAGTTGGCCAGCCGTCAGCAGCTAACTAGTTAGCAAGAAACGGTGAGTTGCCTGGCTCTCATTTACCCACCTTCCAAATGACTGGAGTCTTCTTTGATTGAGGGCAATGCAAGGAATGTGTTAGCATGAAAGAGAAGGGAGAGAGAAGTGGAAGAGGGACTGGAGCTCATTGCCAGAGCAGCTGTATTGCAAGCAGAAGGTCCTTGGGTCAACCTTTTGCACATCTCCAATTCAAAGCATCTTGGGTACCAGGCAAGGGGAAAGTCCTCGCCTCTGTGCCCATCCCTGAGAGCTGCTGCCAGCCAGAGTCAGATGTGCAGCTCAGGCTGGACTTTGGAGCCATGGGGACTCCCAGATGACCACCCAGAGAGTGGTAGTTGGTGGGGGCACCAGCAAACAAGCCCCTCCTGGTCCCTGCAGCATCCTTCCATCTATTTGCTCTTTTTAAATTCATAGTTAGCAGCTAAGCATATGCAAGTACTCATTAACAAAACAAGCATAATAGAGCTTTAAGCCACCCGTGTCAATGTGGTATTTTTTTAAAAAAAATCTTTTTTATTGAGTTTTGCCACTGAGTCCATTCACACAGGGGATCGTACTGAACTTTCTAGTGAAAGATTGGCATGTTTAATTATTCCACTGAAATCAGTGGGAGTTGAAATTGTCTAATTGATATCTGTCATACTCCTGTTGCCAGACAACAGCATGTAGAGCTTGGTGGAGTGTGTGGCCAAAAATAAAAAATAAAACCAGAAGAGTCTCTGAGTTATGCTTGGCATACAAAGTCAAGTCTGTTCTGAGGGTCGGGCAAACAGCAATCAACATAGTGAGGTGAGCCAGAGGTCAAGGATGACCATGAAGCCAAGAGTCCAGACAGAGAGCAGGAAGCAGCAAGGTATGGCCAGGAACCACAGGCACTGTTTCCAGCATAAGTCAGGCATAGACAAACTCCGGCCCTCCAGATGTTTGGGACTACAATTCCCATCATCCCTAGCTAACAGGACCAGTGGTCAGGGATGATGGGAATTGTAATCCCAAACATCTGGAGGGCAGGAGTTTGCCTATGCCAGATCTAAGTGCTGCTGGAAGTTCTACCTAAGAAGGCTGAAGCCGGCTGGTTCTCATCAGTGCCTTCTCCTCTGTGACCTGGAAGGCTGATCAGGTGCAGGTGGAGTCACTCTTCCATCTCCCCCTCCAGGCTGCTGTTCAGCAGGTGAAGCTGACTCCTGGCCCAGGACAATATCAGAGTCACCCCTCATTCCCCCCATCCTCACCCCTAAGTTTTAGACTTCGTAAAGGACACCGGGATAGTTCAAGGCAACCCGAATGCACCTCCTTGTTTTGGTTGGAGATAAGAGACATGTGGATTTAGGGTTTTACCAAAATGGTGCATTTGAGGAGATAAGGGGAAAAGACTGTATAGTTGCCTCTTGGTATTATTTTTGAAATAAACTCTGGGGAAAGCAAATGAGAATGGGGGGGGGGGGGAATCTTCTTCTGAATTGAACTTGATAGTATAGATATCTTTCTTTAGCAGAGCGACCCCTGAAGCCTTTTAACTTCCCTCAACGCCACATTTATCTCTTCTCAGATCCCCCTCTTTTCTTCTTCATGGACACAGAGAATCAAGCACAGGTTGGGGAGTTTATCTTCTTGGGTCTCTCCAGAGCCCCGCGCAACCAAGCTCCCCTCTTCTTGGTCTTCCTAGCTGCCTATTTGGCCATCGTCACGGGCAACCTCATGATATTAATCGTGGTCCTGATGGATTCGCGCCTTCACAGCCCCATGTACTTTTTCCTCAGTCACCTGTCTTGCTTGGACATTTGTGTTTCTTCTGTTGTTGTGCCAAAGATCCTGGTGAACCTCCTGCGCCAGAGTCACACCATCTCCTACAACCAGTGCATGGCACAAACATTCTTTCTGATTGGCTTTGCTGGGTGTGAGCCTGCCCTGTTAGCCGTCATGGCCTATGACCGCTATGCCGCCATTTGCCAGCCATTGCACTACAGCCGTCTCATGAGGCACAGGCTGTGCGTCTATCTCGCTGTGGCCTCCTGGGTCTGGGGCTTCCTGGACTCAGCGATTCACACTGTGTTGGCCACCAAGCTTCACTTCTGTGGAGCCAACCAGATTCCCCAAATCTTTTGTGATGTGCCCCCGCTGTTGAAGATCACCTGCAGTGATACGAGCATCAATGAATTGGCCACTCACATCACCAGCATGTTTGTGGGACTGGGTCCCTTCCTCTTCATTATCTTCTCCTATTTCTACATCTTGGCCTCCATTCTGAGGATTCACTCCAACACTGGCAGGAAGAAAGCCTTCTCCACCTGCGCCTCACACTTGGTTGTGGTCACCCTCTGTGTCGGAAACGGGTTCCTAAACTACAACCGCCCAAGCACCGGCTACTCTCTGGAGATAGACACACTGATCTCCGCGATGTTCTGCATCGTCACCCCCATGCTGAACCCCCTCATCTACAGCCTCCGCAATAAGGAGGTGAAGGAAGCCCTGAGGAAGGTTCTGAACTGCCGGAGGACAATTTGAATCTCATTTCTGGCTGTCTATATTGCAGGGTCTCGTTGGAACATGTCTGCTTGGAACAGCGAAATTGATGAGTGGGAATTAATGAAGAGGGAGAAAGTATAGACACTGACAAAGCCAATGAGATAGACTTTCCTTATTATTATGGGTGGATAACACCTTCCAAGGCATGACTGGAATGTCAGGGTGGTAAGAGAGGGAGGAAGGGGAGGCGGGCTTTGCTTAGGGAGGCAACTCATTTGCTTCCAGCCCAAGGCTAAGAAATCTCATCTAACAGCTCTCCAGTTACAGTGTTTGGAGTGGGGCAATGGTAGCACCTTGAAAGCAGGAACATTTTTTCCACTGGCTCCATTCTTTTGTAAGTACTTTGAGAGATAGAACATAGGGAGATGATAGGGAAAAGGTGTGTTTTTGGAGACGCCAGCAGGTGGCAGCAGAGGGCAGCTTTGATGGCTCTGTGGCGTCAAGCCAATAGGAATTGCTAGGGTTGCTCTAGGCTTCCCTTTCTATGTGAATTTCAGCAATAGTGATTTCAGCCAGCAATGCTTTGTCCCATGAAACATCTTAGAAATACAACATAATTCCAAAAATCCAAACTGTGTTTCTCCCCTACAGCCTGCATTCCAGCCTCCATTGGCGTTAGACTGTGCAGCTCTTGGAGACCCATTTACGTCCTTTTAATTCTCTGTGGCAGTCATAGAAACAACCACTGTGCTTTCAAGATGGCGGATTTGCAACTCCATAGCCTCATCACATGATCAAAGGTTACACACAGTTTAGAGTAAAACAACCAACAGGTAATTATTAACACATTTAGGAGCTTAGAGTCCCTTAAAAAACTACTGTGGAGAAACCCCATGTTAGCAAGACATATTTAGCCATTTAGCCATTTTAAACCTTCATTAAAACACAGGTATTTCCCATTTCTGTGTCAATTAAACCAGTTATACTTAACAGGCCCCACCCTACAACCTTGCCTCCAACCTCTTCTGCTTGTGGGGGGGGGGGGAGATGACTTTTTCTGGGCTTTTTCATCTTTTTTCCTTAGGGGATATGACAATACCTTTAGCACAGAGGGGCAGCCATAACCTGGGACCTTTTTTGGGGCAGACTCATAGAGTGGGAAGGCGTTGCAAGAATCATCTAGTGCAACCCCTTGCAACATGAGTGCCAGGACCGGTCTGTATTTTCTCCTGACAAGGTGGGCCTTGCAACACAACCACCCTCTCTACTCCCCGCCCACCTTCTCTGGCCCTGGGATCCTCCCACCACCTGGAAGCAGCAGTTGACATTTCCATTCCACCTTAAGGAGCAGACGTGTGGAATTGTTGTGTGTCACATGGCTGCTTACATTTCAGCACAGCTCGCTGGGAACTTCCGTTGTGTGTATAGCTTTTGCTTTTAGCTGTTCTCTCTGAGACGACATGAGAGAGAGACGATATGTTTCTTTGTCCTGATTTACGCTTAATAAATCTGTAGTTGTAGTATGCTTCCACAAGCCTCAGGCCTATTCTGTGTGCGCAGTTCGATCTGCTGATAGTGTGCCCTGGCTCAGAAGCCCGGGTCGCTGATTTATGTCGGGGCAGAGGTGATGGTCTCCGCAGCGGGATAGCTGGAAGAAGATGGCCCAGCCGGGGCTAGCCCGCTGGCCATCCGGCCCTCTGCATGCCGACACTCTGGCCCTGGGATCCTCCCACCTGGCTTTCCTCACTGTATCTCCTGGAAGCAACAGCAGATTCCCCAACTGAATGTCCCCACACCAGCTGTCAGGGTCCACATTGTAGCTGCTACATCAATCATTGAAGTTCACTCCTACCAGAGGAAACATTTCAGGTTGGAGAGAGTGGGGAAGAAGGAGAGGTGGGGTTTGCTTAGTGAGGAGAAATAATAATAATAATAATAATAATAATAATAATAATAATAATAGTAATAAATTATTATTTATACCCCGCCCATCTGGCTGGGCCTCCCCAGCCACTCTGGGCGGCTTCCATGGAAACCAAAAATACAGTAAAATATCACTCGTTAAAAACTTCCCTGAACAGGGCTGCCTTAAGATGTCTTCTGAATGTCAGATAGTTGTTTATCGCTTTGACATCTCGTGGGAGGGCGTTCCACAGGGCAGGCGCCACTACCGAGAAGGCCCTCTGCCTAGTTCCCTGTAGCTTTGCTTCTCGCAATGAGGGAACCGTCAGAAGGCCCTCGGCGCTGGACCTCAGCATCCGGGCAGAACGATGGGGGTGGAGACGCTCCTTCAGGTATACTGGACCGAGGCCATTTAGGGCTTTCAAGGTCAGCACCAACACTTTGAATTGTGCTCGGAAACTTACTGGGAGCCAATGTAGGAATGTAGAAAACTTGCTTTCTCCTAATCCGAGGCTCATCCAACATGCCTCCAAGCAAGGTGTTTGAATGGTGACATCTTAAAACCATGAAGTTTTTATAACTGAACTGGATTCACTCTTTTATAAATTCTTTGAGAGATAAAACACCTTGCTGCAGTTAGTGTGGCTGCCAATAGAGGACCATGCCAACTGTGGTGCATGATGACCTCTTACATGTTCATGTATATGGCAAGATATATGTACACTGGTACCTCAGGCTACATACGCTTCAGGTTACATACACTTCAGGTTACAGACTCCGCTAACCCAGAAATAGTACCTTGGGTTCAGAACTCTCCTTCAGGATGAGAATAGAAATTGTGCTCCGGTGGCACGGTTGCAGCAGGAGGCCCCATTAGCTAAAGTGATGCTTCAGGTTAAGAACAGTTTCAGGTTAAGAACAGACCTCCGGAACAAATTGGGATAAGTACTTAACGCAAGGTACCACTGTATTTATTTCCATATATAATTTTGCATGGAATTCCTGTTAGGATATTTCCGTTCCACCTTAAAAGGGAGCAGGCTTTTGTGTGTCACAGAGTCTGCGTATTTCCTGTTCACAGGATGTTTATGTTTGCTCTTGCTTTCGTTTCTCTCTCTCGGTGCCTGAACACGCTAGCAGGCGGTCATGTTTTTCTTTGTTCTGACCAACGCTGAATAAACTTGTAAATATGCTCTCCTGCTGTGCAACTTTTGCTGTGTGAATTCTGCTGATAGAGTGTGCACCAGCCCAGGAATGTGGAAGGTATTTTCCTGAGGCTTCTTGTCGCTAATTGCTGATACTGCACGTCTACGGGAGATTGATGGACGTCCAGAGTCCGGCTGGAGGCAGTGATGGCCTATGTCTCCCTGGCAGTATCCCAACAATTCCCGCCCCTTTAGATTATTTAAGATTTACAGCCTACTCTTCATTATTCAAACATCTATTCCAGCACTCTTTGACCTGTTGGGTTACCCTTTCTCGGCTGGTTAAATTTATTCCCAAGTCAATTAAGGTTATTTAGTTTAAGTAATTCAACAGAATTGCTGGATCTCATGGTTTGGCTGGAAAGCTGCATTGCAAAATTTGGGGAGGTGTGGATTTAAATGCAAGCTGACGTGAATTTCTCCCCTGCTCTAAGATTCACCCATTTCTACTTTGAACATAGCTATTCCCTGACCCCCTCGGGTCCCTCCCTGCACCCTTGGCACCAAGGTTTTCTACCAAGACTAAAAAAACCCAGGGGAGAGATGTCTTTCCCTGGGCTGCTTCATCTTTCTTCTTTGTGACGCAAATTCACATCGTTCAGGGGCTCCTCAAACACTCAAGAACAGCCCTCTTTCCTGACAGAGCTGGACCCACAGGATGCAGGAGGACACAGCCATGTTTGAGGGTCTCTGGTGGGGAGGCCAGCCATAACGTGGGACCTTTCTTTGGGCAGAACATGAATACAAGCCTTGCCTCCCTCCTCTCCTGAGGGGGGAAAGGTGGAGACCTTAAAACCCTCCTATTCTCTCTCTCTCTCTCTCTCTCTCTCTCTCTCTCTCCTTCTTCCATCTCTGGCCTGGCTCTCCTCGCTGGGTGACCTGGAAGCAGGAGCAGCATCTGAAACCAACGGTCTCTACAGCCTTCCAGGAGCAGCCACAGCTTCCCTCTGAGTTCATTCGGCAGGAAGATGCCAGGTGAGGAGCGGAGAAAAGAAGGGACCCTGGATTGGCCCCCAGACCCAAGAAAGGTTTCGTTTGCAATGGGGATTGAGGCAGGAATCGCTCATCTGTAGGCACCAGTTGGTTGAAAACCATGCAGATTTTAAACTGGCTGTAGTCTAACATTGTGCAGGGTGGTTTAATGAATCAAAGAAAAAGGGAGAAAGCAATCTGGGAAATGTGTCAATAGTGCAGGCTGTCTGATTTACAGCTGGCCACAATGCCATGCAATCTTCCATGCAGGACAGCAAAGCTTCGAAATATTCACGGTGCTGAGCAACCTGCTTGGGTTGGATTCACTCTGTCCATAGTAAGGATGGGAAAATCTCTCAATTTCTCATATTTGCACAGCAGTTTGAGAATCATTTCCTTCAACGCCACATGAAGATTCATCAGCATTTTGGTGCAAAGTTCTCCCAATATATACATTTTTGTTTTGCAATTTTTCCTAATATGCAGGTTTTTTCAAAGAAATTCCCTGCAATATAACCCCCCTCTCTCTATGTTATTTGCACCGTGATGTGTATTTATATGCTGACTTAACCCCAGGATATGCATTTTGTACACGTTACTGGAATGGAGAATTACATTGCAAAATTCAGAGAAGTGTGAATTTCAACTACTACCTGAGTTTTGATTTCCATATTGTTTCAGCAAGTGCAAATTAGGTGGGTTTTCCCTTAAATGTGAGCCAGATCTAATACCATGCCCCCCAATCCTAGCCCAGAGTGATATTATGCTTCTTAAAATCCTGCCAAGGGAGGTGGCAATTAAAAAGACAGGTTGAGTACAGAGAAAAGGGAGCTTTGAAATGTTCTGTGGTGCGAGTTTTCTGGTGTTAAGTTCTGTGTTCTACCAGTCTCTATTTCTGCTTGTAGAAATTTGCTGGCTTGCTTTTGTTAAAACAAACCCCCTCAGAGTCTCTCCATGCCTGCTTTATTCAAACCTCTGCCATTATTAAAACAAACAATTTTGGTCCCTTTCTCCCTCCACTCCGCTTTAACTTCTGCCATTGTTTCTGTAAAGCAAAAAACCATGCACTCCAACTGTCTTTTATAGGTATGGATCTGGTTCTGTATTTACCTAGAAAGCATGCAAAAGACTCCTGGTGGGACAGATATCTGTCTATAGCAGGGCTTCCCTCAACACCACTTTTCCCTCTTCTCAGATCCTCCTCTTTCCTTCCTCATGGACACAGAGAATCAAACGCAGGTACAAGAGTTTATCTTCTTGGGCCTCTCCAGAGCCCCGAGCGACCAAGCTCCCCTCTTCTTGGTGTTCCTAGCTGCCTATTTGGCCATTCTCACAGGCAACCTCATGATATTAATCGTGGTCCTGATGGATTCCCGCCTTCACAGCCCCATGTACTTTTTCCTCAGTCACCTGTCTTGCTTGGACATTTGTGTTTCTTCTGTTGTTGTGCCAAAGATCCTGTTGAACCTCCTGCGCCAGAGTCACACCATCTCCTACAACCAGTGCCTGGCACAAACATTCTTTCTGATTGGCTTTGCTGGGTGTGAGCCTGCCCTGTTGGCCGTCATGGCCTATGACCGCTATGCCGCCATTTGCCAGCCATTGCACTACAGCCGTCTCATGAGGCACAGGCTGTGCATCCATCTCGCTGTGGCCTCCTGGGTCTGGGGCTTCCTGGACTCAGCGATTCACACTGTGTTGGCCACCAAGCTTCGCTTCTGTGGAGCCAACCAGATTCCCCAAATCTTTTGTGATGTGCCCCCGCTGTTGAAAATCGCCTGCAGTGATACGAGCATCAATGAATTAGCCACTCACATCACCAGCATGTTTGTGGGACTGGGTCCCTTGCTCTTCATCATCTTCTCCTATTTCTACATCTTGGCCTCCATTCTGAAGATTCGCTCCAGCACTGGCAGGAAGAAAGCCTTCTCCACTTGCGCCTCACACTTGGTTGTGGTCACCCTCTGCGTCGGAAATGAATTGGTGAACTACAACCGCCCCAGTGCCGGCTACTCTCTGGAGATAGACACCCTGATCTCCACAATGTACTGCATCGTCACCCCCATGCTGAACCCCCTCATCTACAGCCTCCGCAACAAGGAAGTGAAGGAAGCCCTGAGGAAGGTTCTGAACTGCCGGAGGACAATTTGAATCTCATTTCTGCTGCTCTATACCACAGTGTCTTCTAAATGTCAGGTAGTTGTTTTTCTCTTTGACATCTGGTGGGAGGGCGTTCCACAGGGCGGGTGCCACTACCAAGAAGGCCTTACTTTCTCCTAATCCAAGGCTCATCCAACATGCCTCCAAGCAAAGTGTTTGGATGGTGACATCTTAAAACCATGAAGTTTTTATAACTGACTCCACTCTTTTATAAATTCTTTGAGAGATGAAGCACTTTGCTGCAGTTGACGTGGCTGCCAATAGGGGGCCATGCCAACTGTGGAGCTTGATATATAATGAGCTAAAGAAAATTTTTAAAAACACTTTTGTTAAAAAACCAGAAGCTTTCTTATTGGGTATAGTGGGTAGCTAGCTATCGAGACAAGATAAAAAATTTGTTCTTATATGCAACAAAAAATTGTTCTTATGTGCAACAACTGCGGTAAGGATTTTGTTAGCCCAAAGATGGAAACAACAGGAGTTACCGACAAAAGAAGAGTGGCAGATGAAAATGATGGACTTTGCAGAACTGGCAAAACTGGGAGGAAGAATCTGGAACCAGCGAGACCAAGCATTCAAAAAAAAAACAAACTGGAATAAATTTATATTATATTTGAAAGACAACTGTAAGCAATTAGCATCACTGGCAGGGATATCTGAAGATTTGTTGCCTATTCAGGTTGAGTAATATAATATTTTAGGTAATGATATAACTAGGATAGGAAATGAAGCGAAATGTAAAGATGCAAAGTTTAAAGTTTGTAAACCATCAGACGGGAGGAAGTCATTAGGCTCAGTTAAGCCAAAGAGATAAAATAAGAGGGTACCATGTTACGTAATGTGATTATATGTAAAACCAATAAAAATTATATATATACACACACAGCCTGTGGAGGTTGATGACCTCTTACATGTTCATGTATCTGGCAAGATATATGTATTTATTTCCATATATAATTTTGCATGGAATTCCCCGCCCCCCCCTTTAGATTATTTAAGATTTACAGCCTACTCTTCATTATTCAAACATCTATTCCAGCACTCTTTGACCTGTTGGGTTACCCTTTCTCGGCTGGTTAAATTTATTCCCAAGTCAATTAAGGTTATTTAAGTAATCCAACAGAATTGCTGGATCTGATGTAGTGATGCCAGTTTTTCAAAGTCTGATAGCTGTTTACACCTCCAGGTCCACCCGCCACTCCCTTGCCTCTTGTCAGCCCCCAGGAAATCCCACTGACCCTCCACAAGGCTCAATATCGCCCACTTTGGGGCTCACTGTTCTGTGCCTTTTTCGAACTCGGGGCATTTCCATCCCCTTTTCTGAGCCCTGATCCTGATTTATTTGCACAAAACACTGTGGGGAGATTGGCTGACAGTGGCTATGGATCGAACGTTCCTTTGGTTTGGTTTGCAGTGATATGACATTTATATATTTTATTAAGTGCATAATCTGCCCTTCCCTCCCAAAGGAGCCCACAGCAACAAATTGCTCTGTGATGAAAAAATACAATTAAAAATAAAATCAGAACATATGTAAAACATTCAAAAATTGCTAACTGATGTTGTCTCAAGAAACAGCTATCCCACATTTTCCAGCGCATTTCCTTATCCCTTACCTCATTCCCAAAAATTGATTCCTGGGGTGTTTCTCAAACAAAGTTTAAATGTACAACCTCAATATGCTGATGCATCACTCAATCTCCTCCCCCAAAATAGCAGCAGTCTGGAAGCAACCAAAGTTCTAAAGTGGCTCGTCTACGTTCTCTCTCACACCCTGTAATGACTCTTTAATCACGTTGTGACTGCTAAAAAAGTTTCCCCCAAAATTCACCATTATTTCAGTACACCTAATATACACAGTATGGTGTGCGGTTTTGCTTAATATGCCCATTTTTGCAAGACCGTATTCCCTAAAATAGCACTTTTCTTGTATGTCATTTTGGGCAACACATTCCATCCTTTGCCCCAGTCCCTTCATTTTCTGCACACATGATTTGGTTGGAAAGCTGCATTGCAAAATTGGGGAGGTGTGGATTTAAATGCAAGCTGACTTGAATTTCTCCCCTGCTCTAAGATTCACCCTTTTCTGCTTTGAACATGCAGTATTTTTCGCTCCATAGGACGCACTTTTTTTCTCCTAAAAAGTAAGGGAAATGTCTCTGCGTCTTATGGAGCAAATGCCTTCCAATGGCGGGGGGATCTGCTGCAGTCGCCAGCAGAGGATCCATGGTTTCCCTTCCTTCCCTCCTCCATCGCTCACTTTGAAGCAGCCAAGCGGGAGAGGAGACGCTTACACGATTGTAAGCGGCTCCTGTCCAGTTGGCTCCTTTAAAGCAACCGTGCTCTCTTTCCCTCCCTCCTCCCCGTTTAGCTCGCTAAATAGCAGCAAAGCTTTTCAGCACGCTAAGCTGGGGAGGAGGGAGATAAGGAGAGCCCGCTTGCTTTAAAGGTGCAAAGCAGGAGAGGAGAGGAACCACTTACCCAGGTGTAAGCGGCTCCTGTCCAGTTGGCTCCTTTAAAGCAACCATGCTCTCTTTCCCTCTCTCCCTCCCCGGCTCAGCGAGCTGAAAAGCTCCTTCTCCACACACCCCACGCGTGCTCCTTGTCCCTTCAGTGTTTTTCCTTCCCTCCCCACTTAAAATGTGGTTACAAAGCACGGATCCACATGGATCCTCAGGATTTTTGCATTGGGTCACCCCAAGTTCACCATCAGTTCACATAGCATGTCCATAACTACAGCCTGCACCAAAAAAAATCACGCACCCACCATTTTGTGGGGCCACAATGGCTCAAAAACGTGGTTACAAAGCATGGATCCATGTGGATTCTCAGGATTTTTGCATTTGGCTACGCCAAACTCAGTCAGATCACATGTCTGTGGCCACAGCATGAACCACAAAAATCATACATCCACTGTTTTGATCAGAATATTTTTTTTCTTGTTTTCCTCCTCTCAAAACTAAGTGCGTCTTTTTGTCAGGTGCACCTTATGGAGTGAAAAATATGGTAGCTATTCCCTGACCCCCTCGGGTCCCACCCTGCACCCTTGGCACCAAGGTTTTCTACCAAGACAAAAAAACCCAGGGGAGAGATGTCTTTCCCTGGGCTGCTTCATCTTTCTTCCTTGTGACGTAAATTCACATCGTTCAGGGGCTCCTCAAACACTCAAGAACAGCCCTCCTTCCTGATAGAGCTGGACCCACAGGCTGCAGGAGGACACAGCCATGTTTGAGGGTCTCTGGTGGGGAGGCCAGCCGTAACTTGGGACCTTTCTTTGGGCAGAAGATGAGTACAAGCCTTGCCTCCCTCCTCTCCTGAGGGGGGAAAGGTGGAGACCTTAAAACCCTCCTATTCTCTCTCTCTCCTTCTTCCATCTCTGGCCCGGGGATCCTTCTGCCTGGCTCTCCTCGCTGGGTGACCTGGAAGCAGCATCTGAAACCAACGGTCTCTACAGCCTTCCAGGAGCAGCCACAGCTTCCCTCTGAGTTCATTCGGCAGGAAGATGCCAGGTGAGGAGCAGAGAAAGGAAGAGACCCATGAATTGGCCCCCAGACCCAAGAAAGGTTTCGTTTGCAATGGGGATTGAGGCAGGAATCGCTCATCTGTAGGCACCAGTTTGTTGAAAACCATGCAGATTTTAAACTGGCTGTAGTCTAACACAGTGCAGGGTGGTTAAAGGAATCAAAGAAAAAAGAAAGGGAGAAAGCAATCTGGGAAATGGGTTAATTGTGCATGCTGTCTGATTTAGAGCTGGCCACAAAGCGATGCAATCTTCCATGCAGGAAAGCAAAACTTAGAAATGCTCACGGTGTTAAGCAACCTGCTTTGGTTGGATTCACTGTGTCCAGAGTAGGGCTGGGCAAATCTGTAAATTTCTCATTTTTGCACAGCAGTTTAAGAATCATTTACTTCAACCCCACATGAAGACTCATCAGCATTTTGGTGCAAAGTTCTCCCAATATATACATTTTTGTTTTTGCAAAGAAATTCCCTGCAATATAACCCCTCTCTCTCTATGTTATTTGCACTGTGATGTGTACTTATATGCTCACTTAACCCCAGGATATGCATTTTGTACATGCTACTTGAATGGAGAACTACTTTGCAAAATTCAGAGAAGTGTGAATTTCAACCAGTGCCTGAGTTTTGATTTCCATATTGTTTCAGCAAGTGCAAATTGGGTAGGGTTCCTTTTAAATGTGAGCTGAATCGAATACCATACCGCCCAACCCTAGCCCAGAGAGATTTTATGTCTCAACCTTATTCATTGGCTGTACATTCAGAAACCTCACCCCTCCACTCCTGAAAACTCAGTCTGGCACTCCTACTAAGGAGAAAGTTACACTCAGTTGTGGATAATTCCCCAGGGCGAGAGGCAGGAGAGACTGAGAGCCCTGGAAATAAGCAGCAGAAGAAACATATAGACAATGATGCCTGGAGGGGCAAGGAGAATGTGACATGCTTAAATACAGGTAAGGTGTAGAGGCAGGTAAAAAAAGGTAAAGGTAAAGGACCCCTGGGTGGTTGAGTCCAGTCAAAGGCGAATATGGGATTGAGTCACTCATCTCACTTTCAGGCCAAGGGAGATGCTGTTTGTCAACAGACAGTTTTCTGGGTCATGTGGCCAGCAGGACTAAACCACTTCTGGTGCAATGGGACACCATGACGGAAACCAGAGTGCACAGAAATGCCGTTTACCTTCCTGCCACAGTGGTACCTATTTTATCTGGTTGCACTGGTGTGCTTTCAAACTGCTAGGTTGGCAGGAACTGGGACAGAGCAATGGGAGCTCACTCCACCACGAGGATTCAAACTGCCAACCTTCTGATCGGCAAGCCCACGAGGGCTCAGTGGTTTAGACCACAGCGCCACACCCAAGACAAGGCTACATGAGAGATGCCAGCAGAACTGTAGGAAAGTCATGCCCCTCACACGAGAATGCAAGAACATTCAAGGTGTGAAATGAGTTTTCTGGTGGTGCAGATGGGTCTCCTTCAAAGAGCTTGATAAGGGAGAAGACTGTCATGAATTCTATTCATATTAGAGCAGATCTGCCAGAGCAGATCAATAGTTAGCCGAGTAAACACTTTGCAGGATTCCCAAAAAATAGACCAGAGGCAATTAATATTTCATCCAGCAGAGCTTTAATGCTATTGAAGGAAAATGAGCATAATGGTCACAAATCCAATACAATCAGGATTACACTGTCCATAAGAAATCCAGTTGCAGCAGACTTAACTTAAACTTACAATAATTTATAAGACAAAAACCTTAACACTAAGCATACTATGTACAGAACACCACACCAAAAGGAAAGAAGTGAAACCCAGGCTCTTTCTAGTCAGCATGACCTTGACAGAAAGAGATAAGAGGACCAGTTTAAGCCAGCTGTACTCAGCTTCTCTGAAGGAATAACCCAAACATCACGAACCTTCTGCTTGTCTCTAGGCAAAATAGAAACTTACATGTCAGCTAGAAACTTCCAGCTTACACCAGTTTTTTCACACAGAAAAGCTTCCAGAACCCTCTGGAATTAGAATAGGAAAGATCAATACTTACTGCAACTAAAATTGCAAACGGACAAGTCTATCCATGGCTACTGGCCGAGGTAGCTAAACTTTAGCCAGAGGTCTCAGAGCACTGAAGAACACTTGCTGGGCTCACACACATGGCCTTTCTCACAAGAGGCAGCTGTGGAGTGGGAGAGGGAGACGTCTGAGTACACCGAGAAGAGACAGGCGCTGAACAGGGAAAAGGTGACTGTTTTGAACAATGGCAGAAGTCTGAGTAAATCAAGGATGCATGGATGCAGAATTGTGTTTTCAAATAATTCCAGAAGTTAGAATAAAGCAGGAATGGAGGAAAGCAAAGGGGGTGGGGGGGGTGATTTCCAAGAAGGGCAAAGGTGTGAGTAGAGTGAACAGGGGGTGATGTGGGGAGAGGTCGCCATTTATTCATTTATTTATTTATAATTAATTTTCAATATAAGAAATATCACATCAGATAAAGTAAACATTAAAAAAATAAAAGAAATTAAAAGAAATTAAAAACCTTACAATACTGTTTACACATTCAATAAAACATCCAAATGTGGGATTTCTCAAATCCCTTACTTCCCTCTGCCCCTTCCCAGGATTCCATTATTTCATCATAAATTCACGCATGTCTGTGTAATAGTATTAATCTTATTGTATCCAGTTCTATCTTTTATCATCATATTGCAAATGTTTCTTGGTGTTCAGTTCTGTGTTCTACCAGTCTCTATTTCTGCTTGTAGAAATTTGCTTGCTTGCTTTTGAAAAACAAAACCGCCTCAGAGTCTCTCCATGCCTGCTTTCTTCAAACCTCTGCCATTATTAAAACCCACAATTTTGGTCCGTTTCTCCCTCCACTCCACTTGAACTTCTGCCATTCTTTCTTCTGCCTTATTTACTAACAGTTATTAGCCATCGTGTTGTGTTTGCATTTTTGTAGATTGTTTCTGTAAAGCAAGAAACCATGCACTCCAACTGTGTTTTATTTTTATTTTTTTTCAAAAAAAATTATTAATTTCCCAGATTTTTTTTAAAACAAACAAACAAATAAACAAACAAACAGACAGACAAACATACATCTCCACCGTAATTAAACCGAACTTCATAACATTGTTAAGTGACTTCCTCGTATCCCCCTGGTTGAATTTCAGTGTATATCATTTTAACGGTTTTCCAAAACCTAAATTCTTAAAAATGTAACTTACCGGTAATCACTTAACATCTTTCTTTCTTAACCATTCAACTTTAAACATATTAGTTCATCACATTACATATTTAAATCCTACGCCTATCTGGTAACTGCAAGCTTTCCAATTAAGATAATTTAGCATGTTTAACTAAATAGTTTATAAATTTCATCCATTCTTCCTGGTAGTCCTCCTCCTTCTGGTCACGTACTCTTCCAGTCAGGTCAGCTAGCTCCGTAAAGTCCATCATCTTCATCTGCCAATCTTCCACTGTTGGTACTTCTTGTGTTTTCCAATTCTTAGCTTATAAAATTTGAGCAGCAGTTGTGGCATACTAAAATAATTTAACATCTTTCTTGGGCAGTTCCAAACCTGTTATTCCAAGAAGAAAGGCCTCTGGTTTCTTAATAAATGTATATTTCAACATTTTTTTCAGTTCATTATAAATCTTCTCCCAGAAGTCTTTCACCTTGGGGCAGGTCCACCACATATGAAAAAGGTACCTTCTTTTTCTTTACATTTCCAACAGAGATTATCACTATTATGATACATCTTGGCTAATTTTACAGGAGTTAAGTACCATCTATACATCATTTTCATAATATTTTCCTTTAATATCGTACATGCAGTGAACTTGACCCCTTTCTTCCACAATCTTTCCCTGTCTTCAAACATTATATTATGTCCTACATCTCTTGCCCAATCGATCATTACTGATTTAACTTGTCCATCTTTTGTATGCCACTCCAGCAGTAAATTATACATATTAGACAAATTTTTAACTTTGGAATCCAACAACTCCGTTTTCAACTTAGATTTTTCAAAAGCAAATCCATTTTTCTTATCTAACTTATACAATTTATTAATCTGATGGTAATGTAACCAATTTATCTTGTCCTTAACTTGATCAAATGGTTTTAAATTATAACTCTCTTTCTCCTCTAATAGTAAATCTGAATACCTCAACCACTTGATATCCATATTTAATTTTTTCTGGGCCTTCACCTCCATCGGTGAAAGCCATCTGGGCGTCTTCCTTTCTAAAAGATCTTTATATTTTATCCATACATTATACAGAGATTTCCTAATTACATGATTTTTGAAAGCATTATGGGCCTTTACTTTATCATACCATAAATATGCATGCCATCCAAACAAGTTATCGAAACCCTCTAAATCTAGAATAGAATAGAATAGAATAGGAATCATAGAGTTGGAAGAGACCACAAGGGCCATCGAGTCCAACCCCCTGCCAAGCAGGAAACACCATCAGAGCACTCCTGACATATGGTTGTCAAGCCTCTGCTTAAAGACCTCCAAAGAAGGAGACTCCACCACACTCCTTGGCAGCAAATTCCACTGTCAAACAGCTCTTACTGTCAGGAAGTTCTTCCTAATGTTTAGGTGGAATCTTCTTTCTTGTAGTTTGGAGCCATTGCTAAAAACATCTAAAACATCTAAAACATCACTGTCTTCTAATTTTATCCAGTCTTTCATCCAGCAAAAAGCAGCAGCCTCAAAATAAACTTTCAGATCTGGCAGGGAGAATCCCCCTCTTTCTTTGGAGTCTGTAAGTAGTTTATATTTGATTCTGGGTCCCCCCCCCCCCGCCAGATAAATCTAGATAAAGCTTTCTGCCATTCTTTAAAACATTTCACATTGTCTATGATTGGGAGGACTTGAAACAAAAATACCATCTTTGGCAATGCATTCATCTTAACCAGTGAAATTCGGCCCATTAGTGACAGTATCAAATTTCACCAAATCTTTAAATCTCTCTTTATCTCATTCCATAATTTGTCATAATTATCTTTGTATAAATTCAATTTTTTCCCAGACGGGTTTACACCCAGATACTTCATTTTTCTAACAAAATCCAGGCCCGTCTTTTCTTGTAGTAGTTTTCTTTCATCATCACCTAGATTTTTCTCCAATACTTTGGTTTTGATTTGATTTTACTTAAATCCCACTACCTGCCCAAATTCCTGTATCAACTCCAGTGCTTTTACTGCACTGGAGTCTGGATCTTGTAACGTCAGTACTAGATCATCCGCAAAGGCTTTTAATTTATATTGTTTGGATCCTACTGTTATACCCTTAATTTGTTCATCTTTTCTAATCATACTTAGCAGGACCTCCAGGACTGAAATAAACAGCAGAGGGGAAAGTGGAACCACCCTTGCCTGGTTCCCTTCTCAATTCTCATTTCCTCCGATACCACATTATTCACAATGATTTTAGCTTTTTTGTTCCTGATAGATCGCTTTGATACCATTTTAAAAATATTGACCAACCCCCATACTTTCTAACTTATTTAACATACAACTCCAAGATACGTTGCCAAATGCTTTCTCTGCATCAATAAACATTAACATTGATTTACAATTCTTTCTTGCTTCCAACTTTTCCAGAATGTCAACCACATTCCTAATATTATCTTTCATATATCTTCCAGGCAGAAATCCTGCCTGGTCCTTGTGTATATATTCAGATAAAACCTTCTTAAGCCTGTTAGCTAATATATTTGCAAAAAAATTATAATCCACATTAAGTAAGGAGATTGGTCTATAGTTCTTGGCATTGGATCTATCTTAGTCCTGTTTGGGAATCAGAGTAATATAAGCTTTCTTCCAGGTTTCAAGTGCTTTTCCCTCACATAGAATCAGATTACATACTTCTACCATAGGTTGGATAAGCCAGTCCTTCAGTGTCTTATAATATTTTGCTGATAGACCATCTGGTCCTGGTGCCTTGCCAAATTGCATTAAATTTATTGCATGTTCCACTTCCTGTCTTGTAATCGACCCATTTAGTAGGATCTTTTTATCCTCTGGAATCTTCTGCAAACCATTATTTTGAATAAATTGCTCAATTTTCACTCTTTATCCTTTTTGTACAGTTTCTTGTAGTATTTATAAAAAACATTTTCTTATGCCAGCAGGGTTCTCCACAATATTTTCCTTCTGTTACGATATTTGTGATAGTACTTTGCTTTTGCCTCTTTTCATTTGTTTCATTTGCCAGGCTAAAAGTTTCCCACATTTGTTTGCCGATTCAAATTTCCTTTGTCTCATCCTCTTTAATTTCCATTCATTTCTTCGTTTATAATCTGTGAATATTGAATCTGAAGAGCTTTAATTTCTTTTTGTATCTGCAATTTTTTAAATTTCCTCTGAGCTTCTGCTCTTTCTCATTTAGTTGATCCAAAATTTTATCTTTTTGCTCATTTTGTATCTTTTTCCTAATTGAATTTTGCTGGATAAGGAATCCTGTCATTACTGCTTTGCTGGCATCCCAAATAACCCTTGTTTCCATTCCTTGGTTCATATTAAGTTCAAAATAATCCTTTAGGGTTTTTTGGGCTTTAGTTACAAAGTACTTCTCAACAAATCATCATTCATTCTCCATCTGAAGGAGCCCTCTACAAACATCTTCAGTTGCACAGAAACTGCACTGTGGTCAGAGCAAGTTTTAGGGCAAATTTCAGTTTTTAGTACCTTGGGAACCAAGTCTCTGGATAACCATAGGTAGTCAAGTCTCAAAAATGATTGGTTTGCATCTGAGAAAAAAGTGAAGTCTTTTTCAGTTGGATTTCTGACTCTCCATATGTCTGACAGATCAAATTTATCAGTTATATCAAAGAAAGTCTTGGGTAGTCTTGTTCGAAATCTTTTGTCTCTGAGTCCTATCCATCAAAGTAGATGCCACTCCATTCAAATCTCCCATTAGTTTATAGTCCAAGTATTTCAGAAGGCTTGTTTCCAAATTCTTAAAGAATTCCGCTTTGCCATCATTAGGTCCATAGATACCTAATAACAAATATTTTTCGCCCTGTGCAGTAATTTCCACTGCTATGTGTCTTCCCTCCTCATCTTTAAAAATCAATTTTGGATTCCATTTTTCTTTTATATAGAAAACCACTCCTCTTTTTTTAACTTTATCCAAAGAAATAAATTCTTGTCCAGATCTTTTATTTATTAGAATTTTTCTATGTAATATTGTGGTGTGTGTTTCCTGCAAATTCTGTTTTTCCAGCTCATGAGAAACCTGTCTCCTTCTTTGAGGAGAGTTTAAACCATTTACGTTCCAAGAATAAATTCTCAAAGCCATAATGTCGAATTACGGGGATGCCATTTCTGCCCCTGACACCTGTGGGCTTTGCAGTCCCAATTCCACAGTGTACTTCTGCAGAAATCTGTCTTTCTCTCCCACAGTCTTAATCCTTTGCTTTCTTCCTTCAAATCTGAAAGACAGGCCCTCTGGGAATTCCCACCTAAAAAAGATGCTTTTCCTTCTCAGGATGTTTGTCAATTCTGTGTAATTCGATCTCAAGCTGAGGAATTGCTGAGGAACTTCTTTAAAGAGCACAATAGATGTATCATAATATTATGTCCAACATCTTGTGCCCATTTAATCATAGCTGATTTCACCATTTCATCCTGAGTGTTCCATTTCAACAGCAAGTTATACATTCTTGACAAGTTCTTACTTTTGGGATCTAACAGTTCTATTTCCAATTTTGATTTTTCCACCTGGAAGCCAATTTTTTTGTCCAGATTATATGCCTCCATTATTTGATAGTAATGGAGCCAATCTTGCACTCTATTTTTTTTTTAGTTTTTCAAAACTCTGTAGTTTTAATCTATCTCCCTCTTGTTCCAAAATTTCCCATTATTTCAGCCATTTGGCCTCCATATTGAGCTTTTTCTGAGCCTTCGCTTCCATTGGTGACAACCACCTTGGGGTTTTATTTTCGAGTAAGTCCTTATATCTTATCCAGATGTTAAATAGTGCTTTTCTGACAATATGGTTTTTAAACGCTTTATGTGCTTTGACCTTATCATACCACAAATATGCATGCCACCCAAATACGTTGTTAAACCCTTCTAGATCCAGCACGTCAGTGTTTTCAAGAAGCAGCCATTCTCTCAGCCAGCAAAAAGCGGCTGATTCATAATAAAGTTTAAGGTCTGGCAGGGCAAATCCACCTCTTTCTTTAGCATCAGTTAGTATCTTAAATTTTATTCGAGGTTTCTTGCCCTGCCAGACAAATCTAGAAATATCTCTCTGCCACTTCTTGAAACAATCCATTTCATCCAAAATTTGCAATGTTTGAAACAAAAACAACATCCTTGGCAGTACATTCATTTTTATCTCAGCAATTCGACCTAGCAATGATAGCTTCAGATTTGACCATATTTCTAAATCCTTTTTCACTTCCATCCAACATTTTTCATAGTTATCCTTAAATAAATTCACATTCTTGGCAGTCATATTGACCCCTAGGTATTTCAATAGATTTGTCCTGTATTTTTAGGCCTTTTTTATAGTGGTGTCCCAGAATAATATCTCTTTGTTCCTTGGTCTTAAATTCAGTCATAAGTTATTTTTGTGTCCTTTTTAGGCCCAAATCTATAGGCTTTTTCTATCCATGACTCAACTTCTTCCTTTTTCAAGTCCCACCATGCCACAAAAAAATCCGTCAAAGATTCCCTGAGTTTCTCTTCATCCAGATGCAGGACCCCCTTCAATCTTAAGTGGGATTCCTTTTCCTTCATTTGAAGAAAAGCAATTGAATTTGCATTTGTATTTTGTAATCTTTCCAGATCTGGCACTCTGACTGTCTCAAGCTGTGCCAACCTTGTATCATGTGTAGTAATCTCAGACTTAACTTCTTTCAGTTCAGTACTTAAAGCTTCAAATCTTTTGTCCAACTTTTCTATGGTTGCTGTATTATGATTTAAGCCGTCTCTAATATCATTCAGTATTGTCATAACCGATTCCTCAAAGGGTGGATTCTTTGAGCCACGTCTTGTTTTGTCAGCACACATAGTAACTCAGGAATTTCAAGGTCAGTACCACAACTTGATGTAATGAGAGAGAAAAACAAGTTCCCTCCACTAGTCCCACAGGTGCCAGCCCAACTAGACAGACAGCAGCCCCCCTGTTCTTTAGGAACAAACTGAGAGAGGAAAAGAAAAATTTTAAATCCCTTTCTTTTTCCTTGTAACAATTATAAACAGTCCTGAAGGGAGAGGACACTTTTAGCTACTTAAAAATATGTCAGGATAGCCGCAGGACACAATTTAGCAGAGTCAGTGCAAACTTAGATTAAATGTTTCCTCTTCCATTGTGACGTCACAATGGAGTCTAGCCTTCCTCCCGGGAGGTCCGCTGCAGATTGAAGGAGGCTTTTTCCTCAGTAACAATCACACAAAGTTTATATTTTCAAAAAACAATTTTCCCCTTATCCTCCTTAAAGGGGGGGGGGGGATTTTGCCTGCAAAGTTTCAAAGTTCTTTTTTCTGTTTAGGCTTCGGTCTTTGCACACTGATTCCAGTTTCTTCCAACAAAAGGGACCGACCTCCGTTTTTAAGCCCCTTTTTTCACTGATCAAATTTTCAAATTAAGACTTTTGCTTTACTAACAGTTCTGAATTTTAAGTCCTTTTTTAAAAGAAGAAATTGGCTGCTCACAATCGCCAGTCTTGGAGCTTCGCACAGTGAAGGAAGCAGTCTTTTCCGCTGTGCCGCGTCTCCGACCCCGCTCGCTCTCAGAGCTCTTACGAGTTTACTGGGGAGCAGGAGAGTCACAAAAGGCACCTGCTGGACCTCCAGGTCCTCAGAATGCCCAATCTGAGGGTTTTTGGGGGAAACCACAATGCTCTCGTGGTCTCCCCTTGCTTCAATGTGCTGGGGCTCTTTCAGCCGAAAGAGCTCCTGACTGCCATTACCGGGCGACCAACCGGAAGTCTCCCAACTGTGTTTTAAAGGTATGGATCTGGCTCTATATTTACCTAGAAAACATGAAAAAGAATGTTGGTGGGACAGATATCTGTTTATAACAGGATGACTACTATTAGGCTTCCTTCAATGTCACTTTTCTCTCTTCTCAGATCCTCCTCTTTCCTTCCTCATGGAAGCAGAAAATCAAACACAGGTAGAAGAGTTTATCCTCTGGGGCCTCTCCAGAGCCCCAGGAGACCAAGTCTTCCTCTTCTTGGTGTTCCTAGCTGCCTATCTGGCCATCGTCACGGGCAACCTCATGATATTAATCGTGGTCCTGATGGATTCGCGCCTTCACAGCCCCATGTACTTTTTCCTCAGTCACCTGTCTTGCTTGGACATTTGTGGTTCATCTGTCGTCGTGCCAAAGATCCTGATGAACCTCCTGCACCAGAGTCACACCATCTCCTACAACCAGTGCATGGCACAAACATTCTTTCTGGTCGGGTTTTTTGGATGTGAGCCTGCCCTGTTAGCCATCATGGCCTATGACCGCTATGCCGCCATTTGCCAGCCATTGCACTACAGCCGTCTCATGAGGAACAGGCTGTGCGTCTATCTCGCTGTGGCCTCCTGGGTCTGGGGCTTCCTGGACTCAGCGATTCACACTGTGTTGGCCACCAAGCTTCGCTTCTGTGAAGCCAACCAGATTCCCCAAATCTTTTGCGATGTGCCCCCGCTGTTGAAAATTGCCTGCAGTGATACGAGCATCAATGAATTGGCCACTCACATCACCAGCATCTTTGTGGGCCTGGCTCCCTTCCTCTTCATCATCTTCTCCTATTTCTACATCTTGGCCTCCATTCTGAGGATTCACTCCAACACTGGCAGGAAGAAAGCCTTCTCCACCTGCGCCTCACACTTGGTTGTGGTCACCCTCTGTGTCGGAAACGGGTTCCTAAACTACAACCGCCCAAGCACCGGCTACTCTCTGGAGATAGACACACTGATCCCCGCGATGTTCTGCATCGTCACCCCCATGCTGAACCCCCTCATCTACAGCCTCCGCAATAAGGAGGTGAAGGAAGCACTGAGGAAGGTTCTGAACTGCCGGAAGATAGTTTGAATCTCATTTCTGCTGCTCTATACCACAGTGTCTTCTAAAAGTCTGGTAGCTATTTTCTCTGACATCTGGTGGGAGGGCATTCCACAGGGCAGGTGCCACTACCGAGAAAGTCCTCTGCCTGGTTTCCTGTAACTTGGCTTCTCACAGAGAGAGAACCACCATAAGGCCCTCGGCGCTGGACCTCAGTGTCTGGGTGGAACGATGGAGGTGGAGATGCTCCTCCTGTTTATATGGCTGGTTTCCCCTCCCCTCCAATAGAATTTTAAGTGAAATATCAATATATGACTCCCCCCCTTCTCCACATGGTATTATGTATTGCATAATTTTCCTTTGCCATAAGTCACTTGGAGACATTTGGGTGACAAGAGACTAAGAAGGTTAATTAACAACAACACTGAATTAAATGAATCAATGGTCTGAGTGGGTAGAAGACCGCTTACGATCATAGAATCACAGAACTGTAGCGTTGTAAAGGGTCCTCCAAAGGTCCTCTAGTCTAACTCCCCACAATTCAGGAACTTCCTCTGTTTTCCTTTTCTGCCTGGCAGCCTTTCCCTCAAGCGCCATCCTTCTTTCTCTGCAGATAATCTCCGCGTTTCCCATGGCTGGCAGCAGCAACTGGACCCAGGTGACGGAGTTTGTTCTTCTGGGCTTCTCTGGGATCACGCATGGTCAGACCTACCTGTTCCTGGTGTTCTTGGTGATCTACTTGGTCACCCTGTTGGGGAACCTCACCATAGTCGGCCTGATCCTCCTGGATCCCCACCTTCATAGCGCCATGTACTTCTTCCTCAGCCATTTGTCTTGCATGGACGTTTGCTACTCCTCCGTCACAGTCCCCAGCATTTTGGCCAACCTCCTCTGACGCCGCCACACCATCTCCTACCACCCGTGCCTGGCCCAGATGTTCTTCCTGATGGCTTTCTTGGGTTCTGAGTGCTGGCTGTTGGCCACCATGGCATACAATCGCTATGCCTCCATTTGCCAGCCTTTGCATTACTCATACCTCATGAGCACGGGTGTGTGCATGCAGCTAGCCACCATCGTCTGGGTCGTGGTCTTCCCGGACTCAGTGGTCCACATAGCCTTGGCCTCCAATTTACACTTCTATGGGGCCTTCCAGATCCACCACATCTTCTGCAACCTCCCACCACGGCTGAAAATTGCCTGCTGGAACAAGCGCATCAGCAAAATTGTCGTTCACATAACCACCATCTTTATGGGCCGGGGCCCATTCCTGGTAGTCGTCATCTCCTATGTCTACATCTTGGCTTCCATCTCGCGGATCTGCTGCAACACCGGGGCAGCGCAAGACCTTCTCCCACATGATAGTGGTCGTCCTCTACTTCGGAAGTGGATTGGTGAACTACAACCACCCCAGAGCAGGCTACTCCTTGGAGGTTGACACCCTCATCTCCACCATGTGGCCTTTGGGGCCAGCTAATATAAATATATAAAGCCATTTTGTTTCCCCAGAGAAACTTGGAAAATACATTTTAAAATCTTCATTTATTTTCTGTTGCCGCTGACAGCTTTTGTTATGACTAAAGCTTTATATTTTGTTGCTCACATCTGTGTTTCTTTTTAATGTAAGTGACCCAGAAAATGTTGCTGTTGGGTGTCAAATAAATATTGTCAATAAAAAACAAATACACAAATACACAAACAAAAAAAGTGCTTGTGCATTGTGCTTGGATGCTGAGTTAAGCCAAATCTTGTACAGTGGTGCCTCGCAAGACAAAATTAATTCGTTCCGCGAGTTTTTCATCTTGCGATTTTTTCGTCTTGCGAAGCACGGACTTTGGGAAAGCTTCAAAGATCACCAAAGTCTTCAAAAACCTCAAAAAAGGCTACCACACTGCGTGCTATGAGTTGATCCTCGAAGTGAATGCACGGTTTTAAGAAAAAGAAACAAACTTGCAAGACAAAGGAAACAAACTTGCAAGACATTTTCATCTTGCGAAGCCACCCCATAGGGAAATCCGTCTTGCAAAGCAACTCAAAAAATGAAAAACTCTTTCGTTTTGCGAGTTTTCCGTCTTTCGAGGCATTCGTCTTGTGAGGTACCACTGTACTCTGTTGCGGTGAGTTAGGTGGGTGGGAAGAGGTGGGATTGGTAGGTTCATGAACACGTATAAATCTGTGGGACCCTTCCCCAACTGCGTGAAGAAGCTTGCCAGAAGAAGAGTATCTTCAGTTGTTTCCAGAAAATACAAATAGTGGGCATCTGCCCTATCTCAACATGGATGTTGTACCAGCAGCAGGGCCTTCTCAGTAGTGGCACCCACCCTGTGGAATGCCCTCCCATTAGATGTCAAGGAAATAAACGACTATCTGACTTTTAGAAGACACTTGAAGGTAGCCCTATTTAGGGAAGTTTATAATGTTTGATGTTTTATCGTGCCTTTAATATTATTTTGGGCGCTGCCCAGAATGGCTGGGGTATAAATAATAAATATGTAAGTGACCCAGAAAATGTTGCTGTTGGGTGGCATATAAATATTGTCAATAAAAAACAAATACAGAAACAAAACCACCAGTGCTTGTGCATTGTGCTTGGATGCTGAGTCTTGTACTCTGTTGCGGTGAGTTGTGTGAGTGGGAAGAGATGGGATTGGTAGGTTCATGAGCAAGTGTAAATCTGTGGGACCCTTCCCCAACTGTGCAGGGAACCAGAGCTTACAGGGTTAAACAGCTCAGTTCCATCGTCCTGCCTTTGAGGGGTGGAGAGATCTACATCCGGGATTTATTTCTTTGTTCTGTCTGTACTTCCATTTTTGTCTGGGACGGAGGATGCCTTTCTCTCCGGAAACTGGCTGAATTTATTGCTGCTGTAAATAAAGCTTCTAGCGTATAAAGAAGCTGAGTGGAATCTTGATTTATGCATACTATGCACACACCGAAGGCAGAAGGCCAATTCACTGTGTTTTACTGTGCTGTGCTCAGAGGTCCAAAGGAGCAGAGATACACAACGGAAGCCTGCCGGACCTTCACCCTGAGCAATATTTACAGGTTATGGACTAGTCACGCTCCAAAGGCAAGAGAGCTTTCTGCGAAGCCTGCGCTGTGCCTGTGTCCTTAAAGAGCCACAGAGAAATCCAGCTGGAGCTTCTGCTATGCTGCGTGCCTTTTAAGGCAAGGCAGAGTGCTCACTGGGAAGAAAGGATCTTGCTGAAGGAAGCATCCCCTTGAAGCTGGCTAGCGTGAGTACTAATGTCTGGGGGAGGAGATGGCAGAGCTTCAGGAGACCTTTAATGTCCCTTTTGAAAGGCTCAATGGGCAGAATTGGGAGTACTGGTCCAGAAGAATGAGGGCATGGCTTCTGGCCAAAGGGCTCTGGCACTGCACACAAGCCCCACTGATCCAGGCTGCAAATGGAGCTGCTGCAGCAGACGTGGAGGCTGCTCTGAAGAGAGATCAGTGGGTGCTGTGTATGCTGAGGGCTAATGTGGACGCTTTGCTGTTGCACCACCTTGAGGGTCTCAAGACGGCTCAGCCTGCTTGGCAGGTGCCGGAGAGGATTTGTGAAACCACAGCGGGAGCCAAGGGCCACGTTTCTGGGAGCTGCTTCTTTGTCTCAGGGAGGCTATGTGATGAAGAGGCCCGTAGACAGAGAGCAGGGGTTCGAGCAGGCCCAGGCTGTCCTGCATCCAAGAGTGGGGGTGCAGGGAGGAGTGGAGACACTGTGAAAGCTTTTGCTTCGAGACGTTGCTACAGATGCAGGTCCCGCTCCTATCTTGTGAGGGATTGTGCTGGTCCGGGAGGAGGTTACTGTGGGGCGTGGTCCAGGACCTGAGTTGAGGGTCGGCAGACAGTCCTCCTTGGGCGAAGCAGGGTCCACAGTGAGAAGCCGGGCAAGGACAGGAACTCTGGGGGAACAGGACTGGATGCTGGCCGAAACAGCTCATCAACGACGTTGCTCCCGCAACCTGGGACCGGGCTGATTGGCCTTTATCTTCTCTGAGGCCAGGGGCAGTCCCGGCCCCCAGGAGACCCACCTCTCCTGGCCTTAAGGCGAGCACTCCTCCTGGGAGAAACCAGTTCCCTTCGCCTCTCTGCCCTGAGTCTCTGCAGTTCCGGAGAGGCTGAAGGGTTACTGGGCCCAGGGGGAGACTCACCTGTAGGCACTGAGTCCTCAACCACCTCCGGAGCCATACTGGATTCACCTGGTGCCTGCTCCTGAGGATCCGGCACAGGTGCAGGCGCTTCAGAATCAAGGCCCTGCCCCAGTTCAGCCGGCCCTGGAGGCGGGGACTCCTGTGCAGGCTGGGATTCCTCTGGTTCAGCCTCTGAATCGGATTCCCAGGCCATCACAGACTGTCCGGTAGAGGCACCAGAAGTATTCAAGGTCATCTCCCATGGCAACTACCAGATTAGCACATCTGCAAAGCGTGGGAAGCCGAGAAAAAGGGGAACTGGCAGAGATGGTTTGGAGCAAAGGCACTTGGCAGCTTCCATGGCAACAATCAAGGACTGTGACCAGGGCAACGTGCTGACCTTTGTGATGGACAGTGGAGCATCACACCACCTAGTGCTCTCTGGTGGTTTTTTGTGTAACTGCACCTCTGTAAAATCTGGGGGGAGTTTGCCTTGCAGATGGAAGCAAATGTGCTTTGACTATGTCTGGCTCACTGTCTTGTTCTTTCTTACAGGAGTCGATTGAGGCTTACGTTGTCCCCGAATTGTCCTGCTGTTTGTTATCTGTCAGGGAACTGACATCAGAGCGAGAAGCGGAGGCAGGGCTCCAGAGCGATGCCGGAGAGGGAACCAGCAGGGGGGAAGGATTTCAGCGTGACACCAATAGAGAGGAGAGGGAGATGGAGGAAGCGGTGTCAGAGCTCCAAGACCCTTCAACCGAAACTAGCGGAGAGAGCGCTGGCACGCCCCTGCCTTCCCCTTACCTGCGCAGATGCGTTCCGCGCAGGGAACATAGGAGGAGACTTGGGGTCAAGCAGCTTTTATGCTGGAAGAGATTCAAGAAACACCCACTGACGGATTCTGCAAGTGACTAACAGGTCACGGAGGGCGAGCTTTAACCCTGAACATGGTTAAGCAAACAATCTAACTGAACTTAAGGCAATTTACGCACAAGTAACCCCCTCACAACCATTACATTATCTATTTCTGCTCTTGTTGCTGATGGTTTCAGAGTTTGTTTTGAGAATAACATGTCTCATTTCCAGGGGTGGGCGACAGCTGATCAGTGTGGAATGCAAAGATAGGCTGTTTGCGCTACAAACCTCTCTTGCAGGTCCGAGTACTACTGAGGCAGCACAAGCTCAATGTGCCAATGTTCCAGTCCATGATGCATGCCACCATCTTTGGCACAGAAGAATGGGTCACGTGAACTGGGAATTCATGAAGAAGATCCCAGAGTGCACTGAGGGGTGCAAAATGAAGTCATGTGCCAAATTTCTTGATTGCAGGGCCTGTAAACAGGCAAAAGTGAAAACGTGTTCTTATCCTAGGTCTGGCAGAGTAACCACCAAACCCTTTGAACTGGTGCACGCAGATTTGTGTGGCCCTATGCCAGTGGCCAGTCTGGGTGGGGCCAATTTTGCTCTTTCTCTGGTGGATGATTTTTCACGAAATGGCTGGTTTTTTTACAATCAAACACAAGAGTGAGGCTGCATCAATAGTGAGAGACTGAATAACAGCAGTTGAGTTGCAATACTCATTGCGTGTTAAGAGCTTTCAGACTGATCGCGGTGGGGAGTTCACCAGGTCTGTGCTGCAGAGTTTCTTCTGCCAGAAGGGGAAACGCCATAGGTTGACTGTCGTGCACAGTCCCCAACAGAATGGTGTTGCAGAATGCAGGAACAGAATGCTTCAGGAGATATCCGCAACTTTGCTTTTTGATGCTGGGCTCCCCCAGAGGTTTTGGGGGGAAGCATGGTGGAACGCTTCATTCACTTTGAATCATTCTTTCTGTTTTATTGTAGGGGACACACCCTATTTTCTGCTCCACATCAAGAAGCCCAAGGTGCATTTCTTCCATGTGTTTGGCTGCAAGGCTTGGGTCCTTGTGCCAAAGGCCAAGCGCAGAAAGGGTGGCCCTAGGTCCCAAAAGATGATTTTCTGTGGGTATGAGCCAGAGACCAAGATTTGCCTATCCAAACAGAGAAGTGCTCTTTCCTCACCCACAGGTCCAGCTGAGAAGTCCAGAAGGCACAGTAAGTCAGAGGGGGAATTCTCTGACAGCAAGGAGTTCTGACTGGCCCTAGCGGGTCAGAGGGGGTACCTGAAGTAGTGCTGAGACGTTCCGCTCTCACAACTAAAGGTAAACCCCCAGACAGGTTTGCAGTCACAAACGTGTGGGTAGGTATGGCTCAATGTGAACCTGAGAGTTTTGAGGATGTTCAGAAACTGCCTCAGGAAGAAGCCAGGAAATGGCATGAGGCAATGCAGGAGATAGGCTCGATGGAGTCTCTGGGTGTGTTCTCCCTCAAGACGCTGCTGGTGGGCAAGCAGGCCATGAGCGGTCACTGGGTTTATCGTCTTAAACCCACAGCAATAATAATAATAATAATAATAATAATAATAATAATAATAATTTATTATTTATACCCCGCCCATCTGGCTGGGCCTCCCCAGCCACTCTGGGCGGCTTCCATAAAAACCAAAAATACAGTAAAATATCACATGTTAAAAACTTCCATGAACAGGGCTGCCTTAAGATGTCTTCTGAATGTCAGGTAGTTGTTTATCGCTTTGACATCTGCTGGAAGGGCGTTCCACAGTGCGGGGGCCACTACCGAGAAGGCCCTCTGCCTGGTTCCCTGTAGCAACAGGGGAACCACAGTACAAGGCTAGGTTAGTAGCCAGAGGTTTCACACAACGGAAGGGGCAGCATTACACTGAGGTATATGCTCCCACTTCCAGGAGTGAAACTCTTTGCATGCTCTTAGTCATTGCTGCACAAAGAGGTTTTCAGGTGCATCACTTTGATGTGGATGTGGCCTATTTGAACTCAGACCTCCAGTAGGATCTGTACATGCTTCCTCCTCCAGGGTTTGAAGGCTGGATGCTGTGTGGATATTTCACAAGTCAATTTACAGACTGAAACAGTTGGCCAGGACTTGGAACTTGCGTCTGAATGAAGCCTTAGAGTAGTTAGGTTTCAAGAAGAGTCTTGCTGACAGCTGCCTGTACCCAAAAGGGTCAGGAGAGTCACAAGAACTGGTCTTGGTGTTTGTAGATGACATAATTCATGTCTCAAGGGCAGACAAACAGGTGCAGAAGTTTGCCAAAGAGCTTGGAAAACATTTTCAACTCAAGAACCTGGGTGCAGTGTAGGTCTACCTAGGGGTACAGATAGACAGGTCTGAAGATGGAAGCTTCTTGCTCAGTCAGAAAGGCAAGATTAAGCAGTTGCTTGAGAATTTAAGAATGTCTGATTGTGCAGGGATTAGGACACCCATGGAGACAAGCTACATGAAAGACAGTCAGCTAGGAGAACGCGTTGAGTTCGAGAATGCTGAGATCTTTCAGTCAGCTCTGGGTAGTCTGTTGTATCTTTCCCAGTGGAGCAGGCTGGACATTGCTTTTGCTACCAATCTGCTTAGCCAGGAAGCAACAAAACCCAGTGTAAATGCCTGGAATGGTATTAAGCGGGTGCTGAGATACCTGCAGGATACCAGAGACATCCTGCTCAAACTTTCAGCTACAGGTGACGCCAAGCTCACGTGTTGCACAGATAGGGACTGGGCGAATCTGGACGACAGGAAGTCTGTATCTGGAATGGTAGTAAAGTTTGGGGAATCTTCTTTTTTTTTTAAAAAAAATAATTTTTATTCATTTTCCAAACAATTTTATACAGTCAACACATTAACACTCATTCTTCACTTTTTGACTTCCCTCAGTTTCTCTGTCAATCTTTCGTAAAATTTCTATTTGTTAACGCATTTCTAAACATAATATTGCCTTTTAGAACTCCTTTTCCTCTTACTCTCTTTTTTGCAATATTTCTTACTAACTCACAGAGACTCTTCAAAACCAACAAGCGTTGTCTGTACATCACATATGTTTTTCAGATATTCTGTAAATCTCCCCCAGTCCTCGATAAACTTTTGGTCTTTCTGATATCGAATCTTCCCAGTCAATTTATCCAATTCTGTATATTCAGTCAATTTCCTTCTCCATTCTTCCACTGTTGGAATTTCTTCCTGCTTCCATCTTTGGGCCAGAAGTATCCTTGCAGCAGTCACTGCGTATTGAAACAGTTTACAGTCTCTCTTATTAATTTTGTTTCCTACCATTCCTAATAGGAAGGCCTCTGGTTTTTTCACAAACGTATATTTTAACATCTTTTTCAATTCATTGTATATCATTTCCCAGAAGCCTTTCACTCCCACCACATATGATAGAAAGTACCTTCTTTTTCATTACATTTCCAACATTTATTGCATGTTCTGTACATTTTAGCCAGTTTAACTGGCGTTATATACCATCTGTAAACCATTTTCATTAGATTTTCTTTCAACGCAGTACATGCTGTGAATTTTAACCTTTCATTCCATAATTTCATCCAGTCGTCATATTATAACCAAAATCTCTTGCCCGATGTATTATTACTGACTTTACCTCTTCATCTTTTGTATGCCACTTCAGCAACATTTTATACATTTTGGACAGATTTTTATACTCATTATTCAATACCTCCGCTTGAAATTTTGATTCTTTGCCTTCATACCCACACATTTTACAATCTTTTTCAAACATTTCATTAATCTGATAGTAATGTAACCAGTCATAAACAGATTCTTTCACCTCTTCATAAGTTTTCATTTTCCATTTCCCCCCTCTCTTATTACCAATTCTCCATATGTTATCCACCTCCCCCTCATATTGATTTTTTCCACGCTCATCACTTCTAATGGCAAAATCCAGTGGGGGAGTCTAGGTTCCAACAAATTTTTGTACCTCTCCCACACCTCTATCAATGATCTTCGAAAGATGTGGTTTTCGAAACATTTGTGAATTTTTTTCTTTTCATACCATAGATATGCATGCCAACCAAATCTGTTATCAAATCCTTCTAAATCTAACAACTCTCCATTCTCTAATTTAATCCATTCCTTTATCCAACAGAGGCATGATGCTTCGTAATATAATTTCAAGTCTGGCAGGGTGAAGCCACTTCTTTCTTTTGCCTCTGTTAATAACTTAAACTGAATCCTTGGCTTCTTGCCCTGCCAGATATATCTTGAAATCATTTTTTGCCATTCTTTAAAGATTGATGCCCCCTTGATTATCGGCAATGATTGGAAAAGGAATAACATCTTTGGCAGCACACTCATTTTTATCGTAGATATTCTCCCCCAAAAGGACAGTTTCAGTCTTCCCCACACCTCCAAATCCCTTTTTATTTGGTTCCACACAGGTAAATAGTTGTTTTGAAACAAATCAATGTTCTTGGGGGTTAACCATATTCCTAAATACTTCACTTTGTTCACCACTTCTATCTCTGTCCTTTGTTGTATTTCCTCAATTAATTATTGATTCATGTTTATAGCAATAATTTTTTTCTTTTTTTTTGTTGAGATAGAATCCTGCAACTCGACCAAATTGCTCTATTTCTTCTAAGATTCTTTTGACACTTTCCACTGGTTCTTCTACCCTCATTACCAGGTCATCCGCTAATGCTTTAACTTTGTATTCATTTTTCCCTATAGACACCCCTTTTATATCTTCATTTTTTCTTAACGATTTTAACAAAACTTCCAGCACCATAATGAATAACAATGGCGACAATGGGCATCCCTGCCTTGTACCCTTGGTTATTTTAATGTCTTCTGTAGTATAGTTGTTTACTATCAGCTTCACTTTCTGTTCTGTATATATTGCCTTTATCCCATTATAAAATTCCTTACCCACTTCCATATACTCTAAATTTTTTAGCATAAAGTTCCATGATATATTGTCAAAGGCCTTTTCAGCATCTACAAAGATTAAGATAGCTTGTTTTTCATTCCTGGCATTCAGATATTCCAATATATTTATTATGTTTCTTGTGTTATCTTTCATCTGCCAGGAAGAAAACCCGCTTGATCCTTATGTATAAATTCTTGCAGTACTTTTTTCATTCTCTTTGCTAATATACTCGCGAAAATTTTATAATCAGTATTCAACAACGAAATAGGCCTATAATTTTTGACCTGCGTCAAATCCGCATCTTATTTTGGGATAAATGTGATAAAGGCTTCTTTCCATGTTTCCGGGATTTCACTGTTCTTTAGGATGTTATTTATAACTTCTTTCAATGGTACAAGTAGGATGCTTCTCAGTTCCTTATAATATCTAGCTGTAAATCCATCTGGTCCTGGGGCTTTTCCTTTTTTCAGTTCCTTTATTACCTCTTTTATTTCTTCAGTTTCAATTGGGGTGTTCAAAAAATCTTTTTTCTCTGTCAGGATCTTCTGCACTTCTTTTTCCTTTAAAAATCTGTCTATCTTTCTCATATTATTCTTTTCCTTACTTTTGTATAATTGTCTATAGAAGTCTAAGAATCCTTTTCTAATTTCTTTCGGGTTTTCTATTTCTGTGCCGTCAATGATAATTTTATTTACTGTGTTCTGTTCCTTTCTTTTCTTAATCTGCCACACCAGCCATTTTCCTGATTTATTCGTGAATTCAAAATTTCTTTGTCTCATTCTTTTTATATTTCCTTCTACTTCCTTATTTATTATCATTGCAAATTGTGTTTGTAGGGTCTTTATACTCTGTCTTATCTTCTCATTATTTGGTTTCTTTATCAATTTTTGTTTGTTCTCCATTATCTGTTTTAGTATTTCCTTCTTATTCTTCTCTCTATTTTTATTTTTCAAAGCATTCTGCTGGATAAAAAATCCTCTCATCACTGCTTTGCTGGCGTCCCATACCATGTTCATTTTTGTTCCCTTATTGCAATTATTCAAAAAATACTCTGACAGATACTTTTGGACATTTTCTACTACTTTCTGATCATCCAAAAGGTAGTCGTTCATTCTCCATCTAAACGTTCTTTCTTCATTTTTTTTTTAAAAAAATAATATTTATTACTTTTAAACCTTACAAACAAGAAGAAAAAGAAAAGGAGAAAAAAAGAAGAAGAAAACAAAAGAAAGAAAAAACAATACAATACAATATATAAACAATACACCACACAACATTAACACATTAAACAAAACAAAACAAAACAAAAACAATTTAAAAACATACATCATACCATTTCAATGCCTTATCTTTCATTCCCTTGTTTCATCAACTTCCTCTCACCTCCCTTTTTGTATTCCACTTCTATTAATTGTTTCAGCAAATCCTTTCCATCTTTCACTATTTTCTGTCATATAAATATCTTAACTTATTTTAACCTTATTTCCATTAATACTATAATACTTATTTATGCTTAACTCCTTATAACACTTCTACTAAGGCCATATAATTTCATTCCAACATTTTTCTAACACTCATTAATTTTACCCTATTTCTGTAAATAAACTTTAAACTTTTCCCAATCTTCTTCCACCGTCTCTTCTCCCTGGTCTCGGATACTGCCAGTCATTTCCATCAATTCCATATAGTCCATCAACCTGGTGATCTTCTGTCCAAGGCTCTTAACTCTTTTCCAAGTCCCTTCTGCAAATCTTCTTCGTATTTATACATACACGTTACTTTGTCTTCTGCTGATCTTGTTCTTAATTTCCTTTCTTTGATGCTGAAGAGTAGGTCTCGGGGGAGCTCCAACCTAACAATGTTTTTATTCCTTCTCGACATGTCATCCACATCTCCATGGTTAAAACTAAAATCCAAAACATATTTCAGGACGTGTTTCAAAGTCCCTCCAAATCTGCAGGTCCCCACAACTCCAATTTCCTCCTGACCCAGGTCCAGATCCCAAAGGTCAGTAAATCCCTGCATGAGGTGATCTATCCAACTTTCCTTCTCCAGTCCAAGCAGGGTTCCAATATGACTTTCTCTGAATTCAATCATAGAGGGCAACAACTTGTAATCATCAAATTGCCTCTGTAAGGCTGGGGCTCTCTCCCTCTCCACTTGTATTACTTTAGGTTCAACAACAACAACTTTCTCCCTCGCTTTCTCCACCATTTGGCATGTCAAAGTAGATTCCTGTATCGGTTCCTGAATAGTTTCTGTGTAGATGTTCACTTTTTGTCCCCAAATTAGTCACTTTTTGTCCCAAAATATCAATTTTAATATTCATCACATCTGTCTTCTTGTGGAGCTGTTCCAATGACTCACTTATCTTGCATAGTGCAATCACTAAGGCTTCTTCTGTCGACATTCTCAAGCAATCCAAGGTCAATCTCACAGTTTTCTCTTGCAGCTGGAGATTCCACCAGCCCAACTCTTGTAACAATTTCAAAGGCTCCCTCTAGAGGGAAACAATTTCTGTTTGTATCAATCCTTTTAAGCACAGTTCAAGCAGTAAAATTAGTTTCAATTTTCAGCTACTTTTACTCCTTTTTAAACGCAGAAGGAGACAATGAAAACAATGTATTTCTCTTATTTAACTAACTGTCACAGTCAATGAACTTTCCCAAAGACGTCAGTCTTACTAGCAGTCCATTTCCAGGTTCAGAGCGGTGGTGATCCAACTTTCTTCACTCTCTCCTGCAGGCTTACGCAATCCAAAATTCCCCCCCCTCTTCTCCTGCCTCCAAGGGGGGTTTAATGATTTTAGCCGATGGAAGTTTAATCCTTTACATAGGACTTTCCAAGACTTTAGCTTGCAAATTCTTTGCTTCAATCTATTTACAAAAGGGGAAGGCGGACTTCCTGTTTGAAACCTCCCTGTTTCGGTACCAAATTAAGACATTTAAAAATCCAATTTTCCGTTCTACTCACGGGTAGTTGTTTAGAATCAAATTGTCCACAGGAAAAAGTCAGCACTCTCCGGCAACAGCAATGCGGCTTCACTCCATGAAAGAAGCAGTCAATTCGAAGCACCGCGCCGCTCACCCCACATCGCTCCGGATCCCCGAAACCGGGTCTCCCCACGAGTAGGGTGCAAAAGGTGCCACCTGAATCCCACGTTCACAGGCTTCTCCCGCCTGCTATTTTTAGTTGGTCTCCGCCTTCGCCGTGGCGGCCAGACCCTGAATTCCATGGAGCAAGTTCCTCCCGATCAGAGGAATTCCGCCATTGCCAGAGGCACTAACCCGGAAGTCCTAAACATTCTTTCTTCAAAGCCCTTTAGTTCGAATTTTATTGCACTATGATCCGAAATCACTTGGTTGAATTTCAACTTCCGAGATTCTTAGAGTTAGTTCATTTGAGACCCAAATTTGATCTATTCTTGACAGAGATTGATTTGGTTCTGAGTAGAACGTAAATTGTTTCTCCAGTGGGTGTCTAAGTCTCCAAATATCAATCAAATTGCAGTTCTTTATCATTGAAAAGAAAGTCTTAGGTAATTTCCCATCTTTGCTCACCCCAGTTGTTTTCAATCTGTCCATTTCCATTGACACCACTCCATTCAGGTCTCCCATTATTATGATTTTCTGATCCATATGTTCGAACAGTTTTTCTTCTAAGTTTTCATAAAAGTCTGTCTTATTTCCATTTGGTGCATAGATCCCGACAATTATTTTTTTTTCTCCTTGCCACTTTATTTGAACTGCCATAACTCTGCCTTCTTCATCTTTAAAAATTTGTTGAGCTTCAATATTTTTCCTGATGTACCAAACTACCCCTCTCTTTTTACTCTTATCTGAAGATATAAATTCATTTCCCAGTCTTTTATTGATTAGAATTTTTTTATGCCTTCTCGCCACATGAGTTTCTTGTAGACAGATAATATCCAAATTTTTCTTTTTTAAATGTTGTTCAATTTTATTCCTTTTTTTAATCGTTAATCCCATTGATGTTCCAAGACCATAAATTCAACTCCATTTTAGCCATTTTAAATTCTTTGTTATAAATTTTATAATCCGTCTACCTCTTCTTCTTCTTCTTCTTCCTCTTCTTCCTTTTTTCCTTTTTCTATCTCCTCCGGATCCACTCCTCCTGCAGCCTCCACTCCTGCTTCCACTCCTCTTGCTTCTTCGTCCTCACTTCGTAGCTCTTTGTATTTTCTCAAGAATTTCCCTAATTCTTCCAGGCTCGTAAGTCTATGTCTTTTACTTTTGTAGACAAAGGAGATCCCTTCCGGGTATTCCCATCTGAATTCTATGTTATTTTTTTTAGGATCTGTACTGTCGGTTTATATGGGTCTCTCCGTTTAAGAAGCCTGATCGGGATGTCTTTAAAAATAATTATATAATTTCCTTCGATATTTAGTCTCTTCTCTCTATTCTTTTGGAGAATCTGGTTTCTCATCTCCCTATCCTTAAAGGTGATCAGGCAGTCTCCTGGGAACTTTCTTGCCTTGGCTGATCTTGTCTTCAATCGAAATGCCCTTGCACAGATTTTGTCACCTCTTCTATATCCATCTCCATCCATTGTGCAATTTCTTTTATTAATTTCTCTTTAATATTTTCTCCTTGCAAGTCTGGGACAAGTCGCAATCTTAAATTCACTTCTCTCTGCCTGAGTTCATTCATAGAAATCGCGTCCCAGACCTCCTCTTGAGTTTTATTAATTTCTGACATTCCCGCCCATATTCTCTCTTCTTCCTTCTTCATCTCCCTCATTTCCACTCTTGTCTTTTTCATTCCCTCTTCCAAGTTCTGTGTCCTCTTACTCACGTCCTTCAGTTGCCCTTTCAGCTCATTGACTGCATCAATTTTTTTGTCCATTTGGCCCATTCTCTTATCCATTTGTTCCAATTTCGCTTCTATATTCTTTTCGCTCTGCTTGATGTTGGAGTTAACCTCTGCAAACGTTTTCATAATCTCTCCTTTGAGATCCGTTTCTTGTTTTGAACCTCTCCTCTCTGCCGGTGTTCCCCCATCACCCCCTTTCTTTTGTGTATGAGACATTATAATCAAAATCCAGGTGCCTAATATACCGTCAATAATAATAAAATGTTCATAAAATCTTCAATCAAAATATGCAATCATTAAGACATTTTTCCACAAATGATATATATGATAAAAAAGACATAAAAAGATCCCCCTCCCAAATTCTCATTATCTTGAATTAATATGTCAATTAACTTATATAAACAATTTTTTACTAAATAAATTTTTCAGATATAATTTCTACTTGTATGGCAAAACACCTATTAACCTATAAATTTAAACTTTGAGGAGGCCAATCCCACACCAAAGCTTTTCCTCCTTTCTTCCTTCTTCTTGCCACCACTTAGGCTAAATCCATATCGGTTTGTTATGGACAAATAAATCTCCCAGTTATAATGTTGCCCAAATTATTGTAATCCAATATCTGTATATTAGCTGTATCCAATAAAATCCAATAGCTGTATGCTGTAATCCAATAAAGATAATCCAATTAAATGGCCAAAGTTACTGAAGGTTATGATAAGGGGATCCAAAAGTACCCAATATATCCAAAGAGAGGAAATAAGAGGAAATGTGTTAGGAGATTCAGAACTTACAGGGTTAAACAGTTCTGAGTGACGTCTCCCATTCTGAGGCGTGGTTTGTTTCCACATAGGGGAGTGTTTCTCTGTGTGTTCTTTCTTCTTTCGCTTTACCGAGGAAGCGGAGAGATGTCGGCCAGCTCACCGGGCTGATTTAATGATGTTATTCTATGCAATAAAGACTTCAGAGATAAGAGCAAAGCCTGCTATCGCAGTCTGATTTATTCCCACACAAGCGGCAGCTTTCTCGCTGTGCAAGCTCTGCTACTGGTGCTCAGGCAAGCTCAAAGAGGTTTTTACCGGCGCGGACAGCAGGAGTGTCGCAGCTAAGAAGAGTGCCGGGTGCCATCTTGGACAGTGTCCAGAAGAATCTTTCCAAAAATAAACCCCAAAGTTACCAAGACTGCTTATTTTAAAATCTCAAATTTAAGTTCGACTGTACAAAACAAATAGAGGGGAGAAAGAAGCAAAAAAAATTTTTTAGTCCAGACTGTTCCCCTATCAAAATAAAAATGACGAGTAAAAATAACAGAGAATAGTTTGTTACTTCAAATCCTGGTTCACTTATCTCCAGATAAAAATAGTGTCCTTCATACAGCCTGTTAGGCAGCTCTTTCTCATTTCATTCTGCGGATACACATAAAGAGAAACCAGTTACGAAGGCAAAGCCTTCATTCAAACACAGTCCTTTCCCATTGTGTTTAAACAGTTAAATTTGTTTGAAAGCAGGGGTAAAAAATAGTGAGACAGTAATTTATGCTGCCTGATATTGGCTTTCTGTATTTTACTTGTAGCTGGGTAACTCTATCTTTCCATTAAAATGGAGGCACGAAAGTTCTACTTTGTTGCACAGGGTTTTTTTGAAAGCAAAAGTACCAAGAAGTATCCTTTCTTTTAACTTCCTTCAGACCCTTCGTTATATCGAGAGCCTTTTAAAGTCATAGAATAGTTACCCTCTGCCCCCTCTTTTAGTTATTCCCTTCTTCTGCAACTCTTTGTTACTTTTTGCAACAGTTTATATCACTTTTAATAAGTTTTTTAAGAGAGAGAAGTTCAAACCACTTGCTGTGTTACCAACCTCCTCTCTGCGCTCCGCTCGTAGTCTTGCGTCGTTCTCTGATTTCAGATAAAAACTGACCTCTTTTTCCACCTTCTTTTCTGAAAGCCTTCCTTTTGTATGCTCCAATTATATTCCAAAATCCAAATTTGGCTTAGATTCTTTATTTTTGAGAATCGATCACTCGCCCTGCAAGCCTGGGGCTGCGTTCTCAAGGGTGAGACAATGGCTTCCCCGGTGCCTGCTTTCTCCGCCCGCCGTTCTCTTCGCTCCTGTTCCGGAGTTACCTGACAGCCGGGCAATCTGCAAATGGCTCCGCTGGGCTCCTGACCCTCTGGTTTCCCTCCAGAGGGGTTTTGGGCGGCTACCGCGCCCTGTAGCACCCCCGTTTACCCTCGAGAACCCGGACTTTCTCTCTCCCGAGAAAGTCCCGCTTGCGTCGGGTCCGTGGCTCGACCAGAAGTCAAGTTTGGGGAATCTTCAGTTGGGTGGAAGTCCCAGAAGCAGAGTCTCATTGCGCTGTCCTCTACTGAAGCTGTGTTCAGCTCACTGTCGGAGTTGTGCCGGAAATGGGAGTTCTACAGGTGTCTGGTTCAGGAAATCTGCGGGGAGTGTTGCTTGCCCATCACTGGGAGGACAATCAACCCTGTCTGAAGTTGGCAGAGTCTGGGCAGTCTAAGGCCAGAACCAAACATCTGGACATACGTTTCCAGAATGTGTGTCAGAGAGTTCAAACAGGCTTGGTGAAGTTGCAGTACCATCCAAGCCAAAGGAACTTAGCAGATGGGATCACAAAACCTTTGCGCTTCTAGCATCGTGGGGAGTTGTGTGAAGGTTTGGTTTTGGGGTAAGTGGTGATACTTACAAGCCCCCAGCAGCACAGGACGAGAGGGGTTGTGAGGGGAACCAGAGCTGACAGGGTTAACCAGCTAAGTTCCATCGTCCTGCCTCTGAGGGGTGGAGAGATCCACATCCGGGATCTGTTTCTTTGTTCTGTCTGTACTTTTGGTTTTGTCCGGGATGAAGGATGTCTCTGGCTGAATTTATTGCTGCTGTAAATAAAGCTTCTAGTGAAGAAAGAAGCTGAGTGGACTCTTGATTTATGCACACTATGCAAGCACAGAGGGCAGAAGGCCACTTCACTGTGTTTTACTCTGCTGTGTTCAGAGCTCCGCAGAGATGCATGACGGAAGCCTGCCGGACCTTCACCCTGAGCAATATTTCACACCAACTGCATGAAAAAGCTTGCCAGAATAAGAGTATCTTCAGTTGTTTCCAGAAAATACAAATAATGGGCATCTGCCCTATCTCAACATGGATGTTGAACCAGCAGCAGGGCCTTCTCAGCAGTGGCATCCACTCTGTGGAACGCCCTTCCATCAGATGTCAAGGAAATAAACGACTATACGACTTTTAGAAGACACCTGAAGGTAGCCCTGTTTAGGGAAGTTTATAATGTTTGATGTTTTATCGTGATTTTAATATTCTGTTGGGAACTGCTCAGAATGGCTGGGGTATAAATAATAATAATTATTATTATTATTATTATTATTATTATTATTATTATTATTATTATTATAATACAAAACAGGGACAGCCACTCTGAAGGCACTGCTCCAAACTGCCATGGACTAGGCTTTGGATATTTTAGGGACTTCAAGGATAGCCTTTCCTGCAGAACATAGTGACCTCCTGGGACTATAAGGGATAATGTGGCCTTAGACAAAGTGTTCATTGCTAGGAGGAGTTTGCCTCCATGGAAGAAGACTCTCTTCCTCTCTGGTCCAGGCACAGCCCAGGAAGCTGGCAGCCCCCCAAAAGCTGCGCCCTTCCACACGTCCTGTGTTGGCTGCTGCTTCCACCTTCTTACTAGCCACGGTCCCTAGAGTCTCTCACCGAAGAGGATCTCCTCCTCTTTGTCCTATCTGCCTACAACGCTGGTGGCTGGCAGGTGAGAGACAGAATTTTAATTTCCCCATAACTCTTCCTTCCTCGCTTTCTCACCTGGCTTAACAGCATCCACACAGGAGCTCCAATGGTGAAAATGAGTCTCAAAGGGAATTTCAATTTCGCCAGGAGGACACACTTTCCGTAACATGACTTAATAGCTCTGAGGTTACTGCTGGCCTCCTACCCCCTCCCTATTAGCAATTAAGGGTGCCCCAATTAAAGGACACCACCCATTGTGCTTGGCTCTAGCATACCTGCAAAAAAATCCTACCCCCGTGGGACATTTTGATTCACTGCAGCAGCAGCCTTCCTCTCTGTGGATTCTCTGTGCACAGATATCCCCGTGGTCAACACACAAGGTAACAATTGCTCCCCTACAAGGAAAGGCAGCCAGCAACCCACAAGGCAGGCAGCAGAGAAGTTTGCTCACATGGGCCCTAGTGTCACCATGAGATCTTCAAGGCCTTTTCCTGGTGTCGCATTTGGAGAAGAGATTTTGCCCAAGCTGCCTCCTCACAACTGGTTGTATTCAGAACTCCTAGTAGTGTTCTGAACTCCTAGTTTTCTGAAGGAAAAGGCCAAACATCAGGAACCTTCTGCTTGTTTCCAGGCAGAATAGAAACTTACATGTCAGCTAGAAACTTCCAGCTTACACCAGTTTTTTTCACACAGAGAAGCTTCCAGAACCCTCTGGAATTAGAATAGGAAAGATCAATACTTACTGCAACTAAAATTGCAAACGGACAAGTCTATCCATGGCTACTGGCCGAGGTAGCTAAACTTTAGCCAGAGGTCTCAGAGCACTGAAGAACACTTGCTGGCCTCACACACATGGCCTTTCTCGCAAGAGGCAGCTGTGGAGTGGGAGAGGGAGACGTCTGAGTACACCGAGAAGAGACAGGCGCTGAACAGGGAAAAGGTGACTGTTTTGAACAATGGCAGAAGTTTGAGTAAATCAAGGATGCATGGATGCAGAATTGTGTTTTTAAATAATTCCAGAAGTTAGAATAATACAGGAATGGAGGAAAGCAGAGGGGGTGGGGTGGTGATTTCAAACAAGGGCAAAAGTTTGAGTAGAGTGAACAGGGGAAGATGTGGGGAAAGGTGGCAATTTATTTATTATAATTTTTAAATTAATTTTCAGTATAAGAAATATCACATCAAATAAAGTAAACATTAAACCTTACAATACTGTTTACAAATTCAATAAAACATCCAAATGTGGGATTTCTCAAATCCCTTACTCCCCTCTGCCCTTTCCCGTGCTTCCATTATGTTTGTGTAATAGTATTAAACTTATTGTATCCAGTTCTATCTTTTATAATCATATTGCAAATTTTTCTTAAAATTCTGCCAAGGGAGGCGGCAATTCAAAAGAAGCTTTCAGTACAGAGAAAAGGGAGCTTCAAAACGCTCTGTGGTGTGAGTTTTCTGGTGTTCAGTTCTGTGTTCTACCAGTCTCTATTTCTGCTTGTAGACTTGTTTGCTTTTGAAAAACAAAACCCTCTCATTTTCTCTCCATGCCTGCTTTGTTCAACCTCTCCCTTTATTAAAACCCACAATTTTGGTCCCTTTGTCCCTCCACTCCACTTTAACTTCTGCCATTCTTTCTTCTGCCATATTTACTAACAATGATTAGCCAGCATGTTGCGTTTTCATTTTTGTAGATTGTTTCTGTAAAGCAAGAAAACACTCAAATTGTGTTTTAAAGGTATGGATCTGGCTCTATATTTACCTAGAAAACATGAAAAAGAACGTTGGGTGGGACGGATATCTGTTTATAACAGGATGACTGCTACTGGGCTTCCCTCAACTTCACTGTTCTCTCTTCTCAGATCCTCCTTTCCTTCCTCATGGATGCAGAAAATCAAACACAGGTTGGGGAGTTTATCTTCTTGGGTCTCTCCAGAGCCCCAGGCGACCAAGTCTTCCTCTTCTTGGTGTTCCTAGCTGCCTATTTGGCCATTGTCACGGGCAACCTCATGATATTAATCGTGGTCCTGATGGATACGCGCCTTCACAGCCCCATGTACTTTTTCCTCAGTCACCTGTCTTGCTTGGACATTTGTGTTTCTTCTGTCGTCGTGCCAAAGATCCTGGTGAACCTCCTGCGCCAGAGTCACACCATCTCCTACAACCAGTGCCTGGCACAAACATTCTTTCTGATCGGGTTTTTTGGTAGTGAGCCTGCCCTGTTAGCCGTCATGGCCTATGACCGCTATGCTGCCATTTGCCAGCCATTGCACTACAGCCGTCTCATGAGGAACAGGCTGTGCGTCTATCTCGCTGTGGCCTCCTGGGTCTGGGGCTTCCTGGACTCAGCGATTCACGCTGCCCTGGCCTCCAAGCTTCACTTCTGTGGAGCCAACCAGATTCCCCAAATCTTTTGTGATGTGCCCCCGCTGTTGAAAATTGCCTGCAGTGATACGAGCATCAATGAATTGGCCACTCACATCACCAGCATGTTTGTGGGCCTGGCTCCCTTCCTCTTCATCATCATCTCCTATTTCTACATCTTGGCCTCCATTCTGAGGATTCACTCCAACACTAGCAGGAAGAAAGCCTTCTCCACCTGTGCTTCACACATGGTTGTGGTCACCCTCTGCGTCGGAAACGGATTTGTAAACTACAACCGCCCAAGCACCGGGTACTCTCTGGAGATAGACACAGTGCTCTCTTCAATGTATTGCGTTGTCACCCCTATGCTGAACCCCCTCATCTACAGCCTCCGCAATAAGGAGGTGAAGGATGCCCTGAGGAAGGTTCTGAACTGCCGGAGGACAGTTTGAATCTCATTTCTGGTTCTCTGTAGGGCAGGGCTTCACTGGAACATGTCTGCTGGGAACAGTGAAATTGATGAGTGGGAATTAAGGAAGAGGGAGAAACTATAGACAAAGTCACTGTCAGGGATTGAACTCAAGAGTGCTAGGGGGAGATGGAATGGTAAGACCACCATACCCTTCTCCTGATGTTGCAGAAGGAGAGGAATACATGTTTGAATTTCAGCAGAGCTTTGAGGAGTTTGAGGGAAGCTACAGCTCAGAGACAGGTAAACAGAAGAGTTGGGGAGTATTAGAAGAAGGGGGGGAATGTGGAAGGGGAACCAGCTGACACGTTGTCACTGGAGAATATTTCTGGTCAGGGGCTCTCAGAGCCAGGAGAAGGATGAGCCCAAGCAGAGTGCAGAATGGGGGGAGAATGATCACAGGGAGAAGGCCAGAGGACTATAGAGTATTTTTGCAGCTGGTTCTTCCTGTTTAATTGCCTTGCATTTGCTCCGATTGAATTTCATTCAGTTATGACCCAGTTCCCCATCTGCTAAGGTCATCTTGAATCCCAGTTCTGTACTCTGCGACATTAGCTACCCCTCCCAACTTGTTGTCTTCTGCAAATTGGATGAGCATCCTCTCAGTTCCTTCATCCAAATCATTTATAAAGACACTGAACAACAGTGGACCCAGGAAAGTAGCCTGCGGTACCCCACTAATCACTTTTCTCTGGGATGACGAGGAACCATTAATGAGTACTCTCTGGGTTTGGTCATGCAATCAGCTACTAATCCACCTAACAGATACCTCATCCAGCCCACGTTCTACCTGCTTCTTGGGGGACTTTGTCCACAGCCTTACTGAAATCAAGATACACTATGTCCACAGCATTCCCCTGATCTACCAAGCATGTTTATCAAAGTCAAAAGTGAATACATGGAAATATGAAAGAACACCAAAGTAAAACCCGTAAAAGCCCAACTCTCTCCAACATGCAGATGAGTGTGGCATGCTGGGTTCAGACAGTAGGGTTTCCCTGGACTTTCTGCTTCCACTATATGGCTGGCTGCATTTTCTCTACAGCTTTATGCATATAGAGAGAGGCTGAGGAAGAGATGGAAGGTTCATGATGCCAGAGCACTCACTGCATTCTTGTGGAGATAATGCCAAACTGCTATGTCAGTGGTTCCCAAATATTTTGGGAGCAGTACCTGTAATATTTCTGGGTCCAACAACAGGTATTGACAACGAGGAGTCATTTTATTTTACAAATTTTTATTCAGAGGAGCCTCTAAGCTGTGAAGGGATCCACTAGGGCAGGGGTGGCCAACTCCCAAGAGAGGTTCAAGTCAAAGTTGTTCAGCTTTTTCTGCCAGTGAGTCCAGTTCATTTTGTTGTCTTTTTAGATAATTTGTAAAAAGCTCCCCTTCTTCCTTAAAGTCACAGTTGTCCTGGTCTCGCAGTTTGTATGTCAATTTAGCCAGTTCTGCGTAAGTCATCAATTTTTCTTGCCACTGTTCTTTCGCTGGGACTTCCTCATTCTTCCATCCTTGTGCCATCAAGACTGGCAGGGTTTGAATAAACATACACAAATTTATTGGTTGATAACATGATAGATAGATAATGTAAGGATATGTACAAGTGTATAACATGCAGAGAATAATATGTGCTGAGAAATCAGAGAGAGGAGCTGATGGAGGTCTCGGGGGGGTGGAGGGTTTGATGGGGAAAAGGGGGGGCGAATAATGAATATGATATGTTTTGAAATTTTGTTTTGCTGAAATTGTTAATAAAAAAATATTTTTTTAAAAAAATGTTGAGCTTTTTTTAGGGAGGAGGAAAGCCCCGTTTTAAAAGGTTTTTGGGAGAAAAAGGAACAGCCACTCACTAACAAGTCGCTGGGGAAACAAACAGCCTCACTGAGTAAACTCTGTCTTCTGTTCTGCAGTTCTTCAGATCATGCAACAATGGAGGGTGGGGTGAGGGGGCAGAGCTGGATTCAGTTTTACCAAGGCAAGGAAAAAGACCCAGCGATCGGCAGCGATCTACCAAAACCTCCTGGGGATTGACCTGTTGGAAATCCCTGCACTAGGGTGTTGGGCAGAAGTGGGGCAAGGGCAAGGGTTTCGATTGGTGAGCAGGGAGTGAGCGGGGAGCAACCCCTGAATATACGTAAAATGTGTATAAAGGAGTTCCATAAACCCCATGCTTTCTGCATTGCAGGGGACTGGACTAGATGACCATTGGGGTCCGCTCCAACTCTGCATTTTAGTATCCTATGTGATTCAATAGAAGGCGGATCGCCGAAGAATTGATGCTTTTGAATTCTGGTGCTGGAGCAGACTCTTGAGAGTCCCCTGGACTGCAAGAAGATCAAACCTATCCATTCTGAAGGAAATCAGCCCTGAGTATTCACTGGAAGGACAGATCCTGAAGCTGAGGCGCCAATACTTTGGCCACCTCATGAGAAGAGAGAAGACTCCCTGGAAAAGACCCTGATGTTGGGAAAGATGGAGGGCACAAGGAGAAGGGGACGACGGAGGACGAGATGGTTGGATAGTGTTCTCAAAGCTACCTGCATGAGGGAGGCAGTGGAAGACAGGAGTGCCTGGCATGCTCTGGTCCAGGGGGGTCACGAAGAGTCGGACACGAATAAACGACTAAACAACATGTGATGCAATATTTCTGCTGCATAATTTTATGTATGTTATACATAAATGTTATATGCATAATGTTATATGCATTGCTGTATGTACTGGAAACCTGGAGTGTTTTATGTGTATCGTAATATATATACCAGTAATAATAAAACCAGTGTGGATAAGCTTGAGATTTTCAGGAGATTCCACCACTAACTTCTGCACACCTTGAGTTCCCCCAAAGTCTGTGCTGATCTCTCCCTCGTGTGGATGGTGTCATTTAGGCCACACAATCAGGGCAGCCCAGGACTGGACTTTGAAAATAGGGGAAATGATGCCATTCTCTGCCTCTGATGTCATTCTCTGCAGCTCCATCACACCTCCTTGAAAGTCTCACAGTAGCACCTGTTTTCTTTGAGTTTTCCTCTCCTGCCTCACTCCCTGCAGATTTCCTCTGCAGGGGCATCCTCAGGGCCCCTGCCTCGCAACATATCCTCACCTGCCGAGACACTTCTGTCCCCACGCAACTGCAGAAACTTTGGAGCCGCTGCAGGCTCTCCAAAGGAAACATTGGCAGGCTTCTTCCAGAAAATGGGGATGATGCTTGTGGTGGCAGGTGCCCAACCAGCTCACCTGGGCTAGGTGGAAAGCTGGCCTTTCTAATGCCCCCTAGTTAACTCCTCACCAGGTAGTCTTGGGAATAAGCCCTGAGTTGGACTGACAATGATGCTGAACTACTGAAGGTTCTGTGGGCATTGAGGCAGATTATGAGAAGGCGCAAGATGCAAGATCTGTAGGGGAAGTTTGGAGCTGAGAGCGACCTTCTACAGAGTCAGACCTCTGGTCTTCCTCCAGGGCGGAGCAGCTCTGCAGGTACTTGAGCAACCTTAAGTGAAGATGTTCTGCACTGAAAATGAGCGTCAGAAGTCTTCACTCCACTGGTCTCGGCATCATTAGCCCTTCCTAAGAGGGAGCAACAGGACTTGGGTTCAAGGAAGGAACAAGAAGGCAAGAAAGGAGATGTCTCCCTGTGGGGCCTGGTGAGGAGGTGAAGCTTTGCAAAAGGGGTGGAAATGGGTTGTGAAATACTTGTTTGAACCTAAGGAATACTGTGGGGTGGCTGGACCTCGCTGAGGGAGGGATGAATGGCATGCTAAAAGCCCTAACTGTGGTGGGACACAGGATGGAGGTAAGTTACCATACTTCCTTATCTGCAGCTTTTTCAGTTGCAGATGATGGGAAAACATGAACATGCAACATGCCAAGCTGGTTAGAATTCAGGCAGACATCAAGACTGTGTTATTGTCTCTGACACTTAGGTGTGTTGGATCTTGTGGTTTCTTTCTCCCCGACTCTGCTTTATTTTATTGCCTTTAGACAATTCATTAAGTAATTCAAATATTTGAGCACTGAAATCAAATCAGGAGGTTCATGCATTTTCTCAGAGTTTATTAAGCCAAACCTCTACATGTTCTCTCTCTGTGTATTTTTTTTTAACCCAATGACAGAACAGAAGTCATTAGCAAGTGCCTCTGATTTGGGACGTGTGAAGACATCCACAAGCAAGACGGTGGCCTTTCAACTGACCTGCCCCTCTCTCTATGCCTGGAGGCTCCCCCGAAGGACAGGCAAAGGGATGGGTGACGCTGTCACATTCAGGGTCTCTCAGTTTCTCATCTTCCCAGTCTTAAGTTGAGTTCCCCACATCAGTTTGTAAATTGTCCTTGTGAGAATTTATCAACATTTTACAATGAATTTATCCTAAAACATATTTTTGTATGCCATTATGCCTAGTGCACACCTTTTGCAATTCAATTTCCCTTCATTTAACCTGCCTTTGTATGCTGTTTTCACCAATATATGCATTTGTATGCTGAATTTGTCCATTTTTGTACACATTACTTGGCTGGAGATCAGTGCTGTTCAATTTTGAGCAAAGAATGGTTGTGTTTCAGTCTGTGTGTTGTTTTGGAAAGCGACAAGCTTTTAAATGCAAACAGAATCGGATTTATCTCCAGCCCCAGAAATGCACCAGCAAAAGATAGTTGGTGTTCCTCATTGCTGATTATGCATCCTCAGCTGAACCCAGGGATAGGAGAAATGTATTTCTTGTACAGGTTCCTTTCCTTGCAGGTGAATTCCATATCCTTGATGGAAGCCAACAACCAGACCACGCAGGTAATGGAATTTGTCCTCCTGGGTTTCTCCGGCATGCTAGATGGCCAGAGGTACCTCTTCTTGGCATATTTCACCATCTACTTGGTGACCATCACAGGTAATGTCATGATCTTCACCCTGATCCAGCTGGATTCCCATCTCCACAGCCCCATGTACTTTTTCCTCAGCCACCTGTCCTGCTTAGATGTTTGTCTCTCGTCTGTCACAGTCCCCCAAATCCTGGTGAATCTTTTATACCAGCAACACACCATCTCCTACAATCAGTGCATGGCCCAGATGTTCTTCCTGATGTCCTTCACGGGGGCAGAAGCTGTGCTGCTGGCTGCCATGGCTTATGATCGCTACGTCGCCATCTGCAGGCCTTTGTACTACTCAGGCCTCATGAACGCCAAGGCTTGCACCCAGCTGGCCACTACCGCATGGGTTTGGGGCTTCCTCCATTCCGCTTTTCACACTGCTCTGAGCTCCAACGTGCACTTCTGTGGGCACAACCAGATCGGGCACATTTTCTGTGACGTCCCTCCATTGTTGAAAATTGCCTGTGGAGACCTGTACATGAATTTCATGGCGACTCAGGTAGCCAGCGTATTTATAGGACTACTCCCCTTCCTGGCTATTAGCCTCTCATACTTCTACATCCTCTCCTCTGTCTTGCGGATCCCGTCCAATGCTGGCAGGCAGAAAGCCCTTTCCACTTGCGCCTCTCACGTGATCGTGGTCACCCTTTACTTTGGGAATGGGTTGGTTAACTACAACCAATTTGGACAGGGCTACTCCTTGGAGACAGACACTCTGATCTCCACAATGTACTGCATTGTCCCCCCTGCACTGAACCCCCTGATCTACAGTCTCCGCAACAAGGAGGTCAAGGGAGCCCTGAGGAAGCTCCTGGAAAGCCAGAGGAAGTGATTCCTGGCTTCTTAAGACTTGCAGGTATGCTTGCATGGTAGCAAGCTGTGGGATGGAGATCAAGGCAGACCCATTCACCACAGCTGGTGCCAGGGTAGCCCTGCCAGAGCCAAGGCATACTCCTGGCATTTGCCTGGCCATGATGGCCACCACAGAGGGCAGCCCTGCTCCCTTCATGGCACAAGTGTTGAATAATTCCCCCATCTTGCCTTTTGGGTGGAACAGCGGGAGTGGAACTGTTTGTAAGTGAGTGAATGAAGGAATGAATAAAGAAAGAAATAACACTCCAAACTCTGGCACAGAAATGTTTATATATATATATATATATATATATATATATATATATATTTAATGGAACTTGGGAATCCTGATATGGTGCACAAATCACCAACATCTCTTGCCCATCAATTGACAAGAGCTCATTTTCCCTATGTAGTTGCCATCAGTATATACATTTTTATTGTTGCAGGTCTCATGTCTAAAACACTCACGTTTTCAGAAATGTCAGTGCTCAGCATCACTAACAAATAAGTCCGGTCCAGTACTGAGACCCACAGTGCTATTTATTTATTTTTTGGTTTAGTCATGTGTGAATATATTTGGGGTTTCTTGTATAGTCAAACCCTTGATGGCTAACGGCCTTGGATGGTAACTGGGTATTCCATGTTACTAGAATTTAACCATGCAGTTAGTACCCTCAGCTTGTCTTGCTGAAGACTTAAAAGAGTTGTTATGCAGTAATTTGATCAATTCTCTGAGTTTCCATTTCTTTGGCAATCTTAATTTCAGTTCTCAACATTTCCACATCAGTTTGCAAGTTTGTGAAAAGTCTTCTTGAAAATTCATCAGGAATTTAGTGCAAATCTTTGCAGATATACACATGTGATTGCCTAATATGCACATTTCTGCGATTTCCCTAACTTAATGCTTTCTGTGTTATTTTCACTGGTACATGAATTTTTATGAACATTTTACTCTAGTATATCCATTTTTCACACATTCATTGGCTGGAGAGCTGCGTTGCAACATTTGTAGAGGTGCAAATTTCAATGTATGGATCTGCATTTCATGTTGTGTCTCGTTTCAGGGGTGCATGTGCAGATTAAGTAGCATAGTTCAGAAGGCAGAAGCTGGGAAATACTGGATGGGGAACAGCTAGGAGAAGAAAACACTGGGAGGGAGAGGGTTAACAGATTCACTGTCTCTGGAAAGCATTCCTCCGCTCTCCCCAAGGTCAAGAAGAGCTCAGAAAGGGTCAGAACAGAAAGCACAGAAAGTACAGAGGGTACAAACTCAGATTACAAGACGTAGATGTGATGTAGATTAATAGGGATGTAAGGAGGTGGGATCATTAATTGGGAGCACTGACATTCCTAGGAGATGGGTTCTTTGTTCTCTCGCTGTGGTTATTAAAGTTTCCCACTGGTAGGAAGATTCATTTTCCTTTGTTCTGCTTATCTACTGCCACGGGGGGAGAAAGCTGATTCCCTGAAGCCTGACACCCATGTAGGCCGCCTTGAGCTCCTTGGAGAAAAAGATGGGATCAATCAATCAATCAATCAATCAACAGTGGGTCAACAAGAGAGGAGGCACAAGTGGCCCCTGCACTCTTCCATTTGTTGACTTATTCTAACACCTATGATAAAACATAAGAAAGCAACTCTCTCCAGCGTCACTGGAGGAAGGCCAGGTTATTTCTGTTTTGGGTACCATGCTTGAATGCAGGGGTGTACCTGAGGGTTGCCCAGGTTGGTCTCCGCCAAAGGCCCAGGCCCAGGGGAACACAAAAATTGTGCCTCTCCACTCTTGCTAGGAGCCCACCTGCCTGTCCATGCCCTCACTGAGCTGATCCTCTGGGCAGCCAACATCTCCTTGCCAAGGTCTTCTCTGCTTGAATGGGATTCATAGAGTAAGAATCTGCTTTGAAAGTCTACCACAGTAGGAAAATTCTTAAATAAATAGATTAAGACTAGTGGTTTTTCTCACGTGGTCCCTGATTGGCTGCTGCACAGACAACCTTCTCTGCCATTGGATGGAGTCTCTACAAAGTTCTTCCCCAAGAGAAACTCTTGATTTCTCTCTGTTTCTCAGTTTTCAATCCTAAATTCAGTTCTTCACATTTCCACATTAGAATGTGGTTGGTTGTTGTTTTGTTAAAGTCTTCATGGAAATTCACCAGTATGTTAATGCAAATTTCTCCTATGCTCTCCTTCTCACTAAAGAAATGCTTTTTCCATCTCTTTTCTGGAAACGTATGCCTACTTATCCACGCGTATTTGTATGCATTCCGTGACTGGACAGCCTGTCATGGAACTGCCATCAGAACAGGGGCAGGAAACAGAGGGGCAGTTGTGTGACTGGGAGCCTCTGAAAATCTCGCAAAGCAGTTTCTCTTCCAGTGATGAGGAAAGCCCCACCTCCGGTGAGGAAGAGGTGAAAGGACCAGAGGATGCTGGTGGGAGCCTTAGCACCGTTCCTGGCCAAGCCGGCCAGGAGGGAAGCACGCCCATTCCGTCGCCCACCCTGCGCAGAAGTCTAAAGCGCAAAAAGAGGGAAGGAAAAGGCTGGGAGTAACGAGACTTTTATGCTGGGGGAGGTCCAGGAAACAAGCACTCACGGATTCTGCTAGCGATTGAGGCAGACATGAACTTTGGGGTTCTGCACTGTAAATAGTTTTGCACCTAAATAAAACCTGTAAAAGACATTTACTTCTGCTTCATTGACTATGCAAAAGCCTTTGACTGTGTCGACCATGGCAAACTATGGCAAGTTCTTAAAGAAATGGGAGTGCCTGATCACCTCATCTGTCTCCTGAGAAATCTCTATGTGGGACAAGAAGCTATGTGGGACAAGAAGCTCTATGTGGGACAAGAAGCTACAGTTAGAACTGGTTATGGAACAACTGACTGGTTCAAAATTGGGAAAGGAGTACGACAAGGCTGCATTTTGTCTCCCTGCTTATTTAACTTATATGCAGAATTCATCATGCGAAAGGCTGGGCTGGATGAATCCCTAGCCGGAATTAAGATTGCCGGAAGAAATATCAACAACCTCAGATATGCAGATGACACAACCTTGATGGCAGAAAGTGAGGAGGAATTAAAGAACCTTTTATTGAGGGTGAAAGAGGAGAGTGCAAAATATGGTCTGAAGCTCAACATCAAAAAACGAAGATCATGGCTACTGGTCCCATCACCTCCTGGCAAATAGAAGGGGAAGAAATGGAGGCAGTGAGAGATTTTACTTTCTTGGGCTCCATGATCACTGCAGATGGTGACAGCAGCCACGAAATTAAAAGACGCCTGCTTCTTGGGAGAAGGGCAATGACAGGCCTAGACAGCATCTTGAGAAGTAGAGACATCACCTTGCCAACAAAGGTCCGTATAGTTAAAGCTATGGTTTTCCCAGTAGTGATGTATGGAAGTGAGAGCTGGACCATAAAGAAGGCTGATCGCCGAAGAATTGATGCTTTTGAATTCTGGTGCTGGAGGAGACTCTTGAGAGTCCCATGGACTGCAAGAAGATCCAACCTCTCCATTCTGAAGGAAATCAGCCCTGAGTGCTCACTGGAAGGACAGATTGTGAAGCTGAGGCTCCAGTACTTTGGCCACCTCATGAGAAGAGAAGACTCCCTGGAGAAGACCCTGATGCTGGGAAAGATGGAGGGCACAAGGAGAAGGGGACAACAGAGGACGAGATGGTTGGACAGTATTTTCGAGGTTACCAGCATGAGTCTGACCAAGCTGCGGGGGGCAGTGGAGGACAGGAGTGCCTGGCGTTCTCTGGTCCATGGGGTCGCGAAGAGTCGGACACGACTAAACGACTAAACAACAACAACAAAACCTATAAAAGACAGGTCGGAAAGTGGGAAAGTGTGAAATTAAATGAAAGCTAATTCCCCATTTTTAAATAAGAGCCAGTCCTTTTTGATTTGAACATTGCAATTCCCTGACTCCCTTGGGTGACGCCAAATACCCTTGTCATCAGCATTTTCTGCCAGGAGAAAAATAAAGCCCAGAGGGAGGGGTGTCTTTTCCTGGGCTTCTTGATCTCTCTTCCTTTCGTTGCAAATGCATGTTCTTCAGGGGCTGCTCAAACAATAAAAACCTTCTTTCTTGCCAGAGTTGGGTCCACAGGCTGTATAGGCAAGACACAGGCAGGTGTTATGAGATGAGGTGGTGCCTAAAACACAGCCAGAAATGGAGAGCTTTTCTTAGGCAGAACATGAGCCTGGTTTGCCTCCAGTCCTGGCACGGTGGAAGGTGGGGACCCTGAAATCCACAAACACCTTCTGTCGCCCCTCACCTTCTCTGTCCCTGGGACTCTCCCTCCTGTCTGGCTCTCCTCCTGGGTCACCTGGAAGCAGCACCTGGATCTGAGTTCCCCCCCACCAATTGTCTGACTCTGCAGCAATCACCTGAGTTCATTCAGCAGGAAGATGGCAGGTGAGGAGCAGAAACAGAAGGGAACCTGCGCAGGTTCCATCTGCAATGGGGTCTGGACGAGGAATTGCTTGTCTGCGTGCACTGGTTTGTTTAAAAGCATGCAAACTGGGCATTGTCTAACACTGGGCAGGATGTTTGAATCAATATGGGAAAAGAGGAAATAATCCAGGCTGGCTGATTTACAGCTGGCTACAAAGCGATTCCATGTTCTGTGCAGCACAGGAAAGCTTCAAAGCGTTCAGCGACCTGCTTGAGTCGGATTCGCTGTGTCCAGAATAGGGATGGGCAAATCGTTTATGCTGTGAGCCACCCTGAGATCTGGGGGTGGTGGTATACAAATTCTATTTCTAACAACAACCACAACAATTTTAGTGCAAAGTTAGGGTGTTTTTTTTTTTTTTGCCAAATGTACACCTTTTTGCAAAGCAATTTCCCACAATACAGTGGTACCTCTGGTTAAGAACTTAATTCATTCCAGAGGTCCGTTCTTAACTTGAAACTGTCCTTAACCTGAAGCACCACTTTAGCTAATGGGGCGTCCCACTGCCCCCGCGCTGCCGGAGCACAATTTCTGTTCTCATCCTGAAGCAAAGTTCTTAACCTGAAGCACTATTTCTGGGTTAGCGGAGTCTGTAACCTGAAGCATCTGTAACCCGAGGTACCACTGTATAACACGTGTTTGCATGTTATCTGCAGTGTGTGTGTGTTTGTGTGTGTGTGTGTGTGTGTGTCCACAGACCCAGTATACACATTTTTGTACACATTACTTGACAGGGGAACTGCATTGAAGTGTGAAGGGTGGCTGTATTTCAGTTTGCATGCTGATTCAGAAAGAGCTGATTCAGTAGGCTTGCCTAATAATAATAATAATAATAATAATAATAATAATAATAATAAATTGTATTTATACCCCACCCTCCCCAGCCAAGACCAGGCTCAGGGCGGCTAACATCTGGTATAAAACCAGTTGATTAAAATACAACTTAAAAACAGGATTAAAATACAACTTAAAATGCAGCCTCATTTCAGTGGAAACCCAGATCAAAAACTGTTCGGGGGGAGCAAATGTCAAGTCTTCACCAAGGCCAACTACCCAGACTGGTCCTACGTGGGCCAGAAAAAAGCCAGGGAAGTCCCCAAATAGGGGTTCCATCACAGAAGGAAAAGGAAAGAGGGGGAGCGGAACTGAATCTTAGTATCTCCCGCACCCCTAGCCCAGAGTGGTTTTATGGTTCAGCCTTATTCATCAGCTGTAGGTTCAGGACAGATGCCACCCACCCCCAAAGGGCTTCTTCTCACAGTGCATAAGCAATTTATGGCCTTTGCTGCCTCAAAATGCCACAAAAGGTTTTACCTTAAACAACTGCGAAAAGGAGCTTAGATGCAATTAAAGAAGCAGGGAAAGTATATCAGGGACTATTAGCCAGGATAGTCAAAAGTTAGAGAAATGTTACATATCACTGAAAAACATCTGCTGGGCAGAACTATTGCCTTAGTGTCCCAATGCTCAACTTATTTGGTGTCATCCAGCTGACTGCTTTGGGATGAGCCCATCTGTTAATTTCCTATATTTTTTGCCGATATTTCTGTTCTGTTCTACAGTAATCTGCTTTTTATTTAAACAAATCCCCCCCTCCAACTACATAGCTCAGTAATATTTTTTGATAGGACAAATGGCAAGAGATTCAGACTTAACATTACAAAGAACTCTCTGAGGACAAGAGCTGGTAGACAGCGGAACGGACTCTCTCAGAAGGTAGTGGACTCTCCAACTTTGGGGGCTTTTAAACAGAGGTTGGATGGCCTCAGGGATGGTTCAGGGATGTTTAAGCTGAGATTCCTGAATTCCAGGTGGTTGGAATGGAGGATCCTAAATATTTACTAGTTATTTCCCAGTTCAAATCAAATTCAGGCAGTTACTAAACCCGTCTCTTTTGGCCTCCGTTAAAATGATGACCCTTACAGGTTTCCCCCAAGTTTCCCGCATTGTGGTCTCAGACAAGATTTTCAACAAACCTGCAATTAATGTTCTTTTTTCATATAAGAAACCTATATAGTAAATCCCAGTTAGGTGGTTGGAGGCAGGGTCCCCCATCTACAGACCTATCATGTTGTTGTTTAGTTGTTTAGTCGTGTCCGACTCTTCGTGACCCCTTGGACGAGAGCACGCCAGGCCCTCCTGTCTTCCACTGCCTCCCCCAGTTTGGTCAAACTCATGCTGGTAGCTTCGAGAACACTGTCCCACCATCTCATCCTCTGTCGTCCCCTTCTCCTTGTGCCCTCCATCTTTCCCAACATCAGGGTCTTTTCCAGGGAGTCTTCTCTTCTCATGAGGTGGCCAAAGTCTTGGAGCCTCAGCTTCAGGATCTGTCCTTCCAGTGAGCACTCAGGGCTGATTTCCTTCAGAATGGAGAGGTTTGATCTTCTTGCAGTCCATGGGACTCTCAAGAGTCTCCTCCAGCACCAGAATTCAAAAGCATCCATTCTTCGGCGATCAGCCTTCTTTATGGTCCAGCTCTCACTTCCATACATCACTACTGGGATAACCATAGCTTTAACCTTTGTTGGTAAGGTGATGTCTCTGTTTTTTAGGATGCTGTCTAGGTTTGGCATTGCTTTTCTCCCAAGATGCAGGCCTCTTTTAATTTCATGCAGTTTGCAAATGCATCCTAGTTGTCTAGGAGAATATGAGCTGTACGTCAAGATGAAGACGTGTGGATTCAAGAGGTCCCCACTTGGTTGCTTTTTCCTTATTCCCTCACAATGTAAATACCTCTGGTTGCCAACGGAATCCATTCCAGAGGCCCATTCCCAACATGAAAAGAGCATGTCCACAGCGGCGCGTCTGTGCACACACGGGTTGCGATTCGCCACGTCTGAGCATGCACGTGATGTCACTTTGTGCTTCTGCACATGCGTGAGTGGCAAAACCCAGAAGTAACCCTTTCCGGTACTTCCGGGTCGCCATGGGACGTAACCTGAAAGAACGTAACATGAAGCAGACGTAACATGAGGTATGACTGTACTGGCATTCAGCCCTTTAATCTGCATTTATATGCAAGTTGTTCATATGTTCTAAGTTTGTACAAGTCTTCAATCCAGTTGTAGAAAGGAACCACAATTTTATTTTTCCAATTCATCAGCATCACTCTTTTTGCTGTGGTAAGGGCACAGAGAGTCCAGTCAAATTGTCCTTTTCTAAGGTTCCATGTGAGGGACGCAGGTGGCGCTGTGGGTAAAAGCCTCAGCGCCTAGGGCTTGCCGATCGAAAGGTCGGCGGTTCGAATCCCTGCGGCGGGGTGTGCTCCCGTCGTTCGGTCCCAGCGCCTGCCAACCTAGCAGTTCGAAAGCACCCCTGGGTGCAAGTAGATAAATAGGGACCGCTTACTAGCGGGAAGGTAAACGGCGTTTCCGTGTGCGGCTCTGGCTCTGGCTCTGGCTCTGGCCAGAGCAGCGATGTCACGCTGGCCACGTGACCCGGAAGTGTCTCCGGACAGCGCTGGCCCCCGGCCTCTTGAGTGAGATGGGCGCACCAACCCCAGAGTCTGGCAAGACTGGCCCGTACGGGCAGGGGTACCTTTACCTTTACCTTTAAGGTTCCATGTGCTGGGTATATAATTCAAGAGGATTTTTTGCTCTGCAAATGTTAGGTTGCTCCATACAGTTATGTTGATGCTTTCAGTTACCGTCTGCCAAAAATCTTTTAAAAAACAAAGAAACCCACCTCTGCCCATGATTTCACATGTGTGTGTTCTGGAACCTTCTTTTGTCCGCATTAATCTCTCTTCCTTGCTGCTCTCTTCTCAGAGTTGACCTTGATGCAGACCATGGAAGGCAGCAATCAGACGCTGGTGGTGACCGAATTCATCTTCCTGGGTTTCTCTGGGGTCCAAAAAGGTCAATCCTTCTTCTTCCTGCTCTTTCTGACCATCTACCTCTTCACCCTGGTGGGAAACTCCATGATCTTCACCCTGATCCAGCTGGATTCACGCCTCCACAGCCCCATGTACTTTTTCCTCAGCCATTTATCCTGCTTGGATGTCTGCTACTCATCTGTCACCATCCCCAAGATCCTGGTAAACTTCTTGCACCAGAGACACACCATTTCCTACAACCAGTGCATGGCCCAGATGTTCTTCCTGATGACATTTGCAGGGACTGAGTGTGCCCTGCTGGCCGTCATGGCCTATGATCGCTATGCCGCCATTTGTCAACCCTTGCGCTATGCTCACCTGATGAGCAGAAGAGTGTGTGTCCCTCTGGCTACCACTTCTTGGATCTGGGGCCTCTTGGACTCTGCCATTCACACTGCGCTCTCCACCAACCTGGCCTTCTGTGGGGCCAACCAGATCCACCACATCTTCTGCGATGTCCCACCACTGCTGAAAATTGCCTGCAGCAACACCTATGTCAACGAGATGGCCCTTCATGCAGCAAGCATTTTTGTGGGGATCAGCCCTTTCCTCCTGGTGGTCATCTCCTATATCTTCATTTTGTCGGCCATCCTTCGGATCCGCTCTAACACAGGCAGGCACAAGGCCTTCTCCACTTGCGCAGCCCACATAGTTGTGGTCATCATCTATTTTGGGATGGCCAATGTGAACTACAACCGCCCGAGGGCAGGCTACTCCTTGGAAGTGGACACCCTGGTCTCCACACTCTACTGCATCATCACCCCTATGCTGAACCCCCTCATCTACAGCCTCCGCAACAAGGAGGTGAAGGGTGCCCTGAGGAAGGTTTTGGGGGGTCAGAAGAAGGGATATAATTCCCCTCACTAACAAGTGGGGTGGAAATCAGACCACTAGATAATCATTTGAAATGTACATTAGCAGCACCGCTCCTTATTCTATCAGAAGGGTCTCTTTGCTCATCTGTTCCAAAGGTGCTCTGAGGGTTGTACAAAGTGCAAAAATATTGACATGCAAGTAGCATGCAAATCACTTCCTCAGATACACTGAAAGTTTACAAAGATTACAAGAAGACTTCAACCAGTTATTAAAATAGGTTTGCCCTTTTAGAATCAGTTTTTCTAGCAGTTATCTTACTTTACTTGCAGTGTGTGGTTACACATGTTTTTGCACAACTTTGTTCTTGCAGCTAAAACAGAATATGAATGGAGCATATGCCTCCCTCATCCTCATAGGACTAGTTTAGCCAGCTAGCGCTGGTGATCATCTAATGTTTATTGGATGGATTTTTCCCCTAAATTGATTTTTGAATTCTGAATTTATTGTTACTCATGTTTTATACTGTATTTTATGCTGTTTTTTGTTGCATCAATTAAGTGTTTTAAATTTGTTGTTAGCCGTCCTGAGCCCAGTTTTCTGAACCGGGAAGGGCGGGGTATAAATAAAAAATTATTTATTTATTTATTTATTTATTTTTATTTATCCTTAGTTACGTACACACTTTAACCGTTAAACGAAGCAGATTTGACTATATGTTCTGCATTATACACCAATGTATAAGCTCAAGACAAGACTCTTGATTTTCTGTTTACTGTTCAGGTGTGTATAATTAAGCTCCTAATCAGTACCCTTCCCATCCCCATCCAGACCTTTTGTTTGTTTATTGCATCATTCTGTATTATTATATTATATTATATTATATTATATTATATTATATTATATTATATTAATTATATTATATTATTTTATTTTTTAAAATTAAGTGCCTTTAGTATTTTGTAAGCTATCCTGTACGGTTATTTTGATACTCTGTATCTTTTAAAAACATTATTAAAAACACGCACACAATTCCCCCTAAAACTTTCCTCATTTTTTGTATGTTATTTTCTGCCACTTATGCCTTTTTATCCATGCTTTACCCAAGTTCAGACATTTTTTCTGCACCTTACTTGGCTGGAGATTTGCATTGCAAGATCTTGAGATGGGCAAATTGAAAAGGCGGGCTGTGCTTTGATTCCCGTATTGCTTCAGAAAGTGTAAATTAAATGGAGACTGAATAGATTTTCTTCCCCCTTCCCTAACCAAGAGCCTGGTTTGAACATTGGTATTCCCCAACCCCCTGGGTCCCCACCCTTCGCTCACGACTCCAAACTTCTCTGCCAATTAAAAGAAAAACCCGAGGGGGGGGGGGAGGAGAGAGAGAAGAGAAATCTTTTTCTGGACTCCTTGGTTTTTCTTTCTCCTGATGCGAATGTGTGTTCTTCAGGGGCAGCTGAAGAACTCAGTATAAACCTGATTTCCTGCCAGAGTTGGACCCACACAATACAAGCAGGATGCAGCTTAGTTTTAGGGCATGTGATTGATGCTTGAAGAGCTGGGGACCTTTTTTTGGGAAGAACTCCTGCCTGACTCTCCTCACTGGGTTACCTGGACGAAGCATCAGCATCTAAAACTGACTTTCTCCACATCTTTCCAAGGGCAACAGGTGCCCCACCATTATCCATGCAGCAGGAAAGTGACAGGTGAGAAATGAAGGGAAATGAAGGGATCCCTCAGACCCAGGAAAGGTTTCAATTGCAATGGGGTAGGATAGGAATTGCTCGTCTCCACGCACCACTTTGATTGAAACCAGGGAAAATTTTTAACTGGATGGTGTCTAACATCATTCCAGAAGTTTAAACCAGAAATCATGCTGGTAAATGGGGAAATAATCCAGGCTGGCTGGTTTAAAACTGAAAACGAAATGATTCATTTTTCAGTGCAGGTCAGGAAAGCTTTGGAATTCTCACAGTCCGAAGCAATGCTTGGTCTGGGTTTGCTCTGTCCAGAGCAAAGATGGGCAAATCTCCAAATTTCAGTTCCGCTCCATTTCTCATTTCGTCACTCTTAAGTTCATTTTCCTACATTTTAACAGCAGTTTGGAATCTTTGCTAAGTCCTCACGAAAATTCACCAGCATTTTAGTGCAAAGTTCTCCTAATACAGTATATACACGAGTGTTCGTTTGTTGCAATTTTGCAAAGCAATTTCTCCTAGTACAGTGGTACCTTGGGTTACAGACGCTTCAGGTTACAGATGCTTCAGGTTACAGACTCTGCTAACCCAGAAATAGTACCTCAGGTTATGAACTTTTCTTCAGGATGAGAATAGAAATCATGCGATGGTGGTGCAATGGCAGCCGGAGGGCCCATTAGCTAAAGTGGTACCTCAGGTTAAGAATGGTTTCAGGTTAAGAACGGACCTCCGGAAGGAATTAAGTTCTTAACCCGAGGTACCACAGTATAATGCATTTTTGCATGTGTTACATGACCGGAGAACTGTATTGCAAAATTCAGGTTTCAAAGGGTGGCTGTTTCAGAACCTTGGAAACTGTGCAAATGAGGTGTGTTTGCCATTGAATGCAAATCTAATGCACTCCCCTTCCCAAGACCAGAGTGATTTTATGCATCAGCCTTATTTATTGCCCGTGGATTCAGGACAGTCGCTCGCCACGCTTCACCCTTCCAAAATAACAGCTTCTCACAGTGCATAAGAAATTTTTGGGTTTGGCTGCTTGGAGATGCTGTAATTCCCCTACATTAAAAAGCTTTAAATTGGGCTTGGGCCAGAGGTCACATGGCCCTGGGGAATATCTGTTTTGGAGGGCTATTGCTCATGTGCTCTGATAGTCAACTTCTCTGGCAGAATCTGGGAACCACTTTGTGAAAGGGAGGGGGTTGCAATTTGTAGATTGCACATATTTTCTACTGATAATTCTCTTCCACTCTGCAGAAATCTGCAACTTTAAAGAGAAAAAAACCCCTCATAATACATATTTAACTACGTACATAACACATTGGGCCATGTCTTGGAACAATGGGCCAAGACTGACTTCTTTAGGCATCCCTAAGAGAAGGATTCTGAACTAGACAGACCTAGACAGTTCAGGATTCTGAACTAGACAGACCTTACATCTCATCCGGCAGGGCTGGTCAGAGAGAGGGTCATGAGAGCATCAAACAGCACTCACACAAATTTGTACTGGGTGCTCTGACGATAAGATGCAAATATAAACCATATATTGATTACAGGGGAATACAATACAGAATTTATTTATTTTTATAGCAGAACATTTTGGTTCCACCTTTCTCAGTTGTGGCCATTGCAGGGCTTTGAGGCTGCCATGCTCAGAAGGGCTTCATTCACTGAAGCAAGCAGTGCTGCCACGGTCCTTCAAGTTGACACCATGTCCCTCAAGCACATCTAGAATTTCTCCCTTTTTGCTACTATTGCTGGATCTCTTGGCATCTCTGTAGTCTGATCAGCTGCGGTTCTCAGAACAATCTTAGCAAAAGGGAGAACTTCTGGATGTACACAGTGAACACATTACAGCTACATTGGCAGGAGACTTGTTCAAATTTCTTACAATAATCAGCTGTGAAGCCTTCTGGTCCAGGGGATATTTTAAAAAAAAACTCACTGACAATACTGTGGAACTCAAAGATCATTATGGGAGGCTGGTGCTTATCAGAATCAGATTGGGCTAGACATCATTAAATGCTTCAATAGCATCATTTTTGGGACAATCAGATGCATGCAATTTCTCATACAATTTTTAAAATTCATTTGTGACGTTATCAGATCCTATTATCAGTTTATCCTCGTTAGTCTTTCGTTGTTGGACCCAATTAGTCTACTATTTATTTTTAAACAAACAAATATGGTCACAATCTGCCAGCTTTGTTTCTTTCATTGAAGATACACTGTCTAACAAATCTTAGCTTTTTTCTGTTAGAGTGCAGTTTATGAGATCATATTTTCTTTCTATAATTTTTTGTAGATAACATAGCTATGTGTTTCCTTTCTTTCTAATTGTTGCATGCCTTCTCCCTTTGTTTTATTTTTTCAAGTATGAGTCTTTTAAAATTATTTGACCTCTCATTACTGCCTTTGAAACATCCCATATAGTTGTTGTTTAGTCATTTAGTCGTGTCCGACTCTTCGTGACCCCCTGGACCAGAGCACGCCAGGCACTCCTGTCTTCCACTGCCTCCCGCAGTTTGGTCAAACTCATGTTCGTAGCTTCGAGAACACTGTCCCACCATCTCGTCCCCTGTCGTCCCCTTCTCCTTGACCCTCCATCTTTCTCAACATCAGGGTCTTTTCCAGGGAGTCTTATCTTCTCATGAGGTGGCCAAAGTCTTGGAGCCTCAGCTTCAGGATCTGTCCTTCCAGTGAGCACTCAGGGCTGATTTCCTTCAGAATGGAGAGGTTTGATCTTCTTGCAGTCCATGGGACTCTCAAGAGTCTTTCATATAGTAGTTTGCATCAACTCTACAGAGTTATTGATATGGAAATATTCTCTAGGTTCTCTAGGTCTGCCAGGTCCCAAGTGACATTTTCATTCTTTAATGTAACATTTTCCAAATGCCAGCACTTGTTGCTTTGCAGTCTGCTGATTGTCCATGCTAACATAGCTGTCAGCATATACCGGGATTCCAGTTTCGACTTTAGTGCCACGTTAATAATAATAATAAATTTTATTTATATCCCGCCCTCCCCAGCCAAAGCTGGGCTCAGAGCGGCTAACAACATTAAAATAATACAGCATTCTAAAATCAATTCATTATAAAATCAGTTCAAATCAAATTAGTGGCAACCATTGGGCTAGAGTTCTATGAGGATTACAGAAAGAGGGGGTCAGGCTGTGCCTTGGCCAAAGGCCTGATTGAACAGCTCAGTCTTGCAGGCCCTGCAGAAAGATGTCAAATCCCGCAGGGGTTTGTGACAGAGCGTTCCACCAGATCGGGGCCACAGCTGAAAAAACCCTGGCTCAGGTTGAGGCCAGCCTAACCTCGTTGTGGCCCGGGACCTCCAAGATGTTTTTGTTTGAAGACCGTAAGGTCCTCCGTGGGACATACCAGGAGAGGAGGTACCGTAGTTACGAGGGTCCCAGGTCATATAGGACTTTAAAGGTTAAAACCAGCACCTTAAACCTGACCCTGTACTCTACCAGGAGCTAGTGCAGCTGGTATAGCATCGAGTGGATGTGATCCCACAATGAGGACCCTGTAAGGAGTCTCGCCGCGGCATTCTGCACCTGCTGGAGTTCCTGGGTCAGTCTCAAGGGCAGCCCCACATAGAGTGAGCTACAATAATCAAGCCTGGAGGTGACCGTCGTGTGGATCACAGTGGCTAGGTCAGGGTGAGAGAGGTAAGGAGCCAACGGCTTAGATTGGTGGAGATGAAAAAATTCCCCCTTTGTTGTAGGTGCAATCTGTGCCTCCTTGGAAAGGGAGGTGTCGAAGATTACACCCAAACTCTTAACGGACGGTACTAGCAGTAATTGCACCCCCACAAGAGATGAGAGTTGGCATACTTCCATTTTGAGTGTTACGCTAAAATCTGTCTGTTTTTGCTATTTATTTTGTGTTCTTGTGGCTCTTTTTTGTTTTGTTTTTGTGACTATGTGGAACCCAGTTCAGCTACTGATGGACTGCGTGACTGCAGTACATTGTTTATTGCTTCCATTTTATGGATCAATGGTCTCGTTAGATAGTAAAAATCATGTTAAATTGCTGTTTTAGGGGTTGTTTTTAAAAGTCTGGAACATTTTGCATTACTTTGTATGGGAAATCATGCCTTGGCTTTGGAACGCTTTGGTTTTTGAATGGACTTCCAGAACAGATTAAGTTTGAGAACCAAGATATCACTGTACCAGGAGGTAAGTCTAGAAGAATTTGGCTTTATTCACTCTGATCTTAAATGGAATACCTGATCAGCTTTCCCCCACCGTATGGCATCTTTTCCTTTTAACCTTAGAAATTTTACCTGCATGCCTTGTGAGATTTTCCTTTGAACGGCATGCGCTGAGTTGATACACTGTGCTGCTTCAATCCCTACCTCCCATGCTTGCTCTAGTTCCAGAAATCCCTTAAATTGCTTTTCTAGAAATCCAACTCTCTCTTATTTTTAAAGGTGTGGCAACTAGAAAGGTCCCAGAGTATTCCAGGTGTGGTTTGATGGAAGGAACATAAATGTAGATGTGCCCAGTCTTTCTCACTGCTCTGCTCCTGATTTAATCCTCTTTCTGAAGAAGACCTTTCCTACTTCACAGAGGTAAGTTTGTGGGAGGGTATCCCAGCTATAAAAACAACCCTCCCCCCCCAAAAAAAAAACACCAGGAAGAGATCAAAATAATATAATTTTATTGTTAAGAAAGAATATGAACTAATATAGAAGAGAGCAGTCTGTTATGGATGCTTTAGTCGAGATCCCTGCATTGAACTAAATGACCCTCAGAATCCCTTCCCACTCAACTATTCGATGAGTTTATGGGTCTAAAGGTTAAGCAGAAGACCTCCTTCCTAGAGAAACTGATGCGTCTTCCAAATCAATGGGACCCCCTCTCCAAGCAGGGAATAGAGAGCAAGGTTCGGGCTCAGCTGCCTATTTCTGTATCTTAGATTCTATTAGCACCAGATTCTTTGTGCCAGCTTAACTTATGACAAAATGCTTCGCTGTTATATCAGTTGCAGACCCCCAAAAGTTAAATATGCCCCCGCCTGGGGCAGTAACACATCCTCTGTTTTTTTGTGTGTGCACATAATTTATAAAATGAATTTATAAATGTGCTCTTGTTAAAACTATGAAAATGATGAAAGCAGAGAGATCTTTAGGGACAAAAATACTCTGTCCCATGCACATATCTGCATTCCCTGCCCACATCTTTCTTCCTTCCTTCCTTCCTTCCTTCCTTCCTTCCTTCCTTTCTCCACTCAAAACTGACCTCAACAGAGCCATGGAAAGCAGGAATCAGACGCTACAAGTGACCGAATTTGTCTTCCTGGGTTTCTCTGGGGTCCACAAGGGTCAATCCTTCTTCTTCCTGCTCTTCCTGGCCATCTACCTCTTCACCCTGGTGGGAAACGGTGTGATCTTCACCTTGATCCAACTGGATTCACGCCTCCACAGCCCCATGTACTTTTTCCTCAGCCATTTATCCTGCTTGGATGTCTGCTACTCATCCGTCACCATCCCAAAGATTCTGGCAAACTTCTGGCACCAGAGACACACCATTTCCTACAACCAGTGCATGGTCCAGATGTTCCTCCTGATGACCTTTGCAGGGACTGAGTGTGCCCTGCTGGCCGTCATGGCCTACGACCGCTATGCCGCCATTTGTCAACCCTTGCGCTATGCTCACCTGATGAGCAGAAGAGTGTGTGTCCCTATGGCTACCACTTCTTGGATCTGGGGCCTCTTGGACTCTGTTATTCACACCATGCTCTCCACCAACTTGACCTTCTGTGGGGCCAACCAGATCCACCACATCTTCTGCGATGTCCCTCCTCTTCTGCAAATCGCCTGCAGTGACACCTACGTCAACGAGATGGCCCTTCATGTAGCAAGTGTGTTTGTCAGCCTGGGGACTTTCCTCCTGGTGGTCATCTCCTACATTTTCATTCTGTCGGCCATCCTTCGGATCCGCTCAAACACCGGCAGGCGAAAAGCCTTCTCCACTTGCGCCGCCCACATAGTTGTGGTCATCATCTATTTTGGGATGGCCAACGTGAACTACAACCGCCCGAGCGCAGGCTACTCCTTGGAAGTGGACACCCTGATCTCCACTCTCTATTGTATCATCATCCCCATGTTGAATCCTGTCATCTACAGCCTCCGCAACAAGGAGGTGAAGGAAGCCCTGAGGAAGGTTCTGGGGGGCTTGAAGAAGAGCTTTGGTTTCCCTCACTAACAGAGTCTCCTGCCTTTGGAGAAATTTCCCTTGGGGGTCAAAGTACAGTGGCTAACACCATATTCCCATTGGTTAGACTTAATTCAGCAATACATTACTAGACAGATTCCAAAAATTAGGTCATGATTCTGCACTGGGTCTTGTGTCCAACACCCAGTTCAGCAACTGCATTGTCTCCCAGTCTGAAGAGCTGCTTAGCTGACAAATTCAGTATGGCACACTGTCACAAGGGGATTTGTCTTGAACCTCAGACCTAAATCCAATAATAATAATAATAATAATAGTAATAATAATAATAATAATAATAATAATAATAATAATAATAATAATATATTTATACCCCGCCCATCTGGCTGGGTTGCCCCAGCCACTCGGGCCGCTTACAGAACATATAAAACACAATAAAGCACCAAACATTAGAAACAGTTGTTCTTGTTGTTTCCTACTTTTTCAGTTTAGTCCTCTGAGAACAAAAAATTCCCATTCTTCCACAGTTAAGTTCTTTTAATTTCTTGGATCCACATTTCCACGTCTTTTTCTGTTTTCTTTATTTTGTTAAGTCTTCCCCAAAATTCATCAGCATCTTAGTGCAAAGTTCTCCTGACACACACATTCTTGTATGCAGCCTTGCTTAATATATTCATTCTTTGAAACACCATTTCCCCTTTAAATGCAACTTTTTTTCCATATTTTACGTTCGCCCATATAGTTCTGCAAATATGACTTGTGCTGGATATATGCCCTGTATGATCTGGAGAAGTACAAATTTGAAATGCTGGCTGTGTTTTGATCTTCGTACTGTTTTTTGGAAAGTGTGAATCAAATGCAGATTGAATTCATTTCCTCCGCCCCTCCTCCCTGGAAGCCTCATTTGAACACTGCTATTCCCTGATCCCCTTGAGATCTAATCTGTACCCTTGGCACCAGCATTTTCTATCAAGGGGAAAACCCAAGGGAAAGAGATGTCTTTTCCTGCAGTCCCTGATATTCCTTCTCTCCTCAAGGGCTGCTCAAACACACAATAAAAGCTCTCTTCCCTGCTGGAGTTTTGGCCACAAGATGCAGGCAGAACTGTGACCAATTATAGGGTGTGTGGTGATGCCTGAAGGACAAGGAGGGTCAGCCAGAAACTGGAACCATTCCTTGGGCTGAGGATGAGCCCCAGCCTGGTCCATCCCTTGTTCTGACAAGAGAAAAGGTGGAGACTCTGCTACCCATCCACCCTTCTCTTGCCTCCAGGTCCTCCTGCCTGGTCCTCCTCAAATGGGGGACATGGAAGAAACATCAGCGTCTGAAACCAAGTATCTCTATATCCTTCCAAGCCCAGCAGCAGCCAGCTGAGTTCCACAGGCCAGAAGTTGCCAGGTGAGGAGCAGAGAAATAAAAGGACCTGGAAAGTCACCTCCAAACCCAGGAAAGGCTGGGTTTGCAATGGTGATAGGGAGGCATCGCTCACCTGCACGCAGCAGTTTGCTTAAAACCATGCAAATGTCACATCCGCCACTGCGTAATATTGTATATGATGATTAAAGCATGCAGGGAAATGAAGGAATCGTCTGGGCTGGCTGATTGACAGCTGGCTGCAAAGCTGTTCGATGTTCCATACAAGACGACAGAGCTTTGACATGCTCAAAGTGGCAAGCAGTCTGCTTCAGTTGACTTCATTGTGTCCAGTGTAAGGATTGGGTGATGTGTCAGTTTTGATTTCTCCTTTTCCCGCTCTTAAGTTTAGTTCTCCATTATCAGTTTGGGGATTTTATTTTATTTTCCCAAGTACTCACAAAAAACTCACCAGCATTTTAGTACCCAGCAGATTGCAATTTTAGGCAATATACAGATATTTGCATATCAGTTTCCCTTAAAATAATGCATGCGTTTGAGTAATGTATCTATTTGCGCACACATTCAGCCACTGTAGATGCATCCTGCCAGCCATTTCCTCAGTGGGGGACCTGTATTGCAAAATTCGTGGAAGTGCAAATTTTGAAGGGTCCCCCCCCCCAGTGTTTCAGAAAGTGCAGATTAGTTAAGTCTGTTTTTAAATGTAAACTGAATTTGATGCCCTCCCCCCTCCCTAGTCAAAAGTGGTTTTATGCATCAGACTTACTCATTGGCTGTAGATTCAGGACAGACATTTCCCCCGCCCACCAAAAAGTCGTGTGTCTCACAGTGCAGAAAACATTGAAGGGTTTAGCTGCCTCAACATATCATGGTAGCTTTGCCCTAATCAGCTTTTAATAGGGCTTAGACAAATTAAAGGAGGAGGGGAAGTCTATCAGTGGCTATTAGCCAGGGTAGCTGAACTTTAGCCAGAGGTCACCTGCGCAAAGAAAGCCTTTTAAGTCAAGCTCCCCCATATCTTTCCATCGTTCTTTTCAAATGCAAAAGGGGAACTTAAGATTCTTAACTGAGCAACACGAGGGTGTTGAGCAACTGGCTCTGGCATCCCACAGTGCTCAAGTTCTCAACCTTTTTATTCGACTGTCAGTCAGAAAAAATAAATAAATACAAATACATTTGTCAATACACAATTAAAACATCCAGAAAGCTTTTAGAGCTTAAAGGTAAAGGTAAAGGTACCCCTGCCCGTACGGGCCAGTCTTGACAGACTCTGGGGTTGTGCGCCCATCTCACTTAAGAGGCCAGGGGCCAGCGCTGTCCGGAGACACTTCCGGGTCACGTGGCCAGCGTGACATCGCTGCTCTGGCCAGAGCCAGAGCCAGAGCCAGAGCCAGAGCCGCACACGGAAACGCCATTTACCTTCCCGCTGGTCCCTATTTATCTACTTGCACCCGGAGGTGCTTTCGAACTGTTAGGTTGGCAGGCGCTGGGACCGAGCAGCGGGAGCGCACCCCGCCGCAGGGATTCGAACCGCCGACCTTTCGATCGGCAAGCCCTAGGTGCTGAGGCTTTAACCCACAACGCCACCTGCGTCCCCTTTAGAGCTTAGCCAACACTAAAAAGGGCTAAACAGATAGCCCCATATCAATACAGTCAATTATGGTCTTGCGACGCTTAAAGGCTAAAAAAAGAAATTTAGCCACCAAGAAAGGTATAGCTCTAGTGACATTATTCAGCAAGTGTAAAACCTGGTTTTCTCCGGGTAGGAAGCTAAGTTGACATAGGAGTGGGTCTATAAAATTTTGTCTAAGCTCTGCATAAGAAGGGCAAGTCAAGAGAATGTGTTCAGTGGACTCAACCACACCGATAGCACAATGACAGGTTCTTCCACAGTGCTGGATTTATGTATAAGCTAAACAAGCTATGGCTTAGGGCTCCACTCCCTTGGGGGCCCCAAAAAAAATTAGAGGGGGGAAAACTGGATGTACATTTCCAAAATAGAAGATAAAAAACAAATAAAATAAAACCTACAGACAGCAACAGTGTTTTGTGTTGTGTAGGCTCCTATGGTGTAAGTCATGGGCCCCCAATCATTTTAAGTTAGAGCTTAATAATTGTTTCACTATTAGTATACTTCTTCTTTCACTATTAATATACTTCTTCTTAATTGTATTTCAGTTCAACAATTACTTTCATAAAATACATATTTTGTTATGTGCAATTGGCTTGAGATACCTATGAGGTCCATCAATTACCATATAGCATACATTCAACACACAAAACAGTGACCATTTGTTGTTGACAAAGGACAGCTGGACATATCAAGGGCCCCATGACCTTCAGTCGCTTAGGGCCTCATCAAACCTAAATCCGGCCTGGGGTGTGGGTGTGGGGAGACTTTAAAAAGCTGAGACACCCCTGCAGCTTTACTACCTCCCCATGGCCAGGGGAGCTGCCCATCCTTGCTGCTTACTTGTGAGTAAATTAGAACGACTCTAGTGTGGTGGATAGGCTAGGAGTCATCCGGTTTTATTTCTACTGCTTTATTTTGCATTCTGTTTTGACCTTCTGCCTGCTTCCCCCCCTACTTTTTATTCTTTAATAAATTATCCTAATGTGACAACTGGAATGTCTGTGTGGATGCCAAATTGAGGATCTTAGAATCTTTGAGGCTGCAGTGCTCAGAATGGCTAAGTGAGGAGGATGCTATTCTCCAGGTGAGTGATTCTCCAAGAGGGCTGGTGGGAATTTCCCAGGAGCGCTAAGAGGCCAAGGGCCAGCAGCAAGGCGCTGTAGGTGTAAACGACAAGAAGACATTGAAAAGCTGGCATTGACAGATCAAGTTCATAAACTGAATTAAACAAACTGAAAAGTTTTGATTGCATTTTGAATAAATGTTTGAGAAAGAAAAGTGGTGCTACAATGTCCAATGGAACATTTAGACACATGATCCTAATGTTACTGGCTCAAATTTCATGGTTAGCAGTTCATGCAGACTGCTATTATGAATAAGGCTTTTTATTAGAGGATCAGAATGAGTTTGACCAAACTGGGGGAGGCAGTGGAAGACAGGATGGCCTGGCGTGCTCTGGTCCAGGGGGTCACGAAGAGTCAGACACGACTAAACAACTAAACAACAACAACAACAACAGGGATGTGGTTATGGAACCAAGGGAGCAGGGACCCAAATAATTTTGGGAAACATGGATCTAGGTTCAGGCCATGTGCTGTTCCTGCGTCTAATGTATATATCCAGAAAATCAATGGCTGTTGTAGAGTCATTTTTGCAGTCCAGTTGATTTCGTTATATATGAAAGTGTTACTGAAGTAAATCTTCCAGATCTCCCAAATACAACAACAGCAGCAAGTTGAGCTAAGCACTTTAATTCTGAGAACAGCAGCCTATCAGACTGATCAATAATTGCTACAGAGATGCTAAGAGATCCAACTCTGGAAGCAAAATGCAGATGCTGGATGCATGAATGCTGCAAAGATACAGTGTGTGTGTGTGTGTGTGTGTGAGAGAGAGAGAGAGAGAGAGAGAGAGAGAGAGAGAGAGAGAGATGCAAATTCTTTGTTCAAATCAGCAAACAGGTATTTGGTGCCCCCCTAGAGTTCTACAGAGTGTGGTCACAACTGCTCAGAGGTCTTACAACAGTGGTGGCCAAACTTGGCCTTCCAGCAGTTTTGGGACTACAAATCCCATCATCCCTAGCTAACAGGACCAGTGGTCAGGGATGATGGGAATTGTAGTCCCAAAACAGCTGGAGGGCCAAGTTTGGCCACCACTGTCTTACAACAAGAATAGCTTAAGGGGTCAGTTCAGGGTATTCCATTCAGTGTTTCCCCAGTACAGCATTACTTCTGCCCCCTAAGACCAAATCTCCTCCAGTGATGTCTGGATCAACGATTGGTCCTACTGCAAAGGATAGTAGTTAGCATCAAAAGGGGAGAGCTCTCTCTGCGTGTTTGTGCAGAGTAACCTAACCATTTGGGCAGCTGCACCTTCTGATTGGGAAGCCCTGCCCTACGAACTGGTGTGGGGCTTTTTGTCTTGATTGTTCCATAAATAAGGAAATATTCCACATAACCAACACAGCTTTTGCCAACTCTCTCTCGCTTCCTGGTTCTCTTCTCAGAGTTGACCTTGATGCAGTCCATGGAAGGCAGCAATCGGACGCTGGTAGTGACCGAATTCATCTTCTTGGGTTTCTCTGAGGTCCACAAGGGTGGGTCCTTCCTCTTCCTGCTCTTCCTGGCCATCTACCTCTTCACCCTGGTGGGAAATGGGGTGATCTTCATTCTGATCCAGCTGGATTCACGCCTCCACAGCCCCATGTACTTTTTCCTCAGCCATTTAGCTTTCATAGATGTCTGCTACTCGTCTGTCACCATCCCCAAGATCCTGGTGAACTTCTTGCACCAGAGACACACCATTTCCTACAACCAGTGCATGGCCCAGATGTTCTTCCTGATGATATTTTCTGCAACCGAGTGTGCCCTACTGGCTGTCATGGCCTATGACCGCTATGCCGCCATTTGTCAACCCTTGCGCTATGCTCAACTGATGAGCAGAAGAGTTTGTGTCCCTATGGCTACTGCTTCTTGGACCTGTGGCCTCCTGGCCTCCACCATTCACACCGTGCTCTCCACCAACCTGGCCTTCTGTGGGGCCAACCAGATCCACCACATCTTCTGCGATGCCCCTCCTCTTCTGCAAATCGCCTGCAGTGACACCTACGTCAACGAGATGGCCCTTCATGTAGCAAGTGTGTTTGTCAGCCTGGGGACTTTCCTCCTGGTGGTCATCTCCTACATCTTCATTCTGTCGGCCATCCTTCGGATCCACTCAAACACCGGCAGGCGAAAAGCCTTCTCCACTTGCGCCGCCCACATAGTTGTGGTCATCATCTATTTTGGGATGGCCAACGTGAACTACAACCGCCCAAGTGCAGGCTACTCCTTGGAAGTGGACACCCTGATCTCCACTCTCTATTGTATCATCATTCCCATGTTGAATCCTGTCATCTACAGCCTCCGCAACAAGGAGGTAAAGGAAGCCCTGAGGAAGGTTCTGGGGGGCTTGAAGAAGAGCTTTGGTTTCCCTCACTAACAGAGTCTCCTGCCTTTGGAGAAATTTCCCTTGGGGGTCAAAATACAGTGGCTAACACCATATCCCCATTGGTTAGACTTAATTCAGCAATACATTACTAGACAGATTCCAAAGAATTAGGTCATGATTCCGCACTGGGTCTTGTGTCCAACACCCAGTTCAGCAACTGCATTGTCTCCCAGTCTGAAGAGCTGCTAAGCTGCCAAATTCAACATGGCGCAGTGTCACAAGGGGAGCCAGCCTCAAACCTCACACTGTCCCCAAATCCTTTAACGGTCGTTCTTGTTGTGTCCTCCTGTTTCTGTTTAGCCCCTTCTGTTTAGATCTTCTTGTTTCCACATTAGTTTATGTAGTTGTTGTTTTTCAATCTTCTTGAAAAATCACTGGTATCTTAGTGTAAAGTCAATTTTGAATGTAATTTTGTTTCATATACGCCGTTTCCCAACATGATTCTGCCTAAAATATTCTGTGAACTGTCCTCAGACCTTCAGGTATATGGCAGTATATAAATTCAACAGCAGCAGCAACAACAACAATAAATACACCTTTTCTCCTGTTTAATCGTTTAGTCGTGTCCGACTCTTTGTGACCCCGTGGACTGGAGCACGCCAGATTTTGTCCAGATTTTTCAGCAATAATAATAGTAGTAGTAGTAGTAGTAGTAATAGTAATATGCCTCATGTCTTCCACTGCCTCCCACAGTTTGGTCAGACTCATGTTTGTAGCTTTGAGAACACTATCCAACCATCTCGTCCTCTGTCGTCCCCTTCTCCTTGTGCCCTCCATCTTTCCCAACATCAGGGTCTTTTCCAGGGAGTCTTCTCTTCTCATGAGGTGGCCAAAGTCTTGGAGCCTCAGCTTCACGATCTGTCCTTCCAGTGAGCACTCAGGGCTGATTTCCTTCAGAATGGATCGGTTTGTTCTTCTTGCAGTCCATGGGACTCTCAAGAGTCTCCTCCAGCACCAGAATTCAAAAGCATCAATTCTTCGGTGATCAGCCTTCTTTGTGGTCCAGCTCTCACTTCCATACATCACTACTGGGAAAACTGGAGCTTGAACTATACGGACCTTTGTCAGCAAGGTGATGTCTCTGCTTTTTAAGATGCTATCTAGGTTTTCTGCAGCCCAGTTAGGTAGGTGGCATATTATTATTATTATTATTATTATTATTATTATTATTATTATCGCAAAAGCTGGACAAGTGCAAATTTCAAAGCCTGTGTTCCAGAAAGTGTGAATTAGAAAGGATCACCTTAATTGCAAACTGAATTGTCCCTAAGGGCCTCATTTGAACACGGCTGTTTGCAACCCCCTTGGGCTCCACCCCATACCCTTGATGCCAGTGTTTTCTGCCAGGAAAAAGGAAGCCCAGGGCAAGAGGGGAGATTATTTTTTTCCCCTGGACTCCTTGATCTTCATTCCTTGTGATGCAAATGCATGTTCTCCAGGGGCTCCTCAAACAATAAAAGCCATATTACCTTCCAGACTGGGGCCCACAGGACACAGGCAGGACTCTGGGTCAGTTTTAAGGTATGTGGGGATGCATGAAGGACGGTGGGTTGGGCCAGCAGGAAATGGAGACCTTTCTTTGGGCAGAAAATGAGTGACATCCAGGTGTGTGTCTCGTTCTGACATGAGGAAAGGTAGGAATCCTGCAACCCACCCATCCTCTTCATTCCCCTCACCTTCTCTGACCTACTACCTCCTGCCTGGCCCTCCTCACCAGCTCACCTGGAAGGAGCATCAGCATCCGAAACTGTCTCCACACCTGTCCCAGAGCAGCAGCTGTCATAGCCGTCATCCAAGTTCATTCGGCAGGAAGTTGCCAGGTGAGGAGCAGAGAAATGAAGGGACCCACAAAATAACCTCCAAACTTAGGAAATTCTTTATTTGCCATGAGGGTAGATTGGGGAGGAATCACTCGTCTGTCTGCACCAGTTCATTTAAAACCAGGCAAACTCCTTATCTGCTGCTGTGTAATACTGTGCATGATGTTTAAAACAACTTGAAAAATGAAGAAATAAGCTAGGATGCCTAATGTTCAGCTGACATTCAGGAGAGCAAACTTGTGACATCTTTTTCCCCACAATGTTAAGCACCTTCCTTGGGTCAGTTTCAGGTTTCTCTCCATTTCTCATTTTTCCACTCCAAAATTCAGATCTATACATTTCCACATCAGTTTGGGAATCTTTTTTCTTTCTTTTTTAATGTCCTCTTGAGAGTCCATCAGCATTTTAGTGCAATGTTCTCCTAATATTCACATTTGATAGCGATTTTGCCCAAGATACACATCTTTGCAAAGCCATTTCCTCTAACATAATGCCTGTTGGTTTGCTATCTGAACTAAGGTATGTATTTGCATGCACACTCAGACCCAGTACTGTACATTTCTTGACTGGAGAACTGGGTTGCAAAATTCAGAGACGAGTGAATTTTGCAGTGTGTCTGTTTCTTGGTAGGTTTGCCTTTCAGTGCAATCTGAGATTCACACAGCACCCGTCCCTAGTCCAGAGTGGTGTTATGCATCAGCCTTATTCATCGGCTGCAGATTTACAACAGACACCCCCACTCCCCCACCACGAAAATGTACTGCCAGAGTAAGTGAGACCTTGGCAACAGCAGCTACTGAAGAGCCTGGCCCACTGACAGCACTGCAGGGCTGTTGCGTTGCACTTGGACAAGGAAGGGGGTGTGAGAGGGTTCTCTTGGTCATCTGGTCATCCTCCAATCATGGTCAGTGGTTCCCAAAGGGGGCACTAAGAGGCAAGTGGGCAGCAGAGATGTGTTGTGCTGTGTTGCGTTGCATTGCATTGCATTGCATTGCATTGCATTGCATTGCATTGTGTTGCGTTGCGTTGCATTGCGTTGCATTGCGTTGTGTTGTGTTGTGACCAATAGGTCCTTTTAATGTTTCGATGTTTAGCATAAATGAGACCAATACTGCACTCTAAGCACAAGTAAATCTCAGACAACGAATACTGGATTTTCTACAGCATTGCTTTATTGATTAACAAACATAACAAGACAGGGAACATGCACTCAACCACACACACAACCACACACACATCTATACTCACCACTCTTCAACTGGATTGATCAGATCCTGTAAGAGTCGCGGTGGCAGAAGACAGCGCTGTCATATGTCCGGCACGCACCTGAGGCTGGAGGGCTTTGATAGTTATACACCTTGTTTATTCATCTGATACATGGCAACTCCTGATGCTTACACAACTCCTTGTTGTTGGCATCTCACATTCTTACTCTTGACGACATCTCATCCTTGTCCTTGGCATCATCTCACAACTCTGAACTTATCTGAATGTTTTGTAAAGGTGTACAGCCCAGTACCAAGCCTCCTTATGCTGTTCCGTTCCAGCACACTCTGTTTTTGCCCAAACATCAAGATGTTTTCCACATTTCATTAGCGCTTATACAACACAGTTCGTGATCAGTTCACTGACAGTTCAAAGACATCGCTTCCATTTTGTGGTGTTTTCAGCCATCTTTTTGGCCAATGCAAACCATACCATTCACTACAGGTGCAAAGGACTATTAGACAATGGGAAGCTGGTATCACTGGTTCAAGTTTGTCAATTAAATTTATTAAACTAAATAGTTTTAAGTGGATTTTGAATAAACATGCAAGTAGTTGTCACTGTTTCAAATCTTATTGCATTATTATCTTCTCTAGCAAATCGTGCAAAGTCCCATTCTGAATAATGCTTTCGATAGGGTAGGATAAACTAGGAACGAGTTTATGGAACCAAGGGGGTACTAGCCCCAAAATACTTTGGGAACCACTGATCTAGGTTCAGGCCATGTGGTGTTTCTGTGCCCAGTGTGTACATTCAGAAGATCGATTACAGTTGTGGAGTCATTCTTGTATACCAAGTGATTTTGTTCTATATGGAGGTGTTTCTGGAGTGAATCTTTTGAAACTCCCAATTTCTACTACTACAAAAAAAAAAAAAAAAAAAAAAAACAGAACAAGCTCTTGCTAAGTACCGGTACTTTAATTCTGAGAATCATAGCCTATCGGACTGCTCAATGATTGCTACAGAAATGCTAACAGATCCAAAAATGGTAACAGAAAGGGAGAACCTTTGTATGTAAACACAGGACAACTGAGCCCTGCATTGCATCAGCCAGGAGGTTCAAGCAGCAAAAAGGATTTGGTGCCCACCCAATGCTGTACAGAGGGAGGTCATCATTGCCCAGAGGACTTATGGCAAAAATGGTAAACCAATGGCTTGAGGGAACTGTTATCCCCCGCCCCCTGCCCAAGGACCAGACCTCCTCCAAGGTTACCCTGACCACCAATTGCTCTTACTGCCAAGGTGAGTTGTTAGGATCAAAAATGCAGGGTGGGAGTGAAGAGAAGTGTTGCCCAACCATTTTGGGAGCTGCCCTTTCTGACTGGGAAGCCCAAAACCTAAGAGCTGGGCTGGGGCTCTTGGTCTTGGCTGCTCCACAAAGAAGGAAAGATTCCACCTGCATGTATTCATGAATCCTGGTTTTGCCCCCATTCATCTCACTTCTTTCTTGGTTCTCCACTCAGAGCTGACCCTGATGGAGAGAAGCAGCAATCAGACACTACTTGTGACCGAATTCATCTTCCTGGGTTTCTCTGGGGTCCACAAAGGTCAGGTCTTCTTCTTCCTCCTCTTTCTGACCATCTACCTCATCACCCTGGTGGGAAACTCCATGATCTTCACCCTGATCCAGCTGGATTCACGCCTCCACAGCCCCATGTACTTTTTCCTCAGCCATTTATCCTGCTTGGACGTCTGCTACTCGTCTGTCACCGTCCCCAAGATCCTGGTAAACTTCTTGCGCCAGAGACACACCATTTCCTACAACCAGTGCATGGCCCAGATGTTCTTCCTGATGACCTTTGCAGGCTCCGAGTGCGCCCTGCTGGCCGTCATGGCCTACGACCGCTATGCCGCCATTTGTCAACCCTTGCGCTATGCTCACCTGATGAGCAGAAGAGTGTGTGTCCCTCTGGCCACGGCTACTTGGATCTGGGGACTCTTGGACTCTGCCATTCACACCGTGCTCTCCACCAACCTGGCCTTCTGTGGGGCCAACCAGATCCACCACATCTTCTGCGATGTCCCTCCTCTTCTGCAAATCGCCTGCAGTGATACCTATGTCAACAAGATGGCTCTTCACATAGCAAACGTTTTTATGGGCATGGCCCCTTTCCTCCTGGTGGTCATCTCCTATATCTTCATTTTGTCGGCCATCCTTCGGATCCGCTCTAACACCGGCAGGCACAAGGCCTTCTCCACTTGTGCAGCCCACATAGTTGTGGTCATCATCTATTTTGGGATGGCCGATGTGAACTACAACCGCCCAAGTGCAGGCTACTCCTTGGAAGTGGACACCCTGATCTCCACTCTCTATTGTATCATCATCCCCATGTTGAATCCTGTCATCTACAGCCTCCGCAACAAGGAGGTGAAGGAAGCCCTGAGGAAGGTTCTGGGGGGCTTGAAGAAGGGCTTTGGTTTCCCTCACTAACAGGGATTCCTCTTGGGCCTAGCTCCCCTGGGGAAATTCCCCTTTGCGAGTTCAAGTACGGAGGCTCACACCACAAACGATCCGACTTTACTTAGCAGTGCATCACTGGACAGAGTCTACAGAGTCTGTACCAAAATCCCAAAGGAGCAGAAAAGACTTTTTATGTATGCAACGACTGCCGCACAGATGCTATTAGCCCAGAGGTGGGAAGAAGTTATAGTCCCTACCAGAGTAGAATGGCAAACTAAGCTGTTGGAGTACACCAAAATGGCAAAACTGACCGGAAGGCTCAAGAACCAAGAAGATAAAAACTTCAATTTTGGGGAAACTTATAATTTATTTAGAAGACCACTGTAAGCAGATGAAAACATTAGCAGGATTCTAATAACACTTGTAATGCAACTAATATTATGGACAATATGGAGAGGTATAAAATAAGGGTGATGAAATAATATGCAGTTGAAAATGTTGACAATAGGACCCATGGAGGGAGAGGTGGGAAGTCTGGAGATTCATAGAAATCTCTAAATATGGATACGTATTTGGTATTGTTATAACTCTGCACTTGCAAAATCAAATGAAAATTATTTCAAAGAGTCTGCAAGAGCATTTCCATACATTATATAGCCAAATGTACGACATCTTTGTTGTTTAGTCTCTACCCAACTGCTCTCTACCACCCTGGCACTTAGCCATCTCTCATCCAGCCACAGCCCATGAAATACAACTTTCTCAACCCATTGTTGTTGTTTTTTACTGTACATATCAGACCCTCACCCCAGCAAGCTTAAAAAACTACAGGATTCCTTGAGACAAACCATGCACTTTAAACATATGGTGTGTCTGTAAACTTTGATTTGATTCTTTGGCTTGGCTTTTATGATGAGGTGGTGATGATGATGATCATTATTTATTCCCTGCTGCCCATCTGACTGGGTTGCCCCAGATCTCCTTTCTGGCCCTGAGACCCCAGGGGGAGGCGTGGTGAATAATGTGTGTGTGTGTGTGTGTGTGTGTGTGTTTGTGTGTGTGTGTGTGTGTGTGTGTGTTTAATGGAATCAGAAAAGTTGCCTTCCTACAGCTAACAGGTCTTCCTGGAAGCCTGTCGCACATGAACAATGCCCTAGAATTAAAGGAGGTTTTAGGGCCACCCAGAAGCAAAATGTGCATCTGCCCACAGCCAGGTAGGGATCGTGAGACCTTCGGAAATGAGCGTGATGGAAGCTTCACAAGTGACTCTTTATTTTTAATAGCTGAGGGATCAATGTGGGTGAGTATTCTTAGGAACCCTGAGGACTCTTTTGAAAGCACTCAGTTAATTCTGCTTTGTGGCAAATTCTGAAGCCTGTACCCGCCGAAATGGAGAGGCGCCAACTCGGAGCACCCCCGTCCCCCAACTTCGTGCCCTCCAGATGCTCTGAACTACAACTCCCATTAGCGCCAACTATCACAGCCGCATGGGGCTGATGGAACTGTAGTCCGAAATGACTGCAGAGCTGTGGAAGGCTGACATATTCTATCCACCACATGCAAGAGTTTTGAGTTAGTATAAATGACTTTATTCTATTTTTTATCCTTTTATGCACATTGCATATGATGTGTTATGCATGTTTTTCCCCTGGTAGAGCATTGCAAGATGAGCAATACAAAAAGATAAGAAGGGCTTCCCCTCCACCTACGTTACAAAGCGTGTGTGTCTGTGCGATCGCACACACACAATATCCGGATGCAGGTAGGTAGCCGTGTTGGTCTGATGCAGTCGAAATAAAAAATTAAAAAAATTGTCCAGTAGCACCTTAAGATACCAACTAAGTTTGTTCTGGGTATAAGCTTTCGTGTGCATACAGACTTCTTCAGGTACCTGAAGGTTAGACTGGCAGAACTGGCACTGCTACTGGTATCGCATGATACCCATTTATATATCTTTGGAACTCCCTGCCTATTGATCTCAGGTAGGTGCCTTCACTGTATGCCTGCTAAAAACTGTTTAGACAAGCCTACCCCTTTGCTTAGAAAGTTGGTGTGTGTTTTAACCTGTTTTTAGTCTATGGTTATCTCGAATGTCTGGAGTTATTGCTGTCAACTGATAAATTTAGTATCCTTTTTTGCAAACCGCTCTGAGTTTTTCTGACAATCAAGTGGTGTGTACATTTTATAAAAATTTTAAAAAGACCCCACTCGTCCTGCCGCTGCGTTTCTGAACCCTAGGGAACCCTCCCCCAAATATAATATAGCCACTTACCTCCTCTTCTCAACAACCTCTCCATGACAATTGTATCTGAATAAGTGTGCATGCACACAAAAGCTTATACCCAGAACAAACAGTTGGTCTCTGAGGTGCTACTGGACAATTTTTTAATTTTTTAACACAATATCCGGTGATGCAGCATCTGAGGTTGCCCAGAGGAAGGCAGCTGAGCTTGTGTTTTGCACACCCTCTCCAGCCCTTGAACTTTGCTGGCTCCTTCCCAGAATTTTCAAACTTCCAGCTGCGTTTTTTCATGTGTGCATCATTGCATTGCTTCAAGCGATCTAGCGGTGGGGTTTCCTTTGCTAGAGGTTTCCAAGAAGAGGTTATTTAGCCATGATTCCTGCACTGCAAGGGGTTGGACTAGATGACCACAGGGTCCCTTCCTACTCTACAGTCCTGTGATTTGGTGGAGAGCTGAATTAGGCAGCTGCGGTTCCCTCAGAAAGAGAGAACAGGAAGGAAGCATCAAGCCCAGAGGCAGCCTGAACAAATTCGGAAACTGCACTTGGAAGGAAAAGCACATATATATTTCAATGAATTGGGAGATTCTTGCAAGGGGGAAGCCATGCTCTTCTCCACTCCAGGGCTGGATTGGAGCCTATTGGTGTGAAACAGAAGGATGCTGGGGTGGGGGCACAGTGGGGCTGGGGCACGCGGTGTTTCCACATTACAACAGAGAACTTCAAGGCAGCAGCTCGACATAATTGGCTGGGAACAGGCCATGCCTGCCTTGGCAGGATCCACGCCACCACCCCTCATCCACTTGCTCGATGTCCGTGATGGTGTCTCCAGGGTCGAAGGAAATCTCATCGTCCCCATCTGACAAAAAGGGGGAGGGGAAAAGAGGGTGGGTCAGTCAGCTGGGATTCCCTCCTCTCCCGAGCAGCGGTGTGAGTACCACAGCAGGGTTACAGAAGTGTCAAAGCAATGATTCTTCAACATCCACTTCGTTGGACTGGCCATGTTGTGTGGATGCCTGATGATCGTCTTCCAAAGCAACTACTCTATACTGAACTTAAAAATGGAAAGTGTAATGCTAGTGGTCAACAAAAGACTCTCTCAAGGCAAATCTTTAAAAATGTAGTATAAATACCAACAATTGGGAAACAGGAGCCTGTGAGTGCTGGTGACTGGGAGCAGCCGACGATACCACATAACTCTGGTCTTGAAAGACCTACATTGGCTCCCAATACGTTTCTGAGCACAATTCAAAGTGTTGGTGCTGACCTTGAAAGCCCTAAACGGCCTCAAAGGCCCAGTAGACCTGAAGGAGTGTCTCCACCTCCATCATTCTGCCCGGACACTGAGGTCCAGCTCCGAGGGCCTTCTGCCAATTCCCTCCCTGAGAGAAGCGAGGTTAGAGGGAACCAGGCAGAGGGCCTTCTCGGTGGTGGCACCCGCCCTGTAGAACGCCCTCCCATCAGATGTCAAAGAGAAGAACAACTACCAGACTTTTAGAAGACCTCTGAAGGCAGCCCTGTTTAGGGAGGCTTTTAATGTATTGCGGTATTTTAATATTTTGTTGGAAGCTGCCCAGACTGGCTAGGGAAGCCCAGCCAGATGGGTGGAGTATAAATAATAAATTATTATTATTATTATTATTATTATTATTATTATTATTATTATTATACAGCCTTTACCAAAGGTGTCATGAGCTTTGAAGACACTCGAACTCAGGACACAAGGGAGAAACGTGCTAAGAGGAAGTCACGCTTGGCAAATCCACAGCGTGATCAACTCGCACCCGGAAACCTCTGTCCCCACTGTGGAAGGACGTGTGGATTCAGAATTGGGCTCCACAGTCACTTACGGACTCACTGTTAAAACTGTGTTTATGGAAGACAGTCTTACTCGGCTACGAGGGATCGCCAAAGAAGAAACAAAATAAAAAAGTTCCTTCCAGTAGCACCTTAAAGACCAACTAAGTTAGTTCTTGGTATGAGCTTTCGTGTGCATGCACACGAAAGCTCATACCAAGAACTAACTTAGTTGGTCTTTAAGGTGCTACTGGAAGGAATTTTTTTATTTTGTTTTGACTATGGCAGACCAACACGGCTACCTATCTGTAACGCCAAAGAAGAAGAAGACAGAAGGGGGGGTCTTGGTTGTACCAATTGTCTCTCTGTTGTATCAGTCTGGCGCCCCCCCCCCCCAGTCTTTCCAAGTACAAAGCCCACCCAGAACCCATGTAGTTTTGCTCCTGGACGTGTACCAAGCTTTCTCTTTTGGGGTCAAGGACCTGCAGGTGCCAACCCATAATATACGCCTGTGATGCATCACTTGACAGCTGCAGCCATTCCTGCATCAGGAAAGTCTGGTTGCAGCAGTTTGTGCCTTGCTTCCATCAAGGCTGGATTACTGCAACGCGCTCAACATGGGGCTTCCTTTGCGCTTGATCCAGGATGCTGCAGCCCGATTGCTGATGGGCGCGAGGCCTTGTCAGCATATAACACCTGCGCTCAGAGTTGCCGATTTGCTATCAGGACAGGTTCAAGGTGTTACTATTAATATATAAAGCCCAGTTTACCTGCGAGATCGCCTTGCCCCACATATGCCCACTTGTGTTGATTGGCAGAACTGGCACTGCTGCTGGTATCACATGATACCCATTTATTTATCTTTGGAACTCCCTGCCTATTGATCTCAGGTAGGTGCCTTCACTGTATGCCTGCTAAAAACTGTTCAGACAAGCCAACTCCTTTGCTTAGAAAGTTGGTGTGTGTTTTAACCTGTTTTTAGTCTATGGTTATCTCGAATGTCTGGAATTACTGCTGTCAACAGTTAAGTTTAGTATCCTTATTTGCAAACCGCTCTGAGGTTTTCTGACAATCAAGTGGTGTGCACATTTTATTGGGGGGGGGAGACCCCACTCCTCCTGCCCCTGCCTTTCTGAACCCCTTCCCCAAATATAATATACCCACTTATCTCCTCTTCTCAACAACCTCTCCATGACAATATTAAAGGGGGCTGGACTAGATACGCCCCTGGGGTCCCCTGCAACTCTACCATTCTGTGATTCTATGGTGTCTGCTGTGGGTGATCTATCCAGAACGCCATCCCCACCACCCTCACACCCCAAGCCCCAAACGGATGCAAAACATTGGACTGACCTCCCTGGTAATCGTAGAGGGCTCGAGCACATAGCCCTGCCTGGCTCGCTCCTGCAAGGGAAGAAGGTGGGGTAAGTTAACTTGCAGCAAGAATGAAAGGACACCCCAGGCACTTACCTGGCCAGGTGCATTCATTTGCCCTCCCCTCCACCTCAGCTGCACTGCTATCCTCTAGTTACAGATAGGTAGCCGTGTTGGTCTGCCATAGTCAAAACAAAATAAAAAAATTCCTTCCAGTAGCACCTTAAAGACCAACTAAGTTAGTTCTTGATATGAGCTTTCGTGTGCATGCACACTTGGTATCTGAAGAAGTGTGCATGCACACGAAAGCTCATACCAAGAACTAACTTAGTTGGTCTTTAAGGTGCTACTGGAAGGAATTTGCTATCCTCTAGGTTAGATTATTGCAACATATGGAGGCACAGATTGCAGCTATAACAAAGGCGGCTTTTTTTCATCTCCGCCAAGCTAAGCAGTTGGCTCCTTCTCTCTCCCTGACCTAGCCACTGTGATCCACGTGATGGTCACCTCCAGACTGGATTATTGTAACTCGCTCTACGTGGGGCTGCCCTTGAGACTGACCCAGAAACTCCAGCGGGTGCAGAATGCTGTGGCGAGACTCCTTACGGGGTCCTCGCTGTGGGATCACATTCACCTGGTGCTATACCGGATGCACTGGCTCCTAGTGGAGTACAGGGTCAGGTTTAAGGTGCTGGTTTTAGCCTTTAAAGACCTATATGGCCTAGGACCCTCGTACCTATTGAACTGCCTCTCCTGGTATGTCCCACAGAGGACCTTATGGTCTGCAAACAAAAACATCTTGGAGTTCCCGGGCCACAGGGAGGTTAGGCTGGCCTCAACTAGAGCCAGGGCTTTTTCGGCTGTGGCTCCAATCTGGTAGAATGCTCTGTCCCAAGAGACTAGGGCCCTGCGGGACTTGACATCTTTCTGCAGGGCCTGCAAGACAGAGCTGTTCCACCAGGCCTTTGGCCAAGGCACAGTCTGACAATTGCCTTTGGCAATCCTCACAGAACTCTAGCCCAATGGTTGCACTAATTTGATTTGAACTGATTTTATAATGAATTGATTTTAGAATGCTGTGTTATTTTACTGTTGTTAGCTGCTCTGAGCCTGGCTTTGGCTGGGGAGGGCGGGATATAAATAAAAAATTGTTATTGTTGTTATTATTATTATGGGACTTGCCTCTGAAGATGGTTTGGAAACTTCAGCTGGTACAGAATTCAGCGGCCACGTTGCTCATCAAGGCAAGGCGGTTTGAGCATCTTACACCAATCCTGGCCCAGGTGCACTGACTGCCAATTAGCTTCCGGGCCCAATTCAAAGTGTTGCTTTTGACCTATAAAGCCTTAAACAGCTCGGAACTGCAATACCTCAAGGAGCGCCTCTTTCCATATGAACCTACCCGGACCCTGAGCTCATCTTCTTTCTTTTTTCCCCCTTTTTTATATGCAATCTATTTTATTTCCATTTGAATGCAACACACATCCGTTTTATTTTCAAGTGCTAGATCCTTGTTAAGGACAATGCATAATCAGAAAAGCACTTTCACGCCTCTCCACATGCAAGGCAATAAACAGCATGAGAAGGGAAGCCTTTCCAAATAGTGGGCTTGCTGCATGGCATTAATCACTAGCAGTTTCTTATGGGACAAGAGTCTTCATTTTGTGTAAGGCAAACAGAGCAAACATTGGGCAAACAAACAGTTTCTTTACCCTTTACAATAGTGCACTTGAATGCCTTAACCCACCATCTGTAGAGGCGGCTTTTGTACTTCATCACTAACTTACTAAAAAGCTGTTATTTCACAAATAACTCTTCTGTCTCCTTCACCTTAAAAGCATCTTAAAATCTTTACAAGCAGAAGAGAGCAAGTGAAAAGTATGTATCGTTCACTCTTAGTTGAAACATGAACCTTTAAACAGAAGCACTCCCACTCCAGCTACAGAAATCAAGCCCATCTCCCTGATAACATCTTCTGAGGCCCTCCTTCATGTCTCTCCTCCTCGAGAGGTCCAGAGATGGCAACACGAGAATGCGGGGCCTTCTCTGCAGTGGCCCCCCATCTGTGCAATGCTCTCCCCAGGGAGGCTTGCCTGGCGCCTTCATTGCCTATCTTTAGATGCTAGGCAAATAACGTTCCTCTTCAACCAAGCCTTTGAATGATTAATATTCTGCAGCCTTTTGAATGTGTTTGTGGGACAGGTGAGGTTATAGTTTAGTTTTGTTCTTCTTTCTATGAATTAGGCTTTATTCCGTCTTTTTTTCCTTGTTCAACCACCCTGAGATCTTTGGATGAAGGGCAGCAAGCAAATATCCATGGGAAGAGACACAGCTCAGCTGCAGAACACCTGCTCTGCATGCAGAAGTCCCACCCCCAGTGCTTTTCCCTGGGGGTATGCAGGGGTACGCATACCCCTTAACATTTTGTGGATCTAAATTTGGTCTTATTGAGGGGCAGTATTTCATTATGGTAGGAAAAGGACAGGACCCCTAAACATTTTTTTAGTGGGGGAAGCACTGTCCACCCCCATCGCTCAGCACGGACACTGAGGTCCAGCGCCGAGGGCCTTCTGGCGGTTTCCTCCCTCCGAGAAGTGAGGTTACAGGGAACCAGGCAGAGGGCCTTCTCGGTGGTGGCGCCCACCCTGTGGAACGCCCTCCCACCAGATGTTAGGGAGATAAAGAACTGCATAACTTTTAGAAGACACCTGAAGGCAGCCCTGTTTAGGGAAGTTTTTAATGTCTGTTTTTTTTTTTTTTTTTTTGTATTTTTGATATTTTGTTGGGAGCTGCCCAGAGTGGCTGGGGAAACCCAGTCAGATGGGCAGGGTACAAATAATTTATTACAGTGGTACCTCCGGTTGCAGACAGGATCCGTTCCGAAGCTTCAGTCAGATCCTGAGGTTTTCGCAACCGAAAGTGCCTGTTCTGTGCATGTGCATGGCGTGGTAGAAACCCGGAAAAATACTTCTGGGAATGTCATGTGCGTATCCCGAAGGATACGTAAACAGAGGTGCGTGTGTAAGTAGAGGTAAAGGTATAGGTAAAGGGACCCCTGACCTTTAGGTCCAGTCGTGGCCGACTCTGGGGTTGCGGCGCTCATCTCGCTTTATTGTCCGAGGGAGCTGGTGTACATGTGGTCATGTGGCCAGCATGACTAAGCCGCTTCTGGCGAACCAGAGCCTGCACGAAAACACCGTTTACCTTCCCACCGGAGCGGTACCTATTTATCTACTTGCACTTTTGTGCTTTCAAACTGCTAGGTTGGCAGGAGCAGGGACCGAGCAACGGGAACTCACCCCGTCGCAGGGATTTGAACCATCGACCTTCTGACTGGCAAGCCCTAGGCTCTGTGATTTAACCCACAGCGCCACCCACGTCTCTTGTAAGTAGAGGTACCACTGCATTATTATTATTATTATTGCTAGTAGCAGTAGTAGTAGTATCCCCAATGGCGGCACCCCCAGGTAGGGCTATGAATGCCTTCCTTTCTCTCACCTGCCAAGGGCGCTCCTCCACGGTTGCTGGGAACCTGATCTGGGATCTCCTCGTAGTCCTCCTGGTCGGCGTCCAGAGCATTGTCGTAGATGGTTTCGTCCCCATCAAGGCCACCTGGCATCTCCTCGTAGTCCCCTCCATCGGCGTAATCCTCATCCAAGCTGGGAGGCTCCTGGCGGTCCAAGGGCCCCCCGACTTCCTCATAGTCACCGCCATAGTCCTGGCTTTCCGTGTCTGCAGGTGGCGGTGGTGGCGGCACAAAAGATGGCTTGGGTGGCTCTGCAACGCCCTCGCCCCAGAGCAGGCTCCGTGGAGGAAGAGCTGGAGGGGGTTCCTCTTCCTCTTCCTCCGCTGGCGCTGCCTGGGCATGGGGAATATGGGGAGCAAAATGAGAGCCCTGCCACCTCAAACTGATTCACCTAAGTTTACAGTCATACCTTGGGTTGAAGTAGCTTCGGGATAAGTATTTTCAAGGTTGTGCGCTGCGGCAACCCGAAAGTAACGGAGCACGTTACTTCTGGGTTTCACCACTCGCGCATGCACAGATGCTCTGCATGCAGAAGTCCCACACCCAGTGCTTTTCCCTGGGGGTATGCAGGGGTACGCATACCCTAAACATTTTGTCAATCTACATTTGGTCTTATTGAGGGGCAGTAGTTCATTATGAGTAAGAAAATGACAGGACCGCTAAACATTTTTTTAGGGAAAAAGCACTGCCCACCCCTATCGTTCAGCCCGGACACGGAGGTCCAGCTCCGAGGGCCTTCTGGCAGTTCCCTCCCTCCGAGAAGTGAGGTTACAGGGAACCAGGCAGAGGGCCTTCTCGGTGGTGGCGCCCGCCCTGTGGAACAGCCTCCCATCGGATGTCAAAGAGAACAACAACTACCAGACTTTTAGAAGACATCTGAAGGCAGCCCTGTTTAAGTTTTTAATGTCTGGGTTTTTTTGTATTTCTAATATTTTGTTGGGAGCTGTTCAAAATGGCATCACGTGCATGCGCAGAAACGGCAACGCGTGGACGTGGGTTGCATTTGCTTCTGGATGCGAACGGGGCTCTGGAACGGATCCTTCCCTCCCATCTGATGGTTTACAAAATTAAACTTTGCATCTTTACATTTCATCTCGTTTGTATGTTGCAGTGCTCCATGTGTGTTTATATGTAAATAAAGTAGATTAGCCAAAATGCTGAGTTGCTGAGGTCTGTCATGCAAGGTGCGCAAACTCTGCGGATCCCTAAGTGTGCCGGTTTCGGTTGGCATCAGTCGCTGTGATGTTCAGGCAGAAGAAAGCTTTTGAAGCTCCCGAACGATTGACCAGGAGGGAGAGAACATGCCAATTGGGCAGGTGTCTCTGCCAGGGTCCTACTCGAGTGTAGGACGAGCGTCTGACAAGGAGGTCAGTCCACAAGCTGAGAGGAACTGTCCAGCCCCCTTGGCCACTCTACACCTCTTGGGTGGCACCTCTCCATTGGTGTTCCCCAAAGCATGGCCATCTTGGGCACGAGTGAGCCCTTACCTGGTGCTCAGGGGCTGGCGGTGGCACAGGGGGCAAGCCCATGTCCTCTCTGCCCACTTTCATGGGCCCTGGCGAGAGTCTGGGGGCTGGAGCCTTGCTCCTTGGCTCCTCAATTCTCTGGGTTTCCTGAAAGGATAAAATTAAATAAAAATAAAACTATTATGATTATGATTATGATTATGATTATGATTATGATTATGATTATGATTATGATTATGATTATGATTATGATTATGATTATGATTATGATTATGATTATGATTATGATACTGTTTCTTCTGCCTTTTTCCCAGAGAGTAGACTCAAGGCAGCTTATACAGATCAGGTAAGATACAAAAAGCTGGAAACATATAAAAGGCAGGAGTTTAAAATGGGATAACAGCTCCGCCCAAGGCATGATGGAGAACAGCAACAACTGGAAAAAGATAGACATAATATTTCACAAGGACAGGAAGAAACAACACGGACAGAATAATTGCCATACACAGGAAGAACAAGGATATAGTTTGAATGTCCTCGGGTCCAGTATTGAACCACTTTGATCTGATATCCCCAGCCGATGTGGACAGACTCCTCCGAGCTGAAAAGCCCACCACTTGTCCTCTCGACCCGTGCCCGTCCTGGCTGATTAGAGTGTGTCCAGACGAGGTGCGGGCCCCCCTGAGGGATATCATCAATTTGTCCCTTGGCACCGGGACATTCCCAGGGGAATTGAATAAGGCAGTGATGCGCCCGCTCTTAAAGAAAACATCATTAGATCCTTTAGATCTATCCAATTCTGGCCTCACCTCCTGCTCCTGTTCCCGTTGTTCCTCCTGCTCCTGCAGCTGCTTCTGGGCTGCCTGGCGCTCCTGCTTCTCCCGGGCCTGGCGACGCGCACGCTCTTCCTCTGCCCTCTTCCGGTTATCTTCCTCGGCTGACTTGGCCATGTTCTCGAACCGCTGCCTCAGGTTACCTGCTCCAGCAGAAGCTGGTGACAATGACAAGGGGCTGGGTGAAGACTTGGCTGTGGGGGCCTCCCTCCACCCACCCACTGCATAACACAGTTTGTTATAAAACTAACAGCCTCGTACCCAACGCAGCACAGGAATTCAAAGAGACACAAGAAATCAGTGCAGTTTTGAAGTCAGTGCAGCTTCAAGATCAGTGGTTAAAATTAGTGGGTTAGACCACAGAGCCTAGGACTTGCCGATCAGAAGGTCGGCGGTTCGAATCCCCGCAACAGGGTGAGCTCCCGTTGCTCGGTCCCTGCTCCTGCCAACCTAGCAGTACGAAAGCATGTCAAAGTGCAAGTAGATAAATAGGTACCGCTCTGGCGGGAAGGTAAACGGCGTTTCCGTGCGCTGCTCTGGTTCGCCAGAAGCGGCTTAGTCATGCTGGCCACATGACCCGGAAGCTGTACGCCGGATCCCTCGGCCAGTAAAGCGAGATGAGCGCCGCAACCCCAGAGTTGTCCTTGACTGGACCTAATGGTCAGGGGTCCCTTTACCTTTTTATCTTGGGTGGGGGCATAAATGCACAGTGAACCAACCGACAACGTTCCAAAATATGCAGTCAAGTTGCATCATATGCAGAGGGTTAGTTCTGAGGGTCATGAGCATAGCCAAAATTATCTTTACCTTGGCTGGCAAGTGGGGGGTGTAAGCCCCATGGGGAACTCCCCCCACAACGTCTCCACTGCCTCCCCTCACTCTTCCACATGTGAGCAACCTGTCGATGGGAGGAGGAGGAGGCAGGCAGGCAGAGAGAGAGAGATGAAGGCAGAAGAAAAAGGCTGGAATGGATTTAGAATGGAGCTGCAGCCAAGCGTGTATGGCTGAATTCTCTGAAGCAAAATGCATGGATGATGCAACTTGACTTTATAGTGGATTGTGGAGTTGGGGGGACTTGGGGGGGCACCTTCTCCGGCCCATTGGCTCAGTCTAGAGCCCATAGTGCAGGAGGCACCTAGAGGCAACTACCCTCTAAGGACGGCTTGCTAAGGCTCTGGTGCAAATAGCTCCCTTTCAGCAGCTAGGGGGTCTCGATTCCTAGGGCTTTTCCAACATCACTCATGGATCATTGTGGGCATCGACTCACTGACCTTGACAGGTTGGCCTAGGAAAAGACTTACCTGCCTCCACAGGCGTTGTCTTCTCATACGAGGAAGTTGGAGCTTCCATCTCGTTGAAACCAGCAGCGCTCTGCAAAGAGAGGTCCACAGAGATAGTGGAAGAAGATTGGGAAAAGTTTAAAGTTTATTTTTAGAAATAGAAGTATTGTAAAATTACTGAGTGTTAGAAAAATGTTGGAATGAAATCTTATGGCTTTAGTAGAAATGTTATAAGGAGTTAAGCATAAATAAGCATTATAGTATTAATGGAAAATAAGGGTAAAAATAAGTTAAGATATTTATATGACAGAAAATAGAGAAAGATGGAAAGGAATTGCTGAAACAATTAATAGAAGTGGAATACAAAAAGGGAGGTGAGAGGAGGTCGATGAAACAAGGGAATGAAAGATAGAGTACTGAAATGGTATGATGTATGTTTTTAAATTGTTTTTGTTTTGTTTTGTTTAGGTCAATGTGTTAATGTTGTGTTTTGTATTGTTTATATATTGTATTGTATTGTTTTTCCCCTTTCTTGTTTTTTCCCCCTTTTTGTCTTTTTTCTTCTTTTTCTTTTTTGTAAGTTTTAAAAGTAATAAATATTATTTTAAAAAAGAAAGAAGAAGTTGGAGCTTCCATCTCGTTGAAACCAGCAGCGCTCTGCAAAGAGAGGTCCACAGTACACCCAGCTGGGCAGGACAGAGATGACACAGGTTCCTCACCTCCATGTGGGAGATCTTTCTGCAAGAGGCCGCGCATCATTCCCTCCCAGAACCAGACTCTGAGAAGGTCAATCATGGGTGCTCACAGGATCTTATCAGCATGGATTATTTGCCCCATAGAGGGCTGTCAGGGAACTGCCATCAGCCGGGGGAAGGTTTGACCAAACTACTCAGCTTGGAGCAGTTAGTGGCTTACGCACAAGCAACCCCAAACCCCATTACAAGGGCATTTGGTGGAAGGTGGAGGGGCGAACTCTGCTTACCTTGTCCACCCGGTCCTTCTGCACCCCATAGCGGCCCCCAAATCCCTTGGCATGATCTGCAATGTGGGAAGGGGGGAAAGGGAGGAAATGAATGGCCCTCCAGAAACCAAGCCACAGGAGCCTTTCAGCAAAGGCAAGGCCATCTCCATGAGGGGCTCTATACATTTGACAGCCTCTTCCAGGGGCTTAACCCCCTCCCCACCCCACATCATTCTCTGAACCGGGAGGCATTCAACACCCACCTGTCTGGGACTCATGGGGTTTGAATTCCTCCCTGTGTGACCAGCTCAGGGCAGATTTGTCTTGGCGGTCTTTTTGCACACCGTACTTGCCCCCAAAGCCAACGGCGTAATCTGCAAGGGGGATGAGTGAATTTCAGAAAGATGAAAGAGCTGACCCCATTTTGCTCCGTGGTCTGCACCACATCAGAAGATCTTGGCTGCTGGATCCATTGTTCTCATGGTGGCCAATCAGGCGCCCCAGTTGGGAAGCTCACAAGCAGCACCAAGGCACAACAGCATCGGTTTCCCTCACCTGGGATTCAAGGGGTGCCCAAAATAGTGGGATGGGAAGGAAATGTGCATGGGGGGGCACTTCATGCCTGTGGTTTGGAGGTTAGCAACCTCTGTTCCCCAACAACTGAGCTATGCATAGTTAACAGAGAATCATAAAATTGTTTTTAATTGCTGTATTGTTTTTAATATCCGGTTGGAAGCCGCCCAGGGTGGCTGGGGAAACCCAGCCATATGGGTGGGGTATAAATAATAAAATTATTATTATTAATTATTATTATTATTAGACTCAAGGGTCATCTCCAACCCCCTGCAATGCAGGAATCACAGCTAAGGTGGTCCTGACAGATACCAATCCAACCTCTGTTTAAAAACCTCCAAGGTAGGATGATCCACCACCTTTTGAGGGAGAGTCCGTCCCACTGTCAAAAATCTCTTACTGTCAAAAACTTCTTCCTAATGTTCCACAGAATCTCATTTCTTGTCATTTGAAAGCATTGGTTTCGGAGTCCTCTGGAGCAGCAGGAAACAAGCTTGCTCCATCTTCCATGGGACAACCCTTCAGATCTTTGACTCCCATCTCTCAGCCTCCTCTTTTCCAGGCTAAACGTACCCAGCTCCCTCAACCGTTCCTCATCAGACTGGCTTTCCAGACCCTCAACCATCCTGGTCGCCCTCCTCTGCACATCTTCCAGCTTGCTAATATCCTTCTCAAACACAGGACTCCAGCCTTCCACAGCCAGGTGTCCTCCAGATGTAATTGCACCCCAACTCCCCATAGCCTGCATGGCCAAGAGCCAGGGATGATGGAGTTTAGCAATCCCTGGACTTCACCAAGTTGGGGAAGGCTGGGCTAAACAACACAGTGAAGGCTCCACCCACATCATTCTCTGAACCAGGAGGCATTCAACACCCACCTGTCTGGGACTCGTGGGGTTTCGATTCCTCTTTGTGCGACCAGCTCAGGGCAGATTTGTCTTGGCGGTCCTTTTGCACACCATACTTGCCCCCAAAGCCAACAGCGTAATCTGCAAGGAGGTGAAACCTGGTGAATTTCAGAGAGTTGCAGAGACTGTTGGATATTCTCTCTCTGTGTGTGGGCAAATCATTTGTTCCAGAAACAGAGAAGAAGTTTTAAGAAGCAGTAGAAGGCTGAGATTGTTCTGTCTATGCAAGGACGTTTTCTGTGGGAACTGTTCTTTGGACATGCACAGAGGGTAACAACGGTCCTGTGTAACTTGTCGTAAGTTGTTGTGAGTCTCTTGCTTGCTCCTTGCAGTGAAAGAAGCAGAGAGAGAATCTTGGACTCTTGTTGGACTCTAAGCATGCCTTGACCACAGCAGTGGTGAATGGCTATATATATTTGCTACCAATATTTGCCTGTCAAGTAAACTTCTACACTTGACTGAATCTTTATGGCATCCATGAGTGTTTATTGCTGTGATGGCCTGGGACTTGGGCTCAGACTCGGAGCCAGAGGAGTCTCAGTCTGCACCGGATCCTTTGCCTCAGGCGGCATCTGAACCCAGTCTGGGGCCTGATCCTGAAGAGTCCCAGTCTGCACAGGTTCCCCTGCAGCAAACACCAGCTGGGCTGAGTCAGGGGCCTAAACCTGCCCTGGCTCCAGATGTGGGGATGACCTCGTTGCCTCCAGCTGGGCCATCACTTTCAGCTGCTCCACTACCGGTTGGGTCAGGGGAGGCTGAGGCGGCCTCTGGGTCTAGTAACCTACCGACGTCTCCCGAGCTGCAGAGACTGAGGTCTGAGAGAAGGAGAGACCTGAATACTTGCAGGAGGAGTGCTCGCCTTTGGGCGAGACAGGGAGGTGAGTCGCTGGGGGATCAGGACCGGCCGTTACCCTGACAAAGATAAAAGGCTGCTGGATCCTGCCCCAGGTTGCGGGAGCAACACCGCTGTATGCCAGAACCTGCCTGAGATCCTGTACCTGTCCTCGCCTGGTTTCCTGCCTTGGCCCCGTCGGACTGACTCCTTGTGGAATCCTTGGATTCAGGACTGGACCTGGACTGTGTTGCTCGGGTTAACCCCCGGGCCCAGCACAATTGCCTCCTGTGTGTATCTTCAACCCAGAAGATGCTTCCAAGGAAGGAGCTGTGTTGAGATGTAACTGCTGAGTGCAGATACTGGCACACACGCACAGCGAAAGCAGTGCCGGATCCAATCCTTCTAAATCATCCATCAGATGGTGATGGGTTGATCCAACAGAAACAGCTCCAACCCACAAGAGCTGGGCCATCTCAGCAGAAGTGGCATGAGTGAGATGGAGCTGGGAAGCAGAACTCCCTCCATCAGCTCTGCTGAAACAGGCCAGCCCCATCAGGCCTCCTCTCCCCTCAGCGGCCACCGTGGGGCTCTCAGGATGCCTCAGAAGAAGAGAGATGGGAAGCAGAAAACGCATTTCATCACTTTTGCAGACGGCTCAGCTCTCCAGAGGCAATGGAGTGCACCTCTGGGAGTGAAGCCGAACTGCTGCATTAGCAGGACCAAAGTCACTTCCCTGAGGTGCAACCCTGGGCATTGTGTTGGCAAGTCCTGGGCTCCCCAGATGACAAGACCCTCCTCTCCTCCTTGTTGATGTGGTCAAAAGAAAAACAGAGCGATATGTTCGTCACCAGGAGTTGCTGGAAGGAGGCATACAAGGCGCAGTCCAACCGTCTTATAGGAACAGCTGTTTAGAAACTGGTGACTGAGCACCAGTACAATTAGGGGAAATGTATAAAACTGGCTCAGATGTGTGTTGGAGATGTAAGGAAAAAGAAGGGACTTTTACCATATGTGTAGCAAATTGTAACAAAATTGTAGCAAAATTTTGCTGATTGTAGCAAAATTAAAATGTTTTGGGAAATGATATATAATGAGTTAAAGAAAATGTTTCATTTAACATTTGTGAAAAAGCCTGAAGCTTTTTTATTAGGAATTGTGGGAAAAGACCTGCCAAAGAAACTAAAAAACATTTTTATGTATGCGACAACGGCGGCAAGAGTCTTAATAGTACAAGGATGGAAGAATGAGGAAATCCCGACGAAAGAACTTTGGCAAGAAAAACTGATGGACTATGTGGAATTGGCAAAATTGACACACAACCTACGTGACAAGGATAACTGACTTCAAAGATGAATGGGAACCTTTTACGAAATATTTGAAGAAGCAACAAAATGAACTGGACTCTTTGGCAGGTTTTGAATAAACATTCACAAACTTTGTATTATATTACATAGATAGATAATTTGAGGATCTTTGCAATTTTATAACATGCAGATAGAAAGATGTGTTGAGAAACCAGAGAAAGGAGCTGAGGGAAGTCGGGGGGGGGGTTCTGTTTAGGGGGGAGGGGAAAATGGAGGGGGGAAACAATGTGGAGGATGTATTTTTTAAAATTACTGTGTTGAAATTTGTAATAAAAATTTAAAATGAAAAAAAAGAAACTGGTGACTGGGTTTTTGTTTTCCTCTTCCCTCCATGACCATTTCCCCTCGTGTGTTGTGTTTTTTTAAACTGTGAGCCTGCAGGTAGGGACTGTCTTGTTCTGACTGTCTGTAAGGCGTTCTGGAAGTCTTTATGGCTAAAGTGTGGCACACCAAATGCTTAAAATAGAGAATGCTCTCTGCGTTTCATGGTGGGCTGAACTCCAGTAGGAGACAACATTCTTTTGCACTGCCTTCTGGCGCATAGCTCTGTGTGCATCTATCGTCATGCTCCAGCCTGCCCTACAGCCATGGACAAATGTGGTCCCCTGTGTTTCTCCACATGCTCAAAATGCACCTTCCCTCTCCAGAGGCCTTGGAGCACATGGAGAGAGAGGCAGAGGGATGGCTGCAGTCACACACCGGGGTGGGGGGGTGGGGGAGGAATCTGTTTGGCTGTTCGCATCTCCTGAACCAAGAAGCAAACAAACCAAAACACAAACACCCTTCGAAAATCACACTTCTCCAAATTTTGTAATGCAGCTCTCCAATGTTTTCTGAAAAGCAAAAAAAAAAAAAAAAAAAAAAAATGAAGGGGGGGAAGGGGGAATAAGACAAAGCAGCAGGAATCTCTCCAATCTTACCTTTTTGGGAGGTGTGCATCTCGACTTCGCCCTTGTACTCAAAACCGAGAGCCGACTGTGGGAACCGAAGGTGAGAAAAGTTGTTGTTGTTGTTATAGCTACATATAAAGACCCACAGAGAACAACACAAGGAAATGAAAAGGACAGCTCTCTGCCCCCAAGAGCTTGCAATCAACATGCTATGAGTGGGGCAGGCCAGTGTCACGATCCCTCAGCCTAGCAGTAACCTAGAGGTGGGCGCTTCAGAGGCACAGAATGAGATTCAAAGAATCATAAAATGTCTGGAAAGTGTCTGGACGCAGTTACAGGATGGATGGCAGTTAATGGATTGGGGTTGTTGTTGGGGGACAAGGGTTGGGCAGGTGGGGGGGACTCCCTGGTCCTGAATGGGGCAACTGTGCCCCGGAAGGACGAAGTGTGCAGCCTGGGGGTCATTTTGGACTCACAGCTGTCTATGGAGGTGCAGGTCAATTCTGTGTCCAGGGCAGCTGTCTGCCAGCTCCATCTGGTACGCAGGATGAGACCCTCCCTGCCCGTGGACTGTCTCGCCAGAGTGGTGCATGCTCTGGTTATCTCCCGCTTGGACTACTGCAATGCACTCTACGTGGGGCTACCTTTGAAGGTGACCCGGAAACTGCAACTAATCCAGAATGCGGTAGCTAGACTGGGGACTGGGAGCAGCTGCCAAGACCACATAACACCGGTCTTGAAAGACCTAAATTGGCTCCCAGTACGCCTGGCAAATAGAAGGGGAAGAAATGGAGGCAGTGAGAGATTTTACTTTCTTGGGCTCCATGATCACTGCAGATGGTGACAGCAGCCACGAAATTAAAAGACGCCTGCTTCTTGGGAGAAGGGCAATGACAGGCCTAGACAGCATTTTGAGAAGTAGAGACATCACCTTGCCAACAAAGGTCTGTATAGTTAAAGCTATGGTTTTCCCAGTAGTGATGTATGGAAGTGAGAGCTGGACCATAAAGAAGGCTGATCGCCGAAGAATTGATGCTTTTGAATTATGGTGCTGGAGGAGACTCTTGAGAGTCCCATGGACTGCAAGAAGATCAAACCGATCCATTCTGAAGGAAATCAGCCCTGAGTGCTCACTGGAAGGACAGATTGTGAAGCTGAGGCTCCAGTACTTTGGCCACCTCATGAGAAGAGAAGACTCCCTGGAGAAGACCCTGATGTTGGGAAAGATGGAGGGCACAAGGAGAAGGGGGCGACAGAGGACGAGATGGTTGGATAGTGTTTTCGAGGTTACCAGCATGAGTCTGACCAAGCTGCGGGGGGCAGTGGAGGACAGGAGTGCCTGGCGTTCTCTGGTCCATGGGGTCACGAAGAGTCGGACACGACTAAACGACTAAACAACAACAACGTTTTCAAGCACAATTCAAAGTGTTGGTGCTGACCTTTATAGCCCTAAACAGCCTTGGTCCAGTATACCTGAAGGAGCGTCTCCACCCCCAACGTTCTGCCCGGACACTGAGGTCCAGCTCCGAGGGCCTTCTGCTGCTTCCCTCACTGCGAGAAGCCAAGTTACAGGGAACCAGGCAGCGGGCCTTTTCAGTGGTGGCGCCCGCCCTGTGGAACGCCCTCGCAGCAGATATCAAAGGTAAACACAACAGGACTTCAGCACTCACCTTGTCTGCTCGGTCCCTCTGCACCCCATACTTCCCTCCGAAGCCTTTGGCTGCATCTGTCTGAGACGAGTGCATTCCCACTTCCGCAACATACTCATGGCCCAGAGCACTCTGGGAAATCAAGAAAGAGTGGTGTCAAATCCTGCCAGATAATTCTGGGCAGATAATTCCGAGGGTGCCCTGGTTGTTTGGTTGGTCGGCTCCCCATGCCTCTCTGCAAACTACTTTGACAGGTGGGGGAGACCCCCGATGTTAATCACCTGACATCATGATGATGTCATGATGATGACAACTCTAAAGGGGGGAGTTGTCAGCATCAGTCAGCGAGCCCCACACTGCCCACTTGCAGACGTGACAAAGCTGTCTTGCAAAGAGGAGGTACCATATTGTTCTATGTATAAGACGACCCCTAATTTTTTGAGCTCCAAATTAAGAAATAAATATTTTAAACACCGAACAGAGGTGAGGGTGAGGGTCCAGCTTACTACCGTGAAAAATGGGCCCTTGCTTCTTGGATAAAGGTAAAGGGACCCCTGACGGCTAGGTCCAGTCGTGGCTGACTCTGGGGTCGCGGCACTCATCTCGCTTCACTGGCCGAGGGAGCTGGCGTACAGCTTCCGGGTCATGTGGCCAGCATGACTAAGCCACTTCTGGCGAACCAGAGCAGTGCACGGAAATGCCGTTTACCTTCCCGCCGGAGCGGTACCTATTTATCTACTTGCACTGGTGTGCTTTCGAACAGCTAGGTTGGCAGGAGCAGGGACCAAGCAACAGGAGCTCACCCCGTCACGGGGATTCGAACCGCTGACCTTCTGATCGGCAAGCCCTAGGCTCTGCAGTTTAGACCACAGTGCCACCCGCGTCCCTTAGCTTCTTGGATACACACACACAAGATACACAAACAAACCCGAAACCTTGGCAGCATCCAAAGAACAGCACCCTCCCCCTTTTGCACCTTGTCCATGCGGTCCTTCTCCGTGCCAAACTTGCCCCCGTAACCGTAGGACGCCTTGGGCGCTGCCTCCAACTCCTTCTTCTTGAGAACTTCATGTTCCTCAGACACTTTGCTCCTGAGCTTGTGGATGCTGCAGAGCCAAAGCACAAAGGGCGGAGTTTGAAAAAGGATGCGGGGCTGAATGGCCCCCAACCCAAATACCATTTCAAGGCAGCTCCCTTCTCTACTCCTCCCACCCCCCCATCTCTAGAAATACTGGGTTCAATGGGCAGCCACCTGCAGGCAGAACTGAGGTCTTTTCTGTGTGGCCCATTTATCTAGCTTCCACCCTGATAGGTTAGCAGGGAGATTAAATGATGTTGGCTATTTAACAAGCATTTATAAAATCGTAGATTTGTAGTGTTGGAAAGGACCCTGTGTCACTGTGCATTTCTTGGTACAGAAAGGACAGTGGACCCTCTGGATACAAATTTCATTCATTCCAGGGTTCTGTGTGAACCCCGAAAAATCAGTATCCAGAGGTGCCACTTCTGCACATGTGCACGGCGTGACAAAACCCAGAAAAAAATATTGAACTATGCAGGACAAATTATTACAAAAAGGGCAATTGTTTAAAGCATATTTTAAAAGCTTTGACATTACTATAACTTTTAAAAGTCACTTGTAATAAGATGAAGAAGGTTTTAAAATTGGATTGTTAAGTATATAAGGTTTTATGGACGTGCATAAACAAGTATATTATAATGGAACCAAGAGGGGGAGTGGAGGGAAGTCGATCAAAATTTATGCTTTAATTTAGTTCTGAAACCCCCCCCCTTTTTTTTGTATTGTTATTTTTGGAAGATCAATAAATTGTTATCAATAATAAATACCAAAAAAATTAAATAAAAGAGGAGGAGGAGGAGAGGACTATCCATGGCTCCTAACCACAATGGCTTTATTCTGTCTCCATGTTTGAAGGCAGCAATGCTTCTGAATACCAGAGGGCTCTTGGGCTCAGATCCTGCTTGTGGGCATCGCTTGGGGCATCCGGTCAGCCACTGTGAGACAGGATGCTGAACAAATGGGCCACTGGCCTGGTCCAGCAGGTTCCTCATATATGCTACTGAAGGAAGGTATTGCGTCTTGGCTCCATGCAATGGCACTAGAATTTTGAGCTTGCAGCAGGTGCACTGAACCCCAAAGAAACAGCTGGATTAGCTTTGTGGCAACTGAGACCTAACCTGCTGTGTATACCTCTGGGTTTTGCCACGTACGCATGCGCAAAAGCACAGAAGTGCTCTGCGTGCTTCGCGGCCGTGCAGAAACGCTCTATCGCACCATGAGCTTGCGCTGAAGTGGCGCCTCCGGATACGGACTTTTCGGGGTCAGTACAGACCACCGGGACGAATTAAGTTCGTATCCAGAGGGTCCACTGTAAATACTAAGAATACAGAGATCTTTTAGAAAGAGGAAGGAAACCATTTGCTCACTCAGATTTCTGAGGGCAGAACAAGGAACCACCAGTCACTGCAAATCACAAGGAGTTAGATGTCATTCCTACATGGTTGGAGAAACTGCCCCAAACTGGCACATAGATGTTGGGTGCAACGTAAGTCAATGATATCTCTTCAGCCAGGTGGACCCCAAACAAGCCAATGCATCTATTAGCGTCCCCTTCTTCTCCGGGAGACTCTTCTATTTGTGGCTGACCTGCAAAAGCCCTTATTTGGCAAGCTGCTCGCTGAACGCACACCACTTCCTTTTCCTGCAAGAAGCAGGCGCAGCCATGGCAACCCCTGAAGGTGACGTGACGCAGGGCAGGAACCTCAGCCCAGCTCCTGCAACTGGCCCTGAGAGTGCAGAAGGTGCCGCTTTCTGGACCGCTTCAAATCACAGCCCAGAGGCACTGCTGCATCTGGGGGCAGAGTCTCCCATGCAGATTCTTGCACCCGTGTTCAAGAGCAGGGCGGTCCTGGGTTCCTGGGACCCACTTTGCAGAGGAGAGACGTCTGCTCAATCTTGACAGGGGACAGTCCTCTGTCTGAAGGAAAACTCTGACTGAAGGTCACAGAATCATAGAATCGTAGTTGGAAGGGACCCACAGGGGTCATCTAGTCCAACCCCCTGCATTGCAGGAATCCCAGCTGTCCGTTTTGCCTATGTCCATGTGAAAGATGAAGAACCCTCAAAAGCCAGAGCTACTCCTGCTGCTGCTGCTGCTGCTTCAGGGGCCTGGAAGTTGCCCATCCCCAATTTGCAGCATGAGCCGGGAAGACAGATCTTTCAGCCATGAGTCTGATCCTCACTATGGTAGTTCTGTTAATAGCAATAATTTCTAAATTGGCATCTAATTTTATATTTGATACTGTATATAGGTAAAGGGAAGGGACGCAGGTGGTGCTGTGGGTTAAATGGTTAAAGGGAATATGAGTTCCGATCATAGATTTTTTAATACTTTGGTTTTAAAAGGCGAGGTCTGTGTGCACATAGCTCGTGCTTTTCCTAGATAGCTCTATGCAGTCTCTGACGCTTGTTGCCAATCATGTCAACAAAAGCTGACATGATTTTGCACTTCGTTACCCCGACGCGGGTGGCGCTGTGGTCTAAACCACAGAGCCTAGGGCTTGCCTATCAGAAGGTCAGTGGTTCGAATCTCCACGATGGGGTGAGCTCCCGTTGCTTGGTCCCTGCTCCTGCCAACCTAGAAGTTCGAAAGCATGTCAAAGTACAAGTAGATAAATAGGTACCACTGTGGCGGGAAGGTAGACGGCGTTTCCATGCGCTGCTCTGGTTTGCCAGAAGCGGCTTAGTCATGCTGGCCACATGACCCAGAAGCTGTACGCTGGCTCCCTCGGCCAGTAAAGCAAGATGAGCGCCGCAAGCCCAGAGTCGTCTGCGACTGGATGACTCTGGGGTTGTGGTGCTCATCTCGCTTTACTGGCCGAGGGAGCCAGGGTTTGTCCACAGACAGTTTTTCTAGGTCATGTGGCCAGCACAACTAAGCCGCTTCTGGCAAACCAGAGCAGTGCACGGAAATGCCGTTTACCTTCCCGTCGGAGCAGTACCTATTTATCTACTTGCACTTTGACGTGCTTTCGAACTGCTAGGTTGGCAGGAACAGGGACCGAACAACGGGAGCTCACCCCATCGCAGGGATTTGAACCGCCGACCTTCCGATCGGCAAGCCCTAGGTTCTGTGGTTTATAGATATCTGCAAATTCTATGCCCACCTGTGTCCTAAGAATCACAGCATTATACAGTTGGAAGCAACAAAGAGCAATGCAACGCCCCTTTTTTTGTCGTCTCCTTTTGGAGGGCTGTGCATGATGCTTTTAAGAAGCCACTCTGTTCAAATGTCAAAATGCCAAGCTGATGGAATATGCAGAAATGGCAAGACTGACTAGTAAGATCAGAAAACAGGAAGACCAAGTATTTTTAAAAGATTGGAATAACTTCATAATAAAGGACCACTGTAGACAGTTAAAATCATTGGCTGGGATACAATGACAGTTGTAAAGTGAAATGAACTTTGGTTACTATGCTTATATTACAGATCATGGGTAGGGAAACTTAAGGCTCAGGGGCCGGATCAGGCCCAATCGCCTTCTCAATCTGGCCCGCAGACAGTCTGGGAATCAGCGTGTTTTTACATGAGTAGAATGTGTTGTGTCCTTTTATTTAAAATGCATCTCTGGGTTATTTGTGGGGCATGGGAATTCATTCATTTTTTATTTTTATTTTTTGCAAAATATAGTCTGGCCCCCCCACAAGGTCTGAGGGACAGTGGACCGACCCCCTGCTGAAAAAGTTTGTTGACCCCTGTAATAGATGGATAAAGGGAAAAGATGCAGGAAAAAAGAAAAAAGATTTTTTAAAAATAGAATTGGAACTCATGGAGGGAGGGAAGGAGGTCTGAAGGTTCGACAGAACTTGTTTTATTTTTATGTTTTGGAATGGTTACAGTTATTGTGTGTAACTTTGTGTAAAACTAATTTAAATTTTTTTTAAAAAAAAACAAATGTCAAAATCTCATGTCCTCAACACCCATTTTTAACAATACACAGAACTAGGAGACAAATAATTGCTGGAATTTCCCCCCTGAGGCCTTTGCTGCTTCCCTTCATTCCTTCCGAGGCCTGCCACCCCCACCAACACACACACACACACACACACACACACACACACACACACCGCAGCAGCAAAGTGCTGGGTCTGCTCTCTCTGGTGCACGCATGGCTTTAACAAGCCACCTGGGCCATTACTCAAGGTTTGAACTGGCAGGAGAAAAGGAAACAATAACTCACTCGATGTGCTCTGCACGTCCGGAGCCCTCGATGGTTTTCGCCCCCCACCTCTGCTCTTTCTCTGAGATGTCGTTCTGCAAGAGAGACACACACACACAATTGGTCAGGGATCTAAATTGCCATCGACATTATTGCCACGGCCTTCTGCGTTATCCTGTGTCACAAGACTGGTTGGAAGCAGAGGGATATGGGGAGGAAACAGCCAGTGAACCCTCAAGGGAAGAAGGCTCAGAGCCCAGGGAGTGGGACAAGGAAGAGGGAGAAGAGAAAGAAGACTGGAAAGAGTGTAGTGATCAGATGGGATTTGTTGTTGTTGTTTAGTTGTTTAGTCGTGTCCGACTCTTTGTGACCCCATGAGCCAGAGCACGCCAGGCACTCCTGTCTTCCACTGCCTCCCACAGTTTGGTCAGACTCATGCTGGTAGCTTCGAGAACGCTGTCCAACCATCCATCTCGTCCTCTGTCGCCCCCTTCTCCTTGTGCCCTCCATCTTTCCCAACATCAGGGTCTTCTCCAGGGAGTCTTCTCTTCTCATAAGGTGGCCAAAGTACTGGAGCCTCAGCTTCACAATCTGTCCTTCCAGTGAGCACTCAGGGCTGATTTCCTTCAGAATGGAGAGGTTTGATCTTCTTGCAGTCCATGGGACTCTCAAGAGTCTCCTCCAGCACCATAATTCAAAAGCATCCATTATTTGGCGATCAGCCTTCTTTATGGTCCAGCTCTCACTTCCATACATCACTACCGGGAAAACCATAGCTTTAACTATACGGACCTTTGTTGACAAGGTAGATCCTTCATGGATCACTGTCTTTTCGTGGTGGAGGGGTTTGAATAACTCAGAGAAGCTATGAGCCATGCCGTGCAGGGCCACCCAAGACGGGCAGGTCATAGTGGAGAGTTTTGACCAAACGTGATCCACCTGGAGCAGGAACCGGCAAGCCCCTCCAGTATCCCTGCCAAGGAAACTCCATGGACAAAGGCAACAGATGGGATTACTATGAGGAACTATGAAATATGCATCAAGCCATTGTGTCCACGATGAATTCATTGTGCTGACTGGGTTTGATTCATTGACAATAATTTCTGGTCAGTTCCCACAAGCTTCTACATTTATGCCATTTTTCCTCTACTGCCCATTTCTCTCTGTCTGACAAGCACGTATAAGCATTCTAGGACTCAGGCCGGTTGCCAGTTGCCTTGCCAGGCATCCTAGGCCATAAAAGATAGTAGGCAGTTCTTTGACGTACCCTTCCTTGATTTTGTTAATCTTAGGGCCAGAAAATAAGTTTTTCACATGAAGGTGATAAAGATCCCCATCTTCCATGCCATCCTTCCTATCATGTTTATTCCTTGTTTATGACCTCCGGGGTCATAAATGCTGAATGTATTCCTTTTTAGTCCTGTTTTAATTACCCCAGAAGTATGCATGTTTAAATGAGTTTTTGTAGTTTAACTTTGTCCCACGTGGGGCTTTTGAAATGCTCAGAGGAAATTTGATTGGTTCTTATGAACACTGTGTAAAAAGTTCTTTTGTGAATAAAAAATCCTGGGCCGGAGGGTGGTCAGGAATTATTTTTATATGCACTCCTCCCAGAGTCTTGCTGATCAAGCCTCTGTGTGTCTTTTATTAATCAGAGTCTAATCCTTCCTTTGCTTTGGGAATGCCACAAAGAGGAGATGCCGGAAGCTGGGCTCAGTGAGTTGGCCCAGCCGCTTCATCAGCTCTGAATCTACTTGTACTTGTCCTCTGCTCTTCCTCAGTAGCATGTTGGACACCTTCCGACCTGAGGGGCTCATCTTCCGGCGTCATAACTTTTATATGCCTGTTGTCTTTGTCCATGGAGTTTTCTTGGCAGGGATACTGGAGTGGCTTGCCGGTTCCTGCTCCAGGTGGATCACGCTTTATACAGTCAGCAAAAAGATGGAGGGCACAAGGAGAAGGGGACGACAGAGGACAAGATGGTTGGACAGCGTTCTCGAAGCTACCAGCGTGAGTTTGACGAAACTGCGGGAGGCAGTGGAAGACAGGAGTGCCTGGCGTGCTCTGGTCCAGGGGGTCACAAACAGTTGGACACGACTAAACAACTAAACAACAACAGCATACATATTTAAATAAATAAATTTAACAACCTCCATCCAGGCAAGAAAGAAGCACAATCAGAGTTGAAGGATGCTTTTCCAAACAGGTTAAGCAGGGCTGGCAAGGGGTGTCACCTGGAGGAAAGTCCTGGAGGCAGGTAGAGAGATCTATCGGGTGCATTCATCCCCCAAGCCTGAGGTACTCTCCACCCCTAACATGGATATAGAGCTGCCAACCCTGGCGGGTGCAGCTGACACCCCTCCTCAGTTCCTTCCATTTTTTCTCTTTCCTCCGAGCCCTGATGCTCTGTCAGTTCCTGAGAGATGAGCTTCTCTCCCTCCCACAAGGCTCTGCAGGTTCCTGCCTGCTCTTTTCGGAAGACGCAGAAGCGACAGAGCCCAAGAAACCCCCAAAAGCAGCAATCCCAGGGGAATGGAGGAAACTCACCACAAAATCCGGGTCTGTGTCCCAGTCGTCTCCTTGGGACTCCACCTTCACGGACACATTGTGTCCCACCACAGCCTTCCACATCTCGAGGAGAGAGGGAGAAAAATTATAAGTAATAGTTCTGCCCTATCAAGTGAATATTGCTTATATACAGAGGTCAGATGAAGAATGGGAAGTTCTTTAGCTTTTGAACTTTATTTTTCTTCCGCCTTTTAAACCTCTTGTCTATTTCTTCTTTATCTCTCTCTCTGCCTTTCTATATTTCCTGCATTTCTTTTTCTCTCTTTTTCTCTGTGAGTTTTATTGAATCCAAATCAATATTTTGATTTGGACCAAAACCCCCAGATATATGATATTAAGTTTTGTATTTCCCTGTATAAATCCTAATAAAATCTATTCAAAAACAACAAGTAAGAGAAAAGTATTCAAATACAAATGCACGGAAATGAACATTATTTTCCATCTTACTGTAGGTTTTGTTTCATTTCGAAAAATAAAATTTTATTTGACGGTTAAAAAAATAGTTCTGCCCTATCAAAGTCATAGTATCACTCTATTCTGACATCACCTTGCCAACAAAGGTCCGTATTGTAAAAGCCACGGTTTTCCCAGTAGTGATGTATGGAAGTGAGAGCTGGACCATAAAGAAGGCTGACTGCCGAAGAATGGATGCTTTTGAATTCTGGTGCTGGAGGAGACTCTTGAGAGTCCCATGGACTGCAAGAAGATCAAACCTCTCCATTCTGAAGGAAATCAGCCCTGAGTGCTCACTGGAAGGACAGATCCTGAAGCTGAGGCTCCAAGACTTTGGCCACCTCATGAGAAGAGAAGACTCCCTGGAAAAGACCCTGATGTTGGGAAAGATGGAGGGCACAAGGAGAAGGGGACGATGGAGGACGAGATGGTGGGACAGTGTTCTTGAAGCTACAAACATGAGTCTGACCAAACTGCGGGGGGCAGTGGAGGACAGGAGTGCCTGGCGTGCTCTGGTCCAGGGGGTCACAAAGAGTCGGACACGACTAAACGACTAAACAACAACAAATTCTGCCTTGGAGTCCAGTTCTACATATACGTTGCGGTAAGAATTCTAAGGTCCCAAATATAAATGAAACGTTCATAAATGCACAGGGCAAACACATACGTAACTATATAAGCCACGTGTCTGAAATAGTACAGGAGAGCAATCCTGAAGCCATTTTGACTCTCCCAAATTGACCTCAAATATTTCTCTGCAAGGAGGGAGGAAATGGGGAAAGCCTTCCCTTTCTCTTTTTGCTTGCATATCCTGTCTTAAGACCACATTTGTGCATGAATAAGGTGAACCTGTGACCTGGATTCAGGAACTAAAGTATTTGCCATCACACAAAAAATGGCCAGGCTGAGCAAGTAAAGCAATCAGTGACCATTATCAGGTATCCTGGCACACAAGATTTGTGCTGTAGAGCTTTTGTGATGTATGCATGATGTTTTTGGGGGTGGTCTTGGGCTACAGGGTGGGCAATTTCAAATGTCTATATGGACCATAAAGAAGGCTGATCACGGAAGAATGGATGCTTTTGAATTCTGGTGCTGGAGGAGACTCTTGAGAGTCCCATGGACTGCAAGAAGATCAAACCTCTCCATACTGAAGGAAATCAGCCCTGAGTGCTCACTGGGAGGACAGATCCTGAAGCTGAGGCTCCAATACTTTGGCCACCTCATGAGAAGAGAAGACTCCCTGGAGAAGACCCTGATGCTGGGAAAGATGGAGGGCGCAAGGAGAAGGGGACGACAGAGGACGAGATGGTGGGACAGTGTTCTTGAAGCGACCAGCATGAGTTTGACCAAACTGGGGGAGGCAGTGGAAGACAGGAGGGCCTGGCGTGCTCTGACCCAGGGGGTCATGAAGAGGCGGACACAACTAAATGACTCAACAACAACAACATATAAGGGCTTCACACCATTGTTCGGGGTTCTCCTCCCTCCTGCGTGTGGTGAGTGGGGACCCTGTTGCAACAGTTCCTTGACTAAAGATCAGGCTCACTATTTGCTTTGCTTCTCAATATTCTCTGGTTGGCCTCTATTATTTTCTCCTACCAATAGGGAACCCACTTAAGGACTCTCTACGGGCTCTTGGGTACCCCATAGGGGAGAAGGAGGAGGTTTTTTCCTGTAATAATGTGAAACTCCTTGGAACTGAACCCCAGTATAAGACACGGTGGCACTGTATTAAGAGCCAGCGTGGTGTAGTGGTTAAGAGCGGTGGACTTGTAATCTGGGGAACCGGGTTTGCGTCTCTGCTCCTCCACCTGCAGCTGCTGGGTGACCTTGGGCTAGTCACACTTCTCTCAAGTCTCTTAGCCTCACTCACCTCACAGAATGTTTGTTGTGGGGGAGGAAGGGAAAGGAGAATGTTAGCCGCTTTGAGACTCCATCGGGTAGTGATAAAGCGAGATATCAAATCCAAAAACTCTTCTTAAGCAAGCAGAGGACTTGAGGTCATGTGAGGGAGCACCAGAGACAATTCATGTAGCCAGAGAAATGCAAGAAAAGAAAAGCAGTTTTTGCAGCAGCATCTTAAGCAGGGGTCAGCAAACTTTTATATATATATATATATATATATATATATATATATATATATATAATTTTTCCATTACAAATAAGTCCATACAACCATGTTTACAAATTTCAAGTTTTTGAACTTCCACCAGCACCTCCATCAATCATCCATTTGTCCTATCTTCACGCATTTTCTATATATAATATTGCCAGTTAATATTATCTTTCCATCTGTTTCTTTTACAATATACCTTGTACTATCACAAAACCTCCTTAAAACCCACTAGCGTTGTCTGTTCATCACATATAGTTTTCAGATAATCCGTAAACTTTCCCCAGTCCTCGATGAATTTGTGATCTTTCTGGTATCTAATTTTTCCAGTCATTTTATCTAGTTCTGCGTAGTCCATAAGTTTCATTCTCCACTCATTCAAAGTCGGTAGTTCCTCTTGTTTCCATTTTTGGGCCATTAATATTCTCGCCGCTGTTACTGCATACTGAAATAGTTTATAATCCCTTCTATTTATCTCTCTTCCTGTTATTCCTAATAAAAAGGCTTCTGGTTTTTTAACAAACGTATATTTAACGTATATCTTTTTTAGCTCATTATATATCATTTCCCAGAATGTAAAGGGTTTCTGGGCAGGGGTCAGCAAACTTACCGCACCTCGGGCCGATGTCTCCAGCACCAATCGAGCGGCGGGCTGGAGGGCGGGGGAGCGCATGCCCATATGCGTGCGCACACGCTATTTCCGGTGCACTTCCGGGTCGGAGGAGCACCGGAAATAGCTTGTGCGCATGTGCACAGGCCTCCTCCGACCCGGATGTGCACCGGAAATAACGCTTGTGCATGTGCAAATAATGCATGCGCATGCGCATGCGCACAAGCTACCTATTTTTCACCCTATAGGGCGCACCTAGGTGGTTTTTTTGGGGGGGGGGGAAATAAAGAAAGAAAAATTCCCCCAACCCCAGCTTCCCCCAACCCCAGCCCCCAGAACAGGCTGCCATGCACAAGCCTTGGGAGCCCGGCGGGAACTCCTGCCGGGCTCCCAAGGCTTGCGGATAGCTGCCCAAAACCCGGGGTGCGCTCCGCTGCGCTCCCCGGGCTTCGGGCTGCAGGCTGCTGTCCGCAAGCCTTTGGAGCCCAGTGGGCACTCCCGCCGCGCTCTGAAGGCTTGCGGATAGCTTCCTGAAGCCTGGAGAGAGAGAGGGGTCGGTGCGCACCGACGCCTCTCGCTCTCCAGGCTTCAGCGAAAGCCTGCATTCGCTCCATAGGACACACACACATTTCCCCTTCATTTTTGGAGGGGGAAAAGTGTGTCCTATAGAGTGAAAAATACGGTATTTCTGGTGCTCCTCTGACCCAGAAGTGGGCAACCGTGCAGCGCCGGTAAGAGCGGGTGGCAGCAGCGGGCGGCGGGCAGTGCCGCGGGCCAGATAAACGGGTCTCTCGGGCCTTATCCAGCCCGCGGCCCTTAGTCTGGGGACCCCTGATCTTAAGGTACTCCCATGCATGTATGTTGCCCAGGAATCTGTGGGGCCATGCTCTTCCCCTCACCCTAGGGCAGCGGTTATCTGTAATGGGGAAGCGACACCCCCAAAAGGGGTCATGTGTCTCCCCACTTGCAGGAGGAGTGCCCCTCCCATTTTGATCACAGCTGCAAAAACAAGAAGGCTGCTGCAAATCCAGGAGGGGAGGGGAGAGGAGAGATGTTTTTGTTAAGTTGCGGGCAAACATATCAGACGACACAGCGTGTGATGGCCTGGGAATCCGATTCAGAGGCTGAACCGGAGGAATCCCAGCCTGCACAGGAGTCCCCGCCTCAAGGGCCGGCTGAACTGGGGCAGGGCCTTGATTCTGAAGCGCCTACACCTGTGCCGGATCCTCAGGAGCAGGCACCAGGTGATCCCACTCTGGCTCCAGAGGTGGTTGAGGACTCAGTGCCTACAGGTGAGTCTCCCCCTGGGCCCAGTAACCCTTCAGCCTCTCCTGAACTGCAGGGGCTCAGGGCAGAGAGGCGAAGGGAACTGGTTTCTCCCAGGAGGAGTGCTCGCCTTAAGACCAAGAGAGGCGGGTCTCCTGGGGGCCGGGACCGCCCCTGGCCTCAGAGAAGATAAAGGCCAGTCAGCCCGGTCCCAGGTTGCGGGAGCAACGTCGTTGATGAGCTGTTTCGGCCAGCATCCAGTCCTGTTTCCCCCAGAGTTCCTGTCCTTGCCCGGCTTCCCGCTGTGGACCCCGCTTCGCCCGAGGAGGACCATCTGCCGACCCTCAACTCAGGTCCTGGACCTCGCCCCACGGTAACCTCCCCCCTGGACCAGCACACAGCGATTCTTCAAACAGCTCTTGTTTATTCACAGGCCAGAACAGAACTTAACTGAAGGGTCCAAGCAGCCTGCTTATATAGAGCTCCACTACAACGCAACAGTAACCACTTTCTGTAGCTATCCAATCACTGAACGTCACTTTCAATCCCTTATTTGCATATGTGGACCTGAGTGAAAACTATCTACAGTATCCCACTGCTGGCCCAGGGTGAGAACTTCAGTACATAACAGTTTTCCTTTGGGGGGGGGGGTTGCAAGGAGAGGGAGGGGCTGCTTAAAAAGATAAATTTAAATCCAGGACACCTGGCGGGGGGGGGGAGTGGAGAAGAGGATGGGGAAGAGCTGAAAAAGCAAAATAGGGGAAGAGAGGTCTCTCTCGTTTTCATTCAAGAGACACGTGAGCCTTAAACCACACGGTCTGAAACAAGAGTGTGATTCATGGCCATGGCTACCAAGTGGGACTCCAAATTAGTTGAGATCCTTAGGCCCCCCCCCCAATAGTACAGTAGAACAATCCTGAAGCCATTTTGACTCTCCCAAATTGACCTCAAATATTTCTCTGCAAGGAGGAAGGAGATGGGAAAAGCTTTCCAATTATCTTTGGACTGTAGGGGCTGCTTACACCTCCCTTTAAATGCGGTCTGGCAAGTATCTGTTAAGCTGAGCACGCTCTCAATATGTGTAAGAGATTCAGGAACTAAGTATTTACCATCTCCAAGAAATGGCCAGGCTACCCGGAAAAGGCAATCTGATAATAATAAGGCATTATCAGGTATCCTGGCAGACAGGAGAGAAGCAACACACTCAAAAATCTGCTGGGGACCACCTCTTTCTGTGATGCATATATGATGTTTTTTGGGGGGTGGTCTTGAGTTACAGGGGAAGCAATTTCGAAAGTCTATATAAGGGCTTGCACACCAGTGCTCTGGGTTCCTCCTTTCCCTCCCTGCGTGGGGTGAGCGGGGGCCCCTGTCGCAACAGATTAATAAAGATCAGGCTTACTTGCTGCTTTGCTTCTCAGTATTCTCGGTTTGACCTGTTATTTTCTCCTACCAATAGAGAACCTACATAAGGACCCTATACGGGCCCTTGGGTACCCCATAAGGGAAAGGAGCAGTTGTTTTTTCTTATCACACTGGGGAGGGGAGAAATAGTTACCAAGAAGATCCTGCTGGATCAGGCCTATTTGGTCCAGCGTCTGTTCTCGCAGTGGCTGAACAGATGTCCCGGGGGAACTTCGCAAGCAGGATCAGTGCGCAAGAACAGATCTCCCCTCTTGGGGTTTCCAGAGCAGAGACATGGTGGGCAGTAGCCATCGCTAGTCCTCCCCTCCCTCCATCAATTTGTCAAATCCGCTTTCAAAGCCATCTGGGCTGGTGGCCACCGCTGCTTCCTGTGGCAGAGAGTTCCATAGTCTAACTATGCACAGTGTGAATTGAGGGGTGGGGGACCAGAACAGGGCCAGACACCTCCTTCCCCAAGCCCCCCCCCCCATTGCAACTTTCCTGACAATTCCCCCCATCCCAAAGCAGTACCTTGGTTCGGAAAGGTAACTTCCGAAGCCCGTCGTGATTGCTCCTCTGCGCTGACTTCGACCTCGGTTTCGGCTGCAAGGCTGAGCTCACCCAAGTTCCTGTTTTAACTGCACAAAACTTGTTCCATTTCCTGTGAGCCAGGAGGAAGAAGCTTCACAGCAGAGCCACCCCCAGCAGGGCTGCATCGCACACACGAACACAAGCCCTGGGTGCAGAGAGGAAGCAAGCGCCTTGTTGCTTTCCATAGAAGGAAAGGCTTCTGAACGCGAGGCTTTTAGATCACGCAGAGCGGAGAGGGTGGGTTTTCCCCCATCATTCAGCCCGGACACTGAGGTCCAGCTCCGAGGGCCTTCTGGTGGTTCCCTCCCTGCGAGAAGTGAGGTTACAGGGAACCAGGCAGAGGGCCTTTTCGGTGGTGGCGCCTATCCTGTGGTGACTGGGAGCGGCCGCTGAGACCACACACCAGTCTTGAAAGACCTACATTGGCTCCCAGTACGTTTCCGAGCACAATTTAAAAGTATTGGTGCTGACCTTGAAAGCCCTAAATGGCCTCGGCCCAGTATACCTGAAGGAGCACCTCCACCTCCATCGTTCTGCCCAGACACTGAGGTCCAGATCCAAGGACCTTCTGGCGGTTCCCTCACTGCGAGAAGCAAAGCTACAGGGAACCAGGCAAAGGGCCTTCTCAGTAGTGGCACCCGCCCTGTGGAACGCCCTCCCACCAGATGTCAAAGAGAAAAACTATCAGACTTTTAGAAGACATCTGAAGGCAGCCCTGTTTAGGGAAGCTTTTAATGTTTAACAGACCACTGTGTTTTAATACTTTGTTGTAAGCCGCCCAGAGTGGTTGGGGAAACCTAGCCAGATGAGCGGGATATAAATAATATATTATCATCATCATCATCATCATCATCATCATCAACGCCCTCCCATCAGATGTCAAGGAGATAAAGAACTATTTTACTTTTGGAAGACATCTGAAGGCAGTCCTGTTTAGGGAAGTTTTTAATGTTTAATACTGTATTGTGTTTTTAATATTTGGTTGGGAGCCTCCCAGAGTGGCTGGGGAAACCCAGCCAGACAGATGGAGTGTAAATAATAGCAATAACAATATTGTTGTTAAAACAAAATAAAAGAAAAAAAATTCCTTTCAGTAGCACCTTAAAGATCAACTAAGTTAGTTCTAGGTATGAGCTTTCGTGTGCATGCACACTTCTTCAGATACGAAGAAGTTTTGACTATGGCAGACCAACACGGCTACCTACCTGTAACTGAATATTGTTGTTGTTTCCCCATCCTCTTCCCATGTTAAAGCTCAGCAAAACTGAATGGCAATACACCCAAGAGAACAGTTCCTCACACAATGTAGAATACCTGAAATGCCCTCAACACCAGAAAGATCTTCAGACCCCCTCGAGTGTTAGGATTGTAAATAGGAACGCAAGAGTCTGCTGAATCAGGCCAATTAGCCATCTATTCCAGTATCTTGTTCTCACGGTGGTCTACCAGATGCCCATTATCATACCCCTCAGCTGTCCCAACTGAAGTGGGACATCCCGTTTTCGGGGGGGGGGCTGTGCTCTCTCGCAAGTCCCCTGGCTCCTGAGAGATCGCGGCCCCAAAAGATGCACATCCTGGTTTTCTTCTAGGGCCTATTGGAGGGTATGCATTGGGGGAAGCCCGCAATCATGATTCAAACACAAGACCCCTCACCTCTCCTGGGGTTTCCAGCAACTAGCTTTCAGAAGCATTCCTGCCTCCAAGTGAACACAGCACAGTGCACACAGCACAGCCATCATGGCAAGAAGCCGTTGAATTTCTCCAATTCTCTTCTAAAGCCATCTAGGTTGGTAGTTGCCATTGCCTCCTGTGGCAGGGAGTTCCACAGGTTACGTGATATGCATGTTTTCATAAAATGTAGCAAACGCATTAGAGATGTGCCTAGTTTCGCCTTCTGATACCCTTTACGCTTCTGTCCGCAGGGTTTTTGATTGAGTTTTTGATTGAGTTTCTACTGAAATGAGGTTGCATTTTAATGTTTTAATGTTGTATTTTAATCTTGTTTTTTAAAGATGTATTTCAATCAATTGCTTTTATATTTGGTGTTAGCTGCCCTGAGCCCAGTCTTGGCTGGGGAGGGCAGAGTATAAATGAAATAAATTATTATTATTATTATTATTATTCTCCTGAAATTCTTAGAAAGCTCAGCTAAAACAGCTCTTCCCAACATTCCCATTTTCTCTAATATTAGCGCACCCAAAAAATTTTATGTGCTTCCATGTTTGCATTTAGAGCCAATAGTATATTTCACATTAAGTATTGCAATGAAATTACTTCTAATTTATCTTTGTTGCTCTTCAGCTGCCAAATTCTGGAGTGCATCCAATCTTGCTGTTGAAAAGTTATAATAAAGGGGTGTCAGAGTCAAATGCGAGAACCACAGTGGACAGAGTCCGACCAAATCACAGCATTCACACGACTCGCTCGAAAAAATAATCTTTATTGCACAAGGATGGGATTCCAAGAGGATCAGAACACTGGATTTGAAAGGAAGAGAGACAAGGGAAGTCTACACACCACACGCTGGGAGCACCCCAAAAAAACGGCTGGCAGGGCCTCAGCTCGAGGTCCACAGAGCATGCTTCCAGCAGCCTCCTGAACTGCAAGGGAAGAGCTATCCCAAAATGTCTGTGCACGATGGAAACAGTTAAAACACCCCACCAAGCAGGGCTACAACATCCTGCCCCACTCCAACGGGAAGCTGTGGGGTGGGTTTCATAACTCTGCTCCCCCACATCTACCCTGATTTCCTCTCCTCTGCATGGTGTAGGAAACGGGCTCGGTGGCCACAGACAAGTTGATTTATCTTCACTGGTGAGCATGAAGCCATTCCACCCCCTTCTCTTTGCCTCTGTTGGGTGTGGAGCAGCTGATAAAGAGATTTACGCCTGGGGCTTCTGTCCCTTTCGATGCCACCTTTCCAGCCCCCCCGTGCCAAAATCACAGAGCACGAAGAAATAAAAGAGAGAAAAGGCAAGCTGGAAGTTGATCGAGTTCCCCTTGGTCCCTTCCCCAGAATCAGGCTCTGCCAATACCTGCGGAATCAGCACAGAAAGCGGGTCTGGCCCTCGTTGGGCTGCAATTCCACAGACAGACTTCCCTTCGCCTGTAGATTACAACCAATGCAGCATTGTTAAAAATGGGGGGGGAAACCTTATGCACAACCTCTGCTTATATTCCCCTCCCAAATGAACTTTGGAAACCTGGTGCCCCCCAGATGTTTCAAAGTCTCAGCCCCTCCATTGCTGAGGGCTGGTGAGAATCATAGTCTAAAACAGATCTGGAAGGCGCCAGGTTAAACGCGAAGCGACTTCACCCCGAATTCAGTGTGCAAAAGTGAACCGTGTAAACGCCGCCACCCCCCAACACTTCCCTCAAAGAACACGAACAAAACCAACGCGTGGCCCAGTCAAGGGCCGCTGGCCCTGCCCTTCCGCGGGCTGGGGGTCACCCTGAGCGCTCTGCAACACTCCCTGCGGCCTCCAGCCAGAGTCTCCAAGGTGCCAGAGTCTCCCAAATCAGCCTTCTCATCTGTCGACAGCAAGGCAGGGTCCTCCAAGGACGGGGGCTCAGCAGCAACCCAGACAACTCACGTGCCCCACCCCGCTCCGGGGGGCTGTTCTCACAAGTGGCCCGTGAAGCAGAGGAGGAGGAGCACGTGGACCGTGAGGAGGTAGAGAGTTGCCAGGAGGGGCAGGCGCCGGCGGGAACAGAAGAGCGAGTGCAGGATGCGCCGCAGACCCACGCCCCCTCGAGTCTGGGGAGAAAGCAAGGAGGGAAGAGAGGTTACGAGGCAAGTCTACAGCAGGGGGGGCTTCAACTCAAGGCAAGTCCCATCGCGAAGGGCGACAGGAGAGGCAGGTGCCTAGGACTGCAACATGGGCCCATCTAGGGGTTCCAGAAGCAAAGCGCATTGACTTTTGCAGGAGGCTATACAGTTGTACCTTGGTTCTCGAACGCTTTGGCTCCCGAACGCCGCAAACCTGGAAGTGAGTGTTCCAGTTTGCGAACTATTTTCGGAAGCCGAACATCCGAATGGGGCTTCTGACTGGCTGCAGGAGCTTCCTGCAGCCAATCGGAAGACGCACTTTGGTTTCCAAATGTTTTGGAAGTCGAACGGACTTCAGGAATGTTTTCCTGTTGGGGGGGGGGGTTCTCTCTGCAGGCAAAATTCAAACTGCAATTTCTCCTCCTTTTGTACTCATCACCAGCTGTACCTAATCAGCCTAGAAAACCACACCCAGAACTCCCAGAAAAGGTTCTTAAAGTCACAATCATCTTTTCTGTTTCTTTGCAGAATGACTCCTAACAATTCCCTTCGACTTCCAAGGTATATTGCTACAGGGGAGAGTCTGCTGAAGCCATCGTGGGAATGTTTTCCCACCTGCCTTGCCTTATCCCAGATGCATGGGACCCTTACAAAGCGAAGATGCCACTTCTTGTCTTAACATTTTTGTAGGGAACATTCATCATCATCTTTTGGTAGATTCACAGACGTGTTTTACTACTGTTGAACTTGTATTGTGTGCATTATTCTGTAATTGCATGCATTTATTTCTTGACGGGAGGCTTTTCGGCTGAAAGGCAGCATATAAACGAACAGTAACGCGATGTCTGCTGCAGCAGGAGAACCAGAAGATGCTGTTTGTAACTGGAAAGGCAGCCTGTTGAAAGGCCGCTCTCAGGCTCAAATGACCCAGGCGGATTGTGGACAGACTTGGCCTTAAAGATGCCCACTGATGGCTTGCCACTCTGGCTGGGGTGGAGGGAGAGGATGAAGCTGAGGCTCCCTTGTAGGACAGGTGTGCCCTCACCTGCTGGGAAGAGCCTTACCTTGCTGTAAGAGGTGTCTGTGGGACCTACAAGCAGGGCGTGCTCAGGGCTGGTGGGTATTTCAATGCTGGTGTCCAAAGAGTGGGCCCACTCACTCGATTCTAACCTGCAAGGGTTGGGGGGGAGGAGAGAGAGAGAGAGAGAGAGAGAGAGAGAGAGAGAGAGAGATGTGGATTAGTGCCCCATGGTTAACAGGCAGCAGGCCAGCGCATGGGCAGCCAAGATGCTTGAACAAGCAGCTATACCCCTCAGACCAAGGGTGGCTAACCTTCTTTCAGTCCAAAGGAGCCAACTCCTTGGGGCTACTTCAGCCGTGAATGTGGCCTCCAAAATTGCACACAGCCCCCGCCCTGCCCCCAACTACGGGACCGCCTCTCTTGGTCTGCCCCGCAGAGGACCTTAAGGTCCATGAATAACCATAGTTTAGAGGTCCCGGGCCCTAAGGAAGACAGACTATCCTCCACGAGGGCCAGGGCCTTCTCAGTGATGGCTCTGACGTGGTGGACTGCTCTGTCCCATGAGAGCAGGGCCCTGCAGGATTTAACCTCCTTCCGTTGGGCCTGTAAGACAGAGCTATTCCACCTGGCTTTCCACTTGAACTTAGCCTTATCTTTTATTTCCCTTCTCTTCCTTCCCCCTCCCCTTTTATGAAGTTCACTCGCTCTGAGACCCCACAGCTAATTCTCCCCTGGCCTCCTCGCTGGCCCAAGGAGGACCAATTCAGCCAGGCAGTCCTGGGAATTAGTTAATACTTATTTCCCCTAAATTGATTTTTGAATTTTATTGTTACTCATGTTTTTATGCTATATTTTATGCTGCTTTTATAATTAAGTGTTTTACATTTGATCAACCAACTGTGGATCAGTCAGCCCTGGCCCCTATCATGGGTTGCGGAAGCCCTTCTGGAAGGCCGCTTCGACTGGCCTCTTCCAAGTCACGCTGGAAGCAGCAACGCTCCTGGATCCGGGTTGCTGGAATCCTCAGTAGGGGGAGCTGCTCTTGTGTTCAGATCCTGTTTGCATCTGGCTGGCCAGTGTGAGGACAGGATGCTGGAACAGATGGGCTGCTGGCCTGATCCAGATTTGGAAGGGACCAGGAGGGCCATGTAATGAAACCCCTTCAAATGCAGGAATCTTTTGCCCAATGCAGCTCAGTGCCCACTGGGATGCCCGAACATGAGAGTGTCAGAGATTACCATATTTTTCTGTGTATTTTTAACTCAAAAACAGTGTCAAAAAACTGGGGTCATCCTATACACGGACAGTAGTGTGGGGAGGAAGCTGTACACCACCAGCCAGCTGGTTAGCGGCCCGAGCTCTAGGGAACTTCCCACCAGCATGCAATTCCCCCTTTAAAAAGGGCAACAACTTTGGGCCATCTCCCCTCATTTTCTTTAAATTTAGTCCCCCAAAATAGGGGCCGTCTAATACATGGGGGCATCTTATACATGGAAAAATATAGTATGTATGTATATGTATATGTATACACAAACACACGCACACGCACACACACACACACACACACGTCATACCTTGGGTTACAGATGCTAAAGGTTGCGTTTTTTCGGGTTACGGACCCACCAAAACCCAGAAGTACTGGAATGGGTTACCTCCGGGTTTTGGCAGTTGCGCATGCGCAGAAGGGCTAAATCGTGCTTTGTGCATGCGCAGAAGTGCCGAACCGCAACCCACACGTGTGCCGAGACGCCGCTGCGGGTTGTGAACGTGCATCCCACACGAAACATGTTCACAACCCCAGCGTGCACTGTATATGTATGCATATATGTGTGTGTGTGTGTGTGTGTGTGTGTTGTGTGTGTGTGTGTGTGTGTATATATATATATATATATATATATACACACACACACACAGTGGTGCCCCGCAAGACGAAAATAATCCGTTCCGCTAGTCTCTTCGTCTAGCGGTTTTTTTGTCTTGCGAAGCAAGCCCATTGACAGCTTAGCGGATTAGCGCTATTAGCAGCTTAGCGGCTTAGTGGCTTAGAAAAAGGAGGGGGGGGAAGGGAAAAAAACCCCGCAGGAACTCGCAAGACATTTTCGTCTTGCGAAGCAAGCCCATAGGAAATTCGTTTTGCGAAGCACCTCCAAAACAGAAAACTCTTTCGTCTAGCGAGTTTTCCGTCTTGCGAGGCATTCGTCTTGCGGGGCACCACTGTATATATATAGACACACACACACACACACACACAACCTGGTCACTGAAGCCGGAGCCAGGCCCGTGACTCACCTGCGGATGTGATCCTGGGCTGCGGCAAAGGCCTCCTCGGCGGCCAGGCGCTGGTCCCGCTCCTCCTGCAGCAGCTCCTCCAGGTGCAAGAGGCCCTGCCTGGCACTGCTCTGCTGCTGCCTGGCCTCCGAGAGCCTGCAGCAAAGACAAGGGCGGTGAGGAGCAAGGCTCTCCCTGATCACAGCTGCACGGCCTATGCCATGCGGCACAGTGGTTAGAGCTGGACTAGGGCCCGAGAGACCAGGATTTGAATCCCTGCTCCACCACGAAGCTCCTTGGGTGTTGGGGGCAGCAGTTGTTGCCGCTCTCAGCCTAACCTACCTCACAGGGTCGTTGTGAGCAACCACCACCTCCCGGCTCCAAAATTGGCACTCACCTCATCTGCAGTTCCTGCAGCTCGGGCGTGTAGCTCTCCCTGGGGTGTTCACTTCTTTCCTGGGGGGCTCCAGGAGCAGCGTCTGTTGGGAGGGAGCCCTGGGCAGGGCAGAAAGCACACATTAAGGCATGGGCCAGATCGGAACAGGCCACAAGAGTGCCGCCCCACCATGGCCAGGTTTCAGTCAATTCTTGCATGACAGAGGCAGCCAGGCTTACAGGCCTGAAGCAAACAAACGTGCTCTGATAGGGAGATGTAACCGAGAGAGGGGACCAGAATTTGCACGTAGGCTGAGAATGGCACGGTTTCAGTCGGCCTCTGCAGCCCAGCGAGTCTCAGCCTTACCGAGTCCTTCACTGGGGTCTGGAGCTCCCGCAGCTGATTCTCCAGGGCCTCGCAGCGGGCAAGGACCTCGTTGTAGCGCTGGTGGCTCTCGCGCAGGTTGCGGCTGCTCCCCCGCAGCTGGAGAGAGAGTGAGTTCTTCTCCTCGAAGACCTGAGAGAGCTGGAGAGAGGGGCTGAGATGTCTTCCTCAGCTGACCATCATTTCTCCAAGGATGTTTCTGAGCACAATTCAAAGTGTTGGTGCTTTAAAGCCCTAAAGGTCCTCAGTCCAGTAGACATAGCTGTCAACTTTCAGATTTGAAAATAAGGTATCAGCAGCCTCACCTGTCCCAGGGACAGTCTACAGGATATCTAACTATCTGGGATAGCAGCGGGAAGCAGCGGGAAACGGCGCTGGAATAAGGGAATTTCCCGCAAAAAAAACAGGAAGGTTGACAGCTATGCCAGTAGACCTGAAGGAGCGTCTCCACCCCCATCGTTCAGCCAGGACACTGAGGTCCAGTGCCAAGGGTCTTCTGGTGGCTCCCTCACTGTGGGAAGCCAAGTTACAGGGAACCAGACAGAGGACCTTCTCGGTGGTGGCACCCGCCTTGTGGAACACCCTCCCACCAGATGTCAAAGAGATGAACAACTACCAGACTTTTAGAAGACATCTGAAGGCAGCCCTGTTTAGGGAAGCTTTTAATGTTTAACAGACCACTGTATTTTAATACTCTGTTGGAAGCCGCCCTGAGTGGCTGAGGAAATCCAGCCAGATGGGTGGGGTATAAATAATAAATTGTATTGTATTGTATTGTATTGTATTGTATTGTATTGTATTGTATTGTATTGTATTGTATTGTATTGTATTGTATTGTATTGTATTGTATTGTATTCTATTCTATTCTATTCTATTCTATTCTATTCTATTCTATTCTATTCTATTCTATTCTATTCTGTCAGTTTCTGGCCATCCTGTCTGTGGAAGCAAACTGGAGGGCTTTAATCCTCTGTGAGGAAGCAGCACATTTGACACAGGGAGAGCAGAGGTGGTCACTGCGAGGAGAGGGAAAGCACAAGAACTGGAGACGATCCACTTTGAACAACAGACAAGTCCCTCACCGTCACTGATGCATAATATGCACATTCTGAGGAGCCCACCCACCGACCCTTGCCCTCCCCTTGCCCTCCCTCCTACCTTGCTGTTCAGCTGCTGGACCCGCAATTCTTTTTGGTGCAGCTCCTTCAAAGTGCTGCTCAGCTGGGCCTGGAGGCTGTTGGTATCAGCCTCTTGACCAGACACAGCTCCCTGCAAAGTCTTGCTGGAACCAGTGACTCCTGGGGCAGCCTGCAGGGAGACAAACACCTGAGCCCTCGGTGCACAGCCACTCAGCTGGGCCTGGGGGAACTGCACAGCCAAGGGCCAGGGCCTCCCAAGAGCCTGGCCAAAACCTAGGTAAAGGTGAAGGGACCCCTGACCATTAGGTCCAGTCGTGGCCAACTCTGGGGTTGCGGCGCTCATCTTGCTTTATTGGCCGAGGGAGCCGGCGTACAGCTTCTGGGTCATGTGGCCAGCATGACTAAGCCGCTTCTGGCGAACCAGAGCAGCGCACAGAAACGCTGTTTACCTTCCCACCGGAGTGGTACCTATTTATCTACTTGCACTCTGACATGCTTTCGAACTGCTAGGTTGGCAGGAGCAGAGACCGAGCAATGGGAGCTCACCCTCTGTTGTGGGGATTCAAACCGCTGACCTTCTGATCAGCAAGCCCTAGGCTCAGTGGTTTAACCCACAGCGCCACCCACGTCCCTAGGCCAAGACCTAGATGTACAGAAATGACGGAAGTGGAGTGTTGGAAGGGACCCGAAGGGCTTACCAGGCTCCGGGAAGGTCGTACGAGGGCCCCGGGACTTTCACAACCTCCCTATAGGGCCAGTAGGCAAAGCCCACTCCAGACAGGCAGGAAGAATCAAGCAGAGGTTGGGGAGCATTTGAGGGTCTTCCTTGTTTTGCCTTTGCATGTGGACCCCTCAAATGTAACCCTTGTGTGGTTATTGCCTGTTTGTTTGATTTACTTCAATAAAATCTTTTTAAAAAGAAAGAAACAGGATGGCATGGAAGCATAAAAACCAGGTAGAGGGTCTTCTCGGTGGTGGCACCCACACTGAGGAACGCCCTCACATCAGATGTCAAGGAACCACTATCCGAATTTTAGAAGACATCTGAAGGCAGCCCTGTTTAGGGAAGTTTTTAATGTTTGATCGTGTTTTTAATATTCTATTGGGAGCTGCCCGGAGTGGCTGGGGAAACCCAGCCAGATAGGCAGGGTATAAATAAAATGTTGTTGTTGTTGTTGTTGTTGTTGTTGTTGTTGTTGTTGTTGTTGTTGTTGTTATTAAATAGTCATGTTGGAAGGGACCAACCCCCTGAAATGCAGGAATCTCCACTAGATCATACATGACAGGTGGTCATTCGACCTCTGCTTATAAACCTCCAAGGAAGGATTGTCTAACAACTCTCAAGAAAGCTTTTCCTGATGTTCTTGTAACCTCAGTTTGGGAAAAGGCCTGGGCAAAGGGCCCCCGTTGCAACGTCGTCCCACCCACCACACCACCCCCAGCCTCACCTGTCTCTGGCGCTGCTCCTCTTCCACCACGATTCGTGCACCAGGTCTCTCTCCCTCCTGCACTGCTCTCCGCAAGGAACTCTGCTCCTGCCCCGTGGCCGATGGGGCCTCCAGCTTCCAAGATGCCTTCTCCTCCCTGCAAGACGTCACAAGAGAGGAACTGCAGAGGCGGCACATGGTGGGGTGGGGGGGAAAGGGCGACCTGCCCACCAAAGCTCACATGGTGCTTCCTGGTGAGGCTGTGATGAGTTTGGGCACAGCGGTCGTTGCACGAAAGTCAAGAGAGCTCTGGGGAACTGTCAAGGAGGGCGCCCCAAGGCCAGGCTCCAGACAGAGGAGATTTGCTAGAGAAATGAATGTGCGCAGCAGCCGGTGTGGAAGGTTGGGGTTGGATCTGAAGGGGCCCGAGTTCAAATCGTTGGCCAGCCGCGAAACTCGCTGCTTGATCGCGAGTCAAAGGCAGCTGTGAGGATAATGGCAACCCCTGCTGCACCAACCTGAGAGAAGCACGGGGTGCAATTTTGACCAAAGTCAGAACAAATAAAAAGGAAAAGGGCCACATCATACCCATTCTGCTTTTGTAAGAAACTGGCATTTAGCGTGGCAGCACCCGAGCTTTATACCTCGTTACATTGTGCAAGAGAGTGTATTCAGAAAGGACTCCTTCAGGTGTCCTACATGCCAGGAAATGAAATTCCTGCAGATCTGTTGTCTGCGGTTGTTAACAGAAAACAACTTAAGGTTTTTATGTAGAGAGGTTGCAATTGGGTTGAAACACAGGGTACTACAAATTACATGGAAAGGGGGAGGATGTTGGGATATAGTTCCATTCCACCTTAAAAGGAACAGGCATGACTCTTGTGTGTCACATGCCTGCTTAATTCCAGCACAGTCTGCTGGGAATTTCCGTTGTATATTGCTTTTGCTATATTGCTCTTTTGTTTGACATGAAGGGAAGCAGACATGTTTTTTTCCTTTGTTCCTGGACTATGCTGAATAAACGCCTGTAAATAATGCTTACACATGTCTCTGTCCGCCACTTCCGTTGTGAAGATTTATTCACTCTGCTGATGAGTGTGCTCAGCTTCTGAATGTACAGTGGTGCCCCGCAAGACGAATGCCCCTCGCAAGACGAAAAACCCGCTAGACGAAAGGGTTTTCCGTTTTTCGAGGCGCTTCGCAAGACGAATTTCCCTATGGGCTTGCTTCGCAAGATGAAAACGTCTTGCGAGTCTTTTCCCTCCCCCCCCCTTTTTCTAAGCCGCTAAGCCGCTAATAGCGCTAATCCACTAAGCCGCTAATAGGGATGCTTCGCAAGACGAAAAAAACGCTAGACGAAGAGACTCACGGAATGGATTATTTTCGTCTTGCGATGCACCACTGTATTGGAGGCTCAAGTCGCTGATTGATGCTGTTCCGGAGTTCGCCCGGCTGCTGGCCAGTGGCTGGAGCCAGCTGGGGGCCTGCCAAATGCCCCCGTCTCTCCGGACACATCCCAACACCAGGTTGGTGGCCATCCCTGCCTCCAGTGGCAGGGAGTTCCGTAGTTTAAGAATGCACTGCTTGGAGACGGCGTTTCTTTGCTCTGTGCTGAAACTTCCAGCGTTAAGCTTCCCCCCCCCCACCTCTGTGACAGGGAGGGACTCACCTGATCTGGTGGAGCTCCATCTGCCAAGAGGCCCCGCCCTGCCTCAGACGTTCCACCTCTTGCTTCTGCTCTTCCACCTGGGCCTTCAGGCGTGCAATCTCTGCTGTGTCCACCCCAACCTGCAGGTACTGCTGCTGGAGGTTCTTCAGCTCCACCAGCTTGGGCAGGAGAGAAGGAAAGTCAGTCAGTCAGTTTTATTGCACATAGCCAAAGGCTGCCACAATGTACACAGAATCATTCAACAATTAAAAGAAAATATGCTGGATTAATACAAAAAACTTAAAACATTTATATTATCAAGACATTACCTACTCTAAACAAAGGTATAAAAGTACCTGAATATACAGGTTAAGACATAAATAATAATAAATGTGCAATTAACTGTTACTGTTCTGAATTCTATTCTGTTGTTTTGCTTAGTGGGTGGTGCAAACCACTATTCGGAATAAGGCATGTTATAGGGTACGGTGGGGGGGTGGCACTAGGGATGAGTTTACGGAACCAAGGGAGAAGGGGAACAAAAAACTTTAGGATCCACTACTCTAGACAGCAGGATGTGGGTGGCGCTGTGGGCTAAACCACAGAGCCTAGGGCTTGCTGATCAGAAGGTCGGCGGTTCAAATCCCCACAATGGGGTGAGCTCCCATTGCTCATTCCCAGCTCCTGCCAACCTAGCAGTTCAAAAGTACAAAATACAAGTAGATAAATAGGTACCACTCCAGCGGGAAGGTAAACGGCGTTTCCGTGCGCTGCTCTGGTTCGCCAGAAGCGGTTTCGTCATGCTGGCCACGACTGGACCTAATGGTCAGGGGTCCCTTTACCTTTACTCTAGACAGCGGGATGCGCTGAGAATCCCCAGCTTCAAGGAAGACCCTTGAGAAAGGTGGGTTAATGAGCAGCATGCGGCAAAAACCAGGGACTCACCAGCCTGTCCCGGTCATCCTGCAGGGCAGACAAGGCCTTCTTGAGGCTGGGCACTTCGGCAAGGCTGACAGAACCGCCGTTCGCAGACTGCAGCTTGGCCTCCTCCACTTTGCGGGCCTTCTCCAGCTCGCCCATCAGTCGGTCTCGCTCGCCCTGCAGGCTAGCCATGGCCTTGGAGAAGGACTTGACCTGACCGGAGGCCCCCTCCAGCTCAGAGACCAGGCGAACCACCTCGGCGTCTTTGACCTTGAGCTGGTGGCCAAGGTTCTCTAGTCGTGCCAGGAGACCTTTCTCTTCCGTCGACTTCCGGAGGGCCGCCAGTTCGGAGGCCAAGGTGTCTCGCTGCTCCGCAAGGCTCTTCTGCTCCTCCTGGAACCGAGCCTTCTCCTCCTGGAGGCTCTGAACCAGCAACCGCTGCTCTTCCAAGTCTGCCGAATACTTCTTCTCCACGCTGCGGAGCTCTTCGTTGCACTCGTCCCAGCTGTCCTGGAGCGAGCTCATGGCTTTCCCAAAGGACTGGACTTGGGCCTTCAGGTCCTGGTTCTCCTCTGTGACAGCCAGGAGGTTCTGTTCCATCTCGAGGAGGTCTTTGGCCAGCTCGGTCACCCGCTCCTCTGCCGTCTCCGTCTCGTTCCGCATCAGCCCGGCGTTGTGGTGCAAGCTCTTGAGCTCCGCCTTCATCTGGGCTTCCGCCTCCTGCATCTTGCGGCTGGTGGTCTGCCGGAGCAGGGCCAGCTCCTCCTCCAGCTCCGCCGCCTGCCTCCGGGCGAGCAAGAGCTGCCCGTTCAGCTCCTCCGCTTCCTCTCCCTTGCCCAGCAGCTGCGCCTGCAGCTCCAGCAGGGGCCCGTCCTCACGCAGGGCCGCCACCTCGCTCTGCGCCCGGGAGAGGGAGGCCGCAAGCAGCTCTGCCTGCTCCCCCAAGCTGCGCTTCTCCAGCCGCAGGGCCTCCGCCGCGCGCTCAGACTCCCGCAGCTGTTCCTCCAGCGCCCGGATGCGCTCCAGCTGGGTCTTCAGCAGCTGCTTCTGCTGGCTGTCCTTGATGGAGAGCAGCTGGTTCAGGTCCTGGCGGTAGCGCACCAGCTCGGCGTCCAGCTTGGCATTCTCGGCGTGCAGGTCATCCACGCGGCTGTGGAGGCTCCGCAGCTCCCCCTTCAGCCGGTTGTTCTCGGCCGCCGCCTCTTGGATCAGCTGGTCCTTCTCCAGGATGGCCGCCAGGTGCCGCTGCTCCAGCTGGCGGTAGTCGCCCAGGACCCGCTCCCGGTCATCCTGCAGGGAGGACATGGACTTGGTGAAGGAGTCCAGCTGGGCCTTGTGGCGCTTGCTCTCCTCCTGGGTGCTCTGCAGCTTCCTGCCCAGCTGCTCCACCTTCTCCAGGACTTTTACCTTCTCGGCCTCCGAGGCTGCCCTCTCCTCTCCCGCCTGGCTGATCCTGGCCTCCAGCTCCTTCAGCTCCTCCTGGTGCTGCCGCTGCAGCTCCGACACAGCGGAGGAAACGGCCTCTTCCTTGGCGGCCACCAGGCTGATGATCTTCTGGTCCGTGACGCTCATCTCCGCGTGAAGCCTGTCCGTCAGATCCTTGGATGCCCGCAGGTCGGCCTCCAGCTGCTCCCGACTCAGCCGGCTCTCTCGCAGGTCGGCCTCTTGGCTTTTCGCCGTGGCCGCCAGCCTGTCCACTTCCTCCAGGCACTTCGTGAAGGAGTCCTGCAGGCCGGCCAGCTTCTCGCTCTGGCTCTGGAGCTGCGCTTCCTGTTTCTGGATCTGGTCCTGGGAGTCTCGGAGCAGCCGCTGGGCTTCCTCCAGCTGCATCACCAGCCCCCTTTTCTCCTCCTGGAGCGACTCGGCTTCCTCCAGGAGACGCTGGTGCTCCTTCTGGGCTCTGGAGTCCTGTGCCGATTTGCTGCGTTCCAGGCTGCGAAAGCAGAGAAGGGCAGGATCAGACACAAAGCAGAAAAGTCCTCTGCCTGTCCTCAATCCCTAATCAATAAACACACAAGACGTAACTAGCTGTACGTTTGAAAAAATGATATATACTATTCATTGTATTGTAGATTTCAACAACAGCAGCTGCTACTATGCTATAAGATCCACTGTCCTGTGATATCATATATGGTATGTACGGTTGCTGACGGTTTTTATATTATTTTTGCTATAAAAATGTGTGAGATTACGATATTGTATTTATTTGCTTTACCTAGAGTTTGTACTACTGATGAAGCCCAAGACGGCAAAACAAGACTAATATTCCAAAAATGCTTGTCTTAGACTCTGTGAAAGGATTCTATGGAACTGCAACAACCTTTCGTGTGGATTGTTGGACTCCATGAACAGACAGGTGGAATAGACACTTTCACATATGCATAACTCATTAGAGAATGAACTGATCCACTGGGTCTTCTATGTTTTTCGTTGACCTTTATGAGCTACTTCTGTTGAAATCTACAATTCAATACAATAAACAGTATATATCATTTTTTCAAACATACAGCCGGTTACATCTTGCGTGTTTATTGAATATGTTTCACGTAACCAGAGGTTTGTTGTTGTTTTGTCCTCACTCCCCATCAAAAGCAGGCAGGATCCCACGGCTAACGGGAGATTCATAAAGTAATCTAGCCAACGAATCCCATGGGGCCAAGCTGGAAGGTGTGCAGAAGATGGAAGGCTCTAGAAACTGAGCCTTATGAGGAACGGTTGATGGAGTTGGGGGTGTTTAGGCTGGAGAAGAGAAGACAGAGAGGGGCTGTCAATGGAAGCTTGAGGAAGCTTGTTTCCTGCTGCCCCGGAAGGTAGAACCTGAACCCATCCATGGATTCAGATGACAAGAAAGGAGATTCCAGCTAAGCGTGTCCCCCCCCCTCAAAAAGCGGTGGGCTCTCCTCCCTGGAGGTTTTCAAAAAGAGGTTGGACGGCCTTGTCAGGGATTCTTCAGTTGATATTCCTGCGTTGCAGGGAATTAGATTACCCTTGTGGGTCCTTTCCAATTCTACAGCTATTGTTCTATGAACTCCGGATGAAACTAGAGCAGGGGTCAGCAACCTTTTCCAGCAGGGGGCCGGTCCACTGTCCCTCAGACCTTGTGTGGGGCCGGACTATATTTTGGGAGGAAATGAACGAATTCCTATGCCCCCCAAATAACCCAGAGATGCATTTTAAATAAAAGGACACATTTCGCTCATGTAAAAACACGCTGATTCCCGGACCGTCCGCGGGCTGGACTGAGAAGGCGATTAGGCCGCATCCGGCCCCTGGGCCTTAGGTTGCCTACCCCTGACCTAGAATAAAGCCAACATGGGGGGAATGAATGTAACAGCTGTGGTTGGACTACAACTCCCATCATCTCTGACCAGTGGTGCTGCTAGCTATGGACGATGGGAGCTGTGGTCCAAGAACAGCTCTAATCACTGGACCACAACCCTTCCCTGTACACTCAGGGTCTTTTGGGGAGGGGGCAGCCACCCCCTTCCTCCCAGCACCACCCTTCTTTACCTGGCGATGCGGCTCTGCAGGTCCTCCACCTGGGCTGCCATCTGCTTCGCCTGCTCTTCCAAGGTGGCACAGGCCTGCTCCCGGGCACGCACCTCCTGCTCCTTCTTCTCGATGGCCTCGCTGAACTTCTTCTCCCACTGCCTGGACTCATCGATCACGCGGTCCCTGTCGTCCTGCAGGGAGGACATGCTCCGGGTGAAGGCAGCCAGCTGGGCCAAGGTGTGGTTCAGGTTGCCTTGCAGCTGCTTGGCCTCCTGGTCCTTCTGGCGCAGGGATTCCCGCAGGTCCCGCGCTGCCGCCTCCGAGCGAGCCTGCTCCCTCTGCAGGGCTTGCAGCCTCTCCTCCATGTTCCTCGCCTCCTTCGAGTGCTTGTCCTTCTCCCGCTCCAGCCGCCTCTCGAGGGCCTTCTCCTTCGCCCTCAGCTGCGCTTGGACCTCTGCTTTGCTCGCTTGGAGCTCCTCTCTGGCCTTCAGGCTCTCGGCCAAGACTCTGGCCGCCTCGCTCTGAGTATCATCCAGCGAGACTCTGCAGGCGGCCAGCTCTGCTTGGGCCTTCTGGGTGTCCTCTTCGGCCTTGGCCAAGCTCTTCCTGGCGGCATCCAGCTCCTTCTGGAACTCGCTCTGGACGAACTCCAGGGCCTTGATGGTCTTCTCCAAGCTGCTGCTTTTCTCCTGGCTTTTAATGCAGCCTTTCTGCAGCTCCTTCACCTCCTGCTGCTTCGCCCTCAGCAGCTCCTGGAGCTCCTTCACCTGTGCCCGGCCGTTGTCGCCCTTCCAGGCACCTTTCAGCTTCTCCACGTGCTCTTTCTTCCTCTCTGCATCTGCCTTCTCCTGCAGGAGGTGCCGTTTCTCATCCTCCAAGCGGTCCAAGGCCGCTCGAAGGCTCTCCACCTCGCTCAGGAGCTGCTGGTTGTTGCTCTGCAAGTCCGCCACGTCCTGCTGGTAGTTCCCGATGCTCCCGTTCAGCTCCGCCAGCTGGTTCATGAGCCTCTCCTCCAGATCGTCCTTCTCGGCCTCCAAGGCCTCCTTCAGCCTCAGGGCTCCGGCAAGCTGCTCCTCCGTTTGCTGGCCAGCTTGCTCCATCTCGAGGACCTTCTCCTGAAGAGCTTCCACTTCCCGGCCTTTGGCAGCCAACAGTCCCTCCAGCACTTTCTTCTCCTCGCTCAGGGTCTCCACATCCCTCCGGACCCTGCTCAGCTCCTTCTCTGCCACCTGCCTCTTCTCCTCCAGGTCTGCAACTTGTTCAGTGAATTGCTGCAGGGACCCGTTTGTTTTGTCACGAGGTGGGCTGGCTGTGCAGGTTTCGTCTTCCTGTGTGGGAGTGGCTTCTGGAGGCTGCCAACGTGATCCTGAATCCACCTGAGCCTCTAGGGGCTCCACCAAGGAGCTGGAAGTGACTTCCTCACTTTTCGTTGCCGCCACCACCTCCTCCTCTTTCACATGTGCTTTGCTTTGCAGCGCCTGCCTCAAGTCCTGGATCTGCTGGTTCAGGGCGTCCTTCTCAGCCTTGAGAACCTCCAGCTGGCTGGAAAGGGATCTGCAGTCCTGCCTGGAGCTCTCCAGCTCTTCTCGGAGGTCGCCGCCTGCCCCTTCTGCCCCTTCTGGGCAACCGTCCGCAGGATGGATCTCCGCCCTCAACCGCTCGTTCTCCTCTTCCAGCTCCAGGATCTTCTGCTGCTTGGACTTGGCAAACTTCCGCATCTTCTCCCGCATCCCCTCCATCTCCTGCTCGGCCCCCTGCAGGCGGGCATCCGCCTCCCTCTTCTCCGCCTCCACTCCCTTCAGCTTGAGGAAGAGCTCCTGCTTCTCCTGCCGGACGCCCTCCACCACCCGCTGCATCCTCTCCGCCTCGTCGCTGACGTTCTCGTACGACTGCAGGAGGGTCTCGTATTCCGCCTGCAGCTCCGCGTGCTTCCGCTGCCACTCGGAGAGCTCCTGGGCTTGGGAGCGCCGCAAGGCATCTGCCTCCTCCTCCAGCCGGGCCTTCTCCTGGGTCAGGCCCTCCAGGGCTAGCTTCAGGCTCTCACAGGAGCTGGAGACATTCTGGTTCTCCACCAGGGCTCTGTCCACTTCCGTAATGAGCTTCTCCCGCTCCTCTCCGAGAGCTGCCAGCCTCTCCCCAAGGGCCTCCTTCTCCTTCCCCAGCTCGGAAGCTCGGCTCTCTGCCTCCGAGAGGAGGCGCGACGTCTTCTCCAGAGCAGCCTTGGTGCCGGCCAGCTCCTCCTTCAGGGCCTTGCTCTCCTTCAGCACCTCCTTCCTGGAGATGAGTGCAGCCTGCAGTTTCCTTTGCAGCTGGCTCTTGGACTGCTCCTCGGCGGCCGCCGCTTCCGACTTCTGCTGGGCTTCAGCCTCCAGGCGCTGGGACCGCTCCTTGCTCTGGGCCTCCTCCAGCTGTCCTTGCAGGGCCTTGAAGGCCTCCTCTCTCTCCTGCAGCACCGCCTGCAGGCCACGCAAAGACTCGCTTTTGTCCACTAGTTGAGCATTGAGGTGTTCAATTTCTTCCTTGCTGGCCAGCTGCTTCTGCTCTTCTAAAGCTGCTTGGTGAAGCCTCAGACCCTCTTGCCTTGCAGCCTCGGCCTGGCTCTCCTCCAGCTCTCGCCCAAGGCTTGCTGCACGGCTTTCGGCCTGGCGGCAGGCTTCCTTCACTGTTTCCAACTCAGCTACCAACTGCCCGACTTGCTCCTGGAGCTGCAGAGCTGCCTCAGACTTGCTCCTGAGCTCCCCTTCCAGGTGCCTGACCTGGGCTTCCAGCTCCCCTTTCTCAGCCTTGAGCTTCTCAAGGTCTGCCTTGAGTGCTTCCACAGCTGCAAAATCTTCGGCCGCCATGGAGCTTCCAGGGGCCGGATCTTCAGGAGGGGGAGAGGCCTTCTCCAGGGCCTGGCTCAGATCCTGGAGCTGACTCTGCAGCTTCTCCTTCTCTCGGCTCTGCTGCTCAAACTGCTCCTGCAGGAGACCGTAGTCGTCCTTCTGCTGCTTGAGCTGCTCGCGGTGATGGCGGTTCTTCTCCTGGGCCTTCTTGATGATGTCTTTGCGGGAGGCCAGGGCTTCCTGGAGCTTCTTCTGCAGCTGCTCCCTCTCCTGCTCCAGAGCGCAGATCCTCTCCTCCAGAGCACCCCTCGGCTCTCCTTCCAGGCTGGGTTCAGCAGTGCTGTCTGACGGAGGAAGAGCAGGAGGAATGGCGGAAACCTCCGTGCTCTCTCTGGCTGGTGCCTGTTTCTTGGGGGCTGAGCTGCGGCCCTCAAGCTCAGCTTGCAGCGCACCGATGAGGAGGTCCTTCTCCTGCACACTCTGCCGAAGCTCCCCGACCACAGCCTGCAGCGCAAGCACAGCAGACTCCTTTTCCCCCAAGATGCGCTGCAGCTCGGCCTCCTTTTCCGGAACCAGCTGGCCCAGAGAAGCGGCCCTGCATCGCCTTGCAGGGCGCCCGTTGCCTTCTGTGCTTACGCTGCTCTCGGGGGGTTCCTCTTCCTCTCCATCCTTACGGGCCTCTGGGACTCTGGCCCCAGGTCCTGCAGGCTCCCCGTTCCCCGCTCCCAGTGCCTTCTCCAGTTTGTGGACCTTCATCAGGAGTTCCTTCCTGCTAACAAGAGCCGCCTGCAGCTTCTTCCGGACGAGCTCGTTTTCCTTCCGCAACGCTTCCGCCTCCTCACTGGTGGGTGAAGATCTCTCCGCCAGCTGCTCAGGCACCTTCTCCTCCTCCTCCGTCCCCACGCCCTGCTCTCTCATCTCCTTCCTTTCTGCCACCAGACTCAGCTGTTCCGTCAGGCTCGCCAGCTCCTTCCCCAGCAAGAACTTCTCCTCGTTCAGCTGCACCATCCGGCTTGACATGCCCATGCTGACTTCCGCCATCCGCTGCTCCCGCTCCGCCACGTCCAGCCGCAGCCTCTCCACCTCGGCAGCGCTCTCCAAGAGGAGCCCCTGCAGCCGGGCGGCCTCCGACTCCTTCGACGCGAGGCTCTGGGAGAGCTCCTCGACCTTGCTGGAGGCCTCCTGCAGCCGTCCTGACAGCGCCTGCCTTTCCTGCTCCCCCTCCTCAAGACAGCCTCTCAGGCTCCTCCCCTGCAGGTCCTGCTCCGCCAGACGGCGCTGCGTCTCGTCCAGGTCCTTCTGCAGAGCGGCAATTTTCACCTCCTTGGACTTGGCCTCGTTCTGGAAGCTCTGGAGCTGCTCTTGCAGCAGGGCCAGCTGGGACGCCCCGCTCTGCTGGTTGGAGAGCTGCCGCTTCTCCGAGTCAGCCAGGTCCCCTTCCAGCCGCCTCACCTGCTCCTCCAGCTCCTTCTGCTGGGACAGGAGCTGATCCCTCTCGGCACGGAGAGTGTCCACGGCCCCAGAGGAACCCTCTGCCAGCTGCTGGAGCAGCCTGATTTCTGTGTCTCTCTCTTCCAAGACCCCCTTGTGGAGCTCCTCTGCTTCCTGCTGGCTTGCATGCAGCCCGGCAATTTCGAGATGCAACCTTTCCAGTTCTTGCTTTGCTGGAGAAGGCTCCTTAGCTGCTTCTCTGTCCTCTGTGGAGAGGTCGTCTTTCCCCAAGAGTGTCTCCGGAAGGGGAGAGGACTCCTCCTGAATTTCTACGGTGACCAGCGAGCTGCTGCTCGAATCACTCTGAATGAGGACCACCCCGTCTTCTTCTCCGCCACTGGCTTGTGACTCCCCTGGCGGCGGAGGCTCAACTCCGGTAGGGTCCTGAAGCTGCCTCTTCAGGAACGCAATCTCTTCCTGCGCCTCCTGCATCTCCAGCATCAAGACGGACAGATCTTTGTGTTTCTTTGCAGAAAGGTAGTCCAGGAGACCAGGGGGTGTGTTGTCCGTGGCCTCTGGGCTGGGCTGAAATGAGGAAAAGGGGAAGTTTAGTTCTCCAGCAAGGCAAAGTTTGAGGAATGAGCACAGCAGAGGGAATCAGAGCTCCCATCTCTGCCACTTCCCCCCATGATTGTAGCACGGGGATGACAGGGGGCCTATTTTTGTATATATTATTATTATTATTATTATTATTATTATTATTATTATTATTTTGAGCATTTGTACCCTGCTCGTTGACAGAAATGCTTCCACGGTGGCTTACATATAATCAAGACAAGACAGTCCCTTCCTGCAGGTTTGCTAACCAAACACAACACACAAGGGGAAAGGGACAGGGAGGGGAGAGGAAAAGTATTGCAGGGCTTTTGTTAAAAAAAGAGAGAGAGAGATAATTCAAGAAAGCAAATCCAGGAGATGGAAGCGGGGCGGGGGGTGGTGGTTCTGGTTCCTACCTGAGCTAAGGCAACAGGATCATCTGGTGAGCAGAGGCCTTCAACGCTGTTGCTTCCCAGACCGTCAGGCACACCTAGCCAAAGAACACAGGAGAGAGTCAGCTGCAGAAAAAGCCAGCTTTGTGGCACTTTCAACTATTTGAAAGTTTTAAATTATTGCTATTGATTTTTCAAAGTGACAGTTTTGACCTACAAAGCCTTAAACGGCTCAGGACCGCAATACGTCAAGGATCCCCTCTCTCCATATGAACTGACTCAGTCCCTGCCATCATCCCCTGATGTCCTTCTTCGTGTGCTCCCTCCATGAGAGGTCCCAAGGCCTTTTCTGCGGTGGCTCCCCACTTGTGGGAAGGCGAGAGCAGGCCACCCGAGGCCCCTCAACCTGTCCCCTAAGTGCCTCCCCACCTCAATGCCTGCAACACACAGCTTCGAGATGCTTACTGCCAGGCGCAGGAGAGGGGTCATCAACTCCAGATGGCAGCCCCGAAGCCCCCTGAGATTGCATTTCAACGCCTGTTTCAGCACAGCTGACCTTCTGGGGGGAAAAGAGAAGAGAAAGGGAAGTGTTTTATTATTATTTATTTTATAAAATTTGTATACTGCTCGATTGTAAAAAAAAAACAACTACCAAACACCTCAAAGCAGCTTACACAAAAAAAATGAAATAATAAATTAAGAACAATAAATTTAAACTTTCAAAATAACCATGGACTAAAAGCAGATTAAAATTCGTATCTACTTTCTAAAGATCTGAGCAGGCTTGTCTAAACAACAATGCTTTTAGCAGTCGCCAAAAAGAGTTTGGTGACGGCACTACCGGCTATCAATCGGCAGGGAGTTCCAAAGTGTAGGTGCTGCCTTACTAAAATATCGAGTTTTTTGTCGCACTTGTAACAGCGCCAGCTCTGCCGATTGAAGCGGAGGACTAGGCATGTGTGGGGTAAGCTGATCTCATAGGTAAACTGGTCTCGAGTTTTACCAACCACCAGACTGGATGATTTGGATGTCTATTGTGAAAACAGAAGGGAGCCAGGAGCTGGTCCTGTAGCTTTCCTTTCTATATATGCAGCAACCATTTGCCACACCCTCAAAGCTCCTCGCGAGAAGCCTTTGTACTGCCCTTCCAGACTGTTGTGACTCATCACTGACCAATGGCTCATCGCTCCCCCACCTGCAGATAGGAGGATATTTTGCTCTGCTGAGCCTGAAGCCTTTGAAGGAAGGGAAAGATGAATGGAATAAAATCCCAGGGCAGAGGGCTACTGATTTTCCCTCCAGGCTGGGGGGAAACCTCAGCAGACCCCTCCACAAGGCAAGTAACCCTCAAGAGCTGGGCTTCCTCCAACAGCAGTTGCAAGTTTGTGATGCCAGAATTCAGGCTTCAGGGGAGCCCAACTGCAGCACAGCAAGCCACACTTGGCGTAATTTTCAGACACCTTTGCGTCTCTCTCTGTTATTTCTACAGAATTCCTTTCATAGATTCGAGGCTATTGTCTGTTTGTAAACCACTCTGAGTTTTTTCCAACAATCAAGCAGAATATACTGTATTTTTCGCACGATAAGGAGCACCTTACCATAAGGCGCACCTAGGTTTTAGAGGGGGAAATCAAGAAAAAAAATATTATGTGCGCAGCCTGTCCGCTTCTCCCAGGGCTTCTTGGGGCTGCCAGGGGAAGCCCGGGTTCTCCCCCCCCCCCCAGACCCAAAGAGCAAAGAAGCCAAGACAGCCAGCAGGATCCATCCCGCTGGCTATCTTGGCTTCCTCTTTAGCCGCGCGACACCCCTCCGGCCGGGAGCGTACGGCTCCTGCAGGTTTTTCTACGAAGAGGGAGAAGGGACTGACTGGCCGCGTCAGTCCCTTCTCCCTCCTCGGGGAAAAGCCTGCAAGAGCTGAGCTTGTGTGCGGCTCTTGGGGGGCTCTTCCTGCCTGCCTCCCCCCCTGCATTCGCTCCATAAGACGCACACACATTTCCCCTTACTTTTTAGGAGGGAAAAGGTGTGTCTTATGGAGCAAAAAATACGGTAAATTTTATGAAACAAAATAATAATAGTTTTATGGTTCGCTTTAATCTACTGGTCTGATACTTGCTCCTAAAAAGACCCCAAAGATATCACTTTGATTAGCGTTCCTTCAGATGCCAATGATACATATACCGCCATGTATAAGACAACCCCTATTTTGGGGGGATCCAGATTTAAGAAAATGGGGGGAGATGGCACAGAGTATAAGACACCCACTAATTTTTGACATTATTTTTTAGGGGAAAAACCTAGTCATATACATGGGGAAATAGGGTATATGTGTGTGTGTATATATACACATATACGAACACACACATATGAATGATGTCTGAGCTACAAGAAAAAAATGAGAAGTCGTTAATGCGAATACAACAGGAGTTTCTCATTCAGGACAGGTGAAAAGGGGAGCTGTTTTTTGCCAGTGGAAATAAGAGGCAGCTGTGCATTTTGGCTCTACTGAAGAACCGTCTGGCTGCAGAGGGGCCAGGGAGCAGCAGCGGCTTGCCAACAGAAAAAGCTGAGAGCACATGCAAATTGCATGCCTGGTCTGCCCCGCAGAGGACCTTAAGGTCCATGAATAACCATAGTTTAGAGGTCCCAGGCCCTAAGGAAGTCAGATTATCCTCCACCAGGGCCACGGCCTTCTCAGTGATGGCTCCAACCTGGTGGAATGCTCTGTCCCAGGAGACCAGGGCCCTGCAGGATTTAACCTCCTTCCGTTGGGCCTGTAAGACAGAGCTATTCCACCTGGCTTTCCACTTGAACTTAGCCTTGAACTTAGCTTGATCTTTTATTCCACTTCCTTCCCTCCCGCTCCCCTTTTTATGAAGATTACCCGCTCTGGGATCCCACAGCTAATTCTCCCCTGGTCTCCTCACTGGCCCAAATAGGACTAATTTAGCCAGCTAGCCCTGGTGATCATCTAATGTTTATTGGATGGATTTCCCCCCTAAATCCATTTCTGAATTCTGAATTTATTGTTATTCACGTTTTATACTGTATCTTATGCTGTTTTTTGTTGCATCAATTAAGTGTTTTAAATTTGCTATTAGCCGCCCTGAGCCTGGTTTCTGAACTGGGAAGGGAGGGGTATGAATAAAAATTTATTATTTATTATGATTATAAAATGTAGGGGAAACACAAGGGGAGAAGGGTCACCTCTGAGGACGCAACAGCAGTGCTCTGAAAGCCCAGTTAAGAGGGTGGGCAAAACTCCAGGTGAAATTCCTAAGCGTTCTCTCTCTGTGTGTCCCATATTAAGCCTCCTAATAATAACCCAGCAAAGAGGATTGCTGGGTGCAGCCAAGAGAGCAGCTTAGTAGGAGCCGTTCTCAGGCCAGGTGCTTAGCCTACTAGAAGGGCTTCTTCGTCCATTCTACTTTTGCTCGGAGGTTACCTGGTTTGACTCTGCCAAAACCACAGGGAATTCGAGCCTCTTTTCCAGCATGGCAACTTTGGAGCGGAGGGTCTCTGAAAAGGGAGACGAGAGAGGAGAGGTGTTAATCAGAAGCAGCAGCCAAGGAGGAAGCGGGATCTGGAAGGAGGCCGGAGTTTGGGGTCAGAGCTGTAAATGGAGTGGTGCCAGGCCAGGCCATGAGCTCATATCCTCTCTAGAGAAAGGAGGGTTACAAGATGTCCTGGAAGAGGTGATGGCACCGGGACACGCTTCTCAAGAGCGACGATTTCTCAAGGGAAAGTAAAAGCTCACCAGGATTGAGGCTCTCTGGAAAGGATGAGGACGGGAAGACTGGGAGGGGAGCATTTCAGGGAAATGGCGCAATTTAAAGGAGACTTGGGTTATTAGCATAATCGCCTTCATGAATTTGTCTGCATTGCGTTTAAAGCCATCCAGGTTGAGGCCATCCCCTTTCGCCTTTGGAACAAGTTCCATAGTTTAACTATGAAGAAGGGTTGGGTTTTTATCTGCCCCGAATCTTCAAAGATTCAGCTTCCTAAAGGTAAAGGGACCCCTGACCGTTAGGTCCAGTTGTGACCGACTCTGGGGTTGCGGCGCTCATCTCGCTTTATTGGCCGAGGGAGCCGGCGTACAGCTTCCAGGTCACGTGGCCAGCATGACTAAGCCGCTTCTGGCGAACCACAGAAGCATGGAAACACCGTTCACCTTCCCGCCGGAGCGGTACCTATTTATCTACTTGCACTCTGACGTGCTTTCGAACTGCTAGGTTGGCAGGAGCAGGGACCGAGCAACGGGAGCTCACCTCGTCATTGCGGGGATTCGAACCGCCGACCTTCTGATCGGCAAGTCCTAGGCTCTGTGGTTTAATCCACAGCGCCAGCCGCGTCCCAATTCAGCTTCCTAAGATGTCCCGGAGTCCCAGTACTCTCCATGCCACACATCACTCCATAAACTTCTATGAAATGATCTGCTCTTTGGCCCCGAAGATAAAAAAGTCTCAAATTGGGGTGCTCTGCCTGATGCTGAGCCTGCCTTCCTGAATTCTCAACTAGCAGAATCCACTTGCTTTGAAGAGGCGGATCACAGGAGAACAGGGGGCCTCTCCCTTGCAAGGTTGTTAAGGGTCTATATAGCTGTTGCCTTAAAAACAGACACATCTGCATGTGAAATCTTAAAAACCCATCCAGCTTAACAATAGAACAGTACCGCCCCCTCCAAGCGCAAACACCCACTTGCGCTGCAACAAACATGATTATCGTAATCTCTCAGAAGTCTAGCTGTGTCAAGATCTTTGCCAAGAACACTCTGAATTATCCCGGCTGTGTTTCTTTTTAAGGGTGCCATCTACCCACAACCCTGGGCCCTTGCAAAGGAGAGGAGCTGGAAAGCTGGACAAAAACTCACAGTCTTATCATACGAGGCCCTTCTCTATTTTCCACCTTCCCAAGAGAGGGTTAGACGAGAACGGGGCCTTTTTCTGTGGTGGCTCCCCAGTTGTGGAATGCTCTTCCCACGGAGGCTCACCTGGCACCATCACTGCATGTCTTTAGGTGTCAGGCAAAAACATTCCTCTTTGCCCAGGCCTTAAATAACATCTTGCCTATTAAAGGTGGAGGGAGATTATAAAGAAACGCTGTCCTTGGTATGCCTTTTTCCCCCTTCTCATTTTGATTCCCTGGCACCGTATTTGTATAAATTAACTATCCCAAAATATCCCTTTGCACTGGCCAGATTGGATGGGATGCCCTCTGCCGTACTTGAGGGCAGATACCAAAAGATTCCAACTGAGAAACGACTCTGCCCCTGTGGAGATGGCAGTCTGGAAACAGTGGCTCATGTTCTCCTGTCCTGTCCCCTTTGCAAAGATCTGAGGAATGAGACCATCACCTCACTCTTACTTACCATCCCAGGCTGCCCATCTGAGGCCACATTGGTCTTTCTTTTATCAGATCAAAATGACAACAGCAAAGGTTGCTAGGTTGATCGAGTGTGCAGTGAGATTAAGGGCCACTATTTGAACGATAATCTTGGTCATTTGATTCCCCTTTTTACCCATTGCTGTCTTTTTAATTGTATATATTGCTTGTTTTATGTTGCTATGGCTGTTGGCTAATGCGAATAAAGTTTATCTATCTATCTATCTATCTATCTATCTATCTATCTTGTGGTGTATCTTGTGGAGCCAGTGTGGTGTAGTGGTTAAGAGCAGTGGACTTGTAATCTGGTGAACCAGGTTTGATTCCCTGCTCCTCCACATGCAGCTGCTGGGTGACCTTGGGCTTGTCATACTTCTCTGAAGTCTCTCAGCCTCACTCACCTCACAGAGTGTTTGCTGTGGGAGAGGAAGGGAAAGGAGATTGTTAGCCGCTTTGAGACTCCTTAGGGTAGTAATAAAGCGGGATATCAAATCCAAACTCTTCTTCTTGTGAATAGGTGGAGGGAGCTGTTTTGATGATTATTTTATTAATATTCTGTGTACTGTTTTACTCTGTACTATGTTTTTACTATTCTGCTGCGTAAGGTATGTTCTTAATGTTGTACACCGCCCTGGGATCTTTGGATTAAGGGTGGTATATTTATCAGTATCATCATCCTCCAGCCCATTGAACCCATAGCTCTTCTCCCTTCCCCTGGAACCATTAGCAGTTGTTCTTCATCTTAATCTATTTATACGGGATTCCTGGGGGGAAGCCACACAGCCCTGGCTGGAGAAAGCAGATCACAAACAGATTTTAGAAGGTGGAAAGTGGTGAAAGAAGAGGACAAAAGGTACCATTTTCAGCTTGCAGAGCTTCCAGAGTCTTGCGCTGCTCATCCTGCCAGGCATTTCTTGCAAAAGCTGCTGCGTCCTCTCCAGTGGCCAGCTGGAGAGCAGAAAGACACACAGAACACAAATTAACTTTTGCAGATTGATGTGGGAAATAGATGGAATGGAGTGATGAAAGGACACATGCACAGCTGGCGGGGGCCAGAAACAGGCTGGTCTGCCCCCCTCCCTGGTTCACTGGGGCCTTCGGGGAAGCAGTTACCTCGCTCGGCGTAGAGAGCTGCTTTCCTTCCTGAGCTGTAAGTGATTTGGATTCGGCCTGTGAATGGTCAGACTCCTTGGGCCTTTCTGGGAGCTCCCCTGGGGAAACAAACGTGGAAGGTTAGTTTCCCAGCCACATCTGGAGCCAGCGCCACCTCTTCGGAGCCAGCACCAACAAAGGGCTGTGTCATCCTGCACTACACTTGCGTAATTTGCTTTTCCGTCAGTGAGTGGTTGTCACCAGGACTCAGCTTTCACTCTGTAAAAGAAGGACAAGCTTCCATTCTGAGAGCTGCCCTCGGGCCCTCTTTCAAAAACCTGGAAACAAAGGCTGCCAAAAGGCGCAGCAATCAGGATGGCGGGTCTGCAAGCTGACCTGTTCCTCAAACCAATGCACCACCGCCGTCCCAAGCAAACCCCCCAAATGCTGCCAAACTCAAGCCTCAAACAACATAACTAGTGTCAGACAAGGTCCCGGGAGACCAGGGTTCGAATCCTCATTCGGCCATGGAATTTGCTTGGCGACCTTGGGCCAGCCACCGTGTTTCAACCTGGCCCACCTCACAGGGTTGTTGTTAGGATAAAATGGAGGGGGGAAGGTGAACCACGTGTTAGGATTCTTGTTCCGTGTTCGCAGTCATGAGATTGTTGTCTATCACATGACGGTGTACGTTTTCATTCCACATAGTGGAAAGTGACAGAGACAGGATGTTTATGTTACTGCGTTCCGTGAAGTGGGACTATTGTCCTTTGTTCTTTCTCTCTTTGCTGCCTGATGAGAAAGAGGAGGAGCTAAGTCAGAATGCTCCGAGGGTATTCTATGTAAATAAACCTAGATTAGCCAAAATGCTGTGCTACTGAGTTCTGTTACGCAAACTGCAAATACTCTGCAGGATTGTGTGCTGATGCCTCTTGGTCGCTGTGATGTTCAGGCTGAAGGTGGCTTTTGAAGCTCCCGATCAACCAGGCGGGAGAGAACATGCCAATCGGGCATGTGTCTCTGCCAGGGTCCTACATGAGAGTAGAACGGTCCTAGCACCATATACACCACCTTGAGCGCCTTAGAGGAAAAGGTGGTTTATAAATGTAATTTTTTTTAAAAAAACAGAAGAACAAATACAGTCAAATCTCATGTTACGTCCACTTCATTTTACATTCTTTCAGGTTATGCCCCATGGCGACCCAGAAGTACCGGAAAGGGTTACTTCTGGGCTTCGCTGCTTGCACATGCGCAGACACGCAAAATGACATCATGTGCATGCGCAGAAGCGGCAAATCACAACCCTTGCATGCGCAGATGCACTGCTGCGGTTTGCATTCCTTTCATGTTGCATATGGGCCTCCGGAAGAGATCCCGTTCGCAACCAGAGGTACCACTGTATCTAGGACTGATCGTTCCAACACAGTGAACAGAAGCAAAGCTGGAAAAACTGCTCCCTCCTCCCAAGGTTCCAGAATTTGTCCTTTCAAGAATTCAGGCCTATTTCCATTAACCCCCGCAATCTCTGCAGACAAAGGCCTGCTTCCTGACCTTGCTGTGCCAAAGAGCCATCCTCGGAGGAGTGCTCCGGTGGCCGCTCTGCGTTCTGCCGCAGGTGGGCGTTCTCCGACTGCAGAGCCTCGTAGCTGGAGCGCATATCCTGCTCTGCTCTTTGGAGCGCAGCAATCTCTTGGCTCTTCTCTGCCATTTCCCGCACGTGTCTCTCCTCCGCATCTCGGCTCTGGCGCTCGCAGTCCGCCCTCGTTTGGGCAAGCTCCTGAGAGAGCCGCTGCACCTCCTCCTGTGAGCGGTGGGAGGCCAGCTTCTGCTCTGCCAGTTCCAGTTCCAGCCTCTCCACCAGGCTCTGGGACTCCTCCCTCTCGGAAACAGAGGTGCTGTGCACGGAATCCAGCTCCTCCTCCACCTTCTGGAGTCTCTCCGAGAGGACCTTGGAAAGAAAAGAGGAGAACACACGCCTTTCAGGGGTGCAAAGCGATTTTTGTGCAAGCACAGAACCCTGGAAAGACCTTTTCCGTGTGCCTCCCCCTCGAGAGGTCCGGAGGCTGGCAACACAAGAAGAGGGCCTTTTCTGCAATGGCTCCCCGTTTGTGGAATGTTCTCCCCTAGGATGTTCAGCTGTTGCCTTCATTATGCACCTTTAGGCTCCAGGCAAAGAAGTTCCTCTTTAATCAGGCCTTTAGCTGTTTGACATCCTATATCCTTTTCAATGTATTTGTGGAAGGGGAGTTATTGGTTTGTGAATTTGTTGTTGTGCATTTTGTGTTTCATCTTGTATTTTTATGCTATGAACTGCCCTGAGACCTACAGACAGAGGGTGGCATACAAATTGAATAATAATACATTGGTACCTCGGTTCTTGAACGTTATCCATTTCAGAAGAATATTCAACTTCCAAAACGTTCGAAAACCAAGGCACAAAGGGCAACCGGCGAATTCCACTGAGAAAATTGAAAAACACGCAGCAGAAGCCGTTCAAAAACGGAAGCATTTACTACCATGTTTTTGGCATTCGGGTTCCGAAACATTCGTCAACGGAGACGTTTGAGAACTGAGGTACCGCTGTAGTAAGATGCAATTGTATTGTACTGCAGAATTAAATGTCACAGAGACATTGTCACAAGTCTATAGAGAATTCTCCCCCTGGAGTCTTGTAGGGGGGGAAGTCTCCTCCTTTACGCTGATGTATGTGACTTCCCTGAAATGCTGATATGCTGTGACTACCGTATTTTCCCGTGTATAAGATGTTTTCCTTAGAAACAACAGGCAAAAATTGTGGGCCGTCTTATACACGGATAGCAGAGGGAGGATGTGCGACTGGTGGCAGCAGCCAGGAGGAGACTGGCAGCGCCGAATGGGCGTGTGATTGGTTGCTGTGGCAAGGCCTGCTGATGATTGGCTGTGGTAATTGTGCATTCTGTTTACAGTAGTGGCGAGGTGTGCATGCAATCAGCTGCGGTTGCATCTAGTGTGCATGCAGGTTGTTGGCGGTGTGCGTTCAAACGATCGATGGAGGTGGCTGCAGAGTGAGTTGCGGCGGTGCCCCTCCCCCCCCGCAAAAAAGCTCAACAACTCTGCTCAATCCCCTCCCAAAAAAATAGGAGTGTTATACACGGAAAATATGGTATTTGCTCTGTGGACAATTGACTAGAACATGGGGTAGACAAACTAAGGCCCGGGGGCCGGATCCGGCCCAATCGCCTTCTCAATCTGGCCCACAGATGGTCTGGGAATCAGGGTGTTTTTACATGAGTAGAAAGTGCCTTTTTATTTAAAATGCATCTCTGGGTTATTTGTGGGGCCTGCCTGGTGTTTTTACATGAGTAAAATGTGTTTCTTTTATTTAAAATGCATCTCTGGGTTATTTGTGGGGCATAGGACTTTGTTCATTCCCCCCCCCCAAAAAAAAATAGTCCGGCCCCCCCACAAGGTCTGAGGGACAGTGGACCGGCCCCCTGCTGAAAAAGTTTGCTGACCCCTGGGCCAGAACGTGCTGCAACACAGCTTGTCACACACTGGGCTCCAGGTTTAGTGGTACCATGCGCCAACAGCCAAAGGATGGGAAGAGTTGATGGGTGGTCCGTCCTGTTTTGCAGCAAAGGGAGTGGAAGCTTCTGGCCCCTTCCAGCTCTTATCGTCTTGAATGCGAGTACCTGTTTCTGCTCTTCAGTAATGTTCAGCTCCTGCTGCAACAATTCCACCACCTGCGTCCGCCCCAGCAAGGCTGCCTCCTGCTCCTCCAGCTTCCGTTGCAACAGCCGCAGGTTCTGAGACAGAGAGAACACCAGTTTTGCCAGGCTCAGAGGCACAAATCCAGAGATCACAGCACGGACCTTTCACCTGCGGGCTTCTTTGTCTCTGGCTCTCCTTGTCTGAGCCCTCCAATCCCTTTTACTGGCCCAGATTGGAGCGCGTATCTCACCCCTCACCCCCAAACCTCTGCCAACACACCTGCTGCATTTCTGCTTCCAGGTCCGAACGGGCGGCTAGCTGGTGCAATTCAGCCTGGTGCTGGTGGGCCTGTTCCTTGAGGAGAGAGTCCTTCTTCTGTACCTCCTCTTGCAGAGCGCTGAGCTGCCAACAGAATACACAAGTTAAAAAGCTGCTAGCAGGAATGCCCTGTGCCTTGGGAGTCAAAAAGGGTTTTCAAGGAGCGAAGAAACTCATATTAGTATTTTAAATCGAGTCCAGCAACCTGTCTATGGGAAGCCCACAGACAGGACCTGAAAATTATCAGGCAACAAAATTATCCTCCCCGCTTGTGATCCCTCGGAAACTGGCGTTCAGAGGCTAACTCCCTCCAATATTGAACATAGCCTTTGTAGCTAGTAAAGGTAAAGGGACTTCTGACCGTTAGGCCCAGTCATGGCCTACTCTGGGGTTGCGGCGCTCATCTCACTTTATTGGCCGAGGGAGCTGGTCATGTAGCCAGCATGACTAAGCCGTTTCTGGCAAACCAGAGCAGCGCACAGAAACGCCGTTTACCTTCCCGCCAGAGAGGTACCTATTTATCTACTTGCACTTTGATGTGGCCTAAGGTTAAGGTAAAGGTAAAGGACCCCTGGACAGTAAAGTCCAGTCGCGAACGACTCTTGGGGTTGTGGTGCTTGTTTCGCTTTCAGGCCAAGAGAGCCGGCGTTTGTCCGCAGACAGCTTTCCAGGTCATGTGGCCAGCATCACTAAACCGCTTCTGGCGCAAAGGGACACCGTGACGGAAACCAGAGTGCATGGAAACACCATTTACCTTCCCGCCGGAGTGGTACCTATTTATCTACTTGCACTCTGACATGCTTTCGAACTGCTAGGTTGGCAGGAGCAGGGACCGAGCAACGGGAGCTCACCCCGTCGCAGGGATTCGAATCGCCGAATCCTCTCCAACAGTCATCCAAGTTGATGACCACCATCGCCTCCTGCAGATGGGAGTTCAATAGTTAAACTATGTGCCATTTGAAGAAGTATCTCCTTATGTCTGTGCTGTTCAATGCACTGAGGCAATACCTTTGAACGCATCTCAGAATAAGCTGCCGAGAAGCCAGTGGCAGGAGGTGGCCACGACCCAACTCAACGTACAGAGAGTTCCATTTATTTATTTATTTATTGCATTTACATCTCACCTTTTTCTGCAAGGAGCTCAAGGTGGCGTACATGGTTCTCTCCCTCCTCATTTAACCACCACAACAACCCTGTGAGGTAGGTTAGGCTGAGAGGAATGACTGACTCCCAAGGCAACACGGTGAGCTTCATGGGATTTGAACCCTGGTCTCTTAGGTCCTAGCCCAATTCTCTAACCTCTATGCCGCAATTCCAAATTCTGCCCTTGCTCAAACAAGTCCCAGAATGCCAAAAGAAGCGACTAAGATACAGTGGTACCTCAGGTTACAGACGCTTCAGGTTACAGACTCTGCTAACCCAGAAATAGTACCTTTGCTTAAGAATTTTGCTTCAGGATGAGAACAGAAATCGTGCAGCAGCAGCGGGAGGCCCCATTAGCTAAGGTGGTGCCTCAGGTTAAGAGCAGTTTCAGGTTAACAATGGACCTCAGGAACTAATTAAGTTCTTTTTTTAAAAAAAAAAATTTATTAACTGGCCAATCACATCAAATTAAATCACATCATATAAATTCTGAATTACAAAGCCAAATTTTTAAATTTTGTTGGGGGAACCCATACTTCAAGATCCAAAGGGGAATTCAGATCATCTTCTTATTACTGCGTTAATGTCCAAATCAGTCCCAATCAGTCCAAACAAAGTTCATAATTCTATCCAGTCTTATCTTGGTGTTGCCACATCATATCTTGTTCGTATAATTTCTCTTTTTCCTTTACGATCTCTTCTGTTAGTCTCCTTAAGCCGATAGCAAGTGTAATAATCCTGTGTGGATTTCCCGTTCCTCCACTAAGTCCAGATGGTTTCCATATATCTCCTTCGTAGATAACATCACTTTTTCCATCGTAAATTTTGGCATTTGTCGCTCTTAAGTCCCACCGAGGAGTTGATTCACGATATGTAAACAACTCTATTTCTCTCTTTCTCCTCCCAGACCCAAGAGCTCCCACAATGCCTCACAAAATGGCGAACGGCATTTTTTCCTGACTGCGTCACTCCAAAACTCTTAGCTTTCCAGCTTCATCTTGAAACATTGCTTTGGATCGAAAGTTTATCTCCACACAGCCTTAAATCCACAGCTTAAGTCCTTAATTTCTGACTCATTAGGGGAGGGGGATTCTTGTTAAGTCACATAAAAAGGTAGAGGCAGGGGAACTAATTAAGTTCTTAACCTGAGGTACCACTGTATTACAAAAAGCCTTCACAACCTCCTCCTGATGTTTGATGTCTTATCGTGGTTTTTAATATTCTGTTGGGAGCCACCCAGAGTTGCTGGGGAAACCCAGCCAGATAGGCAGGGTATAAATAATTGTTGTTGTTGTTGTTTCCTCCCTACCTGGGCCTGTGCTTCCTCCAGGCTTCTTGTTTTTGCCTCCAGCTCTTCCTGCAGCTCCCGACACCGCCTTTGCAGAAGCTCTGTCTCCTCTTCCCGCTCATCACGCGTCCCTTGGTCACTCTGAAAAAGAGGCAGCAAGTTACTGAAAGGGAGTGATCTGTGAACAGCATACTTCTGACTGGGAAAGAGGAGGTTCGGTCAACCCACTGGCCAAACACTTCTGAGTATTTTTTAACGCATTAGCTTTATTAGAACACAAACATGGCTTTGAAAGGATATATGATATCTGACATGATTGAGAATCGTAGAGCCAGGGACGGAGAACTTTAAAGCGTTAAAATCGGGATGTGGAAGATATGGAAACAACGATGGGAGGCAGATTTGAAGATGTGCTTCAGAGGTCCAGACTATGCAGAGCCCCGAAAAACTTGGCCTTTTATTATTTTAGTTTTTTGTTTTAATTGGATTATAATTGGATATGTTAACTGGATGTTTTTTATTGGAAAATTAATAAAAAATATTTTTTTTAAAAAAGGACACTAACATGGGTTTTCCCTGGGCTCTTCGTAATTTAATCTTGTAGCTAAAGCTTCCTAGATGTGAAAAGAGGCACGCTGCGAGTCCTCACTGCTGGGGAGAGGAGTTTGTTGAGAGGTACCTGGGAAGGCACATCAGAAGCCAGAGGGGACATAAGCAAGGACTTCATGGCAATGTGGGAGGATCTCAGGTCTATGCAGCTCACTAGCGTCCGCCGCGGCTTAGCAGACAAGAGACACAAGCAGCGAATAGGGACAAAAGTGTTTCAGCAACCAGCTGTGTGGCTGAGCTACTTCCCAGGGCAAAGAATGGCTTCTGAGAGTACAGAGGGCAGGTGAGGTCCAGAAATAAAAAGGTGTGCCATATAGAAAGCAGAATAAGCATTCTGGACCAGGAGGCTGGCTAGTCTCACCTTTGTGGAAGAAAGAGGGTCCGTGGCGGGAGATGCTGCTCCCTGTTCTGAAAGTTGCTCAAGGCGCTTGCTCTGAGATGCCAGCTTAGCTTTGGCCTGCAGTTTCAGCTTCCGCAGCTTGGCTTCCGCAGCCTGCTTTTCTTCCTAGAGGAGGGAATTTTTACATACAGGAATGACAGCATGTTCAAAGGCTGACATGAGGCCAAGGCCCTGCAGTGGGGCAAGAGGTGGGCTCAATGGCCTCCTGACCCCCATCTCGGTTTTGCGATTTTAAGCGTCGCAGCAGATGAAAGGTTCCCAGTTAGGGAAGAGTTGAGCAGTGATCCCTCCCAGAGGAATGGTACCTGTAGCAGGACATCCTTCTGCTGTAGCTGAGCATCCTTCTCACGCACCAGGTCCTTCAGCTGCGCCACCAGCCTCTCCATGTGGCCCAGCCGTTCCAGAACGTCCTCTGGCGTCTCCTCCCCATTCTGCTGGCTGGGCTCCAGGACCGGCCCCTGCGGGGTAACAAGAAGAACTCTGTGTAACAACGCCATGGCCAAAGGACCCAACATCTGGCTTCATCCCTAGGACTAAACATCTGGCGGCGGAAGATCCGCACCGTATTATTTTTATTTATAAAATGTACATACACAAGGCAGTTTACAGAATAAAAGCACAAAACACATAATACCAAAAACCCCACCCAAACACATTTTTTAAAAAGCCATACACTCTTTAATCAGCCAAAGGCCTGGTTGAAGAGAAATGTTCTCACCTGACACTTAAAGATATGTAATGAAGATGGCAGGTGGGCCCTCCTGGGGAGAGCGTTCCGCAAATGGGGAGCCACCACAGATAAGGCCTGTTTTCATGTTGCCATAGGCATTTCACATGACTTCCCCAAAGAACTCTGGGAATTATAGTTCCCCCTCACCAAGCTGTGATGCCCAGCACCCTTAACACACTACAGTTCTTGGGATTTTTGGGCAGTGGGGAGGGGAGGTAGTCATGGGCTTAAATGTGCATTGGACGTGTTTTAAACATATGGTGTGGATTTGCCCTGAGAGTCCCGGAGGGCGGTAATCAGAAACAGCTTTGAGAAATCAAGGGCTGCTTCACACAAAGATGTCCACTTCATGCAGCGGTCGCCAGGTGATGGCATCTATGAATGAGCCATCCCAAAGCAAGCACCACAGACAGAACATGCGGGCTGCCGCAATTGGCACACTTCTGAGAGGACGCTATTCACATACAGTCACACCTCGGGCTGAAGTAGCTTCAGGTTAAGTATTTTCGGGTTGTGCTCCACGGCAACCCAGAAGTAATGGAGCACGTTACTTCTGGGTTTCGCCGCTCGCGCATGCGCAGACACTCAAAAATGACATCACGCGCATGCGCGGAGGTGGCAAAACGTGACCCGCACATGCGCAGACGCGTGCTACGTTTACTTCAGGATGCGAACGGGGCTCCGGAACGGATCCAGGAGTACCACTGTATTCAGTTGTAGACCATCGGTAATGAAAGGACACAATGGGTGCGAAAGCAGGCAGTGAACGTGCATGTGTGAAGCAGCTCTAAATGGTGTGATACTGCTTGGACTGCAGGACTGAAAACACAGCTGGGGGTGGGGATCCTCCGGACTGGTGGCTTTGGAGCTGAGGCTTATCTACTAATGAATGCCCCACGGTCTCTATGGAGGAGCCAGGAGCCAGTGCATAAGGTGGCAGCTCATCTTCTCACAGAATTAGTGTGCATGGCGCATTATAGAATCACAGAGCTGCAGCATGGAAAGGGACTTTAAGGGTCATCTGGTCCAATCCCCCACAATGCAGGCATCTCATCACCAGTGTTTATGCTGTCTTCTGCCTGTTTCCAAGACAATTTAAGGCACAGGCTTTGAGCACAAATGCCCTCCTTGTTTTCGGCTGCCTGTGTGCAGCCAGGACCTCCTAGCCCAGCTGGCAACTCGGGAGAAGCACATGCATGCTGCAGACCCTTCCTTCCCCACACCCACTGTGCAGCAGGCCTCGGCTGGGAAAAAGCTACTTACATCAGGCAGATCTGCAGCCTCTGTAGCCTCTCCTTCCCCTGACAGCTCCTGCAGGACAGTGTTGGCCAGTCCCGACAAGCGGCTCAGCATCTTGAGCCTCCAGCTCTTGCAGGACAGAGAAGAAGGAGGAGAAAGTGGATGTCAGCACAAACACAAACGGGAAAGGTTTGGGGCTGGGTTTAGTTGCTGCGCAGGGAACGTGCTTCCGCCATGCTGTCGTAGCCAAAAGAGGCAAGGAAGAACTTGCTTATTGCCCAAGGCCACGCACAGAATCAAGCATCCAGACATCTCAAGCATGCATGGAATAAGGGACAGCCCCATCTGCTGCTGTCCAGGATGAAACATCCGCGTGGAAACAGAATGACACACACACACACACACAACCCGCCCACCTCAGGCCAAGTGTTTGCCTTGGTCAGAAGCCGGAAATTCACTTCACTGGGTTACAGAAATCAGGAATGTGCCTCACAGCTGAAGATGGGGTAAAGGACATTTCCATAGATCCTTTCTTCACACAGGTTTCTAAATGGGCCCCTGCCTGGCAGCCTACAGAGTTACCTCCAAGCAACTAGGCTAGGAAGCTTGCAGAAGCTGAAAAAGGAATCAAATCCTTTTATTTATCCTTTCAGGTAAACCATGGGCCACAAATTATTTTAAAAACAGAAATGTGTGAGTGGGGAATGCACACTACGCTTGGGATGTTCCAAAGACGGACTTTCAAGCCTGAACTTGCTGCACCAGAACCAAGAAACCCTGAAAGGCAGAGCACCCCCGCAGCAACTCCAAACTGCTCAAGGCAGAGGGAGGATGGGCAGAGGCAGTGGCCTTGAGCGAACAGATTCCCAGATCTCATCACCTGCATTCTCAACACCCACACCGCTTCCCTACAGCAGTCAAAACATGGACATTTCAAGTGCTGCAGAATCAAAACCAAATATCCTGACAGACTTTACAACCTTCATTGTCTGAATCTAACTCCCATCAGACCCACTGTGAAAGGCCAGGGGTGATGGAAGCAGCAATCCAACAGCATTGGAAGGCCCCAGCTACGCCGCCGCTTGAAGGGAGGGCATTCCCTGTTCCTGCTGCTTCACCCTTTATTTATAAAAACAGTTTCCTGACTTTCCAATAAATGGTGTTCTTCTTGCCCAGGTCACACAACTGAGGGGACACTGAAACACCAGCCAGAAGGTCAGCAAAGGCTACCCGGACATTGACGATAAGAGTTTCCTGCTCAACTGCCTTGGGCGCTTTGGGTGGGGCTGCTGAGCATGAGAGCAACAAGCACTTTCTCAGAAGCTGTTAATTCTGTTTGACTTCACTGGCATGAGTGTGGCCAAGAAACTGTGCTGTGAATCAGTGAGTCCCTGGTCCAAGTCTGCCAAGATTCACCAAGTGCCGCCTTGGGCAACCCAGGACCTAACCTGATGTGGGTTTTCGGGAAGCAGGGAGAGAATTGCTTATGCAAAATACAATGATTTGCATAGGGTAAAATTTGCACCAGGAAATGTTCTGAAGCCCTGGAGCAGGGGTCAGCGACCTTTTTCAGCCATGAGCCAAGTCCACTGTCCCTCAGACCTTGTGGTGCGCCAGACTATATTTTGGGGGGGAAATATGAACAAATTCCTATGCCCCACAAATAACCCAGAGATGCATTTTAAATAAAAGGACACATTCTACTCATGTAAACACACACTGATTCCCGGACCGTCCGCAGGCCGGATTTAGAAGGCGATTGGGCCAGATCTGACCCCCGGGCCTTAGGTTGCCTACCCCTGCCCTAGAGAGTGGTCTAACGTAGCACATCACTTTTACTACAAAACCTTGAAACTGCCAAGCTTGTGTAACGTTTATTTGAAATTAGCATCCATTGATTGTTACTAATGAACTTACAAACTGGAAAATTTTCCACAGAAAAAGCAAGCACTGGGATTTCTTTTCTGCCCCACATCACTGCCCAGCTACCTGTATTAAGGGGATAATAATACTGACTAACCTTACTGGGCTGTTGTATGGATTACAGCAAATGCATGCTTGGGAAATGTTGCACTTTACGGCACTTCACTCTAGGAAAGCTACACTTAGAGATGGTGAATCAGATACCTCTTTGTCTCACATGGCAGCACACCTGTGGTTTTCCAGCACAGAGCCTTCTGCAAAGCAGCCCTTCAGTCAAGTAAGCAGCGAGGGTGATTCATCAGGCCAGGTGAGTGGCAACCCAAACAGATTCCTTGGGCCAACTCCTCTGCAGAAGGTTAATTAAGGTAATAAGCCTGAGGCACCTGCTTCTGCTCTTCCAGAATGTTTATGCCTTGTTATCAAGGAAAGATCACTTGATAATGAGAAATAATGCCTTTTAGTGTTACCCGCCCAGTATTGTGCAATACTCTGTCAACAGAGATTCAGCAGGCAAGAATTATTATTATCTATTGAATTTATACACTGTCCTATACCCGGAGGTCTCAGGGCGGTTCACAGAATAAAATCAAAATATAAAACCACAATATACATAATCAAAAAAACAACCCAAAAACACCCACCCTCCCCCCAAAACCCCACCTTTTAAAAATGGCATAAATAAGAATACATCTTTCCACACTGGTTAACTGATGCCTGTTTTTAACTTTTTAGTATGTTTTTACCACATATTTTTAGCTATTTCTGTTGTGAACTGTTTTTAGTTTTTTCTTAATGAAATAGCGCTCTATATTTTTGTAAGTAAATAAAACAAAACAAGCTTTGCTTAATTCCAGCTTGTCAAAGTAACCGAGGCCACAGCCCACTCTTCGTTTGCATTGGCACAGAATGGAAGATTACAAACTTAAGGAACATTTTAGCCACTTCCTGGTTTCAAACGTAACTGCCCAGTTTGCATATAACGCTCACCCAAGCCATGGCTTTGAGCAGGCAAGCAAACATGCGGGTTCCTGGAGTGATGGTCGTGGTACTGCTTCTGCAACGCTATCAGAGGCTAAGCCGTGGTTTGGGTCTGCATGATGTGTGAACTCAGCTTTGTGATTTGACTTAAGACAAACCATGGGTGGTAAACCAAGAGCAAACCCCAGTTACAGCTCATGGCTATTTCACTCCTGGCTTGGCCACAGGTGAGGGAGGGATGCTGCAACCTGCTCTCAGGGAAGCAGTACATTTGCTCATTTGTGCATTACTTGAGAGCCAGGCTAATGCCATGCAGTGTGAAAGCAACCCCAAGTCACATGAGAGCTGTCAAACTGGTGCACTGGAACCAGCAAGATAAGCAGAGGTACCAACAATTTCCAGCTTATGAGAACTCGAAGGGGCAGAGACTGAGAAGAGAAGGCTGCCTTTAAAGAGCACCTGCAGCGGTGGCGACAGAGCCAGATTTTGGTTTGATGAGGCCCTAAGCTACTGAAGGTAATGAGACCCTTTAGACATCCAGCTGTCCGTTGTCCACAACAAATTGTGGCTGTTTTTTGTTTTGAATATATGCTATATGGTCATTTATGGACCCAATAGGTGTCTCAAGCCGTTTGCACATGTGGCCCTGCAACCAGTCCATGCAGAATGTAGGCACCCTATACATAGAAAGGAGCAAACCAGGGGTATTTTGGGGAGCAGGCTAGCAGGCAGGGGCCCGTGACTTACATCATAGGAGCCTAAACAACACAAAACACTGTTGCTGTATGTAGGTGTTATTTTACTAATTTGTTATCTTATATTTTGGAAATGTACATCCAGGTGTTGTATTTCTTTAATTTTTTTTTGGGGGGGGGGCAAGAGAGTGGGGCCCTAAGCTAGAGCTTGCTTAGAACAACGGCTACCAGACTTTTAGAAGACATCTGAAGGCAGCCCTCTTTAGGGAAGCTTTTAATGTTTGATGGACTATTGTATTTTAATATTTTGTTGGAGGCAGCCCAGAGTGGCTGGGGAAACCCAGCCAGATGATTATAAATAATAATTTTTATTATTATTATTAGTAGTAGTAGTAGTAATAAACCTTGCTGCAAGGCAAGCGGAGGGTACCAACCGTTTCCGGCTTATGGGAAGTCCAAGGGACAGAGACTGAGAAGAGGAGGCTGCCTTTAAAGAACACCTGCAAGGCAACAGAGACCCAAATGGCGCTCCTGTGCCTTGATGGGCAGACGCCTGCAAGCGGAGCAGAGAGAAGGCTGACCAAGACAGAGGAGCAGAGGGATGCAGAGCTGATGGCAACCTGGCCTGGAGAGAGGAAGGGGTCTGCTGCGAGGGAGGTGCCAGGCAGCTCCCAGGTGGGGGTGACAGAGAGTGCCTTCCCACCCCTGCCCCTCCCTTCCCAGCGTCAGCAGGCCGAGGTTCAACAGGTGCAGCCACGCTGGCCTGAGGATGCCACAGGTCTACAGAACTGGGACCGCTAGGGTCCTCTACTCCAGTGTTTCCCAACCTTGGGCCTCCAGCTGTTTTTGGACTACAACTCCCATCATCCCTAGCTAGCAAGACTAGTGGTCAGGGATGATGGGAATTGTAGTTCAAAAACAGCTGAAGGCCCAAGGTTGGGAAACACTGCTCTACTCCGAGCCCGGTTTTTGGAGCTCTACCGGTTGAGCCGTGCCTGGGCCGACCTGAGGCTGCCCCTGTTGGACTTCTGCCGCCTTCCCTCCAACAGAGGAGGAGAAGAAGAAGCAGCAGCTGCAATTTGAGCAGCCGCACAGCAGGCCGAAGTGCAACGGCCGTTGAGCTGCACCGGTGGAACTTCTGCCTGCGCGCCTCCCTCCCCCCCCCCCCACCGGAGGAGCAGCCTAAGGGCTCGCCGAGGGGCAGCCTGGCCTGGCCGGGCCCGGCAGCAGACTCACCGCTCTTCTCCTCAGCCCGCGTCCTCTCCGGGTTCCGGCCACATCAGCACCGGAAGTGCCCTGGTCTCTGCCCCCTCGCCGCTTCCGGATTGCTCCCTTCAAGCTCCCGCCTCTCGTCCAATCAGAACCCGGGTAGCTCCTAGACGGACGGAGCGCCCCTCCAACCGTAGCGCAGGGCTTGGGCCGTTGCCGGGGTGACGCCGCGGCCGGCGCAGCCGCGTCCGCCAATCAGCAGGGCGGGATTCTCTCTCCTCCTCCCTCTCTTTCCCACAAAGCGAGCCGCACGAAAACAAAACGCAAGGAGCCAATCAGGAAGCGAGGTTCTCCCCCTTCCACCGGCGCAGGGAACCAATCAGCGGCCGCGCTGCTGAGGTGGGTCTGAAGTTGTAGGCCAATCAGGGCGGGCGGGCGACGGCGGCTGTCTTTCACTCCGGAAACTTCCCGCGAGGAAGCCACGCCCCCTCCGAGGGGCGGGGAAATTCTTTTGCATATGGTAATTTATGTTAATATGTCAGGGCCTGCAGTTTAACTATTATGTGCTTAATATTAATGAGGTAGAAATAAAAAGAAATTGCGAGGAGGAGCCAATTTCTGAAGTGAAATTTATACTCAAATTCCATTAATTAGCTAATAATAATAATAATAATAATAATTTCTTATCCTCATATCAAAATAAATTGTTGTTGCTGTTGATTTATTATTATTCTTTTGTTTTTATTACCTTCACCTTTAAATCACCTTCAGGGTCCCAGGGCAGTTAATAATTAACAGCAATTAACTAATAAATTACACAGCATTTTACACTGCGGCAATAATATTATTAGCCCAGAAATGGAAACAAGAAGAAATTCCGATGAAAGAAGAACTGCAGACAAAATTAATGGACTATGCAGAACTGGACAAAATGACAGGAAGGATTCGAAACCTGCGGGACCAGAGATTTACAGAAGATTGGAAGAAGTAGATGAACTATTTGAAGAGCAACCGTAATCAACAAATTACGCTAGTTTTGTAAGGAGAAATATACGAAGTGTTACAAAATAGAAAAAGATAGAGATATTGGTTATGAGTTTGAAATGTAATAGGGAAGATAAGAAATGCATACTGAGAGATTAGATTGGAAAATTTTCAGACAGGATTGACGGAAGTCAAAAATTTGAATAAGATGTAAAAGTATGTTTAATTACTGTTGAAAATGATATGCTAAAAAAACTAATAAATAGTATATTAAAAAAATAAATAAATTACACAGCATTTCTGGCAGGCTTATTGATGGGGAAGGGTTTTTTTTAACAAAGGTTTCTTTATTGGTGGTGGCGAGTGAAATTAACAAATAGGAACTGACATGTGTTTGGTTTTTTTCCCCAGCTGCCCCTTCTCCCCCCTCTGTCGTCAGTTGCCGAGGCTGAAGAGCCCTGTCTACCCACAAGTCTCTTCCTCTCCAGGGCAATTTCCCCCAAGCAATTGGAGGCTGCGCCTTCCTGAGAGCCCACCTGTCCTCCGCCCTCTTCATGCCTCCCCTGGTTCTGGAAGAGGGGAGCTGGTCACAGCAGCAGCAGGAGACAATTGTGTCTCTTCACCAGACTGATTCCTGTCTGCCTCTTTTTTTAAAAAAAAAAATATGCTTTTTATTAAGTTTTCATTTTAAATACACCAACACCAATGTTACCGGAAAAATCCGAGGGCTCCCTTGGACAAAAAGTAAAGACACCAACCAGAGTAAATTGGAGCAAATCAGCAGCTTGTAGGCTTGGTCTTTATTGACTGTTGCAACAGGGTGCCCCCCTCACTTGCAGGTGAGAGGAAAGACACAGAAGAATAGTGTGCAAGGTCTTATAAAAACTTTTGAAATTCCCCTCCTCTAGGTCTAGCCCACCCCCAGAAACATCATGCATACATCACAGAAAGGAGGGGTTGAGGGAGGAGTTGCAGTGGTAACTTGAGTGTCCTGTCACCTGGCTGGTTCCCTTCTCTCCCCCTCCCCATGAGTCACTTCCAGGAGACAAAGGGGAGTTTGCAGTTTCCTGCCCCCAGAGGGAAGATCTGATCATTGTCCTTTGTTTCAGTCCATGCTGAATCCACTCCCATATGCAAGTTCTTTGTGATCTTGATTGTCTTCTGTCTAGGACCATCAGGGTTGGCATAGCAACTGGGCAGGGCTCCTGTGGATGTGCTGGGATGGTGAAGGGATTATGGCTGCCCTGTATCACACCTTCCCCATTTTGTAGTCCTTCCTTCATGGAGTAAAATAAAAATGGAACAGTGCAAATCCGATGCATGGTTGATTTTCTGTGAACTTATAACAGAAGCGTAGCGTATGTAGTGTGTGAGTGTGAGTGTGTGTGAAGTTTGTACAAACTGAATGATGGGGGGGGGGGGTTCCTGCTACACCAACAAACAAATATATCAAGTCTTTTTACATCTATCTTACTTTATGCTCCATAGAGCCGTTGACTTCCCTCCTTCCCTTCCCCAGGTTTTCTTATTCCAATCCTTAATTCACAGTTTCATTCGTAAAAGACTAAACCATGACATGAGATTTATTTCAGTCCTGCTAATGTCTTCAAATTTCTACAGTTCACACTTATATAGACCATAAATTTACTCCATTCTTTTTGGTACTTTGTTTCCTCCTGACTGCGAATCCTATGTGTCAGTTTTGCTACTTCCGCGTCCTCGACCAACTTTGTCTGCCACTCCTTTACAGTCGGTATCTCCTGTGTTTTCCACTTTTGGGCTATCAAAACTCTGGCTGCTGTCGTAGCATACATGTATAGTCTTTGGTCCGTCTTCTTAATATCCTCTCCTATAAAACCTAGTAGTAGTTCTTCAGGCTTTTTTGGGAAAGTATATTTAAACATCTTTTTTAATTCATTATAGATCAATTCCCAAAACTCTTTCGTTTTATCACATGTCCACCACATGTGGTAAAAATCACCGTCCTTTTCTTTACATTTCCAACAGATTTTACTACTTGTCCTATACATTTTTGCTAGTTTGGTAGGAGTAAGATACCAGCGATAGACCATTTCCATTACATTCTCTTTTAAAGTAGAGCATGCAGTAAATTTTAAATTTTCATTCCAGAGTTTGATCCATACATCATATTCTACATTATGCCCAAAGTCTATTGCCCATTTTGCCATAGCCTCTTTTATCAATTCATCTATTGTATTCCATTCTAATAAGAATTTATACATTTTCGAGAGTAATTTGGTCTTGTGATTCCTGTCTGCCTCTTGGCCCCTCTCCTCTCCTGCTTCCACTTCTGCCTATTATTCTGGACTTCTCTCTGCCACCAACTCTCCCTGCTCACTAAGCCTTGTAGCCTCTTCACATTCCAACACTTCCTTCTCCCCCCAGTGCTCTCCCTCTGGTCCCTCATCGTTGTCCCACCACCCCTTCCTGGGATCGGAGCCTCCTTCCCTTGGGGGCTTCCCAGCTGGGTTCCTCCCATGGATCCAGCCAGTCCACCACCACCCCACCCACAATAATAATAATAATAATAATAATAATAATAATAATAATAATAATATGTTTCAGATAACATTTCCTGCAATACCTTTTAAGGACAGGGTGGGTGGGTGAGCCACCGGCCTGCGGCAACTTTTGTTTTATCAAAACCCTTTTTAAAATTATTATTAGGGGGTCTCTTCTAACAAAAACTTCCAGAAATTGTCAGAATGCACGCAGAGTCTGGGGCATAGATCTCGAAATGCTTTGCTCCCATGTGAAGACTCCGTGTTACTATAAGACATCAATGATCTTGCTGGCATGTTCATCATAATTGGAGGACCCTGGAGGTTAGTCGTTTCATCCATCATATGTCTCCCCAAAAAATGTCCCGAGAATTGCAATGGCGTGTAAAAAGAAAGGAAGAAGAGATCAGCCTCTGATCATCTTTTGGTGCAAATATCTGCTTAACCCCTTCACCTTTAGCTCCTGTAATAGCAGCAGTCTCTTGGATTATTCTTCCCTCTTCTTTTATTTCCGTTCCGTGCATATCGTTGAAGCTTTAAAGGCTTCTAAATGGGTCTGAGATCAGATTAGAAGGCTATAATTGGCTTGGAAAGATCTCCCCCAGTGCTGCTTAACGTGATTTGGATGTCTATTGTGAAAACAGAAGGGAGCCAGGAGCTGGTCCTGCAGCAACCACCAGTGGGAGAGGGCGGCTGCTGCTGCTGCTGCTGCTGCTGCTGCTGCTGCTGCTGCTGAGGGTCTCCCCGTGGTCCAGCTCCACGCAGAATGGGAAGCAATGGCAGCAGGACACTGGATGACCTGCAGACGTTGGAGATTCACCACTGGTACAAGAAGTTCATGACAGAGTGTCCCTCTGGGCAGCTGACGGAGCATGAATTCAAGCATTTCTTTGGACTCCGAGGCCTGGACCCAGAGGCCAACCAATACATTGAGCAGATGTTCCACACCTTCGATATGAACAAGGTAGGCCTTGGCGGCTGGGCTCAGCTGCACCAGTTTTCCAAAGCCAATGAACTAGCTGTGGTGGCCACCAAAGCAACTCTGGAGGTAGCGGTGACATTTTAAGAGTAGCAGAAGCAGCTCAAGGACACCCCCAGAACTGTGCAAGCGGTTCTTCCTTCCCCCCGCCCCCAGGAGCATACTTTGGAAACACCTTTCGGAATGGTGAAAAGAATGTAGCAGGTGCTGATTGGCTAGCTCCCATAACATCAATACCTCCCTGTACTTGCTAGAGCAGTTTTGTCATTGATTTTTAAAAGGTGAATTTGGTGAGCATAGGAAGGTGGATGAGGTGTAAATGCCCACAAATGTTTTAAATTGCTTTTTATTTATCTTATTCTCATTTTGTGTGTTGTATGCCGCCTTTTTATACAAAAGTGTGGTCTAGAAATATTTCAACGTACAAGTAATAACAGATAGAGGTACGGGAATATGAGATAGCTCATATTCTGCATGGTAGGCAGGTTATAGCTAAGGGCTGATCCTCTGGCTGTATATATACTCGGCTCAGGAACACTTCTATCATAGGTCCTCCTCTGGGAAACTTGAATTCCACTTCTGACACCAGTGTTGCATGCCACCCCAATCTCTTAGCAGTGTGGCATTCCAAGTGTTCCAGGCGCTTTCCCCCCAGGGTTTGTGTTTTCTATTGGAATGAGACACAGTAGAGACTTGTGTCCTTATGATGTATGCTTCATTTACACATATATACAACCTGAGCCTACAAGGGAGCATTAACACCCCAGAAGTGTCTTGTTTCTCCCATAGCCACAGCCTTGGGATTCAAACAGAAATAAAGCATTGCTTGCATGACTGCCAGGCCCAAAGAAATGCTTGAATTCATGCTCCATTAGTAAGACACAATCATGAACAACTTGTAGAAAGGGTGGGTCTCCAATGTCTGAAAATTCAGGTGGTGTGTAAAAAGAAGCAATGCAAGAAAGAAAGAAGAGGTCAGCCTCTGGTCAATTTTTGTTACAAATATCTGATTAACCCCTTCACCTTTTCTGATTAAGCTCCCGTAATAGCAACCTTTTCCTGGATTATTCTTCCCCGTTCTTTCCATTCCCTCTTTGTATCGTTGAAGCTTTAAAGGCTTCTAAATGGGTCTGAGATCAGATTAGAAGGCTATAATTGGCTTGGAAAGATCTCCCCCAGTGCTGCTTAACGTGATTTGGATGTCTATTGTGAAAACAGAAGGGAGCCAGGAGCTGGTCCTGCAGCAACCACCAGTGGGAGAGGGCGGCGGCTGCTGCTGCTGCTGCTGCTGCTGAGGGTCTCCCCGTGGTCCAGCTCCACGCAGAATGGGAAGCACTGGCAGCAGGACCCTGGATGACCTGCAGACGTTGGAGATTCACCACTGGTACAAGAAGTTCATGACAGAGTGTCCCTCTGGGCAGCTGACGGAGCATGAATTCAAGCATTTCTTTGGACTCCGAGGCCTGGACCCAGAGGCCAACCAATACATTGAGCAGATGTTCCACACCTTCGATATGAACAAGGTAGGCCTTGGCGACTGGGCTCAGCTGCACCAGTTTTCCAAAGCCAATGAACTAGCTGTGGTGGCCACCAAAGCAACTCTGGAGGTAGCGGTGACATTTTAAGAGTAGCAGAAGCAGCTCAAGGACACCCCCCAGAACTGTGCAAGCAGCTCTTCCTTCCCCCCGCCCCCCAGGAGCATACTTTGGAAACAACTTTCGGAATGGTGAAAAGAATGTAGCAGGCACCAATTGGCTAGCTCCCGTAAAATCACCAATACTTCCTCGCATTCGCTACAGCAGTTTTCTCTCTGATTTTTTAAACATTGGTGAATTTGGTCGGCATCAAATGAGCGATGAGGTGTAGGTGCCATTGAACGTTTTTAATTGCTTTTTTATTTTTTCCTATTGTAATTTTGTGTGCTGCATACCACCTTTTCATACTTTTAACGAAATGTGGCTATAGATATTTCATTACGCGAGTATAACAGATAGAGGTACAATTGCAAATAGATATAGATAACTCATCTTCTAAGTGCTGATCCTCCAGTTGAATTTTTGTGTGTGTTACCTGTAACACAAGTTGCAAATTCCATCCCGCACTATGGGTGAAAAAGAAAACCCAGCTGTGAGTGATCAAAAACTAGTACCAAGCTCATGAACACAATTTAGCTGCTTTGGTTTCTTATTTTGTTTTTAAGTGCTTTAAGAGCAAAATGCAGCAGAAAGGAACTTGGGGTGTTGTCACCCCAAATCTCTCCTCTGTAGAAGGATTAGGTCTGGGAGGAACAGGTGGCAGCATGAGATTCTTAGGAGAAAGTAACAAGGAGGTGAGAATCTCATCTGTGCCTGGATGGGACATCTATTGGGAGACATGCAAATTTCCTTGAGCTTCCTGAAAGGAAGAGAAGAATAAAAGGCAAGCCAGGAAGACCCTGGTCTTTTCCTGCCCAGCTGTCTAAGACACCCCTGTGGTCCACTGATTTGGTTAAAATGCACAGTGCCAGAATGAGGACTCCAGATCTCTGGGTAGCACAACTTGCAATGCCTAATGCTTGGCAGGGGGAACGTGTCCAGAGGAGGGCAACCAAAATGGTCAAAGGCCTGGAAACGATGCCTTATGAGGAACGGCTAAGGGAGCTGGGCATGTTTAGCCTGGAGAAGAGGAGGTTAAGGGGTGATATGATAGCCATGTTCAAATATATAAAAGGATGTCACCTAGAGGAGGGAGAAAGGTTGTTTTCTGCTGCTCCAGAGAAGCGGACACGGAGCAATGGCTCCAAACTACAAGAAAGAAGATTCCACCTAAACATTAGGAAGAACTTCCTGGCAGTAAGAGCTGTTTGACAGTGGAATTTGCTGCCAAGGAGTGTGGTGGAGTCTCCTTCTTTGGAGGTCTTTAAGCAGAGGCTTGACAACCATATGTCAGGAGTGCTCTGATGGTGTTTCCTGCTTGGCAGGGGGTTGGACTCGATGGCCCTTGTGGTCTCTTCCAACTCTATGATTCTATGATTCTAACTGAGCCTTCTCCAACTGGTGCCCCCCAGACCTTTTGGACTACAGCTCTTGCTGGCCCCTCACAACGGCTTAAAGCTCTCTGAGCTCGGCTCACGGGTCACAGGTGCTTGCTTTGGCTTCAGAAAATCTCCCCTGCGTGCGAACCACCCACCCGATCTCAGCTGTGTAAAGCTGTGGCAGGCCAATCCTACAGAGGCAGGCTGAAGGAACTGGATGTGTTCACTCAAGAACAAAGAGGATTAAACCGGAGGGGTGGGGGAGACAAGAGATGAGAAGACAGCAGGAGGCTGGAGTGCCTTCCCCTAGAAGAGGGCTGGACATCGCAGGCTGCAACCATCTCCAGCGTCCAAGTGGAAAGAGAGAAATGGAGGAATTGGTCAAACTACTGATTTTATATGAATTTATAAAGCTAGGTATCTTCCCTGAGCTGTCAAGTCAAAAGATACACCCAGGCATATATATCATTGTAACAACTTTAAAGATGTGCCCCCCTCCGTCATTTCCATAACAAAATCTTAGGAATTCCCTCCGCCTCTCCATGGATTCTTTAAATATCTATATCAACTGCATATTGTAGTTCATCCAAATTTCAGTTCCCCATCGTTTCCAAAGTCTTTGTAACATTGCAGGAGTTATTTAAAGCCTGCCAAAGAGGTCAAGTGTTTACAGTGTTCTTATAAAGATCTGTATTTACCGTATCCCAATCTCAACTGAAGTTTCAATCTTTCTGATTTTCCATGTCAGTCTTGTCATCTCTGCATAATCTAGTAGCTACTAGATGAAGCTACTGGAAAGAGGGGGTCTCTGAAGGAGACCTGAATCAGCTCCGTCCCAGAGCACATGCGCACACAGTCCAGAGGTGCATCTTCAATTCTGTGTGGTCATGGCTGGGGAAGGCAGGAACCCTGACCTCTCCAATGTTCCAACTCAGGTGGTTAAAAAAGCAAGACTGCCTTTGTTTCATTTCTATCCCACCCTTTCTCCAAGGAGTTCAGTAGGGTGTACACTATGCTTGCCACTTTCCTGTATATTAAATAATAATAATAATAATAATAATAATAATAATAATAATAATAATAATTTATTATTATTATTTGTTATTTATACCCCACCCATCTGGCTGGGTTTCCCCAGCCACTCTGGGCGACTCCCAACAGAATATTAAAAACACAATAAAACATTAAACATTAAAAACTTCCCGAAACAGGGCTGCCTTCAGGTGTCTTCTAAAAGTCAGATAGTTGTTTATCTCCTTGACATCTGAACAATCTTCAACGTCAGCCAGCCAGGTCACAATTTGCACCAGCCTCTGCTCTCCCTGCCTAGTTTTCTTATTTCTGCCCTCAATACTTCCTCTGCTTTTTCCCTGCTCCCCCTCCACAGGATGGGCATATTGACTTCATGGAGTACGTGGCTGCCCTCAGCCTTATCCTGCGAGGAAAGATGGAGCAGAAGCTGCGCTGGTACTTCAAGCTCTACGATGTAGATGGAAACGGCTGCATTGACCGCAGTGAGCTGCTCAATATCATCCAGGTAATGGGGAACTCTCTTTTCTTGCAAAGGGCGCCGGAGCTGATTTCTGCAGAGGGAGCAGCCAGAGTTTAGAATGTGTCTGCAGGTTAGCCACTTCCTCATCCTGGATGTTGGAGCGGCTAAGGAGGTGCCGCTCTGCACAGTCTCAGAGACACACTCTTCTCATTGCCCCTTCACATGCTCAAAGGCTAAAAATAGAGGAAGGAGAAAGGTTGTTTTCTGCTGCTCCAGAGAAGCGGACATGGAGCAATGGATCCAAACTACAAGAAAGAAGATTCCACCTAAACATTAGGAAGAACTTCCTGACAGTAAGAGCTGTTTGACAGTGGAATTTGCTGCCAAGGAGTGTGGTGGAGTCTCCTTCTTTGGAGGTCTTTAAGCAGAGGCTTGACAACCATATGTCAGGAGTGCTCTGATGGTGTTTCCTGCTTGGCAGGGGGTTGGACTTGATGGCCCTTGTGGTCTCTTCCAACTCTAGGATTCTATGATTCTATGAACTCACATCCCCAAAAAGAGGCGGTTGATCCCTCTTTTTGGTGAGCAGCGACGGGAGAGGGCTCTTAATTTGTAATTTATTTATAAAAATGTGCCATAAGAAAATACAGTGGTACCTGAGGTTAAGTACTTAATTCGTTCCGGAGGTCCGTACTTAACCTGAAACTGTTCTTAACCTGAAGCACCACTTTAGCTAATGGGGCCTCCTGCTACCGCCATTCCACCGGAGCACGATTTCTGTCTCATCCTGAAGCAAATTTCTTAACCCAAGGTACTATTTCTGGGTTAGCGGAGTCTGTAACCTGAAACGTATGTAACCTGAAGCATATGTAACCTGAGGTACCACTGTATATCAATGCGGATTATAGCAAGGCAAACAAAGCTATACAATAAGAACCACAAAAGAGCTAAAAACAGACATTGGTTAACCATTGTGGAAGGATGGTGTCTGGGGCTGAGTCTACGCTAATCTATTTTAAAAAGCTAAGAAAAAATACATTATATAGCTAGCTCTCAATGCAAGTTTACATTGACTGCTGTACAGCGCTGCCTGGTGTCACCTTTTTATATCGCAGTTATAATGTTATAACTCACAAGTATAGATTAGTCCTTTACTGCCTGCATAGGGTTCGGGCGGAATAGAAAAGTTTTCAGTAGGCACTTGAAAGTTGGCAAAGAAGGCGCTTGCTGCATCTCCGGGCACAGAGAGTTCCACAGGACCGGGATGGTGAAACTAAAATTTGGGCCTCGTCCATACCTCCAGTTGTCCCATGTCTAGAAATCACAGGTCCAAGCAGTTTTCCACTCGACCCATTTTCTCAGGGAAAAACCTGCTCTTTGGTGCTAAATCTTTCTTTTTTTTTAAGAATAATTTTTTATTAACCGACCAATCACATCAAATCAAACCAAATTACATAAATTCCAAATTACACAGCCAAATTTTAATTTTTTAGTTACAGATAGGTAGCCGTGTTGGTCTGCCATAGTCAAGACAAAATAAAAAAATTCCTTCCAGTAGCACCTTAACTTAGTTGGTCTTTAAGGTGCTACTGGAAGGAATTTTTTTATTTTGCCTTTTTAATTTTTTGTTGGGGGTACCCATATTTCAAGTTCCGAAGGAGATCCAATCAACTTCTTGCTTCTTACTGCTGTTTTAATGTCCACAAATCTAACCTTATGATGTTCACAGTACTATCCAGTCCTTTCTTATTGTTTTTCCACAACTCTTGTTGTTATTTTCATATATTTTTTCTTTCTCTTTATGACCTCTGATAGTCTCCACAAGCTGGTTAGAACAGTTTGTAATCCTGCGTGGATATTATTTTTTTTATCCAGTAGCCATATCCAGACGTTTTCCATATAACATCACTTCCATACATCAAAACAGTCTTAGTGTCATTCATCTTCACCAATCTGCCTCCTTTCTCAAAACCTCTGAGGAGATTCACCAGGAATGCAGTCTGAAAATGAGTCCGTTCCTCCTCCCGGCTATAAATCCTTTGGCAAGATGGCGACTCTGAATTAATTGCTGCGCCATTCCAAAAGCTCTTATTGCTTCTCAATCTCCATAAAGCATACTTTTGGTTAAAGTTTATCTCCACACAGACCTTAATCATCCTGCTTGGGTCAGTTCAACCGACGATTCTAATGAGGAGGGGTTCTTGTAAATCACATAGAAGGAAAGTAAAAAAGGTCCCCCCCCCCCCCGTTCAGTCCCGTTGTCAACATACCCAGCCTTTGGTGTATCTTCATCGTAAAATGTTCCTGTTTCTCCAACCCGTCGTCTTTCGCAGAGGTCACTTAAATTAGCAGACTTCACTCCCCTTCTTCACTTGAAATATGTGCATTTGCTTCTTTTGTAATTAATTATTCCAAATTGCTGCAGCTAGTGCGCGATCAGAGACAGCGTCCAGGAGAGCCGAGGTCCACATGGGGGCATTCTGCCTAGTGCCCTCACCCCCTTCTTTCGAATTAGGGGGTGATTTATGGGCACAGCAGGCAAGGGCAGTGTTCCCCATTTCCTTGGGGCAACAAGGGAGGCTGCTTACTCCCATAACAGCCTCTTAATTACCCCGTGTGGGTCGGAGAGATGGTATTGTTGGCCATCTTCCAATGCGCCCCCTAGTGGCCCCCACCTTTGGTGCTAAATCAGGGCAAATGTCAGTCCAAAGCAAACCCAAAGTGCCGTTTGGTCCCATTGAACACTAAAGAGTGGTTTTCCCCAGGGGAAAGCAGCGGGACAACAGGAAACGTTAGATGAGCCCTTGGTTTCTTGGAGAGGACATGGCGTGAGTTCTGCCCATGATGGCTCTGCTTCACCTTCACAGTTGGAGGCAGCGGTGCTTTATAATGTCACTGGCTGGAAACCGCAGGAGGGGAGAAAGTGCTCTTGGGTTCGGATCCTGCTTGTGCGTTTCCCATTAGGGCATCTGGTTGGCCCCTGTGAGAACAGGAAGCTAGGCAATATGGACCCTTGGCCTCATCTAACAGGTGTTTCTTATGTTCTTACATTGTTGTCAAATGAGCCTTGACAGCTTGGAGAATGTTCCAGCGACACTCCTGCAAATTATCTTGGCAACTGAGCTGGGATATGGTGGTTCAAGCGACCCCAGAGCTCCCTAAGTTGTAAATTAATACAAGAACTTTGAGGCTGGCTCCACTGTAAGTGGCCTTCAATCCTCCCTTGTTGGCTGCTTCTTTCCCTAGCCCCAGCCCCCCCTGCTGCACCTCTGGTTGCCCCATCATCTCGTTCATTTTGCTGGCCATTTTCCAAACCTTTTCCAACTCCACCCAGGGTTCCCCTTCACAGCCATGTCCTGATTTCTCATTTTCCCCCTATTTTTATTTATTAAATTTGCACACTGCCCTATACCCGCAAAATAAAATAAACAAACCCAAAATACATAATCAAAATGAGAACAACCCAATAACACCCCCTCCCACAACTCATTTTATTTTAATAAATTTATTTATTTGTTTTTCAAGTTAAAATTTTACAATCACAAACATACAACACACAACCATAAAGACAAGGTTCCAGAGAATTTCCATCCTCCCCTTTGTGGCTCCTGTTATTTAATCATTTTCTCCTACATCTTTTGTAATAATCCAAATCTTTTACATTATATCCAAAATTCACCATTAAACTACAAGTGTTATTCCCACAACACATTTTAAAAGGGCGTTGGGTGTCAATCAGCCAAAGGCCTGGTTGAAGAGGAACATTTTTGCCTGGCGTCTAAAGGTGTATAATGAAGGCACCAGGCAAACCTCCCTGGGGAGAGCAATCCACAAACAGGGAGCCACTGTAGAGAAGGCCCCGTTCTCGTGTTGCCACCCTCCGGACCTCTCGTGGAGGAGTGATGCGAGAAAGGGCCTCAGAAGATGATATCAGGGTCCGGGTAGGTTCATATGGAACATATGCTTAGTTTGGAAACAAATGTTTTCTTTTGATCCCACATTGCTGGCAGAGCAGAAGCTGTGAGGGATGGCCTTTAAAAGCTCTGCTGACTCTTGTTTTCTTCCCCAACCTGTTAATATCTTACTGGTATATGTTACCTTGTAAACAAGGGTTGAGCTTCTCCACATCCTCGCAGATTCCTTCAGGCAGGTATGTTGGGTCTGTGTGCCTTGCTCTGGCCCAACCCTTCCCCGTTCATCCAAGTTGGTGGCCATCAAGGCCTCCTGAGGCAGCGAGTTCCATAGTTTAACTATGCATGGCATGAATTTTCTATCAGTCCTGAATTTTCCAACATTCAGCTCCGTTGAATGCCCACAAGTTCTGGTGTAATGAGCGAAGGCGACAGCCATGGTTTTCAGTTAGGTGATTTCTATCCTAACCTTAGGGACGTGGGTGGCGCTGTGTGTTAAACTACAGAGCCTCTTGGGCTTGCCGATCAGAAGGTTGGCGGTTTGAACACCCGCGACGGGGTGAGCTCCCGTTGCTCGGTCCCTGCTCCTGCCAACCTAGCAGTTCAAAAGCACGTCAAAGTGCAAGTAGATAAATAGGTACCGCTCCAGCGGGAAGATAAACGGCGTTTCCGTGTGCTGCTCTGGTGCGCTGCTCTGGTTGAGCAACGGGAGCTCAACCCATCGTGGGGATTTGAACTGCCGACCTGATCGGCAAGCCCAAGAAGCTCAGTGGTTTAACCCACAGCACCACCCTTGTCCCTTAAGACTACCTTACACTGTGTTTAAAACCAAAATTGCATTTGGATAGAAACTGTTTCTCAAGCAGCTAGTCCTAGTCTTTATGACCCTGTACCTTCTTCCAGAAGGCAGAAGCTAAAAGAGATCATTTCCGGGGTGCGCACTATCCTGCTTCCCTAACGTCAAAGTGCAAGTAGATAAATAGGTACCGCTCCGGCGGGAAGGTAAACGGCATTTCCGTGCGCTGCTCTGGTTCGCCAGAAGTGGCTTAGTCCTGCCAGCCACATGACCCGGAAGCTGCACGCTGGCTCCCTCGGCCAATAAAGCGAGATGAGCGCAGCAACCCCAGAGTCGGCCACGACTGGACCTAATGGTCAGGGGTCCCTTCACCTTTTCCTTTATCCTAAACTTTGCACAAGACACAGGGCGGTTTCCAAGAAGGCCAAACAAAACTAAGGCAATATATAAAACCCACAAAATAGCATTGTTCCTAAAACACACAGCAGAGCAACTCAAGGTTTCCAGCTGCCTTTGCAGTTGACTACCAGGACATTTTGCTGGGGCAGGGATAGGGGGCATTCTCACCTCATTCTGGGTTTCTGATATTAAACAGCAATTGTAAACAATGCTTTTATGCAGCGGTTGTTTATTACCTGAACCAAATACGCGCCAAACTCTTCCGTTGCAGGCAATCCGTGCCATCAATGGCTGCGACCACGAGACGACCGCAGAGGAATTCACCAACCGTGTCTTCAACAGGATTGATGTCAACGGAGACGGTGAGACCCCCCCCCCCGAGACCCTCCCTGCTGGCTCTGAACCCCTTCCCCAGGCCCACCCTTGTTCCGCAATCCATTGCGAACTTTGCTGCCTAGAACTCTGCAGGTTCTAAACTCTGGGCCAAAAAGAGCAGAGCTTGAACCCATTACACAGGACCCCCCCCCAACCCTGAACAGGGCCCTCCTCCCTTCACCAAGCCTACCTGGGCCACGTGGGCCTCGGAATAGAAGGCAACCCTCTCACCTCTCCCACATCCAGCTGGCAGTGATGGGCGAACTACACATTATACACAAATGCCCATAACTGGGCCCTGAGAACATCTGGGACTCTGTGGAGAGGAAAACTCTTTTTGGAAGGGGGATTAGCACTGAGGACAAGAGGCAGGAAGAAAAAGAGGAAAAGCCTGTTTTCATAGAGTCATGGAAGAGGCACCGAGGGTCATCTAGTCCAACCCCCTGAAGTGCAGGAATCACAGCTTCCCTGCTCAATACGATACGATACAATACGATACGATATCTTTATTGTCATTGTCCCTTGCGGAACAATGAAATTGAAAAACTACATAAAAACTACATAAAACTACCACAAAACTACATAAAACTACATAAAAACTACATAAAACTACATAAAACATTCAAAAACCCCTAAAAAACACCTCTAAAACCCCATTTTAAAATACACTATACCTGCTCAATACGATACGATACAATACGATACGATATCTTTATTGTCATTGTCCCTTGCGGAACAATGAAATTGAAAAACTACATAAAACTACATAAAAACTACATAAAACTACCACAAAACTACATAAAACTACATAAAAACTACATAAAACTACATAAAACATTCAAAAACCCCTAAAAAACACCTCTAAAACCCCATTTTAAAATACACTATACTATTTGTTGTTGTTGTTGTTTAGTCGTTTAGTCGTGTCCGACTCTTCGTGACCCCATGGACCAGAGAACGCCAGGCACTCCTGTCCTCCACTGCCCCCCGCAGCTTGGTCAGACTCATGCTGGTAACCTCGAAAACACTATCCAACCATCTCGTCCTCTGTCGCCCCCTTCTCCTTGTGCCCTCCATCTTTCCCAACATCAGGGTCTTCTCCAGGGAGTCTTCTCTTCTCATGAGGTGGCCAAAGTACTGGAGCCTCAGCTTCACAATCTGTCCTTCCAGTGAGCACTCAGGGCTGATTTCCTTCAGAATGGAGAGGTTTGATCTTCTTGCAGTCCATGGGACTCTCAAGAGTCTCCTCCAGCACCAGAATTCAAAAGCATCAATTCTTCGGCGATCAGCCTTCTTTATGGTCCAGCTCTCACTTCCATACATCACTACTGGGAAAACCATAGCTTTAACTATACGGACCTTTGTTGGCAAGGTGATGTCTCTACTTCTCAAGATGCTGTCTAGGCCTGTCATTGCCCTTCTCCCAAGAAGCAGGCGTCTTTTAATTTCGTGGCTGCTGTCACCATCTGCAGTGATCATGGAGCCCAAGAAAGTAAAATCTCTCACTGCCTCCATTTCTTCCCCTTCTATTTGCCAGGAGGTGATGGGACCAGTAGCCATGATCTTCGTTTTTTTGATGTTGAGCTTCAGACCATATTTTGCACTCTCCTCTTTCACCCTCAATAAAAGGTTCTTTAATTCCTCCTCACTTTCTGCCATCAAGGTTGTGTCATCTGCATATCTGAAGTTGTTGATATTTCTTCCGGCAATCTTAATTCCGGCTAGGGATTCATCCAGCCCAGCCTTTCGCATGATGAATTCTGCATATAAGTTAAATAAGCAGGGAGACAAAATGCAGCCTTGTCGTACTCCTTTCCCAATTTTGAACCAGTCAGTTGTTCCATATCCAGTTCTAACTGTAGCTTCTTGTCCCACATAGAGATTTCTCAGGAGACAGATGAGGTGATCAGGCACTCCCATTTCTTTAAGAACTTGCCATAGTTTGCCATGGTCGACACAGTCAAAGGCTTTTGCATAGTCAATGAAGCAGAAGTAAATGTCTTTCTGGAACTCTCTAGCTTTCTCCATAATCCAGCGCATGTTTGCAATTTGGTCTCTGGTTCCTCTGCCTCTTCTAAATCCAGCTTGCACTTCTGGGAGTTCTCGGTCCACATACTGCTTGAGCCTTCCTTGTAGAATTCTAAGCATAACCTTGCTAGCGTGAGAAATGAGTGAAATTGTGCGATAGTTGGAGCATTCTTTGGCACTGCCCTTCTTTGGGATTGGGATGTAGACTGATCTTCTCCAATCTTCTGGCCACTGCTGAGTTTTCCAAACTTGCTGGCATATTGAGTGTAGCACCTTAACAGCATCATCTTTTAAAATTTTAAATAGTTCAGCTGGAATACCATCACTTCCACTGGCCTTGTTATTTGCAGTGCTTTCTAAGGCCCATTTGACTTCACTCTCCAGGATGTCTGGCTCAAGGTCAGCAACCACACTACCTGGGGTATATGAGACATCCGTTTCTTTCTGGTATAATTCCTCTGTGTATTCTTGCCACCTCTTCTTGATGTCTTCTGCTTCTGTTAGGTCCTTTCCACTTTTGTCCTTTATTATGGAAATCTTTGTACGAAATGTTCCTTTCATATCTCCAATTTTCTTGAACAGATCTCTGGTTCTTCCCATTCTATTGCTTTCCTCTATTTCTTTGCATTGCTTGTTTAAGAAGGTCTTCTTGTCTCTCCTTGCTATTCTTTGGAAATCTGCATTCAATTTCCTGTATGTTTCACGATCTCCCTTGCATTTTGCTTGCCTTCTCTCCCCCGCTATTTGTAAGGCCTCATTGGACAGCCACTTTGCTTTCTTGCATTTCCTTTTCATTGGGATGGTTTTCGTTGCTGCCTCCTGTATAATGTTACGAGCCTCCATCCATAGTTCTTCAGGCACTCTGTCCACCAAATCTAAATCCTTAAACCTGTTCCTCACTTCCACTGTGTATTCATAAGGGATTTGACTTAGATTGTATCTTACCGGCCCAGTGGTTTTTCCTACTTTCTTCAGTTTAAGCTTGAATTTTGCTATAAGAAGCTGATGATCTGAGCCACAGTCAGCTCCAGGTCTTGTTTTTGCTGACTGTATAGAGCTTCTCCATCTTTGGCTGCAGAGAATATAATCAATCTGATTTCGATGCTGCCCATCTGGTGATGTCCATGTGTAGAGTCGTCTCTTGTGTTGTTGGAAAAGTGTGTTTGTGATGACCAGCTTGTTCTCTTGACAGAACTCTATTAGCCTTTGCCCTGCTTCGTTTTGAACTCCAAGGCCAAACTTGCCAGTTGTTCCTTTTATCTCTTGACTCCCTACTTTAGCATTCCAATCCCCTATAATGAGAAGAACATCCTTCTTTGGTGTCACTTCTATAAGGTGTTGTAAGTCTTCATAGAATTGGTCAATTTCAGTTTCTTCAGCACCAGTAGTTGGTGCATAAACTTGGATTACTGTGATGTTAAAAGGTCTGCCTTGGATTCGTATCGAGATCATTCTATCATTTTTGAGATTGCATCCCAGTACAGCTTTTGCCACTCTTTTGTTGACTATGAGGGCCACTCCATTTCTTTTACGGGTTTCTTGCCCACAGTAGTAGATATGATGGTCATCCGAACTGAATTCACCCATTCCCGTCCATTTTAGTTCACTGATGCCCAGGATGTCAATATTTATTCTTGCCATCTCATTTTTGACCACCTCCAACTTACCCATGTTCATGGTTCTTACATTCCAGGTTCCTATGCAATGTTTTTCTTTACAGCATTGGACTTTCCTTTCGCTTCCAGGCATATCCGCAACTGAGCGTCCTTTCGGCTTTGGCCCAGCCGCTTCATCAGCTCTGGATCTACTTGTACTTGCCCTCCGCTCTTCCCCAGTAGCATGTTGGACGCCTTCCGACCTGAGGGGCTCATCTTCCAGCGTCATAACTTTTATATGCCTGTTGTCTTTGTCCATGGAGTTTTCTTGGCAGGGATACTGGAGTGGCTTGCCGGTTCCTCCTCCAGGTGGATCACGTTTGGTCAAAACTCTCCACTATGACCTGTTCATCTTGGGTGCCCTGCTCGGCATAGTTCATAGCTTCTCTGAGTTCTTCAAGCCCCTTCGCCACGGCAAGGCAGTGATCCATGAAGGGGACACTATACTATAGAGACCCCTTATGCTGTGTTTAGAACCAGAATTGCATTAGCGTAGAAACTGCTTCTCAGGCGGCGAGTCCTGGCCTTTATAACCCTATACCTTCTTCCAGAAGGCAGAAGCTGAAAGAGATCATTTCCGGGGTGCATACTATCATGTGCTATCTCTGCCGCTTTCTTATGGCACCTGGCAGCATAGATTTGATCTAAGGTGGGAAGAGTGCACCCAATAATTCTCTCTGCAGTCTTTACAACCCTGGATAGCATTGTTTTTTCCCTGGCCGTGCAGCTCCCAAACCACACACACAGACCATAAGTTAGTGCGCTCTCCACAGTGCAATGGTAAAATGCCATCAACAGGTCCTTTGAGAGATTGTTTTTCCGGAGGATTCTCAGAAAATATAACCTCCACGCACCTGTTCCACGCACTTCCCCTCAATAATAAGTGGCTGAATATTCAATTTACATTTCCTAAAGTCCACAATGATCTCTTTTGTTTTCTTTAAGTTAAGCAGTAAGTTGTTTTTCCTGCACCACTCCCCCAACTGCTCAACTTCCTTCCTATAGGCCGTCTCCCCCTCTCCAGGTAAATAAACCAACCACCGTTGTATCATCTGCAAACTTAATGATCTTATTACTGGGGTATTTGGGGGCACAGTCAGCTGTATAGAGCGTGTATAAAAGCGGGCTCAACACACACCCCTGCGGCATCCCCATATTCGTGATGAGATCCGCAGAGATGTGGGAACCCAACCTGACCCTTTGGGAACGGTTTGATAGAAAGTCTAATATCCACCTGCACAAACATGGTGGAAGTCCCAGATCTAATAATTTGGGCACCAATCTATGCGGAAGAATAGGATTAAATGCAGAACTAAAGTCTACAAATAACAATCTCGCGTAGTTCCCTTGCTTCTCCAAATGAGTCAGGACAGCATGTAAAGCCATTGCCACAGCATCCTCTGCGGATCTCTTTGCCTTGTACGCGAACTGGTAAGGGTCAAGTCCCACTGGCAGACAAGATAAGATGCGCTTCCTCACCAGTTTTTCGAAACATTTCATTATAATGGGTGTCAGCGCCACAGGGCGAAAATCATTCAGACTGTCTATCTTTGATGTTTTTGGCAGGGGTATAATGGTAGCAGATTTCAGACAGGGTGGAACAGTGGCTTGGGCCAGAGACTGGTTAAAAATCTTCATAAAGATTCCTGCCAGTTGGTCCGAACAATCTCTTAGCACCCTGCCAGCCACCCCATCCGGGCCCATAGCCTTCCTCGTGTTTACCTCCTTTAATATTCGCCTCACTTCTCCCTCTTCCACCCTGACAGCATTTCCTGTAGGTATTGATGCCAATAGCTCTGGCATCCCTGTTGGAGTCACTGTTGGTGTCACCTCAAATTGGGCAAAGAAGGTATTCAACTCTCCCACCAAGGAAGCAGTACTCTCTACCACTGATGAATTCCTTGATTTATAACCAGTCAGATGTTGGACTCCCTGCCACATTTGTCTAGTATCATGATTTCTCAGATGGTCCTCAATTTTTCCTCTGTACTCCACTTTTGCTTTCCTGATACCCCTCTTCAAGTTCGCTCTTTCTATGCCATACAATACCCAGTCCCCAGTTCTAAAAGCAGAATTTCTGGCCTTCAATAATCTCCTAACCTCTCCTGTCATCCAGGGCTTCCTATTCGGATACAACTTAACATACTTTTCCCTGGTGACATTTGCTGTGCAGAATCTAATATAATCCAGGACCGTTGATGTATAAGTTTCTAGATCTTCATGGTCGAAGATATTCCAGTCGGTCTCCTGGAAACAGTCCTGCAGTTGCTGAGGCTCCCTCAGGCCACACCGTAACCATCCGTGTTTGTATCTGGCCTTGTTTCCTGAGGGGTGTGTATACTGGTGTCAGAAGCAGGGACACATGATCTGAACCACCGAGGTGCGCCAAGGTCCTGACCTTTTTACTGCACTTGTTAGAGGATAAGAGTCTAAATCAGCTGGTGTCTTGCAACCCCCATAATCCCAGACCATAAGTCATGCCAATCAGGGCTGGTGGAAGGTTTAATAAACTCATCCCCAATGCCCCTTACCCTATAAAAAAAGCATTATTATAGAGGTTTGCACAACCCACCGTGGAAAGTAAATAACACAATAAAATGCAAAACCGTAACAATTAATTGCACATTTACTCAAAATCCAGTAAAAACTATTTAGTTTAATTTTCAACAGAATTGATGAACTTGAGCTAGAGATCCCAGCTGTTCAAAGTCTGATAGTCATTTACAATTGCAGCACCCACTGCCTCCCAGGGGACTGTACTATCCAGCTTGGGAACCACTAAGTTAGTCCAAAACATCTCGAGGGCACCGGGTTGGGGAATTCATCTTCTCTAGGTCTTTGTTTTGCTGTGAGGCTCAGATCACAGTGAACTAGTTTCTTGCTCTACTGGGTTTTGAAAATGCTGAGCCGTATTTTAACCAGTAACCCACATTTTCTCGGTTGGCTAAAGTTCAGTTGACAGGACAGAGTGACAAGGCAGTACCACCTAAACAACTCCTGGCTGGGAGTTCAGGGGAGCTGACTCAAAGCGTAGCTTGCTAGGCCAAAGTGAAGACTTTGCAAGAAGGCTGCTCCAACAGCCTTGCAAATCCGGAGCTCACAGGAGCATCCCTGAAAAGGTCATGCAGCAAAACACAGATAACCTTCCCTGATCCAGAGCTCTGCAGAGTAGAGTTGCAAGGAAGAATGACACGTAGTTACTTTACTGAGTTTGCTGCAACCAGATCTGGAAGGGCTGTGGCTCAGCGAGTAGAGCCCTCGCTTTGCATGTAGAAGGTCCCAGATACTTGAAAACATAGGAAGAGCTTAATGGATCAGGCCAATGGCCCACCTACTCCAGCATCCTGTTCTCACAGTGGCCAAGGTGCCTAAGTGGGGAACCAGCAAGCAGGATTGGAGCACAAGAGCCCTCTCCCTTCCTGGGATTTCCAGCAACTGGTATAGTGGTCCCTTGGTTCTCAAAATTAATCCGTTCTGGAAGTCCGTTCCAAAACCAAAGCATTCCAAAACCAAGGCGCGCTTTCCCATAGAAAGTAATGCAAAACGGATTAATCCATTCCAGACTTCTAAAAACAACCCCTAAAACATGAATTTAACATGAATTTTACTATCTAACAATTATGAGACCACTGATCCATAAAATGAAAGCAATAATCAATGGATTGTAAAGGTAAAGGGACCCCTGACCATTAGGTCCAGTCGCGAACAACTCTGGAGTTGTGGCACTCATCTCACTCTATAGGCCGAGAGAGCCGGCATACAGCTTCCGGGTCATGTGGCCAGCATGACTAAGCCGCTTCTGGCGAACCAGAGCAGCGCACGGAAACGCCATTTACCTTCCCACCGGAGTGGTACCTATTTATCTACTTGCACTTTGACATGCTTTCGAACTGCTCAATGTATTGTACTATAAAATAAATAAAACAGTATTGTAGATGATAAAAAATTAAATTAATTTTTTTTCTTGCCTGCACTGATGATAGTCATTGTTTGGATGGAGGGCTTTTATCCATTTCTGCAGTCACACAATCAATCAATCAATCAATCAATCAGTAGCTGAACTGGGTTCCACACAGTCACAAAAACAGAAACAAATTAATCGAAAAGCCTCAAAAACAAAAACACAAATTAAATAGCAAAAACAAAAGCGTCAAACTTAATCCATTCCAGAAGTCCGTTTGACTTCCAAAATGTTTGAAAACCAAGGCGCAGCTTCTGATTGGTGCAGGCACCCCGGAAACAATAGCCGACAGCCGCTTCGGACGCTAGGCTCCCGAAAAACGTTTGAAAACTGGAACACTTACTTCCAGGTTTTTGGCGTTTGAGTACCAAGGTGTTTGAGAACCAAGGTCCCACTGTATTCAGAAGCATTTTAGAGGCAGAGCCTAGTCATCGATAGCCCTCTCCTCCACGAATTTGTCTCATTCTCTTTTAAATCCATGTTGATTGGTGGACATCGCTGACTGTTGTGGGAGCAAGTTCCATAGCTTTATCTCTCCTCCCAGAAAAAATGAAACTGGACTGGAGGGGGAAGCCCGTTTTCTCCCTCTCTCATTGTCTCCTGTTTCTCTGCCCCTCAGGTGAGCTATCTCTGGAGGAGTTCATCGAAGGCGCGAGGAAAGACGAGGAGTTCATGGAGGTGATGATGAAGAGCCTGGACTTGGATCATATTGTGTCCATGATCAACAGCCGGCGGCGAAACAGTGTCTAGCAGCTGGGCAGGAATGCAGGGGGGGAAGTGAGCTTCCTCAGGTGTTGGAAGCAGCAGAGAATACCTGGAGGAGGAGGAGGAATCCTGGAGGGTAGATGCATTTGGTGGAATGGGAGCAAGGTGCATTTGCAAAACAAGCAAAAGAGCATGACCTGAATGGATAAGTGGTCCACAGACCATTTTCTCCCCGTTCATCTGCTCTCCCAACTGCCTAGAAGTGGGAGGTTAAGCCAATCTGTTCTCAGAACCGCAGGCTGGGCGTGGGACCTCCTAGTTTTACGAATGCAGCACACTCTGTATGCACTACTAGGGTATCCTGTGCGTGGAAGAGTAGCTTTTAGATATCTTCAGGGAAGAAGTAGGAGACTCCACTGTGAAGTTTCTAGGCAGCCACGCTTCTCCTTTTCTCAAGACTCTCGCAGTTAGAAGGTTAGTTGCTGGGGCAGGTCATGATGGGGCTCTTGATGCACGGTGAGTGAAGCCTCCTCTGCCAGCACAAACACACCTGTCTGTGCATGTCCACCTCCCTTGGCCACTGGCTGTGAAGGATCACCTTTGCGGTGCCTGTGGGCGCCTTTCCAGGAGGATTAGCCCCCCAGAAAGGAGATGAGGCTGCCTCAAGCAGTGAATATGGGGGGGGCATTCAGGGTGCCAAGTTGAGCCGTGGGCCTAGTCCAGGAGTCCCCTGGCACAAGCCTGGGAAATGCCCAGGAGTCCAGAATGAATTGGGCCCTCTTAGTGGGAGCGGGAGAAAAGCAATGACAAACCTAGACAGCATCTTAAAAAGCAGAGACATCACCTTGCCAACAAAGGTCCGTATAGTTAAAGCCATGGTTTTCCCAGTAGTGATGTACGGAAGTGAGAGCTGGACCATAAAGAAGGCTGATCGTCGAAGAATTGATGCTTTTGAATTCTGGTGCCAGAGGAGACTCTTGAGAGTCCCATGAACCTAACCATTCAGATGGAAATCAGCCCTGAGTGCTCACTGGAAGGACAGATCCTGAAGCTGAGGCTCCAAGACTTTGGCCACCTCATGAGAAGAGAAGACTCCCTGGAAAAGACCCTGATGTTGGGAAAGATGGAGGGCGCAAGGAGAAGGGGACGACAGAGGACGAGATGGTTGGACAGTGTTCTCAAAGCGACCAACATGCGTTTGACCAAACTGCGGGAGGCAGTGGAAGACAGGAGTGCCTGGCGTGCTCTGGTCCAGGGGGTCACCAAGAGTCGGACACGACTAAACGACTAAACAACAACAGGGGAGTGGCTGCTGATTTGGATTGGGCCCCCAGTCTAGCCCTGCACCCACAAGAGGGACAGGAGATTCTTCCCACAAAAGGTGAGGGGCTGCACGCCCCGCCCGACTCCTTGGTTCCCTTTCTTTTGCGCCAGAAGCTTGGAGTGCTGGCTGGCTCCAGCGCTGGAGCCCGAAGGTGCTCCCCAAAGCCTTTCCAAGGAAAGGGGAAAGGAGAACATTGTAAATAGGAGGCCAGGCTCTTGCAATATTTAGCGCTCTTTCTTTGTACAGTTTGCAATTAAAAGGAGAGAAATCCGAGGGTTGCTTGTTTTTTATTCCCGTCAGCAAATGGTTCATTGGAATGGTGTCTTCTTAACCGACTGGCCGTTGGCAAAACAACAAGGGACATGGGGGTTGCTGGGGGACATTAGGAAGCAGGAGAGGGAAGAGAGAGGAAAGACCGGCTATATTTCCCCAGCTGAATCCTTTAGAGGAGATCTAAGATTGACGGCAGGATCAGGGACCGAGCAACAGGAGCTCACCCCGTCGCGGGGATTTGAACTGCCAACCTGCTGATCAGCAAGCCCTAGGCTCTGTGGTTTATCCCGCAGCACCACCCACGTCCCAACCTAGCAGTTCGAAAGCACGTCAAAGTGCAAGTAGATAAATAGGTACCGCTTCGGTAAGAAGGTAAACGGCATTTCTGTGTGCTGCTCTGGTTTGCTGGAAGCAGCTTAGTCATGCTGGCCACATGACCAGGAAGCTGTATGCCGGCTTCCTCAGCCAATAAAGTGAAATGAGCACCGCAACCCTGAGGCTTTCACAAAGTAAAGGAAGGATTGAACTCTGATTAATAAGAATACACACAGAGGCTTGAACCAGCAAGACTCTGGGAAGGGTGCATATAAATCTCTGCCTCCAGCCCCTGGCCCAGGTCGTTTTATTCACAAAAGAGCTTTTTACAGAGTGTTCGTAAGAACCAATCAGATTTCTTCTGAGCATTTCAACAAACCCACATGGGGACAAAGTTAAACTACTAAAACTAATTAAGCACGGGGTAAACAAAGAACAGAACTACAAAGGAGTGCATTTGGCAACTCCGGAGGTGATAAACAAGTAATACACATGATAAGAAGGATGGCCAGGAGGACAGCGATCATTATTACCTTCATGTGAGATCTGTTTCCTGGCCCTAAGATTAACATATCAGAAAAGCTACATCAAAAGAAACTGTCCACTGTGTTTGATGACCCAGAATGCCTGCCTGTCTAAGCAACTGGGCTGTGTACGTGACTTGTGAAGAGAGAGAAATGGAACAGGGATGCAGAGGTGTAGATTGATCAAGAATCATATCAAAATAATTTAAACCCAGTCAGCGCAATGCTGTCATTGCTGGCACAGATGGCTTCCTCTATATTTGTTATCATTCCTCATAGCAGTCCCACCTGATCACTACACAACCCCAGAGTCGTCCGTGACTGGACCTAATGGTCAGGGGTCCCTTTACCTTTCTTTACCTTAAGATCGATGGCAAACATAGCATCAAAACAGTGTTCGCCAGACTTTTCTCTCCAGCTGGGTAAGCTCAGCTTCTCCCCATACTTCCCTGAATAATTGGCAACCTGCAATGCCAACCCTTAATTCAGCTGGCTGTCTTCAGTCTGGCGGGCCTTGGATAAATATTGTTATGTGTCACCCCAATCTCTGAGCAGGGAGAGACCCCAGGGGTTCCAGGCACTTACCCAGGTTTGGTTTCCTAGGAATGGAGGTCAGTGGAGACTGTGGTGTCTTTAGGATGTATGTGTATCTGAAGAAGTGTGCATGCACACGAAAGCTCATACCAAGAACTAACTTAGTTGGTCTTTAAGGTGCTACTGGAAGGAATTTTTTTTGTTTTGACTATGGCAGACCAACACGGCTACCTATCTGTAACTGGAACTTTAGGATGTATGGTTTTATTTACACATGTATGCAATCTGCAAATAAGATGGAGGGGCTCACAGCATTAAATCCCCTCCCACGATCTTCCTTCTCCATTAGTAGCAGCCTTGGATCCAGCAGAGAGTAAGAAGGTCTCTGTGTCTCCAGCTTCCAGTCTGCTCTCAACTTCCTCTCACTGGCTATTGTTCTTCTACCTAGCAGCTAGGCAGCGGCGTAGCTTGGGTTGTCAGCACCCGGGGCAAGGCAAGTAATTTGCGCCCCCTAACCCGGGGCAAGGCAAGTAATTTGCGCCCCTAACCCCTAACCTGCCGCCGCTGCCAGCTTCTTCTTGCTGCTGCCTGGGCTGGTCGGGTGTGGTTCTCTCCCGCGCTCTGCGCTGCGCTGGGCGGCCGCTGCACTGTCCCTCCCCCAGATAGTCCCTCCCTTGCTCTCTCTCCGCTCCGCACCGCAACGCACGCCTGGCACCCTCCCCCTCCACAGTGGGCGGCGACCCGGCAGCTCGGATCGGATTAGCACAGCCAGCACTGCAGTGAGAGAGAGTGAGTGAGCCAGGTAGGGGCAGAGAGCTGCGAGTGCGAGTGTGCCCCCCCCCAAATGTTGCGCCCGGTGCGGCTGGCCCCCCCCTGCACCCCCCACGCTACGCCACTGCAGCTAGGTAAAGTGGGAAAAGGCCCACCCATTTGTCCTATGGCCCAGAGCAGGGATCAGCAACCTGCGGCCCACAGGGGCAGTTTAACTGGTCCACAAGCCGCTCCCGAACTGAGCCGCCCACTCAGCGAGTCCCCACGCACTGTGCTAAACCGGCATGGTGTGGCATGGGGACTCGCTCCCCCTGCGCATGCCCAGACGCTCGAAATCGCACGCGTGATCCAGCCCACGGAGAGATCTCCACGGGACTTGACCGGCCCAGACAGGTAAAACCTTGCCCACCCCTGGGCCAGAGCAACTTCAGGTACCCCTACAGATAGAGGATCCCAAGAATTTGAATGGACTTAGGGCATCATCCAGGCTGGCCCCTCGCTCCCCAAAAAACCAAACTCATAACAATATTAAGGATTCCATTTGTGTCCAAATGTCCATGATGCAAAACTTGGGCAGGAGGTTCATGACTTCACAGGTGCTGGGCAAGCAGTGCTGTGCACAACTGGCTTCTGTAAATTCAGACATCCAGCTTTCCCGGAGCTTAATGTGGAAGAGCAAATGGTTCATTTTAACAGAACGCAGTGGGTGTGATGCCTAGGCAGCTAGTCAGACGGATGGAATTGGCCTAGTAAGCTGCCTGGATGTGAAACTGCTTTGGATTCCAACTGCAGAGTGGTCTGAGATGCTTGGAGGAGGAATGGGATTCTCCAGGGAGCAGAATGACGCCATGAAGCTGGAGAACACCTAGGAGGACCTCTCCATCGGTTCTGCCAGTGTTCCTCAGGCTGCTCCCTAAATTGCAATATTCATGAAGGAACCAGGCAAAATTTTTCTTCCTCTCCTATTCAAGCTGCTTTAAATTTAAATAAAATAAGTAATGCGATAGGAAAGAGAGAATGTTGTGAATGCGTAGTTAAACTATGGAATTTGCTCCCACAGGAGGTAATGAAGGCCATCAACGAAGATGGCTTTAAAGAAGAATTCGACAAATTCACAGAGAGGGCTATCAATGGCAACTAGACACAATGACTAGGCTCTGTTTCCACTTGCTGGGGAAAGCAGTGCTTCTGAATCCCAGTTCCTGGAGACCGCAGGAGGCATGAGTGCTCTTGCGCTCAAATTCAGCTTACTGGGGCATCTGGTGAGCCACTGTGAAACCAGGAGGCTGGACTGGATGGGTCATTGGCCAGATGCAACAGGCTCTTCCTATGTTCTTAAGTGTTGGGGAGCCACCAAGATGGAAATCTGGGGATCCAAGTCTCCCATTGCCTTGCCTTGTTTTCCTAGCTTCATGCCTGGGCAAACAACTGCTTTCAGAGGCAGAAGCCTCTCTCTCTCTCTCTCTGCCACCCCATGACCCCTTTGCCCTGGGTGCCACTTGGCAAAGGAATGTTAGTGCTCTAGCAAAGCATCCCAGTGATTTTCCACTGGTAAAAGATGCAGGGCCGGCACACCCAAACCCACATCACAGTGCCATTACATCAATCTATGAATTTGCATATTATTTCAAAGCCATCCAAGTTGGGGACACTCTCATTGCCGCCTGTGACTTCCATCGTTTAACTACCGGTATGTGCTGCGTGCAGATAGACTTTCTTTTCCTGAATCTTGCAAAATTCAGCTTCGTTGGATGCTAACGAGTGCTAGAAGAAGAAGGAAAGCCTTTCTTGAGTCCGGCCACTTTCTCCATGCATTACTTTATAAACGTCTATCATGTTGACTCTCCCTTGCTTTTTCTCTAAACTAAAAGGTTGCAGACATCACGGTGGGAATCTTCAGGGAGGCAGGAGAGGATGTATTGTTTATTAACATCCTTCCTAACTTGCGCTAGCAAGTTCTATAACTTAGCAGAGTTTTACATTCTTTCCAATGCACAGCAGATAACTGGTTGCAGGCTTGTGTAAGCCTCTCAATATTAGATGCCTGGTAAGTCCCCTCTTAAAAGAATAAACACTCCACAATCTTGTGTAAGGTATAAAAAAGAACTTTACTCACATCATCACTTCACAGTTGGATCCCTGAAGGCAGACTTAGTTACAAAGTATATACGTGTGGATCTATCCCATATGGGGATGATCCCAGTGTCCTCTTTGGCTGGAAGCCAACAGAGCATTTCTCACTAAAAAGCTGCTACAAAGACGGAGGAAGTCAAAGAGAATGGTGTGCTGCATGACTTGCCCTTTTGTTACCTCTAGTCACATGCAAAGGAAGTATGTCCCAGTCAGAAGGAAACAGGAAGTTTTCGACTGGCTGGACCAAACATCCCTTTGCATGTCCTCTCTAGGAAAACAAGGAATGTTGTACTTGACTGCTACTTATGTATCACATCCCACAATCGCAACAGTTCTTCCTAGACTAGTTGCTTCAAATCCTTTTGACTGCCCTTTCCTGAGCGTTTCCCATCTCTACAATATCTTGTTTGAGGAACTGTACATGGTTTTCCAAACACACTCACACCATAGATGGCTATACCAACATTATATCAGCCGTTATCTTTTCAATTCTTTTGCCAATGATCCCTCGCTCTCCCCACCTGCGGCTCCCATCAGCTGGTATATGGAGGGCACTTTCAAACTGTTGGCATTTTCAGATAAGGGAAATATACTGTGTTGGACAACATTTGCTTGACATAGCACCTTCTAACCTCTTTGCAACCAAATCATGCTGGCAACTGAATAAGCAGGTGGTCTGCAAGCAGCCAAAGGCATATGGGCTGCACGTTACGATCTTGGGGTGGCTAGCGTTGGGCACCAGTTTGCTCCAGACCTTCCCACTGTGGGATGTGATACATAAGCAGCAGTCAAGTAGAGCATTCCTTGTTTTCCTAGAGTGGACATACGGGGGAATGTTTGGTCCAGCAAGTCAAAAACTTCCAGTTTCCTTGGACAAAAAACAAGGACACCAGCCAGGAATACCAGAGCAAAACAGCAGCCAGAAGGCTTGGCCTTGATTGAAGACTATTGTGACGGGACTCCCACTTGCCACAAGGTGGAACAAGATGGAAGCCCCCAACAAAAGAGAACCCAAACTTTTATTAGCTGCTAATCCCCATGTTACACCCCCCCCCCAAACTACATCACTCATACATCATGGGTACATCATGAAAGGGGAGGTCTGGCGGCAGTAATCTGTGCTTCCTGGACCCTGCCCCATGGTTCTCCTTGCCCTCCACCAAACACCCAAGTGAAACAAAAGAGATATTTACATTTCCCCGTTTCCCAGCCAAGTTAATCACACCCTTTTGTCTTCATCTGGGTTTGTTATTTCTGGAATGGCTACCTGTCTGGCACTCAGGTATCAGGAGGCCAGGGATTATCACTCAGCCAGAGGGGCTGCTGAGTAGCTGAGCTCACCTATCTACCGGTATATGAATTTCTGGAGTTTTCCCAGTGAGTCAGTACACAGATACATTTATCAGTGAATTCTTACATTTGGTATTGTGCAGCAGAGGCCCTTTGAATTGATAGGAAGAAACTGTGATGAAGTGTTTTGTGGGGACAAATCACAAAAGTGATTGTGCTGATTTTGGTAGTGGGCTGCATGTGCATGATATCTGCTGGAGGGGCAACCCCCCCCCAACCTATACATAAATTCCTGCAACAAGGAGAGAGCTATCAATGGCTACTAGCCATGTTGGCCATGCTCTGCCTCCCCGCTTGGACTAGATGGGCCATTGGTCTGATCCAGCAGCACTCTGCTTATGTTCTCATTGTTGTAAACAAAATCTGCCCTTTTTCCCTTAGAGTCCTTACATATGTTCCCTATCGGTAGGAGAAAATAACAGAGGGCAAGCAGAGAATATTGAGAAGCAAAGCAGCTAGCAAGCCTGATCTCACCCGCAGGAAAGGAGGAGGAACCCAGAACAATGGCACGCAAGGCCTTATATAAGGTAAAGGTAAAGGTACCCCTGCCCGTACGGGCCAGTCTTGACAGACTCTGGGGTTGTGCGCCCATCTCACTTAAGAGGCCAGGGGCCAGCGCTGTCCGGAGACACTTCCGGGTCACGTGGCCAGCGTGACATCACTGCTCTGGCCAGAGCCAGAGCCAGAGCTGCACACGGAAACGCCGTTTACCTTCCCGCTGGTAAGCGGTCCCTATTTATCTACTTGCACCCGGAGGTGCTTTCGAACTGCTAGGTTGGCAGGCGCTGGGACCGAGCAGCGGGAGCGCACCCCGCCGCAGGGATTCGAACCGCCGACCTTTCGATCGGCAAGCCCTAGGCGCTGAGGCTTTAACCCACAGCGCCACCTGCGTCCCTAAGGCCTTATATAGACAATTTAAATTCCCTGCCCTGGAGCTCAAGACCACCCCTCCCTACATCATACCTACATCACAGAAAAGGTGGTCTAAAACAGAAATCTGAGTGACTTATTTATCTCGTCTGACAGGTTACCTATTTAACGGTCACTTGATTGGATTGCCTGGGGAGCCTGGCCAGTCTTTTGTAATGATAAATACTTAGTAATGATAAATACTTACCGGTAGTTCCTGAGTCAGGTCACAGGCTCACCCTATGGAAACACAGACATACCCTTAAGACAGGATTTGTGAAGGAAAAGACAATGGGGAGGCTTTTCTGTTTTCCTTTGACCTTGCAGAGAAAACATTTTGTCAGTTTGGGAATCAAAAATGATTCCAGGTCGGTCTTCCTGTGCTATCTATGTACGTGCTTGGTTGGTACACGTATGAACATTGAACATCTATCTCAGACCTCAAAATTCCTATCACATTATCCACCTTGACCCAGACAATGAATGAACAGGGTGCAGGGTCCCTCTTTCCTGCCAGGGTGCTTGGCCATGCTCCATGGACCTGAGACACAAACACCAAGGCAACTGACCAATATCAACCTCTGCTCTGATCTGGGGAAGCCCAGGGCTTGTTTGTTCACAAAGTCGGAGGGAGGAGTTGCGTCTGTCCCCCTCATAGGATGCTACAGAGTCCTCTCCTCCTCCTCCTCCTCCTCGCAGGATGCTGCAAACTTCAAAACATTAATCGTTTGCTCGGATGCCCTGCTCAGAAAGGAGTTCGGCCCCTGGCAGGTTAACAGGTGACTTATTGGCCCCGGTTCCGGCTCCTGTTAGCTCAGCCTCTCCTCCTTACATAAGACCAGAGGCTATAAACAGCAGGGCAGGTGCTGCTGACTCCCCAGAGATCTCCCTCCCCACAGCTGCAAGGATGAAGGTGGTGAACGTGGTGAGTGAGCAGCAAAGCTCCTCTGTTGGGAGAAGGCAGAAGGCTGAATGGGAAAGGGGTGCTGGAGGAGGGCTGGAGCTCAGCGGTAGAGCATTGGCATCGCATGCAGAAAGTCCCGGGTTCAAGCTTTTCAGGGATCTCCAGGTGCAGCTGGAAAAGGCTCCTTGGCGGAAACCCTGGAGCGCAGCTGCCAATCAGTGCAGACAGTGTGGAGTTGGATGCTGACTTGGTAGAAGCAGCTTCCATTCAGAGACAGGCACCCCAGGATAGAGAGCAAAGGCTGGGAATGCAGGGATGGTAAAACCCATATTACGCTGGCCTACTCCTTTCCTTTTAGGATTAGATCCAAAAATATCTCCCTAGCTCTTTGACAAATGCAATTATTCGTTTTTATTTATTTCCCAAACTTTATATACCACTTGGTTGTTTTTTTTTAAAAAAAACCCAAAACTCAAAGTTATTTACAAAAGAGATAAAACGAATGCAGATTAAAACTTGCATCGCCTTTCTAAGCCTCTGGGTACGTGGGTTTTTCACAGGTGTCGGAAAAAAGTACAGTGAAGGAGCCTGCCTGGGGTCATTAGGCAGGGAGCTCCAAAGTTCCACTAAAAGGCCAAATTCTTACAAATGTGGAAGGGATATTATGTGGCGCTTGGAGCGGGGCTAGTTCTGTGAATTGCAGCAGCCAATTGCATGTATATGGGTGAGGCGATCTCGTAGGTCAATTGGACGCAAGTTGTTAAGGGCTTTGTATACTAATAGCAGCATCTTGGACTTGTCTTGGTAGCAAATCTGACCTGGAGGGGTAAGAAAAAGAGAAAAATCCCACCCCCATCCCTGGATCATAATGTTAGGTGCCACCCTTAGCAGTGAGAGATTCCAGGGGGTTCCGGATGCTTATACTCAGGTTCTGCTTCCTTGGAGTGAAGGTCAGAGGAGACGGCGGTGTTTTAGGATTTATGTCTCTATTTACACATATAAAAAATAGCTCAGCAACTCTGGCTCCCTGAAAAAAAAAGCTGAATAACTGGTCCATCCTCCAATGACAATGGGTAGATCACGGCCAGTTTTTTTAATACTGTGAGTAGATTGCAGTCCCTTAGGAGTTGGACATGCCTGCACAATCCTGCAGTTCAGGAATCCTTCGAACCCACAACCCTGAGAGCAAGAGTCTCATGCTCTACTGACTGCGCTATCCTGGGCATGCCATGGAGGGGCTCACAGCATTAAAACCCCAACTAATCTTGCTTCTCCATTCATCACAGCCATGGGTACAGCACAGAGCAAGCAGGTCTCTGTGCCTTCCAGCCCGCTTCCAGCTCAGCTCACATCCCAAAACTCTGGCTACGTGGAGGTCAGGTGATGGGGTGGAGGAAAGACCCACCCATTAGCCTGGAGCGCCCCCTCACAGTTGCAGTTCTCGCAACCTGGCCCATTCTTTTGGGATGCTGAGGGTGACACTTAACTGCATGAGGCCAGCTAGGATCGTTGTCTTGCAAAGAAATGTGTCTGACCAGTTCAGCAACCTCCTCTCTCTCTCGGATTCTAACCCTCCCTGGGTGCAGGACCCCAGGGATTAGAAGGAACTCAGGGCATCATCCAGACTGACCCCTCTGCAAAAACCCCAACGGTAATCTTCATTCTTCTCTGGATCAGTGGCAGAGCATATGTCCGCGTTGCCCAGGGCGGGTGTGCACAGGATAGCTGCTCAGCTGCCCAGAGCGGCACACGTGCCCTGCAGCCAGGGCAGAGCGAGCCACCCATGCCCAATGTCACCCCCCTCAGTGAGGGCACCCAGGGCGGTCCGCCCTCATCGCCCCCCTTCCTACACCCCTGCTCTGGATAGAAGTATAAGAAGGCGGTGCTGAGCTGTACTGCTATTCAGGTCTCCTTTTGCCCCTTCCAAGTCCCAGCTCTCACATAAATTTCACAGCATGTTACCTAATAAAGAGAACTATATGAAAATGCATCTGTGCTGGTCCCGAGGGTTAACTGTGCAGCAAGGTCCGAGTCCAGTCCGAGGTGGAGGGTGCGGTATGGAGGCTGTCCGTCAAAGCTTAAGCTGGGTCCAAGGCAGGGAATCGGGTGAGGTCAGGATCTCTGGCAGAAGAGCAGGAGCAGGCTACCAACAATGTTGCGCCCACAAGCTGGGACTAGGGCTGGCCGGCTTTTATCTGCCCCGAGGCATAGGGTGGCCCCGATCCTCTGGTGACTCGCCTCTCCTGGCCTGGAGGCAAGCACTCTTCCTGCAGGAACTTAGTTCCCTCCGCCTCTCTGCCCTGAGCCTCTGCAGCTCAGGAGAGGCTGGAGGATTACCGGACCCAGAGGCAACCTCAGCTTCCCCTGACGAGGCTGAGAGTGGAGCACCTGCAGGCAATGGGTCCTCCATCACCTCAGGGGCCAGAGCAGACTCAGCTGGTGCCTGCACCTGAGGACCCAGCACAGGTGAGGACCCTTCAGGCTCATTCCCCAGCCCTGGCTCAGCTGGTTCTGGAGGCGGGGACTCCTGTGCAGGCTGGGATTCCTCAGGTTCAGCCTCTGAGTCCGAATCCCAGGCCATCACAGCATCACAGGTGGTACCTGGTGCCAGAAACGCTGGCAAAAACGAATAAAACATATTAATAAGTGCAGGAGATGTAATAAACAAAAAGGAACCTTCTACCATATGTGGTGGACATGCCCTGAAATTGGGAAATTTTGGAGCATGATCCACAAAGAAATAAAGAAAATACTAAGAATATCATATAGTAAAAAGGCCAGAGGCATTCCTTTTAGGAATTTTAAATGATGATATCCAAAAGACAAAACTAAAATTTTCTTATACGCGACGTCTGCAGCAAGAATCCTGGTGGCTAAGTATTGGAAAGGGAATCAGTTACCCACTAGGGGAGAATGGTTATGCTATGTAAGCTTTCAGAATATTTAGAATTAGCCAAATTGACAGATATAATAAGACAAAAACAAAATAGTGAAGTGAAAAAGGAATGGGAGTGCCTAAATGAATAGCTCCAAAGTCAAGCTTCGAGGGCAGAAATCTGGCTGAGTCTGGAATAACCTTGTGAAGTGAAAGGATAAGAAAGAGGGATTTATATCTAGATGCTAGGATAGAGATGATAAGGAAAACAGGAAGACCAATGAGAGATAAAGGAGGTGCTGTGGGATTGGTGGAAGTCAATGTTTGTTTTTCTTTTTAGGGTTTATATTATTAACTTGTAAGATATGGATTTTTTTTAATGCTGGTTTTTGTGTTTTGTGTATTGTTATTTTTTGATATATTTTTTTTTGGGTTGTTGTTGTTGTATGGGAAATACTAATAAAATTTATTATTTAAAAATAAAAATAAAAAGTTCCAGCTCTCACAGAGCCTTTTTCTTCAGGGCTGTGACCCTTCAGAGGCGTACAGGCCAGAGAGCGATGCGGAGAATGGGAAGTCCAAGGGGGACTACAGGAATTTCAAGGTGAGTGCAGATCTGCCACAGAAAGGGATCTATTTTCCAAGCAACCTCACGAAGACCTGGGAGAGGGACGGGTGGTGGCGCCCACAAAATGTAATTGCCAGAGCAGTTAAGAAGAAACAGGCTCCATCTCGAGATCGAGAAAGCACAATAACTGTTTAACAGAGACATTAACAAGAGAGCCCACGTGGCATAGTGGTTAGAGTATTGGACTAGGATCTGGGAGAGCAGGGTTCATATCCCCATTCACCCAGAAAGCTCACCGGGTGAGCCTGGGATCCAGTGGCTGCCTCTTGGTCTAACCCACCTCGCAAGGTTGTCGTGGAGATGAAATGAGCAGGGGTGAGAACACCACCATGAGGTTGATGGACTAGATGGAACGGACAGTAAGGACTGACATAACCCGAGACCAGGAAGAAGAGACGTTGGATGAAGATTGGAAGAAAGTTTTTAAAATTTATTTTGGGAATTAGTGTAAAATTAACGAGTATTTGGAAAAATGTTGGAATGAAACTATTTGGCTTTAGTAGAAATGGTATAAGGAGTTATGTATAAATAAGTATTAAGTTTTAAGCTTTAAGGTATTTTATGGTAAGATAAGGTTAAAATAAATTAAGGTAAACTGAATGACAAAATATAGTGAAAGATGGAAAGGATTTGTTGAGTTAATTAATAGGTTAGATTGTTAAGATAAATTACCCAATAAAAATTGAGAAAGATGAAAGAATTTGCTGAAACAAATAACTAAACTAGAATACAAAAAGGGAGGTGTGAGGAGGTCGATGAAACAAGTAAATGGAAGATAAAGATATGGAATATTGGATGTTTTTTTTTTTATTGTTATTGTTGTATTGGTTTTCATGTTGTTGTTTTTTATGTATTGTAATATATGTTTTGTTAAATTTTTTGTTGTTTTCTTTTCTTCTTTTCTCTGTAATTTTTAAACTTCTAATAAATATCTTTTTTTAAAAAAAGAGAGAACACCACCATGAGCTCCTGGGAGAAAAATTTGAGATATAAATCTAGTAAATTAACACCACCCAGGCAGCTAAAACAAAGAAACAAAATAATAATAATAATAATAATAATAATAATAATAATAATAATAATATATTATTTATACCCCGTCCATCTGCCTTGGTTTCCCCAGCCACTCTGGGCGGCTCCCAACAGAATATTCAAAAAAACACAATAAAACATCAGTCATTAAAAACTCCCCTAAACAGGGCTGCCTTCAGATGTCTTCTAAAAGTCAGATAGTTGTTTATTTCCTTGGCATTTGATGGGAGGGCATTCCACAGGGCGGACCACCACCAAGAAGGCCCTCTGCCTGGTTCCCTGTAACTTCGCTTCTCGCAGGGAGGGAACTGCCTGAAGACCCTCGGAGCTGGACCTCAGTGTCTGGGTAGAACGATGGGGGTGGAGATGCTCCTTCAGGTATACTGGGCCGAGGCCGTTTAGGGTTTTAAAGGTCAGCACCAACACTTTGAGTTGTGCTCGGAAATGTACTGGGAACCAACATAGGTCTTTCACGACCAGTGTTATGTGGTCTCAGCGGCTGCTCTCAGTCCCCAGTCTAGCTGCCACATTCTGGATTAGTTGTAGTTTCCGAGTCACCTTCAAAGGTAGCCCCACATAGAGCGCATTGCAGTAGTCCAAGTGGGAGATAACTAGAGCATGCACCACTCTGGCCAGACAGTGGGCAGGTAGGGTCCCAGCCTGCACTCCAGATGGAGCTGGCAGACAGCCGCCCTGACACAGAATTAACCTGCGCCTCCATGGACAGCTGTGAGTCCAGAATGACTCCCAGGCTGCACACCTGGTCCTTCAGGGGCACAGTTACCCCATTCAGGACCAGGGAGTCCTCCACACCTGCCCACCTCCTGTCCCCCCAAAACAGTACTTCTGTATTGTCAGGATTCAACCTCAATCTGTTAGCCGCCATTCATCCTCCAACTGCCTCCATACGCTCACACAGGACCTTCACCGATCGTTCAGGTATACAGGGCTATTTAGGGCTTGAAAGGTCAACACCAACACTTTGAATTGTGCTCGGAAACGTACTGGGAGCCAATGTAGGTCTTTCAAGGCCGGAGTTATGTGGTCTCGGCGGCTGCTCCCAGTCACCAGTCTAGCTGCTGCATACTAGATTGGTTGCAGTTTTTGGGTCACCTTCAAAAAGAAAGAGACATTTATTATACAGTGGTACCTCGCAAGACGAAATTAATTCGTTCTGCGAGTTTTTTCGTCTTGCGATTTTTTTCGTCTTGCAAAGCACGGATTTTGGAAAAGCTTCAAAAATCACCAAAGTCTTCAAAAACCTCAAAAAAGGCTACCACACCGCATGATATGAGTTGCTCCTCCAAGTCAAGTCGCAACTGCACCCCCTGAATGCACGGTTTCAAGAAAAAGGAAACAAACTTGCAAGACAAAGGAAACAAACTTGCAAGACGTTTTCGTCTTGCGAAGCAACTCAAAAAGCGAAAAACTCTTTCGTCTTGCGAGTTTTTTGTTTTACGAGGCATTCGTCTTGCGAGGTACCACTGTACATTAAAAATAGAAAAGAACCACTTCCTGCTGATGGATCAGCCCAAGGTCTCTCTCAATCCTGTCTTTTTCAGGATGGGCCCCTGATGGACCGAGTGTACAACACTTACCTGCAGATGCACACCAACCAGACGGTGGATTTTGTACAGAAGAAGGTGGGTTTGCTGGGGTGGGTGGGTGGGGTCTCCAGTGGTAAGGAGGGCTCATCACGCCCCACTTTTACAAGCAATGGGGGGTCCTTCTCTGCAGCTCAGGTATCAATTCTCAAAACAGTTCCGAAAGATGCACATTAAAGCGAAGTGAATCTCTCTGCATACGACACGCGACTCTCTGACCCCTGAAACTTTGCGAATATTTCCCAAAATCTACACCAAATGTTTTTGGGCCCCTTCTCCCTTGTCTTCATCAACTCATCCCCAGTGCCCCGTACCCTGTACAGTGGTACCTTGGTTCTCAAACGTAATCCATTCTGGAAGTCCGTTCCAACACCAAAGCGTTCCAAAACCAAGGCGCGCTTTCCCATAGGAAGTAATGCAAAACGGATTAATCCGTTCCAGACTTCTAAAAACAATCCCTAAAACAGCAATTTAACATAAATTTTACTATCTAACGAGACCATGGATCTATAAAACAAAAGCAATGATCAATGTATTGCAGTCGCACAATCAATCAATAGCTGAACTGGATTTCACACAGTCACAAAAACAAATTAACCGAAAAAGCCTCAAAAAGAAAAACACAAAATAAATAGCAAAAACAAAAACGCCAGACTTAATCCGTTCTGGAAGTCCATTCGACTTTCAAAATGTTCGAAAACCAAGCCACAGCTTCTGATTGTTGCAGGTGCCCCAGAAACAATAGCCGCATTGGACATTACTTCCAGGTTTTTGGTGTTTGGGAACCAAGGCGTTTGAGAACCAAGGTACCACTGTAGATAAGAAAAGCATTATTCAGGATGGTGCTTTGCATGGCCCACTAAGAAAAGCAACAACACAAAACAGGAGCAATTGAATGCACAACTATTTGGAACCACCGATCTACACCTTCTGGCTGAGCTCCCCCAACCCACGGTTCAGTAATAGTGTCCTCACAGCCCCCTCTCCCTAGAACGAGGAGTATGGAGGCTGCCGACTCCGTCGGATGACCATCATGGAGGCCTTGGACCTGCTGGACAACGTGGTTGATGAATCGGACCCCGACGTCGACTTCCCTAATTCCTATCACGCCTATCAGACAGCGGAGGGCATCCGAAAGGCACACCCCGACAAAGGTGAGTGGCTGACGACTCCACCTGGGGGATAGATTTATTTTCGTCTTTTTTTTAAAAAAAAAAAAAAAGAATATTTATTCGTATTTCAAAAATAGTACAAAAACAAAAAAAGAACAAAAAAGAACAAAAGTACAAAAATACAAAACTAAAAACAATTAAAAACAGATAAAATTTCAATTGCTTATTTTCTTTTAACTTATTTCCCAGACCTCCTCACACCTCCCCTTTTTGTATTCCAATTCAAATTATTAATTCAGCAAATCCTTATTATATCTTTTTATAACCTATTATAACTTATTATAACTTATTTCTCAACCTTTACATTACAGCTGGGAACCACTTAATTTCTGTCCAACATCATTCTAACATTCATTAATTTTACAATGTTTCTGAAGATAGTCTTGAATTTCTTCCAATCTTTATTTTCGTCTTCTTTTTTAGTAGCGTGAGATATAGACATACCGTATTTTTCGCTCTATAAGACGCACCAGACCATAAGACGCACCTAGATTTTGGAGGAGGAAAACAAGAAAAAAAAAAAAATTCTGAATCCCAGAAGCCAGAACAGCAAGAGGGATTGCTGCGCAGCAATCCCTCTTGCTGTTCTGGCTTCTGGGATAGCTGTGTAGCCTGCATTCGCTCCATAAGACGCACACACATTTCCCCTCACTTTTTAGGAGGGAAAAAGAGCATCTTACAGAGCAAAAAATACGGTATATATATATATATTACTGGTTTTACATATAGTCACATTACATAACATTGTACCCTCTTATTTTATCTCTTTGGCTCGACTGAGCCTGACGGCTTCCCTCCATCCCGTCTGATGGTTTACAAAATTAAACTTTACATCTTTACATTTCACTTCGTTGTATCATTACCTAAAACATTACATTACTCAACCTGAATAGGCAGCAATTTCACCTTACAGATCTTCAGATAACCCTGCCAGTGATGTTAATTGCTTACAGTTGTCTTTCAAATATAATATAAATTTGTTCCAGTCCTTTTGGAATGCTTGGTCTCGCTGGTTCCGGATTCTTCCCATTGGTTTCGCCAGTTCTGCAAAGTCCATCAGCTTCATCTGCCTCTATCTATCTATCTATCTATCTATCTATCTATCTATCTATCTAAATTTGATTGCAAAGTAAATACATCAGTAACAAGCCATACATAAAAAATAATATAAAGAAAAAGAAAAAAGAAAAGAAAATAAAGAAAAGGAAAAAATGTAAAGAAAAGTAGACAGTAAAAGAATAAAGAAAAGTATAATATTTCAAAACAATAAACAATATTTTACAAAATAATAATAGTAATAGACTTCCATCACTCTCACAACACTTCCTTTCACATTTCATATTTTATCTGTATTTCAGTATTATTTTCGTCTTAATATATAGAAGTGTATATATGTATGTTTTCCCTTTTCCATTCACGAGGTCATTCTAGACACAGCCAAATTTTTACATTAGAACCTTGTCTTTCTAAATAATCATTCAAGCACTTCTGTTCCTTTTTTTAAAAAAAATCAGCTCATTATATATCATTTCCAAAATCCTTTTACTACCTTACAATTCCACCACATATGATAAAAGGAGCCTTCTGTTCCCTTACATTTCCAGCATACATTTGAGCCTGTTTTATACATTTTTGCTGATTTGCTAGGAGCTAAATACCATTGGCACATCCTTTTCATACAATTTTCTTTCAATGTATAATAATAATAGTTATAATTTATTATTTATACCCCGCCCATCTGGTTGGGCCTCCCCAGCTGCTCTGGGCGGCTTCCGTAGAAACCAAAAATACAGTAAAATATCACACGTTAAAAACTTCCCTGAACAGGGCTGCCTTAAGATGTCTTCTGAATGTCAGGTACTTGTTTATCGCTTTGACATCTGATGGGAGGGCGTTCCACAGGGCGGGCGCCACTACCAAGAAGGCCCTCTGCCTGGTTCCCTGTAGCTTTGCTTCTCGCAATGAGGGAACCGCCAGAAGGCCCTTGGTGCTGGACCTCAGTGTCCGGGCAGAACGATGGGGGTGGAGACGCTCCTTCAGGTATACTGGGCCGAGGCCGTTTAGGGCTTTAAAGGTCAGCACCAACACTTTGAATTGTGTTCGGAAACGTACTGGGAGCCAATGTAGATCTTTCATGGGCCGCCTCTCTTATCTTGCCGCAGATTGGTTTCACCTGGTCGGGCTACTTCATGACATTGGAAAGATCTTGGCACTCGTTGGTGAGCCACAGGTAAGCAGAAAGGTTACATACTTGCCCAGCCTCCCTCGTGATCCCCGTTAAGCAAGTTGCCCCCCCCCCTGAGGCTCCCTTGCCTAATGCTCAGCCACTGGGTCACTGGGCAGGAGAGACCATGCCCCCCCCCCGATCTCCCCCTATCAGGGAATTTAGCAGGGGTGCCTGGGAACCCCAAACGGGGCAAAAATTCACCTGCCCCCTCCTTCCTCACCTGCATTTGACGTCTGTAATGTTGTATTTTAGTCAACGAACTTATTATACGCTACATAGAAGTGCCAGTCTGAAGTGGGATATGCAATCATGCTACTTTTACACACCACTCAACTCTGAGCAGAGAGAGACTCTGGGGAGTCCAGGGTTTGGTTTCCTTGGAATGAAAGTCAGTGGAGACACTGGTTTATTAGGGATATGGGGGACGTGGGTGGCGCTGTGGTCTAAACCATGGAGCCTCTTGGGCCACATCATCCAGACTGAACCCCCATCCCAAACGAATGCCCATAATGATTAAAATATGTTATTGCAGCTGCTAGATTACCATATTTTTCACTCCATAAGATGCACCTAGTTTTTAGAGGGGGAAAGCAAGAAAAAAATATTCTGCGCAGAGCATGTAAGAGGCTCTCGCTTTTCTTGCTTCAAACCCTTCCGTCCCTCCTCCCACTTCGCTGAGAAGCCAGCAGAGCAAGAGCGATAGCTGTGCAGTGCCTCTTCTTCTGCTGGCTTCCCAGCAAAGCAGGATGAGGGACAAAAGGGAGCTCTTACAAGGGAGCGCTGAGCAGAGCCTGGCAGCGGCTCTTGCTGGCTTTTCCGGGAGGTGTGGGAAGGGACTGACGGGCTGCCCTCTGGGAGGGGATTTCACCCCTCCCATATCCAAGAATCTCCTGACGAATCTGCTGATTCTCCAGAGAGGAGGAGCAGTGTTCTGCTTTCTACTTATTCAGCTCCAGCACCGAGTCAGTCAGTCAGTGTGTCGGGGAGAGAGAGAGAGAGACTGAGTGTTAGAGATCGTGTGTAGAGATAAGGTTGCTGCTAAGAGCAGCTGCAGACACTCAGTGCAGCATTCATTTATGCTTAGACCTATTTAGCTCTGTATATAGTTTTGTATTATAGTTGTAGTTATAGAATAAAAGAAGATATTCTACAGAGCTGCTCTCCGAGTCGTGTATACACTGCTAGACTCTGCTATACTCTGCTGTGCGACGACTGTATTGTGGAAGTGAATCCGGTGCGCACAACTTTAAGCTGTGAGTCCACAGCACTTTGACCTGGTGGTCTCTGGAAGTGCTACCCAGCTCGCCTAGCCCAGTCGGGGTTGAAGTGCATGAGTCCAGTTGGTGACACTGGCTCAAGGGCGATGCTGACACTGTGCCTTCTCACACCTCCCGGAAAAGCCCCCAAAAGACACACACACACGCTCCAAGTGGCTCTTTAAAGGGAGCGCTGAGCAGAGCCTCCAACCTGCATTCACTCCATAAGACGCACACACATTTCCCCTTACTTTTTAGGAGGGAAAAAGTATGTCTTATGGAGTGAAAAATACGGGTATCTCCAATGAAGTCATCTGTTCACGGAAGAACCTCCACTTACATAACACAACTTCCCCTGCCCTTGAAGATCAATTCTGGGGGTCCCTCTCCAGGCCTTTGAGGCAGATTTGGGGATGGTGCAGGGGGGCGTTCAGGGAGAGGAGTGGGAAGCTGCATTGCACCATCAGAAGTCCTTGCGCAAACGGGATAAGTTTGGGGGATCTACAAGCCCCTGTTGACAAGATTGTGGTTCCCCGGGGAGCCTAGCTCAGCTCGTCTCCTTGAGAAAGGTGACACACCCAGTCCTTGCCGGGTTTATTATTGAAAATGAACACAAGGCTGGGATGGAGGCTCAGCAAAACAGGCCAAGGAACAAACCAGTTTGCAGGCACTCTGGACGGCCAAGAGGAATGGGGGGGGGCTCACTGACCTGCTCTTCCTTCCCCTCCATTTCTTGCAGTGGGCCGTGGTGGGTGACACTTTTCCAGTGGGCTGCAAGGTCCAGGACTCTGTCGTCTTTCGGGACTCCACTTTCCACAGCAACCCCGACATGACGAACCCCTTGTACAAGTAAGCATTTGCTCGCATCCCTGTTTTGTTCCGTGAGCAGGAGAGAGAGAGCCCTTCATTTGGAGGGACAAAAACCTAAGAAGCCTATCTAGTCCTCATCTCTTGTGATAATCCCTGGACCATTCATAAGAAGGAGCCTGAGGTACGTTGGGGAGCAAGCCTTGAGATTTGTCTTTCTCTCTCTCCTCCTCAGCACTAAGTATGGGATCTACCAGCCTCATTGTGGTTTGGAGAATGTCCTGATGTCCTGGGGCCACGACGGTAAGAGCTCCAGCTTTGCATCTGAGGCAGGAAGCTATGGAAAGCTAAATTAGTTTGCACTAAGCTTGTGGAGAGGTTTTATGACATCTGCTGCTTATGAAGCAGTGGAGAGCTTCTATAGCACTGGATCAAGCAAATGATCTCCCTTGCTATCAAATGTATTTCTCCATTAGCTTTCCTTTCCGCAAAAGTCTGTTCTGTGCCGTGGAGCCTGAATCTGCTGGCATGGAATGTGGCTGGATCCCACCCAAAAACAACAAGCAGTTTAGAAGTACACCAAGGGGGGACCCAGCCCCCTTTTGTCTTCTGTTTCTCTTCTTCTCTCCACTCCAGAGTACATGTACAAAGTGATGAAGCACAACAAATTTGCTCTCCCTCAGGAGGTAAGCCGGAGATCTCACCGTCTATGCCCCAAATGCATTCCTACTTGTTTGTTTCTACTTGTTTCTGGTAAAATAATAACAACAGCCAGTGCTCTTTGGGGGGGGGTATGCAGGGGTACGCATACCCCTAAACATTTTGTGAATCCTTGTACAGTACTTTTGTCCATTGACTGTATTTATTTTTCCTGATTTGAACTATAAAATGGTGATTTTCCTGAGTCAAAATGAGAGTACCCCTAAACATTTTTTAAAAAAGAAAAAAAAAGCACTGATAACAACACTCTCTCTGTTTTGCCTTTTGGAACTTGGTAAGGATGCAAGGACCATGAGCACCTAATGTGAGGCTAAGGAAACTCTATTGGAAGGAAACAGGGAGAGTCGAGTTTGCTAACACCTGTCTGAGGTCTGTGCAAAGTGTTTCCTTATACAGGCGTTGGTTTTGCTCTCTGCATTTTTCTTTAAGCTGTCCATCAACAGCGTCTCTGAAAAAAATTACACATCACTTGGGAAGACAGGCGAACTAACACCAGTGTCCTGGAAGAAGCAAAGATCACCAGTGTTGAAGCAATGATTCTTCAACATCAACTTTGTTGGACTGGTCATATTGTGCGGATACCTGATTATCGTCTTCCAAAGCAACTACTCTACTCCGAACTTAAAAATGGAAAGCGTCATGCTGGTGGTCAACAAAAGAGGTTCAAAGACTCTCTCAAGGCAAATCTTTTAAAAATGTAGTATGAAGACCAATGATTGGGAAACACTGGCCTGCAAGCGCTCCAATTGGAGAACAGCCTTGACCAAAGGTGTCATGGGCTTTGAAGATGCTCGAACTCAGGACGCAAGGGAGAAACGTGCTAAGAGGAAGGAACGCTTGGCAAACCCTCACCATGATCAGCTCCCACCCGGAAACCAATGTCCCCACTGTGGAAGGACGTGTGGATCCAGAATTGGCCTCCACAGTCACTTACGGACTCACTCTTAAGACCATGTTTGTGGAAGACAATCTTACTTGGCTATGAGGGATTGCCAAAGAAGAAAGAAGAAAAGTGTTTCCTGGTGCAGCTGGTTCCATTGATTAGAGCAGCCTTTCTCAACCTGTGGGTCCCCAGATGTTGAACTACAACTCCCATCACCCCTAGCTAGCAACACCAGAGCTCAGGGATGATGGGAGTTGTACTCCAACAACATCTGGGGACCCACAGGTTGAGAAGACTGGATTAGAGCATAAGAGCAATGCTAGCATCCTGGGCATTCAATGATGCTGAAAAATTCAAGATGTACTTCATGCAATGTGTAGTTAAACTATGGAGGGCTATTGGTGGCTCCGAGCCAGAATGGCTCTGTTCTGCCTCCGCAGCTGAGGCAGCAATGCTGCTGAAAACCACAGAATGCAGGTTCTTGAATGCAGGTTTCCCAGCAGAAGAGGCACCTAGCTGGCCACTCTGAGAAGAGGATGCTCAGGGCCATGGGCCTGATTCTGCAGGGTTCATCTTACATTTTTTTAAAAAAATGTGGTTTTTTTACCAACAACCAAAACACAAACAGTGCAACCCCCCCAGGCGGCTGATACATTGGGTTTACATAATCAATAATAACATATTGAAATCAACCCTATGTACAATTCTATATACCTTAACACTCCTCCCCCCACAAGGTTTATTTAACTTTTAACATTTTAATTGCCCCAAATTGTTCAAACCTACCCAAATAATTCAGTATCTTCTCAAACCAATCCTCCTCCTTCTCACTGACCTTAAACCCTTTCATTTTATGTATCTTCACAGTTAGAGATTCTAAGATTATAATATTTTTCAATTTTTCCCTCCATTGGTTCACCCCTAGCTCTTCTGCATTTTTCCAGTTACTCACTATAACCTGTCTAGCTGCAATTACCATCAATTTTACCCATTTACATTCCTCACGGGTGGCGCTGTGGGTTAAACAGAGCCTAGGACTTGCTGATCAGAAGGTCAGCGGTTTGAATCCCCGCGACTGGGTGAGCTCCTGTTGCTCGGTCCCTGCTCCTGCCAACCTAGCAGTTCGAAAGCACGTCAAGTGCAAGTAGATAAATAGGTACCGCTCCGACGGAAAGGTAAACGGTGTTTTCGTGCGCTGCTCTGGTTCACCAGAAGCAGCTTAGTCCTGCTGGCCACATGACCCGTAACCCCAGAGTCGGTCACGACTGGACCTAATGGTCAGGGGTCCCTTTACCTTTACTTTACCTTTGTTTCTAACTCAGTGCTACTCAGGCTAATAAGAACTATTAATTCAGATATTTCCACCTTCCTACCCACAGTTCCCAATATTTCTATACCAATCTGTTTCCAGAATTCATTAACTAACGGACAACCCCACCACATATGACTGTACGTTCCCATCACTCCACATTTCCTCCAACAATTCTTACTTCCAGATTTTGTAATATGATATAACCTTACAGGTGTGTAATACCATTTTTGTACAAACTTCAACCTTTGTTCCTGGATTATCCTAGAGGTCGCAACAAAGGGTGGTTGCCGAAAGATTCTATCCCAATTTTCATCTAAAATCTGTTCCTGAATATCTAGCTTCCAATATTCTTTCAAACTTTCCTTTGGTGATTTCTCTTACATTGTTAGAGTAGTTGCACCGCACCGCAGGGCAGGAAAGGCTCAGCTCCTGCAGAAATGCACAGAACATGTGGCAGCCCTGAGCCAGCAGCAACAGCTGCGAGGGACATGGGCTCAGGCAGCAGTAGTTGCCCTGAGGGTTGGTGGAGAACGGAAACACCCCTACTTTCTTCCTCAAAACAATGCCACCAATTTCTCCTGGTTACCCCAGAACTTTGCAAGGCACACAGACATGAGATGTCATGGGAGCTTGGACGGCCTGGAGAGATCTCGCGAGAGCATCCCAGAACCTGCATGCTGAGTGGGACTTGCCCAGGAAGGAAGGCAGAGACCTTATTAAAAGTTTTCTGCCCCTTGCTTGGGGGGCAAGACCTGCCTGGTGCGGCGGCTGCAGATGGGTGGTCTTGACAGGGGCAGTTCAAGGATACTCATCTTTGCATGTATGAGCTGTCGCCAGATCATAACCCTCACGTAATATATGATCCTGCTGTACTACCAATGCAGGTAAAGGTAAAGGGACCCCTGACCATTAGGTCCAGTCATGACCGACTCTGGGGTTGCGGCGCTCATCTTGCTTTATTGGCCGAGGGAGCCGGCGTACAGCTTCCGGGTCATGTGGCCGGCATGACTAAGGTGCTTCTGGCAAACCAAAGCAGCGCACGGAAATGCTGTTTACCTTCCCGCCGGAGCGGTACCTATTTATCTACTTGCACTTTGACGTGGTTTCGAACTGCTAGGTTGGCAGGAGCAGGGACCGAGCAACGGGAGCTCACCCCGTCGCGGGGATTCGAACCATCGACCTTCTGATGGGCAAGTCCTAGGCTCTGTGGTTTAACCCACAGCGCCACCCGTGTCCCTCACAGAGCCATTAGCTATTCAATACAATGCAGAGCCGGTAGCTATTCCAAGTTAATCCATTTTGGGTAGAAATTAAAGGGGGAAAGTGAGGCTGCCAAGATGGGTCAAAGGGCAGATTTGTTTTTATTTTCCAATCTGCCTTTCGGCAAGAAAAATCTTAAGACCGAATTCCTTATCAGCAATTAATTAGCATGTTGTTTGCTGGAAGGAGAGGCGGTGCAGAAGGAGCAAAGTCCATGTGAGATAAGCAGGTTTATTTCCATCTACAGCTCTCCCACAAACGACTGATAAGTTTCCTTTTGCTTTTTTGCCGAGGAAACATTTTCAGAGTTCTTAAATTCTGATGGCATCTGTGTTGGCAGTGCAATGAAGGAGTCTCCCTTGCTTTGACTTAGGGTCATGAAATTAAAAGACGCCTGCTTCTTGGGAGAAAAACAATGACCAACCTAGACAGCATCTTAAAAAGCAGAGACATCACCTTGCCAACAAAGGTCCGTATAGTTAAAGCTATGGTTTTCCCAGCAGTGATGTATGGAAGTGAGAGCTGGACCATCAAGAAGGCTGATCGCCAAAGAATGGATGCTTTTGAATTATGGTGCTGGAGGAGACTCTTGAGAGTCCCATGGACTGCAAGAAGATCAAACTTCTCCATTCTGAAGGAAATCAGCCCTGAGTGCTCACTGGAAGGACAGATCCTGAAGCTGAGGCTCCAAGCCTTTGGCCACCTCATGAGAAGAGAAGACTCCCTGGAAAAGACCCTGATGTTGGGAAAGATGGAGGGCACAAGGAGAAGGGGACGACAGAGGACGAGATGGTGGGACAGCGTTCTTGAAGCTACAAACATGAGTCTGACCAAACTGCGGGAGGCAGTGGAAGACAGGAGTGCCTGGCGTGCTCTGGTCCATGGGGTCACGAAGAGTCGGACACGACTAAACGACTCAACAACAACCCCAGAGATTCCGCCTTGCTTTGGGTGTGTCCAAAAGTCACCCTGCTTGCCTTGGGGGGGGGGCAGTAGTGGGGTTTTCCCAAAGCTTCAGGGCTGCATGGCTTTCTCTTTGCACACCCCTCTGTGCTCTAAAGCAGTGGAGGCCGATGCAGTTTTGCTTTCCTCCCCCTTCTCTGCAGGCTTTCTACATGGTCCGCTTCCACTCCTTCTATCCCTGGCACACAGGGGGAGACTACATGCACCTGTGCAATGAGGACGACCTCCGGATGCTGCCCTGGGTGAAAGAATTCAAGTACGTGGCTGCAAGCCTATGGAGGGAGAGGCAGGGATGGAGGCGTTGGGGTCTCTTCTCAGGAAGCAGCGTGGTTCAGTGGTTAGAGTGCTAGACTGGGACCCGAGAGACAAGGGTCCCAGTCCCCAGTTGCCAATTCTCAGCCTGGCCTACCTTGCAGGAGTTGTGGGGATGAAGCAAAGACCAAGATGCCACCTCGAGCTCGGAGGAAAAGATGGGTATATAAAAACATCAGTAACAGAGGGCCCATCTAACTCAGTGCTGTCAGCACTGACTGGCAGCTGCTCCCCAGAGTAGGAAGTCTCCCACATGGAGATTAAATCTGTGACCTTTGAGGTTCAAAATAGGTGCTCTGGATCATCATCATCACCATAATTTATTATTTATACCCAGCCCATCTGGCTGGGTTTCTCCAACCACTCTGGGCAGCTTCCAACAAACTATTAAAAACACAATAATATGTCAGACATCAAAAACTCCCGTAAACAGGGCTGCCTTCAGATGCCTTCTAAAAGTCAGATAGTTGTTTATTTCCTTGACATCTGATGGGAGGGCGTTCCACAGGGAGGGAGCCACCACCGAGAAGGCCCTCTGTCTGGTTCCCTGCAACCTCACTTCTCGCAATGAGGGAACCGCCAGAAGACCCTCGGAGCTGGACCTCAGTGTCCGGGCAGAACGATGGAGGTGGAGACACTCCTTCAGGTATACTGGACCAAGGGCATTTAGGGCTTTAAAAGTCAGCACCAACACTTTGAATTGTGCTCAGAGCCAATGTAGGTCTTTCAAGACTGGAGCTATGTGGTCCCAGCTGCTGGTCTCAGTCACCAGTCTAGCTGCCACATTCTGGATTAATTGTAGTTTCAGGGTCACCTTCAAAAGTAGCCCTACGTAGAGTGCATGGCAGTTGTCCAAGCAGGAGATAACCAGAGCATGCACCACTCTGGCGAGACAGTCCACGGGTGGATAGGGTCTCAGATGGAGCTGGTAGACAGCTACCCTGGACACAGAATTGACCTGCGCCTCCATGGACACCTGTGAGTCCAAAATGACTCCCAGGCTGCACACCTGGTCCTTCAGGGGCACAATTATCCCATTGTCCTCCACACCCACCCACCCCCTGACCCCCAAAAAGAGTACTTCTGTCTTGGCAGGATTCAGCCTCAATCTGCACTGTTACTAATATAAACCCATCAGTAACAGAGGGCCCATCTAACTCAGTGCAGTGAGCACTGACTGGCAGCTGCTCCCCGGGTAGGGAGTCTCCTCCTTGGAGGTGCCAATGGAGATGAAATCTGGAACCCTTGGGGTTCAAAATCTGGATCACGACCTGCCCTCTCCCACCTTGGACCCCCAAGCCAGGCAAGTGTTCCTTAATCTTGGGTCCCCAGTTATTGTCAGACTACAAGTCCCATCATCCCTGACCCCTGGGTTCTGCTAGCTAGGGATGATGGGAGTTGTAGTCCGACAACAGCCGGCACTCTGAGGGTACCAGGGAGCAACCCCACCTTCCTTATTCCACCCCCTTGCAGCAAGTTCGACCTGTACACCAAGTGTGGGGAGTTGCCCAATCCGTCAGAGCTGAAGCCATACTACCAGAGCCTGACCGACAAGTACTGCCCAGGTGAGCTTTCCTGGTGATGCTCAAAATGGGCTCTGCTTCCTTGTCGCCGACCCGGCCGCTGCTGCAGGATGGATGTGTGCCAATCTCTCAATGACTTCGCAACTGCAAGGAACAGGGCGCGAGGAAATACGTGGAAGGGGGAAACACACTTCAGGCCGCTTCAGCATGTTTTCCGAAAAACGGCGAAATCCATTCAAAACGGCACAAGATCCCTCTGTCAAAAACCAATAAAACGCTATTCAAATTGTAATGAACAGAAATCTGCCCTCATTCTCTTATGGGGGACACAAGAGCCCTTATAGAGTCCTTTGTAGGTTCTCCATCAGTCGGAGAAAATAACAGAGGCCAAGCAGAGAATATTGAGAAGCAAAGCAGTTAGTAAGCCTGATCTTTATTGAACTGTTGCAACAGGGTGCTCCCCTCACACGCAGGAAAGGAGGACCCAGAACCCAGGTGTGCCAGCCCTTATATAGACATTTTAAATTGCCCGCCCTGGATCCAAGACCACCCCCAGGAACATCATACCTACATCACAGAAATGGCGGTCTACAGCAGAAATCTGAGTGCATTGTTTATCTCCTTTCTGGCAGGTTACCTGTTAATGGTCACTTGACTGGATACCCTGGGGAGCCTGGCCAGTCTTTCGTAATGACAAATACTTAGTTCCTGAGCCAGGTCACAGGCTCACCCTATTCAAACACAGACATACCCTTAACACAGGATTTGTGGAGGAGGAGATAATGGGGAGGCTTTTTCCTTTGACCTTGCGGAGAAATGTTTGAGGCACAATTTGGGAGGGACAAAATGGTTTCAGGACTTTCGGGGGGGGGGGGGTTTCAGACATGTGGCTTATATATTGATGTACGTGCTTGATTGGTGCATTTATGAACATTTATTATACATAAGACCTTAATTTTTTTTTATTTCAAAATCGGCAGGTTGTGCTCTCTGCTCTTCCTCCACGGCTGGAGGTAGGAAAGCTGAGTACCAGGTTGCTGGAACCTGAAAGTGGGGGGGGGGGGACCTATTGTTGGAAAGGGTCCCAATGGTCATCTAGTCGAACCCCGTGCTATGCAGGTATCTCAGCTAAAGCAGATGGCCATCTTGCTTTCTGGTCCCCCTCCCTCCAGTCTGGGCATCCAGTTGCCCCCTGTGAGAACAGAATGGGCGCTGGCCTGATCCTGCAGGCTCTTATGTTGACAGCATGCTTTGGCTGCACCAGCATGAGACCCGGCTTACTGTGGCGGGAGCCCAACTGGTAAAGGTAAAGGTAAAGGTACCCCTGCCCGTACGGGCCAGTCTTGACAGACTCTGGGGTTGTGCGCCCATCTCACTCAAGAGGCCAGGGGCCAGCGCTGTCCGGAGACACTTCCGGGTCACGTGGCTAGCGTGACATCGCTGCTCTGGCGAGCCAGAGCCGCACACGGAAACGCCGTTTACCTTCCCACTGGTAAGCGGTCCCTATTTATCTACTTGCACCCGGAGGTGCTTTCGAACTGCTAGGTTGGCAGGCGCTGGGACCAAGCAGCGGGAGCGCACCCCGCCGCAGGGATTCGAACCGCCGACCTTTCGATCGGCAAGCCCTAGGCGCTGAGGCTTTAACCCACAGCGCCACCCGCATCCAACTGGTAGAGTGCCGCAAAACTCAAGCAGAGGGTCAGAAAACCTGGCGCGGGTTTTGGATCCTCTGGGGGCGCCAGACTCCTCACATTCCCACTCCTGGAGCCCAGGTATACAAAACACCCCCTCACCCACCCAACCCCAAACACACACACAGGAGAAAGAGAGCTGGAATGTAAAGGCTTTATTTAGAAAATTATAGATCACTCTGTCTCTGGGCGCCGGCAGCGCACCTCCTTCCTTGGGGTGGGGGGTGGGGATCTGCTAGAGCCAACAAGCCCACCGAGGTTGCTGTTCAGGGCCCTCCCACTAGAGGGCAGCACAGGGGTGGGGGCGGCAAAGCCAATCTCACCTGCCCCCCAGGTGGAGGGGGGAAGGGAGGCACAATTGAGGTCAAGGCAAGGGCCAGGAAAATAGGGGGGGCTGGCCCAGAAAGAAGTTTGCGGGTTGAGGCAAGGCGGCCACTTCTGCTGCCCCTCTTTTTTGGGGGGGGTCACCCACCACCTCACAACAGTGCTCAGCAAGAGAGAAAGGGTTTTCCCCTGGAGGGGGGGGGGAGCTCCCTTGTAAATCTCCCACACCAAGACCAGCAGACTTTCACACCCAATGCCAGCTCCAGCAGCAGAGCCAAAAATCCAGAGGAGAGTGTGTTTTTTATCTAAAAATGAAGATTTTTTTTGGGGGGGGGGGGATAACATACTCCCCCCGCACCTGGTTTTCAGGCACTCAGCTCCTCGTGAGGAGCAGGAAGAGCCCCAAGAATGAAACCGCATTCAATAAGCAGCATCAAATAAAAGAGGGGGTTTTTTTGGGGGGGTGCAGAGGTGTCTTAAGAGGCCAAAGAGGCCTTTTGTTTAGCCTAGAACAGCCTCGTCCTTCGCCTTGAGAAGGGCTTAGGGGGGTCTCTGCCACTTCACGGGCAGCATCTGGGAAAAGCTTTGGGGTGCAGGGAAGGGAAAAGGTTCAACGGGCCCCCAGACCCGAAAGCCCTGTGCAGGTGAAGCGGAGCCCCCCCCAAACAGGAGGAGGAGCGGGGAGCGAGGGTCAAGAGAGATCCCCAAAGAGACCCGCACCCCAAAAATCTGCGGGCGTTTCTGGCCGAAAGCGGCAGGGCCCTGTGGGAGCATCCGTCAGCCCCTGGAATTTGGGATTGGGGGCACAGAATGGGGCACTCCTCCAGGAACAGCACCTATTATTTCTTCTTCTTGACGTTGCGGGGTCCGTCTGCGGGGGGCTCGGCCAGGCCCCTGGACTTCTCCGCTGCTGCTGCCTCCTTCCTCCTCACTTGCCCGTTCTTCTCGCTGGCGGCCGCCTGGTCTCCTCCGGCCCCGGTGTCCACTTCCGCCCGCTTGGTGCCCTTGGGCTTCCCAGGCCCGCTGGGGGCGCCCCCTGCCAGCAGCCAGCCCCCCGCCGCTCTCAGGAGGCAAATGGCAGCCCCCGTGAGGTACAGGGACCAGATGACGGCCGGGCCGCTGTACGGGTGGAGGTACTCTCGAACTCGCTGCAGGGCCGTCGATAGCGGGGCACCCGAGGCCCTCTTCGGAGAGGCCTTGTCCTACGAGGGAGGGAAGAAAGTGTTGGCAAGGCAAGGCCATAGCTCGAGAATCACAAAATTGGGACCTCCAAAGGCCATCCAGTCGAACCCACTGCAATGCAGGAATCTCACCTAAAGAATCCCTGGCAGGTGGCTCTGCTTAGAAACCTCCAAGGAGGGAGAGTCTACTACCTCTCCTGGGAGTCTGTCCCACTTGGTGTTGTTATTGTTGTTGTTGTTGTTGTTGTTGTTGTTGTTTATACCCCACCCATCTGGCTGGGTTTCCCCAGCCACTCTGGGCGGCTCCCAACAGAATATTAAAAACAGACTAAAACTTCAAACATTAAAAGCTTCTATAAACAGGGCTGCCTTCAGACATCTTCTAAAAGTCAGATCATTGTTTATTTCTTTGACATCTGGTGGGAAAGCATTCCACAGGGCGGGTGCCACCACCGAGAAGGCCCTCTGCCTGGTTCCTTGTAACCTCACTTCTTGCAGGGAGGGAACCGCCAGAAGGTCCTCGGAGCTGGACCTCAGTGTCTGGGCAGAATGATGGGGGTGGAGACGCTCCTTCAGGTCTACTGGGCCGAGGCCGTTTAGGGCTTTAAAGGTCAGCACCAACACCTTGAATTATGCCTGGAAACATACTGGGAGCCGATGTAGGTCTTTCAGGACTGGTGTTATGTAGTCTCTGCGGCCGCTCCCAGTCACCAGTCCAGCTGCCGAATTCTGGCTTAGTTGCAGTTTCCAGGTCACCTTCAAAGGTAGCCCCACGTAGAGCTTACAATATCGTGACAAAATTTTGCATGTCGTCTCAAGATCAAGGAGCAACTTGGAGAACAGCTGGACACCATTCTAAATCAAGGCTGTACTTTTCCAAACTGCATTGGTTTTAGCTACTGATTTCAAAACTGCCCTAATTTGGGAATGGGGGTTCTTAATATTCAAACCCATGCAATACAGGGATCTCTGCTCTCATTGTCAGAAAGTTCTTCCTGATGTTTAGCTGCACTTCTGCTGTGGGATGAGCAGGGGAACATCTAGCGAACACGAATGGTTTGGCTTTCACGCAAACAGAACGGAGGAAAAGAATTTATTTTACAAAAAAGAATTATCGATTTATTGTAGATTGATCATTAGTCGGTTAACCTCACTTGTAGGTATTGCAAATGTTAAAAGACTGTACGTGCAGGAACTGGCAAGGGGATAGCTGATGGCTGATAATGGTTTTTTTTAAATAATAATAATGATAATAATACTGTAATATAATTGTAAGGAATGCTATGCGAATTAGGAATAACTTGGGAAATAATGCAGAAGCAAAAAAGAAACTTTGGACACATCAAGAATGGAGGCGGGAAGCCAATTTTTGGAAAAATTGTATTAAATTTGTTTTAACATGGGTGATTTGGTAAAAATTTGGAAAATCAATAAAAAGGATTTGGCAGGGCAGGGGGCTCTCCCCACAAAGCGTGAGGAAGCAATCTCCCATCATCAAGCTGCTGAACCCCCCCCTCCCTTTTTCTGGGAGGCAAGTGGGAAAAGAAATGGGGGAGGGCAGGCACCCGAGCCAGGGAAGGCAGCAGGGAATCTCGTCTTCTGCCGGGGCAAAGGGGAGCCACACAGGGCTCTCTCCCCCCACAACACTACCCCACTGAAAGGTTCAGGACAGGTCAAAGAAAGTCCTTCTTTACGCAGTCAGAGTTAACCTGTGGAACTCCCTCCCACAGGAAGCAGTGAAGGCGGCTTTAATAGAGGGTGGGACAAATTCCTGGAGGAGGAGAGGGCTCTGGGTGGCTCCTAGCCAGGATGGCTCTGCCCTGGCCTCCACAGCTGAGGGAAGCCATGCTTCTGAATCGCTGTCACTGGAAAACACAGGACGGGAGAGGAGCTCCTGTGTTCGAATCCTGTTTGCAGGTTTCATTTTGGGACAGCTGGATGGCCCCTGTCGGAAGAGACCCTGAGGATCATCTAGAACAGCCCCAGGGCCGGATTTAGGTTGGATGAGGCCCTAAGCGACTGAAGGTCATGGGGCCCTTGATATGTCCAGCTGTCCTTTGCCAACAACAAATGGTCGCTGTTTTTTGTGTTGAATATATGCTGTATGGTCACTGATGGACCTAATAGGTATCTAAAGCTATTTGCATATAAGAAAAAATGTGTTTTATCAAAGTAATTGCTGAACAATTAAGATGAAGTATATTAATAGTGAAATACAATTAAGAAGAAGTACATATTACTAGTGAAATAATGATTAAGATCTAACTTAAAATGATTTTTTATTCATAACAAACTTAATAATGCAAACACATTAAAGGTAAAGGTAAAGGTACCCCTGCCCGTACGGGCCAGTCTTGACAGACTCTGGGGTTGTGCGCCCATCTCACTCAAGAGGCCGGGGGCCAGCGCTGTCCGGAGACACTTCCGGGTCACGTGGCCAGCGTGACAAAGCTGCATCTGGCGAGCCAGAGCCGCACACGGAAACGCCGTTTACCTTCCCACTGGTAAGCGGTCCCTATTTATCTACTTGCACCCGGAGGTGCTTTCGAACTGCTAGGTTGGCAGGCGCTGGGACCGAGCAGCGGGAGCGCACCCCGCCGCGGGGATTTGAACCGCCGACCTTTCGATCGGCAAGCCCTAGGCGCTGAGGCTTTTACCCACAGCGCCACCCGCGTCCCTTGCAAACACATTAGCATTGGGCAATAACAAAAGTTCCTTTAGAAACACAGTTTACAAAGACTCAATCTAGTCTCTAGAAACTTGCTAGAACATGAAATAATAATAGCCAGATGGGCTGGGTATAAATAATAGCTGTAATTATATGATGCAAATAATTATAAAGAGCAGAATGTAGGCACCCTCTATATAGAAGTGAGCAAACCAGTGATATTTGAGGGAGCAGGCTAGCAGGCGGGGCCCATGACTTACATCACAGGAGCCTACACAACACAAAACACTGTTGCTGTATGTAGGCTTTATTTTATTTGCTTTTTTATCTTATATTTTGGAAATGTACATCCAGTTTTTTTCCCTTTAATTTTTGGGGGCCCCCAAGAGAGAGGGACCCTATGCTAGAGCCTGTTGAGCTTATACGTAAATCTGGCAGGAACAGGCAGTTGCCCCAGACAGGGATCAAACCTGCAACCTTGGCATCATCAGCACCACGCTCTAACCAATGGAACTATCCAAGCCCGATGCTCCCCCGTTCCTCCTGTGCTCATGCACCCCTCCTCACCCTCTTGAAAGGGCACAGATGCTCCTTGCCTCTCGGCTCACCTTAAGCCCATGTTGGACCAAGAGGTTGTCCAGGACGGGGTCGCCGAGGAAGACAGCTGGGTAGAATTCCTCCTGCCACTGCCGTCTCCACCACCGCTGAGGGAGGGACCTGCAAGGGGGCAGGAAGTGGGAGAATAACTGGGTGCCCTCTTCACACCTTGGATCAAATCTATGCTTCCAGGTGCCATAAGAAAGCTGCAGAGATAGCGCAGGATAGTGTGCACCCTGGAAATGATCTCTTTCAGCTTCTGCCTTCTGGAAGAAGGTGCAGGGTTATAAAGACTAGGACTAGGAGAAACAGTTTCTATCCAAATGCGATTTTGGTTTTAACCACAGTGTATGGTAGCACGTCAAAGGGCAAGTAGATAAATAGGTACTGCTCCGGCGGGAAGGTAAACGGCGTTTCCGTGCGCTGCTCTGGTTTGCCAGAAGCGGCTTAGTCCTGCTGGCCACATGATTGGTTAGCTGTATGCCGGCTCCCTTGGCCTGTAAAGCGAGATGAGTGCCGCAACCCCAGAGTTGGTCACGACTGGACCTAATGGTCAGGGGTCCCTTTACCTTTAAGGTAGTGTCTATGGGAGTATATTGTATTTAATTATGGGGTATCAGAGTTTTTAGGGAGCTAACCAGGCTGGGATAGCTGAGATAGCAGGCTTGTTGGTTTCTGAATGTATGATGTAGATTGTCAATTTCGTTGTTCTGCATGGGACAATGACAATAAAGATATTGTTATTGTTCAGATGCGTTTGTGGTCCACAACCCCACCCATCCTGCACCCGTATCCTGGGGGCAGGAGGCAGAATTCTGCAAAATCTGTTATCGGCTTCACGTACGCGAGGATACGCAGCCTGAGCAAAGAACTAGCAAGAACCAGGCAGAGGGGAAGCCTAATGCTGGCTGCTAGAGGGGGAAACGGCACAAGGAGGGTTCTGCGAGTAGAGTAAAAACAAAAACGGGTTGAGCAAGTGTTTCAAAGGACTGTGGTTGGATAATAATAATAATAATAATAATAATTTATTATTTATACCCCGCCCATCTGGCTGGGCCTCCCCAGCCACTCTGGGCGGCTTCCAAAAGAATATTAAAATACTATGATACATCAAACATTAAAAGCATCCCTGAACAGGGCTGCCTTCAGATGTCTTCTAAAAGTCTGGTAGTTGTTGTTCTCTTTGACATCTGGTGGGAGGGCATTCCACAAGGAGGGCGCCACTACCGAAAAGGCCCTCTGCCTGGTTCCCTGTAACTTGGCTTCTCGCAGTGAGGGAACCGCCAGAAGGCCCTTGGTGCTGGACCTCAGTGTCCGGGTAGAACGATGGGGGTGGAGACGCTCCTTCAGGTATACTGGACCGAGGCCGTTTAGGGCTTTAAAGGTCAGCACCAACACTTTGAATTGTGCTCGGAAACGTACTGGATGAGGGGAATGGTGGAGTGAGGGAGTGGCAGAAGTGTGGGAGCAGTCAAATACAACATTCCTTGTTTGCCTAGAATGGACATGCAAGGGGATGTTGGTCCAGACAGTCAAAACTTCCTGTTCCTCCTGGCTGGAGAATCCTTCCTTTTGCATGTGACAGAAGGTGGGCGTGACCTACCTGTCCAGGTAACAAAAGGAGGAGTCACACAGAACACTTCTCACTTTTTGACTTCCTTCTTCGTTTGACCAGCCTTCAGCTAGGACTGCTCTGCTGGCTCTCAGCTAGCAGAAGCACTGGGACTATTCCCCCATATGGGGCAGATCCACATGTACCTATTTGTAACTAACTCTGCCTTCAGGAATCCAGCTCTGAACTGATGTGAGTAAACTTCTTTTATTGACTTTGAATAGGATTGTGGCATCTTTATTCTTTTAAGAGGGATTCAAGGGAACTTAGCAGGAATGTGCAATTCAAACTGAGACAGACTGAATTGTATAATAGTGAGAGGCTCACACGAGCCTGCAACCAGCTATCTGCTGTGCATGTAAAAAGGGGAATATAAGTCTGCTACATAAAGGAACTTGTTAGCGCAAGTTAAAAGGGTAAAGGTACCCCTAACTGTTAGCTCCAGTCGCAGACGACTCTCATTTTGCTCTATAGGCCAAGGGAGCCGGCGTTTGTCCACAGACAGCTTCCAGGTCATGTGGCCAGCAGGACTAAGCCGCTTCTGGCGAACCAGAGCAGCGCATTGAAACGCCGTTTACCTTCCCGCCGGAATGGTACCTATTTATCTACTTGCACTTTGATGTGCTTTCGAACTGCTAGGTTGGCAGGAGGTGGGACAGAGCAACGGGAGCTCATCCTGTCACCGGGTTTTGAACCGCCAACCTTCTGATCAGCGAGCCCTAGGCTCTGTGGCTTAACCCACAGTGCCACCCGCACCCTTAGCGCAAGTTAGGAAGGATATTAATAAACAATATATTAATAAACAATATATCCTCTCCTGCCTCCCTGAACATTCCCACGAGAAGATGGTCGAGGAGAGGACGAAACAGCCCTGAAGGATTCCCCGCCCTCTCCCAGAAAGCGCTGCGTGTCACTCACCAATCCTGGCCGGCGTCCGTGAACCAGTATTTGTACAGCTGAGCCCGGATGTAGGTTGGGGGTTTGGAGCTGAAGGGGTATTTGGAGTCGTCCGCCTGCACAAGATGGATCACTGTGGGAGGGAAAGGAAGTTTTTTCAGGCCCAATGGGTCCAGATGTCCCACCCACTTAGACCCACGGGGCTTTTGTGGGTTTAGGATAAGAACTGGGTCTGCCACCTTGAGCTCCTTTGGAAAACAAGGTGGGATATACAAATGCAATCACAAACGATATTCCGGATAATCAAAGGAAGGTTTTCCTCTGTGCGACAACTACTGCCAGGATGCTCATAGCCAAAAAAATTTGAAAGGGAGAAAAATTCCATCAATAAAAAAGTGGCAAATTAAATTTTGTGAATATATACATCTGGCAAGACTCATAGCATTCATAAGGGGACAATTGGACCAAAAATTAGTAAAAGAATGGGACTGTGCTAAAGAGTATATGAAAAAATATTGTTCTGGAGTAAGTATATTGGTATGTAACGAATGAAGCTTTGCAGGGTTAAAGAAAGTGAAAAATAGTGGAAAAAGTATATAGAGATAATCTACATTACCCACAATAATTTAGAAAGAGTAAAAATTTTGAGGTCTTAGAACAAAGGAAGGAAGTCAATATGTGTATATGTATGTAATGATTAGAATGATGATAAGGTTTTATTTGTAGATGTGTTGTTTTTTTGGTTGTTTCTTTTTCTTGTTTGTATTGCTTTATTTTGGATTTAATGTTTGTAGCTTCTGTTCTAATTTTGCATTGAAAATAAAAAAAAAAATCTTTTTTTTTTTTTAAATGCAACAAATGAACCAACAGCAATAATAACAGAAGGCAGAATTGGACAAACAGCTTGATTAGGAGAAGCTGTAGTAAGTCTTCAGAATTCTGTAAAATGTGGGAAATGGCCGTTCTCCGACTCTTTCCCTCCTCTCACCTTCTTTCTTGCCCTGTAGGAGGCGGTAGACGAAACCTGTGAACCAGGGGCTGTGCGCTTGGGGAGCCAGGGCGGCAAACCACATCTGCCAGTCAAGGCGCGGCTGGTGTGGGGTCACCACAGGGGGGGCAGCGCTGACGTTGCCCGGTTTGTACATGAACTCAATCTCCTGCGGGCAAGAGGGAGAGAGAGGCACTAATCACACACACATCGCCTGAAGCCTTATATCCCAGCTCAGTGAGGTTCATTGGACGACCACGGGAAAGTGAGCCTTTGGGTGTCGTCGGCCCAGTCCTGTGGGACTCCCTGCCACTTGACACCCAGCAGGTGCCTCCCAAGCAAACTTTTGAATGCCTGCTGAAAACTTCTATATTCCTCCAGGCTTAAGCAGGCAATTAAGAACATAGCAAACCACTTTGCTACGTATTTCTATAACACAGGGATGCACAAATATCTTTACAAATGATATACAGTGGAACCTTGGCTCTCAAACATAATCTGTTCTGGGAGGCCGTTCGACTCCTGAAACCATTCGAAAAACAAGGCGCGGCTTCCAATTGACTGCAGGAGCTTCCTGAGCTCAAGCGGAAGCTGTGTCGGATGTTCGGCTTCCGAAAAATGTTCAGAAACCTGAACACTCACTTCCGGGTTTGCGGAGTTCGGGAGCCAAAACGTACAAGTACCAAGGCGTTTGAGAACCAAGGTACGACTGTACATAAATGAATATACATATATGTGATACATATAAATGAAGCCACCCAAAGCCCCAGGCTGCTGTGCTTCCACCGCCAGCTGCCTCCGAAGTCAGACAAATGACTCATTTGTCTGCCCCAGCTTGTGCCTGTCCTCCATGAGGTCTAGCACCTCGTGCAAGCATTGTTTTGCCAAAGTCCATGGACGGCATCAGCAGCTGCAGGCAGAAGAGAGGCCCAAATTCTCCTCCAAGAGGAGGATAAAAGTGCGTGGTCTAAAATTGCGTGCGCCATAAACTCCTCTCCTGCGGTCTCCACCCACACCAGCTTCTCACAATGGGCTTTATTAAAGAAAAAGGGTAATTGGACAGCGTCTGAAGGACTTAGAGCAACAGAACAATCTGGCCATCATAAAGAAATTCTGTCCTTGGTATGCCTTTTCAGTTTGATTCCCTGGCACCATATTTGAATAAATTAACTATCCCAAAATACAGACGTGCCTTTGCACTGGCCAGACTGGATGGGATGCCCTCTGCCGTACTTGAGGGCAGATACCAAAAGATTCCAACTGAGAAACGACTCTGCCCCTGTGGAGATGGCAGTCTGGAAACAGTGGCTCATGTTCTCCTGTCCTGTCCCCTTTGCAAAGATCTGAGGAATGAGACCATCACCTCACTCTTACTTACCATCCCAGGCTGCCCATCTGAGGCCACATTGGTCTTTCTGTTATCAGATCAAAAGAATCAGACAATAATCTTGGTCATTTGATTGCCCTTTTTACCCATTGTTGTCTTTTTAACTGCATACCGTATTTTTCGCTGTATAAGACTCACCTAGTTTTTGGAAGAGGAAAACAAGGGAGGGGGGGAATTCTGAATCCCAGAAGCCAGGGCAGCCAGTGGGATCGCAGCACAGCGATCTTGCTTGCTGTCCTGGCTTATGGGATAGCCGCGCACAGCCTCTCCTGGGCAAGGGGAACCTTCATATTTCAATATTGTTGTATTTTAATCTTGTTTTTAAGTTGTATTCATTCAAATTGTTTTTATTATTGCTTGTTAGCCACCCTGAGCCCGGCCTTGGCTGGGGAGGGCGGGGTATAAATAAAAAATATTATTATTATTATTCATTATTATTATTATCCCCTGCCCAGGAGAGGCTGCGCGTGGCTAAGGCTCCACTAAGAGCCGCGCTCCCTTTAAAGAGTGCGTTGAGTGTGCCCTTCTCCCTCCTCGGAGAAAAGCCCCCAAGAGCCGAATACACACTCCGCACGGCTCTTTAAAGGGAGCGTTGAGCAGAGCCTTCCACCTGTATTCACTCCATAAGATGTACACACATTTCCCCTTACTTTTTAGGAGGGGAAAAGTGTGTCTTATAGAGCGAAAAATACGGTATATTGCTTGTTTTATGTTGCCATGGCTGTTGGCTAATGCGAATAAAGTTTATCTATCTATCTCCATGAATTACCGTCCACGTTTCCTTGTCATAGCTGCCTTCCAAGACCACCTCGGGACGTCCGCCGACCCCCGTCATCCGCCGGAAGAGGCCGTAGGAGTTGGCAAGCTGGTAGCGGTCGACAGCGCTGAAGAGCTGGTGGACGCTGGGCCAGAGTTTCCCGTTGGACTCGTACTCAATGTAGGTGAAGGGGACCTGGGGCGAGAGAGAGAGCAAGGAGGGGAGGGGTTTTTTGGGGGGGTCAGCCTCTCCAGGAGACAACGTTGCAGCAACAGGAGCGGCAAGAGCTTAGCCGTCCAAAAAACATGCATTGTATATGTGGAACCCTGTCTCTGAATGAATGAAGCCCAGTGTTATAAGAAAAAATTGCTCCTTTTTCCCTTATGGCGTATCCAAGAGCCCATATAGAGTCCTTAAGTGGGTTCCCTATCTGTAGGAGAAAAGAACAGAGGCCAAGCAGAGAATATTGAGAAGCAAAGCGGCTAGTAAGACTTGACGTTTTCATCCCCCCAAAAGTTTTTGATTTGAGTTTCTACTGAAAAGAGGATGCATTTTAATGTTATATTTTAATCTTGTTTTTAAGTTGTATTTCAATCAATTGTTTTTAGCCGCCCTGAGCCCGGTCATGGCTGGGGAGGGTGGGGTATAAATAAAATTTAATAAGAATAAGAATAATCTTTATTAAATTGTTGCAACAGGGTCCCCCAGTCACCCCACGTAGGAGGGAGGAGGGACCCTGAAAATTGGTGTGCAAGCTCTTATATAGACTTTTGAAATTGCCTCCCCTGTAGCTCAAGACCACCCCCAAAAAACATCATACATGCATCACAGAAAGAGGTGGTCCCCAGCAGATTTTTTGAGTGTGTTGCTTCTCTCCTGTCTGCCAGGATACCTGATAATGCCTTATTATTATCAGATTGCCTTTTCCGGGTAGCCTGGCCATTTCTTGGAGATGGTAAACACTTAGTTCCTGAATCTCTTACACACATTGAGAGAGTGTGCTCAGCTTAACAAATACTTGCCAGACTGTATTTACAGGGAGGTGTAAGCAGCTCCTACAGTCCAAAGACAATTGGGAAGCTTTCCCCATTTCCTTCCTCCTGGCAGAAAAATCTTTGAGGTCAAATTGGGAGAGTCAAAATGGCTTCAGGATTGTTCTCCTGTACTATTTCAGAGACACGGTTTATATACTTATGTACGTGTTTGCCTCGTACATTTATGAACATTTATTTCATATATGTAAATGTAAAGGGACCCCTGGCCATTAGTTCCAGTCGTGGCTGACTCTGGGGTTGCGGCACTCATCTCGCTTTATTGGCCAAGGGAGCCGGCGTACAGCTTCTGGGTCATGTGGCCAGCATGACTAAGCCGCTTCTGGGGAACCAGAGCAGCACATGGAAACGCCGTTTACCTTCCCGCTGGAGCGGTACCTATTTATCTACTTGCACTTTAACGTGCTTTTGAACTGCTAGGTTGGCAGGAGCAGGGACTGAGCAACGGGAGCTCACCCCATCGCGGGGATTCGAACCGCTGACCTTCTGATCGGCAAGTCCTAGGCTCAGGGGTTTAACCCACAGCGCCACCCACATCCCCTTTCATATATGTAAGACCTTAGAATTCCTATAACACCAGGAATCCCCACCACTAGAGATTCCTTTCCAAGTGAGAGCAACTGTTGGGGGGGGTTTGCTTCCCCCCAATTTGCTTTAAAAGGAAACAACAGGACAATATATTCATTCCACGGTGAGATGCAAGGTTCATATTTATACAAAAAGGACCCCTCCCTCCCACTTCTCTTTCCCCTGCCATCGTTCAAAGGTGCCATTTTTCTTTTATTTTTTCCTGAGTTGGCACACTTGGCGGCAGCTTTCGAGGCCCACGCAGGACGTCATCTCTTTCCCCAAGCTGTCGCCTGATTTACTCACCAGGCTGATGGTAAACATCCCGAGAGCCGCAGTGGCGAAGATGGCCCACTGGGTGGCGCTCCAGAGCTTCCAGAAAAAGCCACGGGTGCAAGCACTCCTATGCGGGGGGGGGGGGGGGGAGGGAGAAAGAGGACAAATAAAGGGGGCTGCATATTAACTTCTGCCATCTCTTTTTTATTTTATTTTACAGTTCAAGTTTTTATTCGTTTATAAACAATACATCTAATCACCTCGAAACACCAAAACTCAAAAGCATTACGAACAAACCACCGCCAAAAAAGGATAATATGTAACTGAAAAAGGAAAAAATAAAGTAATATTCTTCTCCACCTGATGACTTCTTCTGCCTCCTTTATTTCCTTGTTAACTGCACCTGGTTGTTTTTTTTAGTAAACTTAACCAATATTAAATGTTGTTTGTATTCTTTTTAAACTTGTGTTATTACAAGAGTTAATCAAAGAATATTAAGGATTTGATGTGGGGACAATGTTCTTTTAAATATAGTCTACAAATGTCCCATTCTTTGTTAAAATTTTGGATGAACCGGTCCCTGACCTTTTCTGTCATGTTTCTAATTCTATATACAGTGGTACCTGGGTTCTCAAACGCCTTGGCACTCAAACAACTTGGAACCCAAACACTGCAAACCCAGAAGTGTTCCGTTTTGCGAACTTTTTTCAGAAGCCAAACATGCTCTGTTTTGAGTGTTACACTTCTGATTTGAGTGCCACACTTCCGTTTTGAGTGTTACTCCGAGGTCTGTCTGTTTTTGCCATATATTTTGTGTTCTTGTGGCTCTTTTTTTGTTTTTGTGACTGTGTGGAACCCAGTTCAGCTGACTGACTGATTGATTGTGTGACTGCAGTACAATGATTATTGCTTTCATTTTATGGATATAAAATAGTGGTCTCGTTAGATAGTAAAATTCATGTTAAATTGCTGTTTTGGGGGTGGTTTTTAAAAATCTGGAACGGATTAATCCATTTGTCATTACTTTCTATGAGAAAGCGCGCCTTGGTTTTGGAACGCTTTGGTTTTGGAGCGGACTTCCGGAACGGATTAATTTTGAGAACCAAGGTACCACTGTGCTCAAACAATTTAACCTCCCATTCCTCTTTAGTTAGTGTTTTATCTCCTTTCTACTCTTCCGCTATCAGCATTAACTTGTGCCATCTTAACCATGCGTGGCTGAAACGGTGCTCATTAAATGTATGCAAGGCGGAGAGCTAAAAAAATGCTCTTTTTGCGCTCCTTTTGAATTCCTGCAAGACTGCTAAAAAGACAGAGCAGGGCCCAAACTCTTAATCCTAAAAAATACACTGGCACAGAAGGTGGTTTAAGGCAGATGTGGGAAGCGGATTGGCAGGTGGCTATCAAGAAAGGGCAGGGGCCCCCGTCACGCAATGAGAGCTAGATGAGACACTCGAAGGGTGGGAGAACGAGGCCACAGTGTCCTAATCTCCGATTACAGATAGGTAGCCGTGTTGGTCTGCCACAGTCAAAACAAAAAAATTCCTTCCAGTAGCACCTTAAAGACCAACTAAGTCAGTTCTTGGTATGAGCTTTCGTGTGCATGCACACTTCTTCAGATACACTGAAACAGAAGTCACCAGACCCTTCTATATAGTGAGAAGGTGGGGAGGGGTATTACTCAGAAGGGTGGTGGGAATGGGTGATTGGCAGATAGCTGTGATGAGCCTGTTGACGACTCTTAACGACTGCAATAGGTCTTACAGGAAAAAGCAAGGGGTGAAAAGGTGAAAAATGGCTTTGTCATGTATAATGAGATAAGAATCCAAGGTCTTTGTTCAGACCAGGTCTCTCCATGGTTTTAAGTTTGGTGATAAGTTGCAATTCAGCAGCTTCTCTTTCCAGTCTATTTCTGTCTTGTGATTCCTGATGTCCGATTTATGTCCGTTTATTCTTTGGCGTAAGGTCTGGCCTGTTTGTCCAATATAGAGAGCTGAAGGACACTGTTGCCAACAGTGTCGGACATCAGGAATCACAAGACAGAGAAACCAGTAGGAGAACACTTCAATCTCCCAGGACATTCTATACAAGATCTCAAAGTAGCTGTTTTACTACAAAGGAATTTCAGAAATAGACTGAAAAAAGCCATTTTTCACCTTTTCACCACTGTACATTAGAACTGAAAAATATATAAAATGCTATAATATAAAGGTTAGTTTTGAAACCCAAGGGGTGGGAGGGAAGGAAGTCAACAGGCTCTAAGGAGCCAAAGAAGTAGACAAGAATGATGTGATTATATATGTTTAAATGGAAAAGTAATAAAAATTAATTTTAAAAAAAGAAAAGAAAGAAGGCAGCAGGGACACTGCCAAGGCCTTTCCCCCAAAAGACACCACTTGCACGTTTACCTGTGAGGCACTCACCTGTAACCAGCCTGAAGGATCTCCCAGACCAGAGAGGCAAGCCCGATGGCCGCCAGAGGGAGGGTCACCATCCGCAACCACAGCATGAACTCGTGGTAGGTGAAAGCTGGAGAGAGACAGAGAAGTCGTCCACATACGTGAAAAAGCCGGGAGCAGGGGCGACAAGCCCCCAGCCCGAAGGACAGCGAACGTCAAACTAAGAATCAGAGAACAGTAGGCACCCCTATGGTGTCTCCGGAGATAGACGGGGGCCCAATACAGAACCACAAACGCATCCTTTCGGAAAGATTCCTGACTCAGTGCTAGGGCATCTGCTTGGCATGCAGAATGTCCCAGGTTCAGACCCTGATGGTCTCTCCAGGCAGGACTAGCACAGGCCCTGCCTGAAACCTTGCTGAGCTGCTGGCAGTCCGTGTTGGTAGTACTGAGCTGGATGGACCAGGTGTCTTCCTCAATGCAAGGCAGATCCCCATGCTCCGCATTCAAAAGAACTCAGTTTTTGAATGTGGCAGCATCTACACTGCGGAACTCCCTGCCTATTGATAGCAGGCCGGCACCGGCACTTCACTTTTTTCGGGGCCTCCTAAAAACGTTTTCGTTCAGACAAGCCTCTCCTGATGTTTACAGAGTTGGTGCAAGCTCTGTTTTTGGCCTATCATCATTTTAACTTCTGGAATGCATTAAATTATTGTTGCTCTTTTTTCTGGGTGGTAATTTTATTGCTTTACCTTATTTTTGTAAACCGTGTTGAGCGGTTTTTTATTATTAAAAAAATACAAGCAAACAGTGTACACATTTTATGAAAGAGAGAATGTTCCCACGAATTGAACGATTTCCTTTATGGTATTCAATTTTCCTGGTGCCCAAATTGGCACATTTTGACCTTAGATCATCAGGATTGATTTCCAGACCCTTGATCATCTTTGTCGCCCTCCTCCCCCCACCTTGCAGCTTGTCAACAATCTTCTGAAACTGTGGTGCCCAGAACTGGACACAGCATTCCAGGTGTGGTCTGACCAAGGCAGAATAGAGATGGACCATTACTCCCTTTGATCTGGACACTAGACTTCTGTTGAAGTTACTGTTCATTGTCATCAATGGCAAAAGCCACACATTCCTTCCATAGGAAAAAAAAACAGTGCAAAGCCCTTCACTATTTATATGGATATTCTCAAGGGCTGGATTTAGGTTTGATGAAGCCCTCAGCTACTGAAGGTAATGGGGCCCTTGATATGTCCAGCTGTCCTTTGTCAACAACAAATTGTAACTGTTTTTGTGTGTGGAATATATGCTATATGGTAATTTATGGACCCAATAGGCATCTCAAGCCATTTGCACATGTTGCCGTGCACCCAGTCCATGCAGAATGTAGGCACCCTATATATAGAAAGGAGCAAACCAGTGATATTTGAGGGAACAGGCTAGCAGGCGGGGCCCATGACTTGCATCATAGAAGCCTATGCAACACACAAACACTGTTCCTGTATGCAGGTTTCCTTTTGTTTTTTATCTTATATTTTGGAAATGTACATCCAGGTTTTATTTCCTTTAATTTTTTGGGGGCCCCCAAGAGAGTGGGGCCCTAAGGTATAGCTCTAAGCTATAGCTTGTTTAGCTTCTACGTAAATCTGGCACTGGCATATTCTATTTTCATTCTGCCACGATTATGCCAGCAATTTGCTCCCCGACGTTTCTTTTTAAAAATTCTTTATTACAAAATAATTTACATAGAACATAAACACAATGAAAAACAACAAACAGACTAACAACACCTCATTTGACATTATATACCCTTTAACTTCCGATACACCTCAGTGTGCTTTTTATACCTTACTAGTCAATACGCACTTGATTTTTTATTATTCTTTTTGGTTAATTATCAGGGAGGGAATTTTTATAATTTCCTTAAACTTCAAGATTCAGTCCAAATCTGTCAGGAGATTTGTGCTATTACAGTACTTTTTAAGATATTCTTTGAATATTGTCCAAATGTTCATTGTCCAACAGAAAACAGTAAATACCTGATGAAGAGAGCACAGCAGAGGTTATATTTTCTGAGAATCCTCCGGAAAAACAATCTGTCAAAGGACATTTTACCATTGTACTGTTGAGAGTGTATTAACTTATGGTCTGTGTGTGTGTGGTTTGGGAGCTGCACGGTCAGGGAAAAAACAACGCTGTCCAGGGTTGTAAAGACTGCGGAGAGAATAATTGGGTGCCCTCTTCCCACCTTGGATCAAATCTACGCTTCCAGGTGCCATAAGAAAGCTGCAGAGATAGCGCAGGATAGTGCGCACCCCGGAAATGATCTCTTTCAGCTTCTGGCTTCTGGAAGAAGGTACAGGGTTATAAAGACCAGGACTTTCCGCCTGAGAGACAGTTTCTAACCAAATGCGATTTTGGTTTTAAACGCAGTGTAAGGTAGTCTCTATGGGAGTATATTGTATTTAATTATGGGGTATCAAGAGTTTTTAGGGGCAAACCAGGCTGGGATAGCAGGCTTGTTGGTTTTTGAATGTCTGATGTAGATTTTTTCAATTTCATTGTTCTGTATGGGGCAATGACAATAAAGATTATAGTATTATTGTATCGTATGTTTACTAAATTTCTGGTTAGAATTTCCTCTTATTCTCCCCGTCATCCTTGCAAGTTGTGAGTATTCTGACGTTTCCATACCTGCCTTGGACTCAATCAGCTTCTTCTCCCAGTTGACCTTCAGGTCGAAGTAGAGAGCCGTCCAGTAGACCAGCAAGCCATAGGAGCCCAGTTCGGACAGAAGGGACATGACGGACGCCAAGCTGGGTGGCCAAGCTGCGGAGAAGAGACGACACGGAGCAATGCAAGGACGGAGGGGTGGGGTGGGCATGGAGGGGCCGTCGCCATACACCCCTAGATGGGTCACTGGGCAGAGAGGGCGTAGAGACCGACTCAAAATCCTCACCCGCTTTGAGGGAAGAGTGTTTCAAGGCTGATTCAGCGACCCCGACCCCCCACTGGGGGAACTCAAAATATCTATCTTCCTAGTACTTTGGGGGACAGGAGGAGGGTGGGTGCGGGGGACTCCCTGGTCCTGAATGGGGTAACTGTGCCCCTGAAGGACTAGGAGCACAGCCTGGGAGTCATTTTGGACTCACAGCTGTCCATGGAGGTGCAGGTTAATTCTATTGTCCATGGCAGCTGTTTACTAGCTCCATCTGGGACGCAGGCTGAGACCCTCCCTGCCTGTGCTCTGTCTCGCCAGAGAGGTGCATGCTCTGGTTATCTCCCATTTGGACTACTGCAACACGCTCTACATCGGGCTACCTTTGAAGGTGACCCGGAAACTACAACTAATCCAGAATGCGGCAGCTAGACTGGTGATTGGGAGCGGCCGCCGAGACCATATAACACCGGTCTTGAAAGCCCTAAATTGGCTCCCAGTACGTTTCCGAGCACAATTCAAAGTGTTGGTGCTGACCTTTAAAGCCCTAAACGGCCTTAGTCCAGTATACCTGAAGGAGCGTCTCCACCCCTATCATCCAGCCCGGACGCTGAGGTCCAGCTCCAAGGGCCTTCTGGCAGTTCCCTCCCTGTGAGGTGAGGTTACAGGGAACTAGGCACAGGGCCTTCTCGGTGGTGGTGCCCGCCCTGTGGAATGCCCTCCCATCAGATGTCAAGGAAATAAATAACTATCTTACTTTCAGAAGACTTCTGAAGGGAGCCCTGTTCAGGGAAGCTTTTAATGTTTAATGCTGTATTGTGTTTTTAATATTCTGTTGGGAGCTGCTCAGAGTGGCTGGGTATAAATTGTTGTTGTTGTTGTTGTTGTTGTTGTTGTTGTTGTTGTTGTTGTTAAACATTAACAAAACTTTAAACATTAAAAAGCTTCCTGTTACATGGCTGCCTTCAGACGTCTTCTAAAGGTTGTACAGTTACTCATCTCCTTGACATCTGTTGGGTGGGTGCCACTACCGAGAAGGCCCTCTGCTCGGTTCCCTGTAACCTCACTTCTCGCAGTGAAGGAACCCAAAACCCACCAAGACAGACAGTAACACAATATTTGAAAGAGCAACCATGACATGCACATTGATTCAAAACCCAATGAAAACTATTTGGCTTAATTCAACACTCGAGGAGGGGATGACGACTTGATCTGGTGATGCCAGATTCTTGAAGTCTAAGAATTTTCTGCACCCCCAGTGCCCCCTTGCCTCTTAGTAACCTCCCAGAGGGCACTACCACCCACATGGGTATCAGATGATGCAGACCCGTCGCTAGCGCTGGACCCATTTTACAGAACCACGGAGACCAAAGCCTCTTACCGGTTGCTGTCTTCTTCCGGCCGTGGCCCAGCCACATTCCCAGGTGTTCGTCATCCAGCAGCGAGAAGCTCAGCACGATGGTGAGAAGGTTGAAGAAGTTGTAGTTCCCCGTGGCGATGATGAGGAGCTGCAGGAGGACCTGGAAAGGGTTTCGGAAACCTGTCGTTATGATCTTAAACCTAGGTTTTAAAAGACAACCCACCCACCCCACAACCAGACCAGATGCAAAGGGACAGGGAAAGGGTCTGTATAAAGAAGCTCGTTTATCACGGCCGAGAATAGATGTATTTGCAAGAGACTCTCCACAGCCCGGCTGAAAGTTTGAGCGGAATACACCGATCTTGGTCCAACTGCACTGGCTACCAATTAGTTTCCCAGCCCAATTCAAAGTGCTGGTTTTGACCTATGAAGCCTTAAACGGCTCAGGACCGCAAGACCTCAAGGACCGCCTCTTTCCATATGAACCCACCTGGACCCTGATATCATCTTCTGAGGCTTCCTCCTGGAGGGGTCTGGAGGGTGGCAACACGAGAACGGGGCCTTTTCTGCAGTGGCTCCCTGTACATGGAATGCTCTCCCCAGGGAAGTTCGCCTGGTGCCTTCATTATACAGTCATACCTCGGGTTACAGACACTTCAAGTTGCTTTTTTGGGTTACGGACTTGCCGAAACCCAGAAGTACTGAAACGGGTTACTTCTGGGTTTTGGCGGTCGCGCACGTGCAGAAGCACTAAATCGTGTTTTCTGCAGAAGCGCCAAATCGCAACCTGCGCGTGCACAGACAAGCTGCTGCAGGTTGCAAACGTGCATCATGTTTGCAACCCGAGTGTCCACTGTTGCTCCTTTGGGTGCCAGGCAAAAACCTTCCTTTTTAACCAAACCTGATTGACATCCTATGTCCTTTTAAAAAGTGGTTCGTTTTGGGGGGTTGTTATTGGGCTATTGTTCTTATTTTGATTTTATGTATTGTGATCTTTTCTGTGAACTGCCCTGAGACCTCCTGGTATAGGGCGGTATATAAATTCAATGAATGACTGAATGAACGAGGTTGCCTGTGGATACCTGGCTGTAGAAGGCGAAGAGGCGGAGGCGCCGCAGAGGAGCGAAGAAGAGCGCCGGGATGGCTATCTCGATGACGTAAGTGGCCACCACGCTGAACTTCTGGAACCAGACGGGCAGCTGGTGGGCGAACCACGAGGCCGGCGTGGGGATACACTGGGTCTCATAGTGGTAGGTTAAAGCTGGGGAGACAAGTGGTTTTGGGATGCATAAAAGGATCCAGAACGAGGGGTTCAGAAAGGAGATTCTGACCAAACCTTCTGGCCACAATGTGGGATGTAATCCATTGGACCAGTCAAATGCAACATTCATTCTTTCCCTAGAATGGGCACAATTAGGGGGACATCCTGTTTCACGGCATGTGACCTGGGAGATGGACATGGATCTTGCTGACTCGACATAAGAGTCGAGTCACGCAGCCAATTTCTCAGCCTTGATTTCTAGTTTTTGTCTCTCTCATGTTGCTGTTCTTTTGCTAATGTTAAATAAGTTGGAGTTCTTGTTATTAAATATACCAAGAAAAAAGCACACCAGGAACTCAGGCCAATGTAAGTTTCAGTAATGGGAGTGGTCCCTACTCGCTAATCAAAAGTCAATTTTAACAAAAACCGATCCATTCAAAAGTATGTATTCTGACAAGGATTACAAACTCTAATAGAGATTACAAACTCAAACTCATGAAGATATGTATAACACACTAATTCGTTACGGAATTAGAGATAAGTGTTTATGAGTAGAGACAAGTTCAGGTTAGTCCATAGATTCAACATGAAGGTCTTAGTTTCAATCATTGAGCAAGTCAGAAGTCAATTATGGATCAGAAACCAGTAAGTTCATGGAAAACGCACAGAAAAGCTCAAGATACATGTTGATCTACCCACACGTAGTTGTCATCTCTGAGATAACAGGATACATTTATCCGAAAGTCTTCAAACTTGCACGACCCTTTAAAAATTAGCTGATGAAGGTGAATACATCGAAACAGGGCCCTGTCCTAGTTTCTGATCCATCATTGACTTTTGACTTCTGTTCAATGATTGAAACTAAGCTGTTCTTTTGCTGCCTGATGCTCTCCTGCCACCATTTTCTTATCTAAATGTGATTTTGCTGTCTGCCGGCTCTCAGCCAGCAGCACACGAGTCCAGTCTCCACATGAGAAGCTCAGTTTCTTTCTGTAACTACTAAGTAAAGCCTGACTTTCAGGGATCAAATCGTGAACTGAAATGTGAGTAAACCTTTTGTTACCTTACTCAGAAAGACTCTCATTTCTTTATTCTTTTAAGAGGGATTAAAGGGGACACCAGGAAATAATCTTAACTAGGAGATTCAAACGAATCTGCAAACTAGCTTCCACCTGTATCACTTCCCTCGCGTGAGTGAAAGAAGGATAATACTTATTCAATATATCCTTTCCAACTAGCCTTAACATTCCCACAAACAAGAGCCGTTCAAGGTTTACTGCCCCTCCCTGACTTTATAACCCTACGGCTTTCAAATCCTTGCCTCTTCGTTTCGCTGCTGCGAGTTCCCCACTGACCTGTGAGCCCCCACCAGGTGGGGCAGCGGCTGGTCAGCTTCACCACCCCCGAGGCGAACATGAGGCGGAAGAGCAGCCAGCGCAACAGCCAAAAGGTCACTCCGTCGTGGGGCCGCCAGGCCGTTGTGCGCCACTTGAGCAGGTGCAGCGGGGCCACCAGCACCGCCAGGAAGCCCGTCTCCAGCAAGAGGCTGTCCCTGGGAGGGGGAGAAAGATACAGGGAGGTTGGGGGAGAAGTCAGGGGAGGCCACCCGCTCTGGGATGCCGCCCTTCACACAAACACACACGGTCAACGCCTGGGTCTCATTATTTTGTTACAAAAGACAACTTTTGTTAAAGGACCAGAAGCCTTTTTGCTAGGTATTACAGGTCAAAACTTGCCAAAAGAGTGGAAAAGACTATTTATGTATGCCACAACAGCGGCTAGGATGTTACTAGCCCAAAGATAGAAAGACGACAAGATATAGTCATACCAAGGGTCACAGATGCTTCAGGTTGTGATTTTCAGGTTACGGACGTGCCAAAACCCAAAGTAGCGGAACGGGTTACTTTCGGGTTCCGGCGCATGCACAGAAGTGCTAAATCGTGCTTTCGCATGCGCAGAAGTGCCGAATCGCAACCTGTGCATGCACAGACGCGCCACTGCGGGTTGCGAACTTGCATCCCGCACGGATCACGTTCACAACCTGAGCGTCCACTGTACCAACCAAAGAAGAATGGCAAGAAAAGCTGATGGCGTAGGCGGAAATGCAGAGCCGTCTTTCCCATAGGGCTTAGTGATGTGTCGCGCCAGCGTGCCAGCCTCTCAGGGGCGTCCCAGCGAGTGGGGGAGCCGCGCGGCTTTGCCGGGGGGGTCCCGTTTCCCTGCACACCCGCCAGCTGCGCCCCGCCAACCATACGGCTGGCGGGCACGCAGCTTCCTTCCCACGCCTCTGCGAGAATCACTCTCCTCCCCTCCCTCTGTGGGGATCGCTCTCCCGCAACTGCATGGGGGAGAGTTGCGCCCACCCCGCCATGGCTGGCAGTGAGCAGCTACGGCCACCCCAACACTAGCCGTGGTAATTTGCGGGAGCTGGGCGGATATTTGCACCCCGGCGCCGCATCTGCTAAAGATGGCCCTGCTGAAATGGCAAAACTAACTGGAAAACTAAGAGACAAGGACCATCGAGACTTCAAAAAGGACTGGGAACTCTTTATGTTGTACTTACAGAAACATTGTAAAGAAATGGACTCGCTAGCAGCGTTTGAGTAAACACTTACAATTAAGAAAACAAGCATAAAAGTTAAGAGGTAATAATGGGGAAATAATAAAGGGTAAGACGTAATACGAAAAAATACGGCACAAAAATGATAAGATTACAAAAATATTTAAGTAAAAGATTACAAAATTAAGGTAAAAATAAAACAGGGAGGAAAAACAAATATTCAAAGAACCAGAAGAGGAAGTGGAGGGAAGTCACAGGAGAGGGGAGGGAGATAGGGATTTATAGATTATTTTTGTGACAATAATGATTGTGTTCAATATCAAATTGTAAAACTTAATAACAAATATTTAATCTATTATTATTATTTAATTACAGTCGTACCTTGGTTTTCTTACCTTGGGAGTCGAACGTTTCAACTCCCAAATGATCGAAAACCAGAGGTGACTTTTCCGGTTTCCGAACGTTCTTGGGAACCTGAACGTCCGACGTGGAACTTCCTGCAACTGATCAGAAGGTGTGCCTTGGCACCCAAACATTTTGCAAAGTCGAAACGGACTTCCGGAACAGATTCCGTTTGACTTCCGAGGTACTGCTGTACTTATTAAACCTGTACACCACCCTATAACCGACGATCTCATGGCTGTTCGCAACAGAAAAATTTTAAAAATATAAATTCTGTCCTCAGCACCAAAATGCCAGATTCTCCTTCCAAACAAATGACGGCAAGCTTGCAGGATGAAGCCAGGAGGCGCAGAGCCCAGGGGCTACATCCTGCTGCTCAGCTCCTGACGCACAGTGACGCCACGGCCCCCTTTGCAAAGCTGTCCGTCCTCTCTGCTCCTCAACACGTAGGAAAGCTTAACCAGGCATCCCCTGTTGTCCCAGATTTTAGCCATCCGTTGTCTCAAGGATTGGATGTGCTCGTTCCGTCCCCCAGTTTAGGCAAACAACAAGAGTGGCTGAAGTTAAGGGGCATTGCATGAATTCTCTGTCCTCTTTAATTCCCTCTTTTTTAAAACGGACGGCTGAGAGCAGAGGACATGCAACACACACACACACACACACACCACAGCCTGGATGTCATTTGCAGCCTGCCATCCCCAGCAGGTCAGAGAAAGGAAGCGCCACACCCAAAGTCTGGATGTTTAATGTTTTATTGTGTTTTTACTATTCTGTTGGGAGCTGCCCAGAGTGGAAATGCAGCCAGATGGTCAGGGTATAAATATTATTATTATTAATTATTATTATTATTATTAATTAAGGGACGCGGGTGGCGCTGTGGGTTAAACCATAGAGCCTAGGGCTTGCCGATCCGAAGGTCGGCGGTTCAAATCCCCGCGACGGGGTGAGCTCCCGTTGCTCGGTCCCTGCTCCTGCAAACCTAGCAGTTTGAAAACAAGAAGTGCAAGTAGATAAATAGGTACCGCTCTGGTGGGAAGGTAAACGGCGTTTCCGTGCTCTGCTCTGGTTTGCCAGAAGCGGTTTAGTCCTGCTGGCCACATGACCCGGAAGCTGTATGCCGGCTCCCTCGGCCAGTAAAGTGAGATGAGCGCCGCAACCCCAGAGTTGGCCATGACTGGACCTAATGGTCAGGGGTCCCTTTACCTTTACCTTATTATTATTATTATTATTATTATTATTATTATTATTATGTAATGTGCCACTTACCACTGGAAATACAGGAAGACCTGTCCAACCTGTGGGGAGAGAAAGGGGAGAGCACACATCAAACAGCGTTCAGACCCACACCGTCCACTCCACTTCGACTAATTATTTTCTTTGCACCCACCTCCCGGCTGTAGCACTGCTGGCAAAACTCACGGTTTTTAGATACAGCCGCTTGCAGATTTCAGTGGCCAGCCCACTAGCCCAATGCCCCTAAAAGGCTTGGGACGCTCCAAATATCTGAAGCTTCGCCTGCTTCCCTACAGACCCTTGTCTGTGCTGAAACTGGCAAAGGAGACCCTTTTGGTGGACCCCCCCCCCCCGCCTCCCGTCCTCAGAGGTTCGGGTGGAGGCAGCCCAAAAGGTGCTTATGCTGTGGGACTCCCTCCCCACAGAAGAACTGTCACTAAGCACTTTTCAACAACTGCCAAAGATGCACCAGTTTACCCTGGCCGTGGACACCCGAGTTGAATACCGTATTTTTTGCTCTATAAGACTCACTTTTTCCCTCCTAAAAAGTAAGGGGAAATGTGTGTGCGTCTTATGGAGTGAATGCAGGCTGCGCAGCTATCCCAGAAGCCAGAACAGCAAGAGGGATTGCTGCTTTCACTGCGCAGCGATCCCTCTTGCTGTTCTGGCTCCTGAGATTCAGAATATATTTTTTTCTTGTTTTCCTCCTCCAAAAACTAGGTGCGTCTTGTGGTCTGGTGCGTTTTATAGAGCGAAAAATACGGTACTTGTGAATATTCCTATTCTTGCGACTGCAATCTGTTAAACTGATTCTATTTTAAGTCAGTGCTTCCCAAACACATTTGGGGCTACGCCCCCTTGGTTCCCTAAACTCATCCCCAGACCCCCCCTGCCCTATTTTTTAATTTTTTTAAAAAAGGCATCATTCAGAAGAGCGATTTGCACGACCCACTGAGGATGATAATAGTGTTAGGTTAAGAAACAGTAAAAGGGTGCAGAGAACTTTGAAGGACTTTTTCTGTGAGTTCTGGGTGTGGTTTGCTAGGCTGATTAGACAGATGGCAATATTTATAAAGGATGAAGAAGTTGTAGTTCGAATTTGCCTGCAGAAAGAGAACACCCACACACTCTGCGTTTGTAGTTTTGTGTAGTGGTAATGAAACTTTTCTTTGCGTATTTTACACCAGTCTCGTGGTTCCGTCATCTGCTTCAGCTTCAATAAATAGCACCATGAAATTCAAAGCAGGAACAGTGAGTTGCACCTTTCTTCGAAACCCAGCTAAAAATGGTTTGGTTTAATGAATTCTGCCAATCTGACGAATTCAATCTGGCGATTCCTGCTTTTCAAAGTCTAACAGTCCTTTACTCCCCACGCCCTTTAAAAATATGCTGGGGAGAGGGATATTATTGGGTTGCCGTTTTTATTATGTATTTTGTGTATTGTGATTTTAGTGGCATACAAATTTAGGATACAACATACAAAAAGTAGGGCAGCATACAAATTTAATTTAATTTAGGGCAGTATACAAATTTCAGAGTATGGGATGCGGGTGGCGCTGTGGGTTAAACCACAGAGCCTAGGACTTGCCGATCAGAAGGTTGCCGGTTCAAATCCCCGCGACGGGGTGAGCTCCCGTTGCTCGGTCCCTGCTCCTGCAAACCTAGCAGTCCGAAAGCACGTCAAAGTGCAAGGAGATAAATAGGTACTGCTCCAGTGGGAAGGTAAAGGGCATTTCCGTGCGCTGCTCTGGTTCGCCAGAAGCCGCTTAGTCCTGCTGGCCACATGACCCGGAAGCTGTACGCCGGCTCCCTTGGCCAGTAAAGCGAGATGAGCGCCACAACCCCAGAGTCGTCCGTGACTGGGCCTAATGGTCAGGGGTCCCTTTACATTTACCTTTTACAAATTTCATAAATAATACTCCTGAGCTCCTCTGCTGCCGCCTAGCACCCCCCCAATAATCCCATTGCCCCCTCTTGGGGGCACTAGTTCCCACTTTGGAAATCACTCCAATAGATTGCTTTGACCCTCCCTGAGACCTTAGGGTGAAGGATGGGCAATAGATCCAACTGAGAATAAATAAGAAGAGGGATGCAAGTGGCAAGCGCGTTGTGCATGCCCGCTCCCTGCGAAACTGTGCAGGTTTGGGTTTCCCCCAATGCTGCATGCAACCCCCCCCCCCGGTGAAATCTCTACCAAGATCTTCCCGCAGAGGGCTGCACGGCCCGCCAACTGGACCTGCGCCTCGCCCGCCCCCACGCAGGGAGGGAGCCAAGACAGAGGAGGAGGAGGAGGAGGGCCAGCTGCAGATTCCTGGCGCTGAACCCAGCTCCCTTGCCACGGGCTCGGATCCAGAGCCGCTCCACCGCCTGCCGAACCCGCCAGGAGGTCCCGGGGGCTGTCAACTCGTGACAGCACAATGGCGTGGGAAGAGGAACCTGAGAGGAAGGAGGGAGAGCGCAGGCCTGGCCCCTTTTTCAGAGGACGTCAAGCTCTCGGGATCAACCCAGCGGCTGCCACCTTTGAGCAAAGGATTCATGATTTGGGGATTAATCCTGGTCTCACACTCAGGGCTGGGTTTAAATTTGATGAGGCCCTCAGCTACTGAAGGTCATGGGGCCCTTGATATGTCCAGCTCTCCTTTGTCAACAACAAATGCTCGCTGTTTTTTGTGTGGAATATATGCTATATGGTCATTGATGGACCTCATAGGTATCTCAAGCCATTTGCACATGTTGCAACCAGTCCATGCAGAATGCCGGCACCCTATATATAGAAAGGAGCAAACCAGGGATATTTTAGGGAGCAGGCTAGCAGGCGGGGCCCATGACTTACATCATAGGAGCCTACACAACACAAAACACCGTTGCTGTATGTAGGTTTTATTGTATTTGTTTTTTATCCTATATTTTGGAAAAGTACAGTGGTATCTCTAGATACGAACGGGATCCGTTCCGGAGCCCCGTTCGCATCTAGAGGTAAACGTATCTAGCGACGGCACATCTGCGCACACACGCGTCGCTTTTTGCCACTTCTGCACATGCGTGTGACGTCATTTTGAGCGTCTGTGCATGCGCAAGCGGCGAAACCCAGAAGTAATGCGCTCCATTACTTCCGGGTTGCCGCGGAGCGCAACTCGAAAGCGCTCAACTTGAAGCAAATTTAACCCGAGGTATGACTGTACATCCAGGTTTTTTTTCCTTTAAATTTTTTTGGGGCCCCCAAGAGAGTGGGGCCCTAAGCTATAGCTTGTTTAGCTTATACGTAAATCTGGCACTGATCTATTTATCTACTCGCACTACTAATAGTGATAAACAGCAGAATGTAGGCACCCTATATATAGAAAGGATCAAAGCAGGGATTTTAGAGGGAGCAGGCTAGCAGTTGGGGCCCTTGACTTACATCATAGGAGCCTACACGACACAAAACACGGTTGCTGCATGTAGGTTTTATTTTATTTGTTTGTTATCTTATATTTTGGAAATGTACATTCAGGTTTTTTTCCTTTAAATTTTTTTTTGGGGGGGGGCCCCAAGAGAGAGGGGCCCCTAAGCTATAGCTTGCTTAGCTTATATGTAAATCCTGCTCACACTGGCCGACCAGGTGCCTGCAGGGAAACCCAGAAGCCGGATTCAAGCATGAAACCACACTCTTCTCCTGTGTTTCCCAGAAATGGCATTCAGGAGCATTGCTGCCTCCGACTGAGGAGGGCAGAGCATGGGCCTTCCTGGCTAGCAGCCACCGACAGTCGTCTACTCCTCCATGAATATGTCTCAATCTCTTTTAAAGCCATTGATGCTTCCTGTGGCAGGGAGTTCCACAGTTTAACTAAGAGGAACTTTCTTTTCTCTGACATGGATCTTCCCACTTTTTTGGATGTTCATGAGCTCCAGTGTTATGGAGGAGAAAAAGCCTTTGTCTATCCACTTTCTCCACCCCCAGAATAATTTTATAAGCTTTCTATCCCATCGCCTTTAAGATAAAACCCCCCAAAACTGCACAGGGGAGTCGCCTGCATCCCTTTGGTAATTCTGGCGGCCCTTTTCCTAACCTTCTAAATTCTCAACCTCTCCAAAGCTCTCCCAGAGATTATCCCATCAACCAGGACGTGGAAGACATCTGGGGCGCGGTGGGCTGGATCAATAGGGCGCAACAGAGAACGGAGAGTCTGTGCCCAGAGGGAGATGCGACAACAAGCAACAATTCTGGTCGCGGGAGGATTCCTGAAACGACCCACCCCTCCCCAGATCTAGGTCAGAGTTTTGTCTGTCCGCTGGAATCCTCTGTGTTCAAATACAGCCTTAAAAGGAAGGAGGGAGCAGAGAGCCTGGCGGAGGAGACTGGAATGTCACTCTGAGATGCTTTAAAAGCAAGGGAATCCCTTGACTCGCCCCTGACCTTAGGGAAGAATGCAGGAACATCTGAAGTGGTACCCAAAACTCTGTATGAACAGCGACTCAGGGCTTGCTCCTCATCTGAAGCCCCTTCCCTCCTGTTTGGGGGTCAAAGCCGGCCTCCCTCCTTTGCTCCAAGTCATCCCGATCTTGGAACAACGCACTACGAAATTCTCGCATTTCACGACACAGCCAAGTTGGAACAATTCAAACCCCACACAAAATATTGCGGGGGCTCACTTAACTTGTGTTATTCCGCTGACTTAAAGCAGAGGCTCCCATAGTGGGTGGTACTACCCACGGAGAGGAAGGGGGGCAGTGAGATTACCTGGCCGGGGATGGGGGGGGGGCTAAGAGCAAGGGGGCAAGAAGGGGGCACTGGAAGTGTAAAAGCTGATGTCACCGGATCAAGTTCACCCATTGCATTGATTTAAGCTACATAATTTTAACTGGATTTTGAATAAATGCGCAATTGTTTTGAATTTTACTGATTACTGTTATGTAGTTATTAATACCTCACATTCCCCAGATAGGAATCCAATTTTACTGCGCTATCGTGTGGGTCCATGCAACCTGCTATCCCGGATAATGCTATTCATACGGGAGGAGAGGGGGCACGGGGGGGGGGGTGAGTTTACGCAACACAGGGATTTTTGACAGCTGCTGGCTTAAACCATTTAATACCCCATCTTCCCACCCAAGAGACCCTAAAGGCTGCTGAGAATCAAGATTTTACACTCAAGTGGGCTCTTGTCCAGTCAACCTAAATTGCATTTGCCAACAGCACAGAACGGCAGGCAACGGGTTTCGCCTTGGCCCTCTTAAGTTTTTTTCAGTGCTGCACACTGCCAACTGCCTTGAGCTCTTGGGCAGAAAATATAGGCATGCACCGAGCGAAACGATGTGCAACGATTAAGAATACAGAGGCATTTATTTCCAATACAAAGACACCCCCAGCAAGGAAGAGATTTGCTCTTCGAGGGCCTAATTCCCCCCCAAAGTAAGCAGCGGCCCCTCTGAGCTCCCGGGGCGAGGGTTTGCACATGAGGAGTCATGGAAGAAAAGGCTCCGCTGCTGGGGGGGGGAGGCATTAACGCAGCTTGGCTGACAAGAGGCTGGTGGGTTTTTAAAGAGCTGATGAGTGAATAAAACTGCCTCTGAAAGGTATCCAAGTCACCTTGGCTCTTTTACGGTTTATATTTGGGCTTCCAAGGACACCCCCCCCCCTGCAAAGCACCAGCAAGGAGGCACCGACTGCCCCCTACTGCTGCCACACACCCCCCAAGGCCACGCGCCACTTGCCGCCCCATCATACCTGATAAACGGAGAGGTAGAACGCCCAAAGGGCCAGGAAGACCAGGCTGTCTCGCAGAGGCTCCAGGATCAGGGCCCCGAAGGAGAGCAGTGTCCCCAGTAGGCAGAGTAGCTCCAGGCCCTGCTCCGTGTCCAGTCCCAGGCGTGGCCCCAGCCACAGCAGGGTGGGTGAGTCGCGCAGCTGCTCCCAGAAGCCCTTGCCAGTGAAGCGAAGCACCTTCCGGGCGGGCAGGATGCCATCCTTCCCGTAGAGGCCTGCGAGGAGGTCGAAGCAGGAGGAGTTGGCGGCAGCCGACGCAGGCAAGACCTCATCCCGCTCATAGGGGGGCACGGCACCTCCGACCCCAGCCTTCCCCAATTCGGCGCCCTCCTGGTGCTTTGAACTATGATGCCCATCCCTGCAAAACACTATCTAGCCTGGCAGACCCAACATCACTGGTCAATTTAACTCAAGTTGTTGGCACGGACTGGCAGCAACACTCTGCGGGATCAGAAGCGGGATCTCTCCCAGCTGGAGATGCTTTTGGGGACTGAACCCAGGGCTTTCAGCACAATAATAATTTATTATATTCATGCCACCCATCTGACTGGATTGCCCAAGCCACTGGGCAATTAATAATAATAATAATAATAATAAATTTTTATTTATATCCCGCCCTCCCTAGCTGAAGCCGGGCTCAGAGCAGCCAACAACAATAAAAGCAACGCGGTTCGCATAAAATCATAATCAATCAATTGAAATGCATTCTAAATCAATTCATTCTAAAATCAATTCAAAATTGATCAAATTGATCAAAAACATCAAACATAAACTTCCCTAAACAGGGCTCCCTTCAGATGTCTTCTAAAAGTCAGATCGTTGTTTATTTCCTTGACATCTGACAGGAGGGTGTTACATAGGGAGGGCGCCACCACCGAGAAGGCCCTCTGCCTGGTTCCCTGTAACTTGGCTTCTCGCAGGGAGGGAACCGCCAGAAGGCCCTCAGCGCTGGACCTCTGTGTCTGGGCTGGACGATGGGGGTGGAGACACTCCTTCAGGGATACAGGGTCTGAAGCAAGTGTCCCACCCCCTAAGCTACACCCTTCCCCTGCTGCAATGGTGCCATGCCCCAAAAAGTATGTGTGGAAGAGCCCACCTCCCTGTGAAGGAGGACAGTTGTTGTCGTCTCAAAAGACAATGGAGTGCACCTTCGAGGGTGGAGCCAAGCTGTTGTGTTAGTTTTTTGGGCGTGAGGAGGTCGCGGAAATAAGTGAATGAAAGACAAGATATTGAAATTATTTGATGTGTTTTGAGTTGCGTTTGTTTTGTTGGTTTAGTGTGTTAGTGTTGTATTGTATTGTTTTTCTTTTTTGTAGTGTTTAAATTGTTGGAAAAAGTAATAAATATTTTTTAAAAAAACAAACAAACTGTTGTGTTAGAAGCATCAAAGTGACTCACCTCCCCGGGGCACGAGCCTGGGCTGTGTGCCTGGATGTCTGGGGCTGCCCAAAGGACAAGAAACCCCCTCTGGACCTGGCTGACAGGGTCCAAAGGAAAGGGGAGTGATAGGTCTGGCTCCAGCTTGGCTGCAGAAGATGGTGTAAGGAGGTGTACAAGGCACCATGCAACAGTCTTAGGGATTCCGGATTTGTATAGACTTTGCGCATGACCCTTTTCTAATTGATTTTTGAATTTCATTGTTATTCTTGTTTTTATATTGTATATTATGCTGCTTTTACAATTAAGTGTTTTAAATTTGTTGTTAGCCGCCCTGAGCCCGGTTTTTGAAGCAGGAGGGGCGAGGTATAAATAAAAAATATTATTATTTATTATTATCATTTATCATTAGTATTATTTTCTCCTAACGATGTCCTGCAAGGCAACAGAGGCTTAGGATCTGAATTCTCCTTCTCCTCAATTGCCTCCCACCCCAGGTGGTTGAGCCCCACCTGCCCCACACTTCTCTCTGCAGAAACCAACTTCTTGACCATTGGACCCACCCTGGGTCTCGTCCGCTCAACCCACCACCTGCAGAGGAAGACCCCAACTCACCAGTGGGCCCCGGAGGGACAACTGGGAGATTTTCCTGAGTGCGCAAGGGGGCAAGGAAAGCAAAAGGACGGCTTTGGGCTGCAAGGGGGGAACTTCCCCCAGCTGAACAGGACCCTGGGCTTGATTTTCGGCACAGCCTCCAGCCATAAGGAGATTAAGAGCTGGATTTGGAAGCATGAAAGGCCCTTGGCGGAGGGCCCAGAAGCCGGAGGGGAAGGAAAGGCTGGCAGAAAACTTGCAGAAAAGGGGAAGAGAAACCAGGAGGGCGGCAGGGTGGGGTGGGGTTGGCTCCGACAGTAGCTGCAGGCAGGACAGTCTGGGCGAGGTGGGAGGCATTGCCCGGCAAAACTAAAAAGTGTGCAAGAGCTGACTGCAAGCCACATGCACTGACAGCCTCACACCCCACCCCCCAAAAAAATCCTGCACCGAGCTTGCACTATTGCAATGTGGATGCCACGTGTTACGTGGAAAGGAGAGGGAGGGGCGCAGCAGAGGGAGGGGAAAGTTCCATAGGATATCCGGCCCTGGAGAAAGGGGGTGTTTGAGGGCAGTGGGCTCCGTTCCACAGCCAGGACTTCCTGAGAAGGGGGGCAGGGTTTGGGTGGGGGAGAAGGTAAAGGGTGGGCTCTTTAGGGCGGATGGGACCGTGAGAGGAGGCATGCAGGATTAGACCGACAGTCCGTCTACCCTGGCATCCCGTAGCAGCCGAATGCCCCATGGAGCCTAGGAAGCTGGATAGACTGCCGCTGGCCCTGGAGGTTCAATTGGAAGAGTCTAGCTGCTGGATCAGGCCACTGGCCCACCGAGCCCAGGTTCCCCGACAGGAAACCCACAAGCAGGATTTGACCCTCTCCTCTGGCATGGTTTCCAGCAACAGGGCCCTGTGAGGAAGGGGGCCAGGCCATGGACCCCTTTAGCTGAAGAGGACTCAGATTAGCCGCCTCCCACCTTTGCAGACTCAAGACCCCCCTTTTACCCAAATATGCATTTGGGGACCTCTTAATATGTCACCACATACTTGCACAGGGGCCGTACACCTGCTGCAACCCACCTTGGATCAAGACCAGAATTCTAGGCCAGGGATGGGGAACCTGTAGCACTCCAGATGTTGTTCTCCTCCAGCTCCCATCAGCAACATCTGGAGAGTCCCAGGTTTGCCACCCCTGCCCTGAATAAAGCTGTTAGCAATGTTAGGGTATATTTCCACGGTGTTGCATAATCACCCTGTGCTCCTACAGGAGGAATAACAGGACAAACATGAATAAAGGGTTCACCCAGCGCCCTCCAGCTGTTTTGGACTATGATTCCAGCAGTTTTAGCACATCACCAAAGTTCGCCCCTGTCAACACGGTTAAGAGTCAGGTATGGAGGAAGCTGCAGTCTTCAACATCTGGAGGGCACCAGGTTGGAGACCCCTGCTTTGTACCAAGCTGCTCCCGGGGAAGCGGAGCTGGCGGTTTCGTCCCGCCTCCACCTGCCGAGCCAGAGGGGCGCCCTGCACAGACCCGACTCCGCTGCCCGGGCCAGCTCCTCCGAAGTTGCCAGCATCTGTCCCGGTCCTTCCAGGCCCAAGCCGGCAGCCACGTCTCTCTCTCTCTCACACACACACACACACACGCGGGGTTCCGTGCATGCTTCCCTCCGGCCTCACCTGCAGCCCCCAGCCTGCAATGCCTAGAATCCTCAGCATCACAAAATGCTAAGAGTCGGAAGGGACCCCCAACGGTCATCCAGTCCGACCCGAGGACACCCGAACCCACACGCCACGCCATCGCCCCCCGAGAACTGCTACCCACATTTCGTGCAGACCCAGCGAAACTCCCCCCCCCCCGCAAGGAGCCTCAAAACGCCACTTCCCGTGCAGGAGGGCAAGAGGGCACCTGAGCGCGTGCAGAGTGCAATGGCTCGGCTCAAGGCTTCCCGCTTCTGCCTCGCGGCCCTTAGCACAAACCCTGGCCCTCTTCCACCCACCCCCCTTCCCCGGCGGCGGCCTCCTCCCTCTCTCCGGCCCGCGGGGCCCTCACCGGCCCCTGGGACGGAGGCGAGCCTTGCGCAGCAGCAGCGGGGCCCGAGTCCCGAGGACCCTTCTCGGCGCCGCGCTTACCGGGGACCTGGACGTAGAGCGAGGCGAAGGCGGCGACGTAGACGGCGGCCAAGCCCCGCAGGAACAGCTGGCGGGCCAGGCGGGGCGGCTCGGCTCCCATGGCGGCGGCGGCGGCGGCGGCGGCGAAAGAAGCAGCCTGCGCTCGCGGCTCGCTACAATGTAGCCAACTTCGCCGGGGGGGCGGGCTCAGAACGCCCGGACCGAAGAGCTGATTGGCTCAGGCGCAGCGAAGGGGCGCGGTTAGAACGCCAGCGCCCAGGCGGGGCGCGGGGGAGGAGGAGGAGGGCGGGGCCGGGAAGAGAGCCGGGGGCGGGGCCTGCGCTTCAAGAGGAGGAGGAGGAGGAGGCGTCGCCGGGGGATCGCGTCACTGCGGCGCGGCTTCGATGGCGTCACTGCACCGCGACGGGCGGGAAAGACGAATCGGCGGAGCGTTGGGAGCGGCGCGCGAGGGAGCGAAGGGTGAGTCCGGGGGAGAGGAGGGGGGTCGGGAGGGGGGGGTCTCCCGGTCTCCATAGCAACCGCGCAGGTAGGAACACCCCCTCCCAGGGCGGGAGGCGGAGCTGAGGCCAATTGCACTCTGCACATGCTCAGGAGACCGCCGCCGCCGCCGCCGCTCACTTTCCCCCCTCTCATTTCCCCCCTTCGTTTAAGTATTCGCGGGTCTCATTTGCTTCTTCGTTTATTCCCTTCCTTGATTCATCGGTGTGTTTCTTAGCTTTTAAATATTTTATTTATCTAAAAATAATAATAATAATAAAATTTTATTTCTATCCCGCCCTCCCCAACCAAAGCCGGGCTCAGAGCGGCTAACAGGGGAAAAAAATCGCACCATTTACATAAAATCACAGTCAATTAAAATACATTCTAAGATCAATTCAGAATCAAATTAATGGCAGTTGAGAATCAAATTAATTTGTTCATTCAGTCGTTGTTGTAGGAGGTGTTAAATTTTCACACTGCCCAGGGTTTAGGTTTGATGAGGTCCTCAGCTCCTAAAGGTAATAGGGGCCCTTGATATGTCCAGCTGTCCTTTGTCAACAACAAATGGCCACTGTTTTTTGGGTTGAATATGTGCTATATGGTAATTGATGAACCTCATAGGTATCTCAAGCTATTCGCACATCACAAAAGACATATTTTATCAGAGTAACTATTGAACTGCAATACAATTAAGTATATTAATAATGAAATATAATTAAGTATACTAATATTGAAATAATTAAGCTCTAACTTAAAATGATTTTTAATTCATAACAAACTTGATAATACAAAAACATGGGCATTTGGCAATAACAAAAGTTCCTTTAGAAAAGGTTCCTTTAGCTTACATTTTGGAAATGTACATCTAGTGTTTTTTCCCCTTTAATTTTTTGGGGCCCCCAAGAGAGTGGGGCCCTAAGCTATAGCTTGTTTAGCTTATACGTAAATCTGGCACTGACACCGCCCCTTCATCCTAGGATCATGGGGTGGTTCTCAGTATTAGGGGCAAAAACATAAATACTCCGTGTTTTCATTCCCTTTACTAATTCATTTGATTGTTGCTTCCCTTCATGCATTCGGTCGTTGAGTCCACCAATCCACCAATGAATTATTCATTCGTTGAATTTGTGACCCACTTTTATCTTGCCCAGGGCAACCTAAAGCAACACCCCCCCAAGCCACCTAGATATAGTAGTAAAACCAGAAGGAAACGACGCTCCCGACTCCAAAAGATTTGTTCCTTTAATTGACTGGTTGATCGATTCCCTTCATTTGGCACCTCTGGTGCACAAGCTCTTCAGAGGAGCTCTTAGGACTCCCTAACCGCTCTCCTCCCAGCCCGCCTTATTCCCGTGACTCTAATTGAAGCTCTACTTTTAATATACCATATTTTAATTGTGGTCACCTGCCCAGGGGAAGAGCAGATAATTAACAATAAACATAGTAACAGTAGAATGCATTTGGCATCAGTGTAAAAATATGGGGTGGAGACAGGAGTGAAAACAGTTGCTTTATTTCAGGAATTTATGTACTACCTGATAATCATATTTCTAAGAGGCACACATGAAGCGCATGCAAAGTACAGGATAGCAACTCTGTAAAAGTTTGGTGTGTTTTTTCTCCCCCTTCTACACGGGAGCTGTTTCTCTTTTTCTATTTCTCTATCTTATTTACGTCTCACCGTGTTTAGTGCACATATAATTATGTACTTTTTAACTGTCAATAAAGATGTTTTTTGGGGGGAAGAGAACAGGAATGGTTTACGATTGGAAGAAAGGGGCGTGCCCTTAAAACACACGCCTTTCCTGTGGTGTGTTTGGAAATTGCCTTGAGACACATGGAACAGGTGGTTCATGAATTGATAAGTGATAGTAGATTCTGCAAGCTTGTCCAGCAGGACAGAAATATTTTTTTTAAAAAATAATAACTATTTCAACAAAACAATATCAAATATCAAAACATCTCATTACGTATTTCCCCCCCCATTTCACCTCCCCATCAAACCCTGCCTCCCTCCTCCTCTGAGACCTCTCTCAGCTCCTCCCTCTGATTTCTCAACTCATATTGTTCTCTGCATACTGTAAAATTGTATAAATCCTTATATTATCTATCTACTATGTTAACAATCAAGAAATTTGTGTATGTTTATTCAAAACCTGCCAAGGAGTCCTATTCATTTTGTTGTCTTTTTAAGTAATGTGTGAGCATTTAGCTCAATTGAGATGCTGGATTGAATAATCTTATGGTATCTCCCCACTCAAAATCTGCTAAGTCTCCTGAGTTGGGACCCAAACCTTTTGCACCAACCCCCTGTCCTGGCAGCATCACTGTGGAGAGGGAGAAGTTAGGCTGTGTTACAGCCTCCTATATTGGAGAAGTGGTGGTCTATTTATTGCATTTGTACACCGCCTTTTTCTCCAAGGAGCTCAAGGTGGCAGAACTGGTTCTTTCCCTCATTCAATCCTCACAACAACCCTGTGGGGTAGGTTAGGCAGTGACAGCCCAAGGGTACCCAGTGGGTTTCATAGCTGAGGGTGGGTTTGAACCCTGGTCTTCCAGGAGGTCATAGTCCCTACACTCTAACCCAGAGCTTTCCAAACTGTGTGTTAGTGTGCAGGTGTGTTGCTCAAACACTCCCTGCCACTCCTTCCATAACTGGAAAGGGGTTAGCTCAAACTCTGGTTCACTAGTAAAACCGAATTACTTTGTTGTGAAATGACGCATATCTAAAAAGCATGTCGCCAACGTGGGAAGTTTGGAAAGCTCTGCTGTAACCACTGTACCACACTGGCTCCAGTTCTTAATGGGTGGGATTCTGCAAGTCACTCTCTCCTTTATTTTGGTTATTTGTTATCTGAACAGCAGGTCTTTGAACAGCGGGCAGAGCCTGAACCTTCATGCCTAAAATGCATTAAACCCCTGGAGTGTGGGTCTGTTCTGGATGGGATTTGCTGCCATGGAGGACGTGGAGTCGCGTTTCGTGCACTTCCTCAAGCCGATAAGGGACCTCACTGCGAACTGGGCGGTGGATGTGGCAGCTCAGCTGGGAGAGTACCTGGAGGAGGTAAGTGCCTCCATTTGCTCCTACCTTGGGGGAGACCATGTGTGCAGGGAGCTGCTTTGGCACGGGAATCTCATTCTACCTATGGCGTCTCTGCCTCTGCAGAGTGAAAGTCTCCTATTTTTAATCTTTGCTGGAAACCGCCCAGAGTGGCTGGGGAAGCCCAGCCAGATGGGCAGGGTACAAATGATAAATTATTATTATTATTATTATTATTATTGCTGCGGGCAGGGCTTTAAAGGAGGAGTCGAGCCTGTCTTCTGTGTCCAGGGCAGCTGTCTGCCAGCTCCATCTGGTACGCAGGCTGGCTGAGACCCTCCCTGCCCACAAAACTGTCTTGCTAGAGTGGTGCATGCTCTGGTTATCTCCCGCTTGGACTTCTGCAACTCGCTCTATGTGGGGCTATCTTTGAAGGTGACCCAGAAACCCCAATTAATCCAGAATGCGGCAGCTAGACTGGTGACTGGGGGCGGCCACCGAGACCACATAACACCGGTCCTGAAATACTTTCATTGGCTCCCAGTACGTTTCCAGGCACAATTCAAAGTGTTTTTGTTGACCTTTAAAGCCCTAAACAGCCTCGGAAGTTTTTTTAAAAAATGACTCTTGTTTTAATGTATTTTTAGTCTCCTGTTGGAAGCCGCCCAGGGTGTTTGGGGAAACCCAGCCAGATGGGCAGGGTATAAGTAATAAATTATTATTAAAAATTATTATTACAAGGAGTTGCACAAAGTCTGAGCCACACCTTTCCTGCTGTGGGAGATGCAACATGTCTCCATTTGTTCCCTGTTAAATTGGGATGTAAGCAGTACCCTTAGTTGCTTTTTGATGGTGATATGATTGAAGAACAAAATCAAACAAAGCTCTTGCTGTCTGTTAGAATTAGTTTGCCGAAACAGAATCTATTATTCCTGTATTCTCTTGTCACCTCATTTATTTATTTATGTATTTATTTTTATTTATTTTAATCCTGCAGCTGGCGCAGATCTGCATTTCATTTGATAATGGCAGAACCACCATGAACTTTACAGAAGCAGCAATGCTGATTCAAGGTTCTGCCTGCATCTACAGTAAGAAGGTGAGGTGGCTATCAAGAATCCTCAAACTAGATGGATCATGGAACTGCAACAAAATTGTTTGCCTTAGCAAACCTCCATTCTTGCCTCTAAACCTGTTGCCTTTTTTCTCTTTTTTTCAGGTGGAATCTCTCTACTCCCTGGTCTTCCAGGCACTTGACTTCATTTCCAATAAGAAGTTAGTTGAACTTTTTTTGAGGGGAGGGAAGATTTTCACTTCCGGAGTTGGCTAGAGTACTTCATATTTCTGTCCTGGAATCCCTCACCTTCCTCTGCCCATTGTGCTGCCTTTTCTTCTCTGACTTAGTTAGTAAAACCTCTGTTGTTGAACATAATCCGTTCCAGAAGCCTGTTCGGCTTCCAAAACGTTTGACAACTGAGGCGCAGCTTCTGATTGGTTGCAGGAGCTTCCCGCACTCATGCGGAAGCTGCGTCAGACATTCGGCTTCTGAAAAACATTCGAAAAACGGAGCATTTACTTCCAGGTTTTTTATGTTCGGGAGCCGAAACGTTCCAAAATGGAGGTGTTTGCGATCTGAGGCTTGATTGTATTGCCAAGATAGCTTTGTCTCTCTCCATTTTTTTTTTACTTTAGACAAATTTTTTAAGTTGTCAGGTGTACTTTTTTCTAATATTGGCAGCAAAAATTTAGTTAGTGGAGCTGAATAGCTTCCTTTTCTGGAAGTTTTCTGGCATTGAGAGAGCTCTAAGTTTATGTCCTCATATCGTGAAGGAGCAATTTTGTTTCGCTGCTTCCACATGTTTGCTTCATTTGTCTTAAGTTGGCATGTCTTTCGCCTGTTCGTTTCCTGCTGCCTCGTGTTATGACCGTGGGGCTAGGTGTTTCCACCATTCCTCTCTGTGTGTTTTATTATAAGAACAATTCCAGAAACACAGCTCCCCTGACGTGCTATCTTCCTTGCTTGCAAGGAGACATGTTGTTGTTGTCTTGACATAAAACCACATTTGTCTGTGTACTTCGAAACCACCCCTCCCCCCGCACACACACCATTTGTAGATAGAAATGATCAGTGCAAAGAATTTTACACTGGCTTATTTTTCTGACTGCATCCAACCAGTCATTACTATAGCAGTAAGTAGGCAGAAGGTTCTGTGGTACCAAAGACTCGGGACCGCAATACCTCAAGGACCGCCTCTTCCCATATGAACCTTCCTGGTCCCTGAGATCATCTTCTGAGGCCCTTCTTCGTGTGCTTCCTCCTCAAGAGGTCTGGAGGGTGGAAACACGAGAACGGGGCCTTTTCTTCAGTGGCTCCTGCTCTGTGGAATGCTCTCCCCAGGAAAGTTTGCCTGGCGCCTTCATTATACACCTTGAGGCGCCAGGCAAAAAGGTTCCTTTTAAACCAGGCCTTTGGTGGATATTATTTACATTCAACACCCTTTTAGAATGTGGCTGGGGGGCGTTATTGGGTTACTGCTTTTGGTTTGATTTTATATGTTGTGGTCTAGTTGTAAACCACCCTGAGACCTCTGGGTATAGGGCGGTGTATAAGTTGAATAAATAATAATAATTGATAATAAAAGAAGTTGCCCCTCCAACCATTTTCTCCACGGCTCACAACCTTATTACACGGAGCAGGTTCAGGAAATTGCTTCTCCGTGTGAAAAAGCGGGAGTCGTTTTCAGATCACCCAGGATCCTGTCCCTGTAGCCCTGATGAGCTTTGTTGTTGGTCATGTTTGGCTGGCATGCTCCTGAGGTCTTCCGGGGGTGGTGTTTGTCATGGTGTCATTGTATCTGGCATCCTATAACCTGACTGCCCTATAGCCAGTGAACCTTGACTGTAGTATTGCCTGGTAACCTGGATTCTGAAATTGCACTCTTTGGGGGGACTTTCATTTGCTTGAAAAAGAGAGGGATTCAAATTTTAAAAACAAAAATTTGCTCTGATGTTCCTTTTCCCGTGACTCTTTCCACTCCTACTGATTAGGCGTGAGAAGCAGGCTGCTTCAGTAGGAGAGGATGGAGTTGACAGAGATGTCAGCAATGGACCAGCAGCAGAAGAGGAAAAGGTGAGGTCCATTATCGTCGTGCAAGAGAATGTGTCCATGTTCTCTCTCCCTCTTCAAGCAAAGCTGTTCTCTTGACGGGGCCAAAGGCAGCAACAGAAACTGGCTGCAGATGGATTCTGTCTGAGCAGCGCCAAAGCAGCTCTTGCTTGTGCCTGTTCTGCTTCATCCATCTGAAGAACAGCCTTTGCCAACCTGCCAGCCTTCAGATTCTGGGATACAGCCTCCCATCAGCTGAGGGGATGTCCTAGTTTAACTGGGGGGCACCAGGTTGGCAAAAGCTTTCATTTTTGCTCTTGGTGATGACTGCAGGCTTCTTCTAGTTGCAGAAACGTACAGGAAAATGCTGCCAGCCATCTCTTTGTATAAATTCCAGAGGGGCTGCTGGGCTTGCCTGCTCTAGTAGAAGCAACATTGGAGTCCTGCAGCTCCTTCAAACCTCATAGAATCATAGAATTGTAAATTCGGTTTCAGTCCTGTATACCTGAAGGAGCGTCTCCACCCCCATCATTCAGCCCAGACACTGAGGTCCAGCTCCAAGAGCCTTCTGGCAGTTACCTCCCTGTGAGAAGTGAGGTTACAAGGAACCAGACAGGGCCTTCTCGGTGGTGGCACCTGTCCTGTGGAACGCCCTCCCACCAGATGTCAACGAAATAAACAACTATATGACATTTAGAAGACATCTGAAGGCAGCCCTGTTTAGGGAAGTTTTTAATGACTGATGTTTTAATGTATTTTTAATCTTTTGTTGGAAGCCGCCCAGAGGGGCTGGGGAAACCCAGCCAGATGGGTGGGGTAGAAATAAATTATTATTATTATTATTATTATTATTATTATTATTTATCTTTTAGAATTGGAAGGGACCACAGGGATCATGTAGTTCAACCCCCTGCTATGCAGGATTCTTGACCTTGAGATTGAGTTTCAAGCACTTATGACCTAATGAATGCTTTATGGCATAAAGCAGCGTAGGGCCCTCATTTAAGGAACCACGTCTCCTGGTCTGCCCCACAGAGGACCATGAATAACCATCGTTTAGAGGTCCCGGGCCCTAAGGAAGTCAGACTATCCTCCCCCAGGGCCAGGGCCTTTTCAGTGATGGCTCCGGCCTGGTGGAATGCTCTGTCCCATGAGACCAGGGCCCTGCGGGATTTAACCTCCTTCCGTCGGGCCTGTAAGACAGAGCTATTCTGCCTGGCCTTGAATTTGAATTCAGCCTGATCTTTTATTTCCCTTCTCTTCCCTCCCCCTCCCCTTTTATGAAGATCACCTGCTCTGAGACCCCACAGCTAATTCTCCCCTGGCCTCCTCGTTGGCCCAAGTAGGACCAATCCGGCCAGCTAGCCCTGGGGATTACCTAATGCTTATTTCCCCTAAATTGATTTTTGAATTTTACTGTTATTCATGTTTTTATACTGTATTTTATGCTGCTTTTACAATTAAGTGTTTTAAATTTGTTGTTAGCTTACCTGAGCCCGGTTTTTGAACCGGGAAGGGCAGGGTATAAATTTTTATTATTACTATTATTATTATTATTAGGTTATATGGATGCAAGTCTACTTTGTCAGGTGCATATATCCTTTTATGTTGCCTAAATACACTTAATGTCACTTCAAAATTGTAACCTGCCTTGAGGGACTAGGGATGGGGCAGGCTAGATTTTTATTTTTAAATGGCAGCCATGGCTCCTCCCATTAAAAACAATTTAGTATGTAGCTTTGGGCAGGCTCCCTTTTCTTCTGCCCTCCCACTCCTTGCTTGCCTAGGCAATGTGCGCCATTGATGGAGTTTCTCTGTTTCTCTGTAGTTCCTCTCTTTGGACGACATCCGCGATACTAGCAGAGCAAGCAATGACATGAGGGGAAACCAGAGACACAGTGTGAGTAGCCTCTACTGTTCCAATTTTTGATGTCTGAAGATGAATGGAATGGGAGGGGTCAGGAATTCAAGGGGGGTATGTTGAGCCTCATGCAAGTTTGACCCCCCCTCCTCTGCCCCGCTGCTGAAATTGTGAATTCGTCCGCAAGTAGCTCGGTGTGTGTCATAACACATCTAAGTTTAACATGGGGAACTGTGGTTTGGGTATTGCAAGATGTAATGATTAAGAGAAGAAGAGGCTGAAAACAACTCCATCTATCTCAACATCCCTTCTTAAAGCCAGCTTTGAGAGAAAAAATCTCAAAGCTATTTACCACACATTCAAACATCAAATAAAACAATCCAGAAAGAAAGTCAGATGTAGATATCCAAAGCAAAGTAATTAACAGGAAATTATAATATTATCTTAAAAGGTTTCAAAGTAAAGCGTTGCAAAGAAGGTCAACTGCAGAATGTACTTTGAGCACAGCAAAGTTAAAGAAATAATTGCCTTGAATTCATTTCAAAAGAAAACATTACTAAAAAAGGTCAAATACCTTTTCTGGGTGGCAGCGAGAGAGGCAGCACCATGAAGGTGTCGGGCACCCTGAGGGAGTACAAAGTTGTTGGGAGATGCCTCCCCACTCCTAAGTGCCCAACACCACCTCTCTATCGTATGCGCATCTTTGCTCCCAATCACGTTGTTGCAAAGTCCCGTTTCTGGTACTTTGTCTCTCAGCTCAAGAAGATGAAGAAATCTTCTGGGGAAATTGTGTACTGTGGACAGGTTTTTGAGAAGTCTCCGTTGAAGGTGAAAAATTTCGGTATCTGGCTGCGCTATGATTCTCGTAGTGGAACTCATAACATGTACAGGGAGTACAGGGATTTGACAACTGCTGGAGCTGTTACACAGTGCTATCGCGATATGGGAGCCCGTCATAGAGCTCGTGCTCACTCAATTCAGATCATGAAAGTTGAAGAGATTGCTGCTAACAAGTGCCGCAGACTAGCTGTCAAGCAGTTCCATGATTCCAAAATCAAGTTCCCTCTGCCACATAGAGTTCTGCGTCGTCAACATAAGCCGCGCTTCACCACCAAGAGACCAAACACGTTCTTCTAAATACAGATTTGGTTCATTTGCTCTGAGTTTCAATAAAGTTCTTTTTGAACGTCTGAAAAAAAAAATATAAAAAAAAGGTCAAATACTAAGTGCACATTTCAAACGGCATAATTAACAAGAGAATAAAATACTATAAGCACAGAGCATAACTTCTGCTGTCGCCGCCAGTTCTGCCAGTGGTGGTTCATGGCCAGGGGCAGCTGTGGAAGCTCAGATTTGATGACCTGGGTCTTCTCCAAGATGGTCTCTGGCCTCTTCAGCAGCATTGACTTTTTGTAGCTGGAGTCAGTCCGGGCCCCACCCTCCCAGGCCAGATGGGAGGAAGCCTGCAGGGCAGGGAGCAGATCTTCCAGGGCTCCCAGCCAAAGTGATGAAACTGAAGCAATGGGAAGCTGGCTTATACTGAGCCAGGCCTTTGGTGCATTTAAGAGAGTTTTTGTCTACGCTGACAGATCGTGATCCTCCAGGGTTCAGACCAGGGTCATTCTTGGCCTTGCTTGGAGATGCTGTAGATTGCTTGGAGGACCTGTTGCAGGCAAGGCATGGCCTACAGCCTTCCCTCCCAAGTCCCTTGCTCATAGATGTTTGTGGCCATTGAAATATCACATTGCTGTGAACTTCCATACTGAGAACTGTTGCTTCGTGGTTGGCACAAGACGTCAGGTCAGCCGCTCTTGGAAACAGCATTCTTCCTACGTTCTTGTGCTTTCGACATTCCGAGTCCAGCTCTGTCGTCTTTCTGTCACACTCCTGTTCCCCTAAGCCAGAAGGCCCTGCTTGTTTATGCCTCCTTTAATCAGCAAGCAGACTCATCCAATTTCCCCTTTCCTGGAAGGTCTCCAACAGCGCTGCGTGTGCTTCCCCAACCCTCCACTGTTCGAGGTGCATGAAAAGGGCTGTGGCCCAATAGCAGAACATCTCTTTTATGTGGATTAAGGGTAAAGATATAACTTAGAGATAGAGGGTTTTATACTTTCCTTTCTTCATTTTATTCCTTTTTTTATGCTCTTCCATTTCCCTCTTCCCACTCTATTTTGCTTTTATTGTACTCTATGTTGAAAACTTTTAATGGAAAAGGTTATTTAAAAAAACAGAGCATCTATTTTGCTAGTAGGGCGGGGTAAGATTCTGAAACTCTGTACAGTGGTACCTTGGTTCTCAATCCATTCCAGAAGTCCGTTCCAAAACCAAAGCGTTCCAAAACCAAGATACACTTTCCCATAGAAAGTAATGCAAAACAGATTAATCCATTTCAGATTTTTAAAACGACCCCTAAAACAGCAGTTTAACATGAATTTTACTAATGAGACCATTGATCCATAAAATGAAAGCAATAATCAATGTTTTCCACTATAAAATAAATAAGACAGTATTCTAGATGATAAAAATTAAAATTATTTTTTTCTTACCTGCACTGATGATGCACGTTGTTTGGATGGGGGGCTTTTATCTATTTCCGCAGTCACACAATCTATCAATCAGTAGCTGAACTGGGCTCCACACTCACAAAAATAAATTAACCGAAAAAGCCTCAACAAAAATGCAAAAGAAATAGCAAAAACAGAAGCGCCAAACTTAATCTGTTCCGGAACTCCGTTTGACTTCCGAAATGTCCAAAAACCAAGGCGCAGCTTCTGATTGGTGCATGTGCCCCGGAAACAATAGCCGACAGCCGCATTGGAAGTTGGGCTTCTGAAAAGCATTCGAAAACCAGGACACTTACATCTGTGTTTTCGCTGTTTGAGTACTAAGCCGTTTGAGAACCAAGGTACCCACTGTGTTGCTGCTTCCAGCCAGTGTGAGCAAAGCTGCACTAGATGGGCCCCAATGATCTAGCACAACGCAAGGCTGCTTCCTGTCTTCCTGTGATCCCTTTGCTCACAACTCCCAGCTAGAAAAATAGGGCACTGCCAGCAGCTGAAGAGGAGCACTCAGCTGAAGGGAAGCTCAAGAGCTCTCTAGCCTGAGATGGCTGAGTCTCCAGGAGGCCATAGGTGCTCAGCACCCCTCCTGCCCCAGAGGACGACCCCCACCGCCCCTCTCCCTAGGCACGTTGGAACTCGCTTCCTTATCTTTCCAGGCGAACGGCATTGTCCCCTTGACTCCAATGGCCCTGGTTCCACCAGATGACACAGAAAAGACTGACAATCCCCTCTTCAGGTAAGGATTCCCTGCCCCAACCTTTAATTTTCCTAGTTAGAGGGGATTATCAATGCGCTCTGGGGGAGGCGTGCCTTCTCATGCTGCCCAGCTCTCTAGGGCTTGTCAGGAGTTCAGCCTACACACGAGTAGGATCCTGGTAGAGTCACCTGTCCGACTGGCATGTTCCCTCCCTCCTGGTCAATCGTTCGGGAGCTTCACAATCTTTCTTCAGCCCGAACATCACCGATGCCAGCAGACATCGGCACACTTAGGGATCCACAGGGTTTGTGCAAGTTGCCTAACAGAGCTCAGCAACTTAGCATTTTGGCTAATCGGCTTTATTTACATATAAACACACACGGAGCACTGCAACATGGTTCCCTCTCTAGCATCAGACAGCGAAGAGAAAAAGAACAAAGGACAATAGTCCCATTTCACAGAACACAGTAACACAAACATCCTGTCTCCATCACTTCCTACTCTGTGGAGTCAAAACATACACCGTCATGTGAAAGACAACAATCTCATGACTGCAATCACGGAGCAGGAATTCTAACAGGGCTGGCCTACAGACTGAAGAGGTCACTGTGTTTCCTTACAGCCAGAAGGGGGAGAAGTTGGCGAGCCGGAAGGATTTTCACATGAACATCTGCACTCCTCAAATCACCGGCAGGCTGGAGCTGGTGGGGCTCTCGCCGATACAGGAGAGGAACTGGGACCGGGGGATCGGCTCTATAGGTAGGGGCCGGCGCACGGTGTTTCTCTCTCCCCTCTTGCTCCATTGGAGGGGGGATGTTAAGAGCGTAAGAAGGGGCCACATGCTTTGGTGTCGTTAGGGGGATGTTGCTGCCATGCTCTAGGGTGGCCCTCACTGTCCCCTCTCCTTCCCCTATAGGTGTGCAGGGCCTTCTTCCAGCAGGCTCCACGCCCATGGACGTCTGCGGGTTCCGGACACCTGTCGCTGCGCTGAACTTCTCCGAAGAAAGCGGTGAGTTGCGCCTGGCAAGACAAATGTCAAAAGATTTTGAATAAATGGACAAGTTATAGGAATTAGATAGCATGGGGGGAAGCCAACCCAAGCAGCCAAATTAGAATGAATAATCTGTGCACATGGTTAAAGATTTGAAGAGAGAACAATTGGGGGGGGGTGTCAAACGGGAGGGAGGAAGGGGGGTGAAATTAGGATAAATGAATAGGGACAAAAGTATATACTGTTTGTTGTTTAGTCGTTTAGTCGTGTCCGACTCTTCGTGACCCCCTGGACCAGAGCACACCAGGCACTCCTGTCTTCCACTGCCTCCCGCAGTTTGGTCAAACTCATGCTGGTAGCTTCGAGAACACTTGACCAACCATCTCATCCTCTGTCACCCCTTCTCCTTGTGCCCTCAATCTTTCCCAACATCAGGGTCTTTTCCAGGGAGTCTTCTCTTCTCATGAGGTGGCCCAAAGTCTTGGAGCCTCAGCTTCACGATCTGTCCTTCCAGTGAGCACTCAGGGCTGATTTCCTTCAGAATGGAGAGGTTGGATCTTCTTGCAGTCCATGGGACTCTCAAGAGTCTCCTCCAGCACCATAATTCAAAAGCATCAATTCTTCGGCGATCAGCCTTCTTTATGGTCCAGCTCTCACTTCCATACATCACTACTGGGAAAACCATAGCTTTAACTATACGGACCTTTGTTGGCAAGGTGATGTCTCTGCTTTTTAAGACGCTGTCTAGGTTTGCCATCGCCTTTCTCCCAAGGAGCAGGCGTCTTTTAATTTCGTGGCTGCTTTCACCATCTGCAGCCCAAGAAAGTAAAATCTCTCACTGCCTCCATTTCTTCCCCTTCTATTTGCCAGGAGGTGATGGGACCAGTGGCCATGATCTTCGTTTTTTTGATGTTGAGCTTCAGACCATAATTTGCGCTCTCCTCTTTCACCCTCATTAAAAGGTTCTTTAATTCCTCCTCACTTTCTGCCATCAAGGTTGTGTCATCTGCATATCTGAGGTTGTTGATATTTCTTCCGGCAATCTTAATTCCGGATTGGGATTCATCCAGCCCAGCCTTTCGCATGATGAATTCTGCATATAAGTTAAATAAGCAGGGAGACAATATACAGCCTTGCCGTACTCCTTTCCCAATTTTGAACCAATCAGTTGTTCCATATACTGTTAGGCATAACTAATAGGAGGATGATTTTGATGCAGGTTATTGTTAGATTTGCAACTGAATGGTTTTTTTTGTAAGTTATTCGACGTGCCTGGATGAAAGTGTGATTATAAAGAATGAGGTGAGGGGAGTTGCGCCTGGCTTTCTGGAGGTGACTGAAGGCATCTGAAAAATAAGAACCCGTATTGGAGAGACTCAAAAAGAGGTTCCTAGACTGGAGCTATCCCTCCCAGAAACCCAAAAGAAAAGGGTGCATGCTCCAAGCGAGAGCCCTTCATTGAAAAACAAATGCTCAAAGGGACAGCCTCAGAAATAAGGAGGAGGCTGCAGGGTTCCGCATCCAAAACCATGTTTTTTGTACACTTCCAGATTACAGGCGTCATTTCCTTTCCCCAATCAAAGAATCACAGCAGTCTTATTAGTTGCAACCCAAAGTCATCATCCTGAACCAATCTAAATCGTTTGGCTCTTCAGATCAGCCCTCATCATAATATCATGTGATTACGTATAACCATTTTCTGCTGTCTTTCCTTATTAAGACTTTGACTGATTTTCCTGTTCGTTAAGTCTTCCAATGTCCCCTTTCATCTGTCTACAAAACAACTGAAGATTGATTGCAATTGCCATGCCTAGCTGATTCTCTTTTCATGCATATACAATGGCCACAATGGATTCTAACAGTTTACTCTTTCATAGGTACCATGTACAGTACCTAAAAGCAGCTAGTTCTGTACAGTGGTGCCTCGCAAGACGAAAAGAATCCGTTCCGCGAGTCTCTTTTTCGTCTTGCGAAGCAACCCTATTAGCGGATTAGCGCTATTAGCGGCTAAGCGGCTATTAGCGGCTTAGAAAAAGGGAGAAAAAAGTGAAAAACTCGCAAGACGTTTTCGTCTTGCGAAGCAAGCCCATAGGGAAATTCGTCTTGCGAAGCGCCTCGAAAAACGGAAAACCCTTTCGTCTAGCGGGTTTTTCGTCTTGCGAGGCATTCGTCTTGCGGGGCACCACTGTACTGTATAAAACAGGTACGGGCCTTTTCAGTTTAGCTAGGCCATAGACTCAAAATGGAACAATCAAAATGCAGTTTATGAAATTATTACTTTCTCCAGCACCTGCTGGGTCAGACCAATGACCTCGTTCAGCATCCTGTTCACATTGGCAAACCAGGTGCCCCCAAAGGAAACCTGAAAGCAAACCCAAGCGCAAGAGTCCTCTCCCCAACTGTGCCTTCCGTCAACTGGAATTCAGAAGCATCGCTGCCTCTGGTTGTGCAGAGCCATAAGTGGCTAATAATAATAATAATAACTTTTTATTTATACCCCGCCCTTCGTGGTTCAAAAAACCGGGCTCAAGGCGGCTAACAACAAATTTAAAACACTGAATTGATGCAACAAAAAACAGCATAAAATACAGTATAAAACATGAATAACAATAAATTCAAAATCAATTTAGGGGGGAAATCCATCCAATAAACCTTAGATGATCACCAGGGCTAGCTGGCTAAATTAGTCCTATTTGGGCCAGCGAGGAGACCAGGGGAGAATTAGCTGTGGGGTCTCAGAGCACGTAATCTTCATAAAAGGGGAGAGGGAGGGAAGGAAGGGGAATAAAAGATCAGGCTAAGTTCAAGTTGAAAGCCAGGCGGAATCACTCTGTTTTACAGGCCCTGAGGAAGGAGGTTAAATCCTGCAGGGCCCTGGTCTCCTGGTACAGAGCATTCCACCAGGTCGGAGCCATCACTGAGAAGGCCCTGGCCCTCGTGGAGGATAGTGTGACTTCCTTAGGGACCTCTAAACTATTATTATTCATGGACCTTAAGGTCCTCTGTGGGGCAGACCAGGAGAGGCAGTCCTGTAGATACAAGGGCCCTATGCCACCCATAGCCCTCTCCTCCTCCAATAATTTCTCCAATCCATTTTTTAAGCCCTCCAGGTTGTTGGCCATCATGGGGGAGGGAGTTCCACCGTTTAACTTCCTTTCCCAAGGAAAGCAGGGAGCTTCGCGGCGAGAGCGCAGCCCATTCCACGGCCGCTGCTGTTTTGCCAGGCCGGAAGATCACCTCCCTCCTCTTCCGTTCTCCCTGAAGCAGGTGCAGCAGGGCCCATCTGTGACGATAACGACGACTGCGACAACTTCCTGCCAGCGCTTCCCGAAGATGTCCTGGATGGCTCCCCAGCTCGGGAGGAGGAGGTCCATGTTGAGCATCAGATGGTATTTGGCAGGACGAGGGGAGGAGGAGAGCGGGAGGCTGCCTAGGCGTGGTGACAAACCCTTAACGGTCTTGTTCCTCTGCCTTCTAGAGCATCCCTCAGAGGAAAGGCTACATGCTGCGGGAGAGAGGCCCTGCTCCGGATGCCTACGTCAAGGTCAGGGGAACGAAATACCCCAGCCTTGCGTCATGAGAGCCACTGTGGGGTCGTGGCTACAGCGTTCACCTGCGGCCTGGGAGACCACGGTTCTAGTCCCCGTGTGGGTGACCTTGGGCCAGTCGCTGACTCTCAGGCCAGCCTACCTCACAGGGTTGTTGTGAGGATAAAATGGGGGGAACCCTGTGTGCTGCCTTGAGCTCCCTGGAGACACGGTGGGGGTGGAAATGCAATAATATAAGCAAACAAACTTGGGCAGAGGGCTGTCTTTCAGCAAACCCATCAGCAATTATTATTATTATTATTATTATTATATTTTTTTATTTTATTTTATTTTATTTTATTTTATTTTATTTTATTTTATTTTATTTTATTTTATTTTATTTTATTTTATTTATTTATACCCTGCCCATCTGGCTGGGCTTCCCCAGCCAGTCTGGGTGGCTTCCAACAAAACATTAAAATACAGTAATGCCTCAAACACTAAAAGCTTCCCTAAAAAGCTCTGCCTTCAGATGTCTTTTTAGCTGGGTTCTCTCATACGATGAAAATTTGTCCAATGCCCTGCATGTGCCAGAGGAAATCGGAACGTGGGCTTAGCCACAATTGTTTTGCGCCTGCCGGCACAAACATTACGAGTGCTGTGATGCCACTTTTGACAGCAATTGGCACTCCCTCACTCAAATAATCCTGGGAACTGTAGTGTGTTGAGGGGTCCCTCCCTATTCCCCCTCTCACTGTTACAGTTCCCAGACTGGTTCATCAATCGATCCATCCTTCTTCACAGGGAACTCTGAGGATTATAGCTGTGGGAGGGGAAGAAGGGAGTCTCCTAACAACTCTCAACACCCTGAACAAACTACAGTTCCCAGAATCTTTATTATATGTTATTTTGGAGGGGGATCCCTGACGTTTCAAATTGGTATGATAGAGCTTTCACTTGGGGAGCTTACTGCTGCTAGATGTTTTGACGGCCCGGAGGCTTCAATGGCGTGAACGGAACACTGAACAGATTCATGGAGGAGGAGGAGGAGGAGGGGTCTATGAGTAGCTATGAGCTATGGCAGCTAAGTGGAGCCTCCAGGCACAGTGGAAGTATACCCCTGAATACCTGATCCTGGGGACAAGTGATGAGGCACTGCATATGTGGGTACTAGATAAGATGGGCCATTGGTCTGCTCTAGAGTTGACTACTCTTGTCATCTCTCCTTTGTGTGTGTGTGTGCAGTGAGACAGTCTGAATCTCGTTCCAACTTATTGTCCTACATTACAAGGCCAGGCTTCAGCCTTATAAACAAATGCCGCTGCTGAGCCCTGGCCGAGACCCACAACACCTACTATTACTACTACTACTACTAACAATAATAATAATACAGTGGTGCCTCGCAAGACGAAAAGAATCCGTTCCGCGAGTCTCTTCGTCTAGCGGTTTTTTCGTCTTGCGAAGCAAGCCCATTAGCGGATTAGCGCTATTAGCGGCTTTTAGCAGATAAGCGGATAAGCGGCTTAGTGGCTTAGAAAAAGGGGGGGGGAGTCGGAAAAACTTCGTCTTGCAAAGCAAGCCCATAGGGAAATTTGTCTTGCGAAGCGCCTCGAAAAACGGAAAACCCTTTCGTCTAGCGGGTTTTTTGTTTTGCGAGGCATTCGTCTTGCGGGGCACCACTGTAAATAATAAATAATAATAAATATTTATACCCCACCCTCCCCACCCAGAGCCGGGCTCATGGCAGCTGACACCAATAAAATCACAGTAAAAACATAATGGGGGGGGGGGAGAAGGGAGGGGAAACCAATTTAAAATGCAGCCTCATTTTAAAGTAGCTGATAAATGAAGACCATAAGGGGAGGGAAACATAAGGTCAGACTGAGTCCAAACCAAAGGCCAGACAGAACAGCTCTGACTTGCAGGCCCTGCGGAAAGATGTCAAGTCCCGCAGGGCCCTGGTCTCTTGGGACAGAGCGTTCCACCAAGTCGGGGCCAGTACTGAAAAGGCCCTGGTCCTAGTTGCAACCAATCTAACCACCTTGCGACTTGGGACCTCCAAAGTGTTGTCATTTGTGGACCTTAAGGTCCTCCGCGGGGCATACCAGGAGAGGCGGCCCCGTAGGTACGAGGGTCCTAGGTCGCCTAGGGCTTTAAAGGTCAAAACCACCACCTTATACCTGACCCTGTACTCCACCGGGAGCCAGTGCAGTTGGTAAAGCACTGGATGAATGTGATCCCGTGGCAAGGACCCCGTAAGGAGCTTCGCCACAGCATTCTGCACCCGCTGGAGTTTCTGTGCCTCTGTTTCTCTTCCAGGAGATGCTGGACCCCTGGCGCAGCCTGGACCCCTTCAGCTCCTCCGATGATAAACCCCTGAGGAAAGGTATCTGGAGAGAGAGAGGGAGGCTGGGTGGGTTGGCCGGCTGCAGGGTGGATTTGATTTAAATCACGATTTAAACCACTAGTCAGTAAGACTTGATTTAAATCATTTTTTTTACAGAAAGTCTCATTCTTGCTGGTATCATCTTAATATTGACAACCAGGTGAAGGTTTCATTTTTGGAATAATAAATTTTCAGAGTAGTTTTTACAGTTATATCAAAAATTACTGATTTGGTTATACTATTAGAAACACATAGACAGATAATTATGAAATTATTGTTTATATTTGGACAGCTTTTCTGCTGTACTTTATTGGAAGGAGAAAAATAATCATTTCCTTAATAACAATTTAAACAATTTATTTAACTAAAACAGTAAAATTGTAGCATATGCATTCATGTTTGTTAGCTGATGTGGTTAAACAATTTTTTAAATAAAACTTAGGCTGAGTTTTAGCACACATGAAAAACTTAAAACAAATTATTATTTCCTGATTATAGCCTTTGGGCTATAATGTAACTCTAAAAATAGTTTTCTGTTTAAAAGATTTTTCCTCCAAAAGCATTTTATTTTAAAAATCCAAGTTAAATAAAAAATTACAATTTTAATTATTTTTTTATTTTAAAATAGTTGATTTTTATCCACCCTGGCTGGCTGGCTGCTGCAGAACCCTTCCTGGTAACCCACCTCCCAAAAAACCATCAGTTAGACCCAAATGGGCTGTGAGGAGAGATTTGTCCCCTGAGGTTTCCTTAAGAAAACTTATTCCATAGAAACATCGAGTTGGGAGGAACCCCAGGGATCTTCTAGTCTGACCCCCTGCAATGCACGAGTCACAACTCAAGAATCCCTGACAGAGGGCCATCTAACTGCTGTTTCAAAACCTTCAATGAAGGAGAGTCCACCGTTTGTGGCAGGAAGTGTTAGAAACTCAGATATACAGTAGCACCTTGGAAGTCAAATGGAATCTGTTCCGGAAGTCTGTTTGACTTCCAAAACATTTGGGAACTAAGGCACAGCTTCCGATTGGCTTCAGGAAGCTCCTGCAGCCAATTGGAAGCCGCAGAAGTTGCGTCAGACGTTCGAAAACCAGAACAATCACTTCCGGTTTTCGATTGTTCGGGAGCCAAAACATTCGGCTCCTCTAAGGCGTTTGCAAACCAAGGTATGACTGTATGCTCCAAATGGCTCCTTAAACCAGGGTTACCGTCACCAAAACAGAATTCCTCGTTGCCATTTGGGGGCCAGACAGCTTGAAAGTCTATTTTTCAACACGACTTTTTGGTTCCTGAAATTCGTTCTGATTGTGCAGATAAAATATAATGGATAGCATTTGAGAGGATGTGGTATTAGTGTGTGAAAATGTCCAGATCCAAGGATCCCCAGGCATACACTTCCAGATGGTGGAGACATCAGGCTCCGTCCTGGCCCCCGGGCATCTTCACTTGGTCCCAAAGGCCAACAGCTGGGTGCAAAATGTGCCTGGCAAATTTTGAACGCTGGTGGCACATGACAGCCTTTGGCTGTTATCTTGGTTCCTTTGTGGGACGCAACGGATACTGGAAAGGGAGGGGAAACCAGGAAGGTGTTAGAACAGGCTTCCTCAGAATCGGCCCTCCAGATGTTTTGAGACTACAATTCCCATCATCCCTGACCGCTGGTCCTGCTAGCTAGGGATCATGGGAGTTGTAGTCCAAAACACCTGGAGGGGCCGAGGTTGAGGAAGCCTGTATTAGAAGCCTGTAAGAGAAGAGTCTTTGCTGTTGACTGCTGGGGGTTCTCTGGGAGGACCTCCGTTTCTGCCCCTGTGACCCGATGTAGGAGGGCAGCCCCTTCCGTTTCTCTCTCTTTAGGCAAGCCGTTCACGGTGCCACACGCCCTGGAGAACCTGCCTGGCACCAAGCGGAAGAGGAGGCTGCCCAGCAAGCTGCAGGAGTTCACGGCCTGGTTTTCAGCCACAGGTGAGTACAATGGGGCGCGAGCGTGGGGCTGCTGTGGGACTTGACCTTGCCACCTCAAGGTGGAGGGAGCCCTTAGCCTGCTGTATCCAAGAAGCCTCTGTTTCATGAACGCAGCGTGTCCTCTGTTGTGGGTGTGCTTGTTCTGTCCCTGTGCCCCTACCATGCACCATATTTTTCGCTCAATAAGACGCATCAGACCATAAGACGCACCTAGTTTTTGGAGGAGGAAAGCAAGAAAAAAAAATATTCTGAATCCCAGAAGCCAGAACAGCAAGAGGGATTGCTGCGCAGCCTGCATTCACTCCATAAGACGCACACACATTTCCCCTTATTTTTTAGGAGGGAAAAAGTGTGTCTTATAGAGCGAAAAATACAGTAGGTCAGAGGGTGCTGCTTCTGGTAAGGCCTAAGAACCGAAGAGGAGCTTGCTAGATCAGCCCAGCTTCCTGTTCTCACAGTGGCCAACCAGGGACCTGGGGGAAATCTGCAAACAGAACCTGAGCACAAGAGCTCTCTCGTGTGGCTTCCAGCAACGGGTATTTAGTCACATCCTGTTCTAGCTCTTCTTAGTCTTCTTTGGCGATCCCTCGTTGCCAAGTAAAATTGTCTTCCACAAACACGGTCTTAACAGTAAGTCCTTAAGTGACTGTGGAGGCCAATTCTGGATCCACACGTCCTTCCACAGTGGGGACATTGGTTTCCAGGAGGGAGTTGATCCCGGTGTGGATTTGCCAAGCGTGCCTTCCTCTTGGCACGTTTCTCCCTTGCGTCCTGAGTTCGAGTGTCTTCAAAGCCCACAACACCTTTGGTAAAGGCTGTTCTCCAACTGGAGCGCTCGCAGGCCAGTGTTTCCCAGTTATCCGTGTTTCTACTACATTTTTTTTATATTTGCCTTGAGACAGTCTTTAAACCTCTTTTGTTGACCACCAGCATGACGCTTTCCATTTTTAAGTTCGGAATAGAGTAGTTGCTTTGGAAGACGATCATCAGGCATCGGCACAACATGACCAGTCCAACAAAGCTGATGTTGAAGAATCATTGCTTCAACACTGGTGATCTTTGCTTCTTCCAGGACACTGGCGTTAGTTTGCCTGTCTTAGTATTCACTGCTCATTCTTAGTATTCACCACTGTTGCAGCTCATAGGGAAAGTGCCGTTGCTTTGCAAGCAGAGCATCTTGGGTTGAATCACCAAGAGAGGTGGACCAAGGGTTGGAATTGGTGTAACTACTTGGAAGTTTCATCACAACTGAGCAACATACAGATTTTATTTAATAATAATAATAATAATAATAATTTATTTATTTATACCCCACCCTCCCCGGCCAGAGCCGGGCTCAGGGTGGCTAACACCAGTAAAATTACAATAAAAACATAATAGGGGGGTGGAGAAGAAAAAAGAAAAACCAATTTAAAATACGGGTTAAAATACAATTTAAAATACAGCCTCATTTTAATAATAGCCCATAGATCAAAACCATAAGGGGAGGGAAACATAAGGGTCAGACTGAGTCCAAACCAAAGGCCAGGCGGAACAGCTCTGTCTTGCAGGCCCTGCGGAAAGATGTCAAGTCCCGCAGGACCCTAGTCTCTTGTGACAGAGTGTTCCACCAAGTCGGGGCCAGTACTGAAAAGGCCCTGGCCCTAGCTGAGACCAATCTAACCACCTTGCGACTTGGGACCTCCAAAATGTTGTCATTTGTGGACCTTAAGGTCCTCCGTGGGACATACCAGGAGAGGCGGTCCCATAGGTACGTGGGTCCTAGGCCACATAGGGCTTTAAAGGTCAAAACCAGCACCTTAAACCTGGCCCTGTACTCCACCGGGAGCCAGTGCAGTTGGCAAAGCACTGGATGAATATGATCCCGCGGCAAGGACCCCGTAAGGAGTCTCGCCGCGGCATTCTGCACCCGCTGGAGTTTCTGGGTCAGCTTCAAGGGCAGCCCCGCATAGAGCGAGTTACAATAATCAAACCTGGAGGTGACCGTCGCATGGAACACTGTGGCCAGATCAGGGCAGGAAAGGCAAGGGACCAGCTGCTTAGCCTGGTGGAGATGGAAAAATGCCAGGTTCTTGCATAGCATTGTCTTTCCCTTTGACCTGACGCATTGCCTGGCCTTGGAAGTGCCTTGCCACCTTGAGGAGGGAGGGAGGGAGCAAGGAGGGCCGCTAAGCCAGAGAAGCTCTGCCGTCTCCCTCTGAGCATGTTCTTCTTCTCTCCCCAGAGCACCACAGAGCTGGCAACCAGAGAAGCAGGAAGAAAGGCCCCGTGTTCCCTGGTGAGTGGATACAACTCGTGGGTGGGAAGGTTCCTGCGTCCTTTGTCGGTTTGCCTCCCCTTCTTCGTTTGCTCATGCTTGACTTTGCGTTTAATAAGAAACAAACAAAGCTGCAGGGAGCAAGTTAGAAATACCAAAGCAGCCTCTGCACTTCTTTGGGCCCCACTCTGGGCATCTTCCAGACGCCTCTCCTTCATGCAGTCCAATTTACAGTCTTTGGGCATTGCTCTCATACAATCCTAGGGTTGAAAAGGACCCCCAGGGGTCATCTAGTCCAACCCCCTGCAACACAGGAATCTCAGCTAAAGGATCCCTGACAGGTGGCCACCCGACCTCTGCTTAAAAACCTCCCGTGAAGGAGAGTCCACCACCATCAGAGGTTTTCCATTCCTTTGTCAAATTGCTCTCACCGTCAGAAGATTCTTCCTGAAGTTTCTTGTCATGTGACTTCATTGGGTGCTGCCCTCTGTAGCTCTCATGTGACCTCTCCTTGGGGTGGGTGCAGCATTTCCTTCTACACACACACACACACACACACACACACGGTAGCTGAGGGTTAGTCAGATCCCAGGTGTTGCCTTCCAGCCTGTGGGACACCAAGTGCCCATTCATACTAATAAAACCTTCACTTGTTCCCACATGGGCGGGCGGGCGTCTCGGGACCCTGCCACAGCCGCTGAGCATCTTTTCGGCACCAAAATGTGCACAAAACGTAGAAGCAGCAATGGGGCCCCTCTCCAGAGAGCTTGAAAATAGATGAGATGACAGGCTTCCATCATCCTTGACCCTTGGCCGCCATGCAGCCTGCTGGGAGTTGGAGTCCCGCAACATCTGGGGCAGGAATCGCCGTTTCTCTGTCGAGGGCTGTGGGAGATGGTTGGGTGTTGGGGGTATAGACCAGGAGTAGGCAACCTAAGGCCCGGGGGCTGGATCCGGCCCAATTGCCTTCTAAATCCGGCCCATGGACAGTCTGGGAATCAGTGTGTTTTTACATGAGTAGATTGTGTGCTTTTATTTAAAATGCATCTCTGGGTTATTTGTGGGGCATAGGAATTCGTTCTTTCCCCCCCCCCTAAAATATAGTTCGGGCGCCCCCACATGGTCTGAGGGACGGTGGACCGGCCCGCGGCTGAAAAAGGTTGCTGACCCCTGGTATAGACAGTTGAGAAGAGAGCTAAGCTGAGGCCAAGCTGGGTTGGGGGGGATTTGAGGAGTGATTTCGGAGTAAGAATCCGGGGCAGGGAGCTGGGGAGTTCGGCAGAAGAAGGGCTGGGCGGAGAGTGGCTTTTTGCTGCTCCTTGCTGCTCCAGAGCCTGGGAGCAGGACGAGGGGATTTGGGGAGGGGGAGAGAAGCTGTCGGTGGGGGGGGGGGTTGTAGAAGACCCTGTTCCTGATCCTGTCATTTCTGGACAGATCTCGAAGTCCTCTACTTGAATCATGCGAAGGAGCGCTTGGCTGCCCAGAAGAAGCTGCAAAGGATGCGGATGGTGAGGAAAGAGACCTTTCATTCATTCGCTTTTGCTGAACTTCGCTGCCCCTGATTTCCTGCCAGTGCAGACGAGGCAGTTTGCAATCTGATGAAACGCAATCTAATAGGCGCACGACTTGCAAGGAGAAAAGGGTGGCAGCTGGGAGCATTGTAGAAGTGGTCCAGTTTGCTAGCATCTCTGCATGATCAAGTTTATCTAGTGCATTTTTCCTCAAGGTGGGACACGCATTGTTCCTGCCCTCCTAATTTGATAAACATTTTTTATTATTATTATTATTATTGTTATTATTTGTACCCCAGCCAGAGCCAGGCTCAGAGCAGCTAACATCATATAAATAATACAATATTCAATCACCACAACAACCCTGTGAGGTAGGTTAGGCTGAGAGAAGGCAGTGACAGGCCCCTGGGGTCACACAGCGAGCTTCACGGCTGAGTGGGGGGGATTTGAACCCAGGTCCCAGCCTGACGCTAACCACTACACCACCGCTGCTGTAGTGCATAAATTTGATGCAAGAAACTTGGTGCTCTTCTTGCAAGAGGAGTCCTGCTGCTCTGGCAAGAGGAATCTCTGCCCAATGCCCTCCTGCCACTTATCCCGGGTTTTGGAGACGCTTGTGAGGCTCGCCAGAGCCCTCTGAGGCCCAGGCTTAGAAGAGGAGCTACTGTCCCTTGTCTAATATTTGGGAGCAATTAAGTTCATTTCCAGTGCTGGTGGAATGGTTAGTGTGTCAGGCTAGGACCCAGGAGTAAGGTAAAGGGACCCCTGACCATTAGGTCCAGTCGTGGCCGACTTTGGGGTTGCGGCGCTCATCTCGCTTTATTGGCCGAGGGAGCCGGAGTACAGCTTCTGGGTCATGTGGCCAGCAGGACTAAGCCGCTTCTGGCAAACCAGAGCAGCGCATGGAAATGCCGTTTACCTTCCCACTGGAGCGGTACCTATTTATCTACTGGCACTTTTCACGTGCTTTCGAACTGCTAGGTTGGCAGGAGCAGGGACTGAGCAACGGGAGCTCACCCCGTCACGGGGATTCGAAACGCCGACCTTCTGATCGGCAAGCCCTAGGCTCTTTGGTTTAACCCACAGCACCACCCGCCACGTCCCTCAAGACCCAGGAGACCTGGATTCAAATCCTCAACTCAGCCATGAAACCCACTGGGTGATTTTGACTAATCACTGGCTCTATCAGCCTAATTTACCTCACAGGGTTCTTGTTGGGATTAAATGGGGGGGGGGGGGAGAGAACTGTCTGTGCCACCTTGAAGGAAAAAAATCAGATATACTGTATTTTTCGCTCTGTAAGACGCACCAGACCATAAGACGCACCTAGTTTTTGGAGGAGGAAAACAAGAAAAAAAATATTCTGAATCCCAGAAGCCAGAACAGCAAGAGGGATCGCTGTGCAGCGAAAGCAGCGATCCCTCTTGCTGTTCTGGCTTCTGGGATAGCTGCGCAGCCTGCATTCGCTCCATAAGACGCACACATATTTCCCCTTTTTAGAAGGGAAAAAGTGTGTCTTATAGAGCAACAAATACGGTAACTGCAACAAATGAATGAGTAGAATAAGGCTGCTCCCACCGGGGAAGGCAGGCTTTGCTCAAAACCTCATGAAAAGTGACTGACCCTGAGCGAGAACAGGAAGGCAAAAACAGGCCTGGTTTTTGTTTTTATCTTTCCCCCTGAAGCAAGATGCGCAGCTGGCCAATCGGTTAGAGGAGCCCGAAGCCCTGGAGGAGGAAGAGGAGCAGGACGACAATGACGCCATGGGCGATATGGATGTCGGAGGGGCAGGTCTGTCCACAGTTTCTGGGCTGAGCCCTGGGAATCTCTCGGGCCTCTCCCCCAAAACCAGGGCTTCTATTTACAGCCCAGAATTGGCCGTTGCAATGGAGGGGGGGGCGCCTTCCACACAGGTCCCCCACCCCTGGTTTAAAGCAACCAGCGGGGCAAAAGAGCCACATTTCTGGACGCCAGTTCATCCAATCTCGCTGCCCATTTGCCCGCAGCCGTTGTGCTCAAGCCTTTCCCCAAACGCTCCCCCCATCGCACTTGCCTCGACCGCCACCTTTCTCTGTCCACAGATGACTTTCTGGAGCCCGAAGATGCCCCCCAGGGGGAAGCCGCAGAGGAGGCACCAGTTGGCCTGATAGGTAACAATTGGCAGGTGGCGTTGTTAGCTGGGCCGGGGGCTGGGCCTGTAAGAATAGCTGGAAGCTGGTCAGTTAACCCTGCACCCCAGGAGCAATGGGGGGGGGGGCAAATCTTGGGTTCAGCACTGTGCAGCTGATTATTTATTTATTTATTTATTTATTTATTTATTTATTTATTTATTTATACCCCATCCATCTGGCTCGGTTTCCCCAGCCACTCAGGGCAGCTTCCAACAAAACACTAAAATACAATAACCTTTTAAACATTAAAAGCTTCCCTAAACAGGGCTCCCTTCAGATGTCTTCTAAAAGTTTGGTAGTTATTTTTCTACAAACAAAAAACTATAAAAATTACAAACACATCAAAATCAAACAAATCCCCGAACCCAACCAAACATCCATCCCACCCACCACCACCCCACACAAAAAATCAAAAGGGAAAAAAGAACATTTTAAAAAGAACTCTGCGCCGCTCCGAGTCCTTCTGGGCAGCAACAGCAGCAGTGGCAACCATCCTTCTGAGGCCTGTCAGGCCCCGCCCTGGGCCAGGTGGTGAGTGGCAGGAGTGGGGCCCTTAGGCACTCACGCAGGGGAGTTATTTGTGTTTTTTCTGTTATTTGTGCCAAAGAGCCCTGTGGGGCATAGCCGAATAATTTGGCTGCTTTGCACAACTCACGGCTGTGGGTTGAGAAAGAGACCTAATGAATATTTATCCTGCACCAAGTGGTGACCAGGGAAGCCTAGGCTTCAAAGTGTGTTGGGGGTGCAGTGAGTGTGTGGCCCCATCAAGAGACGGCTCTGACCTGTGGTTGTTTGGAGACAATGGAGGAATGCAGGAGAAACATGTTTTGTTGCAGCTGGGGCAGGTGAAGGCGTCCGGTTGTTCTGCTGCAGATGCCCCATGCTGTTTCTTCTCTCTGAGCTCCTCCCAGGCGTCATTGCTCCTCTGGTCACGGCTATGAACGCACAGCTTGTCCGCCTTTTTCATACGTGAAGGAGCATCTGCACCCGCATCGTTCAGCCCGGACACGGAGGTCCAGCTCCGAGGGCCTTCTGGCGGTTCCCTCACTGCGAGAAGCAAAGTTACAGGGAACCAGGCAGAGGGCCTTCTCGGTGGTGGCGCCCGCCCTGTGGAACGCCCTCCCGTCAGATGTCAAGGAGATAAACAACTATCTGAGTTTTAGAAGACATCTGAAGGCAGCCCTGTTTAGGGACGTTTTTGGTGTCTGACATTTCATTGTGTTTTTAATATTTTGTTGGAAGCTGCCCAGAGTGGCTGGGGAAACCCAGCCAGATGGGCTGGGTATAGATAATAAATGATGATGATGATGATCCAGATCCAGAGCACCTATTTTGAACCCAAAAGGTCCCAGATTTAATCTCCAAGTGGGAGACTCCCTACCTGGGGAGCAGCTGCCAGTCAGTGCCCAGAGTAGCTGGGGAAACCCAGCCAGATGGGTGGGGTATTATTATGCCTGTCTCCAGGCACTGTGGTCGTCTGTAAGGGACTCCCGCCTCTGGCCCCTGCAGCCGTTTCCGGGGTGCTTTTGGTTTTGTGGCATGTAGGCAGGGCAGTTGCCCATGGCTAATCTGAGACATTTAGGAGAACCTCTTAATTTCTGCATTTGCTTACAGATCTTGGTGACGTCACCCCTGCCATCAACTACGAGGAATACGTGCAAAGAAATGTGGTGCGTATCATGTGTGTGTTTGTCACGTGGCATTTAGGTGGGTCCCAGGCAGCCACCCATCAAAACACTGGCCAGACTCACACCTGATTATCTTGCTTAGTGAGGTGATGGTCTTGCCTGATTTCAGAGCCATGCCCTGTGGCCGCTCGGCCTCACAGTGTCTCCCACCACTTGTTACTGAATTTATATCCCGCCTTTTCCAGTTCAAGTTCTCCCTTTCTCCATTTTATACGTACAACAATCCTGTGAGGTAGGCCAGGCCACAAGAGATTATGGCTGGCCCAAGTCACCCAGTGAACTTCATAGCTGACTTGAGATTTGAGCCACGGTGTCAGGCCCTAGTCCTAGACTCTAGCCGTGCCACACTAGCGTGTCTTATTGCTCCCCCTGGGATTTTTTTTAAATTCAAAATTTACTTCTTAATAAAATACAGTGGTACCTTGGGTTAAGTACTTAATTCGTTCCGGAGGTCCGTACTTAACCTGTAACTGTTCTTAACCTGAAGCACCACTTTAGCTAATGGGGCCTCCTCCTGCTGCTGCACCGCCAGAGCACGATTTCTGTTCTCATCCTGAAGCAAAGTTCTTAACCTGAAGCACTATTTCTGGGTTAGTGGAGTCTGTAACCTGAAGCGTCTGTAACCTGAAGCGTATGTAACCTGAGGTACCACTGTAAAGCAAAGATAAAGAACTTGAGTAAATACTCGGAACGTTACAGCAGGTTGAAAGCAGCATAAGGTTGAACAATATAATTAAATGTACTGTTCCAAAACATTACAAAAAAGCCTGTTTTTCCATAAATATGTTAGGCTGGTTTATATGTATTCTTTTGTAATGAGTTAGCTTAATCATGGTTACTACGGACCTGATTTTCTCAGTTTATTTAGAAATAGTGGGATATATGTTCTTCTCCCTCCCCCCCCCAAAAAAAACACACACACTTTTAGCTATTATAATCTTAGCAGCAGGTTCCCAGTCTTTTTGAAATCTCTGTTGTCCGTGTCTCTCTGAGTTCCCCTGTTAGCTTTGCCAGTTCAGCATATTCCATCACTTTTTCTTGCCATTCTTCTTTGGTCGCTGTCTTCTCATCTTCCCATTTCTGGGCTAGTAAAATCCTAGCTGCTGGTGTTGCAGAAAGCCTGATTTCAGTCTCCCATGCTGGGGACCCCTTGAGACAGGCAGCCAGAGCCCCAGTCATCCAGGGGGCAGCTATTGCCCAAGATAATCTTGGTTGAGAGGGCCTAGCAGTGGCTATTGGCCACGATAGTTTAATGTAGGGTTACCAAACGCCCCCATTTACTGGGAACAGTCCCCAGATTTGCGAATAAGTCCGCGGACAAATTCCATCCCTGGATTTCATCTAATGTCCCCGGGAAACGCAGCAGTGGCATTCTCAGCAGCCTGGAGCAGTTGGCTCTGGCTGGCTTCAGGAGCTGCTTGGAAGACCCCCATATGATGGTGGTGCAGGGGTTCTAAGATGCAGCGTCCGGGCTGCCTCCACCTTCCCTGACCCCAGCAACTAAGCTGTGAAGGGAGGCTTCATGCTGCCTATCAGAGCAGCCTCCCAACTCCTACTCGTGTGCAAGCAGGAGCGGGACAGGGATCTCTCAGCTGTGAAGGGGAGGCTTCACGCTGCTTATCAGAGCTTGTGTGCAAGCAGGAGGGGGCAGGAACCTCTCAGTTAGGCAACGGGAAGTCTCCCTTCCCAGCTGAGGAATCCCAGACCCTCCTGCTTGCACAAAAGTAGGAATGGGATTGGGGCTGCTCTAATGGGAAGGGAGGCACTGCGCTGCCTGAGAGATCCCTGCCCCCTGCTGCTTGCACGAAAGTGGGAACGGGATTGGGTTTGCTCTGATGGGAAGGGAGGCATCACGCTGCCTGAGCCTTGCTGCCGCCGCTGCTCTCAGCCCTTCTTCTTTGCCGTCCATGCCTGACCCACCACGCACCGCTTCCCCACCACCACCAAAGAACCAACAACTCAGGGGCTGCCCAGGCTCAGGGAGAAAGGAGAGAGAAGCCTTGGAGGAAGGGGAAGCGTGGCAGTTGAGGTCAAGGTGACAGCCGCCCCTCTGCCACCGCCATGGCTGCAGCATCAACGTCCTGAACATGTAGTATTTATTTATTTGAAGTGTCACCGGATTCATTGAAAAAAATCTGGTAACCTTTGTTTAATGAGCTCTTCATGTTCAGATGCAGTTTACCCCTGAGGACAGGACAAAGTGTATGGAAAGCAGTATCTGGAAACAGACTCTTTTTTTGGGGGGGGGGTGATGCTCCCCCACTTTCTGCCTCCCATTTACTTTGCCTCTCCAGGAAGAAGAGAGGCTTTACTAAGCGGGTTGTGTTCCGCTGGCTTATTATGCAGTAGCAGTTTCGGATTAAAAAAAAATAAAATCAGAGTGGTTGGATAAAAAACGGCTGCTTTGCACTAGCCCCCCAGTTCTGAGCAGTAGTTGGCCTTTGCGACCAGAGCGCTCCTTCAGAGCAGGATCGGAACCCCACCTTCTGCGGATCTTGAGCACAAGACACTTGGTTTGATTTGATGCTTTCATCCCCAAAAAGTTTGATTTGATGTTTTCATCCCCAACATTTTTTTGATTTGAGATTCTACTGAAATGAGGCTGCATTTTTAAGTTGTATTTTAATCCATTGTTTTTAAGTTGTATTTTAATCCATTGTTTTTATACCTGGTGTTAGCCGCCTTGAGTCGAGTCTTGGCTGGGGAGGGCGGGGTATAAATAAAAGTTATTATTTATTATTATTATTTTTCTCTCCCCAGGAAGTGTTCATCTCGCACTCCCAGAAATACGCCCGAGAGACCGTTCTGTCCCGGCGCATTCGGGACTGGGAGGAGATGGTGGTCCCGAAGCTGGAGGAGCAGGTGAGGCTCAGCTTGGGGGGGGGGCAGCAACTGTGTCCCTCTAGGCCTGCCTGACTCCCCCTATTTCCCAGGTCCCACACCTCTTGCCATCTCCCCCCAACAACACCCTCAAGTGCTTTTGTGTAGCTGTAAGGCAGGGGTCAGGGACTCGGGTGGCGCTGTGGGTTAAACCACAGAGCCTAGGACTTGCCAATCAGAAGGTCGGCGGTTCAGATCCCTGTGACGGGGTGAGCTCCCGTTGCTGGGTCCCTGCTCCTGCCAACCTAGCAGTTCGAAAGCACGTCAAAGTGCAAGTAGATAAATAGGTACCGCTCCAGCGGGAAGATAAACGGCGTTTCCGTGCGCTGCTATGGTTGAGCAACGGGAGCTCAACCCATCGTGGGGATTTGAACCACCGACCTGATCGGCAAGCCCAAGAAGCTCAGTGGTTTAACCCACAGCACCACCCTTGTCCATTAAGACTACCTTACACTGTGTTTAAAACCAAAATTGCATTTGGATAGAAACTGTTTCTCAGGCGGCTAGTCCTAGTCTTTATGACCCTGTACCTTCTTCCAGAAGGCAGAAGCTGAAAGAGATCATTTCCGGGGTGCGCACTATCCTGCTTCCCTAACCTGCTTCCCCCTCTCCACCTAGGAATTGCACAAAGCCTTGGACATCCACAGCTATGGGGACATGCTGGTGTCCAAACTGGGCACCGTGGGCGAGTGGCACTCCTTTGCCAGCCTGGTGGCGGGGCAGCCGCCTTTCGAAGTCTGCCGCTGCTTGCTGGCCTCCCTGCAGCTGGTGAGTAGGACGTGCCAAAGGCCAGAGGGTGGGGGCCCTTTTGTGGGTGGGGGTTATGGGGTCCACCTGGGCGGGCCACCCCTTTCCCCTTCTCCTATCATAGCCAGGTTGTCTTCCAGCCTTGGGGGGAAAGGCTGCAGCTTGGTGGGTAGAGGTCAAAGGTCCCAGGCCCATTGGAGGTATTTAATAATAATAATAATAATAATAATAATAATAATAATAATAATAATAATACAGTGGTACCTCGGGTTACATATACTTCAGGTTACAGACGCTTCGGGTTACAGACTCACCAACCCAGAAATAGTACCTCGGGTTAAGAACTTTGCTTCAGGATGAGAACAGAGGTCGCGTGACGGCGCGGTGGCAGCAGGAGGCCCCATTAGCTAAAGTGGTACCTCAGGTTGAGAACAGTTTCAGGTTAAGTACGGACCTCTGGAACGAATTAAGTACTTAACCCGAGGTACCACTGTAATAAATTTTTATTTATACCCCGCCCTTCCCGGTTCAGCAAACCGGGCTCAGGGCAGCTAACAACAAATTTAAAACACTTAATTGTGATACAAAAACAGCATAAAATGCAGTATAAAATGTGAATAACAATAAAATAAAAAATCAGTTTAGGTGGAAACTCCATCCAATAAACATTAGATGATCACCAGGGCTAGCTGGCTAAATTAGTCCTATTTGGGCCGGCGAGGAGACCGGGGAGAATTAGCTGTGGGATCCCAGAGTGGGTAATCTTCAAAAGAAGGGGAGAGGGAGGAAAGGAAGGGGAATAAAAGATCAGGCTAAGTTCAAATTGAAAGCCAGGCAGAATAGCTCTGTCTTATAGGCCCTGCGGAAGGAGGTTAGAACCTGTAGGGCCCTGGTCTCCTGGGACAGAGCATTCCACCAGGTCGGAGCCATCACTGAGAAGGCCCTGGCCCTGGTGGAGGATAGTCTGACTTCCAAACTATGGTTATTCATGGACCTTAAGGTCCTCTCGGGGCAGACCAGGAGAGGCGGTCCCGCCACCTGCCAGGGATACCTTCGCTGGGATACCTGCAATGCCGGGGGTTGGGCTGGATGACCCTTAGGGGCCCCTTCCAACTCTTAAGATTCTGTGATTCATTCCCCGGTGGCATCTCCAGGTAGGGCAGGGAGAGAGACGTCTGGGATCCCCAAGAGTGTTGCTGCCTGCCCATGTGGCCAAGACTGAGCTAGGCGGACCCCAGGGACTCGCATGGTGTAAGGCAGCTTCCCTGGTTTCACATTGTAGCCTGTGGGTTAGCTCAGCTGGTAGAGCACGGGACTCTTAAATCTCAGTGTCGTGGGTTTGAGCCCCACGTTGGGCAAATGAATTCCCGCATTGCAGGGGATTGGACTGGATGATGATGATGATGATTTATTTATTACTTATCTCCCACCCATCTGGCCAGGTCTCCCCAGCCACTCTGGGCGGCTCCCAACAGAACATTAAAAACAGAATAAAACTTCAAGCATTAAAAACTTCCCTAAGCAGAACTGCTTTCAGATGTCTTCTAAAAGTCAGATAGTTGTTTATTTCCTTGACATCTGATGGGAGGGCATTCCACAGGAATTGTGGATCATCTCTCCGTAGTGATGTAGGGATATAGGAAAAGGTGAACAGGTTCTTATTTTTTTATTGTTAACTGCCTTGGGAATAATAATAATAATAATAATAATAATAATAATAATAATAGTAGTAATAATTTATTATTTATACCCCGCCTAGCTGGCTGGGTTTCCACAGCCACACTGGGCGGCCTCCAACAGGTTAAAAATACATTAAAACATCAGTCATTAAAAACTTCCCTAAACAGGGCTGCCTTCAGATGTCTTCTAAAAGTCAGATACAGTGGTACCTCGGGTTAAGTACTTAATTCGTTCCAGAGGTCCATTCTTAACCTGAAGCACCACTTTAGCTAATGGGGCCTCCTGCTGCCGCCGTGCCGCCAGAGCACAATTTTTGTTCTTATCCTGAAGCAAAGTTCTTAACCTGAAGCACTATTTCTGGGTTAGCTGAGTCTGTAACCTGAAGCGTATGTAACCTGAGGTACCACTGTAGTGGTTTATTTCCTTGACATCCGATGGGAGGCTGTTCCACAGGGCGGGCGCCACCACCGAGAAGGCCCTCTGCCTGGTTCCCTGTAACCTCACTTCTCGCAGGGAGGGAACTGCCAGAAGGCCCTCGGAGCTGGACCTCAGTGTCCGGGCTGAATGATGGGGGTGGAGATGCTCCTTCAGGTTGTTTAGGGCTTTCAAGGTCAGCACCAACACTTTGAATTGTGCTCAGAAACGTCCTGGGACCTTCGGGGCTCCCTTCCCGCTCTACAATTCTCTGATTCCACGTCTTCCTCTAGGCCAACGACTACACAGTAGAAATCTCCCAGAAGCCTGGCCTGGAGGAGGGCATGGACACCATGGCTCTGCGCCTGCTGACCCAAGACAAGGCACACGACCGTTTCCGCACCTACATGGCTCCCTCGCTCGGCCAGCCCTGACGCCTCTCCTCCTGCGCACATGCGTGTTTGTGTGTATATATGTGTATATATCTCTGTACAGCTTTGGCACCCTCCTTTCCCCACTCTGCTTAGACCCTCTTCTCTTTGCCACAATAAACTCGTGCGCTGGAGTCATTCCTGGGTTTCCTTTCTGAGCGCCGGGCACCGACCGCAAGGACAAAACTCGGGATCTGTTCCCTTGTGGGATTTTGTTTCCGTTGAGACCATGGGTCAAGATGCGCAAGCCGAGGGATCCTGCTCTGTCTGGTCCCTGCGGCCCTTAGGCCTAACCTTCCTCTGCTGGCGGCAAAGAGGCTGTTTGGAACCTGGTGGCCGGCTGGAAGAAGAGCTGCACTCATTTGTGTGACGCTGGTTTTGTTCCTTGCAGCGCAGTTTGAGGAAAGGTTACTGCGCATGAGATTAAAGGCTTCTGTGCAGCCGAAGTATTTGTCCGCACAGGAGGTAGTCTGCTGTATAGTATCTCTCTTCTGGCCACGGAAAGCAGCAGGAGCATTTGGTCACTAGGAAAGCTACCCGCCCTTAGAGGGTTCATGCTCCAGGATTCATGCATTCCCAGGAGCCACAACCGGCCAGACACATAAGTGCTGCTCTTGGAAATGCAAAGAGCGGGCAACACTCCCAGAGTTACAACCATTTCAGCCGTAAACTCGAGGCTACAGAATTACACATGCTTCCCGCAAGACACCAGGTGTACCGGGAATCTGTTGTTATACAGTGGTACCTCGGGAAGCGAACGGGATCTGTTCCAGAGCCCTGTTTGCATCCTGAACAGAACGTAAGACACTTGTGCGCGGGTAAAGTTTCGCCACTTCCGTGCATGACATCATTTTGAGCGTCTGTGCATGCGCGAGCAGTGAAACCTGGAAGTAACATGCTCTGTTACTTCCAGGTCGCCACGGAGCACAACCCGAAAATACTTATCCTGAAGCGTATTTATCTCGAGGTATGACTATTGGCAGGGAAACCTACAGAAATAATTAAAAGGGAAATAGAAAAAAGAACCCCAAAGCTACTATATCGCAAGGCTGACTAGCAGTAAGGGGCGCCCCCCCCCGGCTGTGAGTCCAGGAAGCCCTTTCCTTTCCTGGCCTGACTCCAGCTGCAAAAGCAGAGGTTGCTGAACAGACTCTTGGGCTGGGGAGCTGCTGTTGGTTTTTTGTATCTTTGTTTACGAACTTAATTTGTTCCGGAGGTCCGTTCTTAGAAGAAGAAGAAGAAGAGTTTGGATTTGATATCCCGCCTTTCACTCCCCTTCAGAAGTCTCAAAGCGGCTAACATTCTCCTTTCCCTTCCTCCCCCACAACAAACACTCTGTGGGGTGAGTGGGGCTGAGAGACTTCAGAGAAGTGTGACTGGCCCAAGGTCACCCAGCAGCTGCAGGTGGAGGAGCGGAGACGCGAACCCGGTTCACCAGATTACGAGTCTACCGCTCTTAACCACTACACCACACTGGAAACTGAACCGTTCTTATCCTGAGGCGCGCTTTCACTAATGGGGTTTCCCGCTGCCCACGTGCCTCTGGCCTGCAATTTCCGTTCACATCCCAGGGCAAAGTTCACAACCAGGAGGATCTGCTTCCGAGTTAGCGGAGTTCGTAACCTGGAGCGTTCGTAACCAGAGGTACCACTGTACAGTGGATGCTCGGGTTGCGAACATGATCTGTGCGGGATGCACGTTCGCAACCCACAGTGTTCGCAACCCGCAGCAGCGCGTCTGCGCACATGTGCGTTCTGATTTGGAGCTTATGCACATGCACAAAGCGCAATTTAGCGCTTCTGTGCATGCGCAACTGCCAAAACCCAGAAGTAACCTGTTCCGGTACTTCTGGTTTCAGCGGTCCGTAACCTGAAAAAACGTAACCTGAAGCGTCTGTAACCCAAGGTATTACTGTTATATTTTGCTTACTGTTTGACTACTCTTGTACTTGTGTGTGTGTGGGGGGGGGGTTCCATGTTGTAAGCTGCCATGAGCACAGTTTGAGCTGTGGAAACCTGGCATACAAATAAGAGGATGTCTGCATGTACCCAGCAAACCTCTGTGGAGAGGCTTCCACAATGCGTGCCACCAGAGAAGGCAGTCGAAATGATGCCCAGAGAGTAGGCTCTCTCTGACATTCTGGTCGTGGCTGGACAGCAACCCATCATCTCTGGCCGCTAGGCTGGGGCTGGTGGGAAATCAAGTCAAAGTCCAGAAACACTGGGAAGACATTCAAGTGTTAGAAACTCAGATATATCAGCTAGGCGCCAAATGGCTCCGTAACCCAGGGCTACCGTCGCCAAAACAGAATGCCTCCTTGCCATTTGGGGGCCAGGCGGCTTGAAAAACAGAACATTTTGGTTCCTGAAATTCATTCTGAATTTGTGGAGGTAACATATATAACCAATAGAATTCTGCAGAATACGTTGCTAGGGTGTGAAAACAGTCAAGATCCACGGATCCCCAAAAATACATTTCCAGGTTGTCAAGACATCAGCTGGCATCCTGGTGCCCGGGCATCTAAACTTGGCCGCAAGTGGCAGGTAAAGGGACCCCTGACCATTAGGTCCAGTCGCGGCCGACTCTGGGGTTGCGGCACTCATCTCGCTTTATTGGCCAAGGGAGCCGGCGTACAGCTTCCGGCTCATGGGGCCAGCAGGACTGAGCCGCTTCTGGCAAACCAGAGCAGCGCACGGAAACACCATTTACCTTCCCGCCGGAGCGATACCTATTTATCTACTTGCACTTTGACATGCTTTCGAACTGCTAGGTTGGCAGGAGCAGGGACTAAGCAACGGGAGCTCACCCTGTCACAGGGATTCGAACCACCGACCTTCTGATCGGCAAGTCCTAGGCTCTGTGGTTTAACCCACAGCGCCACCCGCCAGGTGCAAAATGCGCCCAGGTGAATTTCAAACGCTGGCGCTGATCAAAGGGCTGCAGCAGCACCAAGAGCAAAGACGTTTGGGAGGGGGGGAGAAAAGGGGAGGATATAAAATGCATGTATGGAGAAGGGACAGAGATGTTTCTCAGACTGCAGCTCACATGGGGGGGGGGGCGAGATTCAGGCCAGACAACAGCATATTTAAACCGGATTTCACTGTTGCAAGATGTGATGGTCCCCAACTTGGATGATCTTAAAAGATATTTTAAAACTTAATGGAAGTCAAGATTGGTCAAAATTAGCAGCTGCAGTGGCTGTCTGTCAGACTGCAGGACAAGGGATGAACTAGCATCCCTGGGAGGGAACAGCAAATCCTCGCCCCTCAAATGTACCCCAGATTAACCAAACTGCTGCAAGCAGAGACGCCCATTTTATAGTGGGGGGCACCTGCGCTTAACCTGGGGGCTTTGTGCTTCAGAGGGAAAGAATCGGAGCAGCAGGGGTGCCCATCCACAAACAGTCGCTCTTTGGAAAGCAATCTTGAAAGCCTTTGCTGCAGCTCTCGGAAACCACAGCGGACAGACAAAGAAGTATGTTTGTGTTTGTTAAAAAGCACCCCAAAGTATTTTGTAGGAAGCAAAGCAAACCTCTCTTCTCCCCCAGGTAACCCAGTAAATGAACACACGCAATATCAGTGAGTAGCAATGTAATTTCTCCCTTGACATAGCCTCCGGAACTCACCACCACAAGGTGCCAAGACAGAAGCTCGTAAGTGGAAACAGCCCCCTCCCTCCCTCCCTTCAAAAGAGCGGCATTGAGAGAGCCCACCTGCCAGGCCTCCGTCTCAGCCAAAGAGGCTCTGGTAGGTGTCCATGTGTCCCTCCACACTCTTGGCGATCTGCGCCTCCGTCTTGTTCCGGTTGTAATAGTCCAGGAAGAGCCCATCTGGGCTGAGCAGGTAGATGATCACGGTGTGGTCCACAATGTAGTCGCCATCCTCGTCTCTGGGGCCGGCGCTGGCGTAGACCCGGAAGGCCCGGCCCACTTCCCGCACCTGCTCTGGGGTGCCCGTCAACCCCAGGAGGCGCGGGTGGAAATCCCGGACGTACTTGGCCAGCGCAGGCACGTCGTCCCTCTCGGGGTCGACCGTGATGAAGACGGGCTGGACTCTGGGCAGGTGAGATTTGCCGTCCAGCAGTTCCACCACGCGGCTCATCTTCTCCAGCTCCTCGGGGCAGATGTCCGGGCAGTGGGTGAAGCCAAAGTAGAGCAGGACCCAGCTGCCCCGCAGGTCGGCCTTGGAGCGGGGCCGCCCCGTGTGGTCCAGCAGCCGGAAATCCCCCTGCCCGAGGGCCAGCTTCCGCAGCTCCTCAATGCGCCTCAGTTTCTCCTGCCGGAGTTTCTCTTTCCGCAGGTAAAGCCAGCCGGCCAGGATGCCGCCACCAAAGAGGGCCGTGATGAGCAGTCGAGTCTTGAACGGGAGGCGGGGGCCGGACGAGGGGCTCTGCGGGGTCCCCTGGGTGAAAGACCTCCAGCCGGCCACGTGCCGCTGTGTCCTGCTGGGGTGCGAAGCCCCTCTCGCTCCCAGACAGGCGCCCTGGGCTGCGGAGTCAGAAGCGCCCTTTTCCAAGGGATTCAGCAGAGATGCCTGCCAACCTGTGCCACCAACCAAAGATGCAAACCGGCTGTGCCAGGCTGCCTGAAAGCGGCACCTGGCTTGTTTGCAGAGAAACGGGCATCTTCTTCTCCCCCAAAGGTGGGAGGTCTGGCCTGGCACCACATGCCAGAAGCTCAGGCTGACAAAGGACCGAAGCATCCCGGACAAATCTGGAAGGAGAAAACCTTATGTGCTTAATTAATAATAATAATAAAAAAATATTTATACCCTGCCCTCCCCAGCCAAGACCAGGCTCAGGGCGGCTAACAACTAATAATAAAAAAAGTTGATTAAAATACAATTTAAAAGATTAAGATACAACATTAAAACATTAGGGTGCAATCTCTTCATAGGAGGAGAAAGGAAAAAGAGGGGGAAGGAATCAAACTAATTCCAAGCCAAAGGCCAGGCGGAACAACTCTGTCTTACAGGCCCTGCGGAAAGAAATCAGATCCTGCAGGGCCCTGGTCTCATGAGGCAGAGCGTTCCACCAAGTCGGGGCCAGAGTTGAAAAGGCCCTGGCTCTGGTTGAAGCCAATCTAACTTCCTTAGGGCCCGGGACCACTAGGGTGTTGTTATTTATGGACCTTGAGGCTCTCCGTGGGGCATACCAGGAGAGGCGGTCCCGTAGGTACGAGGGTCCTAGGCCGTGAAGGGCTTTAAAGGTCAAGACCAGCACCTTAAATCTGACCCTGTACTCCACCGGGAGCCAGTGCAGCTGGAAAAGCACTGGGTGAATATGCTCCCATGGCAGAGACTCCGTGAGGAGCCTCGCTGCAGCATTCTGCACCCGCTGGAGTTTCTGGGACAGCTTCAAGGGCAGCCCCGCGTAGAGCGAATTGCAGTAGTCAAGCCTGGAGGTGGCCATCGCATGGATCACTGTGACCAGGTCGGGGCGGGATGGCCATCCATTAACAGATAGAGCTGAGTGTCATTAGCATATTGGTAACAAGCCAGCCCAAAGCTCCGGATAATCTGGGCAAGGGGGCGCATAAAGATGTTAAAAAGCATCGGGGAGAGGATTGCGCCCTGGTGCGACGATATCTCCCTCCCTAGTGCCACCCTCTGTCCCCGACCAGAGATAAAAGAGCACAGCCATTTAGGGGCTATGCCCTGTATCCCCACATCGGCGAGGCGGTAGTCCAAAAGATCATGATCGACCATGTCAAAGGCTGCTGACAAATTTAAGAGAATCAGCAGTCCCAACTCGCCTCGATCCAATTCAATTTATGCCCTTGCATTTGTGGGGTGCACAGGGGTTTCCCCCTGCCTACATTTTTTCCTCAACCAGCCTATGTTGCAGGTTGGACAGAGCCACAGCAATTGGTCCCCGGTCCCCCAGCAAAGTTTGCGGCCGGGCAGGAGCTCGCACCGGCGCAGTGTGAAAGCTTGCGTGAAACACCAGGTTCTTCCTCAAGCTAGGTAGTTCCAAAAAAGGCAAGGAAGAATTGGAGAGCGTCTGAGCAGTGGAGCGATGTTAGACTGGAAATGCTAACAGGAGTTTTTATGAAATCTCCCCTTACCAGGAAAGGTCCCCAGGGGAGCCGCTGCCTCTCAGCCAACCTACCTCCTCGCAAGATTGTTGTGAAGATAAAAATGGGGAGAACAATTGCATGCTGGTTGAGCTCCCTGGAGGGAAATGGTGGGCCATAAATACAATTAATAGCAATAATTAACAAGAAGCCTTCTGTTAAGGGAAATAGGGGTACAAGGATCCTACCATTGGCTCCCAGTACGTTTCCGAGCACAATTCAAAGTGTTGGTGCTGACCTTGAAAGCCCTAAACGGCCTCGGTCCAGTATACCTGAAGGAGCGTCTCCACCCCCATTGTTCTGCCCAGACTCTGAGGTCCAGCTCCAAGGGCCTTCTGGCAGTTCCCTCCCTGCAAGAAGCAAAGCTACAGGGAACCAAGCAGAGGGCCTTCTCGGTAGTGGCACCCGCCCTGTGGAATGCCCTCCCACCAGATGTCAAAGAGAACAACTACTATATGACATTTAGAAGACATCTGAAGGCAGCCCTGTTTAGGGAAGCTTTTAATGTTTGATGCATTACTGTATTTTAATATTTTGTTGAAAGCCGCCCAGAGTGGCTGGGGAAGCCCAGCCAGATGGGCGGGGTATAAATACAATATTATTATTATTATTATTACCATTCATCTGGGAATATGGAATGTGAAACCACTGAGAAGGAGCACTCTAGCACTCTTCTCCCAAAGGGACTATGGGTGAGGAAGGGGGCAGGAGAGAAAGGCAGGCAGAGCAGAGAGATTTTACCTATGAGATACCTCATAGGTAGTGCAGCAGTTGAAGCTGGCCTGTGGGTGGTGAGTTCAAGTCCATCCCCTGCTGTGGATTCAGAAAGTCCAATTTCTTGGCCTCGTATCTCCACTTTTGCAGCTCAGGGCAGTCACTCCGGGCGACTTCAAGAGCCACCAAGGCACAGTCCCCAAACCCACCCTTTCCTTTCCACAGAGGCCATTCTCTGCCCACTGCAGTTGGAGGCAGCACTGCTGCTGGATCCCTGTTGCTGGAAACGGCAGGAGGAGAGAATCGCTCGTGTTCAGATCCTGCTGGACCAGGTGGGCCATTAGCCTGATCTAGCGAGGAGGATTTAAATTTGTATAATTGTTCTTTCCTAAGGCCCCCTTCTGGGGCGACCCTTCCTCTCCCCCTCTTCAAACAGGGTCCTAACTCAAAAAACCCTGGGAAGCCTCAAAGGTCTTTCGGGAACTGGGAGGGGGAGCAGATCCTGCTGGAGGAAGGAACGGGGTGCAATGTGAAAATGCCCCCCCCAATTTAACCCCTTCCCTGGGATGCTTTGAGGAGAAAGAGGCAAAGGTCATGCGATCCCTGCGAGGATGTTGGCAGGCAAAGGTCTGCGAGGAAGAGAAGCGGAAGTTGTTGCTCTCTTTCAGCCACCTTTCTCTTTTCGGCTGGGTTTCTCCACCTGTCAACCTTCTGGCAGGCAGAAATTCAGCAGGTGGGGATTGACCCTCACCATGGATTGCTTTGAAGTCATTTCTGCACCAGGGAAAGTAAAATTTAGCCCAGTTCCACCCCCCCCACCTGTCCAGTAGCAACTTAGAGACCAACTAAGTTAGATACTGGTATGAGCTTCTGTGTGCATCCACACTTCTCCAGATGGGTACGACTGGAAGGAATTTATTTTATTTCTTAACTTATTTTATTTTGTTTCGATTACGGCAGAGCAACACGACTACCTACCTGTAACCAGAACCCTGCTCTCCTTTTCCTCTGATCCACTCCCTCCTTTTCCCAACTCAAACCTGGGGGGGAGGGGGTTCCCCTCTGATCTCCTCCCCCCCCCCCCGTGAACCAAGCAGGGCTCGGACCCCCTGCAGGCTCCCAATTCCCCCCCCATGCAATGCATCCCCCTCCCCAATGCCCCCCTCCCCTCCCCCAATGCATCCCCCTCCCCAATGCACCCCACTCCTCCCCCAATGCATCCCCCTCCCCCACGCAATGCATCCCCCTCCCCAATGCTCCCCTCCCCCAATGCATCCCCCTCCCCAATGCACCCCTCCCCTCCCCAATGCACCCCCCTCCCCAATGCACCCCTCTCCTCCCCCAATGCATCCCCCTCCCCCAATGCTCCTCTCCTCCCCCAATGCACCCCCTCCCCTCCCCCGCATCTGCTCCCTCCAGCCACGTGCTTCCTCCTTACTTCCGGGTTCTCCTGCCGGCGGACACCTTGGGCTCGACCTCGCCGGTTCTGCGCATGCGTGCTTGGGTGTCCCGCCGGCTCCACCTCCTCGGCCCTCCCCTTCTCCCTGCCTCGCCTGTTCCCCGGAGCGGCCAGCGGGGGGAGCTCCAGCGCCGGGCGAGGGGGCGGGAATGGGCTGACTTTTTCTTTCTTTTTCTCCCCCCCCCCCCCCCCAGAATTAGTTTTTATTATTATTATTGCAGATTGGCTGTTGTTAAGGAGTTGCTGCACGCTTCCAAAAGTATTATTTACTTATTGCACTTGCACCATTTCTCCCCCTTCCTTGCATAATTTCACCTTGAGAGAGAAAAGGCGGTGAGGTGCAAATGCAATAAGTAAATAATACTGTGGAAGCGTGCAGCAACTCCTTAACAACAGCCAATCTGCAACAACAACAACAACTAATTATGGGAGGCTGGGCTGATCGCGGAAGAATGGATGCTTTTGAATTCTGGTGCTGGAGGAGACTCTTGAGAGTCCCATGGACTGCAAGAAGATCAAACCTCTCCATTCTGAAGGAAATCAGCCCTGAGTGCTCACTGGAAGCTGAGGCTCCAATAATTTGGCCGCCTCATGAGAAGAGAAGACTCCCTGGAAAAGACCCTGATGCTGGGAAAGATGGAGGGCACAAGGAGAAGGGGATGACAGAGGACGAGATGGTGGGACAGTGTTCTCAAAGCTACCAGCGTGAGTTTGACCAAACTGCGGGAGGCAGTGGAAGACAGGAGTGCCTGGTGTGCTCTGGTCCATGGGGTCACCAAGAGTCGGACACAACTAAACGACTAAACAACAACAACCCCCTTCCTTGTCTAGTTTTGCACAAGCCCTGGTCGATCCAACCCTTGGGCCAAACAGAATGAGAAGGGGGGAAAGGCTTTTCCCCCTGGACAGGTTTGCAAAGGAGCAATGGGGGACCTTGCAGGTGATGTCTGGGAGTGGGTAGTAGTAGTAGTAGTAGTAGTAGTAATAATAATAATAATAATAATAATAATAATAATAATACCCTGCCTATCTGGCTGGGTATAGGGATGTGGGTGGCGCCGTGGGTTAAACCACAGAGCCTTCTGGACCGTCTAGAGGGGCTGGGAGCTGGGGGCACTGTTATACAGTGGTTCCGCTCCTTCCTCCTGGGCCGTGTTCAGAAAGTGGTGGGGGGGGATGAGTGTTCAGACCCCTGGGCTCTCACTTGTGGGGTGCCTCAGGGTTCTGCCCTCTCCCCCATGCTTTTCAACATTTACATGCAGCCGCTGGGAGAGATCATCAGGAGGTTTGGGCTGGGTGTTCATCAGTATGCGGACGATACCCAGCTCTACCTCTCTTTTAAATCAGAACCAGTGAGGGCGGTGAAGGTCCTGTGTGAGTGTCTGGAGGCGGTTGGAGGATGGATGGTGGCTAACAATTTGAGGTTGCATCCTGACAAGACAGAAGTACTGTTCTTCGGGGACAGGAGGCGGGCAGGTGTGGACTCCCTGGTCCTGAATGGGGTAACTGTGCCCCTGAAGGACCAGGTGTACAGCCTGGGAGTCATTCTGGACTCACAGCTGTCCATGAAAGCACAGGTTAATTCTGTGTCCAGGGCGGCTGTCTACCAGCTCCATCTAGTACACAGGCTGAGACCCTCCCTGACCGCGGACTTAAGCAGGAGGGCATAAGGGGGCAAGGTGAATAATATTGGCAAATTCAAATGCAAATACGGTGGAGCGATGAACCCCAAACAAGTGAGAACTCCCTGCGGACAGCCCCTCCCCCCCGGGCTCGTAGGACCTGGACCTAACCAACCAGGTCTTTAGAAGCATGACAAAACACCCTGGATGTTCAGAGCAGTTTGCATATGCAGACTCCTGGGTAGCAGTCCTGAGAGAGAGCCCTACATGGCTACAGACATTCAACGGGCAGTACTGTACCTCGCTGAGGATGCAGTGGTCACTGAAGGAGGCAGAAATAATCAAACCCCAAAAGAAAGAGCACTTTTCCAGAGGAGAGGAGAAAATGAAAGAACTGACTTGGCCCCCAAAGGCTCCCATATCAGCCTTTAATTGGCCAGACCTAGGTGTTTTGATAGCCTATGGGGGCATACAAGACCCGGGACCCGAGCCTTCTTCCCTTGGGGGTTCCCCAGCTGGTGCCTCCCCCCCCTTTCACCCAGCTAGTGCATGACAGCAACAGCAGCAGCAACAACAACAGTAAATTCAGTACGATAATAATATGCACACTGGTCCTCTGGCAGGAAGAATAATAACTTCTGGGACTATGGAAAAATACTATCTTCCCCAAACCCCAGAATAAGCAGGAGGTTGCCCCATGGGGTTCGTGAGGGAAGATGGGCCCCCCAGGAGACTTCCCTGGTACCTGCAGCCCCTCCTTCCCCCTCTTGCAATAAGGCTTGGGGTGGGGAATCTCCCATTAAATTACAGTATTTTAAGTTTTCTTCAGAATGCGTAGGAGGCAGGGAGAAGTTCTAGTGAAGAAGCAGAGTTTGGAGATCACACATGGTGGGGGTGAGAAAGTTTGGTGCAAAAACCAGTCACACACAGATGCACCCATTTTGCATGCTTGAATACAGCAACTCCAGGGCATGAGCGAAGTATCAGGGGGTAGGGGCCATGTATAGAGCAATTCCCATGCTGAGGTCAAAAACACACACAGAGGCAGCAGGACTTCTTCAGTAATAGTTTACTGAGCTTTGAAAGCATACAGTTCTCACTGGGTCTCCAGTGAGGCACAAAACTTAGCTCCTGAGAGCAAATCCAGTTTCAGCAGTAAAAAAATACAACACACAAGATATCTAAGTCAGGCACACACACCAGCAGAAGGGAGCAAGGGAGGAAAGAGGCTGGAACGACACAGGGCAATGGAGGTGTGTGTTTCACTTCCTGTCGTCTGGGAGGGAAGTCAGCAACTCGGCATCTGCAGGGGCTTCACAAAGCAAAGCTTTCTACCGGCTGCTTCCAGACAATGAGCATCCCAGAAACACACACTGTGATCTGTGGTGTGTTGCCATATCAATTGTTTTTGAAAGGTTATCACAATGTGGTCAAGAAACCAGTATTGGACAATATATCGCCCAGCCCTCACTGACCACCAAGTAATCCAGATACACCCTCTCCCCTTCTCTATTGAAAGATATATTACATCTTCACATACACAACATGTGTTAAAGACCGATTTCCTCCTGAGTTCATTTCTGTGAAGAAAAGAGTGGACTCTGAGAGGAAAACCTCCAACACTCCAGACATCTAAATGGGTTCTTACATGTGAGAGTCTCTGAAGGTTCCTTAAACACTCCATTGTAAATAAAGCACTTTTTGCAATCCTTTCATTTAAACTGCTTCTCCTCTTTGAGTTTGTTGATGGTTAGAAGGGTTTCAACTCCTAAAGTTCTTCCTGTCTGTGAGTCTGTTGATGTAGAATTTCCACTAGGACTGAACCTCTATCTACTTTCCTGATATTCATAAGGTTTGTGTGAGTTTGTTGACATAAATCAAGGGTTCCACTCTGACTGAAGCTACTTCCACAGTCCATACATTTAAACAGTTTCTCCCCAGTGTGTCTGCTGATGTTTTCTAAGGTGTCCATTCTGCCTGAAGCTCTTTCCGCACTCCATGCATTTAAATGGTTTCTCCCCTGTGTGAGTCCGTTGATGTTTTCTAAGCTTCCCATTCTCACTGAAGCACTTTCCACACTCCATACATTTAAATGGTTTCTCCCCTGTGTGAGTCCGTTGATGTGTTCTAAGGTTTGCATTGAAAGTAAAGCTCTTTCCACACTCCATACATGTAAATGGTTTCTCCCCTGTGTGAGTCTGTTGATGTATATTGAGGTGTCCACTCTGACTGAAACTCTTTCCACATTCCATACATTTAAATGGTTTCTCCATGGTGTGAGTCCGTTGATGTGTTCTAAGTTGTCCATTCTCACTAAAGCTCTTTCCGCACTCCATACATTTATATGGTTTCTCCCCTGTGTGAATCCGTTGATGTGTTCTAAGGTTTGCATTGAAACAGAAGCTCTTTCCACACTCTATACATTTAAATGGTTTCTCCCCTGTGTGAGTCCGTTGATGTCTTCTAAGGGATCCATTATCACTAAAGCTCTTTCCGCACTCCATACATTTAAATGGTTTCTCCCCTGTGTGAGTCCGTTGATGTCTTCTAAGGTTTGCATTGAAAGTAAAGCTCTTTCCACACTCCATACATTTAAATAGTTTCTCTCCTGTGTGTGTCTGTTGATGTATATTGAGGTGTCCACTCTGACTGAAACTCTTTCCACATTCCATACATTTATATGGTTTCTCCCCTGTGTGAGTCCGTTGATGTTTTCTAAGGTCTCCATTCTTACTGAAGCTCTTTCCACACTCCATACATTTATATGGTTTCTCCCCCGTGTTATTCTGTTGATGTCTTCTAAGTTTTTCATTATTGCTAAAGCTCTTTCCGCACTCCATACCTTTAAATGGTATCTTCCCTGTTGGAGGTCGTTGATGTGAACTATCTGTTCTCATTCAATGAAGCATATTCCACATTTTAATTTCTATTCCTAATGAAACGAAAGGTGCACCATTCCCTGGAGTTTTGACTGTCTTCTCCATCCCTTTCTTCAGAGTGGGAGGAATGGAAATCCTGTTGGGTTTCAAGGAAGAGAACAAAGGGAAAGAGAACACATCAAGCTCCATTAGCACCTTCTCCTATTTCAACGTCTCCTACATTCCCTCACCTCCTACCCATGTTCCCAATTTTTAGGAAATGAAGTTGCCATGTCAAATGATAGTAATTCATGAGCAACTTTCCAAATCTTCAATCAATGTTCATAAAGCAGCATGATTTTTTAAAGAGTGATGTGCTGTCTGATCTCGTGCCCGTCTTCTGACGCAGGACTATCCTAAAATGACACTGAAAAGCAGGATATTGAAGGCAAATAGATAAACTGTAGTTAGTGCAATGTGTAGTACCTTGAATATGTAGTATTGATTCACTAATGGCCTGAAGCTGTGTTGTTTCTGTGGACATGAATTTATTCCTGTTCTGTCTTAAATATCATAACCATACGATGTCATGGGGTGTTAGGGGAGCGGTAGTACCTTTGGTGGGGGAAATGTCATGCACCTTATGGAGTAATTTATCCACCATTGGTCCCCACCCTGCACTCAGCTATCACCTGTGGCTTCCAGAAGCTGCCTTGTGAGTTATCTTCAGGAGAAGAGAAGGCTATGGGGGAAAACCTACACAAATCCAGAATGGACTCTCTAAGAAGGTTGGATGGTGTTCTGCATACCTCCTTCCAGCAACTCCGATGGCCCCTTGAAAGCTCATGAAAGTCTTGGGCCTGGAGCTTTTGGAGGGGCAGGACCAGGAAAGCTTCTGCCACCATTATCCTTCTGATTGCGATTCAGGCCTCATCATGAGACTGAAATACCGTGGTTACGCTGGTTGATGATCTCCAATAGGCTAGAGACCAAGGGGAAAGCTCTTTTCTGGTTCTGCTGGATCTCTCAGTGGGACCTTTGACCATGGTATCCTTCTGGACCCTCTAGGGGAGCTGAGGGCACTGCTGTGCAGTGGTTCCCCTCCTTCCTCCTGGGCCATGTCCAGAAAGTGGTGTTGGGGGATGAGTGTTCAGACCCCTGGGCTCTCACTTGTGGGGTGCCTCAGGGCTCCGTCCTCTCCCCCATGCTTTTTAATATCTATACGAAGTCACTGGGAGAGATCATCAGCGGGTTTGGGCTGCTTGTTCCCCGGTATGTGGATGATACCCAGCTCTTCCTCTCTTTTAAATTGGAACCAGTGAAGGTCCTGTGTGAGTGTCTGGAGGCAGTTGGAGGATGGATGGCGGATGAGGTTGAATCTTGACAAAACAGAAATACTGTCCCAGGGGGAAAGGGGGCAAGCAGATGTGGAAGACTCCCTAGACCTGATGGAGGTAACTGTGCCCCAAAAGGACCAGGTTCACAACCTGGGGGTCATTTAGGACTCACAGCTGTCCATGGAGGCACAGGTTAGTTCTGTGTCCAGGGCAGCTGTCAGCCAGCTCCATCTGGTACGCAGGATGAGACCCTACCAGCCTGCCGACTATTTCACCAGAGTGGTGCATGCTCTGGTGATCTCCCGCTTGAACTACTGCCATGCGCTACATGAGGCTACCTTTGGAGGTGACTCGTAAACTGCAACTAATCCAGAATGTGTTAGCTAAACAACAGAATGGGAGCAGCCGCTGAGACAACATAACACCAGTCTGAAAGGATCTTCACTGACTCCCAATACATTTCTGAGCACAATTCACAATGTTGGTGCTGACCTTTAAATTACCATGGTTGCATTTTGCAGGCATAGATTCCTGTTATGCCTTCAGTCACAAATTTATTTGCTGAAGGAATTTTTTGCTGTCTCTGAGCTTTCTTTCCTACTCTGCTAATTGTATGTCGGACTTGCTCTGGAAATCATTATGGAGGAGCAAGATCATTGACCTAAAGCCCTACAGCCTCACTCTCTGTAGACCTGAAGGAGTGTCTCCACGCCCATCGCTCAGTCTGTACACTGAGGTCCTCCTTTGAGGGTCTTCTGCTGTTTCACCCCCCCACACACACACAACCCGTGAGAAGCGGAGTTACAGGGAAGCGGGCAGAGGGCAAGGAAATGGGCAACTATCTGACATTTAGGTGACAGCTGAAGGCAACCCTGTATCAGGAGGTTTTGAATGTCTGATGTTTTACTGTCTTTTATAGGTACTGTGAGCTGCATAGAGTGGCTGGTGAAACCCAGCCAGTTAGGTAAGGTAGAAATACTACAATCATTTTTATTATATTGTGATTTTTTTGTAGATATTTTGGAATTCGTACTGCAATATCAGTTCATGAAATGTTATGGGTGGAGTAAATCACAGGGATGCCATAAACGGTAATCCCACCCACAAACTCTCATTCACATACAGTCTGTAAATTAGGGGAGGTCACACACCTCACCTGTGCTAATACTGGCACTCTTTGGCCTGTATAGTCACACCTTGTATGTAGAGCCTCCAGCCACAAGCATTGTCTACCATGAAAATGGGTCCTTTGACTGGGAAGAATCTCAGCTTGTCAGTCACTCTGACTTTGGCTACAAAGAATAAGAGGAACAGAAATGCTTTTGAGGTGCAACTTCTACATCAGTCGTGAGAGGCATTCCATGGACTCTGCACCCCTGTTTCTGATGACAGGTGTACATTATCCTCAGCCTCAATGAAACAGGCAGGGGAAAAGACACTTAAAGATGGAAGCCCGAGAGAGAGGAAAAGGTTTCTGGCTGCTTCCTGGGTGGGATTGCAGAAACCAAGAGCCGCTTCTGAGAAGGCCTCTCCCCTCCCGTTTTCCTCTCTGGATTTCCTCTCCTCTCCAGGAGGACCCAAGGTTGGACTGGGCAGAATGGCTGTGTCTGGACAGGGCAGAGGCTGATGGGGTGGGAAGAGGATGGAGATTGCAAGTAGGAAGGGGTGGGGAAACTGGACCCCCCCCCACTTTCCAGGGATCCCTCTCTGGTCGCCTTGAAGGGGTGGCCGATTCTTGGGCGGGAGGGAGAAGCCAATGCGGCCCCCCCAGAGAATCCCGGCGGGCGCCATGATGGAGACAAGCCCCAAAGACTGGTCTACCTAGCTCCCCCCCCATTGCTGCCCTTCCCTGCCCCAGGGATGTTCCCCCCCGACTTCCTCGACCCCCTCCCTCTTTCCCTGAGTATCCCCTGCACCCAGAGGCCGCCATATCGGGGCTCACCCACCGCTCGCCCTGCGCGCCCCCCATCTCCATCAAGAGCACCCCCCCCAACACGAGCCACACGGGGGTCTCTATCCAGGCGTCCCTCGCGCCCATTAACCCATTCATGACCCGCCTTTCTCCATGCGGAGCCCACAGAGCCCCAGGGATGCCTGCGTGGGGGAAACGGGGCAAGGGGTCCTCGTGGGGACCTCCTGGGTGGGGGCACCATGTCCGCCCCCGCCAGGGCGCCTTAGGGGCCAAGGAAAGCCCCCTTCGCAGCACACGTGCCGGGATCCAGACCCTGCCGACGGGGCCCACGGAAGGCGCTTGGGGGAGCTGGCGGGGGTCTCTCGGTCCTTACCGCCCCTCCCCCCCACAACCCCTTTACCTCTTTGTCCTCGCTCCCGATTCTCCTTTCCTTCCCTGCAACATCCACGGGGGGGGGTGACCTCCCCTGCCTCCTCCCTCCCCTTTCCGAAAGCGCCCCCCCTACAGCTACGGCGCAGAGCAGCAATCCGGAGTGGAAGCTCCACTTGCGGGAGAAGCAGGCAGTTTGGGAGGGGGCTCACCCCCCCTTATTCCCGGAACAGAGGTCGGATGGAGAGGAGGAGGAGGAGGAGGAGAAGGAATGGGTGCAACGTATGGGGGCGGGATTTGGGGTTGTGTGGGAGGGGTCAGAGAACGATGTGCCGGGAGGGGAGGGGATGAATTGGGGGGGGGAGGTTTCCCTCCTCCCCTCTTCCATCTGTGGATCAGGAGAGCGGGGGACGGGCTGATCCTGGCAATCCAATTACAAAGTGGGGTCCCCCCCCCGCTATAATGTTTATATTGCAAAATCCTTCCCTCGCCCTCCCCACGCCGCGAGCCGTGCGTCCGTGTTTTAGGTATTGGTGCTGTTACGGCAAAATCTGGGTGCGAGGCTGCTCTGCCACCCAGCTCGTCGGACTAAGTCCGCGGGTCCCTGCGGAGGAAAATGAGCTCAGCCAGAGACAGGAGCAAGCTGCAGAAGATCCAAGTTTATTGCGCAACAGGTTCAAGGCGAGATTGAACAGTGAGAAAGGGGTGACATGAACTTTTGAAACTTCCCTCCATGTCCCAGAATACAGTGCAAAACACGTCATGAATACAAGAGGTGGGATTACACAGATCAGCACTTCAGGAAAGTGGGTGGGGGTTTACACAGATCATCACTTCAGTAAGGTAGGGGTCGCGCAGATCAGCACTTCAGTAAGGTAGGGGTTGCATAGATCAGCACTTCAGCAAGGTAGGGGTTGCATAGATCAGCACTTCAGTAAGGTAGGGGTTGCATAGATCAGCACTTCAGTAAGGTAGGGGTTGCATAGATCAGCACTTCAGTAAGGTAGGGGTTGCATAGAGTAAAGAGATATGCATAAACGTTTCCTGAGTACAGGTGATGGCAAGACAATGGCACAGATATGCATCGCCCGTTACCTAGCATTGCCCGGAGGAAGGGCTTGACTGGACCATCTGACAGGATTAAGGTTTTCCTGTGTACGTGACCTGTCGGTTCGAGGATTATGGCGCTGAGAGTAGCATCATGGAGTCCGGAGGGAAGAATATAATTTTATAAAGTTAAGGGGTATAGTGTGGTGCTTGTGCAGCAGTGTGAGGTTTCAGGAGCTGGGCACCGTCGAGGTCATCGCCTCGGGCACCCTTTCAAAGAGGAGGAGGTGAGGAAAGGTGCCCCACTTCCTTCCGTATCAGTGCTCTTCAGACCAGGATGGGGGGACAGTTATACGACTCCCCAAAACCCCAAGGCCCCACCACAGCCTCGGACTAAGGCCAGGACAAGGACCGTTGACACAGACACACTCCATGCACAACAGCAAGGAGGCTCAGAGAAGCAGCCTATACAATTGTAGCAAGAAGCGGATACCATGAATCGGACTGTGTCCTCCGAGTATCCAATATAGAAAAGTGTAGAAACGTCCGATAATCGCCAAAATTCAACGGTTTGACGAATGTCCTTGGTTCCCACGACTAATGACTCCTCTGGAATTGGGGTCTCCAGGGCTCCCCCCGACTCCATTATCCCTTAGGAGGCAGGAGGCGATCAAGGGCAGCACATGCCCCAGGCAGAAATCCATCGGGATGGTGGGTTGAATCCTGATGCATTCAGAGGAGAAGCGGAGGAAAGCCTTGCAGTTGGGGGGATGTGTAAAAACTATTCTGGTTCTTTGGGGAAGAGGGTATTTAAAAGGTGTGGGAAACTGGGGCTGTGACAAGGGTGGGTGACGGGCTCATGTTTCTAAATTCCAAACACTCCTACTTTGTGACACATTTGTTTTTTTGTTGTTGTTTTTTGGTTTGTGACACATTTGTGATGTATGGATGATGCTGTGAAAAAAATGTATTGTGGGAAATGGGGAGAGGTCTTAAAAGTTCATGCAACCATATGCGATTGTTGTAAGCATTTTAAGGTCTAATATAGGTATAAAATAAATGTTCCAAGCAAGTGTTTTAAACAAAAAATCTGCCCTTTTCCCCTTATGGGGTATCCAAGACCCTATATAGAGTCCTTACGTAGGTTCCCTATTGGTAGGAGAAAATAACAGGGGCCAACCAGAGAATATTGAGAAGCAAAGCAGCTAGTAAGCCTGATCTTTATTGATCTGTTGCAACAGGGTCCTCACTCCCCACACGCAGGAGGGCGGAGGAACCCAGAACAATGGCACACAAGGCCTTATATAGACATTTTAAATGCCCTGCTCTGGAGCTCAAGACCACCCCTCCATACATCATACATACATCACAGACGGGGTGTAACCCAAGACCACCATCCCCAGATACATCATGCCTACATCACAGAAAGGGCGGTTTACAGCAGAAATCTGAGTGGTTTGTTTAACTCCTGTCTGCCATGTTACCTGTTAATGGTCACTTGATTGGATTGCCTGGGGAGCCTGACCAGTCTTTTGTGATGATAAATACTTAGTATCTGTGCCAGGTCACAGGCTCACACCCTATTCATATCTTAAATGTGCCCTTAAGACAGGATTTGTGAAGGAAAAGACAATGGGGAGGCTCCTCCCATCTCTTCCTCTCTTTTAAATTGGTACCAGTGAAGGCAGTGAATTCCCTGTGTATCTTTCTGGAGGTGGTTGGAGGATGGATGGCAGCTAAGGGGTTGAGGTTGAGCTTGCCCCTAAAGGACTAGGTCATCACCTTTCAGTATAGGGGTCAATGCCCCTATTCCTCCAGCAGGAGCGATTGTGGGGCTTCCTCGCCCGCTTCCATTCAGCTCCGCCATTCCCAAATGGCAATTCTTCTTCAGCCATTGTGGGAGCAGACGGGTTGGAAGCTGGAGCAGCTTCCCTTTGAGTAGGCTCTTCTTTGCTTTCTGATGACCTCAGTCTCTTGGATTGTGGCCAGCTTTCCTCTTCCATTTCCCTGAGTGCTGAGCAGTGTTAGATATGTGGGGAAGCGAAATTCACCCCAGAATTTTTCCGCAGGGTTCCCTCTGCAACACAGAAGGATGGGGGGAGGGAGGAACACATATTAATAAACAAACACTCCTATGAATGGAGAGAAGCAGAAAGTGGAGTCCCCTATAGATCAGTATTGGGACCTGTGGCTTTTCAACCTGTTCATTCATGATCTAGAGTTAGGAGTGAGCAATGTTTGCTGATGGCAGTAAATTGTCCAGGAGTGTTCAAACATAGACAGAATGCAAGGAGCTCCAAAAAGAGCTCTCCAAACGGGGTGATTGGGCTGAAAATACAGTTCATTGTCAACAAGATTAAAGTGATGCATGTTGGGGGGCAGGGAAACACCCTCTTAATATCATGTGCAGGATCATGGGGTCTGAACCGGGTTTCTCTGTGTGCTCTAGGAGACCAGGGGAGAGGGGAGCTGATGGCCTCCTCTTCTGGGTCTCCTGGCCCCCTCCTCCCCTCCCTCTGAGCCTGAACTGCTCTCTGCCCCAGCCTCTTCCTGCTCACCAAAACCTGTTTCCTCTGCTTGCAACACCTCCCCCTCCCATTCTGTTCCCTTTTCTACCGCTTTCTGCTCATCGCTATCCCACCACCAGTCCCCAGGATCTGAGCCTTCTTCCCTTGTGGGTCCCCCAGCTGGTGCCTCCCCCCCCCCCACGAACCCAGCCAGTCCATGACAGCAAAAGCAGAAACAACAGTAAAATCAATATGATGGTAATATGCACTGTGGTCCTCTGGTAGGGAAACTCCCTAGCAGCATGACTGAATAATAACTTCTTGGACTATGGAAAAGTACTATCTTCTCCAAACCCCAGAATAAGCAGGAACTCTGGGGTTGCCCCATGGGGTTCAAGAGTGAAGATGGGCCTATCAGGAGACTTCCCTGGTACCTGCAGTCCCTCCTTCCCCCTCTTGAAATTAGGCTTGTGGGGAAATCTCCCATTCAATTTCAGTATTTCAAGTTTTTTTCAGAAAGCGCAGGAGGCAGGGATGAAGGTCTGGAGAAGAAGAAGTGTTTGGAGACCATGCAGTGGTGGGGGTGACAGAGTTTGTGGCAAAAACCGTCTTGCATGTTTGAGTAGAGCAACTCCAGGGCATGAGCTAAGTATAACCGGAGTACGGGCCACGTGTAGAGCAAGTCCCACACTGAGGTCAAAAACACACACAGAGGCAGCAGGACTTCTTCAGTTATACTTTACTGAGCTTTCAAAGCATTCAGTTCTCATTGGTCCCCAGTGAGGCACAAAACTTAGCTCCTGAGAGCAGATCCAGTTTCAACAGTAAAAAAAATTAGCAGACAGGAAATCTAAGTCAGGCACACAAACCGGCAGAAGGGAGCAAGGGAGGAAAGAGGCTGGAAGGACATAGAGCAATGTGTTTTGTCAGGGAATGGTCTGAAGCCAAATATGGGGGAATCCATTCTCAAGCAGATTAGCTTTCCTCAGAAGAGGAGCTGGAGGGTGAGAAACGGCCCCCCTCGTTTCCAGTGGTCTCAGAAGCAGGGAGAGACACAGACAGAGAGCAGATTAGACAGGAGTTACCTAGTTGGAGATAATGACAAGAGAAACAGACTCAGCTGGCCCTGTAGCAGGAAGACAGATTTCCTCTGAGTGGAACATGTCCCGCGCTCCATACATCTAAATGTGTTCTCCCATGTGAGACTCCCTAAATGTTTCCTAAACACTCCATTATAACTAAAGAACTTTCTGTAATCCTTAAACTGCTTCTCCTCTTTGAGTTTGTTGATAGTCTGTAGGGTGGCAAATATTAAAGTTCTTCCTGTGCATGTCTGTTGATGTTCCACTAGGACTGAAACTCTTATCGCCTTTGCTGACATTTATATGGTTTGTCTCTTGTGTGAGTTTGTTGATGAAAATCGATTCCACTCTGCCTGCAGCTCCTTCCACACTCCATACATTTAAATGGTTTCTCCAATGTAAGTCTGGTGATGTTTTCTAAGATTTCCACTCCGATCGAAGACATTTCCACACTCCATTTATAAGGTTTTTAACCCGTGTGAGTCTGTTGATGTCTTCTAAGGGTTGCATTGAATCTGAAGCTCTTTCCACACTCCAGGCATTTAAATGGTTTCTCCCCTGTGTGAGTCCGTTGATGTGTTCTAAGGGTTCCATTTTCACTAAAGCTCTTTCCACACTCCATACAGTTAAATGGTTTCTCCCATGTGTGAATCCACTGGTGTTATTGAAGGTCCAAAATTCCGATTGAAACTCTTTCCGCACTCCAGGAATTTAAATGGTTTCTCCCCTGTGAGTCGTTTGATGTGTTCTAAGTTGTGCATTATCACTAAAGCTCTTTCCGCACTCCATACATTTATATGGTTTCTCCCCTGTGTGAGTCCATTGATGTTTTCTAAGGGATCCATTATCACTAAAGCTCTTTCCGCACTCCATACATTTAAATGGTTTCTCCCCTGTGTGAGTCCGCTGATGTGTTCGAAGTATTGCATTCTGACTGAAGCTCTTTCCACACTCCATGCATTTAAATGTTTTCTCTCCTTTGTGAGTCTGTTGATGTGTTCTAAGGGTTCCACTATCACTAAAGCTCTTTCCACACTCCATACATTTATATGGTTTCCCCCCTGTGTGAGTCTGTTGATGTCTTCTAAGTTTTCCATTATCACTAAAGCTCTCTCCACACTCCATGCATTTAAATGGTTTCTCCCCTGTGTGAGTCCGTTGATGTATATTGAGGTCTCCATTCTGACTGAAGCTCTTTCCGCACTCCATACATTTAAATCGTTTCTCCCCTGTTTGTGTCCGTTGATGTATACTGAGGTGTCCACTCTGACTGAAACTTTTCCCACACTCCATACCTTTAAGTGGTTTCTCCCCTGTTGGAGGTCGTTGATGTGAACTATGTGTGCTCATTCAATAAAGCATATTCCACATTTCACACATTTTAATTTCTATTCCTAAAGAAATGAAAGGTGACCCATCACCTGGATTTCTGACTGTCTTCTCCATCTCCTTCTTCAGAGTGGGAGGAAAGGAAATCCTGTTTTGGTTTCAAGGAAGAAAACTGAGGGAAAGAGAACACATCAAGCTCCATTAGCACCTTCTCCTATTTCAATGTCTCCTACATTCCCTCACATCCTACCCATGTCCCCAATTTTTAGGAGGTGAAGTTGCAATGTCAAATGATAGTAATTCATGAGCAACTTTCAAAATCCTCAATCAATGTTCACAAAGCAGCTTGATTTTTTAAAGAATGATTTGCTGTCTGATCTCGTGTCCGTCTTCTGACGAAGAACTATCCGAAAACGACACTGAAAAGCAGGATATTCAAGGCAAATAGATAAACTGTAGTTAGTGCAATGTGTAGTACCTTGAAAATGTAGTATTGATTCCCTAATGGCCTGAAGTTGTGTTATTTCTGTGGACATGTATTTATTCCTGTTCTGTCTTAAATATTATAATCATACAATCTCATGGGGTGTTAGGGGAGCGTTAGTACCTTTGGTGGGGAAAATGTCATGCAACCTATGGGGTAATTTATCCACCATTTGTCCCCAGCCTGCACTCAGCTCTCACCTGTGGCTTCCAGAAGCTGTCAGCATGGAACAGGGGCCATAATCCCAGGTACGGCTTCAACCGGCCGGCTAAACCAGGTGAGGATACCTGATGGGTCTCACATCCTTGGTGGGTTGGGGAATTCTGCTGCAGGTGAAGAAAAGCCCTGGTGGATGGAGAGGAGGAGAACAACAGTGAATCCCACAGTCAAGAAGGCAGATTCTGCCCATTCTGCAGAGGAAAGTGAAGGGCAGATGGGGCTCGTCAACCAGGGAAGGGAGCCCATCGAGAAGGAAAACTCTGGTTGGAATACTTTGGTTCACTCCTTCACTTCCTCTTGAGTTATCTTCAGGAGAAGAAAATGCTATGGAGGAAAACCTACAGAAATCCAGAGTGTAATTTCTATGACGGTTGGATGGTGCCCTGCACACCTCCTTCAAGCAACTCCTGCAACCAAGCTGGTGCCAAAAGTACTGCTCTGCTTTTTTGGGACCATATAAGCCAGGCTGAGAAGGGGGTCTGGTTGTCTAGGCAGCCCGGACCCCCAAACACAATGTCCAGGCTCACAGTGCTGCTAACACAGCAGTTTCAGGGGGAGCGATGATCTCAGACCTGGGTATCAAAATCTCTCCAATGTGGAATATGTAAAACAGAAGTGCTGTTTATATCATCCATCAATTAAAAACTAATCAGAGTATTTGTCTTTTGAAGAAAAGATCACCAAGTATCCGATGGCCCCTTCAAAGCTAATGAAAGTCCTGTGCCTGGAGCTTTTGTGGGCTGCAGGACCAGGAAAGCTTCTGCCACCATGATCCTTCCAGTTGGGATTCAGGCCTCATCATGCAACAGAAACTGTCCTGGTTGTGCTGCTTGATGATCTCTGATGGGCTAGAGTCTGAGGGGAAAGCTGTTTCCTGGTTCTGCTGGATCTCTCATTGGCTTTGGAGACCTTGGACCATGGTATCCTTCTGGACCCTCTAGGGGAGCTGGGGGGCCTGCTATGCATTGGTTCCCCTCCTTCCTCCTGGGCCATGTCCAGAAAGTGGTGTTGGGGGATGAGTGTTCTGACACCTGGGTGCTCCCTTGTGGTAGCAAGGTTGCCGTAAACGATAGTCCCACCCACAAACTCTCATTCACACACAGCCAGTCAATTTGGTGGGGGGAACACACACCTTGCCTGTGCTAATAGTGGCAGTCTTTTGCCTGTATAGGCACACCCGGTGTGTAGAGCCTCCAGCCACAGGCACTGTCTATCCTGAAAATGGGTCCTTTGACTGGGAAGATTCATGCAGTTGCTGTCATCGGATGATGATGGATTGTATCTCAGCTTGTCAGTCACTCTGACATTGGCTACAAAGAATAAGAGGAACAGAAATGCTTTTCAGGCGCAACTTCCAGATCAATTCTGAGAGCCATTCCATGGACTCTGTACTCCTGTTTCTGATGACAGGTGTACATTATCCTCACCCTCAGCGGAAAAGACAATAAAGATGGAAGCCTGAGAGAGAGGAAGAGGTTTCTGGCTGATTCCTGGGTGGGATTGCGGAAACAGAGCTGCTTCTGAGAAGGCCTCTCCCCTCCCCTCTTCCTCTTGGAATTTCCTCTCCTCTCTGGGGGACCAGTGGTTGGACTGGGCAGAACCACTGTATCTGCCATTAATTTGATTTTGAATTGATATTAGAATGAATTGATTTTAGAAAGCATTTTAATTAATTGTGATTTTATGTAAACTGTGTTATTTTTATTGTTGTTAGCTGCTCTGTGCCTGGAGGGTGAAATATAAATATTATTATTATTATTATTATTATTATTATTATTATTATTATTATTATTTGGACACGGCAGGGGCTTATGGGGTGGGAATCGGGTGGAGCTTGCAGGAAGGAAGGTGTGTCTTGTTAACAGAGAAATCTGAGGGCCCCCCTGGACAAAAAACAAGGACCTCAGCCAGGAATACCAGAGCAAAACAGCAGCCAGTAGGCTTGGTATTTATTGAAGACTGTCATGACAGGACTCCCACCTACCACATGGTGGAACAAGATGGAAGCCCCAAACAAAAGAGAACCCAAACTTTTATTAGCTGCTAATCCCCATGTTACAGCCCCCAAAATACATCACTAATACATCATGGTTACATCATGAAAGGGGAGGTCTGGTGGCAGTAATCTGAGCATCCTGGACCCTGCCCCATTCCTCCCCTTGCCCTCCACCAAACACCCATCAAGTGAAGCAAAAGAGATCTTTACATTTCCCTGTTTCCCAGCCAAGTGAATCACACCCTTTTGTCTTCATCTGGGTTGGTTATTTCTGGAATGGCTACCTGTCTGGCACTCAGGTATCAGGAGGCCAGGAATTATCACTCAGGCAGAGGGGCTGATGAGTAGCTGAGCTCACATGTCCATATGAACTTCTGAGGTTTTCCCAGTGAGCCAGTACATAGAGACATTTATCAGTGAATTCTTACATTTGGTATCATGCAGCAGAGGCCCTTTCAATAGAAATAGAAGAAACTGTGATGAAGTGTTTTGTGGGGACAAATCACAAAAGTCACAAAAGTGATTGTGCTGATTCTGGTAGTGGGCTGCATGTGCATGATGTCTGCTGGAGGGGAACACCCCCAACCTATACATAAAATCCTGCAACATTTTCTATAATCCATCTTTGTTTCAATATATGACCACAGCGGCAAGACTTTTATCTGCAGAAAGATGGGAGGACTCATCCTTGCCAACCAGGGAAGAATAGCTCTTAAAAGTGATGGGCTTAGCCATGTGATGAGATGGCAAAATGGGCGTGTTTAATCAGAGAAAAGTCATTGTTCATATTTGTTAAAGTTTGGAAACCTCTCGCAGACTTTTTGCATGAAGAAGAAAAAGAAATAGACACCTGGTTTTGAGGATGGAAGATAATGTTTGTTTATAGGAAGTGATTTTGTGGGTTGTTGGATTGGATTGGACAAAGTGAGTATTGTTTTTGCAGAGCAGACAGATGTTCTTTATTTTCTGAATCTTATTTTTCTATCATTCCCTTTTCCCCTGCTTTCTACTCCTATTTATTTATTTATTTATTTATTTTTCCTCTCTTTATTTCTCACTGCCCCCCTTTGTGTTTTTACTGTATCTAAATAAAAATATTGTTAAAAAGGAAAAAGGTTTTAAGTTTTGTGTTTTTCTCTATAAACCTTAAAAAATATATTTTCTTTAAAAAGTCATACACTCCAGCAAAAAGCAGCAACATTGAGCTGCATGTCCCAGCCTGCCCCCTTGTGGCCAAGCACAGAAAGCACAGGTGTGGCGCTGCTTTGGCTCACCTCAGGGATGCCAGCCTCAGGTTGTGAGAACAGGATGCTGGACTAGATGAGCCCCTTTGGCCTCCTCTACTTTTGTCCCTATAGCCTTGGGAGGAGAAGGGGTGGGAAGCAGGCAGCAGCCCCCAGCACCACCCCAAACATTGAGTGAATTCTCCAGAACCCTCATACCTATGGGACCGCCTCTCCCGGTCTGCCCCACAGAGGACCTTAAGGTCCATAAATAACAACACCCTAGTGGTCCAGGGCCCTAAGGAAGTTAGATTGGCTTCAACCAGAGCCAGGGCCTTTTCAACTCTGGCCCCGACTTGGTGGAACGCTCTGTCTCATGAGACCAGGGCCCTGTGGGATCTGATTTCTTTCTGCAGGGCCTGTAAGACAGAGTTGTTCCACCTGACCTTTGGCTTGGAATCAGTTTGATCCCCCCCTTCTTTTTCCTTTCTCCTCCTGTAAAGAGGCTGCATCCTAATGTTATAATGTTGTATTTTAATCTTGTTTTTTTTAATTGTATTTTAATCAACTTGTTTTTATTATTGGTTGTTAGCCGCCCTGAGCCCAGTCGTGGCTGGGGAGGGTGGGGTATAAATAAATTATTATTATTATTATTATTATTATTATTATTATTATTATTATTATTATTATTATTACACCACCTGCACCACATGCCCAGGTATTGCTGCGAAATGCCCCCGTTTGCATCCCTGGGCAACCGCTGCCTGTCAGTGCCTGCAGCGCTGAGTTTGGTGGTTTAACTCAGTTGGGGACAGCTTCTTTCCTCACAGTCACAGAATGGGTGGTACCCCAAAGGTCATCTAGCCCAACTCCCCGCAATGCATTCATCATGCTCAACCAGCCTCAATTTAAAAGGGCAGACCTGGAAAAATTCAAAAGCTCCTCTTGTTTCGCGCCAGGTAGTCTCGTGGAGAGCAATTTCAGAAGTCTTGCCACGACTTATTCCTGCCATGACTCATTCTATACGGCGACTGAGACTCAAGATTGAAGTGCTGTGCATGTGGCTGGTGCAAGAGCAGAAATACTGCCCCACGCGACTCTAGAGTAAGGTTGCGGTGGCCGGAGTTGACACTTGCACCACAGCAGCACCAGTCACCCTTGTAAAGAGGGCAGTTTCTTGACTTTCTTCTCCCTGGTTTAAGAGCAGTTTCCTGATTCATTTGACTACTATGCTCTACTACCCTCTCTTTCCCAACCTTGTGTTTGCCAGGTGTTCTGTACTACAATTCCCATCACTGGGAACCCCAAGCTGGCTGGGGCTGAATATTGCTAAGCTACCTTCTTCAAGGAAGTGAGTGGTGGCTTTGGGGCTATTGTACACAGCAGTTTGGAAAGGGGGGGGTCTGCAATGGGCCCAGTCACCTGTCCTGTGCCATATTGTGAAAGGGAAGGGATGGGTGGGAGGGGCCAGTCCTTTGCCCAAAAGATCCACCTTCACGGCACTCACATTATTTCCCTCCATGCTTGCAGCTACCCATCCCTCTCTCCTTTCAGTCGTGTACCCAGGAAAACTGGAAGATTCCTTTGTCACAATAACTGTGGCAAAATGAAAACATTCAGATTTATTTTTTTGTGAGCAGCAGCCATGCCAACATTGTTAGGAAACCAGATGATGAGGAAGAAGAGGAGAACAACTCCAAGAACCGTAATAGACAAGCTAAGATGGAAAAAAGTTCATCCACCAACTTTTTCAAGGTGGCAGCAAGAACATGGCTGGAGATGTTTTGGTGTGCCTTTTCTGCAAAGAATTTTCCCGGGCTGAGCACACGAGTTTTGTGAAAGGCTGCATGGCATTTCAGAATGAGACTGTGAGATTATGTTTATCTTCTGCATACACCATTTGCTACATTTCTTAAATGTGACAATTTTGTGCTATAGAAGGAAGGGGGTGACATAGAAGAGGACACAGGGAGTTAAATTCTCAGGCGTGAGGAGCCCGGAAGCTGCTTCAAGACCCAGTTGTGGTGAAAAGCAGGATATATTCTGCGTTCTAGGATTATGATGCTATTTTATTCTCTTGTTGATTGTGCTGTTTAAATATGCATTTTATATTTGCCATCCTTTAGCAATACAGTGGAACCCCATGTTACGGACGGGATCCATTCCGGAGGCCCGTCCGAAACATGAAACTGAGGCAAGCCGAAGCACCACATCTGCACATGTGTGTGGCGCAATTTAGTGCTTCTGTGCATGCATGAGCAGCGAAACCTGGAAGTGGCCCATTACGGTACTTCTTGGTTGCCGTAGGATGCAGCACAAAAACACGTAACCTGAAGAGGATGCAACATGAGGTATGACTGTATTTTCTTCTGAATGTTTTCTTCTGAATGAAGTCGAACTGTGACACACACCCCAAAAGAAAAAAATCTCAGGAAGGTATTGAAAAGTCCTTTCCCATTCCCAATGTTGACTGCCTGTAATAAAATTGTCGGACTCTTATCTCCTCCTGGCTCCTGAGTATTATTGGCCAGACCTAGGAGTCCCTTAGGAGTCCTAAGGGACGTGGGTGGCGCTGTGGCTTAAACCACAGAGCCTAGGACTTGCCGATCAGAAGGTCGGTGGTTCGAATCCCTGTGACAGGGTGAGCTCCCGTTGCTTAGTCCCTGCTCCTGCCAACCTAGCAGTTCGAAAGCATGTCAAAGTGCAAGTAGATAAATAGGTATCGCTCCGGCGGGAAGGTAAATGGCGTTTCCGTGCGCTGCTCTGGTTTGCCAGAAGCGGCTTAGTCCTGCTGGCCACATGACCCGGAAGCTGTACGCCGGCTCCCTCGGCCAGTAAAGTGAGATGAGTGCTGCAACCCCAGAGTCGCCCACGACTGGACCTAATGGTCAGGGGTCCCTTTACCTTTAATAGGAGTTTTTATAGCCTTTGGAGATACAGTGGTACCTCGGGTTAAGAACTTAATTCGTTCCGGAGGTCTGTTCTTAACCTTGTTACGGTAAAATCTGGGTGCGAGGCTGCTTTGCCACCCAGCTCGTCGGACTAAGTCCGCGGGTCCCTGCGGAGGAAAATGAGCTCAGCCGGAGACAGGAGCAAGCAGCAGAAGATCTAAGTTTATTGCGCAAAAGGTTCAAGGCGAGATTGAACAGCGAAAAAGGGGTGACATGAACTTTTGAAACCTCAAACGACTAAGAAACCTCAAACAACTAAGAACTCCCTGCTGCCCCCCTCCCCGGCTCGTGGGACCTGGAGCAAACCAACCAGGTCTTTAGAAGCATGACAAAACACCCTGGATGTTCAGAGCAGTTTGCATACGGAGCAGACTCCGGGGTAGCAGTCCTGAGAGAGAGCCCTACGTGGCTACAGAAGTTGAAAGGACAGTATTGCACCTCGCTGATGGTGCAGTGGGCACTGAAGGAGGCAGAAGTAATCAAACCCCAAAAGAAAGAGCACTTTTCCAGAGGAGAGGAGAAAATGAAAGAACCGACCTGGCCCTCAATGGCTCCCATATCAGCCTTTAATTGGCCAGACCTAGGAGTTTTGATAGCCTTTGGGGGCATACAAGACCCAGACTCCGAGCCTTCTTCCCTTGGGGGTTCCCCAGCTGGTGCCTCCCCCCCTTTCACCCAGCCAGCCCATGACAGCAACAGCAGCAACAACAGTACAATAAGTATGATAATAATATGCACACTGGTGCTCTGGCAGGAAGAATGATAACTTCTGGGACTATGGAAAAATACTATCTTCCCCAAACCCCAGAATAAGCAGGAGCTCTGGGGTTGCCCCATGGGATTTGTGAGGGAAGATGGGGCCCCCCAGGAGACTTCCCTGGTACCTGCAGCCCCTCCTCCCCTCTCTTGCAATAAGGCTTGGGGGGAAATCTCCCATTAAATGACAGTATTTCAGAACATGTAGGAGGCAGGGAGAGGTTCTAGTGAAGAAGCAGTGTTTGGAGATCATGCAGTGGTGGGGGTGAGAGAGTTTGGTGCAGAAACCAGTCACACACAGATGCACCCATCTTGCATGCTTAAGTACAGCAACTCCAAGGCATGAGCTAAGGATCAGTGGGGTAGGGGCCACGTGTAGAGCAATTCCCACACTGAGGTCAAAAACACACATAGGGGCAGCAGGACTTCTTCAGTAATAGTTTACTGAGCTTTCAAAGCATACAGTTCTCACTGGGTCCCCAGTGAGGCACAAAACTTAGCTCCTGAGAGCAAATCCAGTTTCAGCAGTAAAAAAATACAGCACACAAGATATCTAAGTCAGGCACACACACCAGCAGAAAGGAGCAAGGGAGGAAAGAGGCTGGAGGGACGCAGGGCAATGGAGGTGTGTGTTTCGCTTCCTGTCGTCTGGGAGGGAAGTCAGCAACTCGGCATCTGCTGGGGCTTCACGAAGAAGAACTTTCTGCCTCCTGCTTCCAGGCACATCCCAGAAATACACACTGTGATTCACGGTGTACTGCCATATCAATTCCTTTACAAAGCCCTGATCCGCACCACCAGCAACCTAGATTCCCCCTCTCTATCAAAATGTACTTTACATATAAAATTATAATCACTGTTGTGAGACATTACTTTCATTATTTCATGACTATACAGTTTTACATATAAGCACTCCATACATCTAAATAGGTTCTCCTCTGTGAGACTCCCTAGATGTTTCTTAAACACTCCATTATAACTAAAGAACTTTCTGCAATGTTTCCATTTAAACTGATTCTCCTCTTTGAGTTTGTTGATGGTTTGAAGGGTTTCAACTGTTGAAGTTCTTCCTATCCATGAAACTGTTGATTCAGAATTTCCACCAGGACTGAACCTCTATCTACTTTCCTGATCTTTATAAGGTTTGTATTTTGTGTGAGTTTGTTGACAAAAATCAAGGGTTCCACTCTGACTGCTGCTCCTTCCACAGTCCAGTTAAACAGTTTCTCCCCTGTGTGTCTGCCGATGACTTCTAAGGTGTGCACTCTGATTGAAGCACTTTCCACACTCCATGCATTTAAACGGTTTCTCCCCTGTGTGAGTCCGTTGATGTGTTCTAAGGCTTCCATTCTCACTGAAGCACTTTCCACACACCATACATTTATATGGTTTCTCCCCTGTGTGAGTCCGTTGATGTGTTCTAAGGTCTCCAGTCTGACTGAAGCTCTTTCCACACTCCATACATTTATATGGTTTCTCCCCTGTGTGAGTCCGTTGATGGCTTTGAAGGGTTGCATGGAAACTGAAGCTCTTTCCACACTCCATACATTTATATGGTTTCTCCCCTGTGTGAGTCCGTTGATGTACTCTAAGGTTTCCATTGAAACTGAAGCTCTTTCCACACTCCATACATTTATATGGTTTCTCCCCTGTGTGAGTCCGTTGATGTTTTCTAAGGTCTCCATTTTTACTGAAGCACTTTCCGCATTCCTGGCATTTAAATGGTTTCTCCCCTGTGTGAGTCCGTTGATGTTCTCTAAAGTTTCCATTGAAACTGAAGCTCTTTCCGCACTCAAGGCATGTAAATGGTTTCTCCCCTGTGTGAGTCCGTTGATGACTATTGAGTTGTCCACTCTGACTGAAGCTCTTTCCACACTCCAGACATTTAAATGGTTTCTCCCCTCTGTGAGTCCGTTGATGACTATTGAGTTGTCCACTCTGACTGAAGCTCTTTCCACACTCCAGACATTTAAATGGTTTCTGCCCTGTGTGAGTCCGTTGATGCGTTCTAAGGCTTCCATTATCACTAAAGCTCTTTCCGCACTCCAGGCATTTAAATGGTTTTTCCCCTGTGTGAGTCCGTTGATGTTTTCTAAGGCTTCCATTATCACTAAAGCTCTTTCCGCACTCCAGACATTTAAATGGTTTTTCCCCTGTGTGAGTCCGTTGATGTTTTCTAAGGGTTCCATTCTGACTGAAGCACTTTCCGCACTCCAGGCAGTTAAATGGTTTCTCCCCTGTGTGAATCCGTTTATGTATATTGAGGTATTCACTCTGACTGAAGCTCTTTTCACACTCCATACATTTAAATGGTTTCTCCCCTGTGTGAATCCGCTGGTGCAATTTAAGGTCTCCATTCTGATTGAAGCACTTTCCGCACTCTAGGCATTTAAATGGTTTCTCCCCTGTGTGGGTCCATTGATGAATTCTAAGTGTATCACTCCGAGAGAAGCTCTTTCCACACTCCAGACATTTATAAGGCTTCTCCCCTGTGTGAGTCCGTTGATGTAAACTTAAGTGTCCATGTTGACTGAAGTTCTTTCCACACTCCCTGCATTGGAATCCTTTCTTGCCCTTGTGAGTCCGTTGATGTGTTCTAAGTTTTCCACTATCAGTGAAATGTTTCCCACACTCCATACCTTTAAATGGTTTCTCCCCTGTTGGAGTTCGTTGGTGTGAACTTTGTGTCCTCATTCAATGAAGCATATTCCGCATTTCACACATTTTAATTTCTATTCCTAATGGGGGGGGGGGAAAGGTGACCCATCCCCTGGAGTTCTGAGTGTCTTCTCCATCTCCTTCTTCAGAGTGGGAGGAAAGGGAATCCTCTTTTGGTTTCAACGAAGAGAACTAAGGGAAATAGAACACATCAAGCTCCATTAGCACCTTCTCCTATTTCAACGTCTCCTACATTCCCTCACCTCCTACCCATGTTCCCAATTTTTAGGAGCTGAAGTTGGAATGTCAAATGATAGTAACTCTGGAGCAACATTCAAAATCCTCAACCAATGTTCATAAAGCAGCTTGATTTTTCAAAGAATGATGTGCTGTCTGATCTCGTGCCCGTCTTCAGACGCAGGACTATCCTAAAATGACACCGAAAAGCAGGATATTCAAGGCAAAAAGATAAACTGTACTTAGTGGAATATGTACCATACCTTTAAATGGGTTCTTTCCTTTTTGTGTTTATTGATGTGAACTATGTGTGCTCATTCAGTGAAGCATATTCCACATTTCACACATTTTAATGGCTATTCCTAATGAAACGAAAGGTGCCCTGTCCCCTGCAATTCTGTCTTCTCCATCACCTTTTTCAGAGTGGGCAGAACGGAAATCCTGTTTGCGTTTCAAGGAAGAGAACAAAGGGGGAAAAAGGACACATCAACTGCCATTAGCACCTTCTCTCACCTGTGGCTTCCAAAAGCTGTCAGCATGCAACAGGGGTTCAAGCAACGGCTTCAACCGTCCGGCTAACCCAGGTGAGGAAAGCTGATGGGTCTCAAATCCTTGGGGGGCTGGGGAATTCTGCTGCACCTGAAGTCAAGCCCTGGTGGATGGAGAGGAGGAGAAGAACAGTGAATCCCACAGTCCAGAAGGCAGATTCTGCCCGTGCGGAAGAGGAAAGTGAAGGGCAGATGGGGCACGTCCACCTGGAGGCTTGTTATCTAGTCCCAGGGTTACTCTGACACTGTATTATATATAAATTACAGTATTGAAATGCGCCTGCTCCCACTTCCTATTCTGATATTACTCTACTCTGTTCGTCTGTTTCTTACTTGAGTGCTGTTTTGGTTTGCTAAGTCAGGGTTTTACTGTAAGTTACATTTTTGCTATTTTTTGGATCCTGTTATACTTATTTGTCTTCAGTACAGTCATACCTCATGTTACATTTGCTTCAGGTTGCGCATTTTCAGGTTGTGTCTCCTGGCATCCCAGTTACTTCCGGGTTTTGCTGCTCGCGCATGTGCAGACACGCAAAATGACGTCACACGCATCCGCAGAAGCAGCAAATCGTGACCCCCGCATGCACAGATGTGGGTTGTGTTCTGCTCATGTTGCGAACTGCCCTCCGGAACGGATCCCGTTCGCAACCAGAGGTACAACTGCAATAGATTTCTCAGCTGAATTATTTTTTTGCTGCCTCCGAGCGTTTTTTGCTACTCTGCTAATTCTATCTCAAACTTGCTCTGGAGATCGTTATGGAGGAGCAAGATCTGCAACCTTAAGCCATAAACAGCCTCAGCGCTGTAGACCTGAAGGAGCGTCTCCACCCCCATCGCTCAGTCCGGACAGGGAGGTCCTCTTCTGAGAGTCTTCTGCTGGTTCCATTGCTGCCAGAAGTGAAGTTCCAGGGAACCAGGCAGAGGGCCTCCTGCCCCATGGAATGCCCTCCCTTCCGAGGGCAAGGAAATGGGCAACTCTCTGACATTTAGAAGACAGCTGCATTGGGATGTTTTTAATGTTTGATGTTTTACTGTCTTTTTTATGTACTTTAAACTGCCCAGAGTGGCTGGGGAAACCCAACCAGATGGGCGGGGTATAAATACTGCAGTCATTCTTATCATCTTGTGATTTTTTAAAAGTTATTTTGGAATTCGTAGTGCAATATCATCTCACGAAATGTCATGGGTGGAGAAAATCACAGGGTTGCCATAAAGAAGAAGAAGAGGAGGAGGAGGAGGAGTTTGGATTTGATATCCCGCTTTACCACTAACCGAAGGAGTCTCAAAGCAGCTAACATTCTCCTTTCCCTTCCTCCCCCACAACAAACACTCTGTGAGGTGAGTGAGGCTGAGAGACTTCAGAGAAGTGTGACTGGCCCAAGGTCACCCAGCAGCTGCATGTGGAGGAGCGGGGAATCGAACCTGGTTCCCCAGATTACGAGTTTATGGCTCTTAACCACTACACCACACTGGCTCCCAGTGTAAACTTTAATCCCACCCACAAACTCTCATTCACATACAGCCTGTAAATTTGGGAAGGTTGCACAGCTCACCTGTGCTGATACTGTCAGTCTTTGGCAAGTGCGGGGAAGCTGCAGCCCCTCCGCCCCCCTCGAAATTCCTTTAAGAGCCCCACGTTGCATGGGGCAGGCTCACCTGCAGTGAAACAAAATGCAGCTGCCCTGGCACAGAGGAGCCAGGCTGGGGGGACCCCAGAAATGTGTCCCTAGAAGAAATGAAAGTCCTAGGCTCTGTGGTTTAACCCACAGTGCCACCCGCATCCATAAGAATGGATAAATATGAAGAAATCTGGAAGGATTACTTAAGAGATAAGGCGGAAAGTGGTGTGAAGTAGGGGGAGGAGAGGTGGGGAAATATTGTTAAAAAGGTGTAGTTATACGTATATCAGTACTCAAATCTGAATTGTTAAAGTGTGTTATTAGTGTTATTGTGGTTTCTGTTGTATGTGTTTTTTGTGGTTGCTGTTTGTGTTGAAAAAATAATTTTAAAAAAAAGGTTGTCATAAACGATAATCCCACCCACAAATTCTCATTCACACACAGTCTGTCAATTGAGGGGGGGGGGCACACACCTCACCTATGCTAATACTGGCAGTCTTTGGCCTGCACAGGAACACCCAGTGTGTAGAGCCTCCAGCCACAGGCACTGTCTATCCTGAAAATGGTTCCTTTGACTGGGAAGATTCAGGCAGTTGATGTCATCGGATGCTGATGGGTTATATCCCAGCTTGTCAGTCACTCTGACATTGCCTTCGAAGATAAAGAGGAAAAGAAACGCTTTTGAGGTGCAACTTCTGTATCAATCCTGAGAGCTATTCCATGGACTCTGCACTCCTGTTTCTGATGACAGGTGTACATTATCCTCATCCTCAATGAACCAGGCAGTGGAAAAGACACTTAAAGATGGAAGCCTGAGAGAGAGGAAAAGGTTTCTGGCTGCTTCCTGGGTGGGATTGGGGAAACCAAGAGCCGCTTCTGAGAAGGCCCCCCCCTCCCCTCTTCCTCTTCCTCTTCCCTCTCCTCTCCAGGGGACCAGTGGTTGGACTGGGCAGAATTGCTGTGTCTGGACAGGGAAGGGGCTTATGGGGTGGGAAGAGGATGGAGTTTGAGGAAGGAAGGGGTGGGGGGACTGTACCTCCCACTTTCCAGGGATCCCTCTCTGGTTGCCTTGAAGGGGGGGTCGATTCTTGGGTGGAAGGGAGAAGCTAATGCGGCCCCTTCGGAGATTCCTCGTGGGCGCACGATGGAGACGTCTCCCTACAGACTGGTCTCCTCCCCCCACCACCACCAATGCTGCGCTTCCTTCCCCAGGGATGCTCCCCCCCTCCTCCCCCCGGCTCCCCCCACCCTTGGCCGCCTCCCTCTCTCCCGGAGTCTCCCCTGCACCCAGATGCCCCCTTGGCGCGGCTCACCCCTCGCCATGCGCGACCCATCTCTCCCTCCGGAGGGGCCCCCCAAGACGAGATGGGCAGGGACAGGGGGGTCTCTATCCAGGCGCCTCCCGCACCCCTTAACCCTTTCATGGTCAGCCTCTCTCCGTGCAGATCCCACAGGGCCCCGGGGAAAGGGGGCCGGGGAGTCCTCGTGGGACCCCGTGGGTGGGCGCCCCAGGTCCACCCCTCCCAAGGAAAGCCCCCTTCGCAGCACGCGTGCAGGGATCCAGGCCCTGCCGGGGGGGGCACAGAAGGCGCTTTGGGGAGCTGGCGCGGGGTCCCTCTCTGGGTCCCTTTCTCCCCTCTCCTCCCCCCGCGACCCCTTTACCTCTTTGTCCTCGATCCCGATTCTCCTTTCCTTTCCTGCAACATCGATGTTTTGTTGGGGGGGGGGGTCCCCTCCCGCCCCTCCTAGAGCTATGGCGCTGAGCGGCAATCCGGAGTAGAAGCTCCACTTCCGGGAGAAGCAGGCAGTTTGGGAGGAGACTCACCCCCCCCCCTTATTCCCGGAACAGAATCCGGATTGGAGGAGGAGGAGGAGGAGGAGGAGGATCCTGATACTTCCAAAGGAGAAGCCCAGGAAAGCTGGGGGGGGGGATCTGTAAATACTATTATGGTTCTTATTGGAAGAGGGTAGTTTAAAGGTAAGAGGCAGAGGAACCAGAGACCAAATTGCAAACATGCGCTGGATTATGGAGAAAGCTAGAGAGTTCCAGAAAGACATCTACTTCTGCTTCATTGACTATGCAAAAGCCTTTGACTGTGTCGACCACAGCAAACGATGGCAAGTTCTTAAAGAAATGGGAGTGCCTGATCACCTCATCTGTCTCCTGAGAAATCTCTTTGTGGGACAAGAAGCTACAGTTAGAACTGGATATGGAACAACAGATTGGTTCAAAATTGGGAAAGGAGTATGTCAAGGCTGTATATTGTCCCCCTGCTTATTTAACTTATATGCAGAATTCATCATGCAAAAGGCTGGGCTGGATGAATCCCTAGCCGGAATTAAGATTGCCGGAAGAAATATCAACAACCTCAGATATGCAGATGACACAACCTTGATGGCAGAAAGTGAGGAGGAATTAAAGAACCTTTTATTGAGGGTGAAAGAGGAGAGTGCAAAATATGGTCTGAAGCTCAACATCAAAAAAACGAAGATCATGGCTACTGGTCCCATCACCTCCTGGCAAATAGAAGGGGAAGAAATGGAGGCAGTGAGAGATTTTACTTTCTTGGGCTCCATGATCACTGCAGATGGTGACAGCAGCCACGAAATTAAAAGACGCCTGCTTCTTGGGAGAAGGGCAATGACAGGCCTAGACAGCATCTTGAGAAGTAGAGACATCACCTTGCCAACAAAGGTCCGTATAGTTAAAGCTATGGTTTTCCCAGTAGTGATGTATGGAAGTGAGAGCTGGACCATAAACAAGGCTGATCGCCGAAGAATCGATGCTTTTGAATTCTGGTGCTGGAGGAGACTCTTGAGAGTGCATGAGTCTGTTGATTTAGAACTTCCACTAGTACTGGACCTCAACCTCTATCTAACATCCTGACATTTCTATGGTTTGTCTCTTGTGTCAGCTTGTTAATGTAAATCAAGGATTCCACTCTGACTGAAGCTCCTTCCAGAGGCCAAACGTTTAAATGATTTCTCCCATGTGAATCCGTTCATGATTTCTAAGGTTACCATTATCACTAAAGCTCTTTCCACACTCCATGCATTTAAATGGTTTCTCCCCTGTATGAGTCCGTTGATGATTTCTAAGGTTTCCACTCTGATTGAAGCTCTTTCCACATTCCATACATTTAAATAGTTTCTCCCCTGTGTGAGTCCGTTGATGTATACTCAGGTGTCCACTATAACTGAAGTTCTCCCCACACTCCTTGCATTTGAATCCTTTCTTGCCCATGTTAGTCCGTTGATGTATTCTATGTTTTCCACTATCAGTGAAACTCTTTGCACACTTCATACCTGTAAATGGGTTCTTTCCTTTTTGTGTTCGTTGATGTGAACTATGTGTCCTCATTCAATGAAGCATATTCTGCATTTCACACGTTTTAATTTCTATTCCTAATGGGGGGAATGGTGCCCCATCTCCTGGAGTTCTGACTGTCTTCTCCATCTCCTTCTTCAGAGTGGGAGGAAAGGGAATCCTCTTTTGGTTTCAAGGAAGAGAACAAAGGGAAAGAGAACACATCAAGCTCCATTAGCACCTTTTCTTATTTCAACATTTCCTATATTCCCTCACCTCCTACCCATGTTCCCGATTTTTAGGAAATGAAAAAGCAATGGCATCAAATGATAGTAATGCAGCAGCAACCTTTCATGATCCTCAATCATCGTTAGTAAAGCAGCATGATCTTGGAATACAGCCTTTTCAAATCAATTGTTTCCTCACAAGGAAAGGCAGCTGCTCTCTTTCCATGAAGAGGCCCTCTCTTTCTCTGGTTCATCGTTACTTTGGACTGTAGCAGGAACCCCCCCACCCCAATCATTCTGTTTGTACAAACTTCACACACTACATACGCTACGCTTCTGTTATAAATTCATAGAAAATCAACCATACATTGGATTTGCACTGTTCCACTTTTATTTTACTCCATGAAGGAAGGACTACAAAATGGGGCAGGTTTGATACAGGGCAGCCATAATCCCTTCAGCATCCCAGCACATACACAGGTGCCCTGCCCAGTTGCTATGCCAACCCTGATGGTCCCAGACAGAAGACAATCAAGATCACAAAGAACTTGCATATGGGAGTGGGTTCAGCATGGACTGAAACAAAGGACAATGATCAGATCTTCCCTCAGGGGGCAGGAAACTGCAAACTCCCCTTTGTCTCCTGGAAGTTCCTGGAAGTGACTCATGGGGAGGGGGAAAGGAGGAACCAGCCAGGTGACAAGACACTCAGGTTACCACCAACTCCTCCCTCAACCCCTCCTTTCTGTAATGTATGCATGATGTTACCACCACAACTCCTCCCTCAACCCCTCCTTTCTGTAATGTGTGCATGATGTTTCTGGGGGTGGGCTAGACCTAGAGGAGGGGAATTTCAAAAGTTTTTATAAGACCTTGCACACTATTCTTCTGGGTCTTTCCTCTCACCTGCAAGTGAGGGGAGCACCCTGTCGCGACAGTCTTTCTTCAATAAAGACCAAGCCTACAGGCTGCTGATTTGCTCCAATTTACTCTGGTTGGTGTCATTACTTTTTGTCCAAGGGAGCCCTCAGATTTTTCTGGTAACAGGACATTTCCCATCCTCTGCATCATAATCCTCCATCCACCTCTAGATCTTCATGAATCACCTTCACAGTCCCACTGACCTCAGGAGGTCCATATGGACCATTTTGGAAGGCTCAGGCCTACATCTCTTCCAGGAACTGTGGTCTGGGTCAGTCAGAGAACATGTGACAAAGCTTGGTGCTGGGGTCAGCTAAGGGAAGCTCCTGTTATTGAAGACGGACCTCTGTCTACATGCCTCACATTGCATGGAGAGAGCAGGAGAAGCAGAAGGAAAGCAGATGGCAAATGGGAATTCCAGACGGAAACACCCAACCCAATGGTTCTTTATAACAATGATGTGCTGCCTGATCTCGTGCCCATCTTCTGACACAGGACTATCCTAATCTGGCACTGACAAATCTGGATATTCAAGGAAAATAGATAACTGTACTTAATGGAAACTTCATCCTTGAATAGGTAATATTGATTCATTAATGGCCTGAAGTTGTGTTATTTATGGAGACATGAATTTATTCCTGATCTGTCTTAAGTATCATAATTATAGGATGTCTTGGGGTGTTAGAGGAGAGGCGGTACCTTTGGTGGGGGAAATGTCATGCCCACCATTGGACCCCACCCTGAACTCAGCTCTCACCTGTGGCTTCCAGAAGCTATCAGCATGCAACAGAGGCCACAATCCCAGGAACGGCTTCAACCGGCCAGCTAAACCAGGTGAGGATAGCTGCTGGGTCTCAAATCCTTAGTGGGTTGGGAAATTCTGTTGCAGGTGAAGAAAGGCCTGGTGGATGGAGAGGATGAGAACAACAGTGAATCCCACAGTCAAGAAGGCAGATTCTGCCCATCCTGCAGAGCAAAGGGAAGGGAGCCCATTGAGAAGGAAAACTCTGATCCTAAACGTTGCTGCCTCATGACTTATCTTCAGGAGAAGAAAATGCTAGGGAGGAAAACCTACACAAATCTTGAGTGGAGTCTCTAAGATTCTTGGATAGTGCCCTGCACACCTCCTGCCAGCAACTCCTGCAGCCGAGCTGGTGCCTAACATACTGCTCTGCTGAGAAGGGGGTCTGGTTGTCTAGGCAGCCCAGGACCCTCAAACACACTGCCCAGGCGTCCATTGCTGCTAACACAGCAATTTCAAGCACAGAAATGAGCTCAGACCTGTGTATCAAAGTCTCTCCGATGTGGAACAAGGAAAACAGAAGTGCTGTTTACATCATATGTGACTGTAAAAGTATTTGAAAAGACAAAGTACCCGGTGGCCCCTTGAAAGCTTATAAAAGTATTGTGGCTGAAGCTTTTGGGGGTGCAGGACCAGGAAAGCTTCTGCCACCATGATCCTTCCAGTTGGGATTCAGGCCTCATCATGCAACAGAAACTGCCCTGGTTGTGCTGCTTGATGATCTCTTATGGTCTAGAGTCTGAGGGGAAAGCTGTTCCTGGGTTCTGCTGGAGCTCTCAGGGGCTTTGGGGACCTTTGGCCATGGTATCCTTCTGGACCCTCTAGGGGAGCTGGGGGCCCTGCTACGCAGTAGTTCCCCTCCTTCCTCCTGGGCCATGTCCAGAAAGTGGTGTTGGGGGATGAGTGTTCTGACCCCTGGGTGCTTACTTGTGGGGAGCCTCCAAGCTCCATCCTCTCCCATATGCTTTTTAATATCTATATGAAGCTACTGGGAGAGATCATCAGGGGGTTTGCTCTGGGTGTTCCCCAGTATGTGGGTGATACCCAGCTCTTCCTCTCTTTTAAATTGGAACCAGTGAGGGAGGTGAATGCCCTGTGTTGGTGCCTGGAGGTGGTTTGAGGATGGGTGGTGGCTGTGGGTGAATCCTGACAAGACAGAAGTACTGTCCCTGGAGGACGGTCAGATGTGGATTCCCTGGTCCTGATGGGGTAACTGTGGCCCTAAAGGACCAGGTGCACAGCCTGGGGTCATTTTGGACTCACTGCTGTTCATGGAGGTGCAGGTCAGTTCTCTGTCCAGGGCAGCTGTCTGCCAGCTCCATCTGGTACACTGCCCTCGGACTATCTCACCAGAGTGGCGCATGCTCTGGTTATCTCCAGTTTGGACTACTGCCATGTGTTCTACATGGGGCTACATTTGAAAGTGACTCAGAAACTGCAACTAATCCAGAATGGGGCGGCTAGACTAGTAACTGGGAGCAGCCGCCGAGACCACATATCACTGGTCCTAAAGGATCTTCCCTAGCTCCCAGCATATTTCCAAGCACAATTCACACTGTTGGTGCTGATCTTTAAAGTGCCATAGTTGCATTTTTCAGGCATAGAATAGTGTTGATCTAATGCAGAGAGATCATTCCTGGTCTATTGCTTCAAGAAGGTTCTGGTGCTTTTACTCTGTGTGATTCACAGCTGGTGTTTTCTCTAGCTGGAACATTTTAGCTGATAAGGGAGTTTCCTTTCTGCTGAGAGCAGGTGGTGGAATAAGTTGTAATGAGATTATGCTGAACCTTCCTTGATTTTGGGAACCAGATGAAGCTGGTTTAAACTGGCTTGTTATCCCATCCCAATGTTACTCTGACACTGAATTGTTTATAAATTACAGTGTTGAAAGGCGCCTGGACCCACTTCCTATTCTGCTATTTCTCTACTCTGCTTGTGTGCGTCTTACTTGAGTGCTAGATTCAGGCAGGTAGCCGTGTTGGTCTGACGCAGTCGAAATTAATGAAAAAAGAATTTCAGAAATAGACTTGAAAGAGAAGTTGCTGAATTACAACCTATTACTAAACTGAAAACTTTGGAGAGACATGGTCTGAATAGATATATTGGATTCTTGTCTCATTACACATACTAAAGCTAGTTTTGGACATCTGCATACTATCCCATGCTTTTTCCTGTAGGACTAATTGCAATCATTAACAGTTGTCAACAGCTTTACCTTACTCATCTCCTACTACCCTTCTGAGAAAACCCCCACCCCACCCTCCCACTATATATAAGTGTTACGGTAAAATCTGGGTGCGGAGCTACCCTGCCACCCAGCTCGTCGGACTAAGTCCGCAGGTCCTAGCGGAAGAAAATGAGCTCAGCCGGAGACAGGAGCAAGCTGCAGAAGATCCAAGTTTATTGCGCAACAGGTTCAAGGCGAGATTGAACAGCGAGAAAGGGGTGACATGAACTTTTGAAACTCCCTCCATGTCCCAGAATACAGTGCAAAATACATCCCAGTTACATCATGAATACATTAAGAAGAGGCTGGGTTACACAGGATTAACATATGGAGGGAGGGGGGAATATGCAGAGCTGGAGATATGTGCAGATAAACACTTCCTGAGTACCAGTGATGAGAAGACAATGGTTCATGTACTGGCATTGCCTGGAGGAAAGATTTGGCAGAGTGATTTGACAGGATTAGGGTCTTGACACCTTGCTTGAGGGATTATGGAGGACAGGGGAGGTGTGATGGAGTCCTAGAGAAATTGAGCAAATTGGCACGTTGATTTTCTATGAATTTTATAGATTTTAGTCCCTTTTGACATTGACAATTGGAAATAAATGGATATATTGTAGCGAAGAAGAAGGTGAAGAAGACACGCCCCCCCCCGTATCATAAGGGTCTGTCTAGTGACTTCTGTTTCAGTGTATCTGAAGAAGTTTGCATGCACACCAAAGGTTATAACCAGGACAATCTTAGTTGGTCTGTAAGGAGCTACTGGACAATTCTTTTTATTTATTTGAGTGCTGTTTTGGTATGCCAAGTTAAGTTTTTATTTAAGTTAGGTCTTTGCTATGTTTAGGATCCTGTTATGCTTCTTTGCATTCAGTAATAAATTTATTTGCTGAATAAAATGTTTGCTGCCTCTTAGCGTTTTTTCCTACTCTGCTAATTATATGTCAGACTTGCTCTTGAGGTCATTATGAAGGAGCAAGATCTGCGAGCTGAAGCCCTCAACAGCCTCGGCCCTGTAGACCTGAAGGAGCGTCTCCACCCCCATGGCTCAGTCTGGACACTGAGGTCCTCTTCCGAGGGTCTTCTGCTGGTTCCTTCCCTGCGAGAAGCGAAGTTACAGGGAAGCAGGCAGAGGGCAAGAAAATGGGCAACTACCTGACATTTAGAAGACAGCTGAAGGCAGCCCTGTATCGGGAGGATTTTAATGTTTAATGTTTTACTGTCTTTTAAATGTGCTGTAACCTGCCCAGAGTGGCTGCGGAAACCGAACCAGATGGGCAGGATATAAATAGTACAACAATTCTTATCATCTTGTGATTTTGGGGGGGGGAGTTATTTTGGAATTTGTACTGCAATATCAGCTCTCGAAATGTTATGGGTGGAGAAAATCACAGGGCTACCATAAAGGATAATCCCACCCACAAACTCTCATTCACACACAGTCTGTCAATTTGGAGGGGGGGGGGTCACACACCTCACCTGTGCTAATACCGGCAGTCTTGGGCCTGCATAGGCACACCCGGTGTGTAGATCCTCCAGCCACAGGCACTGTCTATCAAGAAAATGGGTCCTTTGACTGGAAAGATTCATGCAATGGCTACCACAAGATGATGATGGATTGTATCTCAGCTTGTCAGTCACTCTGACACTGCCTACGAAGAATAAGTGGAACAGAAACACTTTTGAGGTGCAACTTCCATATCAACCCTGAGAGCAATTCCATAGACTCTGCACCCCTGTTTCTGATGACAGGTGTACATTATCCTCACCCTCAGTGGAAAAGACAATAAAGATGGAAGCCTGAGAGAGAGGAAAAGGTTCCTGGCTGCTTCCTGGGTGGGATTGCGGAAACCAAGAGCCGCTTCTGAGAAGGCCCCTCCCCTCCCCTCTTCCTCTCGGAATTTCCTCTCCTCTCCAGGGGAACAATGGGTGGACTGGGCAGAATCACTGCGTCTGGACAGGGCAGGGGCTTATGGGGTGGGAAGAGGATGGAGCTTGCAGGAAGGAAGGGTGGGGGGACACGACCCCCCACTTTCCAGTGATCCCTCTGGTTGCCTTGAAGGGGTGGCCGATTCCTGGGTGAGAGGAGGATGTACCGGGAGGGGAGGAATTGAGGGGGGCGAAGGAGAGGAAGGTTTTCCCCCTTCCTTCTTCCTTCTGCGGATCAGGAGAGCGGGGGAGGGGCTGATCCCAGCAATCCAGCTGCAAAGTGGGGTCCCCCGTACAATGTTTACATTGAAAATCCTTTCCCCCCCCCCGCACCCCACGCCGTGATCTTAGATCCATTCCATGTTTTAGGTATTGGTGCACATTGAGCAGCGGGTTAGGCTTTGTGACTCATGTGACAGCAGGTTAGGCTTTGTGACACAAAGCCCCGACACCCAGGTAAAATTCTTCCCTTGTGTCTCCGTCAGAGGTAACACAATGAGGCCAGGAAGAAAGCAAGGCAGCTGTTGATCTGTTTGCAGGCACAGTCCCTCCCCCCCCCCCCCGATGCGAGGAGTGAAGCAGCCCAGAACTAAAGCGCGTTGCAATTTATACAGCCTAAGATAGTAGCCACTGGAAGGACAGATTGTGAAGCTGAGGCTCCAGTACTTTGGCCACCTCATGAGAAGAGAAGACTCCCTGGAGAAGACCCTGATGTTGGGAAAGATGGAGGGCACAAGGAGAAGGGGGCGACAGAGGATGAGATGGTTGGATAGTGTTTTCGAGGTTACCAGCATGAGTCTGACCAAGCTGCGGGGGGCAGTGGAGGACAGGAGTGCCTGGCGTTCTCTGGTCCATGGGGTCACAAAGAGTCGGACACAACTAAACGACTAAACAACAACAACACAAGATAGTAGCCCCCCCCCCCCCGTCACAGAGAGAGCACCCCAAAAACATCCCCGGCTGCGTCACAAAATGAGTACTGCATGGAAATCAGATCAGACTCCGAGTTCGGGTTTTGGCAACATGACAAGTCTGTCTGTCCGTCGGGATCCCTGAGGATTCCTGCTCCCTGCCTTTTCCGGGCCAGCCTAAGAGATCATTGGTAAGGGCGGATTTCTTGACTCCAGAATCCATCACCGCAGACCCGTTTCATTCAGGCATAGAGATCTGCTCTTTGGACCAGTCTGCTTGGATCATGGGGATCACCAATGGATCATCCATGATGTCATACCCATCTCACGGGGGGGGGGGGGCTTAGGAAGAATCTCCTTCCACATGACTGGGGGAGCCAGGAGGCTGACGGGGGGGGGGGTCAGACAGGGCTGCTGTTTTGCTCTCCTTACTGTTTCAGCTCAGGTTTTACTGAAATGGGTGGATGCATTGAGGAAACGGGGCTAAGCGAAAGCATCCGTTGTAAAGAGGCAAACGTGTATACTTTGTTACCACCCAGTGAGTTGTGTTGCAAAGGCCAGATGGGGGAATCAGAGAGAAGGCTCCAGGACTCTTCACCGCAGACCAGTGGGGAGAGCACGGGTACTCCGCTGCCCACACCCTCCCTGCACAGAAGACTTCCACGAAGGGAGAGTGGGAGGAGACTTGGCGTCAAAGAACTTCTTTGCTGGAAGAAGTTTAAGAAACGCCCACTGACGGATTCTGCCAGCGATTGAGATAGCCACGGATAGGTGGCTGTCCGGACAGAAAGGGTTCACCCAGGTAACTCAGCCAGGTGTGGCGACGACTTATGCACGAGCAACCCCCTAGAACCATTACAATACCTCATGCTTTTAAGAATGATTTCCTGCTGAGTTCATTGCTCAGAGTGGACTCTGAGAGGAAGATGTCCCACATTCCATACATCTAAATGGGTTCTCCCATGTGAGAGTCCCTAGATGTTCCTTAATCACTCCATTATAAATAAAGCACTTTTTGCAATCTTTTCATTTAAACTGCTTCTCCTCTTTGAGTTTGTGATGGTTTGAAGGGTTTCAAGTACTAAAGTTCTTCCTGTCCATGAATATGTTGATTTAGAACTTCCACTAGTACTGAACCTCTATCTACTTTCCTGATATTTATATGGTTTTTCTTTTGTGTGAGTTTGGAGACATAAATCAAGGATTCCACACTGAATGAAGCTCCTTCTACAGTCCATACCTTTAAATGGTTTCTCCCCTGTGTGTCTGCTGATGTTTTCTAAGATTTCCACTCTGAGTGAAGTATTTACTGTACTCCATAACTTTAAATGGTTTTTCCCGTGTGAGTCCGTTGATGTGTTCTAAGGCTTCCACTTTCACTAAAGCTCTTTCCACACTCCATGCATTTAAATGGTTTCTCCCCTGTGTGAGTCCGTTGGTGTAATTTCAGACTTCCATTCAGACTGAAGAGTTTCCCGCACTCCATACATTGAAATGGTTTCTCCCCTGTGTGAGTCCGTTGATGTTTTCTAAGGCTTCCACTATCACTAAAGCTCTTTCCACACTCCATACATTTATATGGTTTCTCCCGTGTGTGAGTCTGTTGGTGTAATTTCAGCCTTCCATTCTGACTGAAGACCTTTCCGCAATCCATGCATTTAAATGGTATCTCCCCTGTGTGTGTCCGTTGAGGTGTTCTAAGGTCTCCACTCTGACTGAAGCTCTTTCCACACTCCATACATTTAAATAGATTCTTACCAGTGTGAGTCTGTTGATGTACTCTCAGGTTTCCACTATAACTGAAGCTCTTTCCACACTACACACATGTAAATGGTTTCTCCCCTGTGTGAGTCCGTTGATGTCTTCTAAGGCTTGTATTACAACGGAAACTCTTTCCACACTCCATACATTTGTATGGTTTCTCCCCTGTGTGAGTCTGTTGATGTCTTCTAAGGGTTCCACTATCACTAAAGCTCTTTCTGCACTCCATGCATTGATATGGTTTCTCCCCTGTGTGAGTCCGTTGATGTCTTCTATGGTTTCCATTATCACTAAAGGTCTTTCCACACTCAATACATTTATATGGTTTCTCCCCTGTGTGAGTCCGTTCATGTTTTCTCATATTCCAACTGTAACTGAAGCTCTTTCCACACTCGATACATTTAAATGGTTTCTCCCCTGTGTGAGTCCGTTGATGATTTCTAAGGTCTCCACTCTGACTGAAGCTGTTTCCACACTCCATACATTTAAATTGTTTCTTCCCCATGTGAGTCCATTGATGTTTCCTACGGTATGCACTATTACTAAAACTCTTTTCACACTCCATGCATTGATATGGTTTGTCCCCTGTGTGAGTCCGTTGATGATTTTTAAGGATTGCATTGTCACTAAAACTCTTTCCGCACTCCATACACTGAAATGGTTTCTCCCCTGTGTGAGTCCGTTGATGTCTTCTAAGGTTTCCACTATCACTAAAGCTCTTTTCACACTCCATACATTTAAATGGTTTCTCCCCTGTGTGAGTCCGTTCATGGTTTCTCATATTCCAACTGTAACTGAAGCTCTTTCCACACTCGATACATTTAAATGGTTTCTCCCCTGTGTGAGTCCGTTGATGATTTCTAAGGTGTCCACTCTTACTGAAGCTTTTTCCACACTCGATACATTTAAATGGTTTCTCCCCTGTATGAGTCTGCTGGTGTGTTCTAAGATTTGCATTGAAACAGAAGCTCTTTCCGCACTTCATACCTGTAAATGGGTTCTTTCCTTTTCGTGTTCGTTGATGTGAACTATGTGTGCTCATTCAGTGAAGCATATTCCACATTTCACACATTTTAATGGCTATTCCTAATGAAATGAAAGGTGCCCTGTCCCCTGCAATTTTGTCTTCTCCATCACCTTTTTCAGAGTGGGCAGAAAGGAAATCCTGTTTCAGGAAAGAGAACACAGGGAAAAAAGGACACATCAACCTCCATTAGCACCTTCTCCTATTTCAACATCTCCTACATTCTCCCATGTCCTACTCATGTTCCCAATTTTTAGGAAATGAAAATGGTATGATGTCTAATGATAGTAATGCATCAGCAAACTTTCATAATCTCAATCATCTTTAATAACACAGCATGATCTTGGAATACTGTTTTCTTGTGGGACTGCCTTTCAAATCAAGTGGTTGCCCCCGTTTCCACCTCTAGTACTTCATGAATCACCTGCAGAGTCCCACTGACCTCAGGAGGTCCATATGGACTATTTTGGGCGACCCAGGCCTTCATCTCTTCCAGGGACTGTGGTCTGGGTCAATCAGAGAACTAGTGACAAGGATTGGTGCTTGGGGTCAGCTGAATGGGTGCTCAGGGAAGCTCCTGTTCTTGGAGATGGACCTCTGTCTACATGCCTCACATTGCATGGAGAGAGCAGGAGAAGCAGAAGGAAAGAAGGTGGCACATGGGAATCCCCGGCGGAAACACCGAACCAAATGGTTCTTTATAATGATGATGTGCTGCCTGATCTCGAGCCCCTCTTCTGACACAGGACTATCCTAATCTGGCACTGAAAAGCAGGATATTCAAGGCAAGGAGATAACTGTACTTAATGGTAGGTAGCCATATTGGTCTGACACAGTACAAGTAAAAAAGTAAAAAAAATAGTCCAGTAGCACCTTAGGGACCAACTAAGTTTGTTCTAGGTATAAGCTTTTGTGTGCATGCCCACTTCTTCATATAGTGAAGGGTAGTAGGAGATGGTAGTTGGAGTACCCTTCTGAGAAAAACCCCACTCCACCCTCCCACAATATACAAGGGTCTGGTGACATCTGTGTCAGTGTATCTGAAGAAGTGTGCATGCACACAAAAGCTTATACCTAGAGCAATCATAGTTGGTCTCGAAGGTACTACTGGACTATTTTTTAATTTTTTTTTCAACTGTGTCAGACCAACACGGCTACCTACCTGCATCTAGATGTCATGGGGTGTTGGGGAGCAGTAGTTCCTTTGGTGGGGGACATGTCCTGCACCTTCTGGGGTCATTTTCCCACCCTTGGTCCCCACCCTGCACTCAGGTCTCACCTGTGGCTTCCAGAAGCTGTCAGCATGCAACAGGGGTTCAAGCAACGGCTTCAACCAGGTGAGGACAGCTGATGGGTCTCAAATCCTTGGGGGGCTGGGGAATTCTGCTGCACCTGAAGTCAAGCCCTGGGGGATGGAGAGGAGGAGAACAACTATGAATCCCACAGTCCAGAAGGCAGATTCTGCCCGTGCGGAAGAGGAACGTGAAGGGCAGATGGGTCACATCCACCTGGAGGCTTGTTATCTAGTCCCAGGGTTACTCTCAATAGCCTCGGCCCTGTGGACCTGAAGGAGCATCTTCACCCCCATCGCTCAGTCCGGACAGGGAGGTCCGCCTCCGAGGGTCTTCTGCTGGTTCCCTTGCTGTTAGAAGTGATGTTCCAGGGAACCAGGCAGAGGGCCTCCTGCCCCATGGAATGCCCTCCCTTCAGAGGGCAAGGAAACAGGCAACCATCTGATATTTAGAAGACAGCTGTATCAGGAGGTTTTATAATGTTGGATGTTTTACTGTCTTGTATATGTACTGTAGGGATGCGGGTGGCGCTGTGGGTTAAACCACAGAGCCTAGGGCTTGCCGTTCAGAAGGTCAGCAGTTCGAATCCCCGCGACGGGGTGAGCTCCCGTTGCTCGGTCCCTGCTCCTTCCAACCTAGCAGTTCGAAAGCACATCAAAGAGCAAGTAGATAAATAGGTACGGCTCCGGCAGGAAGGTAAACGGCGTTTCCGTGCGCTGCTCTGGTTCGCCAGAAGCAGCTTAGTCATGCTGGCCACATGACCCGGAAGCTGTACGCCGGCTCCCTCGGCCAATAAAGCGAGATGAGCACAACAACGCCAGAGTTGGCCACAACTGGACCTAATGGTAAGGGGTCCCTTTACCTTTACCTATATGTACTGTAAGCTGCCCAGAGTGGCTTGGGGAAGATACTAATAGTATAACATCTAGAGTGGTACCTCGGGTTACTGGCGCTTCAGGTTACAGACTCTGCTAACCCAGAAATAGTACCTTGGGTTAAGAACTTTGCTTCAGGATGAGGACAGAAATTGCGCAGTGGCAGCAGCAGGAGGCCCCATTAGCTAAAGTGGTACCTCAGGTTAAGAACAGTTTCAGGTTAAGAACGGACCTCCAGAACGAATTCAGTTCTTAATACGAGGTACCACTGTACTATTATTATTATCATGTGATTTGTTTGTTTGTTTGTTTTTGTAGATTTTTGGAATTCGTACTGCAATATCAGCTCACGAAATGTTATGGGTGGACAAAATCACAGGGTTGCCATAAACTATAATCCCACCCACAAATTCTCATTCACACACAGTCTGTAAATTTGGGGATGTCACACACCTCACCTGTGCTAATATTGGCAGTCTTTGGCCTGCACAGGCACACCCGGTGTGTAGAGCCTCCAGCCCCAGGCACTGTCTATCATGAAAATGGGTCCTTTGACTGGGAAGATTCATGCAGTCGCTTTCATCGGATGCTGAAGGATTGTATCTCAGCTTGTCAGTCACTCTGACATTGCCTACAAAGAATAAGAGGAACAGAAATGCTTTTGAGGTGCAACTTCTGAATTGATCCTGAGAGCCATTCCATGGACTCTGCATCCCTGTTTCTGATGACAGGTGTACATTATCCTCATCCTCAATGAAGCAGTTACAGATAGGTAGCCGTGTTGGTCTGCCATAGTCAAAACAAAATAAAAAAATTCCTTCCAGTAGCAGCTTAAAGACCAACTAAGTTAGTTCTAGGTATGAGCTTTCGTGTGCATGCACACTGTATCTGAAGAAGTGATCCCCTTCATGGATCACTGCCTTGCCGTGGCGAAGGGGCTTGAAGAACTCAGAGAAGCTATGAACTATGCCGAGCAGGGCACCCAAGATGAACAGGTCATAGTGGAGAGTTTTGACCAAACGTGATCCACCTGGAGCAGGAACCGGCAAGCCACTCCAGTATCCCTGCCAAGAAAACTCCATGGACAAAGACAACAGGCATATAAAAGTTATGACGCTGGAAGATGAGCCCCTCAGGTCGGAAGGCGTCCAACATGCTACTGGGGAAGAGCGGAGGGCAAGTACAAGTAGATCCAGAGCTGATGAAGCGGCTGGGCCAAAGCCGAAAGGACGCTCAGTTGCGGATATGCCTGGAAGCGAAAGGAAAGTCCAATGCTGTAAAGAAAAATATTGCATAGGAACCTGGAATGTAAGAACCATGAACATGGGTAAGTTGGAGGTGGTCAAAAATGAGATGGCAAGAATAAATATTGACATCCTGGGCATCAGTGAACTAAAATGGACGGGAATGGGTGAATTCAGTTCGGATGACCATCATATCTACTACTGTGGGCAAGAAACCCGTAAAAGAAATGGAGGGGCCCTCATAGTCAACAAAAGAGTGGCAAAAGCTGTACTGGGATGCAATCTCAAAAATGATAGAATGATCTCGATACGAATCCAAGGCAGACCTTTTAACATCACAGTAATCCAAGTTTATGCACCAACTACTGGTGCTGAAGAAACTGAAATTGACCAATTCTATGAAGACTTACAACACCTTATAGAAGTGACACCAAAGAAGGATGTTCTTCTCATTATAGGGGATTGGAATGCTAAAGTAGGGAGTCAAGAGATAAAAGGAACAACTGGCAAGTTTGGCCTTGGAGATCAAAACGAAGCAGGGCAAAGGCTAATAGAGTTCTGCCAAGAGAACAAGCTGGTCATCACAAATACTCTTTTCCAACAACACAAGAGACGACTCTACACATGGACATCACCAGATGGGCAGCATCGAAATCAGATTGATTATATTCTCTGCAGCCAAAGATGGAGAAGCTCTATACAGTCAGCAAAAACAAGACCTGGAGCTGACTGTGGCTCAGATCATCAGCTTCTTATAGCAAAATTCAAGCTTAAACTGAAGAAAGTAGGAAAAACCACTGGGCCGGTAAGATACAATCTAAGTCAAATCCCTTATGAATACACAGTGGAAGTGAGGAACAGGTTTAAGGATTTAGATTTGGTGGACAGAGTGCCTGAAGAACTATGGATGGAGGCTCGTAACATTATACAGGAGGCAGCAACGAAAACCATCCCAATGAAAAGGAAATGCAAGAAAGCAAAGTGGCTGTCCAATGAGGCCTTACAAATAGCGGGGGAGAGAAGGCAAGCAAAATGCAAGGGAGATCATGAAACATACAGGAAATTGAATGCAGATTTCCAAAGAATAGCAAGGAGAGACAAGAAGACCTTCTTAAACAAGCAATGCAAAGAAATAGAGGAAAGCAATAGAATGGGAAGAACCAGAGATCTGTTCAAGAAAATTGGAGATATGAAAGGAACATTTCGTACAAAGATTTCCATAATAAAGGACAAAAGTGGAAAGGACCTAACAGAAGCAGAAGACATCAAGAAGAGGTGGCAAGAATACACAGAGGAATTATACCAGAAAGAAACGGATGTCTCATATACCCCAGGTAGTGTGGTTGCTGACCTTGAGCCAGACATCCTGGAGAGTGAAGTCAAATGGGCCTTAGAAAGCACTGCAAATAACAAGGCCAGTGGAAGTGATGGTATTCCAGCTGAACTATTTAAAATTTTAAAAGATGATGCTGTTAAGGTGCTACACTCAATATGCCAGCAAGTTTGGAAAACTCAGCAGTGGCCAGAAGATTGGAGAAGATCAGTCTACATCCCAATCCCAAAGAAGGGCAGTGCCAAAGAATGCTCCAACTATCGCACAATTGCACTAATTTCTCACGCTAGCAAGGTTATGCTTAAAATTCTACAAGGAAGGCTCAAGCAGTATGTGGACCGAGAACTCCCAGAAGTGCAAGCTGGATTTAGAAGAGGCAGAGGAACCAGAGACCAAATTGCAAACATGCGCTGGATTATGGAGAAAGCTAGAGAGTTCCAGAAAGACATTTACTTCTGCTTCATTGACTATGCAAAAGCCTTTGACTGTGTCGACCACAGCAAACTATGGCAAGTTCTTAAAGAAATGGGAGTGCCTGATCACCTCATCTGTCTCCTGAGAAATCTCTATGTGGGACAAGAAGCTACAGTTAGAACTGGATATGGAACAACTGACTGGTTCAAAATTGGGAAAGGAGTACGACAAGGCTGCATTTTGTCTCCCTGCTTATTTAACTTATATGCAGAATTCATCATGCGAAAGGCTGGGCTGGATGAATCCCTAGCCGGAATTAAGATTGCCGGAAGAAATATCAACAACCTCAGATATGCAGATGACACAACCTTGATGGCAGAAAGTGAGGAGGAATTAAAGAACCTTTTATTGAGGGTGAAAGAGGAGAGTGCAAAATATGGTCTGAAGCTCAACATCAAAAAAACGAAGATCATGGCTACTGGTCCCATCACCTCCTGGCAAATAGAAGGGGAAGAAATGGAGGCAGTGAGAGATTTTACTTTCTTGGGCTCCATGATCACTGCAGATGGTGACAGCAGCCACGAAATTAAAAGACGCCTGCTTCTTGGGAGAAGGGCAATGACAGGCCTAGACAGCATCTTGAGAAGTAGAGACATCACCTTGCCAACAAAGGTCCGTATAGTTAAAGCTATGGTTTTCCCAGTAGTGATGTATGGAAGTGAGAGCTGGACCATAAAGAAGGCTGATCGCCGAAGAATTGATGCTTTTGAATTATGGTGCTGGAGGAGACTCTTGAGAGTCCCATGGACTGCAAGAAGATCAAACCTCTCCATTCTGAAGGAAATCAGCCCTGAGTGCTCACTGGAAGGACAGATTGTGAAGCTGAGGCTCCAGTACTTTGGCCACCTCATGAGAAGAGAAGACTCCCTGGAGAAGACCCTGATGTTGGGAAAGATGGAGGGCACAAGGAGAAGGGGGCGACAGAGGACGAGATGGTTGGATATTGATTTCGAAGTTACCAGCATGAGTCTGACCAAGCTGCGGGGGGCAGTGGAGGACAGGAGTGCCTGGCGTTCTCTGGTCCATGGAGTCACGAAGAGTCGGACACGACTAAACGACTAAACAACAACAACAACAACTGTAAGCTGCCCAGAGTGGCTTGGGGAAGATACTAATAGTATAACATCTAGAGTGGTACCTCGGGTTACTGGCGCTTCAGGTTACAGACTCTGCTAACCCAGAAATAGTACCTTGGGTTAAGAACTTTGCTTCAGGATGAGGACAGAAATTGCGCAGTGGCAGCAGCAGGAGGCCCCATTAGCTAAAGTGGTACCTCAGGTTAAGAACAGTTTCAGGTTAAGAACGGACCTCCAGAACGAATTCAGTTCTTAATACGAGGTACCACTGTACTATTATTATTATCATGTGATTTGTTTGTTTGTTTGTTTTTGTAGATTTTTGGAATTCGTACTGCAATATCAGCTCACGAAATGTTATGGGTGGACAAAATCACAGGGTTGCCATAAACTATAATCCCACCCACAAATTCTCATTCACATACAGTCTGTAAATTTGGGAAGGTCACACACCTCACCTGTGCTAATACTGGCATTCTTTGGCCTGCACAGTCACACCCGGTGTGTAGAGCCTCCAGCCCCAGGCACTGTCTATCATGAAAATGGGTCCTTTGACTGGGAAGATTCATGCAGTCGCTTTCATCGGATGCTGAAGGATTGTAACTCAGCTGGTCAATCACTCTGACATTGGCTACAAAGAATAAGAGGAACAGAAATGCTTTTGAGGTGCAACTTCTGTATTGATCCTGAGAGCCATTCCATGGACTCTGCATCCCTGTTTCTGATGACAGGTGTACATTATCCTCATCCTCAATGAAGCAGTTATAGATAGGTAGCCGTGTTGGTCTGCCATAGTCAAAACAAAATAAAAAAATTCCTTCCAGTAGCAGCTTAAAGACCAACTAAGTTAGTTCTTGGTATGAGCTTTCGTGTGCATGCACACTGTATCTGAAGAAGTGTGCATGCACATGAAAGCTCATACCTAGAACTAACTTAGTTGGTCTTTAAGGTGCTACTCAATGAAGCAGGCAGTGGAAAAGACAATAAAGATGGAAGTCTGAGAGAGAGGAAAAGGTTTCTGGCTGCTTCCTGGGTGGGATTGCGGAAGCCAAGAGCCGCTTCTGAGAAGGCCCCCCCCTCCCCTCTTCCTCTCGGGATTTCCTCTCCTCTCCAGGGGACCAGTGGGTGGACTGGGCAGAATGGCTGTGTCTGGACAGGGCAGGGGCTCATGGGGTGGAAAGAGGATGGAGTTTGCAGGAAGGAAGGGTGGGGGGACAGGAGCCCCACTTTCCAGGGATCCCTCCTCTTCGTCTTGAAGTGGCGGGGTTGATTCCTGGGCGGGGGAGAAGCCAAGGCGGCCCCTTCGGAGAGTCCCAAAGGAAGCCACGATGGAGACGTCCCCCCCCCCCAAGGACTGATCTTCCTCCCCCACCCCCCTATTCTGAGCTTCCTTGCCCCGGGGGTGCCCCCTCCCCCCGCCCTTGCCCCCTCTCCCATCCCGGAGTTTCCCCTGCACCAAGACGGCCCCTTGGCTCACCCCTCGCCAGGCGCGACCCATCTCTCCGTCCCTATTGCCCCCCAACGTGAGCAGGGGAGGGGACAGGGGGGTCTTTATCCAGGCGCCTCCCGCACCCATTAACCCTTTCCCGGCCAGATTCTCTCCGCGCCCCAGGGATGCCTGCGCGGGGGAAAGGGGGCCAGGGAGTTCTCGTGGGTGGGCGCCCCACCTCCGCCCCTGCGAGGGAAGCCCCCTTGGCAGCACTCATGCAGGGATCCCGGCCCCACGGAAGGCGCTTTCGGGAGCTGGCGGGGTCTCTGGGTCCTCTTCTCCCCTCTCCCCCCCCCCACGCGACCCCTTTACCTTTTTGTCTGTTGCAGGAAAAATCCGAGGGCTCCCTTGGACAAAACAAAGACACCAACCAGGATAACTTGGAGCAAAACAGCAGCCTGTAGGCTTGGCCTTTATTGAACTGTTGCAACAGGGTATTCCCCTCACGTGCAGGAGAGAGGAAAGACCCAGAAGAATAGTGTGCAAGGTTTTATAAAACTTTTGAAATTCCCCTCCTCTAGATCAAGCCCACCCCCAGAAACATCATGCATACATTACAGAAAGGAGGAGTTGAGGGAGGAGTTGGTGGTAACCTGAGTGTCTTGTCACCTGGCTGGTTCCTCCTTTCCCTCCTCCCCATGAATCACTTCCAGGAACTTCTAGGAGACAAAGGGGAGTTTGCAGTTTCCTGCCCCCAGAGGGAAGATCTGATCATTGTCCTTTGTTTCAGTCCATGCTGAATCCACTCCCATATGCAGGTTCTTTGTGATCTTGATTGTCTTCTGTCTGGGATCATCAGGGTTGGTATGGGCAGAGCTCCTGTGGATGTGCTGAGACAGTGAAGGGATTATGGCTGACCAGGACTAAGCCACCCCCCTTTGTTAGTTCTTGTCATATGGAGTAAAAATAAAATGAAACAGTGCAAATCCGATGTATGATTGATTTTCTATGAATTTATAACAGAAATGTGGCGTGTGTGTGTGTGTGTGTGTGTGTGAAGTTTATACAAACAGAATGATTGGGGTGGGGGGGTTCCTGCTACCTGTCCTCGCTCCCGATTCTCCTTTCCTACAACATCCACGGGGGGTCCCCTGCCTCCTCCCTCCCCTTTCCGAAAGCGCGCGCCCCTTGAGCCACGGGGCAGAGCAGCAATCCGGAGTGGAAGCTCCATTTCCGGGAGAAGCAGGCAGGTTGGGAGGGGGGCTCTCCCCCCCCCATTCCTGGAGCAGAAGCCGGATTGGAGGAGGAGGAAGGAGGGGTGGGATGTTTGGGGGCGGGATCTGGGGTTGTGGGGGCGAGGTGAGAGGAGGATGTGCCGGGAGGGGAGGGAAAGAATTGAGGGGGGGGAGGAAGGTTTCCCCCCTCCCCTCTTCCTTCTGGGATCAGCAGAGCAGGGGAGGAGCTGATCCCGGAGATCCAGCTGCCAAGTGGGTCCCGTCCCGCCTACAAGGTTTGCATTGCAACATCCTCCCCTCCCCCACCCCACGAGCTTAGATCCCTCCGTGTTTTGGTCTTGGTGCTGTTCAAACCAGGAACGTGGGGGGGGGGGGGCAGTTAAACGACTCCCCCCCAATCCCAGCTCCCCACCCCAGCCTCTGACTCAGGCCAGGACAAGGACCGGGGACACAGGCACCGTCCAGGCACAAGAGCCAAGAGGCTCAGCAAAGCAGCCGATACAATTGGAGCCAGAAGCGGATTCCAAAATCTGAGGGATCCCTTGGACCAGAAAGAAGGAGACCAGCCAGGAAGAGGAGAGCAAAAGAGCAGCCAGTCGGCTTGGTCTTGATGGAAGACTGTCGCCACAGGACTCCCACCTGCCACCAGGTGGAACAAGATGGAAGACCCCAACTTTTATTAGCTCCGAATCCCCCATGCTACACCCCCAAGACTACATCATGATTACATCATGACTACATCATTGACACATCACAAAGAGGAGGGGTTCAGGGAGAAGAAGAAGAAGAGTTTGGATTTGATATCCCGCTTTCTCATTACTGTACCCAAAGGAGTCTCAAAGCAGCTAACATTCTCCTTTCCCTTCCTCACCCCCAACAAACACTCTGTGAGGTGAGTGGGGCTGAGAGACCTCAGAGAAGTGTGACTTTTCTGAACGAGGAGGAGTTGTGCTGGTAACCTGAGGGTCTTGTCACCTGTCCGGTTCCTCCTTTCCCCTCCCCATGATTACATTCCTGAGGACAAAGGGGAGTTCACTGTTTCCTGCCCCCAGAGGGAAGGGCTGGTCACTGTCCTGTGTTTCAGTCCGTACTGAATCCACTTCCATATGCAGGTCCTTTGTGAGTGGAATGATCTTCTGTCCAGGACCATCAAGGTTGGTCAAGGCAACTGGGCAGTGCTCACTGTGGACGTGTTGGCTGCCTTGTGTCAAGTCTCCCCCCTTTGATAGTCCTTCCCTCCTGGTGTAAAATAAAAGTTGAACGGTGCAGATCCAATGTACAGCTGATTTTGTATGAATTTATAACAGAAGCATTGCATATGTCGTGTGTGAGTGTGTGTGTGTTGTGTTTGTACAAACTGAGTGATGGGGAGTGCTAAGGGCAGTGCCAAAGAATGCACTACTAAGGGCAGTGCCAAAGAATGCACCAACTACTGCACATTGCACTCATTTCACAGGCTAGCAAGGTTATGCTTAAGATGCCTCAAGGCAGGCTTAAGCAGTATGTGGACTGAGAACACCCAGAAGTGCAAGCTGGATTTCGAAGGCGCAGAGGTACCAGAGACCAAATTGCAAACATGCACTGGATTATGGAGACTACAGAACATCATTTGACTGTGTTGACCACAGCAAACTATGGCGAGTTCTTAAAGAAACGGGAGTGCCTGATCACCTCATCTGTCTCCTGAGAAATCTCTATGTGGAACAAGGAGGAGGACGGTATATTGTCTTCCTGCTTATTTAACATAAATGCAGAATTCATCATGCGAAAGGCTGGGCTGGATGAATCCTGTAATAAAAAATTTAAGGTCTTTTATCCAAACCAATCCTGCCTCCGCATGATAGATTTCCAAATCTGGCAATGCAAAAACTCCTCTCTCCTTTTTATCTGTTAATAACAGGTGTTTACTTCTCCACTCCATATAAATCTAGATATTTCCCTTTTCCACTCCGTAAAAAAATTCATTCCTCCTAAAATGGGCATTGTTTGGAATAAGAAAATCATTTTGGGGAGGATTCATTACATGAATCTGTGTGCTGGTCGCAGCAGGAGGGGGGGGTCTCTATGGATGCGTCAGCAGCCGGCTTCCTCTGGGTCTCCTAGCCCCCTCCTTTCCTCCCTCTGAGCCTGAACTGCTCTCTGCCCCAGACTCTTCCCGCTCACCAAACCCTGTTTCCTCCTCAGCTTGCAACATCTCCCCTTCCGGTCTGCTCCATTTTCTCCCTCTTTCGGCTCATCCAACCACCAGTCCCCAGGATCTGAGCCTTCTTCCCTTGTGGGTCCCCAGCTGGTGCCTCTCCCCCCCCCCCCACCAGCCAGTTCATGGCAACAACAGCAGCCACAGCACTGTGGTCCTCTGGTGGGAAAACTCCTGAGAAGCATGATTGAAGCAAAACTTCTGGGACCATCTTCCTCAAACCCCAGAATGAGCAGGAGCTCTGGGGTTGCCCCATGGGGTTCATGAGTGAAGGTGCACCCCCAAGAGGCTTTCCTGGTACCTGCAGCCCCTCCTTCCCCCTCTTGAAATTAGGCTTGGGGGTAAATCTCCCATTCAATTTCAGTATTTCAAGTTTTCTTCAGAACGCGCAGGGCAGGAGGCAGCGATGACATTCTGGTGAAGAAGCAGTGCTTGGAGATCATGCGCGGGGGGGGGTGTGTGTGACAGAGTTTGGTGCAAAAACCAAAAGTACTTTCATCTAAAATTATACTCACCATTGGGAGATGTTGCCTTCATTATTTCATTATTATACAGTTTTACATATAAACACGAGGTTCACATATACCTCATGCTTTTCGGAATGATTTCCTGCTTAGTTCATTTCTGTGAAGAAAATAGTGGACTCTGAGAGGAAGACGTACCGCACTCCAAACATCTAAATGGGTTCTTCCATGTGAGAGTCCCTGGATGTTCCTTAAATACTCCATTATAAATAAAACACTTTTTGCAATCATTTAAACTGCTTCTCCTCTTTGAGTTTGTGATGGTTTGAAGGGTTTCAACTCTTAAAGTTCTTTTTTTTTTAAAAAAATATTTATTAAAGTTTTGCATAATAAAACAAATATCACAATCAGAAAAAACAAAAGAAAAAGACAATCAAAAACCACACAATCCAAAAATGAGAAAAAGTACAAATAATCAGGGAAAAAAACAAAAAACAGAGAAAAAATTATTTCTTACTTACTATCTTTATAACTCTCTTTCCTGACTTGCTCACATCTCCCTTTTCTGTGTTCCCCCTTTACACAGTCAAGTTCAGCAATTTCCTACCCTCTTTCCAATCTTATTCACTATTATGCATTTCAACCTATTATGCCTTTGGTTTCCTTTCCTTTTAAAACCATTTATCACATGTTCTTTATAAATTAATCCCTTATATCATTTGTTTAGTCTCGACATAATAATACTCTGGGATAAGGGTCTTATCCCTTTTTTCTCAAAACATTTTTACATATTTCTTTTTACCATGTCACTGATGCCATATTATCTTTATATCCAACATCATTTTAACATTCAAACATTTTACAGTGTTTTTGCAGATATTCTTTGAATTTCTTCCAGTCCTCTTCCACCGACTCTTCTCCCAGGTCTCGGATTCTGCCAGTCATTTCTGCCAATTCCATATAGTCGATCACTTGCATCTGCCATTCTTCCAAAGTGGGCAAATCTTGTGTCTTCCAATACTTTGCGATGAGTATTCTTGCTGCAGTTGTTGCATACATAAAAAGTGTTCTATCTTTCTTTGGCACCAATTGGCCGACAATGCCCAGAAGGAAGGCCTCTGGTTTCTTGGGAATGGTATGCTTAAATACCTTTTTTATTTCATTATATATCATTTCCCAGAAGGTCTTAACCTTTGGGCATGTCCACCAAAGGTGAAAGAATGTTCCCTCAGTTTCTTTACATTTCCAGCATTTATTATCAGGCAGGTGATAAATTTTTGCAAGCTTGACTGGGGTCATGTACCACCTATAGATCATTTTCATTGCATGCCGTAAACTTCATATCAGTGGTCCACAACTTTTCCCAGTCAGCAAACATAATGTTGTGACCAATGTCCTGTGCCCATTTAATCACAGCTGATTTAACTGTTTCATCCTGAGTATTCCATTTTAACAGCAAGTTGTACATTCTCGAAAGTATCTTAGTTTTAGGTTCTAACAATTCTGTTTCTAATTTCGATTTTTCCACTTGGAAGCCTATTTTTTTATCCAAGTTAAAGGCCTCTCTAATTTGATGATAATGTAACCAATCTCGCACTTTATCTTTTAGTTTCTCAAAACTCTGCAATCTCAATGTGTCTCGATCTTGTTCTAGTATCTCCCAATATTTCGGCCACTTGGCCTCCATATTGAGTTTTTTCAGAGCCTTAGCCTCCATAGGTGATAGCCACCTTGGGGTCTTGTTTTCCAATAGGTCTTTATATCTTGTCCAGACATTAAACACAGCTTTCCTGACAATATGGTTTTTGAATGCTCTATTAGCTTTTACCTTGTCATACCACAAATATGCATGCCACCCAAAAGCATTGTTGAACCCTTCCAAGTCCAAAGTGTCAGTGTTCTCAAGAAGCAGCCAATCTTTCAACCAGCAAAATGCTGCTGATTCATAGTACAACTTTATGTCTGGCAGGGCAAACCCCCCTCTTTCTTTAGCATCAGTCAATATTTTAAATTTTATTCTGGGCTTTTTGCCCTGCCAGACAAATTTCGAAATATCTCTTTGCCACCTCTTGAAACAGTCCATCTTGTCCACAATCTGTAAAGTTTGAAACAAAACAGCATTTTTGGCAATACATTCATCTTTATAGCAGCAACTCTGAAAGTTCTTCCTGTCTGTGAGTCTGTTGATTTTGAACTTCCACTAAGAATGAACCTCTATCTACTTTCCTGATATTTATATGGTTTGTATTTTATGTGAGTTTGTTGACATAAATCAAGGGTTCCACTCTGACTGAAGCTCCTTCTACAGTCCATAGCTTTAAATGGTTTATCCCGTGTGAGTCTGTTGATGTTGTCTAAGGTGTCCATTAACCCTAAAGCTCTTTCCACACTCCATACATTTATATGGTTTCTCCCCTGTGTGAGTCCGTTGATGATTTCTAAGGTCTCCACTCTGACTGAAGCTCTTTCCACACTCCACGCATTTAAATGGTTTCATCCCTGTGTGAGACCGTTGATGCTTTTTTAAGGTTTCCATTATCACTAAATCTCTTTCCACAATCGATACATTTATATGGTTTCTCCCCTGTGTGAATCCGTTCATGATTTCTAAGGTTTCCATTATCACTAAAGCTCTTTCCACACTGCATGCATTTAAATGGTTTCTCCCCTGTATGAGTCCGTTGATGATTTCTAAGGTTTCCACTCTGGTTGAAGCTCTTTCCACACTGCATGCATTTAAATGGTTTCTCCCCTGTATGAGTCCGTTGATGTGATCTAAGGCTTCCATTCTGACTGAAAACCTTTCTACACTCCATACATTCATATGATTTCTCCCCTGTGTGAGTCCGTTCATGTGATCTCAGCTTTCCACTATCACTAAAGCTCTTTTCACACTCCATACATTTAAATGGTTTCTCCCCTGTGTGTGTCCGTTGATGTATATAGAGGTGTCCACTATGATTGAAGTTCTTCCCACTCTCCCTGCACGTTTTCTCTCTCTGTGAGTCCCCTGGTGTGTTCTAAGTGTTGCATTGAAAGAGAAGCTCTTTCCGCACTCCATACCTTTAAATGGGTTCTTTCCTTTTTGTGTTCGTTGATGTGAACTATGTGTGCTCATTCAGAGAAGCATATTCCACATTTCACACATTTTAATGGCTATTCCTAATGAAGCAAAAGGTGCCCTGTCCTCTGCAATTCTGTCTTCTCCATCACCTTCTTCAGAGTGGGCAGAAAGGAAATCCTGTTTGGGTTTCAAGAAAGAGAACACAGGGGGGAAAGGGCACATCAACTGCCATTAGCACCTTCTCCTGTTTCAACATCTCCTACATTCTCCCATGTCCTCCCCATGTTCCCAATTTTTAGAAAATGAAAATGGTATGATGTCAAATGGTAGTAATGCATCAGCAACCTTTCATAATCCTCAATCATCTTTAATAACACAGCATGATCTTGGAATACTGTTGTCCTCATCTCTTCCAGGGACTGTGGTCTGGGTCAGTCAGAGAACTAGTGACAAGGCTTGGTGCTTAGAATTAGCTGAATGGGTGCTCAGGGAAGCTCCTGTTCTTGGAGATGGACCTCTGTCTACATGCCTCACATTGCATGGAGAGCGCAGGAGAAGCAGAAGGAAAGCAGCTGGCAAATGGGAATCCCAGACGGAAACACCCACCCCAATGGTTCTTTATACTGATGATGCGCTGCCTGATCCTGTGCTTGTCTTTTGACACAGGACTGTCCTAATCTGGCACTGAAAAGCAGCATATTCAAGGCAAGGAGATACCTGTACTTAATGGTAGGTAGTCTTATTGGTCTGACACAGTTGAAGTAAAAAAGTAAAAAAATAGTCCAGTAGCACCTTAGGGACCAACTAAGTTTGTTCTAGATATAAGCTTTCGTGTGCATGCACACTTCTTCATATAGTGAAGGGTAGTGGGAGATGGTAGTAGGAGTCTAGATGTCATGGGGTGTTGGGGATAAGTAGCTCCTTTGGTGGGGGACATGTCCTGCACCTTCTGGGGTTATTTTCCCACCCTTGGTGCCCACCCTGCACTCAGGTCTCACCTGTGGCTTCCAGAAGCTGTCAGCATGCAACAGGGGTTCAAGCAACGGCTTCAACCGGCTGGCTAACCCAGGTGAGGAAAGCTGATGGGTCTCAAATCCTTGGGGGGCTGGGGAATTCTGCTGGACCTGAAGTCAATCCCTGGTGGATGGAGAGGAGGAGAACAACCGTGAATCCCACAGTCCAGAAGGCAGGAAAGTGAAGGGCAGATGGGGCACGTCCACCTGGAGGCTTGTTATCTAGTCCCAGGGTTACTCTGACACTGAATTATATATAAATTACAGTATTCAAATGCGCCTGCTCCCACTTCATATTCTGATATTACTCTATTCTGCTTGTGTGTTTCTTATATTGAGGCATCTAATCATAGCCTGCATTTTTATTGAGGCTTGATCAGGGCCTGTATTTTAAAATGAGCTTAAAGATCTTCAAATGTTTCATGCCAGGCAGAAGAGCAGCTGCCTAAGAACCTTGGCAAAATGTTTTTCCTCCTAGACAAGGGGGTCCCCTGATTTCTAGCAGAAAACAATTCTCAAAGTCAAAAAGGGAATTACAGGCTGACAGCCAAGGTTACACTGACCCTACATATTACAGAAGATAAAAAAAGAGATAAACATAATTAAGAGTGGGTAAATAGTAAAATAAAACCATGTGCCTCCCATTAAACTTGAGCCATATTTTCCTAAGGTTCAAAGGTCAAGAGCAATGGAAAAGCATCTAGCTGGCAGAAAGGAAGAGAGTATTTTGGGAAGTCTTTTTCTAAAGTTGTTTCTTTCTTAAACTGAGATCCTTTTAAGATTTCTTTTCCTTTTAAAAGGTTATTTATGTTGCCCAGTTCTTCAGAGAGAACTGGGTTTCCCAAACTTGGGTCTCCAGCTGCTTTTGGACTACAGCTCCCATCACCCCTAGCAGGCAAGACCAGTGGTCAGGGATGATGGGAATTGTAGTCATGCCCTCCAGGTGGCTCTGGCAAGTGAGCCCAGCTGCATGTGACAAGAGTGGGGGAATTCCGTCCTGGTGTTACGGAAATTATAATGGTGTGTGTGTTTATCATCTGACATTATTCCCTGTGTTACGGTAAAATCTGGGTGCGAGGCTGCTCTGCCACCCAGTTCATCGGACTAAGTCCGCGGGTCCCTGTGGAGGAAAATGAGCTCAGCTGGAGACAGGAGCAAGCTGCAGAAGATCCAAGTTTATTCCGCAACAGGTTCAAGGCGAGATTGAACAGCGAGAAAGGGGTGGCAAAAAGCCGAGAATTCAATTTAAGTTGTTAACAGATATAAAAGAAAGAGGAGGCTTTGCCCTGCCAGATTTGAAACTCTATTATGAGGCATCATGTCTTTGCTGGTTGAAAGAGTGGATTAAACTAGAAAATAACGAATTGTTGGATTTAGAGGGGTTTGATAATAGATTTGGATGGCATGCGTACTTATGGCACGAGAAAAAGAGAGTCCATAAAGGCTTTGAAAACCACATTGTCAGAGCTGCCCCTAGGTCCCAGCTCACAGAGGACCAACGCCCGATCGTCGTTATGTACAAAAGTCTTTATTGAAGTTCAACTTCCATTCCAAAGCCGCAGCGCGCAGCTCTACGTCTTAAACCCTAGACCGGCGAAGTCCCGTCTGAATCTCCTCCCCTCTGACACCAGTTTAAGATCCTAGCCCTGCTCCACCTTTTCCGTTGTTCTCTCCTCCTCTGGGTCCTCTTGCCCGCCGGTGCTTTCCCCTTTCTGGACTCTTCCGACGCTGAGTCGGCTGACTCCTCCCCCTGTCTCCGGCGGGCTTTAGGACCCGGTTCCCAATCCTCATTCTCTGCTGTCCCGCACTCCTGTACATTTGAACTTGCCTCTCGCGCCAACCCAGTGACCTTCCTCCTGACCGTCACACTGCTTCTGTCACTGCTTCCCTCTTCCGGGATATTGCCCGGATCTGACCTCCCCTCCGTTGTCTGGCTCTCCGATGGAGGCGTGGCCAGCCCTGACTTATCTTCACTCCCTGGTGTGGAATCCTCTGCCCTCGCTACCTGGGACTCTTCCCCCCACTATGCTCTGGTGGAGAAGCTGGTCCTGATTTCCAACTGCTACTCTGGGAGTCCCTGCTGGTCCCTTGCTCCTGGAGTGTCCCCCTTGGGAATCCCCTTGCCCTGGCCACTGGCGCCCCCTTCTGTGAATCTTCCGATTCGCTGGAGAGGCACATGGAATCTCTCGGGCCACTGTCATCTTCTCCTACGCTGCCCTCAGATTCTTCCCCTTCGCTCTCCATCTCCCCTCTTCCCTGTGCTTCTGCTCCTGAACCCCTGACATCCACCCCCCCTCTAAGCCCCCCTTCCCCCTACCCCTCTTCGGATGCGGGTTCCGGGTGCTCCAGTGTTGTGGGGGTGAGTGCGGGATACAGTTCTTCCCCTCTGGTGTGCAGCTGGCCGGCTGGTTCCGGCCAGTCCGGACTGGGCTCGTCGACGTCGATCTCCTCTGCTTCCATCTCTCTGCAGCTGTGCTCAAACCCAGGATCCTCCCCCAACACGTCCATGTCCGTCTCCCCCCCGGTCGCCTCGGGGGATGCTGCCTGCCAAGGCCACTTCAGCAGTTCCCTGCTCCGCCCCACCTCCGGTTGATCGTCCCACCAATAAGAGCGGTCTGTAACAGACCCCGAGGGTGATCCCTCCGGGGAGCGTGTGTCGGGTGCTGGTTCCTCATCTGATGAGAACCCCTGAAACGTGCTGGCTGAAAGTGTGGGTGTGAAAAGATATTCGTCGAAATAATCTGTCGGCATAGGTCTGTGTGGGAAGAGTGCATGGAACTCGTCTTTGAGGTAGTGCTCCTCCACGGCATAGTATGGTACCCACCTGTTGGCGCTGGCCGGGGTACCTTCCCTGGCGAGGAGATATTCAACCCCCTCTTCCCCCCATCTCGAGTCTAAAGTGTGTGAGTGCCTGGAGGCGGTTGGATGGCGGCTAACAGATTGAGGTTGAATCCTGACAAGACAGAAGTACTGTTTTTGGGGGACAGGAGGCGGGCAGGTGTGGAGGATTCCCTGGTCCTGAATGGGGTAACTGTACCCCTGAAGGACCAGGTGCGCAGCCTGGGAGTCATTTTGGACTCACAGCTGTCCATGGAGGCGCAGGTTAACTCTGTGTCCAGGGCAGCTGTCTACCAGCTCCACCTGGTACGCAGGCTAAGACCCTACCTCCCCGCGGACTGTCTCGCCAGAGTGGTGCATGCTCTGGTTATCTCACGCTTGGACTACTGCAACGCGCTCTACGTGGGGCTACCTTTGAAGGTGACCCGGAAACTGCAATTAATCCAGAATGCGGCAGCTAGACTGGTGACTGGGAGTGGCCGCCGGGACCACATAACACCGGTTCTGAGAGATCTGCACTGGCTCCCAGTACGTTTCCGAGCACGATTCAAAGTGTTGGTGCTGACCTTTAAAGCCCTAAACGGCCTCGGTCCTGTATACTTGAAGGAGCATCTCCACCCCCATCGTTCGGCCCGGACACTGAGATCCAGCGCCGAGGGCCTTCTGGCGGTTCCCTCATTGCGAGAAGTGAGGCTACAGGGAACCAGACAGAGGGCCTTCTCGGTAGTGGCGCCCGCCCTGTGGAACGCCCTCCCATCAGATGTCAAAGAGATAAAGAATTACCTGACATTCAGAAGACATCTTAAGGCAGCCCTGTTCAGGGAAGTTTTTAATATGTAATGCTGTACTGTTTTTAACACTGATTGGGAGCCGCCCAGAGTGGCTGGGGAAACTCAGCCAGATGGGCGGGGTATAAATAATAAATTATTATTATTATTATTATTATTATTATTATTATTATTATTATAATAAAATCTCTGTGACCTCGTTGAGTGGCTCTGCTCTCGGTGACCCCCCCTTCGTGGGCGCCTCGCTGAGCGGGCCTGGTGCTGTCCCTGGCGCCTGAAACCTGTGGGGTGCCTTGTAGGGCGTGAGCACTGATCTATGAAAGACCGGATGCATTCTGGAACCCTCCGGGAGTGTCAACCGGAAGGCTACTGGGTTGATCTGTGCCTCGACTTGGTAAGGGCCTAGCTGCTTGTGTCCGAGCTTCTTCTTAGCTAACGATCTGGCCGGCACTGCCTGGGCTGCTAACCAGACCCAGTCCCCCACCCGGATGTCCTCCCCAACTCTCCTGTGCCTGTCTGCCTGCATTTTGTAGGCGTGTTTTGCTAGCTCTAACTGCCGTCGGAGTTGCTCGTGGACCTCCTGTAACTCCGCTGCCAAGGCCTCTGCTCCCTGTGGCTCCCCCTCCCCCACTTTCTCTAATCCCGGGAAGGTTCTCGGATGCCGTCCATTGTTGGCGAAGAAAGGTGTCACCCCCGTGGACACGTGTTTCGTGTTGTTGTAGGCAAACTCGGCTAGAGGTAGGTAGTCCACCCAGGTCGAGGGCTGCTGATTCGCGTAGCATCTCAGGTACTGCTGCATGATGGCGTTGACCCTCTCCGCTTGTCCGTTGGTCTGCGGGTGTCTTGCCGACGCTAGGTTGACCTTGACATTTAGGATGCCCATCAGCTTCTGCCAGAAGCTCGAGATGAACTGGCGCCCCCGGTCGGACAGGATAGACCGCGGTAGTCCGTGCACCTTGAACACGTGGTCTATGAACAGCTTGGCGGTCTGCTCCGCTGTGGCCACCTTCGCGCAAGGAATGAAGTGGGCCATCTTGGTGAACAAGTCTACTACCATGAGCATTGCTGTTTTGCCCCTCGAGCTGGGCAGATCAGTGACAAAGTCCAGTGCCACCCTCTCCCACGGTTCGAGCGGGGTCTGTAGCGGTTCCAACAGTCCCGCCGGCGGTCTGTGCACTGGCTTGGCCCTTTGGCAAGTGTCGCACCTAGTGACGTAATCCGCGACTTCTCCCCGCATCTTGGGCCACCAAAAGTCTCTGGCTACTAATTCCACCGTCTTGTCCGCGCCGAAATGTCCGGCGCTGGGTGCGTCGTGCAACTGTTGTAGTACTCTCGTGCGGAGGTCGTCTCCCGGTACGTAGATGGCCCCTTTGCGGACGAGTAGGCCGTTGCGTATCTGGAACTCGTCGTCCTTCGCCATGCCGCTTCGCACTTCCTCCATCTTGGATCGTGCGAAGGAATCTGTTTGCAGCGCGCGACGTACCGCTTCCAGGTCCACAGTGGCTGAAGCGCATGTCCACGCTCTAGGTGCGAAAATGTGTTTGGCCGCCACCGGTGCCGCTTCCTCGAGATACTGCGGCTTCCTGGATAGCGCATCAGCCATGATGTTGTTGTCTCCCGGGATATACTCTATCCTGAAGTCGAAATCCGCAAAGAACTCCGCCCAGCGGATGTGTCTCTGGTTCAGGAACCGCGCCGTGCGCCAGTACTCCAGGTTCTTATGGTCCGTGCGAACCTGCACTGTGTGTTTGGCTCCGATGAGGAAGTGCCGCCACGCCTTGAAGGCTGCATGGATGGCTAGCAACTCCCTGTCCCAGATGGTGTAGTTCTGCTCCGACTTGCTGAGTTTCCTGGAGTAGAAAGCACACGGCCTCCAGCCCCCTTGCGGATCTTGCTGCAACAGGACCGCCCCCACGGCTCTGTCTGAGGTATCTGTTTCAACCCTCATGGGTTTGCTGGGGTTCACATGTAGCAGCTGTTCTTCGGACGCGAAGAGACGCTTGAGTTTTTGAAAGGACTGCTCCGCCTGCTCTGTCCAGATAAACTTCTTCTTCTTGGAGCTGAGGGTGTCCGTGATGGCCGCCGTCTGCATAGCGAACCCCTTGATAAACTTGCGATAAAAGTTGGCAAAGCCGACAAACTTCTGGACCTCCTTCCGATTGCGCGGGCTCTTCCAGTCCAACACTGAGCGGACCTTGGCGCTGTCCATGGCCAGTCCCTTGTCGGACAGTTTGTAGCCCAGGAAATCCACCTCCGTCATGTCGAACTGGCACTTCTCCAGCTTGGCGTAAAGCCTGTGCTCCCGCAGTCTCTGCAGAACCTCCTTGACGTCCCTCTCGTGAGCCTCCTGCGATTCCGAGAAGATCAGGATGTCGTCCAGAAAGCAGACGCACTTCTTGTAGAGGAGTCCCGCTAACACATGATGCATGAAGGCTTGGAAGCAGTGGGAGCCATTTTGTAAACCAAATGGCATAACTCTATATTCGTAGGTGCCTAGGGGGCGTGAACATGGCCGTCTTCCACTCATCGCCCTCCCGCATGCGTATAAGATTGTACGCCCCTCGTAGATCCAGCTTGGTGAAGATGCGTCCCTTCCTCACCGTTGCGAGCAGGTCGTCGATTTTGGGCATGGGGAATGCCGTGGGCTTCGTCCTCGAATTTATGACCCTATAATCAACTACAAGCCTCTTTTGGGGCGTGTCTTTTTTCTTCACGAAGAACACAGGACTGCCCCCCACTGCTTTGGATTCTTGGATGAATCCCCGCTTCAAGTTGTGATCTATGAACTCCCTGAGCTCTTGCAGTTCGTCTTCAGACATGGAATACAGTTTTCCAGTCGGCAGCGTCGCCCCCGGCAGGAGGTCAATTTTGCAATCGTACGGTCTGTGGGGGGGCAGCTTGTCGCTTCCTTCTCGCAGAAGACCTCCAAAAACCCTTTGGACTTGTCGGGTACCGCTTGCAGCATGCCCAAGTGTAGCTGCGACCCATCCTCTTGCCCCTCATCTTCCTGGCTAGTCAGGATGCAGTGTTCTGCGCAGTAGGATGAGCAAAAGGTCAATTGACGCTGGTACCATGCTAATGCCGGGCTGTGCCTGTGCAGCCAACTCATGCCCAATACTATGGGTGTGTCTGACAGGTGAGTGACGTTGAAGCTGATGACTTCGCGGTGATTTCCAATCTGCATCACCATTGGCGGCATTTGCTGTACCACCTGTCCTCCCAGAAGCTCTCTGCCATCAACCGTGACAACGTGCAGGGGCATCGTGGCTGGTAGGAGTGCTATGCGATGTTGCTTGATGAAGTCCACTCCTACAAAGTCTGCATTACTACCAGAATCAATAGTAATAGGAACTTCCATGGTTAGTCCATTGGGTAGCTGGAGCGATGCAGTGAGTTGCACCACTGGTTTGGGTGGGAGGGGGTCTGTGGGCCGTAAGATCCCTGGGGACTGCTTCACTGACTCGTCTGACTGGGCCCCAGTGCCTCTGTCTCCAGCCAGACTCCGTCGTTTCCCTGCAGTGGTTCCCCCTGCTGCACTGCTTCCTTTGCTGTTGCTGAGACTGCAGTGTGCTTGTGGATCCTCTGGGGACACTCTTTCGCCATATGCTGAGCACTGTCGCAGATGTAACACTTCCTGTTCCCTCTAGGAGCCTTTGCTTTGACTGCTCCCGGTGTTGGGGCTCTGGTGGCTGTCTGAGCCCTGGCACCACCTATCTCCATCGGCTCCTCTCCCCCTCCCAGTGGAGGCGTGGACTGGGCACGCACTGTCTCTCTGGGAAAGAAAGGAGGTGATCTAGCTGGCGTGCGTCCCCAACGCCCTTCATCCTTGCTCCAAGGACGTTCTTCCAGCCTCACTCCGATCGCCAGCGCTCTCTGGACGACTTCCTCAGTGCTCTGGGGTCTCTCCCCCCTCGCAATTTCATCTTTCACAGCCCCATTCAGCCCCTCCCAGAACAGGTCCCTGACGGCGGCTGAGTTCTTTTCCCATCCCAGCGCATTGACCAATGCAAAAAAGAAAGATAAAGAAAGTGGAAATCTGCCCAAAGACATGCTCCGACCATAATGCGGTAAAGATGGAAATGAAAATAACAACAGCTGGCTCCTTCAGATGGAGAATGAATGACACCTTATTTAGAGATCCAGAGGTTTACCAAAAGGCCCAAAAGACTTTGAAGGACTACTTTGAGATAAATCTGAGGACAGAAGTGGAGAAACGAGTGATCTGGGACGCAAGCAAGGCCGTGATGAGGGGTTTCCTGATACAGCAGAATTCCTTGAAAAGGAGGCAACAGCAGGAGAAGAAAGATAAAATTTTGGAAAAGATTAAAGACAGTGAAAAGAAATTGAGATCTAACCCAAAGTCACATGAGATTTTGAGAGAAATTAAACTGTATCAGAAGCAATATATGGAATTGATGAATCAGGAGATTGAATGGAAAATTAAACGAATGAGACAAAAGACATTCGAATCGGCAGATAAATGTGGGAAACTCCTATCATGGCAATTGAAGAAGAGACAGAAATTGAACACAGTCACAAGTTTGGAGGTAGATGGAAAGAACATTTCTAAACCAAATGAGATCAGCAATTGCTTTCAGAGTTATTTCAGAAGACTTTATGCACAAGGGCCGGAAAACGAAAGAGAAATGGAAGAATTTCTCAAGAAACATGGATTACAAAAAATTTCGCAACAAAGTATGTTGCTTTTAAACGAGAAAATAACTGAACAAGAAATTGAGGGTGCCATTCAAAATATGCAATTGGGGAAATCTCCAGGGTCAGATGGATTAACCTCCAGATACTACAAAGCTTTGAAAGACTGGATAATACAGCCGCTTAAGGAGGTTTGCAACGAGATACTAGAGGGGAAAAGGGCACCTGAGACGTGGAAAGAAGCCTTCATCACACTTATACCAAAGACTGAGGTTGATAAAAAACAGATCAAGAACTACCGCCCTATATCATTACTTAATGTGGATTATAAAATTTTTGCAGACATTTTGGCAAAAAGATTAAAGAAGGTGTTGGTGGAGGAGATCCATAAAGATCAGGCAGGCTTTCTCCCGGGTAGGCATATATCTACCAATGTAAGGAATATAATTGACATTATAGAAATGTTGACAGTGAACATTAATACAAAAGCAGTTTTAATTTTTGTGGACGCGGAGAAAGCCTTTGACAATATATCTTGGAAATTTATGAAAAAGAATCTCCATGGGATGGGGGTAGGCCAAAGGTTTGAAAATGGTATAAGTGCAATCTATTCTGAGCAAAAGGCAAAGTTAATTGTAAATAATGTGGTCATGGATGAATTACCCATAGAAAAAGGGACACGTCAGGGGTGCCCAATATCCCCATTACTTTTTATATCGGTCCTGGAGGTCTTGTTAAACATGATTAGGGGGGACCAGCTGGTAAAAGGGATTCAGGTTGGAGCCAGACATTACAAATTGAAGGCCTTTGCAGACGACTTAGTATTGACCTTGCAAGAGCCAGACACTAGTACCAAAAGAGCTTTAGAATTAATTCAAGTATTCGGCCAGGTCGCAGGATTTAAGTTGAATAAACAAAAAACCAAGGTACTGGAAAAAAATTTAACAAATGTTGAAAGAGAGAGATTCCAAGAGGAAACTGGGTTAGTGGTGGCAAAGAGTGTAAAATACCTGGGGATTAATATGACATCTAAGAATATTAACTTATTTAAGGATAACTATGATAAGTGCTGGACTGAGATAAAGAAAGATTTAGAAATATGGTCAAACCTGAAGCTTTCCTTGTTAGGTTGAATTGCAGTAATCAAAATGAATGTATTGCCTAGAATGTTATTTTTGTTTCAGACACTACAAATTGTGGATAAACTGGACTGTTTCAAGAAGTGGCAGAAAGATATATCTAAATTTGTCTGGCAGGGCAAAAAGCCCAGAATTAAGTTTAAGATACTTACCGATTCTAAAGAAAGAGGGGGGTTTGCCCTGCCGGACTTGAGACTGTACTATGAATCGGCAGCTTTCTGCTGGTTAAAAGATTGGCTACTTCTTGAGAATGCAGATATTTTAGATTTGGAAGGATTTGATAATAACTTTGGTTGGCATGCATATATCTGGTACGACAAGGTTAAAGTGTATAAGGGTTTTAAAAATCACATTGTCAGGAAAGCGCTATATAATGTTTGGATACGGTACAAAGATTTATTGGAAAATAAAACTCCCAGGTGGCTTTCACCTATGGAGGCCAAGGAGGTAAAGAAACTTAATATGAGAACTAATTGGCCGAAATATTCTGAAATTTTAGAACAAGAAGGTGGTGAATTTAAATTACAAAGTTATGAGAAAATAAAGTCCAAGGTACGAGATTGGCTCCATTATTTTCAAATAATGGAGGCTTACAAACAAGACAGGAAAATTGGTTTCCAGGTGGAGAAATCGAAACTAGAAACAGAACTGCTAGAACCCAATACTAAGAATTTATCAAGAATGTATAACTTGCTGTTGAAGTGGAATACAATAGATGAGACAGTGAAGTCAGCTATGGTCAAATGGGCACAGGACATAGGTCATGACATTATGTTTGCTGACTGGGAGCAGTTATGGACCACAGGCATTAAATTCACGGCATGTAATGCCTTACGAGAAAATATTATGAAAATGATTTACAGGTGGTACATGACCCCAGTCAAGCTTGCGAAGATTTATCATTTGCCCAGTAATAAATGTTGGAAATGTAAAGAGACTGAAGGTACCTTTTTCCACCTTTGGTGGACCTGCCCAAAGATTAAGGCCTTCTGGGAAATGATTTATAATGAAATTAAGAAAGTGCTTAAGTGCACCTTTAACAAGAAACCAGAGGCATTTCTCTTGGGTATGGTCGGCCAGTTGGTGCCGAAGAAGGATAAGAATTTCTTTTTGTACGCTACTACGGCAGCAAGGATTCTTTTAGCAAAGTATTGGAAGAGACAAGAGCTACCCACGCTGGAGGAATGGCAGGCGAAAGTGATTGACTTTATGGGACTGGCAGAAATGACCGGCAGAATCCGCGACCAAGAGAAAGAGACTGTGGAAGAAGATTGGAAGAAATTTAAGATGTATCTTAAGAATTATTATAAAATTGAGGTGCTAAAATGCTGAGGGAAAAGAAGACGTAGAATTGCAGCGGAAAATGGTGTTTAATTTTAGGGTGGAATCGAAAAAGAGTATGAATTTATATTTAATTGGCTAAGAAGGGTTGCTGAATAATGGTTCTAAATTAAGGATGCAAAAAGGGAAAGTTATGGGGAAGTCCGGGAAAAGAGGGTTATGGAAATAAGGTTAAGAAAATATGAGTTTTTTGTGTTTGTTTTTACGTTGTTTTTGTTTATGTTAAAAAATTGGAAATCAATAAAAATCTTTATTAAAAAAAAAAAAAAAAGCCCAGAATTAAGTTTAAGATACTTACCGATTCTAAAGAAAGAGGGGTGTTTGCCCTGCCGGACTTGAGACTGTACTATGAATCGGCAGCTTTCTGCTGCTTAAAAGATTGGCTACTTCTTGAGAACGCAGATATTTTAGATTTGGAAGGATTTGATAATAACTTTGGTTGGCATGCATATATCTGGTACGACAAGGTTAAAGTGTATAAGGGTTTTAAAAATCACATTGTCAGGAAAGCACTATATAATGTTTGGATACGGTACAAAGATTTATTGGAAAATAAAACTCCCAGGTGGCTTTCACCTATGGAGGCCAAGGAGGTAAAGAAACTTAATATGAGAACTAATTGGCCGAAATATTCTGAAATTTTAGAACAAGAAGGTGGTGAATTTAAATTACAAAGTTATGAGAAAATAAAGTCCAAGGTACGAGATTGGCTCCATTATTTTCAAATAATGGAGGCTTACAAACAAGACAGGAAAATTGGTTTCCAGGTGGAGAAATCGAAACTAGAAACAGAACTGCTAGAACCCAATACTAAGAATTTATCAAGAATGTATAACTTGCTGTTGAAATGGAATACAATAGATGAGACAGTGAAGTCAGCTATGGTCAAATGGGCACAGGACATAGGTCATGACATTATGTTTGCTGACTGGGAGCAGTTATGGACCACAGGCATTAAATTCACGGCATGTAATGCCTTACGAGAAAATATTATGAAAATGATTTACAGGTGGTACATGACCCCAGTCAAGCTTGCGAAGATTTATCATTTGCCCAGTAATAAATGTTGGAAATGTAAAGAGACTGAAGGTACCCTTTTCCACCTTTGGTGGACCTGCCCAAAGATTAAGGCCTTCTGGGAAATGATTTATAATGAAATTAAGAAAGTGCTTAAGTGCACCTTTAACAAGAAACCAGAGGCATTTCTCTTGGGTATGGTCGGCCAGCTGGTGCCGAAGAAGGATAAGAATTTCTTTTTGTACGCTACTACGGCAGCAAGGATTCTCCTAGCAAAGTATTGGAAGACACAAGAGTTACCCACGCTGGAGGAATGGCAGGCGAAAGTGATCGACTTTATGGGACTGGCAGAAATGACCGGCAGAATCCGCGACCAAGAGAAAGAGAGTGTGGAAGAAGATTGGAAGAAGTTTAAAATATATCTTAAGAGTTACTATAAAATTGAGGAGTGCTAAAATGCAGAGGGAGAGGAAGACGTAGAATTGCAGCGATAAATTGTGTTAAGTTTAGGGTGAAATTGAAAAGGAGAATGAATTTATATTTAATTGGCTAAGAAGGGTTGCTGAACAATTGTTTAAAATAAAGGATGCAAAAAGGGGAAGGTATGGGGAAGTCCGGGAAAAGAGGCTTATGGAAATGAGGTAAAGAAAGTATGACTTTTTATGTTTGTTTTTATGTTATTTTTGTGTTTGTTAAAAATTTGGAAATTAATAAAAATTTTATTTCATTGACCAATGCAAAAAAGCGGGAGTGATATTGCCGTACAGTGGCTTTGCCTTGTTTCAGACCACGGATCTCCCTTCTGGCCACATCCACATCCACAGCCGATAGAGAACAAGCATCCATCGCTTTAATAAAGGCATCCGAATTTTGGAGGGCTGGGTCATTATCGCGCCACAGATTGCGCAGCCATGCCTTTGCTTCCCCATGGAGATGAGTTAGTATGAAGCCCACTTTCTCCTGCTTATCTCTAAAGTCCTTTTGCAGCAACTTGAGCGCAAAAACCAGGTCTGCTCTGAAACTAGCAAACTGCTGCAGGCTCCCGTCGAAATGGGACACGAGGCTGCCCCCCCTCTTACCGAGACCAATTCCCTCCGGTCTGGCACCCGGCAGCCCCTGTTTGATCAGCATTTCCAACCTGGTCTGCAGATCCTGGCAGGCGGTGGCTGCTTCATCCTCCCTCTTTCTGGATGCTGCTATTTCCATGTTGAGCCTTGTGACTGCTTCTTGCAAGGCTGCCATTCTTTCATCCGTACTCATCCTTCCCGATTTTCGTGAGCTCGCAAAGCACCAAGCTTTGCCCTTCGCCACTTCAACTCACGCTGCGAAGGTTTAAGGGGACGGGACTTACTGTCAGAGCTGCCCCTAGGTCCCAGCTCACAGAGGACCAACGCCCGATCGTCGTTATGTACAAAAGTCTTTATTGAAGTTCAACTTCCATTCCAAAGCCGCAGCGCGCAGCTCTACGTCTTAAACCCTAGACCGGCGAAGTCCCGTCTGAATCTCCTCCCCTCTGACACCAGTTTAAGATCCTAGCCCTGCTCCACCTTTTCCGTTGTTCTCTCCTCCTCTGGGTCCTCTTGCCCGCCGGTGCTTTCCCCTTTCTGGACTCTTCCGACGCTGAGTCGGCTGACTCCTCCCCCTGTCTCCGGCGGGCTTTAGGACCCGGTTCCCAATCCTCATTCTCTGCTGTCCCGCGCTCCTGTACATTTGAACTTGCCTCTCACGCCAACCCAGTGACCTTCCTCCTGACCGTCACACAGTTCTGTCACTGCTTCCCTCTTCCGGGATACTGCCCGGATCTGACCTCCCCTCCGTTGTCTGGCTCTCCGATGGAGGCGTGGCCAGCCCTGACTTATCTTCACTCCCTGGTGTGGAATCCTCTGCCCTCGCTACCTGGGACTCTTCCCCCCCACTATGCTCTGGTGGAGAAGCTGGTCCTGATTTCCAACTACTACTCTGGGAGTCCCTGCTGGTCCCTTGCTCCTGGAGTGCCCCCTTGGGAATCCCCTTGCCCTGGCCACTGGCGCCCCCTTCTGTGAATCTTCCGATTCGCTGGAGAGGCTCATGGAATCTCTCGGGCCACTGTCATCTTCTCCTACGCTGCCCTCAGATTCTTCCCCTTCGCTCTCCATCTCCCCTCTTCCCTGTGCTTCTGCTCCTGAACCCCTGACACACATCTTCCGGGGTCCTTTAATTGAGGTATGGGACAGGTAAAAAAACCTATTAGAACCTAGAACACCACGTTGGCTATCACCTCTAGAAGTTATGAGTGTAAAGAAAACTAATATGAGAAGTAAATGGATAACATATGGTCAATTGTTATTTAAAGAAGGAGGAAAATGGAAAATAAAACCGTACGAGCAGGTTAAAGAACATGTATATGATTGGTTGCACTACTTCCAAACAAATGAGATGTTTAAGAAAGATGGTAAAGAACGAGGTTTTGCGGACAAGGAATCCAAATTTCAAAGTGAGATTATAGATAACGATGGTAAAAATCTATCCAAAATGTATAAACTGTTGTTAGATTGGAATTTGAAAGATGAAGAAGTCAAGTCGGTAATGATTAGTTGGGCCAGGGATGTGGGTCATAATATACAATTTGAGGACTGGGAAAAACTATGGAAGGAGGGTCTAAAATTCACTGCTTGTATGACGTTAAAAGAAAATGTGATGAAAATGTTTTATAGATGGTATATGACACCGGCAAAATTAGCAAAAATGTATAAGACATGCAATAAGTGTTGGAAATGTAAAGATAAAGAAGGTACTTTTTATCACATGTGGTGGGAATGTAAGAAAGTGAAAGACTTCTGGGAGAAGATATACAATGAATTGAAGAAGATTTTAAAATATACATTTATAAAGAAACCAGAAGTCTTTTTGTTAGGAATAGTAGGAAATGAGATAAAAAGGAAGGACTGTAAATTTTTTCAATATGCAATTACAGCCGCAAGAGTGTTACTGGCCCAGAAATGGAAACAACAAGAAATACCGACCGTGGAAGAGTGGAGAATGAAATTGTTAGATTACGCAGAGCTAGATAAATTGACAGGGAAGATTAGATACTTAAGAGACCAAAAGTTCATCGAGGACTGGGGGAAATTTGTGGAATATCTGGAATGTTTAAGTGAGGGACAGATGACGCTTAAGGGATTTAAAGAAGCACTGTAAAAAAGTAAGAAGTATTGTTTAAAGGGAATAGGAAAAAAGAGATAAATAATGTCAATATAAATTTGAGAAATGTGTAATTAAAATTATAACCATGGATGATTTACGGAACAGCTGAGGGAAGTCCAAAAGAGAAATAAGTTGTGAAAAACGATGTGAAATTAATGTATTTTGTTTTGTTTTATTTATTGATGTTAATTAATAAAAATTATATTAAAAAAAAAAGACAGAAAGGGGTGACATGAACTTTTGAAACTTCCCTCCATGTCCCAGAATACAGTGCCAAATACATCCCAGTTACATCATGAATACATTAAGAAGAGGTGGGTTACACAGGATTAACATATGGAGGAGGGAGGGGGGAATATGCAGAGCTGGAGATATGCGCAGATAAGCACATCCTGAGTACCGGTGATGAGAAGACAATGGTCCATGTACTGGCATTGCCGGGAGGAAAGGCTTGGCAGAGTGATTTGACAGGATTAGGGTCTTGACACCTTGCTTGAGGGATTATGGAGGACAGGGGAGGTGTCATGGAGTCCTAGAGAAATTGAGTAAATTGGCACGTTGATTTTCTATGAATTTTATAGGTTTTAGTCCCTTTTGACATTGACAATTGGAAATAAATGGATATATTGTAGTGAAGAAGACATGCCCCCCCTTCTGTATCAGCTGGGTCCAAAACCCCTCTCCCCTCAGTCACACAAAAACAACACACACATCATATAAATACAGGAAAACACGGCATCTGCATTTTATGAATGGGATTTATGAATAACTGAAACTCACCAATCAAGAGCGCTTTGTTTTGACAGCTAGCCAATGGGGGAATCCGTAGATGGCTGAAACTGCCTCCAAACCAGCCTTTCAGCTCAGCCTTTGCACGATTGTCTCAGCGCCCTCCTGCTGCTCAGACTATGGGCAAAGTATATTAAATGTAGCCATTATGGTTTCGATTGCCTAAAGTTGCTACACTGTTACAAAGATTGTGTCTGAATGTATCCTTCCACCTTACAGCTCAGGGAAAGATACCTAACTGCAAATTCATATAATTGCCATTCTTTAACCAATTATTCCCATTCTGACGCCATTTTAAGGTGAATGTAGGCTTCCCCCTCCTCCATGACCCTGGAAGCGGATAGTCACGTAGGCAGTGAGAACAGGGCCTCCTGCCATAATCCCCCGAGCGTGAGAGCACGTACACTTCGCCCCTCCCAGGGAGTGACCAAGGGGCGACAATAGACTTCCACAGAGGCAGCTGACCAAGCCAGGTGTTCTGAAAGCCCATCTCAGGAGAAGCCCTGAGGGCAAGGATGTATGTGGATAGTTTTCTTGTTCTCTGGGTGGTGGGTACTTGAGAGGTGTCCAGAGATGTATCTGATAGAAGGATGAACTGCTGAACTTGTGTAACCCTTTGATACTCCTCCCCACTTGTGACATACTAGTGAAGATGCTACTATGAATAAATCTGAGTGAAGAGGGGGGAGTTATAAAGGTTGAAGTCACCCCAGGCTCAGGGTTCTTGCTCTATGTGGGAATCTCTTGCACAACAATAAAGATTGTGGTCTACTGATTGCCAGTTTGCTCCAGATTACAGTGGTACCTCTAGTTACGAACTTAATTCGTTCCAGAGGTCTGTAACTCTTCAAGGTTAGTGGAGTTTGTAACCTGAAGCGTTTGTAACATGAGCTGTTTGTAATTCGAGGTACCACTGTACTTGGCTGGAACTTCCTTCTTTCACTGACCTCACAGTCTCATGGGGGACTTGCACCCCAACGAGCTGGGCCCTCTGAAACCAGGAATTTCCTTATCACTGGCCATCCCCTTTGATTATAGGGGTCAATGCCCCTATTCCTCCAGCAGGAGCGATTGTGGGGATTCCATTCAGCTGTGCCGTTCCCAAATGGCAATTCTTCTTCAGCCATGGTGGGAGCCGATGGGCTGGAAGCTGAAGAGGTTTCCCTTTGAGTAGGCTTTGCTTCGCTTTCTGCTGACCTCAGTCTCTTGGATTGTGGCCAGCTTTCCTCGTCCATTTCCCTGAATGCTGACCAGTGTTGGATGTGTGGGGAAGCAAAATTCACCCCAGAACTTTTCTGCAGGGTTCCCTTCACTGAGCAGAAGGAAGGAGGGAGGGGGGAACACGTACTAAGAAAGGGACGGTACTCTGAATGGAGAGGAGCAGAAAGCGGAGTCCCCTCAAGATCAGTATTGGGGCCTGTGGCTTTTCTACTTGTTCAAAAATGATCTAGAGTTAGGAGTGAGCAGGGAGGGAGCAAAGTTTGCTCATGGCAACAAATTGTCCAGGGTTGTTCAAACAAAGAGAGATTGCAAGGAGTTCCAAAAGGACCTCTCCAAACGGGGTGAATGAGCCGAAAATACAGTTCATTGTCAATGAGATTAAAGTGATGCATGTTGGGACAAAAAAACCCTACGCCCATTAATATAATGTACAGGCTCATGGGGTCTGAACAGGGCTTCTTTGTGTGCTCTAGGAGACCAGGGGAGAGGGGAGCTGGTCGCAGCAGGAGGGGGAGTCTCCCTGGATGCTTCAGCAGCCGGCCTCCTCTGGGTCTCCTGGCCCCACCTCTCCTGAACTGCTCTCTGCCCCAGCCTCTTCCTGCTCACCAAACCCTGCTTCCTCCTCAGCTTGCAACACCTCCCCTCCCGGTCTGCTCCCCTTTCTCCCTCTATCTGCTCATCGCCATCCCACCACCAGCCCCCAGGATCTGAGCCTTCTTCCCTTGTGGACACCTTCTTCCCCAGCTGGCGCTCCCCCCCCCCCCCGCACCCAGCAGTTCCATGACAGCAAAAGCAGAAACAACAGTAAAATCAGTGTGATGGTAATATGAACTGTCGTCCTCTGGTAGGAAAACTGCCTAGCAGCATGACTGAATAAAAACTTCTGGGACTATGGAAAAGTACTGTCTTCCCCAAACACCAGAATAAGCAGGAGCTCTGGGGTTGCCCCATGGGGTTCAAGAGTGAAGATGGGCCTATCAGGAGACTTCCCTGGTACCTGCAGTCCCTCCGCTCCCCTCTTGCAGTTAGGCTTGTGGGGAAATTACCCATTAACTTACAGTATTATAAGTTTTCTTCAGAAAGTGCAGGAGGCAGCGATGAAGTTCTGGTGAAGAAGCAGTGCTTGGAGATCATGCGGTGGGGGGGTGACAGAGTTTGGTGCAAAAACCGTCTTGCATGCTTGAGTAGAGCAACTCCAGGGCATGAGCCAAGTAGCAGCAGGGTAGGGGCCACATGTAGAGCAAGTCCCACACTTAGGTCAAAAACACACAGAGAAGCAGCGGGACTTCTTCAGTAATAGTTTACTGAGCTTTCAAAGCATACAGTTCTCCCTGGGACCCCAGTGAGGCACAAAACTTGGCTCCTGAGAGCAAATCCAGTTTCAGAAGTAAAAAAATACAGCACGCAGGATATCTAAGTCAGGCACACAAACCGGCAGAAGGGAGCAAGGGAGGAAAAAGGCTGGAAGGACACAGGGCAATGGATGTGTGTCTTTCGCTTCCTGTTGCCTGGGAGGGAAGTCAGGAACTCGGCATCTGCAGGGACGTCACGAAGCAAAGCTTTCTGCCGCTGCTTGGAGGCACATCCCAGAAACACACACTGTAATTCGCGGTGTATTACCATATCAGCTGTTCTTCAGATGTGCTCTAGAAACCGGTATTGGACCAGATATCAATATATCGCCCAGCCCTAATCCTCACTCACCACCAGCAAACCAGATTCATCCTCTCTATCGAAAGGTACTTTACCTCTTAGATTACACTCACATTGTTTGACATTGCCTTCAATATTTCATTGCTGTTCACCTTAACATATAAACACAAGAAATTCAAATACACGTCGTGTGTTTAAGCCTGATTTCCTGGTGAGTTCATTGCTGTGAAGAAAGAGTGGACACTGAAAGGAAAATGTCCCCTTCTCCATACATCTATTTTTTTTTTAAAAAAAAAATATTTATTACTTTTAAACCTTACAAAAAAGAAGAGAAAGAAAAGAAAGAAGAAACAAAAAAAGAAAAAACAATACAATACAATATATAAACAATACACAACGCAACATTAACACATTAAACTAAACAAAACAGAACAAAAACAATTTAAAAACATACATCATACCATTTCAATGCCTTATCTTTCATTCCCTTGTTTCATCAACCTCCTCTCACCTCCCTTTTTGTATTCCACTTCTATTAATTGTTTCAGCAATTCCTTTCCAACTTTCTCTATTTTCTGTCATATAATTATCTTAACTTATTTTAACCTTATTTTCCATTAATACTATAATACTTATTTATGCTTAACTCCTTATAACATTTCTACTAAAGCCATATAATTTCATTCCAACATTTTTCTGACACTCATTAACTTAAAAATATTTCTGTAAATAGACTTTAAACTTTTTCCAATCTTCTTCCACCGTCTCTTCTCCCTGGTCTCGGATTCTGCCAGTCATTTCCGTCAGTTCCATATAGTCCATCAACCTGGTGATCTTCTGTCCGAAGCTCTTAACTTTTCCAAGTCCCTTCTGCAGGTCTTCTTCATATTTATACCTGCACTTTACTTTGTCTTCTGCTGATCTTGTTCTTAATTTCCTTCCTTTGATACTGAAGAGTAGATCTCGGGGAAGCTCCAACCTAGCAATGTTTTTATTCCTTCTCGACAGGTCAGCCAAATCTTCGTAGTTGAAACTAAAATCCAAAAGATATTTCAGGACGTATTTCAAAATCCCTCCAAATCCGAAAGTCCCCACAGCTCCAATCTCCTCCTGACCCAGGTCCAGGTCCCAAAGGTCAGTAAATCCCTGCATGAGATGATCTATCCAACTTTCCTTCTCCAGGCCAAGCAGGGCTCCAATCCTCTAAAACTGACTTTCTCTGAATTCAATCATAGAAGGCAACAACTTATAATCATCAAATTGCCTCTGTAAGGCTGGGGCTCTCTCCTTCTCCACTTGTATTACTTTAGGTTCAACAACAACAACTTTCTCCCTCGCCTTCTCCACAGTTTGGCATGTCAAAGTAGATTCCTGTGTCGATTCCCGAATAGTTTCTGTATAGATATTCACTTTTTGTCCAAAATTAGTCACTTTTTGTCCCAAGTTATCAATTTTAATAGTCATCACATCCATCTTCTTGTGGAGCTGTTCCAATGAATCACTTATCTTACAAAATGCAATCACTAAGGCTTCTTCTGTCAACATGCTTAACCAATCCAAGGTCAATCCCTGGTTCTCACGGTTTTTTATCTTACAGCTGGAGATTCCACCAGCTCAACTCTTGTAACAGTTTCAAAGGCTCCCTCTAGAGGGAAACAATTTCTATTTGTATCAATCCTTTTAAGTACAGTTCAAGCAATAAAATTAGTTTCAATTTTCAGTTACTTTTACTCCTTTTTAAATGCAGAAGGAGACAATGGAAACAATATATTTCTCTTATTTAACTAGCTTTCAACAAACATTTTATTCACAATCAATGAACTTTCCCAAAATGTCAGTCTTGCTAGCAGCCCGTTTCCAGGTTCAGAGCGGTGGTAATTTAACTTTCTTCACTCTCTCCTGCGGGCTTATGCGATCCAAAATTTCCCCCCTCTTCTCCTGCTTCCAAGGGGGGTTTAATGCTTTTAGTCGAAGGAAGTTTAATCCTTTAGAGGACTTTCCAGGACTTTAGCTTGCAAGCTCTTTGCTTCAATCTATTTACAAAAGGGGAAGGCGGACTTCCTGTTTGAAACCTCCCCGCTTTGGTGCCAAATTAAGACGTTTAAAAATCCAATTTTCCGTTCTACTCATGGGTAGTTGTTTAGAATCAAATTGTCCACAGGAAAAAGTCAGCGCTGTCTGGCAACAGCAATGCGGCTTCACTCCGTGAAAGAAGCAGTCAATTTGAAGCACCTGGTAAATTATACCAGGTTCAGTATATGGAATTGATGAACCAAGAAATAGAATGGAAAATTAAACAAATGAGACAGAAGACCTTTGAATCCGCTGATAAATGTGGTAATTTCTTAGCTTGGCAATTGAAGAAGAGACAAAAATTAAATATAGTGACAAATTTGGAAGTGGATGGAAAGAACATTTATAATCCAATTGAAATTAGAAGTTGCTTCCAGAGATACTTTAAACAACTGTATGCACAAGGGCCACAAAAAGACTCTGATATAGAACAATTTTTGGAGAAAAATGGACTGAAGGAAATTTCAAGTGAGGGTAAAGTACTTCTGAACCAGAAAATAACTGAACAAGAAATAGAGAGTGCCATTCAAAGTATGCAACTGGGCAAATCTCCGGGGCCTGATGGACTGACTTCCAAATACTACAAAGCTTTAAAGGAATGGATATTACAACCTTTGAAGGAAGTCTGCAACAAAATTCTTGAGGGGAAAAAAGCACCTGAAACGTGGAAAGAGGCCTACATCACGCTTATACCGAAGACAGAGACTGAGAAGACCCAACTTAAGAACTACCGCCCAATTTCTTTACTAAATGTGGATTACAAAATCTTTGCTGACATTTTAGCTAAAAGATTGAAAAAAGTATTGATGGGGGAGATTCATAGTGACCAAGCAGGCTTTCTCCCGAGAAGACATTTATCAGATAATGTAAGGAATATAATAGACATTTTGGAAATGTTAGAAGTTAATATAAATACAAAAGCTGCTTTGATATTTGTGGACGCGGAGAAAGCCTTTGACAACATTTCTTGGACCTTTATGAAGAAGAATCTCCAGGGGATGGGGGTAGGTCAAGGGTTTGAAAACGGTATAGGCGCAATATACTCTGAACAAAAGGCTAAACTTATAGTGAACAATGTGATTACGGAAGAACTTAAAATAGAGAAAGGGACACGCCAGGGGTGCCCAATTTCCCCATTACTCTTTATTTCGGTCCTGGAGCTTTTGTTGAACATGATAAGAAAGGACCAGCTGGTTAAAGGGGTTCAGGTCGGAGCAAAACAATATAAATTGAGAGCTTTTGCAGATGATTTGGTACTTACATTACAAGAGCCAGAATCTAGTACTAAAAGGGTTTTGGAATTGATGCAAGAATTTGGTCAAGTGGCAGGATTTAAATTGAATAAGTCAAAAACTAAGGTATTAGAGGAAAAACTTAACAGTTACTGAGAAAGAGACGTTTCAGAATGAGACAGGTTTAACTGTGGTTAAGTGTAAAATATTTGGGGATCAATATGACAGCTAAAAATATGAATCTATTTAAAGACAATTATGAGAAATGTTGGAAACAAGTGAAAAAAGACCTAGAAATTTGGTCAAATTTGAAGCTTTCCTTGTCTGGTCGAATAGCAGTTATAAAGATGAATGTATTGCCTAGAATGTTGTTTCTGTTCCAAACATTGCAAATTGTGGACAAGATGGAATGTTTCAAGGGTTGGCAGCAAGACATTTCTAAATTTATCTGGCAGGGCAAAAAGCCCAATATAAAATTTAAGATTTTAACTGATGCAAAGGAAAGAGGGGGATTTGCCCTGCCAGACTTGAAACTTTATTATGAATCAGCAGCTTTCTGCTGGCTAAAGGACTGGCTGCTTCTCGAGAACACAGACATTTTAGATTTGGAAGGTTTTAACAATTTCTTTGGGTGGCATGCATATTTGTGGTACGACAAGGATAAGGCTCATAAAGGTTTTAAAAACCATATTGTCAGGAAAGCATTGTATAATGTCTGGATTAAATATAAAGATTTGTTGGAGAATAAAACTCCAAGGTGGTTGTCACCAATGGAGGCAAAAGCTTTGAAAAAACTTAATATGGAGTCTAAATGGCCAAAATATTGTGAAATTTTAGAACAGGAGGGTAATAGGTGGAAATTGCAGAGTTTTGAGAATCTAAAAGATAAAGTGCGAGACTGGCTTCACTATTATCAAATACTGGAGGTCTATAAGTTGGACAGGAAAATTGGCTTTCAGGTGGAAAAATCAAAACTGGAAACAGTTGTTAGAACCCAAAACTAAGAATCAGTCAAAAATGTATAACTTGCTGTTGAAATGGAATACGCAGGATGAAACAGTTAAATCAGCTATGATTAAGTGGGCACAAGATATTGGTCATAACATTATGTTCGCTGACTGGGAAAGGTTGTGGACCACCGGTATGAAATTCACGGCATGTGAATATTATGAGAGAGAATATTATGAAAATGATCTATAGGTGGTACATGACCCCAGTCAAGCTTGCAAAAATTTACCACTTATCAGATAACAAATGTTGGAAATGTAAAGAAAATGAAGGTACATTTTTTCACCTCTGGTGGACATGCCCAAGGATTAAGGCTTTCTGGGAAATGATATATAATGAAATGAAAAAGGTATTTAAATATACCTTCTTGAAGATACCAGAGGCCTTTCTCCTGGGTATGGTTAGCCATGTGGTGTTAAAGAAGGACAGAACTTTTTTATGTATGCTACTACAGCAGCAAGGATTCTTATTGCAAAGTATTGGAAGACACCAGATCTACCCACCCTGGAAGAATGGCAGATGAAGATGATAGACTACATGGGACTGGCAGAGATGACTGGCAGATTCCGAGACCAGGACAAAGAGACAGTGGAAGAAGATTGGAAGAAGTTCAAAGACTATCTTAATAAACATTATAAAATTAATGAAGGCTAGAAAGATATGGGTTTAAAAATTAGTGGTTTTCAGGGACGCTGATTAAGGAAAAAGAACAGAATTATCAAAAACTATGGGAAATAAGGGAATGGATTTGCTGATAAGATAAATGAGATTAGAATACAGAAGGGGGAGGTGTGAGGAGGTTGGGGAAATTAGGTTCAGAAAATAAGGTTTGAAATTATACTGGTTTTTGGTCTTTTGTTTATGTATGTTTTTATTGTTGTCTGTGTTTATATGTTTTTATTGGAAACTTTAATAAATATCATTTTAAAAAAAAGGCACCGCGCCACTCACCCCACGTCGCTCCGGATCCCCGAAACTGGGTCTCCCTGCGAGTAGGGGAGGCGCAAAAGGTGCCAGCCGAATCCCACGCTCACAAGCTTCTCCCGCCTGTGATTTTTGTGGGTCTCCGCTTTCACCGTGGTGGCCAGACCCTGAATTCCACGGAGCAAATTCCTCCCAATCAGAGGAATTCTGCCATTGCCAGAGGCGCCAACCCGGAAGTCCTCCATTCTCCATACATCTAAATGGGTTCTTCCATGTGAGAGTCCCTGGATGTTCCTTAAACACTCTATTGTAAATAAAGCAGTTTTTGCAAACTTTTCATTTAAACTGCTTCTCCTCTTTGAGTTTGTTGATGGTTTGTAGGGTTTCACTCCTAAAGTTCTTCCTGTCCGTGAGTCTGTTGATATAGGACTTCCACTATGATTGAAACTCTCAACTTTCCTTATATTTATAAGGCTTATCTTTTGTGTGAATTTGTTGACATAAATCAAGCGTTCCACGCTGACTGCAGCTCCTACCATCCGCCATACATTTAAACAATTTCTCCCCTGTGTGTCTGCTGATGTTTTCTAAGGTGTCCACCCTGACTGAAGCTCTTTCCACACTCCATACATTTATATGGTTTCTCGCCTGTGTGAATCCGCTGGTGTAATTTAAGTTTTTCATTCCAACTGAAGCTCTTTCCGCACTCCATACATTTAAATGGTTTCTCCGATGTGTGAGTCCGTTGATGTTTTCTAAGGTTCGCATTGAAACCGAAGCTCTTTCCACACTCCATACATTTATATGGCTTCTCCCCTGTGTGAATCCGTTGATGATTTCTAAGGTATCCACTCTGACTGAAGCTCTTTCCACACTTCATACATTTAAAAGGTTTCTCCCCTGTGTGAGTCTGTTGATGTTTTCTACGGGTTCCACTATCACTAAAGCTCTTTCCACATTCCATACATTTAAATGGTTTCTCCCCTGTGTGAATCCGTTGATGTTTTCTAAGGGTTGCATTGAAACTGAAGCTCTTTCCGCACTCCATGCATTTAAATGGTTTCTCCCCTGTGTGAGTCCGTTGATGTTTTCTAAGGTTCGCATTGAAACCGAAGCTCTTTCCACACTCCATACATTTATATGGCTTCTCCCCTGTGTGAATCCGTTGATGATTTCTAAGGTATCCACTCTGACTGAAGCTCTTTCCACACTTCATACATTTAAAAGGTTTCTCCCCTGTGTGAGTCTGTTGATGTTTTCTACGGGTTCCACTATCACTAAAGCTCTTTCCACACTCCATACATTTATATGGTTTCTCCCCGGTGTGAATCCGTTGATGTGTTCTAAGTTTTCCATTATCACTAAAGCTCTTTCCGCACTCCAGGCATTTAAATGGTTTCTCCCCTGTGTGAGTTCGTTGATGTGTTCTAAGTTTTCCATTATCGCTAAAGCTCTTTCCGCACTCCAGGCATTTAAATGGTTTCTCCCCTGTGTGAGTCAGTTGATGTATATAGAGGTGTCCACTCTGACTAAAGCTCTTTCCACAGTTCATACATTTAAAAGGTTTCTCCCCTGTGTGAGTCCGTTGATGTGTTCTAAGGGTTGCATTGAAATTGAAGCTCTTTCCACACTCAATACATTGATATGGTTTCTCCCCGGTGTGAGTCCGCTGATGTGTTCTAAGCTTTCCATTATCACTAAAGCTCTTTCCGCACTCCAGGCATTTAAATGGTTTCTCCCCTGTGTGAGTCCGTTGATGTATATTGAGGTGTCCACTCTGACTGAAGCTCTTTCCACACTCAATACATTGATATGGTTTCTCCCCTGTGTGAATCCGTTGATGTGTTCTAAGCTTTCCATTGAAACTGAAGCTCTTTCCACACTCCATACATTTATATGGTTTCTCCCCGGTGTGAATCCGTTGATGTGTTCTAAGTTTTCCATTATCACTAAAGCTCTTTCCGCATTCCAGGCATTTAAATGGTTTCTCCCCTGTGTGAGTCCTTTGATGTATATTGAGGTGTCCACTCTGACTGAAGCTCTTTCCACACTCAATACATTGATATGGTTTCTCCCCTGTGTGAATCCGTTGATGTGTTCTAAGCTTTCCATTGAAACTGAAGCTCTTTCCACACTCCATACATTTATATGGTTTCTCCCCGGTGTGAGTCCGTTGATGTGTTCTAAGTTTTCCATTATCACTAAAGCTCTTTCCGCATTCCAGGCATTTAAATGGTTTCTCCCCTCTGTGAGTCAGTTGATGTATATTGAGGTGTCCACTCTGACTGAAGCTCTTTCCACACTCAATACATTGAAATGGTTTCTCCCCTGTGTGAGTCCATTGATGTGTTCTAAGGGTTTCATTCTGACTGAAGTTCTTTCTGCACTCCATACCTTTAAATGGTTTCTCCCCTGTTGGAGGTCGTTGATGTGAACTATGGGTGCTCATTCAGTGAAGCACATTCCACATTTTAATTTCTATTCCTAATGGAACGAAAGGTGCCGCATTCCCTGGAGTTCTGACTGTCTTCTCCATCTCCTTCTTCAGAGTGGGAAGAAAGGAAATCCTCTTTTGGTTCCAAGGAAGAGAACTAAGGGAAAGAGAACACATCAAGCTCCATTAGCACCTTCTCCTATTTCAACGTCTCCTACATTCCCTCGCCTCCTACTCATGTTCCCAATTTTTAGGAATTGAAGATGCTATGTCAAATGATAGTAATTAATGAGCAACTTTCAAAATCCTCAATCAATGTTCATAAAGCAGCACGATTTTTTAAAGAATTATGTGCTGTCTGATCTCGTGCCCATCTTCTGATGCAAGACTATCCTAAAAGGACACTGAAAAGCAGGACATTCAAGGCAAATAGATAAACTGTACTTAGTGGAATATGTAGTATTGATTTATTGATGTACTGAAGTTGTGTTATTTCTGGGGACATGAATTTATTCCTGTTCTGTCTTAAAGATCATAATCATACGATGTCATGGGGTGTTAGGGGAGCGGTAGTACCTTTGGTGGGGGAAATGTCATGCACCTTATGGGGTAATTTATCCACCATTGGTCCCCACCCTGCACTCAGCTCTCACCTGTGGCTTCCAGAAGCTGTCAGCATGCAACAGGGGCCACAATCCCAGGAACGGCTTCAACCGGCTGGCTAAACCAGGTGAGGATAGCTGCTGGGTCTCAAATCCTTGTTGTATTAGGGAATTCTGCTGCAGGTGATGGCAGGCTCTGGTGGATGGAAAGGATGAGAACAACAGTGAATCCCACAGTCAAGAAGGCAGATTGTGCCCATTCTGCAGAGGAAAGTCAGGGCAGATGGGGCTCGTCAACCGGGGAAGGGAGCCCAAAGGGAAGGAAATCTGTGGTTGTAATACTTTGGTGCACTCCCTCACTTCCTCTTCAGTTACCATCAGGAGAAGAAAAAGCAGTGGAGGAAAACCTACACAAATCCAGAGTGGAGTCTCTAAGAGGGTTGGATGGTGCCCTGCACACCTCCTTCCAGCCACTCCTGCAGCCAAGCTGGTGCCTAACGTACTGCTCTGCTTTCCTTGGGACCATATCAGCCAGGCTGAGAAGGGGGTCTTGTTGTCTAGGCAGCCCTGAACCCCAAACACAATGTCCAGGCTCACAGTGCTGCTAACACAGCAGTTTCAGGCAGAGAGATGAGCTCAGACCTGTGTATCAAAATCTCTCCAATGTAGAATATGTAAAACAGAACTGCTGCTTATATCATACATTAATTAAAAAGGATTCAGAATATTTGAAGCTTTTGGGGGGGCAGGAACAGGAAAGCTTCTTTCACCATTATCCTTCCTATTGGGATTCAGGCCTCATCATGGAACTGAAATTGCCCTGGTTGTGCTCGTTGATAATCTCAGATGCGCTAGAGTCTGAGAGGAAAAGCTGTTTCCTGATGAAACGGTAAAATCTGCTATGATTAAATGGGCACAAGATGTGGGACATAACATAATGTTAGCTGACTGGGAACAGTTGTGGACCACAGGTATGAAATTCACGGCATGTAATGCCTTAAGAGAGAATATTATGAAAATGATATACAGGTGGTACATGACAGCTGTCAAGCTTGCAAAAATATATCATCTGCCCGACAATAAGTGTTGGAAATGTAAAGAATATGAAGGTACATTCTTTCACCTTTGGTGCACGTGCTCAAGGATTAAGGCTTTCTGGGAAATGATATATAATGAAATGAAAAAGGTATTTAAGTATACCTTCTTGAAGAAACCAGAAGCCTTTCTCCTGGGCATGGTAGGCCAATTGGTGCCAAAAAAGGATAGAACTTTTTTTATGTACGCCACAACAGCAGCAAGAATACTCATCACAAAGTACTGGAAGACACAAGATCTACCCACCCTGGAAGAATGGCAGATGAAAGTAATGGACTATATGGAACTGGCGGAAATGACTGGCAGAATCTGAGACCAGGGAGAAGAGTCGGTGGAAGAAGATTGGAAAAAATTCAAAGAATATTTGCAGAAATATTGTAAAATTAATGAAAGTTAAAATGATGTTGGATTGAAATGAATTGGTTTTTAGCAATAAGGCTAGAATGAATTCTCAAAAATAGGTTGATAATAGATGAAAATATAAAGTTATAGCATATTAAGATATTGGATTAAGAATAAAACAAAGAGTGGAATCAGGGGTCAGGACTGCAACATTATTTATGCGTTGGGATTCGGCTGCAGAACTGCAGAGTTTACTAAGCACACTTGCGCGGGGAAACTCTACACTAGCGTCCATCTGGCATACTTCTGGGCAAACATATGCAGGGTTTTATTGCAGGGTCTTCAGTAGATTAGCCCTAAACTGAGGACGCCAAGAATTTTGGTTTGCTCCTTGGCGTATTGAGCTCCAAATTGCTGCTTGACTTCTCATGAAGCAAAGCTGCGACAAAGAACACTTGCCTCAAGGAAGACGGAGCTCACGCCCACATAACAATATGCTTGCCCTGACGAAGCTAGAAGGTGCTGCCCCCCCCTAAAAAATTTATTGGTTTTGTTGTTTAGTCGTTTAGTCCTGTCCGGCTCTTCGTGACTCCGTGGACCAGAGCACACCAGGCTCTTATAATAATACATAAACATAAACACAGAAAAGAACATTACATTTAACACAACATTTAACACAACATAAAAACTGAACAACAATAAAAATGCAAAAGATAAAAGAATTCTTCTTCTTCTTATTCCCTGGTATATTTACATTGCTAGAAGACTTCCTTGACACCTTCCAATCTGAATTTCATCATAACACATATTTAGCAGTTCCCATCATAACACATATTTAGCATCAATATCCTCTTTCATTACAAACTTCTTATCCTTACTTCCAATCGTAATCCATAATAATCATTATTATTGATCTTTCTCTATCTCTTAGCCTCATCTGTTACTTCTAGGAGTTTCTTATTTTATCTCATAGTTTACCACTTGCAAAATCTTCAGCTCCTGCTTTCAATTACGACAAACAAGGCACGGGAGCCCTGCTTGGGGGGGGGGGCACATGAGGGCAACCTGACAGACAGAGCAACTCAAGAGGCATCAGCTCAAGTGCATCCCCCCCCCCCAGGACAGAACTTTCTTTATGTATGCGACAACAGCAGCTAGAATTCTTATAGCAAAATATTGGAAAATACAAGATTTACCCACTCTGGAGGAATGGCAGATGAAGATGATCGAATACATGGGATTGGCGGGAATGACTGGCAGAATCCGAGACCAGGGGAAAGAGTCGGCGGAAGAAGATTGGAAGAAATTCAAGGACTATCTACAGAAATACTGTAAAATTAATGAAAGTTAGAATGATGTTGGACAGAAATTAAATGGTTACCAGCTGTAATGTAAAGGTGGAAAAATAAGTTAAGATAAGTTATATTAATGTGGTCATAAGGACTTTGCTGAATTTAAGTTTAAACTGGAATACAAAAGGGGGAGGTGAGAGGAAGTCCGGGATATAAGGTAATGGAGATAAGATTTGGGAATTATATCTGTTTTGTTTTGTTGTTAAATGTATATTTATGTTCTCTGTTTATGTTTATGTTTTTCTGTTGTGTTAATTGGATCTTTTTAGTTTATAAAATTGAAAAAACTTTTAATAAATATTTATATATAAAAAAAGGAATGTAAGAACCATGAACATGGGTAAGTTGGAGGTGGTCAAAAATGAGATGGCAAGAATAAATATTGACATCCTGGGCATCAGTGAACTAAAATGGACGGGAATGGGTGAATTCAGTTCGGATGACCATCATATCTACTACTGTGGGCAAGAAACCCGTAAAAGAAATGGAGTGGCCCTCATAGTCAACAAAAGAGTGGCAAAAGCTGTACTGGGATGCAATCTCAAAAATGATAGAATGATCTCGATACGAATCCAAGGCAGACCTTTTAACATCACAGTAATCCAAGTTTATGCACCAACTACTGGTGCTGAAGAAACTGAAATTGACCAATTCTATGAAGACTTACAACACCTTATAGAAGTGACACCAAAGAAGGATGTTCTTCTCATTATAGGGGATTGGAATGCTAAAGTAGGGAGTCAAGAGATAAAAGGAACAACTGGCAAGTTTGGCCTTGGAGTTCAAAACGAAGCAGGGCAAAGGCTAATAGAGTTCTGCCAAGAGAACAAGCTGGTCATCACAAACACGCTTTTCCAACAACACAAGAGACGACTCTACACATGGACATCACCAGATGGGCAGCATCGAAATCAGATTGATTATATTCTCTGCAGCCAAAGATGGAGAAGCTCTATACAGTCAGCAAAAACAAGACCTGGAGCTGACTTTGGCTCAGATCATCAGCTTCTTATAGCAAAATTCAAGCTTAAACTGAAGAAAGTAGGAAAAACCACTGGGCCGGTAAGATACAATCTAAGTCAAATCCCTTATGAATACACAGTGGAAGTGAGGAACAGGTTTAAGGATTTAGATTTGGTGGACAGAGTGCCTGAAGAACTATGGACGGAGGCTCGTAACACAAGAGGCAGCAACTAAAACCATCCCAGTGAAAAGGAAATACAAGAAAGCAAAGTGGCTGTCAAACGAGGCCTTACAAATAGCGGGGGAGAGAAGGCAAGCAAAATGCGAGGGAGATAGTGAAAGATACAGGAAATTGAATGCAGATTTCCAAAAAATAGCAAGAAGAGACAAGAAGGCCTTCTTAAACAAGCAATGCAAAGAAATAGAGGAAAACAATAGAAAAACCAGAGATCTGTTCAAGAAAATTGGAGATATGAAAGGAACATTTCGTACAAAGATTACCATAATAAAAGATAAAAGTGGAAAGGACCTAACAGAAGCAGAAGACACCAAGAGGAGGTGGCAAGAATACACAGAGGAACTGTACCAGAAAGAAATGGATGTCTCGTATACCCCAGGTAGTGTGGTTGCTGACCTTGAGCCAGACATCCTGGAGAGTGAAGTCAAATGGGCCTTAGAAAGCACTGCTAATAACAAGGCCAGTGGAAGTGATGATATTTCAGCTGAACTATTTAAAATTTTAAACGATGATGCTTGTCAGAAAGCTTATGCTGGCCAGCTGGCTTAGATAAGACTCTGGGCTCCTAGCCAGTTCCAAACGACTTGATTTATTTGACAAAGTTCAAACGTACATCTCCAGCGTTACAATTAGTGTCCTTCCCTTTGTGCACAGTTGCTGCCTCTGGTCTTACTTCCTCCTTTTCCGCACCCAGCATGCAAGTCTGCGAAAACTCCTCCTCTTACTTCCTCTGTGTACAGCCTGACTTGTCCCAGGCTCATCCTCCTCCCCCTCTACGTCAGACTGACTGTCAGACGACAAGCTGCTGATAATTTCTTGAGGCTCTCTATAACTGCTGGTTTCTGTCCTTTCACCTTTCCTCGTTTTGGGACTCTCCTATTCCACCACTGCCTTCACCTTCCCCGGGTCCATTGCCAACCCCTGGTCCGACAGCCGGTACCCCAGGAATTCGACTTCCTTTGCGTGGAACTGACACTTCTCCAGCTTGACCCACAAGTGGTTCTCCTTGAATTTGCTCAGGACCTGCCGTACATCCTTCACGTACATCTGCACCTGTGCCAAAACGTCGTTGATTCTCGGCATCGGGAAGGCCACCGGTTCCGTCTGGCTGTTCAAAATTTGAAAGTCCACCACCAGGCGTCGCCCTTTCATCGATCTCTTGTCAACGAAAAACACGGGACTCCCTCCTGCCGCCTTGGACTCCCTGATGAAACCCCTTCTCAGGTTTTTCTCAATAAACTCTTTTAGGTGCTGGAGCTCTCCCTCAGACATGGAATAGGTTTTCCCCACCGGCAATGTGGCCCCCGGTACCAGGTTGATCTGACAGTCATACGGCCGATGGGGTGGCAACGCATCTGCCTCTTTCTCGCTGAACACCTCTTGTAGATCCCTGTAATACGACGGAATCTCGCTCGTCCCCACTCTGCATGCTGCTGCCCTCCTGCCCTCACTTTGTCGATCTAACCTGTCAGGGAACTGACATCAGAGCGAAAAGCGGAGGCAGGGCTCCAGAGCGATGCCGGAGAGGGAACCAGTCGGGGGGAAGGAATTCAGTGTGACACCAATAGAGAGGAGATGGAGGAATCGGTGTCAGGGCTCCAAGACCCTTCAACCGAAACCAGCGGAGAGAGCGCTGGCACGCCCTTGCCATCCCCTTACTTGCGCAGACGCGTTCCGCGCAGGGAACATAGGCGGAGACTTGGGGTCAAGCAGCTTTTATGCTGGAAGAGATTCAAGAAACGCCCACTGGCAGATTCTGCAAGTGACTAACAGGTCACGGAGGGCGAGCTCTAACCCTGAACATGTTTGGGCAAACCACCTAATCGAAGTGGAGGCAGTTTACGCACGAGTAACCACACAATACCATTACAGCAATCTGCCAGTCTCTTGGTGTTACTCGTGAGTAAGCAGTGGAAACATGAGCCAGACAGGAGGCGCCGGGGCAGCGGAGGCAGCTGCGGGGGCGCAGGACCTGGTGAAGAGGAACCAGGAGCTGGAACGGCATGTAGCACTGCTGATGGCGCGGCTGGACGAGAGGCGCACCCAGGACGCGCAGGTGAGACCCACCCCAGTGGCAAAGAAGGTGCCCGGACTGGTACACAAGTTTGGGGGAAAACCCCAAGAATATAATGGATTCCGGACAGAAATAGAGTACGCACTGCAGCTGCAGCATGATGATTTTGCTGACGAGGCGGCGCAAGTGGCTTATATCGTGGGGCATCTTGAGGGCAGCGCGAGGGAATGGGTTAGACCCCTAATGGCCGCGCATAACCCCGCCATGAAGGACGTCCGGAAGTTTTTTCAGGCGATGGACGCTATGTATTCCAGCCAATTGGGGGAGAGTGTGACCCAACGGGAGCTGATGAGATGTAAGCAGGGGGACCTTTCCGTTAGAGACTATTGGTCCCGCTTTGCGATGCTAATACACAGGCTCGAATGGGATATGGACAGCCCGCCCATACGAATGCTGTTTGAGGAGGGGTTGTCCCCAGCCGTTAAAGATGAGCTCTCCCGCACGCCCCGCCCGGAGACTATGGATCAGCTGACAAAATCTGCGCTGGCGATAGGCTCTCGCCAGGAAGCGCGCGTTTTGGAAAGGCGGGAAGGGAGAGGGGAGCGTTGCCCTGACTACCGCATTCCTGAGATGCCAAGGCAGCCTTCCAATGACGTGGTGCCAATGGAAATTGATGGGGCGTGCGCACGCGAGGTGCCGAGCGCCCACCAAATAGTCAAAAGGGAGGCAAAGGCTGGGAGAAACTCCAAGAAATGTTTCCTCTGCCAACGGCCAGGACACTTTGCCAGGGTCTGCCCACAAAGAAAGGCTTGGCAAGGGATGGTGGGGGCCGCTGGAAATGAGGGGGAGGGGGCAGAAGACAAGGTGCAGGAAAACGCCAGCGCTTGACTGCCCACTGGGGGGCGCAGCAGCCAAGCGAGCAACTAATTGAAGTGCCCCAACCGGACCCACCCAAGGTTTCTATAGCGATAGAGGTGACGCTAGAACTCCCAAATGGACACCCAGTCAAGGTGAAGGCAATGTTGGACTCAGGGAGCTCCTGTAATTTTTTTTAGTAAGGAGTTTGCGCTGGAGCACCAGATCCACTTGCTGCCACTGGATTTCCCACTCCAAGTCACCACGATAGATGGCAGAGAGTTGCTAGGGGGAGAGGTGACACATCAAACCCCGCCAATGAGAATGAGTGTGTCCAGGCACACAGAAACCATAGCCTTTCATGTGGCCACACTGGCGTGACCCCCAATAATACTGGGGATGAGCTGGCTAGTGCTACATGATCCAGTGGTGGCGTGGCACCAACGCACGGTCACCTTCGGGTCAGCCCACTGTTTGGAACACTGTCTAGGAGGGGAGAAGCCCAGGGTGAGGTTGGCCAGAGCAGCAGCAACCACGCTGGAGCAGAAAGGGAAGGTGCCGCCACAGTACGCAGACTTACAAGAGGTCTTCAGCGAGAGGGAAGCGGACAGGCTGCCGCCACATAGGCCCTTCGACTACCAAATCAACCTTCTCCCTGGGGCACAGCTGCCGGTGGGTAAGCTGTATGCCATGTCCGACAGAGAGATGCAGGAGTTGCGAGACTTTATAGACAAGAACTTGAAAAGGGGGTTTATAAGAGAATCTAAGGCAGTGGGGGGCAGCCCTGTGTTTTTTGTGGATAAGAAAAACACGGATCAGCTGAGGCTCATCGTGGACTTTCGAAAATTAAACCTGGTATCAGAACCCGTGACCTTCCCAATGCCCAGAATTGATGATATTCTGACCAGGGTAAGGAAGGGTAAGATTTTTACCAAGCTGGACCTTAGGGGGGCCTACAATCTGATTCGAATGAGAGAGGGGGACGAATGGAAAACCACCATGTTCACCCTCCTGGGGGCCTTTGAATATTTAGTTATGCCATTTGGATTACAGTCAGGCTCTGCCTGTTTTCAAAGCTTCATGCACCATGTGCTGGGTCCCCTGCTGTACAAGAACTGCGTAGCATTTCTGGACGACGTCCTGATCTATTCGGACAATGAAAAACAGCATGTCCAGGACGTCAGGGAAGTGCTGAAAAGGCTACGAGAGCACCAACTGTGGGTCAAGTTGGAAAAGTGCCAGTTTCACGCCAAGGAAGTGGAATTTCTGGGATACAGGTTGTCAGACAGAGGTCTAGCCATGGACCCCGGCAAGGTGCAGGCAGTGCTGGAATGGAAGGCTCCCAAAACCCGGAAGGATGTGCAGAGGTTCCTAGGGTTCAGCAACTTCTACCGGAAGTTCATCAAGAACTTCGCCCACTTAACCGCACCCATCACGGATTGTCTCAGTAGCAAAAAGAAGTTCGTCTGGACGGAAGGGGCCCAACGTGCCTTCGAGGGGCTAAAACAGGCGTTCGCCTCGGAGGAACAGCTCCTGCACGTGGATCTGCAGAAACCGATGAGGCTAGAGACCGACGCGTCGGACAGAGCGATAGGAGCGGTGTTGCTCCAGCTGGGACCGGCCCAAGACACATGGAGGCCGTGCGCCTTCTTCTCAAGGAAGCTGAACGAATCGGAACAGAACTACACGGTGTATGATCGTGAACTGTTAGCTATTTATGCCGCGTTTCGCCAGTGGAGACATCTCCTGATAGGGGCTCAGCACAAGATCCAGGTTTGCACTGACCACAAGAACTTGGAATACTGGAGGACAGCGCGAGTGCTCAACCAGTGACAGATTCGGTGGGCACAGGAGTTCTCCAAGTTCTTCTTTGAGATCAAGTACGTGCCAGGGCAAGAGAACGTGAGAGCAGACGCGCTTTCACGGAAACCGGAGTACACGGAAGGAGGAAGACCACCGGACGCTCGACATGTGTTCCCTGAGGAACGATGGGTTTGTGGGGGGGCGTTGGTTGGGAAACGAGAACTAACCGAGTTGATTCGCCAGGATGAATTTGCCCAAACCAGAATCAGGGAACTAAGGGAAAATGGGAGAGACCGGGGGGACTTCGAGGTAAGGGAAGGGTTACTGTATTACAAGGGAGCAATGTATGTGCCCGGGGGGGCCTTACGGGAAAGGGTGCTCCGACAACTTCACGACAACCCTACAGCGGGACACTTTGGGCAACACAAGACCATGTTACTGGTCACTAGGGAGTTTTGGTGGCCGAAGGTGAGGGAAGATGTACGAGAGTATGTACGAGGGTGTGACCGCTGCCAAAGAGCCAAGGGGGAGCGGGCAGCCCCGGCAGGGTTACTAGAACCCTTGCCCAGGCCGGGGAGACCCTGGGAGGTGGTATCAATAGATTTCATGACAGATTTGCCCAAATCCAGAGGTAAGACAGCAGTCATGGTAGTAGTAGATCTGCTAACCAAGATGTGCCATTTTATATCATGCTCTCATGCGGTGACAGCCGAGGAAACCGCACAACTGTTTGTTACTCACATCTTCAGGTTGCATGGAGCTCCTTCAAGGGTTATCTCTGATCGAGGGAAACAATTTACCTCGAGGTTCTGGAGGAAGCTTATGAGCTTATTGCAGGTGGAGGTGGAATTCTCGACGGCGAGGCACCCGGAAACTAACGGGCAGGCAGAGAGGGCGAACAGCATATTGCAGCAATATCTCCGCTGTTACGTCAACGAGAGGCAGAACGACTGGGTAGATGAGCTAGCACTGGCCGAGTTTGCGTATAACAATGCGGAGCATGTGTCCACGGGGATGAGCCCATTCTTGGCTAATTATGGGTGTCACCCCAGGGCCTTTCCCGGGAGGGGGGAGGAAGAGTGGAGCGTGCCCGCCGCAGAGCAGTTCGTGGAAGAAATGGAAGCACTGCACCAGCAGCTTAAGATGAATCTGGAAAGGGCCAAGGAAGAGTACAAGAGGCAAGCGGATAAACGTCGCAGGGAAGGGGAGACCATTAGGGTGGGGGACCGGGTGTGGTTATCCACTCAAGGATTGCCCTTCAAGGGTGGGTGTAAGAAACTCCGGCCGAAGCGGCTGGGGCCTTTCGAGGTGATACACCAAGTCAACCCGGTGGCATTCAGGCTCAAGTTGCCAGACAACATGAAAATCCACCCGGTATTTCATAGGTCACTGCTCTCGCCGTACCGAGGGGAGTGGAGAGTCCGGGAGGTAGGAGGAGAAGGGCTCAGACACCCACCACTGGAAGAGAAGGAACACCACCAGCAGATAATGGAGATCCTGGATTCGCGGTGGCGTGGGCGGCAGGTGGAATACCTAGTAGCGTGGGAGGGGGAGCCCGAGTCAGAAAACACGTGGGTTCCAGAAGGGGAAATAGATGGTGGGTATCTAGTGGAAGAGTTCCACAACAGGTATCCGAGGAAGCCCAAACCTCTGGAGAGATTCTGGGAGGAGCAATTTGCCACCACCGATGATGAGGAGGAGGATTTTGTGGGTTTTCCAGAGTCGCCAGAGGAAGGAGGGGAGTCGTCAGGAGAGGAGGAATCAGATTGGGAAGCCCCTCCCGTCAGAAACCGGGGCGGGTGGGAAGCGGGGTTTGAGTCCTCGGACGATGACGACAGCTCCTTTCGAGGGTTCCCTGCATCGTCGGCTGAAGGTGGGGACAAGGTCACGTCACCGGGTCAGGCCGGGGGTGGAGGGGGTCCTGGGGGGGAGGTGGATGTCAGGGAACCGACATCAGAGCGAAAAGCGGAGGCAGGGCTCCAGAGCGATGCCGGAGAGGGAACCAGTCGGGGGGAAGGAATTCAGTGTGACACCAATAGAGAGGAGATGGAGGAATCGGTATCAGGGCTCCAAGACCCTTCAACCGAAACCAGCGGAGAGAGCGCTGGCGCGCCCTTGCCATCCCCTTACTTGCGCAGACGCGTTCCGCGCAGGGAACATAGGCGGAGACTTGGGGTCAAGCAGCTTTTATGCTGGAAGAGATTCAAGAAACGCCCACTGGCAGATTCTGCAAGTGACTAACAGGTCACGGAGGGCGAGCTCTAACCCTGAACATGTTTGGGCAAACCACCTAATCGAAGTGGAGGCAGTTTACGCACGAGTAACCACACAATACCATTACATAACCCTTGGGCTAGGCAGTTCTCCATGCAGTGCGTCGAGCCAAATGTCAGGGACCGTTGGTGCCAGGAAACCATCGGATCGTGCAACGCCAACCAGCTCATGCCCAATATGACAGGCGGCCCCGATCTTTGTTCCAGAGCGACATTTCACTTTTTTAATTCCAACAGCTCCTTCTCCATGTTGGAGCTATTTCCTTATCCCACCTCCTTTTCCAGCACAGAGAGACGAGAGGAAGCAAGCTGTCATAGAATCATAGAATCATAGAGTTGGAAGAGACCACAAGGGCCATCGAGTCCAACCCCCTGCCAAGCAGGAAACACCATCAGAGCACTCCTGACATATGGTTGTCAAGCCTCTGCTTCAAGACCTCCAAAGAAGGAGACTCCACCACACTCCTTGGCAGCAAATTCCACTGTCAAACAGCTCTTACTGTCAGGAAGTTCTTCCTAATGTTTAGGTGGAATCTTCTTTCTTGTAGTTTGGATCCATTGCTCCGTGTCCGCTTCTCTGGAGCAGCAGAAAACAACCTTTCTCCCTCCTCTATATGACATCCTTTTATATATTTGAACATGGCTATCATATCACCCCTTAACCTCCTCTTCTCCAGGCTAAACATGCCCAGCTCCCTTAGCCGTTCCTCATTAAGGCATCGTTTCCAGGCCTTTGACCATTTTGGTTGCCCTCCTCTGGACACGTCAGAAAGCTTATGCTGGCCAGCTGGCTTAGATAAGACTCCGGGCTCCCAGTCAGTTCCAAACGACTTGATTTATTTGACAAAGTTCGAACGTACATCTCCAGTGTTACAATTAGCGTCCTTCCCTTTGTGCACAGTTGCTGCCTCTGGTCTTACTTCCTCCTTTTCCGCACCCAGCATGCAAGTCTGCGAAAACTCCTCCCCTTACTTCCTCTGTGTACAGCCTGACTTGTCCCAGGCTCATCCTCCTCCCCCTCTATGTCAGACTGACTGTCAGACGACAAGCTGCTGATAATCTCTTGAGGCTCTCTATAACTGCTGGTTTCTGTCCTTTCACCTTTTCCCATTTGCCTCTCCCTGACAATGCTGTCAAGGTGCTACACTCAATATGCCAGCAAATTTGGGAAACACAGCAGTGGCCAGAGGATTGGAGAAGATCAGTCTACATCCCAATCCCAAAGAAGGGCAGTGCCAAAGAATGCTCCAACTATCGCACAATTGCACTCATTTCACACGCTAGCAAGGTTATGCTTAAAATTCTACAAGGAAGGCTCAAGCAGTATGTGGACCGAGAACTCCCAGAAGTGCAAGCTGGATTTAGAAGAGGCAGAGGAACCAGAGACCAAATTGCAAACATGCGCTGGATTATGGAGAAAGCTAGAGAGTTCCAGAAAGACATCTACTTCTGCTTCATTGACTATGCAAAAGCCTTTGACTGTGTCGACCACAACAAACGATGGCAAGTTCTTAAAGAAATGGGAGTGCCTGATCACCTCATCTGTCTCCTGAGAAATCTCTATGTGGGACAAGAAGCTACAGTTAGAACTGGATATGGAACAACAGATTGGTTCAAAATTGGGAAAGGAGTATGTCAAGGCTGTATATTGTCCCCCTGCTTATTTAACTTATATGCAGAATTCATCATGCGAAAGGCTGGGCTGGATGAATCCCAAGCCGGAATTAAGATCGCCGGAAGAAATATCAACAACCTCAGATATGCAGATGACACAACCTTGATGGCAGAAAGTGAGGAGGAATTAAAGAACCTTTTATTGAGGGTAAAAGAGGAGAGCACAAAATATGGTTTGAAGCTCAACATCAAAAAAATGAAGATCATGGCCACTGGTCCCATCACCTCCTGGCAAATAGAAGGGGAAGAAATGGAGGCAGTGAGAGATTTTACTTTCTTGGGCTCCATGATCACTGCAGATGGTGACAGCAGCCACGAAATTAAAAGATGCCTCCTTCTTGGGAGAAAAGCAATGACAAACCTAGAGAGCATCTTAAAAAGCAGAGACATCACCTTGCCAACAAAGGTCCATATAGTTAAAGCTATGGTTTTCCCAGTAGTGACGTATGGAAGTGAGAGCTGGACCATAAAGAAGGCTGATCGTCAAAGAATTGATGCTTTTGAATTATGGTGCTGGAGGAGACTCTTGAGAGTCCCTTGGACTGCAAGAAGATCAAACGTATCCATTCTTAAGGAAATCAGCCCTGAGTGCTCACTGGAAGGACAGATCCTGAAGCTGAGGCTCCCTGGAAAAGACCCTGATGTTGGGAAAGATGGAGGGCACAAGGAGAAGGGGACGACAGAGGACGAGATGGTGGGACAGTGTTCTCAAAGAGACCAACGTGAGGGAGGCAGTGGGAGACAGGAGGGCCTGGCGTGCTCTGGTCCAGGGGGTCACGAAGAGTCGGACATGACTAAACGACTAAACAACAACAACAACAACAACACTTCAATTAAAAAACTAAAAAAACTAAAATAAAAAAGAACAAATTATAGTCCAAATTGCATTTGTTAATTTCTTGGGGCTCCCCACAGTCTGGATCTCTGGAGCAGATCTCCACATCAGTCCTGCTTCTCCTTGTGCTTTCCATATTTCCCACATTTTGTTTCCATTTTTCCACATCTTGATATTTGTTGTTTAGTCGTTTAGTCGTGCCCGCCTCTTCGTGACCCCCTGGACCAGAGTAGACCAGGCACTCCTGTCTTCCACTGCCTCCCGCAGTTTGGTCAAACTCATGCTGGTAGCTTCGAGAACACTTTTTAAAAAAAATCATATTTATTAATTTTCCAACAATTTAAACACTACAAAACAAACTAGACAATACAATACAATACAAAAAAACTACATAACACTAACACACATTAAACAAACGAAACAAAATAAAAACAAATTAAAACACATCAAACAGTTTCATTATCTTATCTTTCATTCGCTTATTTCAACGACCTCCTCACACCTCCCTTTTTGTATTCCACTTCTATTAATTGTTTCAGCAATTCCTTTCCATCTTCCTCTGTTTTCTATCCTGTAATTATCCTAACATATCCTAACCTTATTTTCCCCTTTGATACTCTAATAATCTATTTATACTTAATTCCTTAACATTTCTGCTAAAGCCATATAACTTCATTCCCACATTTTTCTAACATTCATTAATTTTACAATATTTCTGTAAATAGTCTTTAAACTTTTTCCAGTCTCCTTCCACCGACTCTTCTCCCTGGTCTCGGATTCTGCCAGTCATTTCCGCCAGTTCCATATAGTCCATCAACTTCATCTGCCATTCTTCCCGGGTGGGTAGATCTTGTGTCTTCCAGTACTTTGCAATAAGTATTCTTGCTGCTGTTGTAGCATACATAAAGAAAATTCTATCCTTCTTTGGCACCAATTGGCTGACCAAGCCCAGGAGAAAGGCCTCTGGTTTCTTCAGGAAGGTATATTTAAATACCTTTTTCATTTCGTTATAAATCATCTCCCAGAATGTCTTAATCCTTGGGCATGTCCACCAAAGATGAAAGAATGTGCCTTCAGTCTCATTACATTTCCAACATTTATTTTCAGGCAAATGGTAAATTTTTGCAAGCTTGACTGGTGTCATGAACCACCTATAAATCATTTTCTTTAAATTTTCTCTTAGGGCATTACATGCCGTAAACTTCATACCTGTGGTCCATAACTGTTCCCAGTCAGCCATCATTATGTTATGTCCAACATCTTGTGCCCATTTAATCATAACTGATTTTACCGTTTCATCCTGAGTGTTCCATTTCAACAGCAAGTTATACATTCTTGGCAAATTCTTAATTTTTGAATCTAACAATTCTGTTTCCAATTTTGATTTTTCCACCTGGAAGCCAAGATATATGCCTCCATTATAGCCAAATTATATGCCTCCATTATTTGATAATAATGGAGCCAATCTCGCACTTTGTTTTTCAATTTTTCAAAACTCTGCAGTTTTATTCTGTCTCCATCTTGTTCCAGAATTTCCCAATATTTCAGCCATTTGGCCTCCATATTGAGTTTTTTCTGTGCCTTCGCTTCCATTGGTGACAACCACCTTGGGGTTTTCTTTTCTAACAAATCCTTATCTCTTATCTGTCAGGGAACTGCCATCGGAGCCAAGGGTGCTGCTAAGGCTCCCTGATGACGCAGGAGAGGGAACCAGCAAGGAGAGAGCGGAAGCTTCCGCTGGGGAAGGAAATAGACGTGACGCCAGGGAGAAAGGGGAGGCTGAGGGAGCTTCGGAGGGAAGGCTCCAGGACTCTTCCAGTGAAACCAGCAGGGAGAGCAGGGGACCTCCTCTGGGGACGCCCACTCTGCGCAGAAAGCTTCCGCGCAGAGAAGCTAGGAGGCGATTGGGTGTGAAGGAACTTTTATGTTGGAGGAAATTCAGGAAACGCCCACTGACGGATTCTGCCAGTGATTGAGACAGTCACGGAGTACTGACTGTCCAGCCAGGGGAAAGTTTTAACCAAACTACTCAGCCTGGAGCAGTTTGAGCCAGGGGAGTGGGAGCCAGGGGAGGACCAACTCTGGAGGAGAGAAACAGAGATTTGGAGCAACAGCTGGCTTTACTAGCGGCGCGGCTAGACAAAAGGCGGACTCAGGATGCTCAAGGGAAACCCACCCCCATTGCAAGGAAGGTACCGGGACTGGTGCATAAGTTTGGGGGCAATCCGAGAGACTATAATGCTTTTAAGATGGAGGTGCAGTACGTGCTGGACCTGCAGTATGATGATTTTGTGGACGATAGTGCGAGAGTTGCCTATGTGATAGGGCATCTTCAAGACGGTGCCAGGGATTGGGTTAGACCCTTAATGGCGTCGGAAAATGCTGCCTTAAAAGACCTGAGGAAGTTTTTTAGTGCCATGGACCACATGTTTTCGAGTGAAGTGGAGCAGAGCGTGACGCGCAGAGAGTTGATGGTGTGCAAACAAGGAAGCCAATCAGTTAGAGAGTACTGGTCACGGTTTTCGATGCTGATCCACAAACTTGGGTGGGAACTGGGTTCGGAACCTATTCAGATGCTGTTTGAGGAAGGTTTAGCCCCTTGGGTTAAGGACGAACTTTCCCGCTCGCCCCGCCCGCAATCGATGGATCAGCTGACTAAAGCGGCGCTGGCGGTTGGAATACGCCAAGAGGCGCGCATTCTAGAGAGGCGGGAAGGGAGAGCAGAGCATTGGCATGACAACTGGATTCCTAAAATGCCGACGCAACCTTCCCAGCCAGAGGAGCCAATGGAAATCTGAGGCGCGCGCGGGGGGTTTCAAACTCCGGTGAGGTGCGCAAAAAGGAGGGTAAAACGACCAGGAAGTGTTTTCTCTGTCAACAGCCAGGATATTTTGCCAGGGTGTGCCCTCAGAGAAAGGCTTGGCAAGGGATGGTGGGGGCAGCTGGCAATGAGGAGGAGGGGAATAAAGAGCAGGGAAAAGAGAGCGCTTGGCTGCCGATCACCGGGCACAGCAGCCAGGCAAGCAACCAGTAAGAGTGCCCAAACCAGACCCCCCCCCGGGCAGCCATAGCCATAGAGGTGGAGCTAGAGCTTCCCAACGGACATCCAATTAAAGTGAAGGCACTCCTGGATTCAGGCAGTTCTTGCAACTTCTTTAGCAAGGACTTTGCATTAGAGCACCAGCTCCAGTTGCTGCCTTTAGAGCGCCCCTTGCAGGTAACGACCATTGATGGGAGGGAACTCCTGGGGGGAGAAGTAACACACCAGACCCCTCCCATGAAGATGCAGGTGTCCAGGCACACTGAGACCATTGCCTTTCACGTGGCCACACTAGCCGGACTGCCAATCATACTGGAGATGAGCTGGCTGGCGCTGCATGATCCGGTAGTGGGATGGCACCAGCGGACAGTAGCATTTGGGTCAGCTCACTGTTTGGAACACTGCCACGGGGGTGAAACCCCGAGGATGGCCGTAGCCAGGGTGGCAGGGATGGAGGCAGACGAGGGTGCCGCCGCAATACGCTGATTTGGAAAAAGTCTTCAGTGAGAAGGAGGCGGATAGACTGCCCCCCCATAGGTCCTTTGACTGTCAAATCAACCTAATCCCAGGGGCTCAGCTGCCAGTGGGCAAGCTGTACGCCATATCGGATAAAGAAATGCAGGAGTTGCGGAAGTTTATCGACAAGAACCTGAAGAGGGGTTTCATAAGAGAATCGAGGGTGGTGGGGGGCAGTCCAGTGTTCTTTGTAGAGAAGAGAGACTCCAAAGAGCTTAGACTAATTTGTGATTATAGGAGGTTAAGCTTGATATCGGAGCCAGTGACCTTCCCGATGCCCAGAATTGATGACATTTTGACCAGGGTAAGGAAGGGAAAGATTTTTACCAAGTTGGATCTTCGAGGGGCGTACAATTTGATTAGGATAAGGGAAGGGGATGAATGGAAGACCACCATGTTCACCCCCTGGGGGCATTTGAGTATTTAGTTATGCCCTTCGGATTACAATCGGGCTCTGCCTGTTTTCAATCGTTCATGCACCACATGCTGGGATCTCTGCTGTACAAGAATTGCGTGGCCTTCCTAGATGATGTGCTAATCTACTTGGAAAACGAGGAACAGCATGTTAAAGACGTCAGAGAAGTGCTGAAGAGATTGCAGGAGCACCAGTTGTGGGTGAAACTGGAGAAGTGCCAATTCCATGCCCGAGAGGTCGAGTTCCTGGGTTACAGGTTGTCAGACAAGGGCTTAGCCATGGACCCAAGCAAGGTGCAAGCGATGCTAGAATGGAAGACCCCCAAGAACCGGAAGGACGTGCAGAGGTTCCTGGGGTTTGCGAACTTCTATAGGAAGTTCATCAAGAACTTCGCGCACTTGACTGCACCCATCACCGATTGTCTCAGTAGCAAGAAGAAGTTCGTGTGGACGGCAGAGGCGCAGCAATCCTTTGAAAAACTGAAAGGAACGTTTGCTTCGGAAGAGCAGCTCTTGCACGTGGATCTGCAGAAGCCAATGAGGTTGGAAACAGACACGTCAGACAGAGCGGTTGGCGCCATTCTGCTCCAGCCGGGAAACCAATCCAACTGGAGACCGTGCGCCTTTTTCTCGCGGAAGTTGAGCAAGTCAGAACAAAACTATACGGTGTATGACCGGGAACTGCTTGCAGTTTACGAAGCGTTCCGACGCTGGAGACATTTGCTGATAGGGGCTCAGCACAAGATCCAGGTGTGCACGGACCATAAGAACCTGGAATACTGGAGGACTGCACGGGTTCTCAACCAGAGACAGATGCGGTGGGCTCAGGAGTTTTCCAAGTTTTCCTTCGAGATTCGGTACGTACCGGGAAAGGAAAACGTCCGAGCGGAAGCCCTATCCTGGAAACCAGAGTACTTGGAAGGAGAGGGGGCACCAGAAGTACGACATGTGATACCCGAGGACCGATGGGTGTGTGTGGGCGTATTGGTTGGGAAAAGAGAACTAGCAGGGTTGACGAGGGACGACGAGTACGCACAAACCAAGATCAGAGAGCTCCAGGGAGCGGGAGAAAATCAAGGGGGTTTTGAGGAAAAGGAAGGAGCATTGTATTACAGGGGAGCATTGTAAATACCAGAGGGGGATTTGAGGAGGAGGGTACTCAAACAACTACATGACAACCCCACGGCGGGGCATTTTGGTCAACACAAGACCATGTTGCTTGTCACCAGGCAGTTCTGGTGGCCAAGAGTAAGGGAAGACGTGCGGGAATACGTAAGGGGATGCGACCGATGCCAGCGAGCTAAGGGGGAGAAGGCAGCGCCCGCGGGGTTACTAGAACTCTTGCCCATTCCGGGGAAACCATGGGAGGTGGTATCCATAGATTTTATGACCGACTTGCCCAAGTCCAGGGGGAAAACAGCTGTCATGGTGGTAGTTGACCTGTTGACCAAGATGTGCCATTTCATTGCTTGTTCGCATGCAGTCACGTTCTAAACGCTGTCAATGAACATTCCAAAAGACGTCAGTCCTGCTAGCAGTCCGTTTCCAGAGTCAGAGCGGCGGTATTTTAGCTCTCTTCGCTCTCTCCTGCAGGCATACTCAGTCCACAAGCTTCCCCCCTTCTTATCCTGCCACCAAGGGGGGGTTTAATATTCTTTACCAATGGAAAATTAGTCTTTTAGAATAGGCTTTCCAATAATAATAATAATAATAATAATAATAATAATAATTTATTATTTATACCCCGCCCATCTGGCTGGGCCTCCCCAGCCACTCTGGGCGGCTTCCATAGAAACCAAAAATACACTAAAATATCACACGTTAAAAACTTCCCTGAACAGGGCTGCCTTCTGATGTCTTCTGAATGTCAGGTAGTTGTTTATCGCTTTGACATCTGCTGGAAGGTCGTTCCACAGGGCGGGCGCCACTACCGAGAAGGCCCTCTGCCTGGTTCCCTGTAGCTTTGCTTCTCACAATGAGGGAACCGCCAGAAGGCCCTCGGCGCTGGAACTCAGCGTCCGGGCAGAATGATGGGGGTGGAGACGCTCCTTCAGGTATACTGGACCGAGGCCATTTAGGGCTTTAAAGGTTAGCACCAACACTTTGAATTGTGCTCGGAAACGTACTGGGAGCCAATGTAGGTCTTTCAAGACCGGTGTTATATGGTCTCGGCGGCCGCCCCCAGTCACCAGTCTAGCTGCCGCATTCTGGATTAGTTGTAGTTTCCGAGTCACCTTCAAAGGTAGCCCCACGTAGAGTGCATTGCAGTAGTCCAAGCGGGAGATAACCAGAGCATGCACCACTCTGGCGAGACAGTCCGCAGGCAGATAGGGTCTCACCCTACGTACCAGATGGAGCTGGTAAACAGCTGCCCTGGACACAGATTTGACCTGTACCTCCATGGACAGCTGTGAGTCCAAAATGACTCCCAGGCTGCGCACCTGGTCCTTCAGGGGCACAGTTACCCCATTCAGGACCAGGGAATCCTCCACACCTGCCCGCCTCCTGTCCCCCCAAAACAGTACTTCTGTCTTGTCAGGATTCAACCTCAATCTGTTAGCCGCCATCCATCCTCCAACCGCCTCCAGACACTCACACAGGACCTTCACCGCCCTCACTGGTTCTGATTTAAAAGAGAGGTAGAGCTGGGTATCGTCCGCATACTGATGAACACCCAGCCCAAACCTCCTGATGATCTCTCCCAGTGGCTGCATGTAAATGTTGAAAAGCATGGGGGAGAGGGCAGAACCCTGAGGCACCCCACAAGTGAGAGCCCAGGGGTCTGAACACTCATTTTAAAAAACATTTTAATTTTAAAAAACATTTTTAAAAAACATTTTAAAAAACATTTTAAAAACACTCTGTGCCCCTCCGGCAGTAACAACTGTCCTAGTGAGGCCTGTCAGGCCCCGCCCTGGGCCAGGTGGTAAGTGGCAAGAGCAGGGGCCTCAAGCACTCACTCAGGGGAGTCCTCCTGGGCAGCGGCAGCAAGCACCAAGCAGTCCTTGTGAGGCTTCAGGCCCCGCCCCAGGCCAGATGGTAAGACTTCAGCTTGCAGCCTCATTGCTTTAGTCTATTTACAAAAGGGGAAGGCGGACTTCCTGTTTTGAACCTCCCCGTTGCGATACCTAATTAAACGTTTAAAGATCCAATTTTCCCGCTTCGGCACTACTCACGGGTAATTACTTTAAAATCAAATTGTCCACAGGAAAAAGCGCTCTCCGGCAACAGCTATGCGGCTTCGCTCCGTGGAAGAAGCCGACGATTCGATGCATTGCGCCACTCACCCCACGTCGCTCCGGATCCCCGAAACCGGGTTTCCCCACGAGTAGGGGAGGCGCAAAAGGTGCCCGCCGAATCCCACGCTCACAGGCTTTTCCTGCCTGTGATTTTTTTACGGGTCTCCACCTTCGCCGTGGCGGCAAGACCCAATTCCCACGGGGCAAATTCCTCCCGATCAGAGGAATTCCGCCATTACTGGAGGCACAAACCCGAAAGTCTTCGAGAACACTGTCCAACCATCTCGTCCTCTGTCGTCCCCTTCTCCTTGTGCCCTCCATCTTTCCCAACATCAGGGTCTTCTCCAGGGAGTCTTCTCTTCTCATAAGGTGGCCAAAGTCTTGGAGCCTGAGCTTCAGGATCTGTCCTTCCAGTGAACACTCAATATTTTTTTGGAAAATCAATAAAAATGATTAAAAATAAAATAAAATCCACACCCCAGGATATTTCCCCTATCACCTCTTTTCCACCTTTCCCCCCCACCTTTTTTCACCCCCATACCTAAAACCCAGACATCCTGCAGTGTGCCAGGATTGTGACTCCTGCCCTCAGCAAACAAAATAGCTCCCCCCCCCCAATGCTTAGGTGCCCTGAGGGCTGTGCGGGACCCCCAATCCTTGAAATGAAAAAGGGAGGGGCTCAGAAAACCTGAAGGGAGCAGGCAGGGGGGCTGCACAGGATCCAGAAGCTCCTTCTCGCTGATCCCCCCCATGAAGTTCCTTTAAGACCCCACATAGCAGGGGGCAGCCTCACCTGCAGCGAAACAAAATGCAGATGCCCTGGCCGAGAGGAGCCAGGTTGGGGGGCACCATGGGGACCCCGGAAAGGTGCCCCTAGAAGAAATGTTCATAAATGATCTAGACTTAGGAGGGAGCAGGGAGGGGGCAAAGTTTGCTGATGGCAGTAAATTGTCCCGGGGTACATGAGTGAACGTGGGCCCCCCAGGAGACTTCCCTAGTACCTGCACCCCTCCTTCTCTCTCTTGAAATTAGGCTTGGGGGGAAATCTCCCATTCAATTTCAGTATTCCAAGTTTTCTTCAGAACGCACAGGGCAGGAGGCAGTTCTGGTGAAGAAGCAGTGCTGGGAGATCATGCGGTGGGGGGGGGACGACAAAGTTTGGTGCAAAAATCAAAGGTACTTTCATCTAAAATTTTACTCACTATTGTGAGATGCTACCTTCATTATTATGCAGTTTTACATATAAACACCAGAACTTCACATATGCCTGATGCTTTTAGGAATGATTTCCTGCTGAGTTCATTGCTCAGAGTGGACTCTGAGAGAAAGACATCCCACACTCCATACATCTAAATGGGTTCTCCCATGTGAGAGTCCCGGGATGTTCCTTGATCACTCCATTATAAATAAAGAAGTTTTTGCAGTCTTTTCATATAAACTGCTTCTCCTCTTTGAGTTTGTGATGGTTTGAAGGGTGTCAACTGTTAAAGTTCTTCCTGTCCATAAGTCTGTTGATTTTGAACTTCCACTAAGAGTGAACCTCTATCTACTTTCCTGATATTTATATGGTTTGTCTTTTGTGTGAGTTTGTTGACATAAATCAAAGGTTCCACTCTAACTGAAGCTCCTTCCACAGTCCATAGCTTTAAATGGTTTATCCCGTGTGAGTCTGTTGATGTTGTCTAAGATTTCCACTCTGAGTGAAGCAGTTACTGTACTCCATACATTGAAATGGTTTCTCCCGTGTGTGTCCGTTGATGTGATCTAAGCTTTCCATTATCACCAAAGGTCTTTCTGCACTCCATACATTTATATGGTTTCTCTCCTGTGTGAGTCCGTTGATGTCTTCTAAGGTTTCCACTATTACTAAAGCTCTTTCCACACTCGATACATTTAAATAGTTTCTTGCCGATGTGAGTCTGTTGATGTCTTCTCAGGTTTCCACTATAACTGAAGCTCTTTCCACACTCGACACATGTAAATGGTTTCTCCCCTGTGTGAGTCCGTTGATGTGATCTAACCTCTCCACTCTGACTGAAGCTCTTTCCACACTCCATACATTTATATGGTTTCTCCCCTGTGTGAATCTGTTGATGATTTCTAAGGTGTGCACTCTGACTGAAGCTCTTTCCACACTCCATACATTTATATGGTTTCTCCCCTGTGTGAGTGCGTTGATGATATTTAAGGTCTCTACTCTGACTGAAGCTCTTTCCACACTCCATGCATTTAAATGGCTTCGCCCCTGTGTGAATTCGTTGATGTATTTTAAGGTCTGCATTCTGACTGAAGCTTTTTCCACATTCCATACAATTATATGGTTTCACCCCTGTGTGAGTCTGTTGATGTCTTCTAAGGTTTCCAGTATCACTAAATCTCTTTTCACACTCCATACACTGAAACGGTTTCTCCCCTGTGTGAGTCCGTTGATGTTGTCTAAGGTGTCCACTCTGACTGTAGCTCTTTCCACAATCCATACATTGAAATGGTTTCTCTCCTGTATGAGTCCGTTGATGTTGTCTAAGTTGTCCACTCTGACTGAATCTCTTTCCACACTCCATACATTGAAATGGTTTCTCCCCTGTGTGAGTCTGTTGATGTCTTCTAAGGCTTCCACTATCATTAAAGCTCTTTCCACACTCCATACATAAATATAGTTTTTCCCCTGTGTGAGTCCGCTGGTGTGTTCTAAGTTTTGCATTGAAACAGAAGCTGTTTCCACACTCCATACCTTTAAGTGGGTTCTTTCCTTTTTGTGTTTGTTGATGTGAACTATGTGTGTTCATTCAGTGAAGCATATTCCACATTTCACACTTTTTAATGGCTATTCCTAATGAAACGAAAGGTGCCCTGTCCCCTGCAATTCTGTCTTCTCCATCCCCTTCTTCAGAGTGGGCAGAAAGGAAATCCTGTTTGGGCTTCAGGAGAAAGAACAGACACAAAAAATGGACACATCAACCGCCATTAGCACCTTCTCTTATTTCAACATCTCCCACATTCTCCCATGTCCTACCCATGTTCCCAATTTTTAGGAAATGAAAATGGTATGATGTCTAATGATAGTAATGCATCAGCAACCTTTCATAATCCTCAATCATCTTTAATAACACAGCATGATCTTGGAATACTGTTGTCCTGTGGGACTGCCTTTCAAATCAAGTGGTTGCCCCCGTTTCCAACTCTAGTTCTTCATGAATCACCTGCACAGTCCCGCTGACCTCAGGAGGTCGATATGGACCATTTTGGGAGACCCAGGCCTTCATCTCTTCCAGGTACTGTGGTCTGGGTCAGTCAGAGAACTAGTGACAAGGCTAGGTGCTTGGGGTCAGCTGAATGGGTGCTCAGGGAAGCTCCTGTTCTTGGAGATGGACCTCTGTCCTCATGCCTTGCATTGCATGGAGAGAGGAGAAGCAGATGGCACGTGGGAATCCCAGGCGGAAACACCCACCCCAATGGTTCTTTATAATGATGATGTGCTGCCTGATGCTGTGCTTGTCTTCTGACACAGGGCTATCCTAATCTGGCACTGAAAAGCAGGATATTCAAGGTGAGGAGATAACTGTACTTAATGGTAGGCAGCCATATTGGTCTGACACAGCTGAAGTAAACAAGTAATAAAAATAGTCCAGTAGCAACTTAGGGTCTTGGGAGAAAAGTAATGACAAACCTAGACAGCATCTTAAAAAGCAGAGACAACACCTTGCCAAGAAAGGTCCTTATAGTTCAAGCTATTGTTTTCCCAGTCGTGATGTATGGAAATGAGAGCTGGACCATAAAGAAGGCTGAGCACCAAAGAATTGATGCTTTTGAATTCTGGTGCTGGAGGAGACTCTTGAGAGTCCCATGGACTGCAAGAAGATCAAACCTCTCCATTCTTAAGGAAATCAGCCCTGAGTGCCCACTGGAAGGGCAGATCCTGAAGCTGAGGCTCCAAGACTTTGGCCACCGCATGAGAAGAGAAGGCTCCCTGGAAAAGACCCTGATGTTGGGAAAGATGGAGGGCACAAAGAGAAGGGGATGACAGAGGACGAGATGGTGGGATAGTGTTCGTGAAGCTACCAGCATGAGTTTGACCAAACTGTGGGAGGCAGTGGAAGACAGAAGTGCCTGGCATGCTCTGGTCCAGGGGGCCACAAAGAGGCGGAAACGACTAATCGACTAAAAAACAAGAACAACAACAGCAACTTAGGGACCAACTAAGTTTGTTCTAGGCATAAGCTTTTGTGTGCATGCACACTTCTTCATATAGTGATGGGTAGTGGGAGATGGTAGTAGGAGTACCCTTCTGAGAGAAACCCCACCCCACCCTCCCACGATATACAAGGGTCTGGTGACATCTGTTTCTTTTTTTATATAATTTTTTTTATTAATTTTTTTCCATAAAAAACTCCAGTCATATCAATTTACACATCACATATTTTAGCTTATTGGACCTCCCTCAACTTCTCTGACAATCATTCGTAATTCAAATCCTATCTTCACATTCCTTAATTTTAATATTGCCATTAAATACTATATTTCTGACCTTATTTGCTTTCTAACAATATTCCTTGTATTTTCACAAAGCTTCTTTAAAGCACACTAGCATTGTACAGTCCTCACATACAGTTTTCAAATACTCCGTAAATTTTCCCCAGTCCTCAAAAAACCTGTGATCCTTTTGGAATCTGATTTTCCCAGTTAATTTATCCAGTTCTGCATAGTCTGTTAATTTTGTCCTCCATTCTTCCAAAGTCGGTACTTCTTCTTGTTTCCATTTTTGGGCCAACAGTGTTCTTGCTGCGGTGATTGCATACTGAAAAAGTTTACAGTCTCTCCTATTTATGTCCATTCTTGTTATTCCCAGCAGAAAGGTTTCTGGTTTCTTAACAAAGCTATATTTTAGCATTTTCTTTAGTTCATTATATATCATCTCCCACAACCCCCTTACTTTCTTACAATCCCACCACATATGCATGAATGTACCTTCTTTCTCCTTACATCTCCAACATTTGTTACAAGTTTTGTACATTTTTGCTATTTTTACTGGTGTCATATACCACCTATATACCATCTTCATAACATTTTCTTTCAATGTAACACATGCTGTAAACTTCAGGTTTTCATTCCATATTCTTTGCCAATCATCCATTTCTATGTTATATCCTAAATCTTTGGCCCATTGAATCATGACCACTTTTACTTCCTCATCCATTGTATGCCATTCCAACAGAATTTTATACATTTTGGAAATTATCTTACAATCATTATTGACAATTTCTGTTTGAAATTTTGAATCTTTTTCTTTGTACCCTTTTTCTTTCACATCCTTTTTAAACATTTCACTTATTTGATATCAAATAGGTGACATCTGTTTCAGTGTATCTGAAGAAGTGTGCATGCACACAAAAGCCTATACTCAGGAGAATCTTAGTTGGTCTCTAAGGTGCTACTCGACTATTTTTTAATTTTTTATTTCAACTGTGTCAGACCAACACGGCTACCTACCTGAATCTAGATGTCATGGGGTGTTGGGGAGCAGTATTTCCTTTGGTGGGGGACATGTCCTGCACCTTCTGGTGTCATTTCCCCACCCTTCATGCCCACCCTGCACTCAGCTCTCACCTCTGGCTTCCAGAAGCTGCCAGCATGCAACAGGGGTTCCAGCAACGGCTTCAACCGTCCGGCTAACCCAGGTGAGGAAAGCTGATGGGTCTCAAATCCTTGGGGGGCTGGGGAATTCTGCTGCACCTGAAGTCAAGCCCTGGTGGATGGAGAGGAGGAGAACAACCGTGAATCCCACAGTCCAGAAGGCAGATTCTGTCCGTGCGGTAGAGGAACGTGAAGGGCAGATGGGGCACGTCCACCTGGAGGCTTGTTATCCAGTCCCAAAGTTACTCTGACATTGAATTGTATATAAATTACAGTATTGAAATGTGCCTGCTCCCACTTCATATTCTGATATTACTCTACTCTGCTTGTCTGTTTATTACTTGAGTGCTGTTTTGGCCCTGCCTTGGCCCTGTGGACCTGAAGGAGCATCTCCACCCCCATCGCTCATTCCAGACAGGGAGATCTGCCTCCGAGGGTCTTCTGCTGGTTCCCTTGCTGTTAGAAGTGAAGTTCCAGGGAACCAGGCAGAGGGCCTCCTGCCCCATGGAATGCCCTCCCTTCCGAGGGCAAGGAAACAGGCAACCATCTGACATTTAGAAGACAGCTGTATCAGGAGGTTTGTAATGTTTGATGTTTTACTGTCTTGTATATGTACTGTAGGGATGCGGGTGGCGCTGTGGGTTAAACCACAGAGCCTATGACCTGCCGATTAGAAGGTCGGCGGTTTGAATCCCCGTGACGGGGTGAGCTCCCGATGCTCGGTCCCTACTCCTGCACGTCAAAGTGCAAGTAGATAAATAGGTACCATTCTGGCGGGAAGGTAAACGGCATTTCCGTGAGCTGCTCTGGTTTGCCAGAAGCGGCTTAGTCATGCTGGCCACATGACCCAGAAGCTGCACACTGGCTCCCTCGTCCAATAAAACGAGATGCGCGCCGTAACCCCAGAGTCTGCCACAACTGGACCTAAGGGTCAGGGGTCCCTATAACTTTACCTATATGTACTCTAAGCTGCCCAGAGTGGCTGGGGGAAAAGACGAATACTATAATTTCTACAGTGGTACCTCGTGTTACAGACACTTCAGGTAACAGTCTCTGCTAACCCAGAAATAGTACCTTTTGTTAAGAATTCGTATTGCAATATTAGCTTACGAAATGTTATGGGTGGAGAAAATCACAAGGTTGCTGTAAACTATAATCCCACCCACAAACTCTCATTCCCATACAGTCTGTACATTTGGGAAGGTCACACACCTCACCTGTGCTAATACTGGCAGTCTTTGGCCTCCACAGGCACACCCGGTGTGTAAAGCCTCCAGCCACAGGCACCGTCTATCATGAAAATGACTGGGAAGATTCATGCAGTCACTGTCATCGGATGATGAAGGATTGTATCTCAGCTTATCAGTCACTCTGACATTGCCTATGAAGAATAAGAGGAACAGAAATCCTTTTGAGGTGCAACTTCTGTATCAATCCTGAGAGCCATTCCATGGACTCTGCACCCCTGTTTCTGATGACAGGTGTACATTATCCTCACCCTCAGCGGAAAAGACAATAAAGATGGAAGCCTGAGAGAGAGGAAAAGGTTTCTGGCTGCTTCCCCCCTCCCCTCTTCCTCTGGGGATTTCTTCTCCTCTCCAGGGGACCAGTGGGTGGACTGGGCAGAATCGCTGTGTCTGGACAGGGCAGGGGCTTATGGGGTGGAAGGAGGATGGAGATTGCAGGAAGGAAGGAGTGGGGGAACTGGACCCCCCACTTTCCAGGGATCCCTCTCTGGTCGCCTTGAAGGCGTGGCCGATTCCTGGGCGGGAGGGAGAAGCCAAGGCAGCCCCTCGATGGAGACATCTCCCCAAAAACTGGTCTCCTCCCCCCCCCCGCCAATGCTGCGCTTCCTTCCCCAGGGATGCTCCCCTCCCTCCTCCCCCCGGCTCCCCCACCCTTGGCCCCCTCCCTCTCTCCCGGAGTCTCCCCTGCACCCAGAGGCCCCCTTGGCGCGGCTCACCCCTCGCCATGCGCGACCCATCTCTCCCTCCGGAGGGGTCCCCAAGATGAGATGGGCAGGGACAGGGGGGTCTCTATCCAGGCGCCTCCCGCACCCCTTAACCCTTTCTTGGCCCGCCTTTCTCCGCGCCCCAGAGATGCCTGCGCGGGGGAAAGGGGGCCGGGGAGTCCTCGTGGGTGGGCGCCCCACCTCCGCCCCTGCGAGGAAAGCCCCCTTGGCAGCACGCGTGCCGGGATCCAGGCCCCACGGAAGGCGCTTGGGGGAGCTGGAGGGGGTCTCTGGGTCCTTTTCTCCCCTCCCCCCCCCCGCGACCCCTTTACCTCTTTGTCCTCGCTCCCGATTCTCCTTTCCTACAACATCCACGAGGGGGGGTCCCCTGCCTCCTAACTCCCCTTTCCGAAAGCGCCCCCCCTAGAGCTACGGCGCAGAGCAGCAATCCGGAGTGGAAGCTCCACTTCCGGGAGAAGCAGGCAGTTGGGGGGGCTCACCCCCCCCCATTCCCGGAGCGAAGCCGGATTGGAGGAGGAGGAGGAGGAGGAGCCATGTATTGGGGGAGGGATTTGGGATGGTGGGGGCGGGGTGAGAGGAGGAGGATGTGCCGGGAGGGGAGGGGAGTTATAGAGGAGGGAGGAGGAGAAAGTTCCCCCCCTCTCCTCTTCCTTTAGTGGATCGGAGAGCGGGGGAAGGGGCTGATCCCGGAGATCCAGCTGCAAAGAGGGGTCCCCCCCACAAGTGCTACATCCTCCCCCCCCCACCCCACGAGCTTAGATCCCTCCGTGTTTTAGGTCTTGGTGCTGTTACCGGAAAAATCCGAGGGCTCCCTTGGACAAAACAAAGACACCAACCAGGATAACTCGGAGCAAAACAGCAGCCTGTAGGCTTGGCCTTTATTGAACTGTTGCAACAGGGTATTCCCCTCACGTGCAGGAGAGAGGAAAGACCCCCAAGAATAGTGTGCAAGGTCTTATAAAAACTTTTGAAATTCCCCTCCTCTAGGTCTAGCCCACCCCCAGAAACATCATGCATACATTACAGAAAGGAGGGGTTGAGGGAGGAGTTGGTGGTAACCTGAGTGTCCTGTCACCTGGCTGGTTCCCTTCTCCCCCTCCCCATGAGTCACTTCCAGGAGAGAAAGGGGAGTTGGCAGTTTCCTGCCCCCTGAGGGAAGATCTGATCAGTGTCCTTTGTTTCAGTCCATGCTGAGTCCACTCCCATATGCAAGTTCTTTGTGATCTTGATTGTCTTCTGTCTGGGACCATCAGGGTTGGCATAGCAACTGGGCAGGGCACCTGTGTATGTGCTGGGATGCTGAAGGGATTATGGCTGCCCTGTATCAAACCTTCCCCATTTTGTAGTCCTTCCTTCATGGAGTAAAATAAAAGTGGAACAGTGCAAATCCAATGTATGGTTGATTTTCTATGAATTTATAACAGAAGCGTAGCGTATGTAGTGTGTGAGTGTGAGTGTGTGTGAAGTTTGTACAAACAGAATGATTGGGGTGGGGGGGTTCCTGCTACAGTGCTGTTCAAACCAGGAACGGGGGGGGGGGGCAGCTAAACGACCCCCCCAAAAAAAATCCCAGCTCCCCACCCCAGCCTCTGACTCAGGCCAGGACAAGGACCGGGGACACAGGCCCCGTCCAGGCACAAGAGCCAAGAGGCTCAGCAAAGCAGCCGATACAATTGGAGCCAGAAGCGGATTCCATGTGTTAAGGGAGTGCCTGATCACCTCATCTGTCTCCTGAGAAATCTCTATGTGGGACAAGAAGCTACAGTTAGAACTGGATATGGAACAACTGATTGGTTCAAAATTGGGAAAGGAGTTTGACAAGGCTGTATATTGTCCCCCTGCTTATTTAACGTAAAAAAATTAAGGTCTTATATATATATAATAAATGTTCATAAATGTACCAAGCAAGCACATACATAGATATGTCGACCACATGTCTGGAGCAGCTCAGGAAGACCGTCCTGAAACCATTTAGACTCCCAGACTGACCAAACGTTTTCTGTGCAAGGAGGGAGCGGGTGAGGGAACCTTCCCATTGTCTCAGGAATTGGGAAATCACCATCTCAAAGGAATGGCCAGACTACCAGGAAAGGCAATCAGATAAGGCATTATCAGAGAACCTGGCAGGCAGGAAAAATGGCAACATTCAAATTTCTGTTGCAGACCACCTTTTCTGTGATGTAGGTATGATGTATGTGGGGGGTGGTATTGGGTTACGCCCCTTCTGTGATGTATGTATGATGTATGGAGGGGTGGTCTGGAGCTCCAGTGAGGCATCTAATCATAAGCCTGCATTTTTATTAAAGCTTATATGTTTAATCAGGGCCTGTATCTTAAAAGACCAGTCTTAGAAGAGCAGCTGCCTAGAAGAACCTTGGCAATGTTTTTCTCCTAGACAAGGGCCCCCCCCCCTGATTTATAGCAGAAAACAATTCTCAAAGTCGTAAAAAGGGAATTACAGGCTGACAGCCAAGGTTACACTGACCCTACAAATTAAGGGTGGATAAATAGTAAAATGAGCCATATCTTCTTCCTAAGGTTAAGAAGGTCAAGAGCAGTGAAAAAGCATCTAGCTGGCAGAAAGAGAACATTTTGGGAAATCTTTTCTAAAGCTGTTTCTTTCTTAAACTAAGATCCTTTTAAGATTTCTTTTCCTTTTAAAAGGTTATTTATGTATTAAATATATTAGCTTAAATATAATTATGCAAAGGATTTAAGAAATGCTAGATTCTTATTTCATATAGTTGGAAGAGATCACAGGGGCCATCAGCCACCAGACCCCCCTTGCCAGACAGAAGACGCCAATCGAGCACTCCTGATATATGGTTGTCAGGCCTTTTGTTTAGAAACCTTCAAATGAAGGAGATCTCAATGTTGATGTGAACTCAAAATCCTTGACATATGCATAAGATAAAAATTCAAGATTAACTATCTGTTTTGGAAGGCAATAGGGCAAGGAGGGCAAGAGGTGAGCTGGTAATTAAGATTCCTTGTTGAGACACATGTAAGATATATTACTACTTATTTGTCATTTATAGATAGAAGAATATATAGCTTTTTGATTTCCATAATAGGGCAAGAGGAAATGGGTGTATCTTTTGTGATTGGTTCTAGCAAACAGCCAATAGGAATTTTAACCAGGCTGATTGGACAGAGGCAGCCACAGGAGGAGCAAGGGGGCTGGATTAAGGAAATATAAGTGCTGGCCAGAATGGCAAGAGGCCAGGCCAGAGCTTGGTAACCATATACCACTGTGCCTCATATTTATTTGTCTGACAAATAAATTATTATTTTAATTTCTCTATTGCTGCGTTGAATATTTCATTCCAACTAAGCGTTAACCACAAGCAGGGTGCTACACCAGGGCAGGGAATTTAAAATGTCTATATAAAGGCAGGCACACCTTTGTTCTGGGTCCTCCTCCTTTTCTGCGTGTGAGGGGAGCACACCAGAGAATACTGAGAAGCAATACTCTTGTGTCCCCCATAAGGGAAGAAGGGCAGCTTTTGTTTACAACAGATGGCACCCCAGATGGGACCTTCGGTGGCCCAGATACAGGGGGGGGGGCAAAGAAGGACCGGTGATCCAGCGCGCACCAGGCCATTTGCCAGGAGGAGCCACCAGTCCTCTAGTGACCCCAGGGTCTGGAAAGAAGTGGAGTTCCAGCGGGGCTAACCAGAGGAAGCAACGCTTGATCAGGCCAGCCACAAATTGATTTATTTTTTAAAATAATCTTTTCAAGATCTGTCCTTCCAGTGAGGACCCAGGGCTAATTTCCTTAAGAACGACTTGGATGATGGACTCAAGGGCATCCTGATCAAATTTGCAGATGACACCAAACTGGGAGGGGTGGCTAACACCCCAGAGGACGGGATCACACTTCAAAACGACCTTGACAGATTAGAGAACTGGGCCAAAACAAACAAGATGAATTTTAACAGGGAGAAATGTAAAGTATTGCACTTGGGCAAAAAAAATGAGAGGCACAAATACAAGATGGGTGACACCTGGCTTGAGAGCAGTACATGTGTAAAGGATCTAGGAGTCTTGGTTGACCACAAACTTGACATGAGCCAACAGTGTGACGCGGCAGCTAAAAAAGCCAATGCAATTCTGGGCTGCATCAATAGGAGTATAGCATCTAGATCAAGGGAAGTAATAGTGCCACTGTATTCTGCTCTGGTCAGACCTCACCTGGAGTACTGTGTCCAGTTCTGGGCACCACAGTTCAAGAAGGACACGGACAAACTGGAACGTGTCCAGAGGAGGGCAACCAAAATGGTCAAAGGCCTGGAAACGATGCCTTATGAGGAACGGCTCAGGGAGCTGGGCATGTTTAGCCTGGAGAAGAGGAGGTTAAGGGGGGATATGATAGCCATGTTCAAATATAGAAAAGGATGTCACATAGAGGAGGGAGAAAGGTTGTTTTCTGCTGCTCCAGAGAAGCGGACACGGAGCAATGGCTCCAAACTACAAGAAAGAAGATTCCACCTAAACATGAGGAAGAACTTCCTGACAGTAAGAGCTGTTTGACAGTGGAATTTGCTGCCAAGGAGTGTGGTGGAGTCTCCTTCTTTGGAGGTCTTTAAGCAGAGGCTTGACAACCATATGTCAGGATTGCTCTGATGGTGTTTCCTGCTTGGCAGGGGGTTGGACTCAATGGCCCTTGTGGTCTCTTCCAACTCTAGGATTCTATGATTCTATGAATGGATGCGTTTGATCTTCTTGCAGTCCGTGGGACTCTCAAGAGTCTCCTCCAGCACTAGAATTCAAAAGCATCCATTCTTTGGCGATCAGCCTTCTTTGTGGTCCAGCTCTCACTTCCATACATCACGACTGGGAAAACCAGAGCTTTAACTATACAGACCTTTGTTGGCAAAGTGATGTCTCTGCTTTTTAAGATGCTGTCTAGGTTTGTCATTGCTTTTCTCCCAAGAAGCAGCCTTGCCATGGTAAAGAGGCTTCAATAACTCAGAGAAGCTATGAGCCATGCCCTGCAGGGCCACCCAAGATGGACAGGTCATAGTGGAGAGTTCTGACCAAACGTGATCCACCTGGAGCAGGAACCGGCAAGCCACTCCAGTATCCCTGCCAAGAAAACTCCATGGACAAAGGCAACAGGCATATGAATCATGTATAACCCTCCCCTTTTCTGATGTAGCAATGATGTTCCACGAACTGTATGCTGGGATAAGATAGAAACTTTTAAAAGTCCTTGTCACCCCATCCTCGGGGTTCAATTCCTCTTTGGACCTGTTGCGCAATAAACTTTGATCTACAGCTATTTGCTCCGGTTGGTGGCTGGACTCCTTCCTTTATTCCGCAGGGACCGACGGGCTCTGCCTGATGAGCTGGGTGGCTGAGCAGCCTCGCACCTGGATTCCCCCCCCCCCAACACCAAATTAACCTTTTATTGGTCAGACCTAGGAAACCTGATAGCCTTTGGGGGCATACAACACCCGGACTCCGAGCCTTCTTCCCTTGGGGGTCCGCCAGCTGGTGCCTCCCCCCCTTTCACCCAGCCAGTCCATGACAGCAACAACAGCAGCAGCAGCAACAACAACAACAACAGTACAATAAGTACGATAATAATATGCACACTGGTTCTCTGGCAGGAAGAATGATAACTTCTGGGACTATGGAAAAATACTATCTTCCCCAAACCCCAGAATAAGCAGGAGCTCTGGGGTTGCCCCATGTGGTTCATGAGGGAAGATGGGCCCCCCAGGAAACTTCCCTGGTACCTGCAGCCCCTCCTTTCCCCTCTTGCAATAAGGCATGGGGGAAATCTCCCATTAAATTACAGTAATTTAAGTTTTCTTCAGAACACGTAGGAGGCAGCGAGAAGTTCTAGTGAAGAAGCAGTGTTCGGAGATCATGCGGTGGTGGGGGTGAGAGGGTTTGGTGCAAAAGCAAGTCACACACAGATGCACCCATCTTGCATGCTTGAGTACAGCAACTCCAGGGCATGAGCCAAGTATCGGCAGGGTAGGGGCCATGTGTAGAGCAATTCTCACACTGAGGTCAAAAACACACACAGAGGCAGCAGGACTTCTTCAGTAATAGTTTACTGAGTTTTCAAAGCATACAGTTCTCCCTGGGCCCCCAGTGATACACAAAACGTAGCTCCTGAGAGCAAATCCAGTTTCAGCCATAAAGAAATACACCACACAGGATATCTAAGTCAGGCACACAAACCGGCAGAAGGGAGCAAGGGAGGAAAGAGGCTGGAAGGACACAGGGCAATGGAGGTGTGTTTCCCTTCATGTGGTTTTGGAGGGAAGTCAGCAACTCGGCATCTGCTGGGGCTTCACGAAGCAAAGCTTTCTGCCGGCTGCTTCCAGGCAAATGAGCATCCCCGACACTGTGATCTGTGGGGTGTTGCCATATCAGTTGTTTTTGAAAGGTTATCATGATGTGGTCTAGAAACCAATATGGAAAAATATATCGCCCAGCCCAAATCCTCACTGACCACCAGAAATGCAGATAAACCCTCACCCCTTCTCTATCAAAAGGTACTTTACATCTTAGATTATAATCACATTGTTTGACATTGCCTTCAATATTTCATTACTATACAGTTTTACACATAAATCCCAGAACTTCGCATACACAACATGTGTCAAAGACTGATTTCCTGCTGAGTTCATTTCTGTGAAGAAAAGAGTGGACTCCGAGAGGAAGATGTCCCTATCACCACTACACGCCTCCTCTTAGGTTTGGTCGGTGTTCTTCCGTGAGCTGTTCAAAGCCCCGCGATGACGGGGTGAGCTCCCGTTGCTCGGTCCCTGCTCCTGCCAACCTAGCAGTTTGAAAGCACGTCAAAGTGCAAGTAAATAAATAGGTACCACTCCAGCGGGAAGGTAAACGGCGTTCCCGTGCTCTGCTCTGGTTTGCCAGAAGCGGCTTAGTCATGCTGGCCACATGACCCGGAAGCTGCACACTGGCTCCCTCAGCCAGTAAAGCAAAATGAGCGCCGCAACCCCAGAGTCGGCCACGACTGGACCAAATGGTCAGGGGTCCCTTTACCTTTAACAGGAGTTTTTATAGCCTTTGGAGATACAGTGGTACCTCGGGTTAAGAACTTAATTCGTTCCGGAGGTCCGTTCTTAACCTGAAACTGTTCTTAACCTGAAGCACCACTTTAGCTAATCGAGCCTCCTGCTGCCGCTGCGCCGGCGGAGCACGATTTCTGTTCTCATGCTGAAGCAAAGTTATTAACCTGAGGTACTATTTCTGGATTAGCGGAGTCTGTAACCTGAAGCGTCTGTAACCTGAAGCGTATGTAACCCGAAGTACCAGTGTATACATTTGGTGCTGTGACTCAGATAAATTGAGGCTTTCTTTGAACCCACCCAGCTGTGGGTGCCTCAACTGAGGGAGCAGTGCCCCCCCAGCTCTCTGTGTGTCTCAGGCAAGGGGGGCTGCTCTGTGTGTTTTGCTCGCAGTTAAATTGCACATGGGGGGGGGGAAGAGCTTTCTTTTTGTGTGTTTTGCATTGACGCTTTTGTCTCCAGCTGAGCCAGGGGAGCTGGGCTGGAGGGCCAGCGCTCTCTCTCTCTCTCTGCGTTTGTGGACCCCCCCCTCCCCGGCAGCAGTGGACTGCCAGCTGTGGGTGCCTCAACCAGGCAACAGCTGGCTCCCAGCTCTGTGAATGTCTATGTATTGTCTCAAGCTCGGCCAAGAGGGTTGTGGGGGGGGGGGGAGGAGTTCTCTCACTTTGTGTTTTGCTTGAAGGCTCCTCTCCAGCTGAGGGCTGGGGCTGCAGAGATCAGGCTCTCTCCCCCCTTGGCACAACTGCGAGTTCTCTGCCCAGGACTGGCGGGCTGTGCAGCCGAGGGGGGCATTTATTTATGAGTCTTTTCTTTCTATAGGCTTTCTCACTGTGGGCCTTGCTGGGGCAGCCAGCCACCAGTCTCTTTTCAAAAGGCTTTCCCCCACCTTTTATTTTATCTGCAACATGTCAGAAGGCAGGGGGTCCCCCTTGTGTAACAACTTAAGCAGGAGGGCATAATGGGGGGGGGCGTCACACTCACAGGAGGAATGGACTCCATTACAAGGCATGGTGAATAATTTTGGCAAATTCAAGCACAAATATGGTGGAGCAATGAACCTCAAACGACTAAGAACTCCCTGCTGCCCCACCCCCCGGCTTGTGGGACCTGGGGCAAACCAACCAGGTCTTTTGAAGCGTGACAAAACACCATGGGGGTTTGGAGCAGTTTGCATATGGAGCAGACTCCGGGGTAGCAGTCCTGAGAGAGAGCCCTACAGAAGTTGAAAGGACAGTATTGTACCTCTCTGAGGATGCAGTGGGCACTGAAGGAGGCAAAAGTAATCAAACCCCAGAAGAAAGAGCACTTTTCCAGAGGAGAGGAGAAAATGAAAGAACCGACCTGGCCCCCAATGGCTCCCATATCAGCCTTTAATTGGCCAGACCTAGGAGATTTGATAGCCTTTGGGGGCATACAACACCCGGACTCCGAGCCTTCTTCCCTTGGGGGTCCGCCAGCTGGTGCCTCCCCCCCTTTTCACCCAGCCAGTCCATGACAGCAACAGCAGCAACATCAGTAAAATAAGTATGATAATAATATGAACACTGGTCCTCTGGTAGGAAGAATAATAACTTCTGGGACTATGGAAAAGGACTATCTTCCCCAAACCCCAGAATAAGCAGGAACTCTGGGATTGCCCCGTGGGGTTCGTGAGGGAAGATGGGCCCCCCAGGAGACTTCCCTGGTACCTGCAGCCGCTCCTTCCCCCTCTTGCAATAAGGCTTAGGGGAAATCTCCCATTAAATTACAGTATTTTAAGTTTTCTTCAGAACACGTAGGAGGCAGGGAGAAGTTCTAGTGAAGAAGCAGTGTTTGGAGATCATGCGGTGGTGGGGGTGAGAGGGTTTGGTGCATAAACCAGTCTGACACTCACATACAACCCCTTCTTGAATGCTTGAGTAGAGCAACTCCAGGGCATGAGCCAAGTAGCAGCAGGGTAGGGGCCATGTGTAGAGCAAGTCCCACACTGAGGTCAAAAACACACACAGAGGCAGCAGGACTTCTTCCATAATACTTTACTGAGATTTCTTTTTTTTAATTTTTTTTAATTGATTTTAATTCGTTTTGCTACATCAAACATTAAAACAAACAAAAGAAACATACATAACACATACACACAAGAAAGAAATACATAAAAAAGAGAAATAATAATAACGAAAACAAAAGAAAAAATATCTCCTAACATAAGATACCAACAAATTAACTTACATTTACTAAATAACACACAACACTGATTGACTTCCCTTCATCTCAGTTTCAGAATATATTATACGATTTTTTTATCTGCAGTTTCTTTTCCTCAAAAAACTCTTTACATCACAAGTGTTACGTCACACCTACTGTGATTTTTAGATTTTTTACCTCTGTTTCCATTTATGTCTTATTTTCTGTGTCATTTTTGCCAATTCTAAATAATCAAATAGTTTGGATTGCCACTCGTTTATAGTTGGGATTTTTGATGTTTTCCAATTCTGCACTATTAGAGTTCTGGCAGCCACTGTCGCGTACTGAAAGAGTGTTTGATCTTCCTTTTTGATTTCCTCTCCAATTATCCCCAGCAAAAAGGCTTCGGGGTTTTTTATAAAGGTATATTTGAAGATTTTTTTTAGTTCATTGATTCCCATAATTTTTTGATAGGCTCACACAACCACCACATATGATAAATCCTTGATCTTACACTTCCAACATAATTTATCACCAGTTTTAGATATTTTTTCCAATTTTACGGGCGTTACGTACCACCTGTACATCATTTTATACATATTTTCCCTGAGTGTTGTGCATGCCAAGAATCTCATACCTTTGTTCCATAATGCCTTCCATTTGTCAAACTCTATGTTATGTCCGAAGTCCATTGCCCATCTCACCATTACCTCCTTTACTTCTTCATCCTTGGTGTCCCATTCAAGTAACAGGCTATACATTTTTGATAGGAGTTTTGTTTTACTTTCTAGTATTTCGATCTGGAATCTAGATTTTTTCTCACTTATCCCATTCTTTTTGTCTTCAGTCCATATAGAATTAATTTGGTGAAATTGGATCCATACTGTCAATTTGTTCTTTATTTCTTCATAAGGCCTAATCCTCCAACCGGTCTCTGTTTTTACTAGCAAGTCTTCATAGGTCCATCTTTCTCCTTCGATGTTTGTTTTTTTTTATTGTCAGGATATCAATTGGTGATAGCCACCAAGGGGTCTTCTGTTCCAATAATTTTTTGTTTCTTTCCCACACTTCCAGCAGTGGTCCTCTAAAAATGTGGTTAGAAAAACCTTTATGAACCTTTCCCTTGTTACTTGTTACTTTACTGAGATTTCAAAGCATACAGTTCTCACTGGGTCCCCAGAAAGGTACAAAACTTTGCTTCTGAGAGCAAATCCAGTTTCAGCCGTAAAGAAATACACCACACAGGATATCTAAGTCAGGCACACAATCCAGCAGAAGGAAGCAAGGGAGGAAAGAGGCTGGAAGGACACAGGGCAATGGAGGTGTGTGTGTGTCGCTTCCTGTCTTCTGGGAGGGAAGTCAGCAACTCGGCATCTGCAGGGGCTTCACAAAGCAAAGCTTTCTGCCAGCTGCTTCCAGGCAAATGAGCATCCCAGAAAAACACACTGTGATCTGTGGTGTGTTGCCATATCAATTGTTTTTGGAAGGTTATCACGATGTGGTCTAGAAACCAGTTTGGACAATATATCGCCCAGCCTTAATCCTCACTGACCACCAGCAATCCAGATAAACCCTCACCCCTTCTCTGTCGAAAGGTACTTTACATCTTAGATTATAATCACATTGTTTGACATTGCCTTCAATATTTCATTACTATACAGTTTTACACATAAATACCAGAACTTCACATACACAACACGTGTTAATGACTGATTTCCTGCTGAGTTCATGGCTGTGAAGAAAAGAGTGGACTCTGAGAGGAAGACATCCAACACTCCAAACATCTAAATGGGTTTGTCCATGTGAGAGTCCCTGGATGTTCCTTAAACACTCCATTGTAAATAAAGCACTTTTTGCAATCTTTTCATTTAAACTGCTTCTCTTCTGAGTTTGTTGTTGGTTTGTAGGGTTTCAACTCTTAAAGTTCTTCCTGTCCATGAGTCTGTTGATTTAGAACTTCCACTAGGACTGAACCTCTATCAACTTTCCTGATATTGATAAGGTTTGTGTTTTGTGTGAGTTTGTTGACATAAATCAAGGGTTCCACTCTGACTGCAGCTCCTTCCACAGTCCATACATTTAAACAGTTTCTGCCCTGTGTGTATGCTGATGGTTTCTAAGATTTCCATTCTGACTGAAGCTCTTTCCGCACTCCATGCATTTAAACAGTTTCTCCCCAGTGTAAGTCCGTTGATGTGTTCTAAGGTTTCCATTAAAACGGAAGCTCTTTCCGCACTCCATTCATTTATATGGTTTCTCCCCTGTGTGAGTCCGTTGATGTTTTCTAAGTTGTCCATTATCAGTAAAGCTCTTTCCACACTCCATACATTTAAATGGTTTCTCTCCTGTGTGAGTCCGTTGGTGTATATAGAGGTGTCCACTCTGACTGAAGCTCTTTCCACATTTCATACATTTATATGGTTTCTCTCCTGTGTGAGTCCGTTGATGTGTTCTAAGGTTTCCATTAAAACGGAAGCTCTTTCCACAATCCATGCATTTATATGGTTTCTCCCCTGTGTGAGTCCGTTGATGATTTCTAAGGTTTCCATTAAAACTGAAGCTCTTTCCACACTCCATACATTCATATGGTTTGTGCCCTGTGTGAATCCTCTCATGTAATTTAAGGTCTCCATTCTGACTAAAGCTCTTTCCACACTCCAAACATTTAAAGGGTTTCTCTCCTGTGTGAGTCCGTTGATGTGTTCTAAGGCTTCCATTATGACTGAAGCTCTTTCCACACTCCATACATTTAAATGGTTTATCCCCTGTGTGAGTCCGTTGATGTATATTGAGGTGTCCACTCTGACTGAAGCTCTTTCCACACTTCATACATTTAAATGGTTTCTCCCCTGTGTGAGTCTGCTGATGTAAACTTAAGTGTCCACTCTGACTGAAGCTCTTTCCACACTCCATACATTTATGTGGTTTCTCCCCTGTGTGAGTCTGTTGATGTATTCTAAGGGTTGCATTGCAACTGAAGCTCTTTCCACACTCCATACATTTAAATGGTTTCTCCCCTGTGTGAGTCCGTTGATGTGTTCTAAGGCTTCCATTATCACTAAAGCTCTTTCCGTACTCCATACATTTAAATGGTTTCTCCCCTGTGTGAGTCTGTTGATGTATTCTAAGGCTTCCATTATCACTAAAGCTCTTTCCGCACTCCATACATTTAAATGGTTTCTCTCCTGTGTGTCCCCGATGATGTATATTGAGGTTTCCACTCTGACTGAAGCTCTTTCCACACTCCATACATTTATATGGTTTCTCCCCTGTGTGAGTCCTTTGATGTGTTCTAAGGGCTGCATTGAAACTGAAGCTCTTTCCGCACTCCATACATTTATATGGTTTCTCCCCTGTGTGAATCTGCTGGTGTAATTTCAGGTATCCATTATCACTAAAGCTCTTTCCACACTCCAAACATTTAAATGGTTTCTCCCCTGTGTGAGTCTGCTGATGTAAACTTAAGTGTCCACTCTGACTGAAGCTCTTTCCACACTCCATACATTTATGTGGTTTCTCCCCTGTGTGAGTCCGTTGATGAGTGCTAAGTGCATCACTCCGACTGAAGCTCTTTCCACATTCCATACATTTATATGGTTTCTCCCCTGTGTGAGTCCGCTGGTGTATATTGAGGAGTCCACTCTGACTAAAGTTCTTCCCACACTCCCTGCATTGGAAACCATTCTTGCCCATGTGACTCTGCTGATGTGTTCTAACTTTTCGACTATCAGTGAATCTTTTCCCACACTCCATACCTTTAAATGGTTTTTCCCCTGTTGGAGGTTGTTGATGTGAACTATGTGTGCTCATTCAATGAAGCATATTCTGCATGTCACACATTTTAATTTCTATTCCTAATGAAACTAAAGGCGCCCCATTCCCTGGAGTTCTGACTGTCTTCTCCATCTCCTTCTTCAGAGTGGGAAGAAAGGAAATCCTGTTTGGGTTTCAAGGAAGAGAACTAAGGGAAAGAAAATAAATCAAGCTCCATTAGCACCTTCTCCTATATCAACGTCTCCTACATTCCCCCACCTCCTCCCCATGTTCCCAATTTTTTGGAAATGAAGTTGTAATGTTAACAAATGATAGTAATTCATGAGCAACTTTCATAATCCTCAATCAATGTTAATAAAGCAGTGTGATTTTTAAAAGAATGATGTGCTGTCTGATCTCGTGCCCGTCTTCTCACGCAGGACTATCCTAAAATGACACTGAAAAGCGGATATTCAAGGCAAATAGAAAAACTGTACTTAGTGGAATATGTAGTACCTTGAATAAGTAGTGATTAATTTACTTATTGCCTGAAGTTGTGTTTTTTCTAGAGAGGAATTTATTCCAGTTCACTCTCAAATATCATAATTATATGATGTCTTGGGGTGTTAGGAGAGCATTAGTTCCTTTGGTGGGGGTCATGTCATGCACGTTATGGGGTAATTTATCCATCAATGGTCCCCATCCTACACTCAGTTCCCACCTGTGGCTTCCAGAAGCTGTCAGGATAGAATAGGGGTCACAAGCCCAGGAATGGCTTCAACCGGCTGCCTAAATCAGATGAGAATAGATGGTCTCAAATCCTTGGTGGGTTGGGGAATTCTGCTGCAGGTGAAGAAAGGCCCTAGTGGATGGAGAGGATGAGAACAACAGTGAATCCCACAGTAAAGAAGGCAGATTCTGCCCAATCTGCAGAGGAAAGTGAAGGGCAGATGGGGCTCGTCAACCAGGGAAGGGAGCCCATCGAGAAGGAAAACTCTGGTTGCAATACTTTGGTTCACTCCTTCACTTCCTCTTGAGTTATCTTCAGGAGAAGAAAATGCTATGGAGGAAAACCTACAGAAATCCAGAGTGTAATCTCTATGATGGTTGGATGGTGCCCTGCACACCTCCTTCAAGCAACTCCTGCAACCAAGCTGGTGCCTAATGGACTGCTCTGCTTCCCTTGGGACCATATCAGCCAGGCTGAGAAGGGGGTCTGGTTGTCTAGGCAGCCCAGGACCCCCAAACCCACTGCCCAGGCAGTGCTGCTAACACAGAAGTTTCAGGCAGAGAGATGAGCTCAGATCTGTGTATTAAAGTCTCTCTGATGTGGAACAAGGAAAACAGAAGCAATATTTACATCATACATCTGGGAAGGGAGGTCCTCGAGAAGCAAAACTAAACCTTTGCTGCCTGGTGAGTTATCTTCAGGAAAAGAAAAGGCTATACAAATCCAGAGTGGAGTCTCTACGATAGTTGCATGGTGTCCTGCACACCTCCTTCCAGCCACTCCTGCAACCAAGCTGGTGCCAAACATACTGCTCTGCTTTCATTGGGACCATATTAGCCAGGCTGAGAAAGGGGTCTTGTTGTCTAGGCAGCCCAGGACCCTCAAACACACTGCCCAGGCAGTGCTGCTAACACAGCAGTTTCAGGCAGAGAGATGAGCTCAGATCTGTGTATTAAAATCTCTCCACTGTGGATGTGCTATTTACATCATATGTCACTGTAAAAGTATTCAAAATATTTGTCTTTTGAAGAAAAGACCACCAAGTATCGGATGGCCCCTTCAAAGCTAATGAAAGACTTGTGCCTGGAGCTTTTGGGGGTGCAGGACCAGGAAAGCTTCTGCCACCATGATCCTTCCAACTGGGATTCAGGCCTCATCATGTGACAGAAACTGCCCTCGTTGCTCTGGTTGATGATCTCCAATGCGCTAGAGTCTGAGGGGAAAGCTGTTTCCTGGTTCTGCTAGATCTCTCAGTGGCTTTGGAGACCTTTGGCCATGGTGTCCTACTGAACCCTCTAGGAGTGCTGGGGACCCTGCTATGCAGTGGTTCCCCTCCTTCCTCCTGGGCCATGTCCAGAAAGTGGTGTTGGGGGATGGCTGTTCTGACCCCTGGGCTCTCACTTGTGGGGTGCCTCAGGGCTCCATCCTCTCCCCCATGCTTTTTAATATCTATATGAAGCTGCTGGAAGAGATCATTGGGGTTTTGGGCTGGGTGTTCAGCAGTATGTTGGTGATACCCAGATCTTCTTCTTGTTTAAATCGGAATCAGTGAAGGTGGTGAATGCCCTGTGTTGGTGCCTGGAGGTGGTTTGAAGATGGATGGTGGCTAACAGATTGAGCTTGAATCCTGACAAGACAGAAGTACTGTCCCTGGGGAACAGGGGGTGGGATGGTGTGGGTGACCCCCTGGTCCTGATGGGGTAACTGTGCCCCTAAATAACCAGGTGCGCAGCCTAGGGGTCATTTTGGACTCACAGCTGACCATGGAGGCAGAGGTCAATTCTGTGTCCAGGGCAGCTGCCTAGCAGCTCCATCTGGAATGCAGGCTGAGACCCTCCTTCCCTGCAGACTGTCTCACCAGAGTGGTGCACGCTCTGGTTATTTCCAACTTGGACTACTGCTATGCGGTCTACATGGGGCTACCTTTGAAGGTGACCCAGAAACTGCAACTGCATGGGAGCAGCCACCGAGACCACATATCACTGCCCTTAAAGGACTTTACCTGGCTCCCACCAGTTTTCCAAGCACGATTCAAACTGTTGGTACTGACCTTTAAGTGGCATGGCTGCATTTTCCAGGCATTGAAAAGTATTGATCTAATGCAGGCTTCCTGAAACTCGGCAGTTTCCTTTCTGCTGAGAGCTGGTGGTGGGATAAGTTGCTATGAGGTTATGAAGAACCTTTCTTGTTTTGGGGAACCAGATGAAGCTGGTTTAAACTGGAGTGAGCCAGGCTTGTTATCCAGTCCCAAGGTTACTCTGACATTTAATGGAATATAAATTACAAGGCCGAAAGGAGCCTGGTCCCACTTCCTAGTCTCCTATTTCTCTACTCTGCTTGTGTGATTCTTACTTGAGTGCTGTTTTGGTATGCTAAGTTAGGGTTTTATGTAAATTAAGTTTTTGTATATTTTGAATCCTATTATGCTTCTTTGCCTTCAGTAATAAATTTATTTGCTGGATGAGATCATTATGGAGCAGCAAGATCTGCAACCTAAAGCCCTCAACAGCCTCGACCCTGTAGACCTGAAGGAGCATCTCCCCCCAAATCTCTCAGTCTGGACAGGGAGGTGGTCCTTCAAAGGTCTTCTGCTGATCCCCCCCCCCCACGAGAAGCGAAGTTACAGGGAAGCAGGCAGAGGGCAAGGAAATGGGCAACATTCTGACATTTAGAAGACAGCTGAAGGCAACCCTCTATCGGGAGGTTTTTAATGCCTGATGTTTTACTGTCTTTTCTTTGTACTGGAACCAGGCAGTGGAAGAGAAACATAAAGATGGAGGCCTGAGAGAGAGGAAAAGGTTTCTGTGGCAGAAATGACTGGCAGAATCTGAGACCAGGGAGAAGAGTCGGTGGAAGAAGATTGGAAGAAATTTAAAGGCTATCTACAGAAATATTGTAAAATTAATGAATGTTAGGATGATGTTGGATAAAAAGTTAAGTGGTTTCTAGCTATAACGCTATAAGGAATATGAAAAAATGGATTATTAACAGGTAAAAATTTAATGTTATAATATTTTAAGATTAAAGACTAGGATAAACAAAGAGGGAAAGGATTTGCTGAACTAATAAATTGAATTGGAATACAAAAAAGGGAGGTGTGAGGAGGTCCGGGAAACAAGCATATGAAAAATAAGTGATGGAAAGATGGAATTGTTTTTTAACTATTTTTATTTTGTACTTTCTTTTTGTAAAATCTTAATAAATATCTTTTAAAAAAAAAGAGAGGGGAAAAGGTTTCTGGCTGCTTCCTGGGTGGGATTGCGGAAACCAAGAGCCGCTTCTGAGAAGGCCCCCCCCCCCCTCCCCTCTTCCTCTGGGGATTTCCTCTCCTCTCCAGGGGACCAATGGCTGGACTGGGCAGAAGCGCTGCGTCCGGACAGGGCAGGAGCTTATGGGGTGGGAAGAGGATGGAGGTTGCAGGAAGGAAGGGGGGGACTGGACCCCCCACTTTCCAGAGATCTGTCTCTGGTCGCCTTGAAGGGGTGGCCGATTCCTGGGTGGGAAGGAGAAGTCAAGACGGCCCCTCCAGAGAATCCCAGCGGGCGCCACCATGGAGAAGTCTCCCCAAAGACTGATTTCCTATCTCCCCCCCCCCCATTGCTGCCCTTTCCTGCCCCAGGGATGCTCCCCCTCCCCACTTCCTCCACTCTCTCCCTCTGTCCCAGAGTCTCCCCTGCACCCAGAGGCCCCCCTTGGCGTGGCTCACTCCTCATCCCCCATCTTTCCACACCCCAAGACGCACAGAGTAGGAACAGGGGGGTCTCTATCCAGGCGTCCCTCATGCCCGTTAACCCTTTCATGGCCCGCCTTTCTCCATGCGGAGCCCACAGGGCCCCAGGGATGCCTACGCGGGGGAAACGGGATAAGGGGGCCCTCGTGGGGACCCCCTGCGTAGTTTCCCCATGTCCGCCGCTGCCAAGGCGCCTAAGGGGCCAAGGAAAGCCCCCTTCGCAGCACGAGCGCAGGCCCCACGGAAGGCGCTTGGGGGGGTGGCGGGGGTCTCTGGGTCCTTTTGTCCCCTCCCCCCCCCCGCGAGCCCTTTACCTCTTTGTCCTCGCTCCCGATTCTCCTTTCCTGCAACATCCACGGGGGGGGGGGTCCCCTCCCATGACGCCCCGCCTTTCCTTTCCAAAGCGCGCTCCCCTAGAGCTACGGCGCAGAGCAGCAATCCCGCGCAGAAGCTCCGCTTGCGGGAAAAGCAGGCAGTTTGGGGGGGGGGGCTCTCTCCCCTCATTTCGGAAACAGAAGCCGGATTGGAGGAGGAGGAGAAGAAATGGGTGCAACGGTGGGGTGGAGGGATTTGGGGTTGTGGGGGCGGGGTGAGAGGAGGATGTACCGGGAAGGGAGGAATTGGGGGGGGGCAGGAAGCAGATCCCGGCAATCCATTTGCAAAGCGGGGTCCCCCCCCTACAATGTTTACATTGCAAAATCCTTCCCTCCCCTTTCTTGACTCCAGAAAATCCTTTCTTGACTCCAGAATCCAGCATCGCAGACCCGTTTCATTCACGCATAGAGATCTGCTCTTTGGACAAGTCTGATTGGATCATGGGGATCATCACTGGATCATCCATGATGTCATACCCGTCTCACGGAGGGGGGGGCTCAGGAAGAATCTCCTGCCACGTGACTGGGGGCGTCTGGAGGCTGACGGGGGTCAGACAGGGCTGCTGTTTTGCTCTCTTTCCTATTTCAGCTCAGGTTTTCCTGGCTGAAGTTCTATTTCATCCAGAAATGGGTGCATTCATTGAGGAAACGGGGCTAAGCGAAAGCATCAGTTGCAAAGAGGCAAATGTGTATACTTTGTTACCACCCAGGGAGTTGTGTTGCAAAGGCCATTTGCAGAAAGGCTCCAATTGTATCACCTGCGGCTACATGCTAGAGTTTTGGTCTTTTTGCGGAAATGTTTTCCTCGGGCTGAGATCATTTGGGGCTTTCAAGGTCAGCACCGACACTTTGAATGGTGATCAGAAACGGATCTAGAGCCAAAAAAAATTCCTTCCAGTAGCACCTTAAAGACCAACTAAGTTAGTTCTTGGTATGAGCTTTCGTGTGCATGCACACTTCTGCATGCACACGAAAGCTCATACCAAGAACTAACTTAGTTGGTCTTTAAGGTGCTACTGGAAGGAATTTTTTTTGTTTTGACTATGGCAGACCAACACGGCTACCTATCTGTAACTGGATCTAGAGCCAGTGAGGATTTCTTAGGACCCGTGTTCAGGCGCCAGCTGTTAGGGGGCCGTTCAGCTGCTGTCCAAAACTGAATGTATCCCTTTCCGGAAGTAATCCATAATCCTCTCCTGCTCCGCCTTCTCGGGATGCCATTGGTGCGCGATGCTCCGGCTCTCGGGAGAGGGAGAGGCGTGAGTTGGGTGCGCTCGGCTTGCCAAGGGTTAAACGGAAACGAGCTAGATTCCTAGACAGGAGAGTAAGACGGGGGGGGGGTAGGGTCCTCCAGATCAAAAGCCTCTCCCTCCCTTTCCTGCAAGAAGTCGGGCGTGTGGGGGTCCCGTTGGCTCGGCTCTGCAGAGGCTGCCTGGGGGGGGGGGCGCCTGCTGGGATCCGGTGAGTCTCCTCTTTCCCAGGACAGGGCCCATGGGGAGGGAGGGGGGTCCCAGCGCTGCATGGCGAGAGGGGGCAATTCAAGGCGCGGAGGGTCGCAGGAGGGCGGCAGCTCTGCTCTTCCTTTGCATGGATGCGCTGCTGGCCCCTTGGGGAGGGGTCTTGGGGCCAGGAACGGGGAAATGCATGCAGAGAAACCCCATTCAGATGTATGGATCATTCCCCTTTTACAACAGAGGTTGTAGGCGGATGGAAACATTCGGACATGAAATATACCCTGGTCCCTAAAACCTCACCTGTGCAAGGAGAAGGAAGGAAGGAAGGAAGGAAGGAAGGAAGGAAGGAAGGAAAGAGAAAACGTTTCCTCTTGCAGGGCAGAGTAAAACCTGTGGAACTCCCTCCCACAAGAGGCAGAGGCCACCAATCAAGGTGGCGTTAAAAGAGGAGGAGGCCAATCTGTGGAGGAGGAAGAGGAGGAGAGGGAGATGGGTGGCTCCTCTGCTCTGTCTCCCCTATAGGAGGGAGCCCTCTGGCTTGATCCTGAAGGGCTCATTTTCTCCTCCAGTGCTTAGTGTTGGGATGCATCCAAGGAATCCGTGTGCTGGGCGAACTCCAGTCCTTGGATCAGCATGAAACTGCGACCTGAGCTTCAGCAGCCTTCAGAAGCTGGGCATGCACACTCAGCAGAGTAAATGCACAACAGAAGTGGTTGGAGAGGCATGTGTGAGCAGATTTACAAGCAGTTTATTCAACAGGAGAAGGGAATCATGTCTGCTCTCCTTCATGTCCAAAGCAAGACAGCATAAGCAAAAGCTATACAGTGGTACCTCAGGTTAAGTACTTAATTCGTTCTGGAGGTCCACACTTAACCTGAAACTGTTCTTAACCTGAAGCACCACTTTAGCTAATGAGGCCTCCTGCTGCTGCCACACCGCCGGAGCACGATTTCTGTGCTCTTCCTGAAGCAAAGTTCTTAACCCGAGGTAATATTTCTGGGTTAGTGGTGTCTGTAACCTGAAGCATCTGTAACCTGAGGTACCACTGTACACAAAGAGAAGTTCCCAGCAAGTTGTGCTGGAGTGTAAACAGGCATGTGACACACAACAGTTATGCCTGTCCCTTAAGATGGAACGGAAATATTCTAACACTTAGTTCCTCCAGATGCAAGTGTGTTCTTGGAGATTGCTGGGGGTTGGATTAGATGATCCTTGGGGTGCCACCCACCTCTATAGTTCCATGAAAGCACCACTGGAGGTCTCACAAGCCAAGGCATCCAGAGCAGGAGAGGTCCTGCTGGAATGGAAACAACCAGTGCAACGGTTTTTAAAACAGGAATCCAATGTGTTTGTTGTGGGGGGACTCAGTGGGGAGGGGCAGACCCATGGATGCCGCCTTGATCTCCTTGGACAAAGAGGTGGGAGAGGAAAGTCCTTCATAAAGAGAGGCAGCCCAGCCAATCATCTGGCTGCTGCATTTTGGGGCAGTTCCCAAGTCGCCTTCAAGGCAGTTCCACCCAGAGAGCGTTGCAACCATCCCATCTGGTGCAGAGCAGGAAGGACCAGGGCCATGTCCTCTCTGTCCCAAAAGGTCTGTGGGGTGGGGAACTAGCCTGAGCTGGACATGGGCCTCAAGCGACCATGATGGACCCAGGAGTGCCCTCAAGTATTCATGACTGGGGAGGGGGAGCGTTAAGCAATGTAACTTCATCATCATTACTGTTAGTTCCCTGTCTGTAATCCGAATCTCCTAGAGCAGATTGCTAAATATAAAAAAGCAATAAAAACAGTTGAAAACACATTACACTCATAGAAAGGCAGGTCCCAATTTATCTTCTTTTGAGTGCTGTCCTTTGACCCCACCCACATGTCATTTGGCCTCACCCACTTGGCCCTCAGGAGTTAGCCGATAAGGGAATAAATGGGCCCTGAAGTGGGGTTGGGCAGGAGAGCAACTCTTGAGGAGCCCTGAGTTCGGACCCCCACTATAACCCAATGCTCAGATAACACTCAGTACAAATGACTCACTTGTCAATCACAGTCCTGACTTCATTCCTTGACTGAACACTCTGAAAGGCAGGAGCAACCAGGCTGATTCATCTCTCAGAAAGACCAGCAGTTCCCTGCACATTTTGCATGGCAACTTTCCCTCTAAGAGGGCTGGAGACTTACTGTATTTTTCTCTCCATAAGACACACTTTTTCCCTCCTAAAAAGGGGAAATGTGTGTGCGTCTTATGGAGGGAATGCAGGCGGGAGGCAGGCGGAAAACACCCCCAAGAGCTGCACATACGCTCCGTGCGGCTTGTCAAAATCCTTCTTAAATTGGGGCACCCAGAACTGGACACAGGACTCCAGGTGTGGTCTGAACAAGGCAGAAGAAAGTGGGGCTGTTACTTTTCTTGATCTGGACACTTGACTTCTTTGGACGCAGCCTAGAATAACAGCCTATTTTGCTGATGTTGACTCATGTTAGTCTTGTGGTCCACTAAGACCCCAGGTCTTTTCCATATGTACTACTGACAAGCCTGGTATCCCCCATCTTATATTTGTGCAGCTGATTCTTCTTGCCTAAGTGCAGAATCTTACCTTTCTTCTTAGTGAAATTTATTGGATGCCTTTATATACCACCTGTTTCTTCAAGAAGCTCAGTGTGGTCTTAAGTCATTCTCCCCCTCATCGTTTAATCTTGACAACAACCCTGTGAGGTAGGTTGGGCTGTGAAGCCATCACCCAGTGGGCTTCATGGCTGAGTGGGGATTTGAAACCAGATCTCCCAGGTCCTAGTCCAAAACTCTTAGGCACTGTACCACACTGGCTCTCGAATGAGACTCTTGGAAAGTGCATGCATGTGCATTTACTGAAAGTTTCAGTGCAATGTCTTGGTGTTTGTATTTAAAGTTGTGTACACATATATCAATGACATTAATATATTAATGGTAATTACAGTAGAGGGGATGGGGGTGGCACTGTGGGTAAAAGCCTCAGTGCCTAGGGCTTGCCGATCGAAAAGCCGGCGGTTCGAATCCCCATGGCGGGGTGCGCTCCCGCTGTTCGGTCCCAGCGCCTGCCAACCAAGCAGTTCGAAAGCACCCCCGGGTGCAAGTAGATAAATGTTGTTGTTGTTTAGTCATTTAGTCGTGTCCAACTCTTCGTGACCCTATGGACCAGAGAACGCCAGGCACTCCTGTCCTCTACTGCCCCCCGCAGCTTGGTCAGACTCATGCTGGTAACCTCAAAAACACTATCCAACCATCTCGTCCTCTGTCGCCCCCTTCTCCTTGTGCCCTCCATCTTTCCCAACATCAGGGTCTTCTCCAGGGAGTCTTCTCTTCTCATGAGGTGGCCAAAGTACTGGAGCCTCAGCTTCACAATCTGTCCTTCCAGTGAGCACTCAGGGCTGATTTCCTTCAGAATGGAGAGGTTTGATCTTCTTGCAGTCCATGGGACTCTCAAGAGTCTCCTCCAGCACCATAATTCAAAAGCATCAATTCTTTGGCGATCAGCCTTCTTTATGGTCCAGCTCTCACTTCCATACATCACTACTGGGAAAACCATAGCTTTAACTATACGGACCTTTGTTGGCAAGGTGATGTCTCTACTTCTCAAGATGCTGTCTAGGCCTGTCATTGCCCTTCTCCCAAGAAGCAGGCGTCTTTTAATTTCGTGGCTGCTGTCACCATCTGCAGTGATCATGGAGCCCAAGAAAGTAAAATCTCTCACTGCCTCCATTTCTTCCCCTTCTATTTGCCAGGAGGTGATGGGACCAGTAGCCATGATCTTCGTTTTTTTGATGTTGAGCTTCAGACCATAATTTGCGCTCTCCTCTTTCACCCTCATTAAAAGGTTCTTTAATTCCTCCTCACTTTCTGCCATCAAGGTTGTGTCATCTGCATATCTGAGGTTGTTGATATTTCTTCCGGCAATCTTAATTCCGGCTAGGGATTCATCCAGCCCAGCCTTTCGCATGATGAATTCTGCATATAAGTTAAATAAGCAGGGAGACAAAATGCAGCCTTGTCGTACTCCTTTCCCAATTTTGAACCAGTCAGTTGTTCCATATCCAGTTCTAACTGTAGCTTCTTGTCCCACATAGACATTTCTCAGGAGACAGATGAGGTGATCAGGCACTCCCATTTCTTTAAGAACTTGCCATAGTTTGCCATGGTCGACACAGTCAAAGGCTTTTGCATAGTCAATGAAGCAGAAGTAAATGTCTTTCTGGAACTCTCTAGCTTTCTCCATAATCCAGCGCATGTTTGCAATTTGGTCTCTGGTTCCTCTGCCTCTTCTAAATCCAGCTTGCACTTCTGGGAGTTCTCGGTCCACATACTGCTTGAGCCTTCCTTGTAGAATTTTAAGCATAACCTTGCTAGCGTGAGAAATTAGTGCAATTGTGCGATAGTTGGAGCATTCTTTGGCACTGCCCTTCTTTGGGATTGGGATGTAGACTGATCTTCTCCAATCTTCTGGCCACTGCTGAGTTTTCCAAACTTGCTGGCATATTGAGTGTAGCACCTTAACAGCATCATCTTTTAAAATTTTAAATAGTTCAGCTGGAATACCATCACTTCCACTGGCCTTGTTATTTGCAGTGCTTTCTAAGGCCCATTTGACTTCACTCTCCAGGATGTCTGGCTCAAGGTCAGCAACCACACTACCTGGGGTATATGAGACATCCGTTTCTTTCTGGTATAATTCCTCTGTGTATTCTTGCCACCTCTTCTTGATGTCTTCTGCTTCTGTTAGGTCCTTTCCACTTTTGTCCTTTATTATGGAAATCTTTGTACGAAATGTTCCTTTCATATCTCCAATTTTCTTGAACAGATCTCTGGTTCTTCCCATTCTATTGCTTTCCTCTATTTCTTTGCATTGCTTGTTTAAGAAGGTCTTCTTGTCTCTCCTTGCTATTCTTTGGAAATCTGCATTCAATTTCCTGTATGTTTCACGATCTCCCTTGCATTTTGCTTGCCTTCTCTCCCCCGCTATTTGTAAGGCCTCATTGGACAGCCACTTTGCTTTCTTGCATTTCCTTTTCATTGGGATGGTTTTCGTTGCTGCCTCCTGTATAATGTTACGAGCCTCCATCCATAGTTCTTCAGGCACTCTGTCCACCAAATCTAAATCCTTAAACCTGTTCCTCACTTCCACTGTGTATTCATAAGGGATTTGACTTAGATTGTATCTTACCGGCCCAGTGATTTTTCCTACTTTCTTCAGTTTAAGCTTGAATTTTGCTATAAGAAGCTGATGATCTGAGCCACAGTCAGCTCCAGGTCTTGTTTTTGCTGACTGTATCGAGCTTCTCCATCTTTGGCTGCAGAGAATATAATCAATCTGATTTCGATGCTGCCCATCTGGTGATGTCCATGTGTAGAGTCGTCTCTTGTGTTGTTGGAAAAGCGTGTTTGTGATGACCAGCTTGTTCTCTTGACAGAACTCTATTAGCCTTTGCCCTGCTTCGTTTTGATCTCCAAGGCCAAACTTGCCAGTTGTTCCTTTTATCTCTTGACTCCCTACTTTAGCATTCCAATCCCCTATAATGAGAAGAACATCCTTCTTTGGTGTCACTTCTATAAGGTGTTGTAAGTCTTCATAGAATTGGTCAATTTCAGTTTCTTCAGCACCAGTAGTTGGTGCATAAACTTGGATTACTGTGATGTTAAAAGGTCTGCCTTGGATTCGTATCGAGGTCATTCTATCATTTTTGAGATTGCATCCCAGTACAGCTTTTGCCACTCTTTTGTTGACTATGAGGGCCACTCCATTTCTTTTACGGGTTTCTTGCCCACAGTAGTAGATATGATGGTCATCCGAACTGAATTCACCCATTCCCGTCCATTTTAGTTCACTGATGCCCAGGATGTCAATATTTATTCTTGCCATCTCATTTTTGACCACCTCCAACTTACCCATGTTCATGGTTCTTACATTCCAGGTTCCTATGCAATATTTTTCTTTACAGCATTGGACTTTCCTTTCGCTTCCAGGCATATCCGCAACTGAGCGTCCTTTCGGCTTTGGCCCAGCCGCTTCATCAGCTCTGGATCTACTTGTACTTGCCCTCCGCTCTTCCCCAGTAGCATGTTGGACGCCTTCCGACCTGAGGGGCTCATCTTCCAGCGTCATAACTTTTATATGCCTGTTGTCTTTGTCCATGGAGTTTTCTTGGCAGGGATACTGGAGTGGCTTGCCGGTTCCTCCTCCAGGTGGATCACGTTTGGTCAAAACTCTCCACTATGACCTGTTCATCTTGGGTGCCCTGCTCGGCATAGTTCATAGCTTCTCTGAGTTCTTCAAGCCCCTTCGCCACGGCAAGGCAGTGATCCATGAAGGGGAAGTAGATAAATAGGAACCACTTACTGGCGGGAAGGTAAACGGTGTTTCCGTGTGCTGCGCTGGCTCGCCAGATGCAGCTTTGTCACGCTGGCCACGTGACCCGGAAGTGTCTCCGGACAAGCGCTGGCCCCCGGCCTCTTGAGTGAGATGGGCGCACCAACCCCAGAGTCTGTCAAGACTGGCCTGTACGGGCAGGGGTACCTTTACCTTTACCTTTAATTACAGTAGAAGAGTAAATTTTAGGTATTGCTAGACGGCGATGGGGTTAGTTTGGAATGCTGGGATTGAACAACTGAACAATTTCCACATGAATCACAACAAGATCTAAAACAGCAACAACCCCAGAAAAAGCCCAATGTCATTTATTGATGAAGTTGTTGGATAATTCATTATGGGAAAGGGGGTAAAACTCTTAAAAGTTCATGCCACCATATTCTCGGGGTTCCTACTCTTTGTGTGTTTGAACCTTGTTGCAACAAATAAAGATCAGGTCTACTGACCGCTGTTTTGCTCCTTTAACTTGCCTGGATTCTCCTTCTTTGCTGACCCTGAAGGGACCGCAGGGTGTGGCCCCCTGGGGAGCTGGGCTGCGGAGGAAATCAGCACCCCAGGATTTTTTCCTTCTCAGTGCTTTTCCACCTGAGCCTCTTACCTAAAAGCCTGACACCCCACAATGAGACAGGAATGTGTCCCTGCCCTCAGCAAACAAAATAGCTCCCCCCCCCCAGATACTGAGGTGCCCTGAGGGCTGTGCGGGACCCCCAGTCATTGAAATGAAAAGGGGAGAGGCTCAGGAAAGTTTCAGGGAGCAGGCAGGGAGGGGGCAGCACAGGCTTCAGAAACTCCTTCTTGCTCATTCCTCCACACTACTACCCCCCAATTACACCTGCCTCCCCCCCCCATGGCTCCTTCACAAGTGTGGGGAAGCTGCGACCCCTCTGCCCCCATCAAAGTTCCTTTAAGACCTCAAGTTGCAGGGCAGGGAGAAGGTTCACCTGCAGCGAAACAAAATGCAGCTGCCCTGGCCGAGTGGAGCCAGGCTGGGGGCACCGTGGGGACCCCGGAAATGTGCCCCTAGAAGAAATGTGCCCCCTCTGTCTGAGGCAGCCCTCTTTCTGAAGCACCAAGAGAGTAAACGGACAGTTCTCTGAATGGAGAGGAGCAGAAAGCAGAGTCCCCTCAAGATCAGTATTGGGACCTGTGGCTTTTCAACTTGTTCACAAATGATCTAGACTTAGGAGGGAGCAGGGAGGGGGCAGTTTGCTGATGGCAGTAAATTGTCCAGGCTTGTTCAAACAAAGAAAGATTGCAAGGAGCTCCAAAGGGACTTCTCCAAATGGGGTGAATGGGCAGAAAATACAGTTCATTGTCAATGAGATTAAAGTGATGTATGTTGGGACAAAAAAATACCTCTTAATGTCATATACAGGCTCATGGGGTCTGAAATGGATTTCACTGTGTGCTCTAGGAGACCAGGGGAGAGGGGAGCTGGTCGCAGCAGGAGGAGGCATCTCCCTGGATGCTTCAGCTGATGGCCTCCTCTGATGGTCTCCTGCCCCCCCCCTCTCCTCCCTCTGAGTCTGAACAGCTCTCTGCCACAGCCTCTTCCTGTTCCTCAGCTTGCAACACCTCCCCTCCCATTCTGCTCCCTTGTCTCCCTCTTTCTGCTCATCGCCATCCCACCACCAGTCCCTGGGCTCTGAGCCTTCTTCCCTTTTGTGTTCCCCAGCTGGTGCCTCCCCCCCCCCTCACCAGCCAGTCTATGGCAACAACAAGGAAGACGCCCCCAAGGCTGGTCCAAGTGGCCACTTTGGATCGCAAGGGACTTGAGCTCGGTTTCCAATTTCTCTTTTTCTCGTAAATGCAGCTGCACCGGCAGCACCAAGATCCAGAATGAAGTGACTGGTGCGCGTCAGAGCGCAAGGGCGTTTACAGCTCCTTTCCGTTCTCTCTGGAGCAGCCGGATTTGGCACTGGGCTGCCAGGCGTCCAGTGGAAAGGGACTCTTTTCTCTAGAGTGTAAGAGGCAGAAAAGGTTGCTGGGACACCATGGTAAATAAAGGGAGGGAGAAGGACTTTGGAGAGACCTTCGTAGAGGAGACGAATGACTGTCATGTCAGGAAAGACCTGGGAAAAGGCTAGCGGGTTTTTGTTCTGGTTGAAAAATGGGATCCCCACATTCTAAGAGTTCTAACCGCCAGACGCAAAGGCATGTGCTGGGCGCAGCAGGAGGGGGAGTCTCCCTGGATGCTTCAGCAGCCGGCCTCCTATGGGTCTCCAGGCCCCCTCCTCTCCTCCCTCTGAGCCTGAACTGCTCTCTGCCCCAGCCTCTTCCTGCTCACCAAACCGTTTCCTCCAGCCTGCAACACCTCCCCTCCCCCTCTGCTCCCTTTTCTCCCTCTATCTGCTCATCGCCATCCCACCACCAGTCCCCAGGATCTGAGCCTTCTTTCCTTGTGGGTACCCCAGACTGGTGCCTCCCACCCCCCTGCACCCCTCCAGTCCATGACAACAGCAGCAACAACAAAAGTAAAATCAGTATGATAGTAATATGCACTGTGGGCCTCTGGTAGGAAAACTCCCTAGCAGCATGACTGAATAAAAACTTCTGGGACTATGGAAAAGTACTATCTTCCCCAAACCCCAGAATAAGCAGGAGCTCTGGGGTTGCCCCATGGGGTTCAAGAGTGAAGATGGGCCCATCAGGAGACTTCCCTGGTCCCTGCAGCCCCTCCGTTCCCCTCTTGCAATTAGGCTTGGGGGGAAATCTCCCATTAAATTACAGCATTTCAAGTTTTTCCCCCAGAATGTTTAGGAGGCAGGGATGAAGTTCTGGTGAAGAAGCAGTGCTTGGAGATCATGGGGTGGGGGTGGGGGTGACAGAGTTTGGTGCAAAAACCGTCTTGCATGCTTGAGTAGAGCAACTCCAGGGCAGGAGGACTTCTTCAGTAATAGTTTACTGAGCTTTCAAAGCATACAGTTCTCCCTGGGTCCCCAGCGAGGCACAAAACTTAGCTCCTGAGAGCAAATCCAGTTTCAGCAGTAAAAAAAATACAGCACACAGGATACCTAAGTCAGGCACACCAACCGGCAGAAGGGAGCAAGGGAGGGAAGAGGCTGGAATGACACAGGGCAATGGAGGTGTGTCTTTCGCTTCCTGTCGTCTGGGAGGGAAGTCAGGAACTTGGCATTTGCAGGGGCTTCACGAAGCAAAGCTTTCTTCTTTTTTTCAAAAAAATTATTCATTTTATAACACAAATAAAGAACACAAACAGAAAAACAAACAATGGAAACATTATTCTCTTATCCTTATTTTTCTAAACATTGTTAGGTGGGCTTCCGCAAGTCCCACCTATCTGATTTTCATTTTCATTTCACCTTTAGCAGTTTAAATATATCATAGTTTCTAACCATCTTTTTTTTTATCACACTTAAATTAACTTCACATTTTATCGCTTACAAATAATATTATTTTAAAATACACTATCTTCTACTTCTAACCCTACAGCCTATATGCACTACCAGAACTATTCTGAGATTTAAATATTAACATATTTTTTCAAATATTCCTTAAGCTTCTTCCAATCTTCTTCCACCATCTCTTCTCTCTCGTCTCGGAGTCTCCCAGTCAGTTCGGCAAGTTCCATATAGTCCATCATCTTCATCTGCCATTCTTCAATAGTTGGTAAATCTTGTTTCTTCCGATTCCTTTTTCCACAATTTCTCCCAATCCACCATCATGATATTGTGCCCCACATCCCTGGCCCATTCAGTCATTACAGATTTCACTTGTTCATCTCTCATATGCCATTCCATCAATAAATTATACATTTTAGATAGGTATTTTGTTTTTTTATCTAATAATTCCATTTCTAGTTTGGATTTCTCTGTTTGAAAACCAATTTTCTTATCCATTTTAAACATTTCATTTATCTGGATGTACTGGAACCAATCATCTAATTTATCTTTCAACGGATCATAAGATTTTAATCTAAATTGGTCCCCTACTTCCATCAAACTATCATTATACTTCAACCATGTATCTTTCATATTCAAGCTTTTATGGGTCTTAGCTTCCAATGGTGATATCCATCTGGGTGTTTTCCTTTCAAACAAATCCCTGAATCTTATCCAAACATCATCCAGAGATTTTCTAATTATATGATTTTTAAATCCTTTGTGAGCTTTTAGCTTGTCATACCATAAATATGCGTGCCAACCAAATACATTATCAAAACCTTCCAAATCCAAAACATCCGTATCTTCCAATAAAAACCATTGTTTCAGCCAGCAAAAGGCTGCAGCTTCAAAGTAAATCCTTAAACCCCCTCTCTCTTTTACATCTGTTAATAATTTAAACTTAATTCTGGGTTTTCCCCCCTGCCAGATAAATTTAGATAATATATTTTGCCATTCCTTAAAACAATTCAACTTATCAATGATAGGGAGTACTTGGAACAAAAATAACACCTTAGGCGATACATTCATCTTTATCGCAGAAATTCAGCCCAACAAAGATAGTTTCAACCTTGTACAAATATCCAAATCTCTTTTGATATTTTTCTATAACTTTTCATAGTTGTCTTTGTACAAATGCATTTTTGCAGTCATATTTACACCCAGATATTTCACATTTGTCACAAACTTCAGCCCTGTGGGTTCCTCTAAATTAAGTTTTTCATGTATCATTATTTCCCCCCCTAAAACTTTGGTTTTATTCTTATTCAATTTGAAACCTGCAACTTGTCCAAACTGTTGAATTATCTTCAGTGCTTTGATTGCACTGAACTCAGGGTCCTGTAAAGTCAATACCAAATCATCAGCAAAGACTTTTAACTTATATTGTTTAGTTCCCACTACTATGCCTTTAACTTCCTCATCATTCCTTATCATATTCAGCAGCACCTCTAGGACAGAAATAGAAAGCAGGGGGGGGGCAGTGGGCACCCTTGCCTGGTTCCCTTCTCAATCCTAATTTTGTCTGAGACCACATTGTTAATTATAATTTTTGCTTTCTGCTCCAAGTAAATTGCATTAAAACCATTTTAATTTTTTTGACCGATCCCCATATTACACAAGTTCTGTTTCATAAAACTCCAAGAAACATTATCAAAGGCTTTCTCTGCATCAATAAACATAAACATTGCTTTAAGATTCTTTTTTGCCTCTAATCTTTCCAGCACATTCCTAATATTATCTTTCATATGCCTCTCAGATAAAAAACCTGACTGATCTTTATGTATGTGCTTATTCAAAACCTTCAATCTTTTAAGCCAAAATATTTGCAAATATTTTATAATCCACATTCAACAAGGAAATTGGTCGCTGATTCCTTACTTGAGCTCTATCTGTATCTGCTTTGGGTATCAGAGTGGTGAATGCCTCTTTCCAGGACTCCGGTGCTTTGTCCCCCTTTAATATTTTGTTACAAACATCCATCAATGGTTGTATCAGCCAATCCTTGAATATTTTATAATACTTGGAAGTTAAAGCATCAGGTCCCAGTGCTTTGCCTATTTTCATTTGGGCAATTGCCCCTTCAACTTTTTGTCTTGTAACTAGTTCATTTAGTAGGCTTGTTTTGTCCGCTGGAATTTTCTGCAATCCATTTTTGTCCAAAAACTGTTCCATTTTATCCATTTTTCCTTTTTGTAAAGCTGCTTATAGTACTTTTGAAAACATTTTCTAATCTCTGTTGGGTTCTCAATATTCTTACCATCCTCCATAATATTAATTATTGTACTGTCCTTCTGTCCCCAAGCCAATAATTTTCTGCATGTATTTGCCGATGCAAAAGTCTTTTGTTTCATCAATATAATTTTCCATTCAATTTCTTGGTTTACTATTTGTGAAGACTAAGATTGTGATCTTTTAATTTCCTTTTGAATCTGTTGATTTTTTAGCTTATTCTCTTTCTCCTTTGAGACAGAACTTTTTCCTTTTGCTCATTCTGTGCTTCCTTCCTGATAGAATTCTGTTGAATCAATAATACCTGGCATTACCACTTTACTTGCACCCCTTGCTTCAATTCCAGGATTCAGGTTCAACTCAAAATAGTCCTTTAGGGTCTTTGAGCTTTATTTACGATCAATTCATTTCTCCGTAAAACATCATTCATCTGCCATCTAAAAGTACCCTGTAGAGACAATTTTATGATCAGAACAAGTCCTTGGGCAAATCTCTGATTTAGTGACTCTTGAGGTGAGGTCTTTAGTTAGCTGTCAGGGAATTGGAGGCTGCGAAAGAGCTGAGGGGGAAGCAGAGAGGCAAGAGTATCTGGTGGCGTGGGAAGGGGCCCCTAGTTCAGAGAATACCTGGGTCCCGGAGAGTTGTATCACTGACGAGGGTCGAGTGGAGGACTTCCACAATTTCTTCCCCGACAAACCCAAACCCTGGGGTAGATTTTTCCAACAGGTGTTCGGGACGATGAAGAGGATTTCGAGGGATGCCCACCATCTGACGAAGAGGAAGAAGAAGAGGAAAGTGTCTATTGGGGAACACGAGGAACTGTGGGTTTGAGGGAGGACTGGAGGACGGTTTTTGAAGATACGGATGAGGAGGAGGGTAGTTTTCCAGGCTTCACTCCCGCCACTCCGGAGAAGTGTAAATTGGGGGTGGTTGATTCTCCCAAGGGGGAGGGGGCCTTTGAGGAGGGGGTGGATGTCAGGGAATTTGGAGGCTGCGAAAGAGCTGAGGGGGAAGCAGAGAGGCAAGTACAGAGCCCACACCGGTAATTAGCAGTTTCTCTTCCACATCAGAGGAGGAAGCTGGGAGGGGGGAGCCAGTACTGGGAACCAGCCACTCACAAAGCAGAGGAAGCAAGAGGCGTGGACTCAGAAAATGGGCTTGCTGGGAGAGGCGTAGAAAAAGTCAGACGGTTCATCTGACTCCAAGAGATGAAGTGTGTTTTGAATTCTTGTAACTGCTTTGAAGCTTAGCAATAAATCTCTTGTACAGAGATGGCTGTGTGCCCGGAGCATTATCTCAGCTAGCTTGTCAGCACAACCCTTACATTAGCCATATATAATCCAAACGTAAAAGGTACACACAATACAGTCCTGTTGATGTTGGAAGAATTGACCGCTAATGCCTCACAGTCTCGCAGCTTCGTTTAATCACAGGAAGCTTTTTGTCCGATGTGTCGCAGCTCCAACCCCCTCATTCTCGGAGCTCAAAAACAGAACTTTCCAGGGAGGGGGGAGCCCACTTTTGACACCTGCCAGATTCCATGTCCTCAAAATGCTCGATTCGAGTTTTTCCCCGGGGGTCTGCTGCGCTGGAGGAGTTTCCCCTGCCTTTGATATACCAAGGTCTCCTCTGATAAAGAGATCTCCAACTGTGATGGCGAGTGATCAACCGGAAGCCCTTCATGAAGCAAAGCTTTCTGCCGGCTGCTTTGAGGCAAATGTGCATCCCAGAAACACACACTGTGATTCGTGGTGTATTGCCATATCCATTGTTTTCCAAAGTTTATCACAATGTAGTCTAGAAACTGGTATAGGATGAGATCAATATATGCCCAGCCCTAATCCTCACTCACCACCAGAAATAGATTCACCCTCTCCCCCTCACTATCAAAAGGTACCTTACATCTAAAATTATACTCATTATTGTGGGACATTACCTTCATTATTTCATTACTATACAGTTTTACATATAAACACCAGAACAAATACATGACTCGCTTTGAAGATGGATTTTCTGCTGAGTTCATTGCTGTGAAGAAGAGTAAACTCTGAAAGGAACACGTTTCTCACTCCATACATTTAAATGGGTTCTCCACTCTGAGAAGAAGAGGAGGAGTTTGGATTTGATATCCCGCTTTATCACTACCCGAAGGAGTCTCAAAGTGGCTAACATTCTCCTTTCCCTTCCTCTGTGAGGTGAGTGGTGCTGAGACAATTCAAGAAGTGTGACTGGCCCAAGGTCACCCAGCAGCTGCATGTGGAGGAGCGGAGACACAAACACGTTTCCCCAGATTATGAACTACTCTTAACCACTACACCACACTGGCTCTTAGATGTTCCTTAAACACTCCATTTTAACTAAAGCACTTTCTGCAATCTTTCCCTTTAAACAGCTTCTACTCTTTGAGGGTTGATGGGTTTGTAGGGTGTCAACTGTTAAAGTTCTTCCTGTCCATGAGTCTGTAGATGTAGGATTCCACTAGGACTGAACCTCTACCTACTTTCCTGACATTTATATGGTTTGTCTTTTGTGTGAGTTTGTTGACATAAATCAAGGCTTCTACTCTGACTGAAGCTCCTTCCACAGTCCATACATTTAAACAGTTTCTGCCCTGTGTGTCTGCTGATGTGTTCTAAGATTTCCATTCTGACTGAAGCTCTTTCCACACTCCATACATTTAAATCATTTCTTACTGATGTGAGTCTGTTGATGTACTCTCAGGTTTCCACTATAACTGAAGCTCTTTCCACACTCCATACATTTAAATGGCTTCTCTCCTGTGTGAGTCTGTTGATGTTGTCCAAGGCCTGCATCGTAACTAAAGCTCTTTCCACACTCCATAAATCTAAATGATTTCTCACCTGTGTGAGTTTGATGGTGTAAAATTAGGTGCGCCTTTTGACTAAAGCTCTTTCCACACTCCATGCATTTAAATGGTTTATCTCCTGTGTGAGTCCGTTGATGTTGTCTAAGGCCTGCATCGTAACGAAAGCTCTTTCCACACACCATGCATTTAAATGGTTTCTCCCCTGTGTGAGTCCGTTGATGTGATCTAAGGCTTGTATTGGAACTGAAGCTCTTTCCACACACCACACATTTATAAGGTTTCTCCCCTGTGTGAGTCCGTGCATGTAACTTAAGGTGTGCCATCTGACTGAAGTTCTTCCCACAGTCCATACATTCATATGGTTTCTCCCCTGTGTGAGTCCGTTGATGTGATCTAAGGCTTCCACTATCACTAAAACTCTTTCCACACTCCATGCATTTAAATGGTTTCTCCCCTGTGTGAGTCAGTTGATGTTGTCTAAGGCTTGAATTGATACTGAAGCTCCTTCCACACTCCATACATTTAAATGGTTTCTCTCCTGTGTGAGTCCGTTGATGTTGTCTAAGGCCTGCATCGTAACTAAAGCTCTTTCCACACTCCATACATCTAAATAGTTTCTCACCTGTGTGAGTTTGATGGTGTATAATTAGGTGCACATTTTGACTAAAGCTCTTTCCACACTCCATGCATTTAAATGGTTTATCTCCTGTGTGAGTCCGTTGATGTTGTCTAATGCCTGCATTGTATCTAAAGCTCTTTCCACACACCATGCATTTAAATGGTTTCTCCCCTGTGTGAGTCCGTTGATGTGATCTAAGCTCTCCACTCTGACTGAAGCTGTTTCCACACTCCATACATTGAAATGGTTTCTCCCCTGTATGAGTCCGTTGATGTATTCTAAGGTTTCCAATCTGAATGAAGCTCTTTCCACACTCCATACATCTAAATGGTTTCTCACCTGTGTGAGTTTGATGGTGTAAAATTAGGTGCGCATTTTGACTAAAGCTCTTTCCACACTCCATGCATTTAAATGGTTTCTCCCCTGTGTGAATCCGTTGATGTTGTCTAAGGTTTGAATTGATACTGAAGCTCTTTCCACACTCCATACATTTAAATGGTTTCTCTCCTGTGTGAATATGTTCATGTTTTCTAAGGGTTCCACCATCACTAAAGCTCTTTCCACACTCCATGCATTTAAACGGTTTCTCCCCTGTATGTGTACGTTGATGTATTCTAAGGTTTCCAATCTGACTGAAGCTCTTCCCACACTCCATACATTCATATGGTTTCTCCCCTGTGTGAGTCCGTTGATGTGATCTAAGGGTTGCATTGGAACTGAAGCTCTTCCCACACTCCATACATTCATATGGTTTCTCCCCTGTGTGAGTCCGTTGATGTGATCTAAGGGTTGCATAGTAACTGAAGCTCTTCCCACACTCCATACATTCATATGGTTTCTCCCCTGTGTGTGTCCGTTGATGTGATCTAAGGCTTGTATTGCAACTGAAGCTCTTTCCACACTCCACACATTTATAAGGTTTCTCCCCTGTGTGAGTCCGTGCATGTAACTTAAGGTGTGCCATCTGACTGAAGTTCTTCCCACAGTCCATACATTCATATGGTTTCTCCCCTGTGTGAGTCCGTTGATGTGATCTAAGGGTTGCATTGGAACTGAAGCTCTTTCCACACTCCACACATTTAAATGGTTTCTCCCCTGTGTGAGTCCGTTGATGTATTCTAAGTGTATCTCTTCGTCGGAAACTCATCCCACACTCCATACATTCATATGGTTTCTCCCCTGTGTGAGTCCGTTGATGTGATCTAAGGCTTGTATTGGAACTGAAGCTCTTTCCACACTCCACACATTTATAAGGTTTCTCCCCTGTGTGAGTCCGTGCATGTAACTTAAGGTGTGCCATCTGACTGAAGTTCTTCCCACAGTCCATACATTCATATGGTTTCTCCCCTGTGTGAGTCCGTTGGTGTAATTTAAGTTGTCCACTCTCACTGAAGCTCTTCCCACACTCCCTGCATTTGAATCCTTTCTTACCCATGGGAGTCTGCTGATGTGTTCTAGGTTTTTCACTATCAGTGAAACTCTTTCCACACTTCAAATCCTTAAAAGGTTTCTCTCCTGTGAGTTTGTTGATGTGAGCTATGTGTGCTCATTCAGTGAAGCATATCCCACATTTCGCACATTTCAATGTCTATTCCTAATGAAATGAAAGGTTCCCCGTCCCCTGGAATTTTGACATTCTTCTGTATCACCTTCTTCAGAGTGGGCAGAGAGGAAGTCCTTTTTGGATTTCAAGGAAAAGAACAAAGAGAAAAGAACAAATCAATCACCATTTGCCCCTTCTCTTATTTCAACATCTCCAACATTCCCCCGCTTCCTACCCATGTCCCCAATTTTTAGGAAATAATAATAATAATAATAATAATAATAATAATAATTTATTATTTATACCCTGCCTGTCAGGGAACTGACATCAGAGCGAGAGGTGGAGGCAAGGCTCCAAAGCGATGCAGGAGAGAGGACCAGCAGGGGGGAAGGAATTCAGCGTAACACCAGTAGAGAAGGGAGGGAGATGGAGGATTCGGAGAGAGGTCTTCAAGACTCTTCACCCGAGACTAGTGGAGAGAGCACGGGCACGCCTCTGCCTACTCCTTCCTTGAGCAGAAGAGTCCCACGCAGGGAGAATAGGCGGAGACCTGGCGTCAAACAGCTTCTATGCTGGAAGAGGTTCAAGAAACGCCCACTGATGGATTCTGCAAGCGACTGAACAGCCACGGAGTGAGGGCTGTCAGCCAAGGCATGGTTAGCCAGGCAATCTAGCCAAAAGTGATGGCAACTTATGCACAAGTAACCCCTTATAACCATTACAGCAATCCGTCAGTCCCTGAAGTTACTTGTGCACAGGCAGGAGACCATGAGTCAGACTGGAGGTGCCAGCGCCGCAGAGCAAGCTGCGAGCGTGCAGGATCTGGTGGAAAGGAACCAGGATTTGCAACAGCGTCTAGCTCTGCTGACGGCGTGGCTGGATGAAAGGCGAGCTCAGGATGCGCAGGTCAGACCCACCCCCGTGGCAAGGAAGGTGCCTGGACTGGTACACAAGTTTGGGGGGAAGCCCCAGGACCATAACGCGTTCCGAACGGAAATAGAGTACGCTTTGGAACTGCAGCATGATGACTTTGCTGATGATGCAGAGAGGGTGGTGTATATCGTGGGGCATCTGCAGGATGGGGCACGTGAATGGGTCAGGCCCCTAATGGCCACGCAGAATGCTGCCATGAGGGACGTTCGGAAGTTCCTTCAGACTTTGGACGCGATGTATTCAAGCCAAGTAGAACAGAATGTGACCCAGCGGGAACTGATGAGGTGCAAGCAGGGGGACCTATCAGTTAGAGACTATTGGTCCAGTTTTGCGATGTTAATGGAGTGGAACCTAAATTCCCCGCCTATACAAATGCTGTTTGAGGAGGGGTTGTCCCCAACTGTGAAGGATGAGCTCTCCCGCATGCAAAGCCCGCAATCTATGGACGAATTGACCAAAGCTGTGCTTGCGATAGGAGCAAGACAGGAAGCGCACGATTTGGAGAGGTGGGAAGGGAGAGGAGAGCGTTGCCCTGACTACCGCATTCCTGAGATGCCAAAGCAGCCTTCCCGGTCCGTTGAGCCAATGGAAATCGATGGAGCGCACACGCGCGAGAGAGGTTTCAAACGCCAGCGAAGGACGCAAGAGGGAGGGAAAGGATGCCAAAAGCACCAAGAAGTGTTTCCTCTGCCAACAGCCAGGACACTTTGCCAGGGCTTGTCCACAAAGAAAGGCTTGGCAATGGATGGTGGGAGCCGCTGGTGGTGAGGAGGAGGGACCAGCGCCCATCATAGACTGTCTCAGCAGCAAGAGGAAGTTCTTCTGGACCGAAAGTGCCCAACAATCCTTTGAAAGACTAAAGAAGGCGTTCGCTTCGGAGGAACAACTCCTGCACGTGGATCTACAGAAGCCAATGAGGCTGGAGACAGACGCATCAGATCAGGCCATTGGAGCGGTGTTGTTGCAGCCGGGGGGGGGGCAGCACGCCAGGAGACTGTGCGCCTTTTTCTCGCGGAAGCTGAGCAAGTCGGAACAAAACTACACGGTGTATGATCGCGAACTGCTTGCAATTTACACAGCCTTTCGGCAGTGGAGAAATCTGCTAGTAGGAGCCCAGCACAAGATACAGGTGTGCACGGACCACAAGAACTTGGAATACTGGAGAACAGCTCGAGTTCTCAACCAGAGACAGATTCGATGGGCACAGGAGTTCTCCAGGTTCTTCTTTGAGATCCGGTACGTGCCGGGAGAAGAGAATGTGAGGGCAGACACCCTGTCCAGGAAGCCGGAGTACACGGAAGGAGAGGGACCGCCGGAAGTGAGACACGTGTTCCCAGAGGAACGATGGGTGTGTGGGGGAGCGTTAGTTGGGAAACGAGAACTAACCGAGCTGATTCGCCACGACGAATCCGCTCAAACCAGAATCAGGGAACTCAGGGAATCGAGGGGAGACCAGGGAGGCTTTGAGGAAAGGGAAGGACTGCTGTACTACAAGGGGGCGATGTACGTACCAGGGGAGACCTTGAGGGAAAGGGTGCTCAAACAGCTTCACGACAACCCAACAGCGGGGTACTTTGGTCAACACAAAACTATGTTGCTGGTTACCAGGGAGTTCTGGTGGCCAAGGGTGAGGGAAGATGTACGAGAGTATGTACGTGGGTGTGGGTACTTCTGGAGGCGGCGCGAACGGCAATGGCTGCCCTCTTCTAACCGCAAAGAGGGAGCTCCGCAGAAACGGGTCGTCCGCTACGGCGAAGCGGAGACCCATATCGGAAAACCACAGGCAGCAAGAGCCTGTGGCCGTGGGACTCGGCGGGCGCCAGAAGCGCCCCCTGAAACGGAGAGGGGACCCCGTAAAGGGTCTCTGAACGTGGAGGGGGTATCGCGGCGCTGTGAGTCGATCGCTATTCCTGTGGAGTGAAGCCGCATAGCCGCTGTCGGTGAGCGCTGACCTTTCTTCCTGGAAACATCTAACTTTGAAAAGCAACAACCCGTGAGTAAGAAAAGACAGTAAGAATTGAAAATAAATTGCTATAAATTTGGCCGAAAGCGGGAAACGTAAACAGGAAGTCCGTCTTCCGCTTCTGCTTAAGATCTAAAGCAAAAGACTTTGATGCTTGGAGCCTTTGAAGAGGCGTTTAAAAACAACTAATCTGTGCATCCATTTAAGCTGCTTTTATGCTAAATCAGGACTTAACTTTTTTAAAGTGACTTATCTCTTTTATAGGGACGCAGGTGGCGCTGTGGGTTAAAGCCTCAGCGCCTAGGGCTTGCTGATCGAAAGGTCGGCGGTTCGAATCCCTGCGGCGGGGTGCGCTCCCGCTGCTCGGTCCCAGCGCCTGCCAACCTAGCAGTTCGAAAGCACCTCCGGGTGCAAGTAGATAAATAGGGACCGCTTACCAGCAGGAAGGTAAACGCCGTTTCCGTGTGCGGCTCTGGCTCGCCAGAGCAGCGATGTCACGCTGGCCACGTGACCCGGAAGTGTCTCCGGACAGCGCTGGCCCCTGGCCTCTTAAGTGAGATGGGCGCACAACCCCAGAGTCTGTCAAGACTGGCCCGTTACGGGCAGGGGTACCTTTACCTTTTACCTTTATCTCTTTTATGGACTGTGTTTTACCTCTTCTCTTGGAACTTACAAATTATACTGAGAAGCCCAGGTAGTGGATCTGCCTGAAAGACAGAACTGTCAGAGTGCAGACTTGGATACTTTGTAATTGGGGTTTGTTACAATCTGAGTTTTTGTGGACTTGCTATATTGAAACATCTCTTCTGGCACTTGTTAGAGACATTGTAGTGCTCTTTAAACCAACTCTGCTAACTGCAAGAAAAATTGAAGGTCCTTTTGGAACTTAATTGGACGGCTGATTAACTGGATTTTAACAATTCGGCTTTTTCCCTCAAGACATATCCGAACTCCCTCTAGAGGCCTTTGGATTTACAGTTGTATGTGGCTTTTCTTTCTCTTTCCTTTCCTCCTATTTAACTGTTTACTCTTTGGGCTGCTGGATTCTCATGGGAACAACTTAGTTTGACCTTGACTTGTAGACAAAACTGGCATGAGTGGCACTGGAAGAACAAGAGCGGCTAGAGCGAAAGCTAGACAAACAACTTCAAATTTAACTTCACAGCCGTGCAGATCATCTGTTCCTACTATTCTGTCAGCTGAAGAAGTAGGAATTGAGCAACCACTGACGAAAGATATGGCTGCAGGAGCATCTGGCTCAGTACTTGAGAAAATCTTGGAAAAACTGGAAGCTTTGGACAAGAAAGCTGATGAACAAACGGCTAAGATTGAACAAAATACAGCCAGTGTAAATAAATTAACTGAACAAGTTGCTTTGAACACCCAATCAATTGGAAGGCTATTTGAGACCACTGCAGAAAACCGCAAATTGGCTGAGGAAGCCAGCCAAAAAGTTGAAGAATTAGAACAAGAGGTAAGACCACTGCACAAACTGGTTGGTGAACAGCAGGCGTATTTGTCTATGATTGAATTGCGGAATCGGGAGAATAATTTGAGATTGAGGTCGATACCAGAACTGGAACAAGGGAATTTAATTGAGTTCCTGACAAAAGAATTTTCCAAGTTTTGGCTTTTGGAGGAAGAAAAGGACTTTAAAATTGTGACTGCTTTTAGACTTGGAAAATCAGCAAGGAAAGATAGGCCCAGAGACTGTTTGATTACTTTGAGATCCAAGGAGGAAAGGGACAAAATATTAGGCCTACATTACGGAAAGTCACAGGACATTTCGGACAAGAGTCGAAATTTACAAAGATATTCCTAAACAACTCTTGGACCTTAGATCCACCTATATTGAATTATCAAAATTGCTGAGGAGTAACTCAATTGTTTTCAGGTGGGAATTTCCCCAAGGATTATCTTTTACATTCAGAGGGAAGAAGGTTAAAATTAAAAAAGCCGAGGACAAAGACAAATTTTTGAGCGTTTACGGAGAGGACCTTCAGAAAGGGATTGAGAGACCTCCAGGGTCTGGATCATTACTTGTACCCCCACCATTGGGACCTGAAGACCCGGAGAAAAAGACACCACCACCAGAGAAATAACAGATTTGTTCAGGATGTCTCTGCAACTCCTAAGCTGGAATATTAATGGCTGCAATTCCCCGGAAAAAAGGAGGAGAATATTCCATATATTGAGAAAAGAAAAATTGGACATTATTTGTTTGCAAGAAACACATGTGACTAGGCTCCATAGAAAAGTGCTAATAAATAAAAGATTAGGACAAGAATTTATCTCTTCGGACCGAGTTAAGAAAAGAGGAGTGGTGATATATGCTAAGGAGAGCCTTTCACCAAAATTCTTATTTAAAGATGAGCAAGGAAGAATTCTGGCAATTGAGATACAAAATCAGGGAGAAAAGTTTTTGATATTAGGAATTTATGCACCAAATGAGGGGAAATCAGAATTTTACAAGAAGCTGCATGAGATAATGCTGGACTATCTGGACTATGATAACATTATTATGATGGGCGATATGAATGGGGTGGCGTCAACCAACATGGATAAGTCTCAAAGCCAAAATGTGACAAAAGATGGCAGACTACCTAAAACTTTTTTTGAACTGACTGACAATATGGACTTGATTGACATTTGGAGGACAAAGAACCCCCTGGGAAGAGAGGGAACATTCTTTTCTGAAGCCCAACTGACATGGACAAGAATCGACCAAATATGGATAACTAGAGGTCTGGCACCTAAGACGAGAAAGGTGGAAATCTGCCCAAAGACCTGCTCCGACCATAACGCGGTAAAGATGGACATGAGACTAATTCCAACCGGCTCCTTTAGATGGAAGATGAATGACAACTTGTTTAGAGATCAGGAGATTACCAAAAAGGCCCAGAAAGCTTTGAAGGACTACTTTGAGATAAATCTGAACACCACGGTGGAAAAAAGAATCATCTGGGATGCAAGTAAAGCGGTTATGAGAGGGTTTCTGATACAACAGAACGCTGTAAAGAAAAGAGCACAAAATGAGAAAAAAGATAAGATTTTGGAGAAAATTAAAGAATGTGAGAAGAAGTTAAGATCGAAACCGAAGTCAAAGGAGATTTTGAAAGAAATTAAATTTTACCAAGCACAATACTCCAAATTGACAAATCAGGAGGTGGAGTGGAAAGTTAAGTTAATGAAACAAAGATCATTTGAATCGGCAAACAAATGTGGAAAACTGCTAGCATGGCAGTTGAAAAAGAGACAAAAACTAAACACGATCACCAATCTAGAGACTGAAGGAAGAAACATTCAGAACCCTGTGGAGATAAGGAAGTGCTTCCAGAGATACTTTAAACAATTATACACTCAAGGGCCTCAAAATGAGGCTGAGATAGAACAATTTTTGATAAAAAATGGACTACCAAGGTTGTCTCAAGAAAATAGATCAATCCTGAACTGTAAAATATCACGACGAGAGATTGAAGCTGCCATTCAGAATATGCAACTGGGCAAGTCTCCAGGACCAGATGGGCTTACCTCCAAATATTACAAGGTACTGAAAGACTACTTGATACATCCATTAATGGAGGTTTGCAATGAGATTATGGAGGGGAAGAAAGCACCGGAAACGTGGAAAGAAGCTTTCATCACATTGATACCTAAATCAGAATTGGAAAAGACACAACTTAAGAATTACCGCCCCATTTCCCTTCTAAATGTGGATTACAAAATTTTTGCAGACATTTTAGCAAACAGATTTAAAAAGGTTTTAAGTGAAGTGATTCACAAAGACCAGGCCGGCTTTCTCCCAGGAAGACATTTGTCTGCTAACACAAGGAACATTATTGACATTTTGGAACTTTTGCAAACAAATATCAATACTAGAGCAGTGTTAATATTTATAGACGCGGAGAAGGCCTTTGACAACATTTCCTGGAAATTTATGAAGAAAAATATGGAAGGGATGGGAGTGGGACGGGAATTTGAAAATGGGATAGAAGCAATATACTCAGAACAAAAGGCTAAACTGATAGTTAACAATGTGGTGACAGAAGAGTTTAAAATTGAAAAAGGAACACGACAAGGTTGCCCCATTTCCCCACTGTTATTTATTTCGGTCCTGGAGGTGCTCCTGAATATGATTAGAGGGGACCGGTTGGTGGAAGGAATCCAGGTCGGAGCGAAACAATACAAACTTAAGGCTTTCGCAGATGACCTAGTTTTGACCTTACAGGAGCCAGAATCTAGTACGAAAAGGGCATTACAATTAATTCAAGACTTTGGTCGGGTGGCGGGTTTCAAATTAAACAAGCAAAAAACTAAGGTATTGGAGAAAAATTTGACAGTTCCAGAGTCAGAAAGGTTTCAGAAGGAGACGGAGTTAAACGTGGTTAAAAAAGTAAAATATCTAGGGGTGAACATAACAGCAAAAAATCTGAGTTTATTTAAGGACAATTATGAAAAGTGCTGGTCAGAAATTAAGAGAGATTTAGAAAGTTGGTCAAGATTGAAACTTTCCTTGATGGGTCGAATTGCTGCTATAAAAATGAATGTATTGCCAAGAATGCTGTTTTTATTTCAGACTTTACAGATTGTGGATAAAATGGAGTGTTTCAGGAAGTGGCAAAGAGACATTTCTAAATTTGTCTGGCAGGGCAAAAAGCCCAGAATTAAGTTTAAAATATTAACTGATGCTAAAGAAAGAGGGGGGTTTGCCCTGCCAGACTTAAGGTTGCATTATGAATCAGCAGCTTTTTGCTGGCTGAAAGATTGGCTGCTCCTTGAAAACACTGATGTGTTAGATTTGGAAGGATTTAACAACGCTTTTGGTTGGCATGCATATCTGTGGTATGACAAGGTTAAGATCCATAAGAATTTCAAGAACCATATTGTAAGGAAAGCAGTGTTTAATGTCTGGACAAAATATAAAGACTTATTAGAAAATAAGACCCCAAGGTGGTTATCACCTATGGAAGCTAAAGCTGTGAAAAGACCCAATATGGAGGTCAAATGGCCGAAATACTGGGAGATATTAGAAAGAGATGGAGACAATTGGAGATTGCAGAGTTTGGAGAAACTAAAAGACAAAGTGCGAGATTGGCTACATTACGCTCAGATTAAAGAGGCTTTTAAACTGGATAAAAAGCTAGGATTCCAGATGGAAAAATCGAAACTGGAAACAGAACTGTTAGAACCTAAGACTAAGGTACTTTCAAGAATGTATAACTTGTTGCTGAGGTGGAATACACAGGATGAAACGGTTAAATCAGCTATGATAAAATGGGCACAGGACATTGGGTATAATATCATGTTTGCTGACTGGGAAAAGTTATGGACCACCGGTATGAAGTTTACGGCATGTAATGCCTTGAAAGAAAACATTATGAAAATGATATATAGGTGGTACATGACCCCAGTCAAGCTAGCAAAAATATATCACCTGTCAGATAATAAGTGTTGGAAATGTAAGGAAACTGAAGGAACGTTCTTTCACCTCTGGTGGACTTGCCCCAGGGTTAAGGCCTTCTGGGAAATGATATATAACGAGCTGAAAAAGGTATTTAAGTATACCTTCCCTAAGAAACCAGAGGCCTTCCGTTGGGGCATTGTTGGCCAGAGGGTGTTAAAGAATGATCGAACATTTTTCATGTATGCGACAACAGCAGCAAGGATACTTGTCGCTAAATATTGGAAAACTCAAGATTTGCCCACGCTGGAAGAATGGCAGATGCAACTGATGGACTACATGGAGCTAGCAGAAATGACTGGCAGAATCCGAGACCTGGGAGAGGAAGCAGTGGAAGAGGACTGGAAGAAATTCAAGGACTACCTACAAAAACACTGTAAACTATATGAGTGCTAAGAAGGATGAGGGATTTGAAAATAACAGGGCACCATAAAATTTGGTGAAAAAACTATGAAAATGAGTGAATTTTATGAGAAAAATAAATTTTGAATAAATTTTGAATAAATATTATGGTAAGATCAGATATTTAAGACCTAGATAAAAATATTCAAAGTTAGGGACAAAACATTGGAAAAGTGTACAATAAGAATGGAAATAAGGTGACAAATTGCTGGTTAAAGTTTTATAAATTTGGAAAGCAGGAGCAAGAGACGTGAGGAAGTCCAAAAAATGAAGAAAAGTTGGTTATTGTACGATGCTAAATTTTATGTTTGTTTTTCTTTTTCTGTTTGTTCTTTGATATGCTGTTTTTCTTCTCTATTGCTATAAAAAAACCTCTTAATAATAATAATAATAAAAAAGAGAGTATGTACGTGGGTGTGACCGCTGTCAACGGGCTAAAGGGGAGAGGGCTGCCCCGGCAGGGTTGCTGGAACCCTTACCCACACCAGGAAGACCCTGGGAGGTGGTATCTATCGATTTTATGACAGATTTGCCCAAGTCTAGAGGGAAGACAGCAGTCATGGTAGTAGTGGATCTGCTAACCAAAATGTGCCACTTCATAGCTTGCTCACATGCAGTAACGGCAGAGGAAACGGCCAGGCTGTTTGTTGACCACATCTTCAGGCTGCATGGAGCTCCTTCGAGAGTCATCTCAGACCGCGGGAAACAATTTACCTCGAGGTTCTGGAGGAGGCTCATGAACTTATTGCAGGTGGAGGTGGGATTCTCGACAGCGAGACACCCGGAGACCAACGGGCAAGCAGAGAGAGCGAACAGTATTTTACAGAAATACCTGTGCTGCTACATCGAGAGACAGAACAATTGGGTAGAGAGACTAGCGCTGGCCGAATTTGCGTACAATAACGCTGAGCATGTGTCTATGGGGATGAGCCCGTTCATGGCTAATTATGGGTGTCACCCCAGGGCCTTTCCCAGGAGGGGGGAGGAAGGGGGGAGCGTGCCTGCAGCAGAACAGTTTGTGGAAGAAATGGAGGCCCTGCACCAGCAACTTAAGATGAACTTGGAAAGGGCCAAGGAAGTTTACAAGAGGCAAGCAGACAAGCGTCGCCGGGAAGGGGAGATTATAAGGGTGGGGGACCAGGTGTGGTTGTCCACCCAAGGGCTATCCTTTAAGGGAGGGTGCAAGAAGCTATGGCCAAAACGGCTAGGACCCTTTGAGGTAGCGCAGCAATTGAACCCTGTGGCATTCAGGCTCAAGTTGCCAGACAGCATGAAAATCCACCCGGTGTTTCATAGTTCCCTACTCTCACTGTACAGGGGGGAACGGGAGTTACGGGGGGAAGGGGGAGAAGGTTTCACACACCCGCAAGTAGAGGAGACGGAACTTCTGGGAAACTTTCTTTTATATATTTGGCTATTTCTGAGTAACATTTGTGAAATAATAGACTGTGGCGGAAAGGAAATAATTGGCTTTAGTAGAAAGATTTGAAGATAAGTATAAATATAATTTAAAGTCTAAATTTAAAGGTATATGGTTTTGAAAGTAAAGATAAAGTTAAAGGTAATATTGATAAATTTGAAATAGATTGTTAAGATAAATTATTCTTTTTTTTTGATAAATATGGGAAGAATTTGCTGAAACAATGATTAAATTGGAATACAAAAAAGGGAGGTATGAGGACGTCTAAGACACAAGATAATGAAATGAAGTTATTTTGAATCTTGTATACTTTTTTCTCTTTTTCTTTTTTCTTTTTTCTTTTGCCCTTTTTCTGTTTTTGTTTGTTTATGCTTTAAATGTTTTTGTATCTTGAAAATTTGAATAAATATTATTTTTTTTAAAAAAAAGGACAATCTACAGAAACATTGTAAAATTAATGAATGTTAGGATGATGTTGGACAGAAATTAAGTGGTTCCCAGCTGTAATGTTTAAGAGAATATGAAAAAAAAAAGGTTGAGAAATAAGTTATAATTAATGGTGAGGATTTGCTGAGCTAATAACTTGAATTGGAATACAAAAAGGGGAGGTGTGAGGAGGTCTGGGAAATAAGTTAAAAGAAAATAAGCAATTGAAATTTTATGTGTTTTTAATTCTTTTTAGTTTTGTATTTTTGTACTTTTGTTATTTTTTGTTATTTTTGGTTTCTGTACTATTTTTGAAATGCTAATAAATATTCTTTAAGAAAAAAAAACACCAGTCAATAGCCCTGGTTAACTCCACATTCCAGCAGGCCACCAGGGAATCAGCTGAAAGGCCATCAACATGGGATAAAGCATCCCCAACCATTCTCTGGAAACCATTTGGATCCATTATGTGGTGGAAGCGGACCATCCAAATCGGTCCCACCTCCCTTCAGAGGGGAAGGGTCGCAGAGAAGTCCAGTTGCACCAGGAAGTGATCTGACCATGGGACTTCTTTTGTTTTGCTTTTACCTAGTGTCAGATCATGAACATCCATAGAGGTAAACACACTAGGTCCAAGGCATGTCCGCGGCTATGGGTTGAGCCAGACTTATTCAGGGACAGCCCCATGGAGGCCATGCTTTCCACGAAGTCCCAAGCGGCCCCTTGTAAGGTCGTGTCGGCATGGATGTTAAAATCCCCTAGGACAACCAAACTAGGTGTCTCCAGGAGAACATCCGCCACGACCTGAAGCAGCTCGGGCAGGGAATCCTTGGTGCAGCGGGGAGGTCGGTACACCAAAAGCAATCCTGTACTGCCCCTATTGCCCAACTTCCAGAACATGCACTCAGAAAACTGGGTCTTCCCAATAGGACGCCTGGTGCAAACTAATGACTAAAAATCACTGCAACCCCCCCTCCCCGCCAACAAGGCCTGGGTTGCTGTGCGTAAGAGAAACCTGGTGGGCAAGCAGCAGCAAGGACAGGCCCATCTGCTTCATCCAACCAAGCCTCTGTCACATATGCCAGGTCAAGTCCTCCATCCACGATCAAGTCACAGATCACAGTGGTTTTATGGATCATTGACCTGGCATTGCACAGCAGCACCTTCAGGTCATGTGGGTATCCCTTGTTGATTCCAGTATCCGTCCGCTGAAGACCAGACCTAGAGGCAGGGATAGTCCTCAAACAATGACTAAGCCCGCTTCCTCGGTAATGACGTGGTCTGGTCTTAGTGTAACTCCTCCTCCTACCCGTGATCACTGAGATCGGTTGCCCCAGTACACACACACACACACACCCCGTGGAACTTGCCCCAGCCATTTTGTTTGTTGGGACCCACTCCCAGGCAGCCCTGACCCCTCCCCTTAAAATCAAATTAAAACCTATACAAAAAACAATCTAACAAAACAATAAAACAAAAAAAAAGAATGTTACAAACACACCATAATTAAATTAAACAAATTCCCACACCCAACTAAACACCCACCCCACCCCCTCTTACGCACAGCAAATGAAAAAGCAATGTCATCAAATGATAGTAATGCAGCCGCAACCGTTCATAATCCTCACTCATCGTTAATAAAGCAGCATGATCTTGGAATGCAGCCTTTTCAAATCAATTGTTTCCTCACAGGAAAGGCATCTGCTCTCTGTCCATGAGCAGGCCCTCTCTTTCTCTGGTCCATCGTTCCTTTGGTCATTCTCCATCCTCTGCACCATAAAGACACTGAGATCCAGCGCCAAGGGCCTTCTGGCAGTTCCCTCATTGTGAGAAGTGAGGTTACAGGGAACCAGACAGAGGGCCTTCTTGGTTGTGGCGCCCACCCTGTGGAACACCCTCCCTTCAGATGTGAAGGAAATAAGCAGCTATCTTATCTTTAAAAGACATCTGAAGGCAGCCCTGTTTAGGGAAGTTTTTAATATTTAACGCTGTACTGTTTTAAACATTTGATTGGGAGCTGCCCAGAGTGGCTGGGGAAACTCAGCCAGATGGGCGGGGTATAAATAATAAATTATTATGATTATATTATTATAATCCTCCATCCAGCCCTGTTTCCACCTCTAGATCTTCATGAGTCACCTTCACAGTCCCAATGGCCTCAAGAGGTCCAAGTGGACCATTTTGGGAGACCCAGGTCTTCCTCTTTTCCAGGGACTGTGGTCTGGGTCAGTCAAAGAACTAGTGACAAGGCTTGGTGCTTGGGGTCAGCTGAATGGGTGCTCAGGGAAGCTCCGGTTCTTGGAGATGGACCTCCATCTACATGCCTCACATTGCATGGAGAGAGCAGGAGAAGCAGAAGGAAAGCAGCTGGCAAATGGGAAACACCCCACCCCAATGGTTCTTTATAATGTTGATGTGCTGCCTGATCTCGAGCCCTTCTTCTGACACAGGACTATCCTAATCTGGCACTGACAAAGCTGGATATTCAAGGCAAAGAGATAACTGTGCTTAATGAAAAGTTCAACCTTGTAACACTGTCCTAAAGGATCTTCACTCGCTCTCAGTGCATTTCGGAGCACAAGTCAAACTGTTTGTGCTGATCTTTAAATTGTCATGGTTGCATCTTTCAGGCAAGAAAAGTATTCATCTGACATATAGAGATCATTCCTAGTCTATCGGTTCAAGAAGTTTCTGGTGGTTTCACTCTGTGTGATTCAAAGTTGGTGTTTTCTCCAGCTGGAACATTTTACCTGATAAGGGAGTTTCCTTTCTGCTGAGAGCAGGGGGTGGGATGAGTTGTTATGAGATTATGCTGAACCTTCCTTGTTTTGGGGACCAGAAGAAGCTGGCTTAAACTGGAGTGAGCCAAGCTTGTTATCCAGTCCCAAGGTTACTCTGGCACTGAATTGTTTATAAATCACAGTCTTGAAAGGCGCCTGGTCCCACTTCCTGTTCTGCTATTCTCTACTCTGCTTGTGTCTTTCTTACCCGAGTGCTCTTTTGCTATGCTGTGTTAGGGTTTTACTGTAAATTCAGTTTTTGGATTGTCATGCTTCTTTGCCTTCTGTACTAAATTTATCTGCTGAATGGATTTTTTGCTGCCTCTGAGTGTTTTTTCCTACTCTGCTAACGATATGTCAGTCTTGGAGATCATTATGGAGGAGCAAGATCTGCGACCTAAAGCCCTCAACCACCTTGGCCCTGTAGACCTGAAGGAGCGTCTCCACCCCCATCCTTCACTCTGAACACTGAGGTCCTCCTCTGAGGGTCTTCTGCTGGTTCCCTCCCTGCGAGAAGTGAGGGTACAGGGAAGCAGGCAGAGGGCCTTCTCGGTGGTGGCGCCCGCCCTGTGGATCGCCATCCCTTCAGAGGTCAAGGAAATGAACAACTACCTGACATTTGGAAGACAGCAGAAGGTAGACCTGTGTCAGGAGGTTTATAATGTTTGATGTTTTCCTGTCTTTTATATGTGCTGTAACCTGCCCAGAGTGGCTGCGGAAACCCAACCAGGTGGGCAGGGTATAAATACTACAATAATTCTTATCATATTGTGATTTTTTTGTAGTTATTTTGGAATTTGTACTGCAATATTAGCTCACAAAATGTTATGGGTGGAGAAAAACACAGGGTTGCCATAAACTATAATCCCACCCACGAACGCTCATTCACATACATTCTGTAAATTTGGGAAGGTCACACACCTCACCTGTGCTAATACTGGCAGTCTTTGGCCTGCACAGGCACACCCGGTGTGTAGAGCCTCCAGCCCCAGGCACTGTCTATCATGAAAATGGGTCCTTTGACTGGGAAGATTCATGCAGTCGCTGTCATCGGATGCTGATGGATAGTATCTCAGCTTGTCAGTCCCTCTGACATTGCCTACGAAGAATAAGAGGAACAGAAATGCTTTTGAGGTGCAACTTCTCTATCAGCCCTGAGAGCCATTCCACGGACTCTGCACCCCTGTTTCTGATGACAGGTGTACATTATCCTCATCCTCAGCGGAAAAGACAATAAAGATGGAAGCCTGAGAGAGAGGAAAAGGTTTCTGGCTGCTTCCTGGGTGGGATTGCGGAAACCAAGAGCCGCTTCTGAGAAGGCCTCCCCCCTCCCCTCTTCCTCTGGGGATTTCCTCTCCTCTCCAGGGGACCAGAGGTTGGACTGGGCAGAATCGCTGTGTCTGGACAGGGCAGGGGCTTATGGGGTGGGAAGAGGAGGGAGATTGCAGGAAGGAAGAGGTGGGGGACTGGACCCCCACTTTCTAGGGATCCCTCTCTGGTCGTCTTAAAGGGGGGGCATTCCTGGGCGGGAGAGAGAGGCCAAGGCGGCCCCTCCGGAGAGTCCCCAAGGAAGCCACGATGGAGACGGGCCCCCCAAGGACTGGTCTCCCTCCCCCCTATTCTGAGCTTGCTTGCCCCCTCCTCCCCTGCCCTTGCCCCCCTCCCATCCCGGAGTCTCCCCTGCACCCAGACGCCCCCTTGGCCCGGCTCACCCCTCGCCCTGCGCCCCCCATCTCTCCGTCCCTAATGCCCCCCCCCAAGACGAGCCGGGGAGGGACAGGGGGGTCTCTATCCTGGCTTCTCTCCGCGCCCCAGGGATGCCTGCGCGGGGGAAAGGGGGCCGGGGAGTCCTCGTGGGTGGGCGCCCCACCTCCGTCCCTGCGAGGGAAGCCCCCTTGGCAGCACGCGTGCCGGGATCCAGGCCCCACGGAAGGCGCTTGGGGGAGCTGGAGGGGGTCTCTGGGTCCTTTTCTCCAGCCTCCCCCCCCCCGGGACCCCTTTACCTCTTTGTCCTCGCTCCCGATCCTCCCTTCCTTTCCTGCAACATCCACGGGAGGGGGGATTTACCTGCCGCCCCCCCTCCCCATTGAGAAGGCGCGCCCCCTAGATCTACGGCGTAGAGAAGAAATCCGAAGTGGAAGCTCCACTTCCGGGAGAAGAAGGGAGGTTGGGGGGGGCTCACACCCCCATTCCCGGAGCAGAAGCCGGATTGGAGGAGGAGGAAGGAGGGGTGGGACTTATGGGGGCGGGATCTGGGGTTGTGGGGGGGCGGGGTGAGAGGAGGAGGTCCGGGAGGGGAGGGAAAGGATTGAGGGGGCGAGAAGGTGGTTTCCCCCCTCCCCTCTTCCTTTTTTTTTATAATAATTTTTATTAATTTTCCAATTTTTAACACAGAACAACAACAACACACAAACATCAACAAATACAAACACATACAAAGATAACATTTCTTAACCTCATTTTCATAAGCCTCTTTTCTCGGACTTCCCCATACCTCACCCTTTTTGCATCCTTATTTTACAGTTTTTCAACAACTCTTTTTGCCAATTAAGTTTAAGCTCATTGTCATTCTCAATTTTACCTTGAATCATCAAACAGTTTTAGCTGCAATTCTGCATCTTCCTTCCCCTTGACTTTTTATCACTCCTCTATTTTACAACAGTTCTTAAGGTATACTTTAAACTTCTTCCAGTCTTCCTCCACCGTCTCCTTCTCTTGGTCACGGATTCTGCCAGTCATTTCTGCCAATCCCATAAAGTCAATCACTTTCGCCTGCCATTCTTCCAGTGTGGGGAGTTCTTGTGTCTTCCAATACTTTGCTAAAAGGATCCTTGCTGCTGTAGTGGCGTACATAAAAAAAGTCTTATCCCTCCTTAACACCAGTTGGCCGACCATGCCCAGGAGAAATGCCTCCGGTTTCTTGTGAAAAGTACACTTAAGTACCTTCTTAATTTCATTATAAATCATTTCCCAGAAGGCCTTAATCCTTGGGCAGGTCCACCAAAGGTGAAAGAAGGTACCTTCAGTCTCATTACATTTCCAACATTTATTATTGGGCAGATGATAAATCTTCGCAAGCTTGACTGGGGTCATGTACCACCTATAAATCATTTTCATAATATTTTCTTTCAAGGCATTACATGCTGTAAATTTAATACCGGTGGTCCATAACTGTTCCCAGTCAGCAAACATAATGTCATGACCTATGTCCTGTGCCCATTTAATCATAGCTGGCTTAACAGTTTCATCTACTGTATTCCACTTCAGCAACAGGTTATACATTCTTGATAAATTCTTAATATTGGGTTCTAACAATTCTGTTTCTAGTTTCGATTTCTCCACCTGGAATCCAATTTTCCTGTCTTGTTTAAAAGTCTCCATTATTTGATAATAATGGAGCCAGTCTCGTACTTTAGACTTTATTTTCTCATAGCTCTGTAATTTAAATTTACCACTTTCTTGTTCTAAAATTTCAAAATATTTTGGCCATTTAGATTCCATGTTGAGTTTCTTCACCTCCTTGGCTTCCATAGGTGATAACCACCTAGGGGTTTTATTTTCCAACAAATCCTTATATCGAATCCAAACATTATGTAATGCTTTCCTAACAGTATGGTTTTTGAATCCCTTATGAATTTTAACCTTGTCGTACCATAAGTATGCATGCCAACCAAACCTATTATCAAATCCTTCCAAATCCAGAATGTCTGCGTTCTCAAGAAGTAGCCAATCTTTCAACCAGCAAAAAGCTGCTGATTCATAATACAATCTTAGGTCCGGCAGGGCAAACCCCCCTCTTTCTTTTGCATCAGTAAGTATCTTAAATTTTATTCTGGGCTTTTTGCCCTGCCAGACAAATTTAGATATATCTTTCTGCCACTTCTTGAAGCAATCTAGTTTATCCACAATTTGTAATGTCTGAAACAAAAATAACATTCTAGGCAATACATTCATTTTGATCACTGCAATTCGGCCTAACAAGGAAAGCTTCAAATTCGACCATATCTCTAGATCTTTCTTAACCTCTGTCCAACATTTATCATAATTATCTTTAAATAAATTCACATTTTTAGATGTCATGTTAATCCCCAAATATTTTACTTTCTTTGCCACCATTAGCCCAGTTTCATTTTGAAATTTCTCTCTTTCAACATTTGTTAAATTCTTTTCCAAAACTTTAGTTTTTTGTTTATTATTTCCTCCAGGAAATGCCAGTACATGGACCATTGTCTTCTCAGTACATGGACCATTGTCTTCTCATCAGGATGTGCTTATCTGCGCATATCTCCAGCTCTGCATATTCCCCCTCCCTCCTCCATATGTTAATCCTGTATAACCCAACCTCTTCTTAATGTATTCATGATGTCATCTGTGTAACCCAACCTCTCTTTAATGTATTCATGATGTAACTGGGATGTATTTTGCACTGTATTCTGGGACATGGAGGGAGTTTCAAAAGTTCATGTCACCCCTTTCTCGCTGTTCAATCTCGTCTTGAACCTGTTGCTCAATAAACTTGGATCTTCTGCACCTTGCTCCTGCCCGGCTGAGCTCATTTTCCTCCGCAGGGACCCACAGACTTAGTCCGATGAGCTGGGTGGCAGGGCAGCCTCGCACCCAGATTTTGCCGTAACATGTATGTGGGGGGTGGTCTGGAGCTCCAGGGCAGGGAATTTAAAATCTCTATATAAAGGCAGGCACACCTTTGTTCTGGGTCCTCCTCCTTTCCTGCGTGTGAGGGGAGCACCCTGTTGCAACAGATCAATAGAGATCAGGCTTACTAGCTGCTTTGCTTCTCAGTATTCTCTGGTTAGTGTCTGTTGTTTTCTCCTACCGATGGAGAACCTACAAGGGACTCCATAAAAGGCTCTTGTGTCCCCCATAAGGGAAGAACAGCAGCTTTTGTTTACAACAGATGGCACCCCAGATGGGACCTTCGGTTTGCCGGATTCTGGGGGCAAGGAAGGACTGGTGATCCAGCGCGCACCAGGCCATTTGCCAGGAGGAGCCACCAGTCCTCTAGTGACCCCAGGGTCCGGAAAGAACTGGAGTTCCAGTGGGGCTAACCAGAGAAAGCAACGCTTGATCAGGCCGGCCACAAAATGATTTATTTTTAACATAATCTTTATTAATTTAAACTACACACATATACAAAGAATTTACAATCTCATACTGCAAAAAAGACAATTAAGAAAAAACAATTAAGAAAAAGGGAAAGAAGGAAAAGCAGATTTATGTGCATAAAAAAAACTTAATCTTCCTAATTAAATAAAAAAGACTTCTGACAAAATGAGTCTTTCAATCATTCTCATGGTACTGTTTATACTGCCATTGTTTTCCCTCACAGTTTTATATTCTTTAATATTGTCCCAGTCTACTCCACAAACAGCATTTGTTGTGTTTACAAGTATCACTCAAGTTCTGCTAATATGGTGTGGTTGGTACAATATGATCTTCTACAATCCTCTTTTTAAAAAAAATAATGATATTTATTGAGGATTTAGAATTACAAAGAAAAAAAGGAAAAGGAAAAAAGATAGAAAAAAAAAATAAACTATACAAGTCAATAAAAAGAGAAGAAAAAAGAAAGAAAAAACAAAACACACAATACATCAAAACCAAAAACAAAAGCAAACAAAAAATTTAAAAACAAATCCAATATTCCCAAATCTTTATCTTTCGTTAACTTGTTTCATCGACCTCCTCACACCTCCCTTTTTTTATTCTAGTTATTAATTATCTCAGCAAATCCTTTCCATCTTTCGCTATATTCTGTCATTAAATTACCTTAATTTATTTTAACCTTATCTTACCAAAAAAAGCCCTAAAGCTTAAAACTTATTTGTACATAATTCCTTACAGCATTTCTACTAAAGCCAAATAGTTTCATTCCAACTCATTATGATCTTCTATAATCCTCAAATATTCTCCATTCTCCAAATATTTTCTGGTTCAATACTCCTCTAACTCTTCCCATCAGTTTTGCTAGTTGTAACTATTCTAACATGAGTATATGGCTTCTCTTGGTGATGTCCACAAAGGTATTTTGGGCTCAAGTAGTCCTTTATATTTATTCCAGATTTTATATCACAATTTTCTTATCACATGGCTAAAAAATCCCCTGTGGACCTTCACTTTTTCGTACATTAAAGAAGAGTGCCATCCAGACCGATTCTCGTGGCCTTCCAAGTCTAATAGGTCCTTATCTTTTAGTGTAATCCTGTCTTTTATCCAAACCAATCCTGCCGCCGCATGGTAGAATTCCAAATCTGGCAATGCAAAACCTCCTCTCTCCTTTTGATCTGTTAATAACTGGTGTTTAATTCTCGGTTTCTTTCCACTCCATATAAATCTAGACATTTCCCTTTTCCACTCCTTAAAAGAATTCATTCCTCCTAAAATGGGCATTGTTTGGAATAAGAAAATCATTTTGGGGAGGATATTCATTTTCACAACCGAGACTCTTCCCCAGAGTGAGAGATGGAGTTTGGTCCAGGTTTCCATATATTTTTTAAAATTTCTTTCCATACTTTACTATAATTATCCTCATATACATTTAAACTTTTATTTGAAATCCAGATTCCAAAGTATTTAACCTTATATTTAGTTTCCAGACCTGTTTTTTCTTGAAGTCCCCCCCCCCTTCAATTGTGAGGCTTTTTGTCAGTAATTTAGTTTTTTGGTAGTTTATTTTCAGCCCCAGGCCGGCCATAAATTAATCTAGTAAAAGACCCTGGGATGGCCAGGAGCAGCGCATGCGGACGTGAGTCTAGGAATGGAGAAGATTGTGGGCGGGATTCTCTGAAACACCCAGCAACCCAGATTCTCATCCTTTGCTGTCTCTTTTGCTGACGGTCTTCACTCCCAGCCTTCCTGGAAAGAGGTAGCAAGGAGGGGGAGGGGAGAACGGGAGAATTGGGGTTCTGCAATTAGAGAGGCAATTAACTGCAAGGGGAGAACGCCAATCAAAGCTCTCATTCCCTGTTGGGGAACCTGAGATCTGAAACTTTTCCTTTTTCCCAAGGAAGACGCCCCAAGGCTTGTCCCACTGGCCACTTTGGATAGCAAGGGACTTGGGCTCGGTTTCCAATTTCTCTTTTTCTCGTAAATGCAGCTGCACCGGCAGCACCAGGATCCGGAAGGAAGTGACTGGTGCGCGTCAGAGCGCAAGGGCGTTTACAGTTCCTTTCCGTTCTCTCTGGAGCAGCCAGATTTGGCACTGGGCTGCCAGGCGTCCAGTGGAAAGGGACTCTTTTCTCTAGAGTGTAAGAGGCAGAAAAGGTTGCTGGGACACCATGGTAAATAAAGGGAGGGAGAAGGACTTTGGAGAGACCTTCGTAGAGGAGACGAACGACTGTCATGTCAGGAAAGACCTGGGAAAAGGCTAGCGGGTTTTTGCTTTGGTTGAAAAATGGGACCCCCACATTCTAAGAGTTCTAACCGCCAGACTCAAAGGCATGTGCTGGTCGCAGCAGGAGGGGGAGTCTCCCTGGATGCGTCAGCAGCCGGCCTCCTCTGGGTCTCCAGGCCCCCTCCTCTCCTCCCTCTGAGCCTGAACTGCTCTCTGCCCCAGCCTCTTCCCGCTCACCAAACCCTGTTTCCTGCTCAGCTTGCAACAGCTCCCCTTCCGGTCTGCTCCCTTTTCTCCCTCTTTCTGCTCATCCCACCACCAGTCCCCAGGATCTGAGCCTTCTTCCCCTGTGGGTCCCCAACTGGTGCCTCCCACCCCCCTCACCAGCCAGTCCTTGACAACAACAGCAGCCACAGCACTGTGGTCCTCTGGTAGGAAAACTCCCGAGAAGCATGATTGAAGCAAAACTTCTGGGACTATGGAAAAATACTATCTTCCTCAAACCCCAGAATGAGCAGGAGCTCTGGGGTTGCCCCATGGCGTTCATGTGTGAAGGTGGGCGAGACTTCCCTGGTACATGCAGCCCCTCCTTCCCCCTCTTGAAATTAAGCTTGGGGGGAAATCTCCCATTCAATTTCAGTATTTCAGGTTTTCTTCAGAACGCACAGGGCAGGAGGCAGTTCTGGTGAAGAAGCAGTGCTGGGAGATCATGCGGTGGGGGGGGTGTGTGACAAAGTTTGGTGCAAAAATCAAAGGTACTTTCATCTAAAATTATACTCACTATTGTGAGATGCTGCCTTCATTATTATGCAGTTTTACATATAAACACCAGAACTTCACATATACCTCATGCTTTTAGGAATGATTTCCTGCTGAGTTCATTGCTCAGAGTGGACTCTGAAAGGAAGACGTCCCACACTCCATACATCTAAATGGGTTCTCCCATGTGAGAGTCCCAGGATGTTCCTTAAATACTCCATTATAAATAAAGCAGTTTTTGCAGTCTTTTCATATAAACTGCTTCTCCTCTTTGAGATTGTGATGGTTTGAAGGGTGTCAACTGTTAAAGTTCTTCCTGTCCATAAGTCTGTTGATTTTGAACTTCCACTAAGAGTGAACCTTTATCTACTTTCCTGATATTTATATGGTTTGTCTTTTGTGTGAGTTTGTTGACATAAATCAAGGGTTCCACTCTGACTGAAGCTCCTTTTACAGTCCATACCTTTAAATGGTTTCTCCCGTGTGAGTCTGTTGATGTGTTCTAAGTTTTCCATTATCACTAAAGCTCTTTCCGCACTCCATACATTTAAATTGTTTCTTACCGATGTGAGCATGTTGATGTCTTCTCAGGTTTCCACTATAACTGAAGCTCTTTCCACATTTCATACATTTAAAAAGGTTTCTCCCCTGTGTGAGTCCGTTGATGTCTTCTAAGGTTTTCACTCTGACTGAAGCTCTTTCCACACTCCATGCATTTAAATGGTTTCTCCCCTGTGTGAGTCCGATGATGTTGTCTAAGGTGTGTACTCCGACTGAAGTCCTTGCCACACTCCATACATTTAAATGGTTTCTCCCCTGTGTGAGTCTGTTGATGTTGTCTAAGGTCTGCACTCCGATTGAAGCTCTTTCCACACTCCATGCATTTAAATGGTTTCTCCCCTGTGTGAGTCCGTTGATGTGTTCTAAGGCTTCCACTATGACGAAAGCTCTTTCCACACTCCATGCATTTAAATGGATTCTCCCCTGTGTGAGTTCGTTGATGTTCTCTAAGGTTTTCACTCTGACTGAAGCTCTTTCCACACTCCATGCATTTAAATGGTTTCTCCCCTGTGTGAGTCCGTTGATGTGTTCTAAGGTTTCCACTATTACTAAAACTCCTTTCACACTCCATGCATTTATATGGTTTCTCCCCTGTGTGAGTCCGTTGATGTTGTCTAAGACTTCCACTATCACTAAAGCTCTTTCCACACTCCATGCATTTATATGGTTTCTCCCCTGTGTGAGTCCGTTGATGTGTTCTAAGTTTTCCACTATTACTAAAACTCTTTTCACACTCCATGCATTGAAATGGTTTCTGCCCTGTGTGAGTCTGTTGATGTGATCTAAGGTGTGAACTTTTACTGAAGTCCTTTCCACACTCCATGCATTTAAATGGTTTCTCCCCTGTGTGAGTCCGTTGATGTTCTCTAAGGCTTCCACTAACACTAAAGCTCTTTCCACACTCAGTGCATCTATATGGTTTCTCCCCTGTGTGTGTCCGTTCATGTTGTCTAAGGCTTCCACTAATACTAAAGCTCTTTCCACACTCAGTGCATCTATATGGTTTCTCCCCTGTGTGAGTCCGTTGATGTATTTTGAGGTTTTCACTCTGACTGAAGACTTTTCCGCACTCCATGCATTCAAATGCTTTCTCCCCTGTGTGTGTTCGTTGATGTCTTTTGAGGTGTCCACTATTACTAAAACTCTTTTCACACTCCATGCATTGAAATGGTTTCTCCCCTGTGTGAGTCTGTTGATGTCGTCTAAGGACTCCACTCTGACTGAAGACTTTTCCGCACTCCATACATTCATATGGTTTCTCCCCTGTGTGATTCCGTTGATGTGATCTAAGGCTTGCACTGAAACTGAAGCACTTCCCACACTGCACACATTTGAATGGTTTCTCCCCTGTGTGAGTCCGTTGATGTTGTCTAAGGTGTCCACTCTGACTGAAGCTCTTTCCACACTCCATGCATTTAAATGGTTTCTCCCCTGTGTGAGTCCGTTTGTGCAATTTAAGGTTTCCACTATGACTGAAGTTCTTCCCACACTCCCTGCACGTAAAACGTTTTCTCTCTGTGTGAGTCCGCTGGTCTGTTCTAAGTTTTGCATTGAAAGAGAAGCTCTTTCCGCACTCCATACCTTTAAGTGGGTTCTTTCCTTTTTCTGTTCGTTGATGTGAACTATGTGTGCTCATTCAGTGAAGCATATTCCACATTTCACACATTTTAATGGCTATTCCTAATGAAACGAACGGTGCCCTGTCCCCTGCAATTCTGTCTTCTCCATCACCTTTTTCGGAGTGGGCAGAAAGGAATCCTGTTTGGGTTTCAGGAAAAAGAACACAGGGGGAAAAGGACACATCAACCGCCATAAGCACATTATTTCAACATCTCCTACATTCTCCCATGTCCTCCCCATGTTCCCAATTTTTAGAAAATGTAAATGGTATGATGTCGAATGATAGTAATGCATCAGCAACCTTTCATAACCCTAAATCATCTTTAATAACACAGCATGATCTTGGAATACCGTTGTCCTGTGGGACTGCATTTCAAATCAAGTGGTTGCCCCCATTTCCACCTCTAGATTTCATGAATCACCTGCACAGTCCCACTGACCTCAGGAGGTCCATATGGACCATTTTGGGAGACCCAGGCCATCATCTCTTCCAGGGACTGTGGTCTGGGTCAGTCAGAGAACTAGTGACAAGGCTTGGTGCTTGGGGTCAGCTGAATGGGTGCTCAGGGACGCTCCTGTTCTCGGAGATGGACCTCTGTCTACATGCCTCACATTGCATGGAAAGAGCAGGAGAAGCAGAAGGAAAGCAGCTGGCAAATGGGAATCCCAGGCGGAAACACCCACGCCAATGGTTCTTTATAATGATGATGTGCTGCCTGATCCTTTGCTTGTCTTCTGACAGAGGACTATCCTAATCTGGCACTGAAAGGCAGGATATTCAAGGCAAGGAGATAACTGTACTTAATAGTAGGTAGCCATATTGGTCTGACACAGTTGAAGTAAAAAATTAACAAAAATAGTCCAGTAGCAACTTAGGGTCTTGGGAGAAAAGCAATGACAAACCTGGACTGCATCTTAAAAAGCAGACATCACCTTGCCAACAAAGGTCCATATAGTTAAAGCTATGGTTTTCCCAGTAGTGATGTATGGAAGTGAGAGCTGGACCATAAAGAAGGCTGATCGCCGAAGAATTGATGCTTTTGAATTCTGGTGCTGGATGAGATTCTTGAGAGTCCCATGGACTGCACGAAGATGAAACCTCTCCATTCTGAAGGAAATCAGCCCTGAGTGCTCACTGGAAGGACAGATCCTGAAGCTGTGGCTCCAAGACTCTGGCCACATCATGAGAAGAGAAGACTCCCTGGAAAAGACCCTGATGTTGGGAAAGATGGAGGGCCCAAGGAGAAGGGGACAACGGAAGACGAGATAGTTGGACAGTGTTCTCGAAGCTACCAGCATGAGTTTGACCAAACTGCGGGAGGCAGTGGAAGACAGAAGTGCCTGGCGTGCTCTGGTCCAGGGGGTCACGAAGAGTCGGACACGACTAAGCGACTAAACAACAACAACAGCAACAGCACCTTAGGGACCAAGTGCTTGCACACTTCATGTGCTTGCGCACTTCTTCATATAGTGAAGGGTAGTGTGAGATGGTAGGAGTACTTTTCTGAGAAAAACCCAAGCCTACCCTCCCATGATATACAAGGGTCTGGTGACATCTGTGTCAGTGTATCTGAAGAAGTGTGCATGCACACCAAAGCTTATACCTAGAACAAAATTAGCTGGTCCCTAAGGTGCTACTGGACTATTTTTTAATTTTTTATTTCAACTGCGTCAGACCAACACGGCTACCTACCTGCATCTAGATGTCTGGGAAGCTGTAGTTCCTTTGGTGGGGGACATGTCCTGCACCTTCTGGGGTCATTTTCCCACCCTTGGTCCCCACCCTGCACTCAGCTCTCACCTGTGGCTTCCAGAAGCTGTCAGCATGCAACAGGGGTTCCAGCAATGGCTTCAACCGGCCGGCTAACCCAGGTGAGGAAAGCTGATGGGTCTCAAATCCTTGGGGGGCTGGGGAATTCTGCTGCACCTGAAGTCAAGCCCTGGTGGATGGAGAGGAGGAGAACAACCGTGAATCCCACAGTCCAGAAGGCAGATTCTGCCCGTGTGGAAGAGGAACGTGAAGGGCAGATGGGGCACGTCCACCTGGAGGCTTGTTATCTAGTCCCAGGGTGACTCTGACACTGAATTATATATAAATTACAGTATTGAAATGCGCCTGCTCCCACTTCATATTCTGATATTACTCTACTCTGCTTGTCTGTTTTTTACTTGAGTGCTGTTTTGCTATGCTAAGTCAGGGTTTTACTGTGAGTTACCTTTTTGCTATTTTTGGATCCTGTTATGCTTATCAGTTTTCGGCTACGCAAAGAGGGAGGACTGCGCAGCGCCCCTTCAGCGAGGCTCCTGTTCTGGCTTCTGCCTTAGCCTCTTCATCCTGCTGCCCTTGGCGCTGTTATCCCAGAAGCCAGAACAGCCACACAGTATCCCAGAAGCCAGATTCCTCTTGCTGTTCTGGCTTCTGGGATTAAAAATTTTTTTTTCCTTGGATTCCTTCCCCCAAAACTAGGTGTGTCTTATAGAGCGAAAAATACGGTAGGTCACTCTCCGGCGGGAAGGTAAACGGCGTTTCCGTGCGCTGCTCTGGTTTGCCAGAAGCGGCTTAGTCATGCTGGCCACATGACCCAGAAGCTGTGTGCCGGCTCCCTCGGCCAATAAAGCGAGATGAGCGCCGCAACCCCAGAGTCGGCCACGACTGGACCTAATGGTCAGGGGTCCCTTTACCTTTACCTATATGTACTGTAAGCTGCCCAGAGCGGCAGGGGGAAAATACTAAGACTATAACGTCTAGAGTGGTACCTCGTGTTACAGGCGCTTCAGGTTACAGACTCTGCTAACCCAGAAATAGTACCTTCTGTTAAGAACTTTGCTTCAGGATGAGAACAAAAATTGCATGGCGGCAGTGGGAGGCCCCATTAGCTAAAGTGGTACCACAGGTTAAGAACAGTTTCAGGTTAAGAACGGACCTCCAGAACGAATTCACTTCTTAACCCGAAGTACCACTGTACTATTATTATTATCTTGTGATTTTTTGTGGTTATTTTGGTATTTTTACTGCAATATTAGCTTACGGGTTGCCGTAAATTGAAATCCCACCCACAAACTCTCATTCCCATACAGTCTGTAAATTTGGGAAGGTCACACACCTCACCTGTGCTAATACTGGCAGTCTTTGGCCTGCACAGACACACCCGGGGTGTAGAGCCTCCAGCCCCAGGCACTGTCTATCATGAAAATGGGTTCTTTGACTGGGAAGATTCATGCAGTCGCTGTCATCGGATGCTGATGGGTTGTATCTCAGCTTGTCAGTCACTCTGACATTGCCTACGAAGAATAAGAGGAACAGAATGCTTTGGAGGTGCAACTTCTGTATCAGCCCTGAGAGCCATTCCACGGACTCTGCACCCCTGTTTCTGATGACAGGTGTACATTATCCTCATCCTCAATGAAACAGGCAGGGGAAAAGACACTTAAAGATGGAAGCCTGAGAGAGAGGAAAAGGTTTCTGGCTGCTTCCTGGGTGGGATTGCGGAAACAAAGCGCCGCTTCTCAGAAGGCCTCCCCCCTCCCCCCTCCCCTCTTCCTCTTCCCTCTCCTCTCCAGGGGACCAGTGGTTGGACTGGGCAGAAGCGCTGTGTCTGGACAGGGCAGGGGGTTATGGGGTGGGAAGAGGATGGTGATGGCAGGAAGGAAGGGGTGGGGGGACAGGACCCCCACTTTCTAGGGATCCCTCTCTGGTCGCCTTGAAGGGGGGGCTATTCCTGGGAGGGAGGGAGAAGCGAAGGCGGCCCCTGCAGCTATCTCCCCCCCCTCCAATGCTGTGCTTCCTTGCCCCGGGGGTGCCCCCTCCTACCTCCGCCCTTGCCCCCCCTGCACCCAGAGTCCCCCTTGGCTCACCCCTCGCCATGCGCCCCCATCTCTCCATTCGGAGGGGCCCCCCAAGACGAGCCGGGGAGGGACAGGGGGGTCTCTATCCAGGCGCCTCCCGCACGCCTTAACCCTTTCCTGGCCCGCTTCTCCGCGCCCCAGGGAGTCCTCGTGGGTGGGCGCCCCATCTCCGCCCCTTGGCAGCACACGTGCCGGGATCCCGGCCCCACGGAAGGCGCTTGGGGGAGCTGGCGGGGTCTCTGGGTCCTTTTCTCCCCTCTCCCCCCCGGGACCCCTTTACCTCTTTCTCCTCGCTCCCGATTCTCCTTTCCTGCAACATCCACGGGGGGCGGGGTTCCCCTGCCTCCTCCCTCCCTTTCCGAAAGCGCCCCCCCCCGAGCTATGGGGCAGAGCAGCAATCCGGAGTGGAAGCTCCACTTCCGGGAGAAGCAGGCAGGGTGGGAGGGGTCTCACCCCCCCCATTCCTGGAGCAGAAGCCGGATTGGAGGAGAAGGAGGAGGAGGAGGAGCCATGTACTGGGGGAGGGATTTGGGATGGTGGGGGCGGGGTGAGAGGAGGATGTGCCGGGAGGGGAGGGAAAGTGTTGAGCGGGGGGGGGGGAGGAGGAGGAGAGGAAATCCCCCCCCCCGTCTTCCTTCTGGATCAGGAGAGGGGGGAGGGGCTGATCCCGACAATCCAACAGCGAAGTCACAAAATGAGTTCTGCATCTAAATCAGATCAGACTCCGAGTTCGTGTTTGGGCAGCATGACAAGTCTGTCTGTCCGTCGGGATCCCTGAGGATTCCTGCTCGCTGCCTTTTCCGGGCCAGCCGGAGAGATCACTGGAAAGGGCGGATTTCTTGACTCCAGAATCCATCACCGCAGACCCCTTTCATTCAGACCCAGAGATCTGCTCTTTGGACCAGTCTGCTTGGATCATCACTGGATCATCCATGATGTCATACCCATCTCACGGGGGGGGGGGGCTCAGAAAGAATCTCCTGCCACGTGACTGGGGGCGTCTGGGGGCTGACGGGGGTCAGACAGGGCTGCTGTTTTGCTCTCTGTTCTGTTTCAGCTCAGGTTTTCCTGGCAGAAGTTCCATTTCATCCAGAAATGGGGGGATTCATTGAGGAAACGGGGCTAAGCGGAAGCATCAGTTGCAAAGAGGCAAATGTGTATACTTTGTAACCATCCAGGGAGTTGTGTTGCAAAGGCCATTTGCAGAAAGGTTTTGATAAGGAAAATTCTGGGTTGAGAGTCTCCTCAGCAGCCCAGCTCATTGGGGGACAAGCCCCCTGCGGGTCCGTGGGGTCAGGAAAAGAAGGAAATTCCAGCGAAGCAATTTGGAGCAAAACAGCAGTCAGTAGACGGAGATTCTTTATTGTTGTGCAACAGGTTCAACAACAGCGAGTGATCCCAGAGCAGGGGGCGACATTGACATTTAAAACTTCCCCACCATATCCCAGAATAGAGTTCTCACAGCATCATCAATATATCTTTTTTCAGGGCCTGCAAGACGGAGCTGTTCTGCCTGGCCTTTCGCCAAAGCACAGTCCGACCCCCCCCCCCCTCCTTCTGTAATCTTCATAGAACCCTAACCCGATGGTTGCCATTAATTTGATTCTGAATTGATTCTAGAATGTATTTTAAATAACTGACTGTGCAATTTTCTGTACACTGGGGTATTTTTACCTGTTGTTAGCCACTCTGAGCCCGGCTTTGGCCAGGGAGGGTGGGATACAAATAAATTTTTTTATTATTATTATTATTATTATTATTATTATAGTGGGATGAAGATCATATGAACTTAAGGCATTTGCAAACAACCTGGTAATAATGGTAGAAACCCACTGGAAAGTATACCAACGGTGTTCAACAAGATTAATCAATTTGGCCAAGTCGCAGGTGTTAAATTGAATAAAAATTGAAATAAATTGTTGGTAAAAATATGAGACAACAGAAGAAAAATGAGTAGAGACAGATAGCAGAGCTGGGGATAGAAAAGATGGTGAAATTTTTTGGAGTGTGGCAGACAACAAAAAATATAAACCTATTGCAGTCGTTAAGAGTCGTTAACAGGCTCATCACAGCTATCTGCCAATCACCCATTCCCACCACCCTTCTGAGCAATACCCCTCCCCACCTTCTCACTATATAGAAGGGTCTAGTGACTTCTGTTTCAGTGTATCCGAAGAAGCATGCACACGAAAGCTCATACCTAGAACTAACTTAGTTGGTCTTTAAGGTGCTACTGGAAGGAATTTTTTGTTTTGACTATGGCAGACCAACACGGCTACCTATCTGTAATTTTAAAAGATCATTATTGGTAATGAAAAATTCTGGGGTGAGAGACGACTCAACAGCCGAGCTCGTCGGGGTGCTGCTCCCCCGCGGGTCCATGTGGTCAGTAAAAGATGGAAGCTCCAGCAAAACAGCGGTCAGTAGACCATGATCCTTATTGTTGTGCAACAGGTCTCCACAGGAGTAAGAACCCCGAGTAAGGGGTGACCCCCCTCTTTTAAAACTTCCCACAATATCCCAGAATACACTTGGAGCAGCATCACTGAGACATCCTCACTACATCACTAGCATGTCACAAAGGGGGAGGGGTCTACAAGGGTGACACAAGTCCAACATTAGGTCCCTTTATCAGACTCCTTTCCCAACACCTCTTAACTCCCCATCACCAGAAGAACAATAAAACTCTTGACATCTCCTTCCCTCAGGACTGGTCTGGAGATGGGCTTTCAGAACACCTGACTTGCTCAACTGCCTCTGCAGATGTCCATTGTTTCCCCTGGTCACTCCCTGGGTGGGGGGCCGTGTCTGTGCTCTCACGCTTGGGGGATTATGGAGGGATGCCCTGTTCCTGCTGCCTGTTAGATTTCCAGCTCCGTGATTGCAGTCATGGCATTTTTGTCTATCACATGACGGTGTATGTTTTGACTCCACAGTGGGAAGTGATGGAGACTATGTTCCTGAAGTGAGACTATTGTCCTTTGTTCTCTCTCTTTGCTGTCTGATGCTAGAGAAAGAGGGAGCCATGTTGCAGTGCTCCGTATGTGTTTATATGTAAATAAAGTAGATTAGCCAAAATGCTGAGTTGCTGAGCTCTGTTACACAAACTGCAAACACTCTGCAGATCCCTAAGTGTGCCGATGTCTGTTGGCAACAGTCGCTGTGAAGCTTTTGAAGCTCCCGAATGAACGACCAGGAGGGAGAGAACATGCCAGTCGGGCATGTGTCTCTACCAGGATCCTACTTGAGTGTAGGACGAGCGCTTGACACTGCTGATCTGATTTTCTGCTTCTTGGTTCACGGAGGGAGGTGGAGCCCAAATTCCCCTTTCTTTATGGGTCAAAATGGCGTTGGAATGAGGAGAATCAGTTAAAGTATAGATTTTCTACAAATTTATAAAGCTAGGTATCTTCCCTGAGCTGTCAAGTCGAAAGGATATATTCAAGGCATAATATTTGCAACATTATCATCATCATGGCTTTCCCAGTTGCCAAGGCCATGTTAAAAACTAGGCTGTGGGAGATAGATCGCCAGGAACTAATCTCAGCTGCGGAAAAAACATGGTCCCCTCTTTATTTTCGACTCTCTAGGGTGCAGGAATTTAACCTTAATTATTTACAATTTTTGTTTATTTTTATTTTTTTGAATAATATTTATTAAAGATTTTCAAATATAACAGAAAAGGAAAAACATCCAAATTTAAAACCTTATTTTCATTGGCATCTTTCCAGGACTTCACCTCCCCTCCCCCTCTTGTATTCCAATTCTTTCAAATAGATTCAACAAATTCTTACCCCAAATTTTAAAATTATTATCATTGGCCCAATTTAAAAAAAAAATATTTTCCCATCCCCTAAAATCGACCTGTTCCCTTCCACGAGTTCCCCTCTTTAATATGCAATACAGATTAAAATAAACAGAAAGATAAAAAAAAGAATAAAATGTAATTTAACACCCTTTGGATTCCAAATTTCCCTCCCCCCTTTCCCGGTTGCGTTCCCAATGTCCATCAATGTCTACTGTCATCCTGGAGCTCCCACATCTAAACCACAGTCCTTCACCAGTCCGCTTTGCCGTCTTTTTATTAGTCTTTGCCATCTTTTGGTCATCTTTGGTTTCACATGTCCAGTCTTGGAAGGGGTCTATCTTCCAACTTTGTCCAGTTCTTGTTATTCTTATTGTTCTTGTTGTTCTCTCTCCTCCTCTTTTTTTTTCCCCCCCCTGCTCTCCTGCACAAATGTTCTAATTCCAAAAAGCTTCTAATTCCTCTGCAGAGGCTTTGTTATTCAGGAACAAAACATTACGTCAAGTCCCTTCCATTCTTCAATAGATAAATCTATTGTCTCCTTTAGTGTGTAGACCTCTGTAGACAAAATAGTGTTCCATTTCTGCAGTTTCCCAGGCGATAAAAAGTCCTATTCAAATTCGATGCCAGCAATACTTGTAGTGTCCCACAGCTCGTCTAGAGGGATTATAGTAACTCAGTTTCCTTCCCGATCACACCCAACAGTCAAAGTAACTTATTATTCCTTGTTTTAAACAATTTATATCCAATTTGTAACAAATGTGACCAGCAAAGTCCTCGTAACAAAGTTCTCTTTTTGTTCTTCCGCTTTGACAGCTCCTCTCCCGGCACTCTTACGGATCGCTCCCGGGGTTTCCGGGGGGGGTTGCATTTTAATTCACATTCCACTTTTCTCCTCCAGCCCAGTCTTATAATTTTCCATCGCGAAGTTAATAACTTTATCAAAAAAAAGGTTACACTCTATCTTAGTTGTCAAATCCTTTGCTTTAGCTCCTCTACAACAGGGGGGAGGCTGACTTCCTTTTTGCACCTCCCCCGCTCGCTCCGAATTTAAATAGAATTTTCCCCCTTTTTTAATCCAAGTTCCAATTACTCACGGGTTATTCTTTTAAAGTCCAAATTTTCAATGGAAGAAGTCAGCGCTCTACGTCGAATGGCATGCAGCTTCGCTCGGCAGGGGAAGCGGAGGACTCACAGAACCACCACCCCCCGTCACCCGCTCGCAGCCTTTAAAAAGGCTCCTTCGCAGGTCGGGGGGGCGCAAACGGTGCCCGCCGAGTCACCATGTTTTTGAGGGTCCCCGCGTCGCCGGCGCAGTAGAACCCAGCCCCTGCCGAGCAGGCTCCCTCCGGAGCTCGGAGGGAGTCCGCCATTCGGCGATGGCGCCAACCCAGAAGTCCAATTATTTACAATTTTTGTTTAACCCGCAAGAAAAAAGGGCTTTTTCTCTGCCTAGGTTCAAGTCTAATCCATCTAACCTCCTTTGGGGCAGGTTTGTGGGTTTGGCAGAAGGAGATAGGATCTGCCCATGCAATGCCCACCTGGTGGAAACTCTAGCTGACATGGCCCTTAAATGCAAAATGTATGATGATCTCCGCCAACAATTTTTAGACCACCTATGCATTGCAACATGGAAACCAGAGATGGAGGTCGTACGCTTCTTATTACAGGGGAGAGACCAGGAGCTCACCAAGACAGTAGCTAAGTTCCTCTATTTGATTTTTTGTCGCCAAAGTAGGCTACAGGATCCTGCCCTTGCTGGAGAGATGAAATAGATTGCTTGCCTCTTCTTCCCTTTGGCAAATGACTGTACTGTTGAAATGGCGACGAGATCGCACTGGCCTACTTATTCTGAATGTTTGTAAGTGATGCCAATAAAGGTTTGATGGTTTGTAACATTGCAAGAACTTTAAAGATGTGCCCCCCCTTGTCATTTCCGTAAAAAGTACAAAATAACACAGTCACACGCAGACACACTTGAGACACGCTTGAGTAGAGCAACTGCAGGGCATGAGCCAAGTATCGGCAGGGTAGGGGCCACGTGTAGAGCAATTCCCACACTGAGGTCAAAAACACACACAGAGGCAGCAGGACTTCTTCAGTAATAGTTTACTGAGCTTTCAAAGCATACAGTTCTCACTGGGTCCCCAGTGAGGCACAAAACTTAGCTCCTGAGAGCAAATCCAGTTTCAGCAGTAAACAAAATACAGCACACAGGATATCTAAGTCAGGCACACAAACCGGCAGAAGGGAGCAAGGGAGGAAAGAGGCTGGAACGACACAGGGCAATGTGTTTTGTCAGGGAATGGTCTGAAGCTGAATATTCTCCTCCCCCCCCCTTCTCCTTTTTTTAATTTCAAACCCAAAACGAAACAAAGTACAAGCATCAAATTCAAAATCCATATTAGTATTTTAATATAAGCTTATTACATAGGTAAAGGTAAAGAGACCCCTGACCATTAGGTCCAGCTGTGGATGACTCTGGGGTTGCGGCGCTCATCTCACTTTATTGGCCGAGGGAGCCGGCGTACAGCTTCCGGGTCATGTGGCCAGCATGACTAAGCCGCTTCTGGTGAACCAGAGCAGCGCACGGAAACGCCGTTTACCTTCCCACTGGAGTGGTACCTATTTATCTACTTGCACTTTGACGTGCTTTCGAACTGCTAGGTTGGCAGGAGCAGGGACCGAGAAACGGGAGCTCACCCCGTCGCGGGGATTCGAACCGCTGACCTTCTGATTGGCAAGTCCTACGCTCTGTGGTTTAACCCACAGCGCCACCCGCATCCCTAAGCCTATTACATAGATTACCTAAATTAAAATATACATAATCACTCTAGGCTTCCTTTTGCTATATGTAAATGAAACACAGTTAAAAAAATTATATTATAAATAATATTATAGATTCCCACAGGCCCCCCACTCCCCTTCACCCATGTGTGATCTCAGTATTTTACTTCTTCCATCTTGTTGTGTTGTTATAGTTTAATAATTATTCAATTAATTCTATTGCTCTTTTCTTGCTTACCCCTGCATGTTTTACCCATTATCTATTCCTATTTCAATTCCGGAACAATATTTTTTCATGTATTCCTTCACACCATCCCACTCCTTGATTATTCTCTGATTTGAGTGGCCTCTAATAAGTGCCGTCAATTTTGCCATTTCTACAAACTCACAGTTTGTTTTGCCATTCTAATAATGATGAGTTTTCTCCCCCTTCCAATTCTTTGCGATCAGTATTCTGGTCGCTGCAGTTGCGTAAAGGAATACATTTTTCTTCTCTCTGGGGATGTCATTAGATATTAGGCCTAACAAAAAGCCTCTGGTAAACGAAATCTTAAATCATTTTCTCCATTTCTCAAAGCAATCAACTTTGCCTATTATCGTTAGCATTTGAAAAAGAAACATTAACTTTGGCAAGATATTCATTTTAATCACTGAAATTCACCTCCTTATTGATAACTTTAACCTTTACCAAATCTCTAATTGATTTTTAATTTCTTTCCAGGTCTTATTATAATTATCTTCAAACAAATTGGTATTTTTCATTGCTCCAAATTCTTTTTGCTCTGTTTGTCCATATTCTTAACCACCACCTTAGTTTTTTCTTTCTTTATCCTAAATCCTGCCACCTTTCCAAATTCCTCCATCTTTCTCAGCAACTTGCTTATACTTCCTGTTAGTTCTTCTACCATTACAATCATATCATCGGCAAATGCTCTTATTCTATATTCGACTCTTCCTAGTGTTATACCTCTAATCTCCTCCTCTGACCTGATAACTTGATTTAGTACCTCCAATATTAAAACAAATAACAAGGGAGATAGGGGACACCCTTGTCTTGTCCCCCTTTCTATTTTAAAGTATTCAGTCATCTCCCCATTCATTATTAAATTTACCTTTTGGTCTTGGTAAATTGCTCTTAATCCAGTTGATATCCTTGTTCCCACTTCCATCTTTTCAATTATCTTCTCCACAAACCTCCAGGATACCTTATCAAAGGCTTTCTCAGCACCCACAAAAACAGATGCAGCCTTCTTCCCTGGGTTCCAGGCAAGATATTCAATAGCATCAATCACAAGTCTCACATTATTGCTCATCTTCCTTCCCGGTAAGAATCCTGTCTGATCTTGGCTAATGTCTTCGTTCAACACTGTTTTTAATCTCTGGGCCAATATGTCCGCATTTATCTTGTAGTCATTATTAAGTAAAGATATTGGTCTATCATTATTTATATTCTCTTTGTTCTTGTCTTGTTTACGGTTTACTGTTATATGTGCTAATTGCCATGACTCCGGGATTCTTCCTTCCGCCATTATTTTATTTATGAGTACTTTCAGCGGAGTAGCCACTACTTCCTCCATTTTTTTTTAATGCAAGGCGGTAAGGGCATCCGGGCCCAGCGACTTCCCCAACTTCGCTTTGGAAATAGCCTGCTGTACTTCCATCATAGAAACTGGGGCATTTAGATATGCATTTTTTTCTATTCCCACTCTGGGTAAGTCTTTCCCCGGCAGATAATTTTTTATATCTTCTTCTGTTTCCTTGCCTATATTACATAAATTTTTGAAGTGGTTGATAAAACACTTGTTTATTTCTTCTCGTTTTCTCACCGTCTTTGATTTTATCTATTAATCTCTCTTTCTGTCTCTTCTTCAGTTGCCATGCCAGTATTTTGCTGGGCCTATTTGCAAATTCAAAGGATCTCTGTTTCATCCATTTTATGTTATTTTGGATTTCAATGCTTAACAACTACGAGAATTGTGTTTGTAATAACTTGATTTTTGGTGCTACCTTTGTTTTTGTTTTTTTTTTGGTTCCTTCGCTAGTATTTTTTCATTGCTCGCTATTTCTTCTCTTAACTGCTCTAAGTTCCTCTCATAAGCTCTCTTTTCCCCTGCATTTTGCTGTATATAGAAGCCTCTAAGAAATGCTTTACTGGCATCCCAAATTATTCTTATATCAGTGTCTTGTGATTTATTGATTTCAAAGAATTATTTCAACAATTATTGTGCTTTAATCACCAGATTTTCATCGTTTAATCAATTCTCATTTAATCGCCATCTTTTATTACCCTTTTGTTTATTTTCTAATTCTAATATCACTGGATTATGATCTGTTATTGTCCTTGGGTGAATCTCTGTTTTTTAAAATTTTTATTATTAAACTATTTGTGATCTAGATTGCATAAATTCTCCCTGACGATTGTTAGGCTTCTGAAAAGTGTGTGAACTGTTTCTCCAGTGGATTTTTGTCTCTCCATGCATCCCTTAGGTTTAAGCTGTCCACCATTTGAAAAAATGTATGTGGTAGTCTCCCTTTTCTAGATATTCTGTCCCTTTCTGTCCCGTCCATTTCTAATGAAGGGACTCCGTTCAGGTCCCCCACCTTAAGGGGGGAATCCATTCTCAGGCCAATCAGCTTTCCTCAGAAGAGGAGCTGGAGGGGGGAAAAGTCATCCCCGTCGCTTCCAGTGGTCTCAGAAGGAGGGAGAGACACAGACACAGAGCAGATTAGAGAGGAATTACCTAGCTATGAGAAAATGACAAGAGAAACAGACTCAGCTGGCCCCGAAGCAGGAAGACAGATTTCCTCTGAGTTCATTGCCGTGAAGAAGAGTGGACTCTGAGAGGAACATGTCCCACACTCCATACATATAAAGGGGTTCTCCTGCTTGAATGTCTGATATTTCTTAAACATTACATTATAGCTAAAGCACTTTCTGCAATCCTTCCATTTAAAGTTATTGATGGTATGTAGGGTGTCAACTGTTAAAGTTCTTCCTGGCCACGAGTCTGTTGATGTAGGACTTCCACAAGGACTGAGCCTCAATATACTTTCCTGACGTTTATGTGGTTTGTCTTTTGTGTGAGTTTGTTGATGTATATCAAGAGTTCCACTCTGACTGAAGCTTCTTCCACATGCCATACATTTAAATGGTGTCTTCCCTGTGTGTCTGCTGATGTTTTCTAAGATTTCTACTCTCACAGAAGCTTTTTCCGCACTTCATGCATTTAAATGGTTTCTCCCCTGTGTGAGTCCGCTGGTGTAATTTAAGGTTTCCATTCTGACTGAAGCTCTTTCCGCACTCAATGCATTTAAATGGTTTTTCCCCTGTGTGAGTCCGTTGATGATTTCTAAGGCCTGAATCGTAACTGAAGCTCTTTCCACACTCCAGGCATTTAAGTGGTTTCTCCTCTGTGTGAATCCGTTGATGTCTTTTAAGGTCTCCATTCTGACTGAAGCTCTTTCCGCACTCAATGCATTTAAATGGTTTCTCCCCTGTGTGAGTCCGTTGATGTCCTCTAAGGCCTGAATCGTAACTGAAGCTCTTTCCACATTCCATGCATTTAAATGATTTTCCCCCTGTGTGAGTCCGCTGATGTCCTCTAAGGCCTGAATCGTAACTGAAGCTCTTTCCACATTCCATGCATTTAAATGGTTTCTCCCCTGTGTGAATCCGTTGATGTGATTTAAGGTTTCCATTATCACTAAAGCTCTTTCCGCACTCTATACATTTATATGGTTTCTCCCCTGTGTGAGTCCGTTGATGACTTCTAAGGTTTCCATTAACACTAAAGCTCTTTCCGCATTCCATACATTTAAATGGTTTCTCCCCTGTGTGAGTCCGTTGATGCATATTGCGGTGTCCACTCTGACTGAAGCTCTTTCCACACTCCATACATTTATATGGTTTTTCACCAGTGTGAGTTCGCTGGTGTAATTTAAGGTCTGCATTCTGACTGAAGCTCTTCCCACACTCCCTGCATTCATATGGTTTCTCCCCTGTGTGAGTCTGGTGATGTTTACTGAGATGTCCACTCTTACTGTAGCTCTTTCCACACTCCATACATTTATATGGTTTTTCACCCGTGTGAGTCCGTAGATGTGAACTTAAATGTCTACTACAACTGAAGCTTTTTCCACACTCCATGCATTTAAAAGGTTTTTCACCCGTGTGAGTCCGTAGATGTGTACTTAAGTTTCCACTCTGACGGAAGCTTTTTCCGCACTCCATGCATTTAAATGGTTTCTCCCCTGTGTGAGTCCGCTGGTGTATATTGAGGAGTCCTCTTAGACGGAAGCTCTTCCCACACTCCCTGCATTGGAATCCTTTCTTGTCCATGTGAGTCCACTGATGTGTTCTAAGTTTTCTACTATCAGTGAAACTTTTCCCACTCTCCATACCTTTAAATGTTTTCTCCCCTCTTGGAGTCATTGATGTGAGCTATGTGTGCTCATTCAATGAAGCATATCCCACATTTCACACATTTTAATTTCTATTCCTAATGAAATGAAATGTGCCCCATTCCCTGGAATTCTGAATGTCTTCTCCATCACCTTCTTCAGAGTGGGAGGAAAGGAAATCCTGTTTGGGTTTCAAGGAAGAGAACAAAGGGAAAGAGAACACATCAAGCGCCATTAGCCCCTTCTCTTATATCAACATCTCCTACATTCCCCCGCCTCCTACCCATGTTCCCAAATTTTTGGAAATGAAAAAGCAATGTCATCAAATGATAGTAATGCATCACCACCTTTCGTAATCCTCACTCATCGTTAATAAAGCAGCATGATCTTGGAATACAGCCTTTTCAAATCAATTGTTTCCTCACAGGAAAGGCAGCTGCTCTCTGTCCGTGAACAGGCCCTCTCTTTCTCTGGTCCATCGTTCCTTTGGACATTCCCCATCCTCTGCATCATAATCCTCCATCCACCTCTAGATCTTTATGAATCACCTGCACAGTCTCATTGGCCACAAGAGGTCCATGTGGACTATTATGTGAGACCCTGGTCTACATCTTTTCTGGGTCAGTCAGAGAACTAGTGGCAAGGCTTGGTGCTTGGGGTCAGCTGAATGGGTGCTCAGGGAAGCTCCTGTTCTTGGAGATGGACCTCTGTCTACATGCCTCGCATTGCATGGAGAGAGCAGGAGAAGCAGAAGGAAAGAAGATGGCAAATGGGAATCCCAGTGGTTCTTTATAATGATGATGTGCTGCCTGATCTCAAGCCCCAGAGACGTGAATTTATTCCTTATCTGTCTCAAATATCTGGGTACCTTTGGTGGGGGTCATGTCATGCACCTTATGGGGTAATTTATCCACCATTGGTCCCCACCCTGCACTCAGCTCTCACCTGTGGCTTCCAGAAGCTGTCAGCATGCAACAGGGGCCACAATCCCAGGAATCGCTTCAACCGGCCGGCAAAACCAGGTGAGGATAGTTGATGGGTCTCAAATCCTTGGTGGGTTGGGGATTTCTGCTGCAGGTGAAGGCAGGCCCTGGTGGATGGAGAGGAGGAGAACAACAGTGAATCCCACAGTCTAGAAGGCAGATTCTGCCCATTCTGCAGAGGAAAGTGAAGGGCCGATGGGATCGTCAACCGGGGAAGGAAGCCCATCGAGAAGGAAAACTCTGCTCCTAAACTTTCACTGCCTCTTGAGCTATGTTCAGGGGAAGAAAAGGCTATGGAGGAAAACCTACACAAATCCAGAGTGGAGTCTCTAAGAGGGTTGGATGGTGTCCTGCACACCTTCTTCATTCAACTCCTGCAGCCAAGCTGGTGCCAAACATACCACATTTTTCGCCCCATAGGACGCACCGGCCCATAGGACGCACCAAGTTTTTTTGGGGGGAAATAAAGGGGAAAAAAATTATTTCTCCCCCAGGCGCTTGTGGGGCCGGCAGTGGGGAGAAGCGCTCTTCTCCCCGCCGCCCACCTGCAGACCTGGTCCGGGGACAGCAGGAAGACGTGCTGCGCCTCCCAGCTGTCCCCGGAGCTTGCGTTTTTTTGGGGGGAGGGAAATGAATTAAAAAAAATTATTCCCCCCCCCAGCCACGGCTGCCGCCCCAAGCCTTGCACACACCTGCCCGAAGCACGGGGCACCCTCCAGAGGGCTCCACGTGCTTCAGGCTGCAGGCTGCCGCCCCAAGCCTCGCGCGCCCGGCAGGACCTCCCCCCGGGCGCGCAAGGCTTGCGGACACTCGCCCGCTGACCTTCTGATTGGCAAGTCCTAGGCTCTGTGGCAAGTCCTAGGCTCTGTGGTTTAACCCACAGCACCACCCGCATCCCATATTTACATCATACGGCACTGTAAAAGTATTCAAAATATTTGTTTTTCGAAGAAAATACCACAATGTATCCGGTGGACCCTTGAAAGCTAAAGAAAGTATTGTGGCGGAAGCTTTTGGGGGTGCAGGACCAGGAAAGCTCCTGCCGCCATGATCCTTCCAATGGGGATTCAGGCCTCATCATGGGACTTGAACTGCCCTGGCTGATTATCTCCAACGGGCCAGAGGCTGAGGGGGAAGCTCTTTCCTGGTTCTGCTGGATCTCTCAGCAGCTTTGAAGACCTTTGGCCATGGTGTCCTTCTGGACCATCTAGGGGAGCTGGGGGCCCTGCTATGCAGTGGTTCCCCTCCTTCCTCCTGGGCCATGTCCAGAAAGTGGTGTTCAGACCCCTGGATGCTTACTTGTGGGCTGCCCCAGGGCTCCATCCTCTCCCCTATGCTTTTTACTATCTATATGCAGCCACTGGGAGAGATCATCAGGGGGTTTGGGTTGGGTGTTCACCAGTATGTGGATGATGCCCAGCTCTTCCTCTCTTTAAAATTGGAACCAGTGAAGATGGTGAATGCCCTGTGTGGCTGTCTGTAGGTGGTTGGAGGATGGATGGCGGGTAACACATTGAGGCTGAATCCTGACAAGACAGAAATACTGTCCCTGGGGGAGGATGGGGGCATTCCTGGTCCTGATGGGATAACTGTGCCCCTGAAGGACCAGGTGTGCAGCCTGGGGGTCATTTTGGACTCCCAGCTGTGCATGGAGGCGCAGATCAATTCTGTGTCCAGGGCAGCTGTCTGGCAGCTCCATCTGGTACACAGGATGAGACCCAAGTAGCCTGCAGACTGTCTGGCCAGAGTGGTGCATGCTCTGGTTATTTCCTGCTTGGAGTACTGCCAGCTGCTCTACATGGGGCCGCCTTTGAAGGTGACTCTGAAACTGCAACTAATCCAGAATGGGGGAGCTAGACTAGTTACTGGGAGCAGCCACTAAGACCACATAACACAATTTCTAAAGTATCTCCCCTGGCTCCCAGCGCATTTCCGAGCACAATTCAAACGGTTGGTGCTGACTTTTAAAGTGTCTGTGGGATGTGAAACACAAGAGCAGTCAAGTACAACATCCCTAGAGTGGAAATAAAAGGGGATGTCTAGAGCAGCCAGTCAGAACTTCCGGTTTCTCCTAGGCTGGGACAGACTTCTTCTGCATGTGACTAGAAGTGGGTGCGACCTCACCTGCCCAGGTAACAAAAGAGCAGGACTGGTCAGCCACTCTCTCTCTGACTACATTCGTCGAAGAAGCAACATCTGCTTAGCCTAAGATGCTCATTTGGGCTGTCTCCTTATGGGATAGTTTCCAGGTGTTTGTAACTTTTGTAACTTAAGTCTGCCTTCTGGGATCCATTTATGAACAGAATGTGTGAGTAAACTCTTTTTATACTTTTATAGAAGACTGTGTCGTGTCTATCTTTTTATGAGGGACTAAAGGGGAAATTACCAAGGAAACTTATTTTAGAGGCTTTAGCGAGCCTGAGAAACGCATCCGCTATAAGTTTAAAAAGGGGAATGTTACTCTGCTAAATTGCACAACTTGTTAGCACAAGTTGGAAAGGATATAATCAAACAATATATCCTCTCCTGCATCCCTGAACATTCCCAGTGTCATGGTTGCATTTCTCAGGCATAGAAAAGTACAGATCTAATTCCTAACCTATCGGTTCAAGAAGGTTCTGGTAGTTTTACTCTGTATGATTCAAAGCTGGTGTTTTCTTTAGATCATGGGGAGGCAAACTAAGGCCCGAGGTATAAATACGATGATGATGATGATGATCTTGTGGGGTTTTTTTTTAGTTATTTTGGAGCTCGTACTGCTATATCATAAAATGTTATGGGTGGACAAAATCACAGGGTTGCCATAAACTATAATCCCACCCAGGAAATCTCATTCATATACATTCTGTAAATTTGGGGAGGTCACACACCTCACCTGTGCTAATACTGGCAGTTTTTGGCCTGCACAGGCAAACCCTGTGTGTAGAGCCTCCAGACACAGGCACTGTCTATCACGAAAATGGGTCCTTTGACTGGGAAGAATCTCAGCTTGTCAGTCACTCTGACACTCCCTACCAAAAATAAGAGGAACAGAAATGCTTTTGAGGTGCAACTTCTATTCCATGGACTCTGCACCCCTGTTTCTGATGACAGGTGTACATTATCCTCATCCTCAATGAACCAGGCAGGGGAAAAGACAATAAAGATGGAAGCCTGAGAGAGAGGAAAAGGTTTCTGGCTGCTTCCTGGGTGGGATTGCGGAAACCAAGAGAAGGCCTCCCCCCTCCTCTCTTCCTCTCGGGATTTCCTCTCCTCTCCAGGGGACCAGTGGTTGGACTGGGCAGAAGCACTGTGTCTGGAGAGGGCAGGGGCTTATGGGGTTGGAAGGGGATGGAGATTGCAGGATGGAAGGGGTGGGGGGACTGGACCCCCCACTTTCCAGGGATCCCTCTCTGGTCACCTTGAAGGGGGGGCATTCCTTGTAGGAGGGAGAAGCCAAGGCGGCCCTACCCAGACTGTCCTTTCTATCTCTCCCTCCCCCCCCCGCCAATGCTGCCCTTCCCTGCCCCAGGGATGCTCCCCTCCCTCCCCCCCCAATTTCCTTGACCCCCTCCCTCTCTCCTGAGTCTCCCCTGCATCCAGAGGCTCCCTTGGCTCTGCTCACCCCACACCCTGCGCCCCCATCTCTGCAACTGGAGGCGCCCCCCGCAAGACAAGCAGGGGAGGAACAGGGGGGGGTCTCTATCCCTCGTGCCCGTTAACCCTTTCATGGCCCAACTCTCTCTGCGCGGAGCCCCCAGAGCTCCGGGGATGCCGGCGCGGGGGACACGGGGCGATGGGGTCTTCATGGGGACTCCCTGGATAGGGGCCCCATGCCCGCCCCTGTCAAGGCGCCTAAGGGGCCGAGAAAAGCCCCCTTCGCAGCACGCGTGCCGGGATCCAGGCCCTGCCGACGGGGCCCACGGAAGGCGCTTGGGGGAGCTGGCGGGGTCTCTGGGTCCTCTTCTCCCCTCTCCCCCCCCCCCGCGACCCCTTTACCTCTTTGTCCTCGCTCCCGATTCTCCTTCCTGCAACATCCACGGGGGGGGGTCCCCTGCCTCCTCCCTCCCCTTTCCGAAAGCGCCCCCCCCCCTAGATCTACGGGGCAGAGCAGCAATTCGGAGTGGAAGGTGGAAGCTCCACTTGCGGGAGAAGCAGGCAGTTTGGGAGGGGGCTCACCCCCCCCCATTCCTGGAGCAGAAGCCGGATTGGAGGAGAAGGAGGAGGAGGAGGAGGAGGAGGAGGAGGAGCAGCAATGTACTGGGGGCGGGATCTGGGATTGTGGGGGCGGGATGAGAGAAGGATGTTCCGGGAGGCGAGGGAAAGGGTTGAGCGGGTGGGGGGGGGAGGAGGAGAGGAAATCCCACCCCACCCCACCCCACCCCCCGGTCTTCCTTCTGGGATCAGGAGAGCGGGGGAGGGGCTGATCCCGACAATCCAACAGCGAAGTCACAAAATGAGTTCTGCATGGAAATCAGATCAGACTCCGAGTTCGTGTTTGGGCAACATGACAAGTCTGTCTGTCCGTCGGGATCCCTGAGGATTCCTGCTCGCTGCCTTTTCCGGGCCAGCCGGAGAGATCACTGGAAAGGGCGGATTTCTTGACTCCAGAATCCATCACCGCAGACCCCTTTCATTCAGGCCTAGAGATCTGCTCTTTGGACCAGTCTGCTTGGATCATGGGGATCACCAATGGATCATATCTGGATCATCACTGATGGGGGGGGGCTCAGGAAGAATCTCCTGCCACGTGACTGGGGGCGTCTGGGGGCTGACGGGGGTCAGACAGGGCTGCTGTTTTGCTCTCCTTACTATTTCAGCTCAGGTTTTCCTGGCAGAAGCTACATTTCATCCAGAAATGGGTGGATTCATTGAGGAAACGGGGCTACGTTGAAAAGAGGCAAATGTGTGTTACCGGAAAAATCCGAGGGCTCCCTTGGACAAAACAAAGACACCAACCAGGATAACTTGGAGCAAAACAGCAGCCTGTAGGCTTGGCCTTTATTGAACTGTTGCAACAGGGTATTCCCCTCACGTGCAGGAGAGAGGAAAGACCCAGAAGAATAGTGTGCAAGGTCTTATAAAAACTTTTGAAATTCCCCTCCTCTAGGTCTAGCCCACCCCCAGAAACATCATGCATACATTACAGAAAGGAGGAGTTGAGGGAGGAGTTGGTGGTAACTTGAGTGTCTTGTCACCTGGCTGGTTCCTCCTTTCCCCCCTCCCCCTGAGTCACTTCCAGGAGACAAAGGGGAGTTTGCAGTTTCCTGCCCCCTGAGGGAAGATCTGATCAGTGTCCTTTGTTTCAGTCCATGTTGAATCCACTCCCATATGCAAGTTCTTTGTGATCTTGATTGTCTTCTGTCTGGGATCATCAGGGTTGGTATGGGCAGGGCTCCTGTGTATGTGCTGAGACAGTGAAGGGATTATGGCTGACCAGGACTAAGTCACCCCCCTTTGTTAGTTCTTGTCATATGGAGTAAAAATAAAATGAAACAGTGCAAATCCGATGTATGATTGATTTTCTATTTTTCTATGAATTTATAACAGAAATGTGGCGTGTGTGTGTGTGTGTGAAGTTTATACAAACAGAATGATTGGGGTGGGGGGGTTCCTGCAACAGTTCCCCCCTTCGGAGATAAGATTGCAAAGGTGGCTACTTTGCAATCCTTTTCTCCGGACAATTTAAAGTGGTAAATATTAACCTGCTATTCTCCCTCCCAGATGCGTGTGTCCATGTGAACCTGAAAGGGACTTGGATGTCACATTTCTCAAGGATATTTGCATAGAAATGTAACATTGTAACAGTGCTCATAGTTAGACATAGGATATCACGTAAAATTAATATTTTGTTGCTCAGTTACTTGTGGTATTTTAGCACCTTGGAATAAATATTTTCTCAATAGTGGCGTATGCTTTACATTTAGCAGGAAGGTCCACCAATGACTGAAAAATGCAGTTTGCTTTGTCCCCCGCCATTTTTGTGTTCTCAGGTGTCAAAGTAGCTCTTCTGTGGTCTCACATCGGCATCGTGCCACAGTAGTAGCAATCCCTGGTGAATCCACTTAGGGCTTTCATATTAACCATGTTGCCTGGCACTCACCACAGCTGGCACAGGTTTGGGCACGTCAGGAGAGAAATGTCCTTGCCTGGCCATTCTATGGGATTTTATTATTATAGGCTCTGGTCTTGCAGTCATGGGAAGTTGCTCACTTGCACTTTAAGGACCAAAAAGCTACTTGCAGCCTGGATACACTTGCCCAATTCAAACTGAGTCCAATTTGAATTTATCTTGCCCCATGGTTCTCAACTTTTCAAACCAATCTGTTAAAAGAAACCCATTCTAAAAAGGGCACTTGTCCAAATAAGTCAATTTAACTCTATAAGGGATTATTCCGGCTAAACCAAAGCATACACACCTTCCTGAAGCTTCTCCTTGGTAAAGTGAGTTTTAGCACATTTTTAAAATGGGTAGGGAAGTTGGCAGAGTGCCAGGTGAAACAACTAAATGTGGTTATAAATTTATCTAATTCTAAACATTGGACTACATAATAGCCTGATCTGTAAAAAGCATAAAATGTATGAGAATCCTCCACTGGGGTGTAAGGAATAAGACATTAAACATAAAAACAATTACACACAAAAATAGCCACAAAAATAGCCCCAATTCCCCCCATTTGTGGAAATAACACACTGTCAGACACATTTCAACATTCCTACATAATAACACATAATACAAAACAAACTAATAGTATCAGTTGCATATCTTGAGACAATTGTGATATTTTTACGCATGTATCTTGAGGTTCAAAAGTGAGAAAATGTCCTTGCAATTCAACTCCTCCCCCCTTTGTCAGCCCCACTCCCCCGGCGGTCTATATCCTTTGAAAGAGATAGCTGTGGCCACTTTGAAAACTTTGGTGTCTGTTGCTGCAGGTGGTGGCGAAGCTTTTTCATCATAGGTCTGTAGTAACACATCTGTAGAAGTGACATCCTGTAAGGGGCAGGGTTTTGGAGACTTAAATAGATAGGAGTTAGTAAGGGGAAGGGGCAAAAGGGAAAAAGGATGTCCTTCAATTTACGTGGGAAGCTGCAAATAATAAAAATCTTAGCGGATTAAGCATTTCATTCATTCCAATATTATTATCACATTTCCATATAATTACTGTTATTATCTGCTAAGTTGGTTTGTTTTCCTTCACTTTGGAGAGAAAGAGAACTGTAAAAAAATACAAGGTTAAAATAATAATAAAACACACACACGCACACACAATGACCTATGAGGAACAAAAAATAAATAAATGCTAAGACACACAATTTCAAGAAATCTGAAGTAACAATGAAAATAAAAGAGTGTTTCTTGATGTGACAACATTGGCTAGAATGTTAATAGCAAAATACTGGGAAATGACTTAATACCAAGGAAAAAATGAATGGCAATTTAAAGTTGTGCAAGTACCTTGAACTAGCCAAAATGACAGAATTAATAAGAAATGCTCAGGCAAAAGGTAAACAAATACCATTCCACAAACAATGCTTGGTTGTGCTTCGATTAATTTCATGAAAAAACTGATTAAATAAATGAAAGGAGATTATTTGTAACTTTAAAAGTGTCAAAGCCACAAAGAGATGGAAGTCACTACTACAGCAGGGATTTCACAGAACAGAAAGAAAGTTGTTGTGGGAGGAAAAAGGGACAAACACTTTGTTATCGGGGTTCACATATCCTGTTAAAAGGGAAAAATTATTTCATGCGAGAGGCCTGTCAGGAAATGCTGTTCCTAAAATGCACACAAAGCCTGTTATAAAAGTTAAATCTCATTGGGGGGAGGACTATTCAAGAGTGGAACTCACAGTGGGAGCGCTTTGATATTTACCTGTGAAAAGAATTTGTCATGTTAAGATTTGGAACCTGGAAGACTCTTGACTTTTGATGGGCTAGTTTTTTTTTTTTTTGTTTTTTTTTAATCCTTTTGTCTTACGAAGCCCCTGGAGGAAAGGACACATTAAAGGTTATTTCCCTCAGTGGCTCCAAGTTTTACATAAGGAAATTTGGATAAATTTCCCCCTTCAGCCCAAGCTCCTCTCACTCCCGACAGTTCCCCCTTCTTTGCTGATCTAGCCTCTGTGCATGTGCAGAGTTCATGTCTCTTTTATACTATTGAAAATGTTGAAACCTTTGGCTAAATTACCATTTGAATAAAGGGAATGAAGGGTAAGGAGTAGATTTTAAAAATAGGGTTAGATTTTAAAACAAAAAAGAGAAACTCAGCAATTTAAGTATTCACAAGAGCTAGCAATTGCAGCCCAAGCAAAAGGGATTGCTTCCTTTATGTACAGGAAAGGGCTAATATCCCTCTGGCCATTCGCGGAACAATCTGCCACGCCCTTATATATGGGAAAAAATGGCCAGAGAGTCAGAATTTATAGGATTTTTTTTTTTTTTTTTTTTAACATTCTCAGTCATTTCAGCCTTACCATTTGCAGACAAATTTTGCTGCCCTTTATTTACAGGATAAATGGTCAAGACTCATATGTATTTTATGTGCTTAAACTTTGAATTGACTTAGAAGTTTGATTTATTTATTTTTTTTAATAGTAGAGAAAATGATAAACACTGTAATCACTCAAATGCTTGAAATTACCAGTTCTGCTTCAAAACATCACGGATTTTTACCTCTCACCTTTTTTAAAGAAAAACAAAGAGCAAAGTTGGGCTGAATTTCAACTCATCACATGCTTGCAGACACATGGCCCTCCACACAGCCACAAATTGGGAGAGCTGAAAGGGACCCTTGGGTCATCTAGTCCAACCCTAAATACAGTGTTCATAGCAAGATTTCAAAGCAAGATTTGCAGTACCAAAAGGACATATACATTTAAGTACAGATTTTTAACTGGGAAAGGAAACATCTATGCTCGTATCATGTACTAAGGAAGAGAAAAAGAAAAGTAGCCAACTTTAGACAGAGCCGTTTTAGCAGATCTTGAGATAGTTTGAGTGAGTTTGCTTCCTTCAAGTTCCTAGAGAAATTATCTTTAAAGGAAGATTGAAGTGAACATTTTTCCTAAGAGGGAGAGGATCTCTTATAAAACATAGTTAAAACAGCCATAGATTTGATTTAAAAGGAATACAAAAGTGAGTTTTTCCTGAACTTGCATAGGAATAGTAAGCCTAATCTAGGCCCCCCCCCCTTGCAGTTTCCTTTAAAGGAAGCTTACTTGGGAGTAAATTTACCTAGCACAGAAGTAAGAAGGAGAAGTGGGGGGGAAAACATGAAAGAGACAGAATGAAACAAGGTGGGCATTTTCTAAGAAAAGAGGCCAGGAAGTCTTATAGAGACTGATATCAGGACTGGACTCAGATAGACAATTTTGCTGGCTATGGAAGCCTCTACATTTAAAACCAATTTTTAATACCAATTTTTTTCTTAGAAAGAACACATTTTCATAGGCAGATGCTTAATGAAATACATACACTGCATTTTAGCTTGAGAGAGCAGTTGGCTCTACTAGGCTTTTGCAGCAGAAACATTAGTTTTTTTACAGCACATTTCAAAATACTGGAAAGGAATACTGGAACACGGATATAAACTCATAAACTCAAACGTTGCAACATAACATTATCTACCATCAACTTAAAATCATACTCCTCACTCAAGCTACTCGGAGGAAGACTCCTTGGAGCCTCTCTCAAAGAACAAACATTTGCACACTTCATTCTAATGATTTATTTATTTATTTTTTGGTCCTGTTTAAGACTGATGAGGCCCAACATGGCTTCCTTAGATTTAAAATTTCGAAGCATGCTTGCAATTTAAAAACTATGTGCATTTAAGAACAGTCTGTGGATGCCGGAGCCAATGTAAACACAAACCCTTTAAATATTTCCAAATCTTTGAGTACATCTCTTATCCTTTTTTTTTTTCTTTTTTTTTTTTGAGAAACTAAGATCTCAAATGCATGGGCTCCCAGGCTGGGCTATTATATCTACTGCCTTCTGAGCACCATTAAATTTACGGTTTCATGTTCTAGCTTTAGGTTCTAGTTTAACAACCCAAATTTGATGTGTTCAGCTCTCCCTAAGGGTTCAAACCCTGATTTTGTTAAAGGATCCCTGGGGTGGCCACTGTGCCCTGGGTTCCAGGTGGTGGGCCTAAGCCACCCACTAAAAGTTACAATGGTCTCGTACTTTGTACTTGGAAAGACCATTTTGCCCCTTTATTTTTTTTTTTATTTTTTTTTTTCCCAATTGGAGATGACAAGCTGGAGGGGCATATTAGAATCCTCTCTGGGGCAAAAAGGCTTCAAGGAAGCTTTGTTGCCAGGAGGAGTCCAGTTAGGGTGTTTAGTGAGCTCCCATTCTCTCATATGTTATTATTAGGCTTTTTTCTTCTTTTTTTCGTTAACGAAGTACGCTAAAGACAGAAAGAGTGGACACACACACACAAGGGAAGAGGGGCAATGGGAAAGAAAGGGGGGACAGATAAAAGATCCTTTCAGTACTCAAAGTACCCTTGACTAACACAATTCCTACTTATCTATAAACCACGAATTAATTTCTGGAAATCTCAAACCTGAACCTGAAACTCAAACCACGGGTCTCTCTCTGCCCGGAAACTCAAACCACGGGTCTCTGCCCGGAAACTAAACCACGGGTCTCTCTGCCCGGAATTCCTTACCTCAGCGCTGTTTACAAGACAATTTCCCCCTCTACCCTCCACGACAGCCTCCTGCCTAGCCTTTGAGACTAAGTTCGGAACCCCTACTGGACGCTTGCACAGTGCAATGCCAGATTAAGGCCCGAGAAAATGAAGGTTTGGAAAGGAAACAAACAACCTTGCGTTCTCACGTACCCGGGTCATCCCTAACAAAGGTCGCCAGGCAGGAGGGGCAGCTTTGTTTGCATAATTAGAGGAGAGAGAGAGAGAGAGAGAGAGAGAGAGAGAGAGAGAGAGAGTGCTTTGAAGGATGCCTCTGGACGACTCCGAGAGAGGGACATCAGAGAAAAACAGTAAAGAGCCACGCTTTCCCGGACTCAATTCCAAGACGGAAAACGGGGGAGAAAAGGGATAGAGAGATTAAGACGTTCCTGGACGACCCCGAGGGGGAACGTCGGAAAACAGTAAAAGTACCACAATTTCCCCGGACACGTTCCGCGTAAGAAATTGGGGGGAGAGAAAGGGAAAGAGGAGAGAGAGAGAGGAGAGAGAGAGTGCTTTGAAGGACGCCTCTGGACGACTCCGAGAGAGGGACGTCAGAGAAAAACGGTAAAGAGCCACGCTTTCCCGGACTCAATTCCAAGACGGAAAACGGGGGAGAAAAGGGATAGAGAGATTAAGACGTTCCTGGACGACCCCGAGGGGGAACGTCGGAAAACAGTAAAAGTACCACAATTTCCCCGGACACGTTCCGCGTAAGAAATTGGGGGGAGAGAAAGGGAAAGATTTTGGCGTTCCTGGACGACCCCGAGGGGGAACGTCAGACAGTAAAGTTCCGCGACCTCCCTGGCCACTTTCCGAAAGGGGAGGATCGGGGGAGAAAAGGATAAAGCTGAACGTTCCTGGCCGACCCCGAGAGGGAACGTCGGAAATGAAAGAAGGAAAGTCTGGCTGTCGTGAGGACGTTTATTTCCACCCGCCACCCAATGTGTTTACTTCAAACCATACTCACGTTTGAAGATGTCCCCCGCGGATCCCAGGATCCTTTCCCCTTAGCCGGCTTGACCTCGCCTTTGCTCCCCCCGGTTGGGCTTTTGGTGACGATTGATTACCGCCCGCAAAGAGGAGGCAGGGAGAGGAAGAAGGATCCCTGGGCTAAGGTTGCCCAGTGGCGCCCGATCCCCTCTATCTCCCCTCTCACCTTTGCAGGAGAACCAAGTGTCCCTGAGCATGGTCGCCAAACTGTTACCGGAAAAATCCGAGGGCTCCCTTGGACAAAACAAAGACACCAACCAGGATAACTTGGAGCAAAACAGCAGCCTGTAGGCTTGGCCTTTATTGAACTGTTGCAACAGGGTATTCCCCTCACGTGCAGGAGAGAGGAAAGACCCAGAAGAATAGTGTGCAAGGTCTTATAAAAACTTTTGAAATTCCCCTCCTCTAGGTCTAGCCCACCCCCAGAAACATCATGCATACATTACAGAAAGGAGGAGTTGAGGGAGGAGTTGGTGGTAACTTGAGTGTCTTGTCACCTGGCTGGTTCCTCCTTTCCCCCCTCCCCCTGAGTCACTTCCAGGAGACAAAGGGGAGTTTGCAGTTTCCTGCCCCCTGAGGGAAGATCTGATCAGTGTCCTTTGTTTCAGTCCATGTTGAATCCACTCCCATATGCAAGTTCTTTGTGATCTTGATTGTCTTCTGTCTGGGATCATCAGGGTTGGTATGGGCAGGGCTCCTGTGTATGTGCTGAGACAGTGAAGGGATTATGGCTGACCAGGACTAAGTCACCCCCCTTTGTTAGTTCTTGTCATATGGAGTAAAAATAAAATGAAACAGTGCAAATCCGATGTATGATTGATTTTCTATTTTTCTATGAATTTATAACAGAAATGTGGCGTGTGTGTGTGTGTGTGAAGTTTATACAAACAGAATGATTGGGGTGGGGGGGTTCCTGCAACATGTGTATACTTTGTTACCACCCAGTGAGTTGTGTTGCAAAGGCCATTTGCAGAAAGGCTCCAATTGTATCACCTGCGGCTACATGCCGGAGTTTGGGTCTTTTTGCGGAAATGTGTCTGTGTACATGCGCTTATCCCCGTGCATTTATAATGGCAAGACATTAAATCCCATGAGATCCACAAGCACCAAAACCATAAGCCCACATAGGAGTCCAAAAGCACAGAATGAAGCAGCCCTTTATCTCTGTGTTGTTGGCTATGAAAAGCTGGATGTCCAACGACAACAACATGTACAACAAGAACAAGAACATTGTCTCTGGGCAGCTTCCAAAAGAATAGAAGAAAACATGACCCAACATGAAATATTAAACGCTTCCCGATACGGAGCTGCTTTTAGGCGTCTATGGAGGTTTGTCTCCTTGATATCTGGTGGGAGGGCGTTCCACAGGGCAGTCATGACAACCGCAAAGGCACCCTGTGACCTCACTTCTCGCACTGAGGGACCTGCCAGAAGACCCTCGGAGCTGGACCTCAGTGTCCGGGCTGAGCGATGGACGTGGAGACGCTCCTTCCCTTCTACTGGGCTGAGACCATTTGGAGCTTTCAAGGTCAGCACCAACACTTTGAATGGTCCTCGGAAAAGGACCGGGAGCCAGTGAAGATTTCTTGGAACCCGTGCTCAGGGGCCAGCTGTTAGGGGGCTGTTCAGCTGCTGTCCAAAACTGGATGTATCCGTTGCTGGAAGTAATCCATAAACCTCTCCTCCTCCGCCTTCTCGGGATGCCATTGGCGCGCGATGCTCCGGCTCTGGAAAGAGGGAGAGGCGTGAGTTGGGTGCGCTCGGCTTGCCAAGGGTTAAACGGAAACGAGCTGGATTCCTAGACAGGAAAGTAAGACGGGGGGGCAGGGTCCTCCAGAGCGAAAGCCCAACCCCTCCCTTTCCTGCAAGAAGTGGGGCGTGTGGGGGTCCCGTTGGTTCGGCTCTGCAGAGGCTGCCTGGGGGGGGGGGCGCCTGCTGGGATCCGGTGAGTCTCCTCTCTCCCAGGATAGGGCCCAAGGGGAGAGCGGGGGTCCCAGCGCTGCATGGCGAGAGGGGGGCAAGTCACGGTGCGGAGGGTCGCAGGAGGGCGGCAGCTCTGCTCTTCCTTTGCATGGATGCGCTGCTGGCCCCGTGGGGAGGGGTCTGTTGGAAAAAACGCCCCCAGGAAGGGTGCAAACATCCCAAGACACCGGGGCTTCTCTCCGATGGTCACTTTCTGCCTGGAATCTGTTACAGGAAAAATCCGAGGGCTCCCTTGGACAAAACAAAGACACCAACCAGGATAACTTGGAGCAAAACAGCAGCCTGTAGGCTTGGTCTTTATTGAACTGTTGCAACAAGGTATTCCCCTCACGTGCAGGAGAGAGGAAAGACCCAGAAGAATAGTGTGCAAGGTCTTATAAAACTTTTGAAATTCCCCTCCTCTAGGTCTAGCCCACCCCCAGAAACATCATGCATACATTACAGAAAGGAGGGGTTGAGGGAGGAGTTGGTGGTAACCTGAGTGTCTTGTCACCTGGCTGGTTCCTCCCTTCCCCCCTCCCCATGAGTCACTTCAGGAGACAAAGGGGAGTTTGCAGTTTCCTGCCCCCAGAGGGAAGATCTGATCATTGTCCTTTGTTCCAGTCCAAGCTGAATCCACTCCCATATGCAAGTTCTTTGTGATCTTGATTGTCTTCTGTCTGGGATCATCAGGGTTGGTATGGGCAGAGCTCCTGTGGATGTGCTGAGACAGTGAAGGGATTATGGCTGACCAGGACTAAGCCACCCCCCTTTGTTAGTTCTTGTCATATGGAGTAAAAATAAAATGGAACAGTGCAAATCCGATGTATGGTTGATTTTCTATGAATTTATAACAGAAATGTGGCGTATGTAGTGTGTGAGTGTGTGTGTGTGTGTGTGTGTGTGTGTGTGAAGTTTATACAAACAGAATGATTGGGGTGGGGGGGTTCCTGCTACAGTTCCCCCCTTCGGAGATAAGATTGCAAAGGTGGTTACTTTGCAATCCTTTTCTCCGCACATTTAATTTAAGGTGGTAAATATTAACCTGCTATTCTCCGTCCCAGATGCGTGTGTCCATGTGAACTTGAAAGGGACTTGGATGTCATGCTTCTTAAGGATATTTGTATAGAAATATAATGGTGAAACAGTGCACATAGTTAGACATAGGATATCATGTAAAATTAATATTTTGTTGCTCAGTTACTTGTGGTATTCTAGTACCTTGGAAGAAATATTTTTTCTCAATAGTGGCGTATGGTTTACATTTAGCAGGAAGGTCCACTAATGACTGAAAAATGCAGTTTGCTTTGCCCCCCACCATTTTTGTGTTCTTAGGTGTCAAGGTAGCTCTTCTGTGGTCTCACACCGGCCTGGTGTAACAGTAGTAGCAATCCCTGGTGAATCCACTTAGGGCTTTCATATTAACCATGTTGCCTGGCACTCACCACAGCTGGCACAGGTTTGGGCACGTCAGGAGAGAAATGTCCTTGCCTGGCCATTCTATGGGATTTTATTATTATAGGCTCTGGTCTTGCAGTCATGGGAAGTTGCTCACTTGCACTTTAAGGACCACTTTACTTGGAGCAGAGCCATTGAAATGAATGGAGCTAACTTAGTTAACGTTCTCCTTTTGCAGTTGTGTAGGGCTAATATGGGATGCGGGTGGTGCTGTGGGTTAAACCACAGAGCCTAGGGCTTGCCGATCAGAAGTTCGGCGGTTCGAATCCCATGACAGGGTGAGCTCCTGTTGCTCGGTCCCTGCTTCTGCCAACCTAGCAGTTTGAAAGCACATCAAAGTGCAAGTAGATAAATAGGAATGATTAATGGACTTCAATGTCTGTACACTAATGCGCAAAGCATGGGTAATAAACAAGATGAGCTTGAGCTCTTGGTACAGCAAACTAAATATGACATAATAGGCATCACTGAAACCTGGTGGGATAAGTCCCACGACTGGAATGTAATAATGGAGGGTTACAATCTATTTCAGAGAAACAGACCAGACAAGAAAGGAGGAGGAGTGGCGTTATATGTCAGGGATGTGTATACCTGTGAAGAGATCCAAGATTTAGAACCTCAAAGCCAAAGTGAGAGCATTTGGGTCAAAGTTAAGGGAGAGATGAATAACAGGGACCTCATTGTGGGAGTTTACTATAGATCCCCAAGCCAAACGGAGGGCATAGATGATGCCTTCCTGGAACAGATGGGCAAGCATGCAAAAGGAAGGGAGATAGTAGTAATGGGGGACTTCAATTACCCGGATATTTGCTGGATGTCAAACTCAGCCAAGAGCATAAGGTCAAACAGATTCCTCACTGGCCTTGCAGACAACTTCGTTGTCCAGAAAGTGGGAGAAGCAACAAGAGGAACAGCCATTTTAGATCTGGTCCTAACCAATGTTGATGACCTGGTTAGTGGGGTAGAAGTGGAAGGATCATTAGGCGCGAGTGATCATGCTCTTCTGAAGTTTACTATACAGCGGAAAGGAGCAGCCAAGCATACTAGGACTCAATTTCTTGACTTTAAGAAAGCCGACTTCATAAAACTTAGGGAAGTGCTGGGTGAGATCCCATGGACAGTAATACTAAAAGGAAAGGGAGTTCATGATGGCTGGGAGTTTGTTAAGAGGGAGATAGTAAAAGCACAACTTTAGGCAATACCAATGAGACGGAAACATGGAAGGTGCCTAAAGAAGCCAGGGTGGCTATCTAAAGAACTTTTAACTGAGTTAAGATTAAAAAAGGATGTGTACAAAAAATGGAAAAGGGGGGAAACCACCAAAGAGGAATTCAAACAAATAGCCAGCACGTGTAGACACAAAGTCAGAAAAGCTAAAGCACAGAATGAACTCAGGCTTGCTAGAGAGGTGAAAAGCAACAAAAAAGGCTTTTATGGGTATGTTCGTAGCAAAAGGAAGAACAAAGAAACAGTGGTGTCACTCAGAGGAGAAGATGGTGAAATGCAAACAGGGGACACAGAAAGGGCTGAACTCCTCAGTGCCTTCTTTGCCTCAGTCTTCTCCAATAAAGAAAACAATGCCCGACCTGAAGAATTTGGAGCAAATGATTCAGCAGAGGAAACACAGCCCATAACTAAGGAGATAGTACAAGAATACTTGGCTAGTCTAGATGTATTCAAGTCTCCAGGGCCAGATGAACTGCATCCAAGAGTATTAAAAGAACTGGCAGATGTGATCTCAGAACCACTGGCAGTCATCTTTGAGAATTCCTGGAGAACAGGCGAAGTCCCGGCAGACTGGAGGAGGGCAAATGTTGTCCCTATTTTCAAAAAGGGGAAAAGAGAGGACCCAAATAATTACCGCCCAGTCAGTCTGACATCAATACCAGGGAAGATTCTGGAGCGGATCATTAAGCAAACAGTTTGTGAGCACCTAGAAAGGAATACTGTGATCACCAATAGTCAGCATGGATTTCTGAAAAATAAGTCGTGTCAGACTAACCTGATCTCATTTTTTGACAGAATTACAAGCCTGGTAGATGAAGAGAACGCAGTGGATGTAGCCTACCTTGATTTTAGCAAGGCATTTGACAAGGTGCCCCATGATATTCTTGTAAAGAAGCTGGTAAAATGCGGTCTTGACTATGCTACCACGCAGTGGATTTGTAACTGGCTGACTGACCGAACCCAAAGGGTGCTCATCAATGGTTCCTCTTCATCCTGGAGAAGAGTGACTAGTGGGGTGCCACAGGGTTCTGTCTTGGGCCCGGTCTTATTCAACATAGAATCATAGAATCCTAGCGTTGGAAGAGACCACAAGGGCCATCGAGTCCAACCCCCTGCCAAGCAGGAAACACCATCAGAGCACTCCTGACATATGGTTGTCAAGCCTCTGCTTAAAGACCTCCAAAGAAGGAGACTCCACCACACTCCTTGGCAGCAAATTCCACTGTCGAACAGCTCCTACTGTCAGGAAGTTCTTCCTAATGTTTAGGTGGAATCTTCTTTCTTGTAGTTTGGATCCATTGCTCCGTGTCCGCTTCTCTGGAGCAGCAGAAAACAACCTTTCTCCCTCCTCTATGTGACATCCTTTTATATATTTGAACATGGCTATCATATCACCCCTTAACCTCCTCTTCTCCAGGCTAAACATGCCCAGCTCCCTTAGCCGTTCCTCATAAGGCATCGTTTCCAGGCCTTTGACCATTTTGGTTGCCCTCCTCTGGACACGTTCCAGTTTGTCAGTGTCCTTCTTGAACTGTGGTGCCCAGAACTGGACACAGTACTCCAGGTGAGGTCTGACCAGAGCAGAATACTTGATCTAGATGCAATACTCCTATTGATGCAGCCCAGAATTGCATTGGCTTTTTTAGCTGCCGTGTCACACTGTTGGCTCATGTCAAGTTTGTGGTCAACCAAGACTCCTAGATCCTTTTCACATGTACTGCTCTCAAGCCAGGAGTCACCCATCTTGTATTTGTGCCTCTCATTTTTTTGCCCAAGTGCAATACTTTACATTTCTCCCTGTTAAAGTTCATTTTGTTTGTTTTGGCCCAGTTCTCTAATCTGTCAAGGTCGTTTTGAAATGTGATCCTATCCTCTCGGGTGTTAGCCACCCCTCCCAGTTTGGTGTCATCTGCAAATTTGATCAGGGTGCCCTATCAAATCCAAACTCTTCTTCTTCTTCTAGCCTGCGTACCAGATGGAGCTGGTAGACAGCTGCCCTGGACACCGAAATGGCCTGCACCTCCATGGACAGCTGTGAGTCCAAAATGACTCCCAGGCTGTGCACCTGGTCCTTCAGGGGCACAGTTACCCTATTCAGGCCAAGGGAGTCCTCCACACCATCCTGCCCCCTGTCCCCCAAGAACAGTTCAGGATTCAACCTCAATCTGTTTGCCACCATCCATCCTCCAACCACTTCCAGACACTCACACAGACCTTCACTGCCCTCACTGGTTCTGATTTACAAGAGAGGTAGAGCTGGGTATCATCCGCATATTGATGGACACCCTGCCCAAACCCCCTGAAGATCTCTCCCAGCGGCTTCATGTGGATGTTGAAAAGCATGGGGGATAGGACGGAAGCCTGAGGCTCCCCACAAGTGAGGTTCCAGGGCTCTGAACACTCATCCCCCAACACCACTTTCTGAACACGGCCCAGGAGGAAGGAGCGGAACCACTGTATGACAGTGCCCCCAGCTCCCAGCCCCACTAGACGGTACAGAAGGATGTTATGGTCGATGGTATCAAAAGCCGCTGAGAGATCCAGCAGAACTAGGAAACAGCTCTCACCTCGTCCCTAGCCCTCCAGAGACTCCTTTTGCATTTATAAGTGCTATTAAATGTTGCTTCCAGTGCACAAAATTTTATTCATTCAGCATAGGCATTTCTTGCCCTGCATCACTATCAAAAGCTACACTAGCCATCTCAAAATTCCAAAATTCAATAATATACAAAATTTCAAAAACTCTCAAAATCAAAATCTCAAAAAATCTCAAAATACAAAACAGATTTCCATGGCCTTAGGTCACTGTGAACTCTGAGGGAACTAATCCCCACTACATTGTGGAGCAAAGGACCATGTGCTTACCAGGAAGTATGCTCAGAAAAATACTTTTCTGCTTAGGATCTCAATCCTTTGCAATCCTTCAAAAATACGCAATGCTGGGGCCAATAACCCTTTGTGGGAATGTTTAGAGAGGCAGGAGAGGATATATTGTTTAATATACTTCCTAACTTGCGCTAGCAAGTTCTATAACTTAGCAGAGTTTTGCATTCCCCTTTTAAACACACAGTGATTAGTTGTTGCAAGCTTGTTTAAGCTTCTCAATATAAGATTCCTGGTAATTTCCCTTATATCCCTCTTAAAAAGAATAGACACAACACAATCTTGTGTAAAGTATATAAAAGACGTTTACTCACACATTCAGTTCACAGATGGATCCCTGAAGGCAGACTTAGTTACAAAGTATATACACGTGGATCTACCTCATATGAGGGGTTAATCCCAGTGACTGCAGAGACTGTCACTCAGTGGATCCACTCAGTGGATTTGTAACTGGCTGACTGACCGAACCCAAAGTGTGCTCATCAATGGTTCCTCTTCATCCTGGAGAAGAGTGACTAGTGGGGTGCCACAGGGTTCTGTCTTGGGCCCAGTCTTATTCAACATCTTTATCAACAACTTGGATGATGGACTCAAGGGCATCCTGATCAAATTTGCAGATGACACCAAACTGGGAGGGGTGGCTAACACCCCAGAGGACAGGATCACACTTCAAAACGACCTTGACAGATTAGAGAACTGGGCCAAAACAAACAAGATGAATTTTAATAGGGAGAAATGTAAAGTATTGCACTTGGGCAAAAAAATGAGAGGCACAAATACAAGATGGGTGACTCCTGGCTTGAGAGCAGTACATGTGAAAAGGATCTAGGAGTCTTGGTTGACCACAAACTTGACATGAGCCAACAGTGTGACACGGCAGCTAAAAAAGCCAATGCAATTCTGGGCTGCATCAATAGGAGTATTGCATCTAGATCAAGGGAAGTAATAGTGCCACTGTATTCTGCTCTGGTCAGACCTCACCTGGAGTACTGTGTCCAGTTCTGGGCACCACAGTTCAAGAAGGACACTGACAAACTGGAACGTGTCCAGAGGAGGGCAACCAAAATGGTCAAAGGCCTGGAAACGATGCCGTATGAGGAACGGCTAAGGGAGCTGGGCATGTTTAGCCTGGAGAAGAGGAGGTTAAGGGGTGATATGATAGCCATGTTCAAATATATAAAAGGATGTCACATAGAGGAGGGAGAAAGGTTGTTTTCTGCTGCTCCAGAGAAGCGGACATGGAGCAATGGCTCCAAACTACAAGAAAGAAGATTCCACCTAAACATTAGGAAGAACTTTCTGACAGTAGGAGCTGTTCGACAGTGGAATTTGCTGCCAAGGAGTGTGGTGGAGTCTCCTTCTTTGGAGGTCCTTAAGCAGAGGCTTGACAACCATATGTCAGGAGTGCTCTGATGGTGTTTCCTGCTTGGCAGGGGGTTGGACTCGATAGCCCTTGTGGTCTCTTCCAACTCTATGATTCTATGATTCTATGATTCTAGGACCACTGCAACACGTTGCCTCCAATTTCTACTTGTGAATAACCTTTCCAGAATAATTCCACAGTCAATGGTTTTGGAAAATGCTGAGATACTGGGCGGCTCCCAAACAAGTGTCACCTATGGGACACTTGTCTCCCGTGTCTGTGCTCTCACGCTTGGGGGATTATGGAGGGATGCCCTGTTCCTGCTGCCTGTTAGATTTCCAGCTCCGTGATTGCAGTCATGGCATTTTTGTCTATCACATGACGGTGTATGTTTTGACGCCACAGTGGGAAGTGATGGAGACTATGTTCCTGAAGTGAGACTATTGTCCTTTGTTCTCTCTCTTTGCTGTCTGATGCTAGAGAGAGAGGGAGCCATGTTGCAGTGCTCCGTATGTGTTTATATGTAAATAAAGTAGATTAGCCAAAATGCTGAGTTGCTGAGCTGTTACGCAAACTGCAAACACTCTGCAGATCCCTAAGTGTGCCGATGTCTGTTGGCATCAGTCGCTGTGAAGCTTTTGAAGCTCCTGAACGAACGACCAGGAGGGAGAGAACATGCCAGTCGGGCATGTGTCTCTACCAGGATCCTACTTGAGTGTAGGACGAGCGCTTGACACTGCCGATCTGATTTTCTGCTTCTTGGTTCACGGAGGGAGGTGGAGCTCAAATTCCCCTTTCTTTATGGGTCAAAATGGCGTTGGAATGAGGAGAATCAGTTAAAGTATAGATTTTCTACAAATTTATAAAGCTAGGTATCTTCCCTGAGCTGTCAAGTCGAAAGGATATATTCAAGGCATAATATTTGCAACATTATCATCATCATGGCTTTCCCAGTCGCCAAGGCCATGTTAAAAACTAGGCTGTGGGACATAGATCGCCAGGAACTAATCTCAGCTGCGGAAAAAACATGGTCCCCTCTTTATATTCGACTCTCTAGGGTGCAGGAATTTAACCTTAATTATTTACAATTTTTGTTTAACCCACAAGAAAGAAGGGCTTTTTCACTGGCTAGGTTCAATTCTCATCCTTCTAACCTCCTTTGGGGCAGGTTTGTGGGTTTGGCAGAAGGAGATAGGAACTGCCCATGCGATGCCCACCTGGTGGAAACTCTCGCTCACATGGCCCTTAAATGCAAAATGTATGATGATCTCCGCCAACAATTTTTAGACCACCTATGCATTGCAACATGGAAACCAGAGAAGGAGGTCGTACACTTCTTATTCCAGGGGAGAGACCAGGAGCTCCCCAAGACAGTAGCTAAGTTCCTCTATTTGATTTTTTGTCACCGAAGTAGGCTACAGGATCCTGCCCTTGCTGGAGAGATGAAATAGATTGCTTGCCTCTTCTTCCCTTTGGCAAATGACTGTACTTTTGAAATGGCGATGAGATCGCTCTGGCCTACTTATTCTGAATGTTTGTAAGTGATGTCAATAAAGGTTTGCTGATTTGTAACATTGCAACAACTTAAAAGATGTAGGTCCCACTTGTCATTTCCATAACAGTGCAAAAAACCACAGTCACACGCAGACATGTCTTGCATGCTTGAGTACAGCAACTCCAAAGCATGAGCCAAGTATCGGCAGGGTAGGGGCCACGTGTAGAGCAAGTCCCACACTGAGGTCAAAAACACACACAGAGGCAGCAGGACTTCTTCAGTAATAGTTTACTGAGCTTTCAAAGCATACAGTTCTCACTGGGTCCCCAGTGAGGCACAAAACTCTGCTTCTGAGAGCAAATCCAGTTTCAGCAGTAAAAAAATACAACACACAGGATATCTAAGTCAGGCACACAAACCGGCAGAAGGGAGGAAGGGAGGAAAGAGGCTGGAAGGACACAGGGCAATGTGTTTTGTCAGGGAATGGTCTGAAGATGAATATTCTCCTCCCCCCTTCTTCTCCTTTTTTTAATCTCAAACCCAAAAAGGAACAAAGTGCAAGCATCAAATTCAAAATCCATATTCGTATTTTAACATAAGCTTATTACATAGGTAAAGGTAAAGGGACCCCTGACCATTAGGTCCAGTCGTGGCCGACTCTGGGGTTGCGGCGCTCATCTCGCTTTATTGGCCGAGGAAACCGGCGTTTGTCCGCAGACAGCTTCCAGGTCATGTGGCCAGCATGACTAAGCCGCTTCTGGCGAACCAGAGCAGCGCACGGAAACGCCGTTTACCTTCCCGCTGGAGCGGTACCTATTTATCTACTTGCACTTTGACATGCTTTCGAACTGCTAGGTTGGCAGGAGCAGGGACCGAGCAACGGGAGCTCACCCCGTCGTGGGGATTCGAACCGCTGACCTTCTGATTCGCAAGTCCTACGCTCTGTGGTTTAACCCACAGCGCCACCCGCGTCCCTAAGGCTATTACATAGATTTCCTAAATTAAAATATACATAATCACTCTAGGCTTCCTCTTGCTGTATGTAAATACAACACAGTTAAAAAAAATTATATTATAAATAATATTATAGATTCCCACAAGCCCCTCCACTCCCCTTCACCCATGTGTGATCTCAGTATTTTACTTTTCCATCTTGTTGTGTTGTTATAGTTTTATAGTTATTCAGTTAATTCTATTATTCTTTTCTTCCTTACCCCTGCACTTTTTACCCATTATCTATTAATATTTCAATTCCGGAACAATATTTTTTCACGTATTCCTTCACACCATCCCACTCCTTGATTATTCTCTGATTTGAGTGCCCTCTAATAAGTGCCGTCAATTTTGCCATTTCTACAAACTCGCAGTTTGTTTTGCCATTCTAATAATGATGAGTTTTCTTCCCCTTCCAATTCTTTGCGATCAGTATTCTGGCTGCTGCAGTTGCGAAAAAGAATACATTTTTCTTCTCTCTGGGGATGACATTAGATATTAGGCCTAACGGGGGGAAATGGCAGATGAAGGTGATGGACTACATGGAACTGGCGGAAATGACTGGCAGAATCTGAGACCAGGGAGAAGAGTCGGTGGAGGAAGATTGGAAGAAATTTAAAGGTTATCTACAGAAACATTGCAAAATTAATGAATGTTAGAAGGATGTTGGAATGAAGTTATGTGGTTTTGGCAGAAATGTTATAAGGGTTTAGGAAAAAATAGACTGTTAATTGGTGAAAGGAGGGAAAGTAAAGTTACACTATATTAAGATAAATTACAGAACAAAAATTGGAAAAGATGGAAAGGATTTGCTGAAATAGTTAACCAAACTAGAATACAAAAAAGGGAGGTGTGAGGAGGTCAAGGAAACAAGCAAATAAAAGATAAGTTATGGGAAGAATTTTTTTCTTATTTTTTTCCCCTCTTTCTTCTTCCTTATTGTGATGTGTTGTTTTGTTTTTATTCAATGTGGTGTTTTTATTTTTTATTTTTGTAACCTCTAAAACTTTAATAAATATTATTTAAAAGAAAACAAACAGAAAACATGGGGAAAAAAGATATTAGACCTAACGAAATCTTAAATCATTTTCTCCATTTCTCAAACTTTTCTCAATCAACTTTGCCTATTATCATTAGCATTTGAAAAAGAAACATTAACTTTGGCAGGATATTCATTTTAATCACTGAAATCCACCTCCATATTGATAACTTTAACCTTTGCCAAATCTCTAATTGATTTTTAACTTCTTTCCAGGTCTTCTTATAATTATCTTTAAACAAATTGATATTCTGCATTGTCAAATTTATCCCTAGATATTTTGCTTCTTGTACAGTTTGTAATCCCATTTCTTGCTCCAAATTCTTTTTGCTCTGTTCGTCCATATTCTTAACCACCACCTTAGTTTTTTCTTTCTTTATTCTAAATCCTGCCACCTTGCCAAATTCCTCCATCTGTCTCAGCAACTTGCTTATACTTCCTTTTGGTTCTTCTACCATTACAATCATATTTCGGCAAATGCTCTTAATTTATATTCGACTCTTCCTAGTGTTATACCTCTAATCTCCTCCTCTGACCTGATAACTTGATTTAGTACCTCCAATATTAAAATAAATAACAAGGGAGATAGGGGACACCCTTGTCTTGTCCCCCTTTCTATTTTAAAGTATTCAGTCATCTCCCCATTAATTATTAAATTTGCCTTTTGGTCTTGATAATTTGCTCTTAATCTGGGGAAAGGGAAGATTCATAGAAGCTTTTACAACCATATAATCAGGAAATCATTAATGAGAGTATGGGAGAGATATAAAGACTTACTGGAACAAAAGACTTCGTGGTGGCTTTCATCACATGAAGCATTACTGCTCAAACCACTTGGAAAGAAAGGAAAATGGCTCACATATGCTGATTTATTAAAGGAACATGATGGAAAATAGAAATTAAGAGATTATGATGAGATCAAAGACCACTTTCAGAGTTGGTTGCATTATTGACAACTACATGAAACATATAAAGAAGACTGTAAGAAAGGATTTAGTTATACTAGATCTAGGTTTCAAACGGAAGTGATTAAAGGGAAAGTGAAACTACTGAAGGCCGCATACAGCATACTATTAGAATGGGAGACGAAAGATGAAGAGGTAAAATCAGTTATGATTAAATGGGCACAAGATGTAGGTCACAACATCATGATGGAGGATTGGGTTAAATTATGGAAAACTGACTTAAAATTTACAGATTGTTCCCTATTGAAGGAGAACTACATGAAGATGATGTACAGATGGTACACAACACCAGTGCAGTTAGGGAAAATGTACATAACTAGTTCAAATATATGTTGGAAGTGTAAGGAAAAGAAGGGGACATTTTATCATATGTGGTGGGATTGTAAAGTAATTTTAAAAAATTGGGAAATGATATACAATGAACTGAAGAAAATGTTCCATTTAACATTTGTTTAAAAACCCGAGGCATTTTTGTTGGGGATTGCAGGGAAAGACCTGCCAAAAAAGTTGAAAAACATCATGTTCTGGTAGCACAAGGATGGAAGACTGAAGAAACCTCAACTAAAGAATCATGGCAAGAAAAACTGATGGATTATGCAGAACTGGCAAAATTGACTCATAAGCTACGGGACAAGGATAACTGTGACTTTAAGGATGAATGGGAACCCTTTACAAAGTATCTGAAGACGCAACAAAGCGAACTGGACTCCTTGGCAGGTTTTGAATAAACATTCACAATTTTTTTAATGATAATAATTAGCTAAACAGTTGGAGGATCTATACAACTCTGTAACATGCAGAAAATAGCATTATTGGAGAAACCAAAGACTGGAACTGAGGGAAGTCGGGGGGTGGGGTGGGGTGATGAGTTTTTTTGGGGGGGAGGAAAAATGGGGGGAAATAAGGATATGTTTTTGGAAAATATGTTTTGTTATAACTTTGAATATTTTTTTTTTTAAAAAAAGATAAATTGCTCTTAATCCAGTTGATATCCTTGTTCCCACTTCCATCTTTTCAATTATCTTCTCCACAAACCTCCAGGATACATTATCGAAGGCTTTCTCAGCATCCACAAAAACAGATGCAGCCTTCTTCCCTGGGTTCCAGTCAAGATATTCAATAGTATCAATTGCAATCACAATTTTTTCTTTTCCCACTCTGGGTAAGTCTTTCCCCTGCAAATAATTTTTTATATCTTCTTCTGTTTCCTTGCCTATATTACATAATTTTTTGAAGTGGTTGATAAGACACTTGTTTATTTCTTCTCGTTTTCTCACCGTCTTTGATTTTATCTATTAATCTCTCTTTCTGTCTCTTCTTCAGTTGCCATGCCAGTATTTTGCTGGGCCTATTTGCAAATTCAAAGGATCTCTGTTTCATCCATCTTATGTTATTTTGGATTTCAATGCTTAACAATGATGAGAATTGTGTTTGTAATAACTTGATTTTTGGTGCTACCTTATTATTTTTTTGTTCCTTTGCTAGTATTTTTTCATTGCTGCTATTTCTTTTCTTAACTGCTCTAAGTTTCTCTCATAAGCTATCTTTTCCCCTGCATTTTGCTGTATATAGAAACCTCTAAGAAATGCTTTACTGGCATCCCAAATTATTATTATATCAGTGTCTTTTGATTTATTGATTTCAAAGAATTATTTCAACAATTATTGTGCTTTAATCACCAAATTTTCATCGTTTAATAAATTCTCATTTAATCGCCATCTTTTATTACCCTTTTGTTTATTTTCTAATTCTAATATCACTGGATTATGATCTGTTATTGTCCTTGGGTGAATCTCTGTTTTTTTTAAAAAAATATTATTAAATTATTTGAGATCTACATTGCATAAATTCTCCCTGACGATTGTTAGGCTTCTGAAAAGTGTGTGAACCGTTTCTCCAGTAGATTTTTGTCTCTCCATGCATCCCTTAGGTTTAAGCTGTTCACCATTTGAAAAAATGTATGTGGTAGTCTCTCTTTTCTAGATATTCTGTCCCTTTCTGTCCCGTCCATTTCTAATGAAGGGACTCCGTTGAGTTCCCCCACCTTAAGGGGGGAATCCATTCTCAGGCCAATCAGCTTTCCTCAGAAGAGGAGCTGGAGGGGGAAAAGTCATCCCCTTCGCTTCCAGTGGTCTCAGAAGGAGGGAGAGACACAGACACAGAGCAGATTAGAGAGGAATTACCTAGCTATGAGAAAATGACAAGAGAAACAGACTCAGCTGGCCCTGAAGCAGGAAGACAGATTTCCTCTGAGTTCATTGCCGTGAAGAAGAGTGGACTCTGAGAGGAACATGTCCCACACTCCATACATCTAAATGGGTTCTCCCGCTTGAATGTCTGATATTTCTTAAACATTACATTATAGCTAAAGCACTTTCTGCAATCCTTCCATTTAAAGTTATTGATGGTATGTAGGGTGTCAACTGTTAAAGTTCTTCCTGGTCACGAGTCTGTTGATGTAGGACTTCCACTAGGACTGAGCCTCAATATACTTTGCTGACGATTATATGGTTTTCTCTTGTGTGAGTTTGTTGATGTATATCAAGAGTTCCACTCTGACTGAAGCTCCTTCCACATTCCATACATTTAAATGGTTTCTTCCCTGTGTGTCTGCTGAGGTTTTCTAATATTTCTGCTTTGACTGAAGCTTTTCAAACAATTCATGCATTTAAATGGTTTCTCCCCTGTGTGAGTCCGCTGGTGTAATTTAAGGTCTCCATTCTGACTGAAGCTCTTTCCACACTCCATGCATTAAAAAGGTTTCTCCCCGGTGTGAGTCCGTTGATGTATATTGAGGTGTCCACTCTTACTGAAGCTCTTTCCACACTCCATACATTTATATGGTTTCTCCCCTGTGTGAATCCGTTGATGTGTTTTAAGGTCTCCATTCTGACTAAAGCTCTTTCCGCAGTCAATGCATTTAAATGGTTTTTCCCCAGTGTGAGTCCGTTGATGACTTCTAAGGGTTGCATTGAAACTGAAGCTCTTTCCGCATTCCATGCATTTAAATGGTTTCTCCCCTGTGTGAGTCCGTTGATGTATATTGAGGTGTCCACTCTTACTGAAGCTCTTTCCGCACTCCATACATTTATATGGTTTCTCCCCTGTGTGAATCCGTTGATGTGTTTTAAGACCTCCATTCTGACTGAAGCTCTTTCCACAGTCAATGCATTTAAATGGTTTTTCCCCTGTGTGAGTCTGCTGGTGTAATTTAAGGTCTCCTTTTTGACTGAAGCTCTTTCCGCACTCCATACATTCATATGGTTTTCCCCCTGTGTGAGTCCATTGATGTGATCTAAGGCCTGAATCATAACAGAAGCTCTTTCCACATTCCATACATTTATATGGTTTCTCCCCTGTGTGAGTCCGTTGATGTGTTTTAAGGTATCCATTTTGACTGAAGCTCTTTCCACACTCAATGCATTTAAATGGTTTTTCCCCTGTGTGAGTCCGTTGATGTATTCTAAGTGTTCCAATCTGACGGAAGCTTCTTCCACACTCCATACATTCATACGGTTTCTCCCCTGTGTGAGTCTGTTGATGTGATCTAAGGCCTGCATCGTAACTGAAGCTCTTTCCACATTCCATACATTTAAATGGTTTCTCCCCTGTATGAATCCGTTGATGTTTTTTAAGGTCTGCATTCTGACTGAAGCTCTTTCCACATTCCATACATTTAAATGGTTTTTCCCCAGTGTGAGTCCGTTGATGTATTCTAAGGGCTCCATTTTCACTAAAGCTCTTTCCACATTCCATACATTTAAATGGTTTCTCCCCAGTGTGAGTCCGTTGATGCATATTGCGGTGTCCACTCTGACTGAAGCTCTTTCCGCACTCCATACATTTATATGGTTTTTCACCAGTGTGAGTTCGCTGGTGTAATTTAAGGTCTGCATTCTGACTGAAGCTCTTCCCACACTCCATGCATTTAAATGGTTTCTCCCCTGTGTGAGTCTGGTGATGTTTATTGAGGTGTCCACTCTTACTGTAGCTCTTTCCACACTCCATACATTTATATGGTTTTTCACCTGTGTGAGTCCGTTGATGTGAACTTAAGTGTCCACTCCGACTGAAGCTCTTTCCACACTCCATACATTTATATGGTTTCTCCCCTGTGTGAGTCCGTAGATGTGCACTTAAGTGTCCACTCTGACGGAAGCTTTTTCCGCACTCCATGCATTTAAATGGTTTTTCTCCTGTGTGAGTCCGCTGATGTATATTGAGGAGTCCACGCTGACTGAAGTTCTTCCCACACTCCCTGCATTTGAATCCTTTCTTGCCCATGTTAGTCCGCTGATGTGTTCTAAGTTTTCCACTATCAATGAAACATTTCACACTCTACATACCTTTAAATGGTTTCTCCCCTGTTGGAGGTCATTGATGTGAGCTATGTGTGCTCATTCAGTGAAGCATATCCCACATATTCCACATTTTAATTTCTATTCCTAATGAAACAAAAGTTGGCCTATACCCTGGAATTCTGAATGTCTTCTCCATCACCTTCTTCAGAGTGGAAGGAAAGGAAATCCTGTTTAGGTTTCAAGGAAGAGAACAAAGGGAAAGAGAACACATCAACCGCTGTTAGAACCTTCTCTTATTTCAACATCTCCTACATTCCCCCGCCTCCTACCCATGTTCCCAATTTTTTAGAAATGAAGATGCAATGTCATCAAATGATAGTAATGCATCAGCAACATTTCATGATCCTCAATCATCATTAATAACACAGCATGATCTTGGAATACAGCCTTTTCAAATTAGTAGTTTCCTCACAGGAAAGGCAGCTGCTCTCTGTCCATGAACAGGGCCTCTCTTTCTCTGGTCCATCGTTCCTTTGGACATTCCCCATTCTCTGCATCATAATCCTCCATCCACCTCTAGATCTTCATGAATCACCTGCACAGTCCCATTGGCCACAAGAGGTCCATGTGGACCATTTTGGGAGACCCAGGTCTACGTCTTTTCTGGGGACTGTGGTCTGGGTCAGTCAGAGTACTAGTGACAAGAAGAAGAAGAAGAAGAAGAAGAAGAAGAAGAAGAAGAAGAAGAAGAAGAAGAAGAGCTTGGATTTGATATCCCGCCTTTCACTCCCCTTCAGGAGTCTCAAAGTGGCTAACATTCTCCTTTCCCTTCCTCCCCCACAACAAACTCTCTGTGAGGTGAGTGGGGCTGAGAGACTTCAAAGAAGTGTGACTGGCCCAAGGTCACCCAGCAGCTGCATGTGGAAGAGCGGGGAATCGAACCCGGTTCCCCAGATTACAAGACTACCGCTCTTAACCACTACACCACAAGGCTTGGTGCTTGGGATCAGCTGAATGGGTGCTCAGGGAAGCTCCTGTTCTGGGAGATGGACCTCTGTCTACATGCCTCACATTGCATGGAGAGAGCAGGAGAAGAAGATGGAAAGAAGGTGGCACATGGGAATCCCAGATGGAAACACCCACCCCAATGGTTCCTTATAATGATGATGTGCTGCCTGATCCTGTGCTTGTCTTCTGACTATCCTAAACTGACACTGAAAAAGCTGGATATTCAAGGCAAATGGATAACTGTACTTAGTGAAAACTTCAACCTTGAATATGTAGTGTTGATTTATTGATGGCCTGAAGCTGTGTTCTTTCTAGAGACATGAATTTCTTCCTGTTCTGTCTCAAATATCATAATTATACGATATCATGGGGTGTTAGGGGAGCGGTAGTTCCTTTGGTGGGGGACATGTCATGCACCTTGTGGGGTAATTTATCCACCATTGGTCCCCACCCTGAACTCAGCTCTCACCTGTTTCTTCCAGAAGCTGTAAGCGTGTAACAGGAGCGACAATCCCAGGAACAGCTCCAACCGGCTGGCAAAACTAGGTGTGGATACCTGATGGGTCTCAAACCCTTGGTGGGTTGGGGAATTCTGCTGCAGGTGAAGAAAAGCCCTGGTGGATGGAGAGGATGAGACCAAAAGTGAATCCCACAGTGGAAAGTGAATGGCAGATGGGGCTCATCAGTCAGGGAAGGGAGCCCATTGAGAAGGAAAACTCTGGTCCTAAACCTTCACTGCCTCTTGAGTTATCTTCAGGAGAAGAAAAAGCCACACAAATCCAGAGTGGAGTCTCTAAGAGGGTTGGATGGTGTCCTGCACACCTTCTTCATTCAACTCCTGCAGCCAAGCTGGTACCAAATCTACTGCTCTGCTTCCCTTGGGACCATATCAGCCAGGCTGAGAAGGGGGTCTGGTTGTCTAGGCAGCCCTGAACCCCCAAACACACTGCCCAGGCAGTGCTGCTAACACAGCAGTTCCAGGCGGAGAGATGAGCTCAGACCTGTTTATCAAAGTCTCTCTGATGTGGAACAAGGGAAACAGAAACACTTTACATTATACGGCACTGAAAAAGTATTCAAAATATTTGTTTTTTGAAGAAAAGACAAGCATGTATCAGGTGGCCCCTTGAAAACTATTTAAAGTATTGTGGCTGGAGCTCTTGGGGGTGCAGGACCAGGAAAGCTTCTTCCACCCTGATCCTTCCAATGGGGATTCAGACCTAATCATGGGAATGAAACTGCCCTGGTTGTGCTGCTTGATCATCTCCAATGGGCTAGAGGCTGAGGGGAAAGCTCTTTCCTGGTGCTGCTGGATCTCTCAGTGGCTTTGGAGACCTCTGACCATGGTATCCCTCTGGACCCTCTAGAGGAGCTGGGGGCCCTGTTATGCAGTGGTTCCCCTCCTTCCTCCTGGGCCATGTCCAGAAAGTGGTGTTCAGACCCCTGTATGCTTACTTGTGGGCTGCCCCAGGGCTCCATCTTCTCCCCCATGCTTTTAATATCTATATGCAGCCACTGGGAGAGATCATCAGGGGGTTTGGGTTGGGTGTTTACCAGTATGTGGGTGATACCCAGCTCTTCTTCTCTTTAAAATTGGAACCAGTGAAGGCGGTGAATGCCCTGTGTTGGTGCCTGGAGGTGGTTGGAGGATGGGTGGCAGCTAACAGATTGAGGTTGAATCCTGACAAGAAAGAAGTACTGCCCCTGGGGGACAGGGGAGAGGCAGATGTGGATGACTCCCTGGTCCTGATGGGTTAACTGTGCTCCTAAAGGACCAGGTGCGCAGCCTCGGGTTTGATTTCCAACTCACAGCTGTCCATGGAGGTCAATTCTATGTCCAGTGCAGCTGTCTACCAGCTCCATATGGTGTGCAGGCTGAGACCCTCCCTGCCCGCTGACTGTCTTGCCAGAGTAGTCCATGCTCTGGTTATCTCCTGGTTAGACTACTGCCATGTGCTGTACATGGGGCTACCTTTGAAGGTGACTCAGAAATGCATCCGCTGTAAGTTTAAAAAGGGGAATGTTACTCTGCTAAATTGTACAACTTGTTAACACAAGTTGAAAAGGATATAATCAAACAATATATCCTCTCCTGGGTCCTTGAACATTCCCACTGTGTCATGGTTGCATTTCTCAGGCATAGAAAAGTACAGATCTAATGTATAGCAATAATCCCTAACCTATTGATTCAAGAAGGTTCTGGTAGTTTGTATGATTCAAAGCTGGTGTTTTCTCTAGATCATGGGGAGGCAAACTAAGGCCTGAGGTATAAATATGATGATGATGATGATGATATTGTGGGGTTTTTGTTAGTTATTTTGGAGCTTGTACTGCAATATCAGCTCATAAAATGTTATGGGTGGAGAAAATCACAGGGTTGCCATAAACTGTAATCCCACCCAGGAACACTCATTCACATACATTCTGTAAATCTGGGGAGGTCACACACCTTGCCTGTGCTAATACTGGCAGTCTTTGGCCTGCACAGGCACACCCGGTGTGTAGAGCCTCCAGCCCCAGGCACTGTCTATCATGAAAATGGGTCCTTTGACTGGGAAGATTCATGCAGTCGCTGTCATAAGATGCTGAAGGATAGTATCTCAGCTTGTCAGTCCCTCTGACATTGCCTACAAAGAATAAGAGGAACAGAAATGCTTTTGAGGTGCAACTTCTATTCCATGGACTCTGCACCCGTTTCTGATGACAGGTGTACATTATCCTCATCCTCAGTGAACCAGGCAGTGGAAAAGACAATAAAGATGGAAGCCTGAGAGAGAGGAAAAGGTTTCTGGCTGCTTCCTGGGTGGGATTGCGGAAACAAAGAGCCGCTTCTGAGAAGGCCTCCCCCCTCCCCCCTCCTCTCTTCCTCTCTGGATTTCCTCTCCTCTCCGGGGGACCAGTGGGTGGACTGGGCAGAAGCGCTGAGTTTGGACAGGGCAGGGGCTTATGGGGTGGAAAGAGGATGAAGATTGCAGGAAGGAAGGGTGGGGGGACTGGACCCCCCACTTTCCAGGGATCCCTCTCTGGTCGCCTTGAAGGGGGGCCCAATTCCTGGGCAGGAGAGAGGCCGAGGCAGCCCCTCCGGAGAATCCACAAGGAAGCCACGATCGAGACGTCCCCTCATAGACTTGTATCCTATCTCCCCCCCCCATGCTCTCCTTCCCTGACCCAGGGATGCTCCCCTCCCCCCCACTTCCTTGACCCCTTCACTTTCTCCCTGAGTCTCCCCTGCATCCAGAGGCTCCCTTGGCGCCGCTCACCCCATGCCCTGCGTCCCCATCTCTCCAGCCGGAGGCGCCCCCCCCCAAGAGAAGCAGGGGAGGGACAGGGGGTCTCTATTACTTGTGCCCGTTCACCCTTTCATTGCCCACCTCTCTCTGCACGGAGCCCCCAGCGCCCCGGGGATGTCTGCGCGGGGGACACGGGGCGATGGGGTCCTCATGGGGACCCCCTGGGTGAGGGCTCCATGCCCGCCCCCGCCAAGGCGCCTAAGGGGCCGAGAAAAGCCCCCTTCGCATCACTACCGATGGGGCCCACGGAAGGCGCTTTGGGGAGCTGTCAGGGGTCTCTTGGTCCTTTTCTCCCCTCCCCCCCCCCGGCGACCCCTTTACCTCTTTGTGCTCCATCGGGATTCTTATTTACTTTCCTGCAACATCCACGGGGGGGGGGCTGGGAGGCGTTTCAGGCGTCTAGGGAGGTCGTATAAGGGTTTGTCTCCGTGACATCTGGTGGGAGGGCGTTCCACAGGGCAGTCACGACAAACGAAAAGGCCCTCTGTAAACTCACTTCTTGCAATGAGGGACCTGCCAGAAGACCCTCGGAGCTGGACCTCAGTGTCCGGGCTGAGCGATGGACGTGGAGACGCTCCTTCCCTTCTACTGGGCTGAGGCCATTTGGGGCTTTCAAGGTCAGCACCAACACTTTGAATGGTCCTCGGAAAAGGACCGGGAGCCAGTGAAGATTTCTTGGGACCCGTGCTCAGGGGCCAGCTGTTAGGGGGCCGTTCAGCTGCTGTCCAAAACTGAATGTATCCCTTGCCGGAAGTAATCCATAAACCTCTCCTCCTCCGTCTTCTTGGGATGCCATTGGTGCGCGATGCTCCGGCTCTGGAAAGAGGGAGAGGCGTGAGTTGGGTGCGCTCGGCTTGCCAAGGGTTAAACGGAAACGAGCTAGATTCCTAGACAGGAAAGTAAGACGGGGGGGGGGGACAGGGTCCTCCAGAGTGAAAGCCCAACCCCTCCCTTTCCTGCAAGAAGTGGGGCGTGTGGGGGTCCCGTTGGTTCGGCTCTGCAGAGGCTGCCTGGGGGCGCCTGCTGGGATCCGGTGAGTCTCCTCTCTCCCAGGATAGGGCCCATGGGGAGAGAGGGGGTCCCATTGGAAACATTCGGACATGAAATATACCCTGGTCCCTAAAACCGCAACTGTGCAAGGAAGGAAGGAGGGCAGGGAAGAGAAGAGAAAGCGCTTCCTCTTGCAGGGCAGAGTAAAACCTGTGGAACTCCCTCCCACAAGAGGCAGAGGCCACCAATAAAGGTGGCGTTAAAAGAGGAGGAGGCCAATCTGTGGAGGAGGAGGAGAGGGCAATGGAGGCAGCCCTGTTTCAGAGAAAGTGGCTCTGGTGCTCCAGTCCTGCTGGTGGGCTTCCCATGAGGGGTGCCTGGTCGGCCCCTGTGGGAACAGGAGCCTGGACTCAAGAGGGGCCCCTCTGGCCTGATCCTGCAGGGCCCATTTTCTCCTCCAGTGCTTAGTTCCTCCAGATGCAAGTGTGATCTCTGAGATTGCCTGGGGTTGGACTAGATGATCCTTGGGGTGCCATCCACCTCTATAGTTCCATGAAAGCACCACTGGAGGTCTCACAAGCCAAGGCACCCAGAGCAGGAGAGGTCCTGCTGGAAAGGAAACAACCAGTGCAACTGTTTTAAAACAGGAATCCAACGTGTTTGTTGTGGGGGGACTCAGTGAGGAGGGGTAGACCCATGGATGCCACCTTGATCTCCTGGGCAAAGAGGTGGGAGAGAAATGCCATTCATAAAGAGAGGCAGCCCAGCCAATCATCTGGCTGCTGCATTTTGGACCAGTTCCCAAGTCGCCTTCAAGGGCAGTTCCACACAGAGAGCATTGCCACCATCCCATCTGGTGCAGAGCAGGGAGGACCAGGACCAAGTCTAGGACTCAAGCAACCATGATGGACCAAGGTGTCCCCAAGTATTCATGATGGGGGAGGGGGCATGTTAAGCAATGTAACATCATCATCATCATCATTGCTTGTTCCCAGATGTGCAGAGCCAGCAGTTCATACAATTCTGCTTCCAGGAAGCCAAAGGACCACAAAAGGTTTGCAGCCGACTCTACCACTTTGCCCATCAATGGCTGAAGCCAGAAAGGCACACAAAAGCCAAGATGCTGGACCTGGTGATCTTGGAGCAGTTCCTGGCTGTCCTTCCACCGGAGATGGAGAGCTGGGTGAGGGAATGCGGAGCGGAGACCAGTTCCCAGGCGGTGGCCCTGGCCGAAGGTTTCCTACTGAGTCAGGCGGAGGAGAGAAAGCAGGCAGAGCAGCAGGTGAGAGAGACCTTCCTCTGGATACTCCAAAGGGGCTCCGAACGTGAGTGAGGGTATCTGAAAATTCTCCATCCTTTTTTGGAAAGCAGCTTTGTTAACGGAAAAATCCGAGGGCTCCCTTGGACAAAAAACATAAACACCAACCAGGATAACTTGGAGCAAAACAGCAGCCTGTAGGCTTGGCCTTTATTGACTGTTGCAACAGGGTGCTCCCCTCACTTGCAGGAGAGAGGAAAGACACAGAAAAATGGTGTGCAAGACCTTATAAAAACTTTTGAAATTGCCACCCTGTAGGTCAAGCCCACCCCCAGAAACATCATGCATACATCACAGAAAGGAGGGTTTGAGGGAGGGGTGGTGGTGGTAACCTGAGTGTCCTGTCACCTGGCTGGTTCCCTTCTCCCCCTCCCCATGAGTCATTTTCAGAAGACAAAAGGTAGTCGCAGTTTCCTGCCCCCTGAGGGGGAATCCAATCACTGTCCTTTTGTTATAGTCCCTGTTCGTATGCAGTCCGTTGTGTTGTTGATGGTCTGAGACCATCAGGGTTGGCATAGCCATAACTGGGCAGGGCTCCTGTGTATGTACTGGTATGCTCAAGGATTATGGCCACCCTGTATCAGACCTTCCCCATTTTGTAGCCCTTCCTTCATGGAGTAAAATAAAAGTGGAGCAGTGGAAATCCGATGTATGGTTGATTTTCTATGAATTTATAACAGAAGCATAGCGTATGTAGTGTGTGAGTGTGAGTGTGTGTGAAGTTTGTACAAACTGAATGATGGGGGGGGGGGGCGTTTCCTGCTACACTTTTGAATATTATCAGATTGCCCTTAGGTTTTTGCCTCTGTCATTCCTTTTCTAACTCTTCTTCATATTCTCTGTTTTGAATCTTTGTTGCTATTCCAGAGACAGGATCTGTTTGCAGAAATGGGCCCAGATTCCTCTGAGACCAAAAGGACTCCGCTGGACACCAGAGAGAGGCTGCTGGGTAAGGAAGGAGTCCGTTATCCATTTTGTCCCTTTCTGTCTTAATCAAAATGAATCCATGGGTTCTTGTCATCTTTTTTTTTTTTTTTTGGGGGGGGGGGAGACACTTGGGGCCAGGAGCACCAAGGAGGGAGATGTATTTTTTAACCCAACTAAATTATGAAATGGTTCCAAATGTCCAAATGCACTCAGAAGGTGAGACTTTTTGGAGAGCAGCTGCACTCCTGGCTTCCCACTGACCTCTGTCTCTTGCAGGCAACCAGATGATGCCAGCAAGACCTCCTCTTCCATCTATTCCTGGTGGGGAAGGAGAAGCAACGGCTGTGGAAGCAGCTCAGGTAGAGGGAGGGAGCCCTGTGGGGAAGGGGGCTGAGGGGTGGGGCAGCCAGGGTGCCTCTGGCCCCCAAGGAATCTCTCTCCTCCTCTTGGCTTCTGCCCAAGCTTCTCTGAAGGCATCTTTGTCAAGGGCAGCCTAGACAGAAGCCAAGAGGCTGGGAATGCCATTCGAGAAGCTTAATGGGTTGAGAATAAGGAACAGTATATACACAAAGTATCAAATGTGGTGACAGTAATAATAATACAAAACACCACCACCACAAACTAGCTTATAAGTATAAAACCAAATTTACTAGAGTAATAGCTAGAATAGAGATAGACTTGTAACCATTCAAACAACAAACATACTAAGGTGCCGTGTGCAAAACAAAACCTGGAGATACTGTAAACATGGAGTGGATAAATGTACAATTGTATCTTAACAAGATACATGTGCAATAAACGTTATACAGACTGGATGAATGAACCGTTCAACAAGTAGCGTAAGTCCAGCCACAGAACGGCAACCCCGTGCCGCCACAACGGCAAGGGGAGCCCACTGGAGAATCTGAAAAAGTTTGTCAAAGCTGTTTTTCAAAGATTGAACTGACGAGATGTTCTTCAGTGGGTCTTGAGTTGGAAACACAAAGTCGTGTGCATGGATCTATCACGGGAAGGCAAATCAAAGCCACCGCCCTGGTGAGAAAAATGCAAGTGGGCAAAAGGAGGCCTGTTGTTCTCTCGATATATTACAGGTTTCGCTAATACGCTTCATCAGTCCGAAAAGCCAGTCGTACAAAACAATTTGCTCGGGATAAAGGAAGTATTCTCAGGCACTTAACTAAAAAATAAGCTAAACCTCACAATTATGGCAAGTTGTGTGATTAACAAATCAATGCAGCATTTAGAATCTGTAAAACAACGTTAAAAACATTAACAAAATAGCAATTGAAATAGAAGCTAAGCACTAAGCTCATTCACACAGTCTCTGCACCCCCAGGACTCATAGCCTTTCGCTCTGTTCAGTTCATTAAAGCTCCGACTGAGTTGCGCCCCCTTCCCCTCAGGCCTGGCTGGGAGGCTGCATGCAGAGGCGTAGCAACGTCGGGTGGTACCCGGTGCAGGAAAATTCTTGTCACTCCCCCCCCCCCCCCCGCATTGAATTTTTATTTATTTATTTATTTGGTTTTACGTTATTTCATATTTTCTTACAAAGGAATGTGGATTCTGGGCCTCTGGTAACAAGTAGGCGACTATGGACAAACACTTAAATCTACAGGATGGGTTTCGTTTTGGCTTGTGTTATTTTATTTATATTTATTGTTTGTTTGTTTAATAAAATTTATTTTAAAAAAAACCTGCAAAGTGGTTTACCAAAACAAAAAACAAAAAACACACCACATTAGTAAAATCAAGAAAAATTAACAATCCTATTTTAAACAGACAAAAGCTAAAATATTAAGATTAAAATTACTTCTGCTTCCTAAGCATCTAGATATGCTTGCCTAAAGAATAATAATGCTTCTAGCAGGTGCCCGAAAAGAGTCTAGCAAAGGCACGTGCTTCATTGCAAGAGGCGGGGAGTTCCAAAGGGCAGGTGCTGTCACAGTAAACAATGCAGTACAGATATTATGTGGAACCTGTAGTAGTGTTTGAACCTTGAAGGGGACGTTTCATTTATTGTGATTTCACCATGCTCTGTATTATCTAATCTACTTGGCCTAGTCTCATTTTCTTCACATAGGCTGACTTTCCAGGACTCAGAAAGCCCAGCAGAGGGTAGGGCAGTAGGGCAGTTCATAAAAAACTTTTCTTTAAATAAATAAATAAATGCCTGCTCCAAAGGTCTTATCTTACTAAACTAGGGATTATATAGCTATATCTGAAATTTCATGCATATCAGTTAATATCTTGACCCTGCTCCACTGAATTGAAATTTCAGCCTTCGCGACATAAGGAAAATGGCCAAGTAAACAGCTATTTTCATGGAGGAGGGTCAAGATATTAACTGATATGCATGAAATTCCATATGTAGCTATATAACCCCTAATGTAGTAAGATAAGACCTTTGGAGCAGGCTTTTTTTTTTGTAAAAAAAGTTTTTTTATGAACCGCCCTAGTAGGGCAGTAATTGGTCCTGAATGGAGTAACTGTGCCTCTGAAGGACCAGGTGTGCAGTCTGGGAGTTTTTTTGGACTCACAGCCGTCCATGGAGGCACAGGTCAATTCTGTGTCCAGGGCAGCTGTCTGCCAACCATCTAGTAAACAGGCTGAGACCCTACCTGCCCGCGGACTGTCTCGCCAGAGTGGTGCATGCTCTAGTTATCTCCCGCTTGGACTACTGCCATGCACTCTACGTGGGGCTACCTTCGAAGGTGACCCGGAAACTATAACTAATCCAGAATGCGGCAGCTAGACTGGTGACTGGGAGCAGCCGCCGAGACCACATAACACCGGTCCTGAAAGACCTGCATTGGCTCCCAGGATATTTCCGAGCACAATTCAAAGTGTTGGTGCTGACCTTGAAAGCCCTAAATGGCCTTAAAGACCCAGTAGACCTGAAGGAGCGTCTCCACCTCCATCATTCTGCCCAGACACTGAGGTCCAGCTCCAAGGGCCTTCTGGCGGTTTGCTCACTGGGAAGTGACGTTACAGGGAACCAGGCAGAGGGCCTTCTCGGTAGTGGCACCCGCCCTGTGGAATGCCCTCCCATCAGATGTCAAAGAGATAAACAACTACCAGACTTTTAGAAGACATCTGAAGGCAGCCCTTTAATGTTTGACGGATTATTGTATTTTAATGTTTTGTTGGAAGCCGCCCAGAGTGGCTGGGGAAACCCAGCCAGATGGGCAGGGTACAAATAATAAATTATTTATTATTATTATTATTATTATTATTATTATTATTATTATTATTATATTCCTTAATAATTTTCACCCCCTCCATGATGGTACCTGGGTCGCCCCCCACCCCGCTCCCCCTTTCCTACGCCCCTGGCTGCATGCCTCTGGTTACCAGTTACTGGGAATCTCATTTGTGCAGAGTGGCTTTGCACTTGCCCATGTCCTTCTTCCAGAACATGGAGGGTGCACTCTTCCCACCTTGGATCAAATCTATGCTGTCATGTGCCATAAGAAAGCTGCAGAGATAGCGCAGGATAGTGCGCACCCCAGAAATGATCTCTTTCAGCTTCTCCATTCTGGAAGAAGGTATAGGATTATAAAGACCAGGACTAGCCGCCTGAGAAACCGCCTGTGACACGGCAGCTAAAAAAGCCAATGCAATTCTGGGCTGCATCAATAGGCGTATTGCATCTAGATCAAGGGAAGTAATAGTGCCACTGTATTCTGCTCTGGTCAGACCTCACCTGGAGTACTGTGTCCAGTTCTGGGCACCACAGTTCAAGAAGGACATTGACAAACTGGAACGTGTCCAGAGGAGGGCAGCCAAAATGGTCAAAGGCCTGGAAATGATGCCTTATGAGGAACGGCTAAGGGAGCTGGGCATGTTTAGCCTGGAGAAGAGGAGGTTAAGGGGCGATATGATAGCCATGTTCAAATATATAAAAGGATGTCACATAGAGGAGGGAGAAAGGTTGTTTTCTGCTGCTCCAGAGAAGCGGACACGGAGCAATGGATCCAAACTACAAGAAAGAAGATTCCACCTAAACATTAGGAAGAACTTCCTGACAGTAAGAGCTGTTTGACAGTGGAATTTGCTGCCAAGGAGTGTGGTGGAGTCTCCTTCTTTGGAGGTCTTTAAGCAGAGGCTTGACAACCATATGTCAGGAGTGCTCTGATGGTGTTTCCTGCTTGGCAGGGGGTTGGACTCGATGGCCCTTGTGGTCTCTTCCAACTCTATGATTCTATGATTCTATGATTCTAAACAGTTTCTATCCAAATGCAATTCTGGTTCTAAATGCAGCATAAGGAGTCTCTATAGTATATTGTATTTTAAAATGGGGTTTCAGAATTTTTAGGGGTTTTTGAATGTTTTATGTAGCTCTTCAATTTCCTTGTTCTGTATGGGAAAATGACAATAAAGATATTGTATATCGAGGGTTGTTGCTTGTTCTGCTTTGTGCCGTGACTTGGCGATGAGGAGGGGCATTGTGGGCTGAGCGGCTGCAGCGCCACCCAAAGCCACACGAGGGCAGCTGCTCACCAAAGCTCTGAACTGGTCTGGAGCTGGGGAGACTGGGAAAGGAACTGCTAAGTAAGAAGTTCTGAAACCCTCTGTCAAATTCAGCTAAAGATCACACAGCATGCAGCAAATCACGTTACGGGCAGAACAACCGGCTGGCTGCTGCTGCTGCTGCGATAATTGAGTCAGTAGAGCAGGAGACTCTCAATCTCAGGTCCTTGCTGCTCCAGTCTGCTCACACACACAGAGCCGGATTTCGGTTTGATGAGGCCCTCAGATCCTGAAGATAATGGGGCCCTTTCTATGTCCAGCTGTCCTTTGTCAACAACAAATGGTCGCTGTTTTTTGTGTTGAATGTACCTACGGGACCGCCTCTCCTGGTCTGCCCCACGGAGGACCTTAAGGTCCACAAATGACAACACTTTGGAGGTCCCAAGTCGCAAGGTGGTTAGATTGGTCTCAACTAGGGCCAGGGCCTTTTCAGCGCTGGCCCCGACTTGGTGTAATGCTCTGTCCCAGGAGACCAGGGGCCTGCGGGACTTGACATATTTCCGCAGGGCCTGCAAGACAGAACTGTTCCACCTGGCCTTTGGTTTGGACTCAGTCTGACCCTTATGTTTCCCTCCCCTTATGCTTTTGATCCTTGGGCTATTATTAAAACAAGGCTGCTTTTTAAATTGTATTTAAACCTGTATTTTAAATTGGTCCCCCCCCCATTATGTCTTTATTGTAATTTTACTGGTGTTAACCACCCTGAGCCTGGCTGTGGCCAGGAAAAGTGGGGTATATATTATTATTATTATTATTATTATTATTATTATTATTATTAGTTAATTGATGGACCTAATAGGTATCTAAAGCCATTTGCACATCACAAAATATGTATTTTATCAAAGTAATTGTTGAACTGAAATACAATTAATACAGTTTCCTGCGCCCCCCCCCCCACCAAGAGAGTGGGGCCCTAGGCTACAGCTTGTTTAGCTTATATGTAAATCTGGCACTGCGCACATACAAAACAGATCAATATCCTGACTTTGGACCCCACCCAGGCTCTCCTGGGAGGAAGGCGAAACAGCACAATCCACCAAAACAAACAGCTGGACATAGAGCCAAGCCAAGCCCAGAGCCAAGTCTACCAAGGGTTAAATAAACAGGCTGAAAACATGAATGAAATACTGATCAAGAGCTGCCAAATGTTTGCAAAAAGACACATGCTTTTAACTGGTGCCTAGACATTAACCGTGTAGTAGTCAGCAGATGGCAAATTATTATTACTATTACTATTACTATTATTATTACTCCAAGGTGGTCGAGGGTCTGGCAGGTGCTCCAGCGGAACAAGACATCTCTGTAGCTACAAGACACCCAGGTCCCCCCTCCCCTCCGTCATAACTGCAGGGGCACCAGTTGACCTGGGATCTCTGTGGACAGAGTCATCGAGAACTGGCACTCCTTCCGATATAACTGAATCCCCCCCCCCCCCGCCAGTGTTCTTGGCCTGCAAGTGGCAGCAGGGGCTGAGCCCAGATTGTGGCTGCTAAGAGGCTTGGCCTGCCAGCCCTCTGCTGGCTCTGCGCTGGCGCTTCTCTCTAATCCCAGATCGGAGGACGCAGCAGAACAGCGGCAGCAGCAGCAGCAGCACTCCTCTGGGCTCAGGCCGTTACTAGGTGCTGGGGCTCAGGGGGGAGGCAGGCGAGGAAGGCAGCGACAAGGTCTCTGCAGGGGCTTAACTGGAACGGAGAAATGGAAGCAGAGCCTGCTGGGTCAGGCCAAAGGGGCCCATTTAGTCCAGCACCCGCTTCTTCACACTGGCCATTAAGGGAAACCAGAAATCAGGATTTGAGCGCAAGAGGCCTCGGTCCAGTATATCTGAAGGAGCGTCTCCACCCCCATCGTTCTGCCCGGACACTGAGGTCCAGCGTCGAGGGCCTTCTGGCGGTTCCCTCCCTGCGAGAAGCAAAGCTACAGAGAACCAGGCAGAGGGCCTCCTCGGTGGTGGCACCCGCCCTGTGAAATGCCCTCCCACCAGATGTCAAAGAGAACAACAACTACCAGACTTTTAGAAGACATCTGAAGGCAGCCCTGTTTAGGGAAGCTTTTAATGTTTGATGTATTACAGTATTTTAATATTTTTTTTGGAAGCCGCCCAGAGTGGCTGGGGAGGCCCAGCCAGATGGGCGGGGTATAAATAATAAAATTATTATTATTATTATTATTATTATTATTATTATTATTATTATTAGAAGTTCTCCCTTCCTGTGGTTTCCAGCAGAGACAGGCCATAGGCATCCTGACTAGTAGTAGTCACAGAAAGCCCTCCATGATTTTTTCCATCATCTTTTAAAGCTACCCAGGTTGGTGGCCATCGCTGCTTCAAGTGGAAGGGAGTTCCAGAGATTAACTCTGTGCTGCGTGAAAAAGTGCTTTCTTTTTAATCTGTCCCGAATCTTCAATGGATGTGCACGAGTTCTGGAACACTTATTTCATTGCCTATCAAATGCTTCCACCGCCAAGTCCTCTCTGCCTCCTCACCCACCTCGCAGGGTTGTCGTGAATGTGAGGACATGCCAGCCAGGGAACCCAAGGGCCTGACCCCGAGCTCCTTGGAGGCCAGGTGGAATAAAAATGTCAGGAATAAAATAAGGAGGTAATTGAAGGGATTACGATTTAATCCTCTCAAGAACGGAAGCTTTGTCCGGTTCAGTTTGAGAGCTGCTTTGCGCTGGAAGGAAAGAAACGCCCTCATCTCTGGGCGTTTTATAGCAGTGCCCCATCTCCCTGCACACATGTCAAATGCTCCTCTTCTTCATGGGATGAAATTTAGAACCATAAAACTCTAGAGTTGGAAGGGACCCAAGTCAGGAATCGCAGCTGATTTCTTTTTAAATGATCATATATAAGCAGCTTAAAATTTGCAAGTGTGGAACAAAAGTGTTCAGAAGCCCATAGAACATGAGTAGGGAAACTAAGGCCCAGGGGCCAGATCCGGCCCAATCGCCTTCTCAATCTGGCCCATGGACAGTCCGGGAATCAATGTGTTTTTACATGAGTAGAATGTGTGCTTTTATTTAAAATGCATCACTGGGTTATTAGTGGGGCATAGGAATTTGTTCATTCCCCCACCCCAAAAAAATATAATCTGGCCCCCCACAAGGTCTGAGGGACAGTGGACCAGCCCCCTGCTGAAAAAGTTTGCTGACCCCTGCCATAGAACATGTTGCAGAACAATACCCTTCGTTATATGCAGTGTGGGCTGCATGCAATACTGAGAACTACCCAGTTTGCAACAGCCAGGGTGAAAAGAGAGGTCTGAAACACAAAGCAGGTGATGGCTGTCCGTGGAACTGACCGCCACATTGCCAGGGGCAACCGCACAATGGCCAGTGACCACTGGGAGCCAATTACGATTCAGGATTAATATATATACAACGACAGCTGCCAGAATGCTTGTGGCCCAAAGATGGAAAGACAAAAAGGTCCCAGTGGCAAGGAATGGTAAGTTAAACTGATGGACTGTGTTGAGATGGCGAAAATGAGTGGAAAAATAATAAATCAGGAAGACCAAGATTTTAATAAAGACTGGGAGAAATTTATATCGTACTTGGAAGACCACTGTAAACAGCTGAGCTCTTTAACCGGACTTCAGTAACATTTGTGAGCTAACAGAGAATTAAGGTATACAGTGGTAAAGGTAAAGGTAAAGGTACCCCTGCCCGTACGGGCCAGTCTTGACAGACTCTGGGGTTGTGCGCCCATCTCACTTAAGAGGCCAGGGGCCAGCGCTGTCCGGAGACACTTCCGGGTCACGTGGCCAGCGTGAGATCGCTGCTCTGGCGAGCCAGAGCCGCACACGGAAACGCCGTTTACCTTCCCGCTGGTAAGCGGTCCCTATTTATCTACTTGCACCTGGAGGTGCTTTCGAACTGCTAGGTTGGCAGGCGCTGGGACCGAGCAGCGGGAGCGCACCCCGCCGCAGGGATTCGAACCGCCGACCTTTCGATCGGCAAGCCCTAGGCGCTGAGGCTTTAACCCACAGCACCACCTGCGTCCCATACAGTGGTACCACAGGTTAAATACTTAATTCGTTCCGGAGGTCCGTTCTTAACCTGAAACTGTTCTTAACCTGAAGCACCACTTTAGCTAATGGGGCCTCCCACTGCCACCGCGCCGCCGGAGCACAATTTCTGTTCTCATCCTGAAGCAAAGTTCTTAACCCGAGGTACTATTTCTGGGTTAGCGGAGTCTGTAACCTGAAGCGTATGTAACCCGAGGTACCACTGTAAATGTTAAATGGAATACTGTAAACGGAGGGCATAAAATATGCAGCAGGAAATGTTAAATATGGAACCCATGGAAGGATAGAGGGAGGTCCAGGGATGCAAGGGAAGGTTGTATCTGGGTTTTGTTGTTGTTGTTAATTATATTGGATTGAAAACGTTGGAAAATCAATAAAAAATTGTTTAAAAAAGGAAAGAAACACAAAGCAGGTGATGGCTGTCCATGGAACTGAGGGCCACATTGCACAATGGGCAATGGCCACTGGGAACCAATTATGATTCAGGCTTAATATATAAACTACTAATGGTAAAGGAGACCTGCTTGTGTTTCACAGAATCACAGAGCTGTAGGGACCCCAGGGGGACATCTAGCTCAACCCCCCTGCATCGCAGGAATCACAGCTAAAGCGTCCCAGACAGATGGGCACCCAACCTCTGCTTCAAAGCCCCCACGGAAGGGCAGTCCCCCCCTCCCCTCCCCCGGCACCCACCATGCAACATAGCTAGGCTGCAACGAAACCTGAATCCAACTGGCCACAGTTGCTGACACTCATGGTTGCTTGAGTTGAGATTCCTGCATGGCAGGGGGTTGGACTAGATGACCCTCGGGGTCCCTTCCAATACGATTCTACGATTCATCCTGGGGTTCCTCCCCTCGCCCTGCTGCCTCCAGGGTCTCCCCTCTCTCTGCTATTTCCCCATCTCTCGAAATGTCAGTTTGTAACCTGCCTCTTTCGCTCGGTCTCTGTTACTCTATGCCGCAATGAATATGAACAGCAACAGTAATAATTCGCAGAGAGGACCTGGATGGGTTTTCTGTGAGGCTGGCAGGATCCTGCGGCCCCATCTGGGGCTGGTCTTCTGCTGTTGCTTTTTCACCTCTCTTGGGAGACACTTGGCTCCAGGATCCCAAACAACACACTCTCCCTGAAGCTGCTCAGTTCATTCCCCCCCCCCCCAATTTTTTTATTCATTTTATTACAGAAATAAAGAACACAAACAGAAAAACAAACAATACAAACAGATTATTCTCTTATCCTCATTTTTCTAAACATTGTTAGGTGGGCTTCCACAAGTCCCACCTATCTGAATTTCATTTTACTTCATCTTTAGCAGTTTACATATATCATAGTTTCTAACCATCTTTTTTTTAATCACACTTAAATTAACTTCACATTTTATCGCTTACAAATAGTACTGTTTTAAAATACACTATCTTCTACTTGTAAGCCTACAGCCTATATCCACTTCCAAAGCTATTCTGAGATTTAAATATTAACATAAAAAGGTAAAGGTACCCCTGCCCGTACGGGCCAGTCTTGACAGACTCTGGGGTTGTGCGCCCATCTCACTTAAGAGGCCAGGGGCCAGCGCTGTCCGGAGACACTTCCGGGTCACGTGGCCAGTGTGACAAAGCTGCATCTGGCGAGCCAGAGCCGCACACGGAAACGCCGTTTACCTTCCCGCTGGTAAGCGGTCCCTATTTATCTACTTGCACCTGGAGGTGCTTTCGAACTGCTAGGTTGGCAGGCGCTGGGACCGAGCAGCGGGAGCGCACCCCGCCGCAGGGATTCGAACCGCCGACCTTTCGATCGGCAAGTCCTAGGCGCTGAGGCTTTAACCCACAGCGCCACCTGCGTCCCAAAAAAAAATATTAACATATTTTTTCAAATATTCCTTAAACGTCTTCTAATCTTCTTCCACCATCTCTTCTCTCTGGTCTCGGAGTCTCCCGGTCAGTTCTGCAAGTTCCATATAGTCCATCATCTTCATCTGCCCTTCTTGTTTCTTCCCATTCTTTGCTAGCAATGTTCTCGCAGCTGTTGTGGCAGACAGAAAATGAAGCCGCTCAGTTCAGGCATCAGCTGTCAGTTCAGGCATCCCACCAAATGGGAGGGCTTCGAAAGAGGATTTGGGGAGGAGGAGGAGGAGAGGGCTATGGATGGCTCTGAGCTAGGATGAAGGCAGCCCTGCTTCTGAATACCGCAGGAGGGGAGAGTTGCTCTTGCGCTCAAATTCTGCTTTTGGGTTTCCCATTGGGGCATCTGGTTGGCCCAGTGGACAGAACTGGAAAGGCCATGGGCCGGATCTTGCGGGGCTTGTCTTATGGTCCCTTTGGCTTGCAATGCTGGCTGCAACCAGCAAAAGGAAGCCCTGGCACATCTGGGACTGGGAATAATTGGGTGCAGTCTTCCCACCTTGGATCCAATCTATGCTGCCATAAGAAAGCGGCAGAGATAGCGCAGGATATTGCGCACCCCGGAAATGATTTCTTTCAGCTTCTGCCTTCTGGAAGAAGGTATAGGGTTATAAAGGCCAGGACTAGCCACCTGAGAAACAGTTTCTACGCAGATGCAATTCTGGTTCTAAACGCAGCATAAGGGGTCTCTATAGTACAGTGTATTTTAAAATGGGGTTTCAGAGTTTTTAGGGGTTTTTGAATGTCTTATGTAGTTTTGTAGTAGTTTTATGTAGTTTTGTAGTAGTTTTATGTAGTTTTTCAATTTCATTGTTCTGTATGGGACAATGACAATAAAGATATCGTATATCGTAAAAGTGCACAGCACTTTAAAACCCAAGAATTTTTATTTTGGTCACCTCTGCTGCAACTAACTACTGAGCACCCTGTTACAAGCACCCCAGACTGGGATGAATTCTGGATGTGTTTTGCAATCCCAGGAGATTTGTATGTACTTGGTCACTTTATTCCTAGAATCATAAAACTGTAGAGTTAGAGGGGACCCGGGGGGGGCATCTGGTCCACCCCCTGCAAGGCAGGATTCACCCCCAGACCCACAAATACAGTATATAAAATTTATTTATCACCAGCCCTTCGGCCTAAGGTCCCAGGGCGAGCTATGACATTAAAACACAATATTAAAAATAGTTTGCACCTTCCCGTCCCCAGAGATTCTGAATAACTGAAGATAAAATAAGTATCAGAGTCTGGATTTAAAATCCAACAGTCAAATCTCACCTCAAAGCTGACAGTAATGTCACTGAAAAACCTGAAAGATCACCACATTTCCATTTTTCTTCTTCTTGGGGTTGGGAAATAGTGTTCCTCTTGACTGCCTGCTACCATGCAGCTGTTAAATGCACAGGAAACCTCTCAGGGAAATGATGCTGCAAACTTATTTTTACAATGCTTTGAGGGGCGTACCGAAATATTTCCAAAACACCTGCTTGTGTGCCTCCAAGGATGGCATATCACCTTGGAGGGCCTCTTTTGAAGCTGTGTCTCTTCATCCTTCAGAGGCAAACTGGGTTCCTCTCTGCTTTATATGCCTGAGGGTCTCTTCACTTCATTGTGGATCTGATGATTGGGTTGTTTTTATTTTTATTAAAATGGAAAGCGTAATGCTGGCGGTCAGCAAAAGAGGTTTAAAAACTCTCTCAAGGCAAATCTTTAAAAATGTAGTATAAACACCAACAATTTGGAAACACCGGCCTGCAAGCCCTCCAATTGGAGAACAGCCTTGACCAAAGGTGTCATGGGCTTTGAAGACACTCGAACTCAGGACGGAAGGGAGAAACGTGCCAGGAGGAAGGCATGCTTGGCAAATCCTCACCGGGACCAAATGTCCGGAAACCAATGTCCCCACTGTGGAAGGACGTGTGGATCCAGAATTGGCCTCCACGGTCACTTACGGACTCATTGTTAAAACCGTGTTTATGGAAGACAATCTTCCTCGGCTACGAGGGATCGCCAAAGAAAAAGAAGAAGAATTTGATGTTTTATCTTGTGATTTTATCTTGTGAACCGCCCTGAGACCTGTGGGCATAGAGAAGTATACAAATTTAATAATTTAATAAGTAAGCACTGGGAACAATGCTACCACCACTACCACTATTATTATTATTATTATTATTATTATTATTATTATTATTATTATTATTATTATTATTATACCACCCTTCACCACAGGATCTCAGGGTGAGCCTTTCTGCCCACCAACCACCAGCTGCTCACCCAAGCCAGATCTTGCGCTGGCTCATCCTGGTGCTTCTCAAGTCTGCCAAAGCCGTTGCCTGGACAGAGGAATTGCCCTGGCAAGCTTGCTGTCTCTTCGCCGGCGCATGACAGGTCACAGCTTGGGAGCCCAGGCGGCTGCAGGCCAAGCAGGGAAAGTAAATATTAGCACTCAGTGACTCCTGGGATGGTCCACGTGGAAGGAGGAAGGTCAGGAGAGGTGCGCTCGAATGCTCCTTGGACTTGGCTGTGGTTGAGCCTCCCTCCCTGGACGCTTTCATGGGCACTAGAAGGGGCTGCCTGCCTGGGCCTGCACCACATGCTGAGGGTCCTGGAGTCTGGAGAAGCAGCTGGCAGAGCCATGGATCTAGAATGCAGGGGATCTAGAATCATCGACTTGTAGAGGGTTATCTAGAGCAGTGTTTCCCAACCTTGGCTCGCCAGCTGTTTTTGGACTACAACTCCCATCATCCCTAACTAGCAGGGTCAGTGGTCAGGGATGATGGGAATTGTAGTCCAGCTGGATGTGGGAATGTTCTGGGGTGCAGGAGAGGATATATTGACTAATTATATCCTTATCCAACTTGTGCTAACAAGTTCCCAAAATATCAGCAGAGTTTATAGACATTCCCCTTTAAGTTCGCAACGGTAACGTGTGCACAGGTTCGCTAGAACCTCTATAATAATTACTCTGGTAATTTCCCCTTTGTTCCCTCTTAAAATGCAAGACACGACACACTCTTTATAAAAGTATAAAAGAGTTTACTCACGTTCTGTTCACAATATGATCCCAGAAGGTAGGCAGGCTTAAAAAAGGTTACATGCACTTATCTTATAGGAAGATAGTACTGTCCTCTCTTGGCTGAGAGCCAAGAGGGCATCCTTAGATGTTCCTCATCGAAGGAAGATGGCAGAGAGAAGAGAGAGAGTGGCTGCCTGCCCTGTGCTTTTATCATTACCTGCACAGGTGAGGCCACACCCACCTCTGGTCACATGCGGAGGAAGTCCGTCCCCAGGAAGTTTACCTGCTTGCTGGACAGACATCCCTCCCCATGTTCTAACATGTACACTCTAGGAATGTTGTCATTGACTGCTCCTGTGTTTACATCCCACATACCCCTTCTCAGGCAATACAACATACACAAAACATAAACAACTTTTATTCAACCACCCAGAGTCCCAGCTTGACACGTAGATTCTGGAAACTCTCTCTTGGTAGGGGTTTCGTCAGGATGTCAGCAGTCATCTCTTGGGTGCTGCAGTAGGATAGTTCCACAAGTCCATCCTGGATCATCTGGCGTATGTAGTGGTATTTAACCCCAATGTGTTTTGTTCTGGCCAGGAACTTCTCACTCTGCGTCAGCTTCAGGCAACTTTGATTGTCCTCTAGCAAACTGACAGGCCCTTTTCTCACCAACCCAAAGTCCTTTATGAGTTGATCAAGCCAGGCGATCTCTCTGCAGGCTTCTGTTGCTGCAACGTATTCTGATTCTGTGGAAGATAATGCTACACAGCTCTGTTTATAACTGCCCCATGAAACAGGTCCATCACCAAACATGAAAACATGACCACTTGTTGATTTATAATCAGCATTATCCCCAGCCCAATCCGCATCAGTATACCCAACCAACTTAGGGTCTCTGACGGCTGGTAACCTTAATTTACAATTCATGGTACCCTTCAAATATCGCACCACCCTCTTTACACCTGCCCAATCATGCTCAGTGGGAGAATTCACTTTTCTGCTAAGAATCCCCACAGCATTAGCTAAGTCAGGTCTACATGTGGTAACTAAATACAAAAGTTTACCAATCGCCGACCTGTAGTCATTGTTGTCTGGCAACTGCTTCGAATCCTGCTGATTCTTCAGGAAGTCAGTAGCCATCGGTGTAGCAACTGGATGTGCGTCTTGCATCTGCATGTGCTCAATCAGCTCGTGGATCTTCTGTCTTTGGCTGAGAAGAAATGAGCCGTCCTCTTCTCTTTCCACCTGGATCCCGAGGTAGTACTGGACATCTCCTAGCTCCTTGACCTCCACCTCTTTGCTAAGGTGTTTTACTATCTGTGTATAGTCTTTCTCACTTGCTGTGGCAATAATCAGGTCATCAACAAATGCTAAGATATATGAGAATTGTCCATTACTTGACTTACTGTACAAGCACTTGTCAGCGTCGCCTTGCTTGTACCCAAGTTGCGTCAGCATTTTATGCAACTTCTGGTTCCAGGCTCTAGCAGCCTGTTTAAGTCCATAAAGTCCTTTCTCGAGTTTGCACACTAGATGTGCCTCATGTGGTTTCACAAAACCTTTAGGCTGTTTCATATAAATTTCCTCAGAAATCTGCCCATGTAGAAAAGCGGTTGCAATGTCTATGTGTTTCACTCTCATTTTCTTGGAGGCTGCAATGCTTAAAAGCATTCTTACGCTACTGTACCTCACGGTTGGTGCAAAAACTTCATCATAGTCTTCACCAAAACGCTGTGAAAATCCCTGTGCTACAAGTCTAGCTTTGTAGCGCTGCACTTCTCCTTCTGACCCCTTCTTAACCTTGAAAACCCATTTACTGCCAATGGCCTTCTTACCGGGAGGCAGCTCAGTGAGTGTCCAGGTCTTGTTCTGATGCAGTGCATCCATCTCCTCCTGTGCGGCCTTCCTCCAGAGACTGGCTTCTGCAGCTGGCATCTCCTGTATCTCTTCCCAAGTGGAAGGTTCCTGTGGAAACGCCGACCCTGCAAAGTAGGACAACCGTAATGGTGGGACACCTCTGTTGGTTCTGGACAAGCGTCTGACCTCTGGTTCTGGGACCTCATCAGCTTCCTCATCCTCCTCCAACGCAGGCATGTCCCCATCTGAGTCCTCATCTTCGTCTCTGGTGCCGCCAGGGTTCTGGTCCTCTGCGTCTTCTGGTGCGTCGCCTGTAGGGGGCGCTGTAACACTTGAAGGCAGATTATTACTTTGTGGGGTCTCAAAAGGGAAATATACGAACTCTTGAGTCCTTTCTGACTCACCGGAAGAATCCACAACAGTGTTCTTAGTGTCTACTTTTCCATATTCATCAACATAAACCGCATGGTATGCATTTGTCTTACCAGTTTGTAAGTCCATAATTCTGTATCCTTTGCCTCCAGAGGCATATCCCACAAGGATACCTGCTTTTGCCCTGGAGTCAAGCTTGTGTCTGTGTTCCTTGGGCACGTGGAAGTAACACGGACTTCCAAACACACGTATGTGCGACAGATTGGGAGCTTTCCCATGCCAAAGTTCAAATGGTGTGCGCTCTGCACCTTTAGTTGGCAGTCTATTCTGCAAATAGACTGACGTGTACACTCCTTCGGCCCACAGCTTCTGTGGCAAACATGCATCCTTTAGCATGCACCTTGTCATGTCCATAATGGACCTAAACTTTCTCTCAGCTATGGCATTCTGCTGTGGAGTGTAAGGAATTGTGGTTACGTGTGCAATTCCTTCCTTGGCCAGGAGAGCCTGCATTTCATTTGAGCAGTACTCACCTCCATTGTCGCTCATTAGCACAGCTGGAGCTCTCTGGAATTTGTTCTTGACCATGGCAATGTATTCCTGGAGCTTGTCCACTGTCTCACTCTTCTCTTTGAGGAAATATACAACACAAAATCTTGAAAAGTCATCCAGAAATATTAAAATGTATCTATTCTTTCCCAGTGAGGGAACATTCATGGGTCCACATATGTCAGTGTGCACTATGTCAAGCACTTTGTTGCTTCTTTGTTCTGCACAACGTGGAAATGAAGGTTTTACAGCCTTCTCAGTAATACAGCTTATGCACTTTGCTGGAGCTTTGTTGCTCTGCTTTACCTGCAAACCTCTTACAAGATCTCTTTTCTGTAGATCCAGAATGACGTTGGTGTCTCTATGTCCAAGCCTTCTGTGCCACAGGTCCAGATCTGCTTCATCCTTCTGGCTGGAATGTGCCACCTTTGCAGACTGGTTCTCTGAAAGATCAAGCTCATATACACCATTGATTAGCTTTGCTTGAGCAAACACTTTGCCATTTCTAGTCACTTTACATTCTCCATTTCCAAATGTGATCTGGAAACCTTTCTTGTCCAATGTGGACACACTGATTAAGTTGCAGCTCAGCTCTGGAACATACAAAACTCTAGAGATTGTGTTCTCAATGCATTCATTGTTTATATTGCATTTCAGACTCATGGAACCTGCACCTTTTGCTTTAACAATGTTGCCATCTGCAATCTCAATTTCAGATCCTTCTTCATCATTTATCTCATTAAAATAGTCCTTTTTATATGAAAAATGCGAACTCGCTCCAGAATCAATTATCCATTTATTACGTCTATTTTCACGATTCTGGACAGTTAAATTCCTTTCTTGCAGTAGCCATGTGCATTCACATTTCCCCTTCTTTTCTCCTTTTGGCTGAAAGGGGTGGGGTTTCTTGGCTTTAGGAGCCCTGCAATTCTTTGCAATGTGTCCTTCTTTGTTACAATTGAAACAAATCACTTTCTTAGGCATCTCTTTCGACTTTGTAAATTGCCTAGATGCATAACTGCTGTCTTTGCTTCTAGCATTTCTCACTGGAGATTCAGCTCTATCTCTACATTCTTCTTTTAAATAACCAATCAAGTCTTTAAAAGTCAGACCTTGTCTATGATCCATCAAACTTACAAATGCGCTAAAGCGTGGTCCAAGTGATGATAACAAAAATGCTATCTTTGTATCTTCATCAAAAGCTTTGGGAGTCAAATCAATTCTTTGAATAATCTCAGTAAACTTGTTGATGTGCTCTGTGAATTCCTCTTTTGAATTCATCCTCACTCTGGTTAATTTACACACCAAGTTTCTGAAGCAGTTTATGCTAGATTCTCCATACACGCGCTCAATATCTCTTAAGATTTGAGATGCATCATCTGTACTATTTATTAATGATAGCTGCTCATCACGAAGTCCACTCAAAATTATGTGTCTAGCTTCGCTGTTCATGCGTTTCCAAGCACTTATCTTGGCTAAAGCTTCCTCAGACGATCCCGTAGGTTGAGGGTTTAAAGCTTCCAAAATGTGCTTATAATCTAAACATGCTATCAAGCGCTGCTTCCAGTGTATGAAATTGTGTTCATTCAGCACAGGCATTCCTAGCTTTGCATCACTATCAAAAGCTGCTCTAGCCATCTTAAAATCAAAAAATTTGAAAATTCTTCAAAATTTCAAAATTTCTCAAAATTTTAAAATCAAAATCTCAAAAATCTCAAAATTCAAAACAATTCTTCACTGCCTTGGGTCACTGTGAACTCTGAGGGAAGGGGGCGGGTTGCTTAATCCCCACTGCACAATGGAACAAAGGACCATGTGCTTACCAGGAAGTTAACTCAGAAAAAATACTACTCAACTTAAAATCACAATCCAATGCAATCCTTCAAAAATACGCAGAAATATGCAATACTGGGCCCAATAACCCTTTGTGGGAATGTTCTGGGGTGCAGGAGAGGATATATTGACTAATTATATCCTTATCCAACTTGTGCTAACAAGTTCCCAAAATATCAGCAGAGTTTATAGACATTCCCCTTTAAGTTCGCAACGGTAACGTGTGCACAGGTTCGCTAGAACCTCTATAATAATTACTCTGGTAATTTCCCCTTTGTTCCCTCTTAAAATGCAAGACACAACACACTCTTTATAAAAGTATAAAAGAGTTTACTCACGTTCTGTTCACAATATGATCCCAGAAGGTAGGCAGGCTTAAAAAAGGTTACATGCACTTATCTTATAGGAAGATAGTACTGTCCTCTCTTGGCTGAGAGCCAAGAGGGCATCCTTAGATGTTCCTCATCGAAGGAAGATGGCAGAGAGAAGAGAGAGAGTGGCTGCCTGCCCTGTGCTTTTATCATTACCTGCACAGGTGAGGCCACACCCACCTCTGGTCACATGCGGAGGAAGTCCGTCCCCAGGAAGTTTACCTGCTTGCTGGACAGACATCCCTCCCCATGTTCTAACATGTACACTCTAGGAATGTTGTCATTGACTGCTCCTGTGTTTACATCCCACACTGGAGAGCCAAGGTTGGGAAACCCTGATCTAGAGGGCTATCCCACGGAGGATGGAGCAAGCTTGTTTTCCTCCTGCTCCGGAGGGTTAGGACTCGAACCCGTGGCTTCAAGTTACAAGGAAGGAGAGTCCGATTAAACATCAGGAAGAACTCTCTGACAGCAGGAGCTGTTTGCCAGTGGAACAGACTCCCACAAGAGGTGGTGGGCTCTCCTTCCTTGGAGGTATTTAAGCAAAGGCTGGATTGGCCATCTGTCCGGGATGCTTTAGCTGAGATTCCTGCATTGCAGGGGTTTGGACTAGATGACCCTCGGGGTTCCCTTCTTGCGACTGGGGATTGGTGATGCTCGTTGTTGGACGCGAGGGCCCTTTCCCATGCAGCATGCAATGGCTGGACTTCTTGGCGTGAGTCACTGTGAGCCCGGTGTCCTGAAAGGCCCCTTCGTTGTGGTTCATCATGACCTGGCAGAGAATGTTAGAGGGGTGGGGCGGGCAGAGTCACTGGCACAGAGATGCCCTTCCTCCCTCTTTGCCAGCTGGGGACTGGGCTCCATCGGTGGCCTTTGGATCTCTGGCGCAGGCCAAAGGAAACCCAGTGCTGCAGCGTGGGATCAGGACTGGGAAGCCCCTTCTCCCTTAACCCAGGGGCAGGGTGAGCTGCGAGGTGAGTGAAAACCACTCAGGGTATGCTCAGAGGTTCCCTCTCCATAGTTAACTTTGTGGTGTACTGTTTAGGTATGTGTTTAGGTGCGACCATCTCGGGGCATTTGTGCACAAAATCTGCATGTGGCAATTGGTACAACAACAACAACAATTTATACCCCACCCATCTGGCAGGGTTTCCCCAGCCACTCTGGGCGGCTTCCAGCAAAATATTAAAATACAATAATTCATCAAATATCAATACCAGCCACCCTAGAAGCAGTGTGTGTGTGTGTGTGTGTGTGTGTGTGTGTGTGTTTTAAAGGAAGATGAGTGATGGCAGCATCACGGCAAAACCCCAAAACCGTGCTGGTACATTGCCCACCCAAGCGCCTTCCCTGCGCCCCCCAACTCCAGGCTGGAGTCCGCAGCCAAGGAAACCAGCTGCTCTGCCTGTCCAGACACCACCCAATTTCTAAAGAGAAAAGTGGGCATGCACATGCATAGAATGGTAGAGTTGGAAGGGCACCTCCAGGGGTCATCTAGTCCAACCCCCTGCTAAAGATCTGCTTAAAAACCTTCCCTGCCCCCTGGCTGACCCTAAACTCGCCGGGACAGAAATCGCCCTCTGCCCATGTGCAGAGGCACCTCCGCTTTGCCAGAGGAACAGGAGAGGGTGCGGGGTTTGGAGGGACCTGGCTGAGCGGGGCGAGGCGGGGTCTCCAGGGGGCCCTGCCTCGGAAGGGCTCCCCAGGGGCGTCCCTCGAGGCCCCCCGGAGAGCGCCTGTGTCCACGGGAGGGCGTCCTCCGCTCCTCGGCGCGCGCGTCTCCGGGCACGGCTGCTGGCACGGAGCCTCGGCCGCTTCTGCCCGGCGGGGGTGGAGGCAGCGCGGGCAGGGCAGCGGCGGCGGCAGAGGACGGGCGCGCAGGAGCCGGGAGCGCCTTGCCGGGGAGAGCCGCCCGCAAGCGCGCCGTCGAGGGCCATCCGCTCCGGGGACGCGGCTCGGACAGTGTCCGGGGCGCCGCAGCGCGCCGTGCGCCCCGTCGAGGCTGCTCGCCATGGACGGGCAGGCGGCGCTGTGCGGCGTCGAGGCGGGCGAAGAGGCGTCGGGGGCGCCCCACTACGACTACAGCCGCATCGTGGGGCCGCTGCGCGAGCCCGCGGTCCCCGGCCAGAGGACGCGCCGCCCCGGCGGGCCTGCCAACGGCTGCGCCCCCATCCACGCGGGACACGAGACGGCGGCGCAGAGGTACAACGCTCGTCTCCTGCAGGCCGGTTACGAGCCGGAGAGGTGAGCGGCGCCGGATTCGGGGAAGCCCCGAGGGGGGGGGGGGTCGGGGTGGGAACTAGTCTCTCCTTCCCCACGCCTGGTTTCCAAAGGGTCGCTCCCCACTAACTCGGGTTGACTAACTCCGGAACCAATCGCGGTGCTTCTGAACTTCGGTTCTTGGCAAAAGGATCGTTTTAGTTTCGCAGGCGGAACTCAGACGGGCTGCGCACTTGCTTATTCTGCACCTGGGCGCCAGGTGCGCGTCCACACGCGCGCTCATCCCGGTTTTACCCCGCGAGGTGGGCTCGACTGGCGAGTGGGGCTCGACTGGCGAGTGGGGGCGACTGGCTCCGGGTTGCCCTTGGAGAGCACCAGCCACCCGCCCACCCCCCACCCCCCGTCGCTGCGCTTGCCGTGCCAGGAGAGACACCCCCAGTTTGGGGCTTCTCTGCTTCTAGGTGGTTCCTGACTGTCCCCACAGCCCTTGAGTGGCAGAGGTTAGGCGGGAATCGACTGGTGGACCTCTGGGTGACCCAAAGTAGATCAGCAAGGGTTTCTGACTTCCAGTGGCTCAAAACCATTTGACTGTGCCACAGGGGGGGTATATTTTTAGTGGTTGTACATTGGTTTTAATTGGCGTTAATATTGTAATTTTTGAGTTTAGCCACCCTGGGACATCCTGGGGAAGGGGAATGTAAGGAAATGAATTAATAACAATAACTATAGTAGCAACAAGCTGGCTCTTCTGCCTCCCTATGTCAACCAACTGAAATGAATAAAGTTTGGTGGTGTGTGTTGAAAGGGACCCCCTTAGGTCATCTAGTCCAACCCCTGCAATGCAGGAGTCTCAACTAGATCATCCAGGACAGATGGCCACCCGACCTCTGCTTAAAAACCTCCAAGGAAGGAGAGCCCACAGCCTCCTGAGGGAGACCGTTCCACTGCCAAACAGCTCTCAGCACTGGAAAATCTGTTCCGTATGTTGAGTCGGAATCTCATTTCCTGTCCTTTGAATCCACTGGCTCAGATCCTTCCGTCTGGAGCAGAAGAAAACAAGTTTGCTCCATCCTGCGGTCTCACCTCTACACCTTCCCTTCTTCAGGCCCAACCCCAAGTGTGAGCTCCCTTCGGTCCTGACCTTCAAAACAAATCCCTGGGCTTAGAGAGCTTTCAATGTCTTTGGTTCAAAAAGAAACAGAGTAGATGCTGCTGCAGACCTGGAATCTTCCACTGGCTCCCAAAATGTTCCTGGAAGCCTCCTGGAGCTACCCAAGACCTCCAGGAGGCCTTGAAGACATTTGCAACACCCCCCCTCCACCGCCAAGCCAAGTCAAGAGGTGACCTGGGGGCACCCAGAACCCTGGGCAGGATCCTGAGACACCCCCCTGCCTTGCACAGAGGCAGAGCTCAGACCACCCAGCTCAGTATTTTCGGCATCAGCCTCTCATGGTCCCTAGATGTTGCAGGACTACAAATCCCATCACCCCAGCATGGCCTGTGGTCAGGGGTGCCAGAACACCTGGGGACCCAAAGTTGAGAAAGGCTCTTCTCCACTCGCTGTCGGCAGCAGCTGTCTAGAATTTCAGGCAGGGGCCATAACCAGCCCTGCCTGGAGACAGCAGCACTATTAGGGCTTGAACCCAGGTCCATCTCAGTGCAAAGGAAAGGGACCCCTGACCTCCAGGGCCCCTTCCCAGTATCCTTGTGACGGCCCCGGTCCCTGCTTCTCGCTTGCACAGCCAGCCCTGTAGGCTCCAGACATGCCAGCTTTTGAAGGCTGCCCCATTTCTTGTCCCCTGATTCACCTGGGACACAACTGCAAGGGGAAGTCTTCATTGTGCAAAAGCCCCGTTGAAATGACCTGGTAAGCAGCTGACCTGTGGCCTGACCCAGCAGAGCCCTTCTTGTGGACTGGCACAAGCACACAGAGCTAGCCCTGCAAGGTAAAGGTAAAGGTGAAGGGACCCCTGACCATTAGGTCCAGTTGTGGCCAACTCTGGGGTGGTGGCACTCATCTCGCTTTATTGGCCGAGGGAACCAGCGTACAGCTTCCGGGTCATGTGGCCAGGAGGACTGAGCCGCTTCTGGCGAACCAGAGCAACACACGGAAACGCCGTTTACCTTCCCGCCGGAGCAGTACCTATAAATCTACTTGCACTTTGACAAGCTTTCGAACTGCTAGGTTGGCAGGAGCAGGGACTGAGCAATGGGAGCTCACCCTGTCACGGGGATTTGAGCCGCCGACCTTCTGATCGGCAAGCCCTAGGCTCTCGCATCCCTAGTGCTGCGAGGTAGGCCACTGTTATTCCCAATGGAAGGTGAGCTGCCCACAGCTGCTATACAGGTGTGTGTGTGTGTGTGTGTGCGTGTGTGCGTGTGTGTCCTGCTGAAACAGTAATCATCATGGAAGGGAAAGCTCTGCATGTGGCGTGGAGTGTGTGCTGGTCCCTGTGAGCGCATCTGGGCAATACTAATAAAAATATTGTTTATCGATATCCTGTGTTTTCCCCAGACCAGGAACGAAGGCGGCCTGCACAAATGCGGCCTAGGACCCACATACCTACAGGACCGCCTCTCCTGGTCTGCCCCGCGGAGGACCTTAATGTCCATAAATGACAACATTTTGGAGGTCCCAAGTCACAAGGCGGTTAGATTGGTCTCAGCTAGGGCCTTTTCAGTAGTGGCCCCGACTTGGTGGAACACTCTGTCACAAGAGACCAGGGCCCTGCGGGACTTGACATCTTTCCGCAGGGCATGCAAGACGGAGCTGTTCCACCAGGCCTTTGGCCAGGGCACAGTCTGACCCTTATGTTGCCCTCCCCTTATGGTCTTGATTTATCGGCTACTTTAAAATGAGGGTGCATTTTAAATTGCATTCTAACCTGTATTTTAAATTGGTCCCCCCCCCATTATGTTTTTACTGTGATTTTATTGGTGTTAGCCGCTCTGAGCCCAACTCTGGCCAGGGAGGGTGGGGTTTAAATAATAATAATAATAATAATAATAATAATAATAATAATAATAATAATTGTTATTATTATTATTAATCAAAACAACACAGATCAAATGGGGAAGACTAAAGTCATAATTTGAAATACAGTGGTATCTTGGTTTATGAACTCAATCCGTTCTGGAAGTCCGTTCTTAAGCCAAAACCGTTCTTAAATCGAGGCGCACTTTGCCTAATGAGGCCTCTCGCTGTCGGTGCCCTTCGACCGCTCGGATTCTTTTTGTAGACCGAGGTAAAGTTCTCAGACTGGGACACTACATCCGGTTTTGTGGAGTTCGTAAACCAAATCGTTCGTAAACAGGACTGTTCTTAATCCGAGGTACCACTATAGATGCAATTAAACTATAATAGGATTCAAACAATAAAAAAACAGGTTGCTGACAGGAGAGAGGCCTCGTCCCGAAGAGGTCAAGAGGGCAGTTGAGGGGTAAGGTGACCTCACAGGTAAACTGGTCCCCAGCTGGGATGATGCCAAAGAGCAAATCACTGATCCAACCTGTTTACTGAAAGACCAGCTGGTCCACCAGGAGGCAAATAATAATAATAATAATAATAATAATAATAATAATAATAATAATAATTTATTTATACCCTGCCCTCCCCAGCCAAGTGGGCTCAGCGTGGCTAACAAGCAATAATAAAAACAAGTTGAATGAATACAACTAAAAAACAAGATTAAAATACGACATTAAAACATTAAAATACAGCCTCATCACAGGAGGAGAAAGGAAAAAAGAAAGAGGGGGAGGGAATCAATTGATTCCAAGCCAAAGGCCAGGTAGAACAATTCTGTCTTATAGGCCTTGCGGAAAGAGATCAGATCCTGCAGGGATCGTTCCACCAGGCGGGAGCCATCACTGAAAAGGCCCTGGCTCTGGTTGAGGCTAATCTGACTTTCTTAGGGCCCGGGAGCACTAGGGTGTTGCTATTTATGGACCTTAAGGTCCTCCGTGGGGCATACCAGGAGAGGCGGTCCCGTAGGTACGAGGGTCCTAGGGCATGGCTTGAGAGAGTGCTGGCATAGATAGTGTGGTGGCACCAAAGGGAGAAGTCGTAGAGGCCTGGGCTGCAGGAGGAATCTGAGCCCCTTTCCAGGGGTGAGGATCCCTATAGGAGGCTGGGGGCCCAAGCTCCTCAGCCAGGAACTGGGAATGACCACAACGGGGCTGGGGGCTGAGGCTCCGGAGTTGAGGCTCCATGGCGAATCCGAAGGCTGCCTAAGCTGGGTGGGTGACGATTATGATTTAATTTTTCCCGCAAGTGGCACTTGAGTCTCCATCTGCTCAGCAGAGACCCTGGGTGACCCCGGGGTGGGAGCTCTTTTCGGACGGCTGCTCGGGGGCTAGTTATCTGCCTTTGGCCTAAAGTGTCTGAGCTCTTACGTAATGACTTTTAAAGGCTTAATATGAATTTGGCAGGTGCTCATCTGATCTGCGTAGCATCTGCTGGCGGTGGGGAGGGGGCGGGCGTTGGCCCAGGGCCATCTCACCCGGGTCTGGATGGGGTTTTGCTGTGTGCCGAATCAGAGGGGTTGAAAACCTACGCCGTAAACTCGTGGAAGGCAGGGAGCCCCCTTGGGTCAAGTCCAGCTGAGCTGCCTGAATGATGGGTGCCCAGGGGCTGTCCAGAGCTCAGGAGGACCCGAAAGGGATGCGTGAGACCCAGCCTGTCCCCATCCTGCCCCTGCTGCAGAGAGTAGGACTATGAGAAGAGCCTGGCTGCCGGATCCAACTGGTGGCTCAACACAGTTCTCACAGTAGCTAGCCAGATGTCTCTACTGGGAAACCTGCAATTGGCACCTGAGCAGAAAAGCACTGTTCTACCATTTCCAGCAGCTGTTATTCAGGTGCATTGCTGCTTCTTCATTGCGGAGGCAGAGTGTGGGCGTCATGGCGAGGAGCCATCCAGAGACCCTCTCCCCCCTTGAAAGAGGGGGGGGCTCTCTTCCAGCTGCCCTGCCTGGTCAAACCTGCTTTGCAGGGTTCCTGAGCCCCACAAAGCACAGAGAATAGCGGGGTGGGAGCAGGAGAATCGACTCCGGCTGTCTACAGCGCTCTGAGGTCCTCAGCTATTGTCTGTCCAAAGGTAGCTGAGGAGGAAAGCAGCTCAGCTGGGCTGGCCTTGGGCTTGACCCATCGAGGGCAGACAAGTGGATTGGGCCCCAATGTAGGAACACCGCTAGCGCTTCAGGGCTTCAGGGTCTGCTCCTAGCCCTGCCATGGAGAACTGAACCTGGGACCTTCTGCATTATTATTATTATTATTATTATTATTATTATTATTATTATTATCATCATCTAAAGATCACAGGGTGGTTCAATCCTGAGATAGCCTTCAGTATACACAGCAATCCTCAGATAGCAGCAAACAGCTCTTCCTCAAGTTCTTTGCAGGACTGAACTGGGGGTTTTTTTGGAGGGAAAGGTGGGGGGGGCGCTCTCCAGTAGTCCCTCCTGCCTTTGACAATGGAAAACTAGGAAGGCGACCAGGGGATGGAGTCCACCAGCACCTGCAAGGATTATCTTATCTATTCTCCATGAGGTCTGGTGACATGCCCAGCCCCAAAAGCATTCTAAGCAAGAATTTCCTTGTCCCTTTTTTGGGCACTTAAGGTGCCGAATGCACAGCGCACTTCAGTAACTTTGTAAAAAGCCCGGAATTTATTTGGAGCTGCGCAAATCGGTGAGGTCCAGTTCCTCGATGTCAGACGCTGCAATGCTAACAAGGCCTGTTTCTGGGTAGATCAACAGGAGCTTATAGCTGCAGACAGAGAATACCTACTGCCCAGTGGAAGACTGTGAGGTGCACATGGACTTGCCAACGCACACAAACACATGCTTCTTCTGGCTCTGCTTTCTGCACACGTTAAGAGAACCAGGGCAGGACATTTGCTTCTGCGGACCCCTCCGGAAACGCTGCCTACCTTTTTCTGACGCACCCTTGCCCCGCAAAGCTGCTCCTGGCTATTTCTGCCGCAGGATAGAGGAGTGACGTTGGAGACCTTAATCTCCGAGGCAGCAAATGCTGCTAATTGTGGCCTGGCTGCGATGGGCTGAGCAGAGACAGCAGGGGAGAGGCATATCTAGGGAGGCCCCAGCTGCTGCTCCCCTGGGCAAAGGTGGGGCGCCTCCCTCTTCCCATGCCCCTAGACCTCTGGGCTGCTTGGAGGGCTTCCATTTCCTGCCCATAGACTGCCTGTCTTGGGCTGACTTGGCAAAGTGGTCACCAATCCCGGTTATTCCAGGACACGAGAGTCAAGGCTTTTGGTCCGATTCAGTCCCTTGACCTTGTGAACAAATTTCTCTCTTTTTAAGATACTGTATTGTATTGTATAACTACATTAGTATATAAATCTTAGATTTCTAAATACAGTAGGTACCTCGGGTTAAGAACTTAATTTGTTCCGGAGGTCCGTTCTTAACCTGAAACTGTTCTTAACCTGAAGCACCACTTTAGCTAATGGGGCCTCCTGCTGCTGCCGTGCCGCCGGAGCACGATTTCTGTTCTCATCCTGAAGCAAAGTTCTTAACCCGAGGTACTATTTCTGGCTTAGTGGAGCCTGTAACCTGAAGCGTATGTAACCTGAAGCGTCTGTAACCCCAGGTACCACTGTAATTTCTCTCTATATAAGATAAGATCTATATCAGTCGAAGAACATTTATTGTAAGATTACTTTTTCTTTTCTTTTTCCATTTTCCTTTTTACGTATGCTTTTTCTGTTTGTTTTTTTCTGTATGTTATTTTGCTAATAGTAATTAAAAAAGAATGGGACGCGGGTGGCGCTGTGGGTTAAACCACTGAGCCTAGGGCTTGCCGATCAGAAGGTCAGCGGTTCGAATCCCCGTGATGGGGTGAGCTGCCGTTGCTCAGTCCCTGCTCCTGCCAACCTAGCAGTTCGAAAGCACGTCAAAGTGCAAGTAGATAAATAGGTACCACTCCGGCGGGAAGGTAAACGGCGTTTCCGTTTGCTGCTCTGATTCGCCAGAAGCAGCTTAGTCATGCTGGCCACATGACCCGGAAGCTGTACGCTGGATCCCTCGGCCAATAAAGCGAGATGAGCGCCACAACCCCAGAGTCGGCCACGACTGGACCTAATGGTCAGGGGTCCCTTTACCTTTACCTTATTGTATAACTACATTAGTATATAAATCTTAGATTTCTAAACAATTTCACTATATATAAGATAAGATCTATATCAGTCAAAGAACATTTATTGTAAGATTACTTTTTCTTTTCTCCTTTTTACATATGCTTTTTCTGTTTATTTTTTCTGTATTTTTTTTGCTAATAGTAATAAAAAAAGGAATAGGGTGGTCCTTGGAGATCAGGGAGCGTCTCGCCTCCCTTCTCCCAATCTGGACCAGACAGCTTCCAATCCCTTTCAGATCCCAAGCAGTTTGTCCCCCAAAGTGGTGTCCCGTCAGGACTTGGGGCCCCACAGAGATCAGGTCAAAGGAGGGAACTAGTGGGATGAGCAGCCAGGTTGCCTCCATAGTAATAGGTCACCAAGAGCTTAGCTGCATTGCAGGGGTTGGACTAGATGACCCCTGGGGCTCCCTCTACGATTCTGTGAGCTGTGCTGCAAAGGTTTCCAGGTAGAACAGAGGCACCTTGAAGATTTGCCCACATTTCAGATTTCTCCGTTTTCCATCTGATACCCGTCTCAGAATTTGAACAGTTTGGACTAGATTTGGTCCAGCTTTCGGGGAAGGTGGGTGAGCTCAGAAACTGTCAAATGCCGCTCACTGCCTGTCAGCTGTCAGTCAAAAGCAACAATCCCAAACGCCACCTAGTGTTAAATAAGAGTGTGTCATGCACACACATTTGGCAAATACCATATTTTTTACTCTATAAGATGCACCTGACCATAAGACGCACCTAGTTTTTAGAGGAGGAAAACAAGAAAAAAAATATTCTAACAGAAACAGCGGATGTATGATTTTTGTGGCTCATGCTGTGGCCAAAGACATGTGATCTGATGGTGAATTTGGGGTGACCCAGTGCAAAAATCCTGAGGATCCATTTGGATCCATGCTTTGTAACCACGTTTTTGTGCCATTGCGGCCCCATGCAACAGAGGGTGCGTGATTTTTTTGGTGCAGGCTGAAGCCATGGGCATGCTATGTGATCTGATGGTGAATTCGGGGTGACCCAGTGCAAAAATCCTGAGGATCCATGGGCTTTTACCTCCCCCCTCCCAGGCAGCCACCGCTAGCATCCCTTATCTCTCTCCCGATCCCACCGATCAGCTGTTTCCTTTCAACACTCCCTTCCCTCTTGTTTGCCTTAGTGTCTTTTCCTTAGCTGGAGCAGTTTTTTGCTCCTCCTTTTCTTCTAATTTCTCTCCTTATTGCTTTAGTCTTCCTGTTTCCCCCCTTTGTAAGTTTGCTGTCTTTACCTCCCCCCTCCCAGGCAGCCTCCTTTATCTCTAGCGTCCCTTATCTCTCTCCCTGATGGGCAAACGATCAGCGGCTTTGTTTCAACACCCACTTCCCTCTTTTTTTAAAAAAAGAAAAGCACAATCTGCTTTTTGCCCCTGGGCAATTAGGCTCCAGGGACCACACATTCACTCCATAAGACGCGCAGACATTTCCCCTTACTTTTTAGGAAGAAAAAAGTGTGTCTTATGGAGTGAAAAATACGGTATTTGGCAAACGAAATCAATGAAGCATTTGAGAGAAGAGGCCTCGTGGTAATGGGCACATAGAGAGGCAGCAATGTTCCCCAATTGGGACGGCTATAAAACAGGATTAGGCCCATTCACGGAGGGGAGGGATATCAGTGGCTCCTGGCCAGAATGGCTCTGCTCTGACCTCTGAGGTCAGAGGCAGCGGTGCTTCTGAATGCCAGTTGGGGGAAATCGCAGGAGGGGAGAGTGTGGCCCTTTCTTTTCCACCATGGGCATCTGGTTGGCCCCTAAGTGATCCAGCAGCCTCTTCTCAAGCAGGTGCCAGGGAACGAGGGCCGGCTAGCTGGCTGGCAGGCTTACCCGCCTCTGCTTCTGCCAGAGAGGTTTCCTTCTCTGGAACGAAAACAAGGCTAGCTGCCACGGGGCTGTTTTCCTGCTTGCCTCTCCTGGGGCATAATTAACTGTGCCAGGCTGCTCTGGGCACTGGGGAGCTGCCTGCCTGCAGCTGTACACAAGCCTCAGCCGCGGGCGCAGGCTGGCAGGGGAGCCAGAACAGGGAAACTCTATTTCTGCTCCTGCAGTGTGAGAGGAGGGCTGAAGAAGCTGATCAGGCCAAAGGGCTCTCATCTAGCCCAACACCCTGGGAAATCTGTATGCAAGATTTGAGAATAATAATAATAATAATAATAATAATAATAATAATAATAATTTATTTATATCCCGCCCTCCCCAGCCAAAGCTGGGCACAGAGCGGCTAACAACAGTAAAGTAATACAGCATTCTAAAATCAAATTGTTATAAAATCAGCTCAAATCAAATCAATGGCAACCGTTGGGCTAGAGTTCTATGAGGATTGCCAAAGGAGGTGCCTTGGCCAAAGGCCTGGTGGAACAGCTCTGTCTTGCAGGCCTTGCGGAAAGATGTCAAGTCCCGCAGGGCCCCAGTCTCTTGTGACAGAGCGTTCCACCAGATCGGGGCCACCGCCAAAAAAGCCCTGGCTCTGGTCGAGGCCAGCCTAACCTCCCTGTGACTTGGGATCTCCAAGATGTTTTTGTTTGAAGACCGTAAGGTCCTCCGTGGGACATACCAGGAGAGGCGGTCCCATGGGTACGAGGGTCCTTGGCCATATAGGCTTTAAAGGTTAAAACCAGCACCTTAAACCTGATCCTGCACTCCACCGGGAGCAAGACTCTCCTCTCCTGCCATCCCTGGCATTCAGAAGCACTGCTCAGTCCGACTGCGGAAGCAGAGCAGAGCCAACATGTCTAGGAGCCATCAACAGCCTCTCTCCTCCTCCCTGAATTTGTACAACCCTCCTTTGAAGCCACCCAAGTTGGTGGCAGTCCCTGCCTCCAGTGGGAGGGAGTTCCACAGGTTAACTGTGCATGTGGTTTGTGCCATGCACAGGTCAACCCTGAACGGCACCTCATTGGTACTTTGGGAGGAAAGGCAGCCTCGAGGTGGGGGCATAGATAAGGTGTTGGCCACCTGGTCCGTGGATCCTGGCCATCACGGCTGGGCCGGGCCTCCCCAGCAGGAGGAAGCGATGTTTCTGAATGCCAGTTGCTGGAAACGACAGGGGTGTGTGAGTTACTCTTGTGCTCAGATCCTGCTTCTGGGCTTCCCATAACGGGTGCCTGGCTTCCCATAACAGGATGCCGGACTAGATGGGCCTGATCCAGCAGGGTTTTCCTTGTGTTCTTATGGAACCTGCAGGGCCAGGGGCAGTCTATCTTGATCCCTGGAGGTATTTGGCCACTGTGATGACTGGATGGGCTGATCAAGAAGCAAACTCTTCTCCTATGTCCCAGCCAGAGGGTGGGACCTGGCCAGGTGGGTTCACCCTCTTTCCTCCTTCCTAAAAATTGCAGCCAGGGAAGTGGCGCCTAATGGGAAGTGGCCCACAACCAGCTTCTGCCGCCTGCAAGCCTGCACCCAGGGCCTGAGAGGCTGCCTCTCCTGGACCTTTCAAGACCCGCCTGGCAAGAGGATGGGGATCCGGTTCCCATAATTCCTGAAGATTGAAGAGGTGAAGTGGCCACATGCGGGGTGAGGCGATCTTGTAGGCAAACTGGTCCCAGGGGCTTTGTATACTAATCTTGGCCCGGTAGCAAATCAGCAGCCAGCACAGATTTCTGAGCGCAGGTGTTACAGAGTGACGAGACCTCGCGGCTGTCAGCAATTGGGCTGCAGCATCCCACACCGGCTGCAATGAGGTGCAAGGGCAGCCCTACACAGAGAACAAAGGAAAGAGCCTCAGGCAGAGACATCATTCAGAAGACGCAGTGTGCGTCTTTTGATGAAGCTGAATCCTGACTCCCAGGATACATTCAACGAAGGGGAGAGATGAGAGTCCAGGAAAGTTGATGCCGCAATAAATTGCACTGTCCCAAGAGAGACGGCTTTGTTGTTCTTCCTGCCAAAGACTCAAAGACAGGCAACAGCTCTGCAAATGAAAAAGATGTGTTTCTGTAGGCAAAGTGCTGCCCCCTGGAGCAGAGATCCCTGCCCAGCAAGCATCTTGCCAGAGAACGGATTCAATAAAAGATCCCAGGGTCCTCAGATGAGGCTGCCTGCTCTGTCTCTGCGTGATTCACCGTTCTGGGCTGGCCTCCTCAGCCTGTCCCCCCCCCCCCCCAGGCTGCGCTTGACGCAGATGATTCTGCTGTTTCCCTGGAGCGGGTGAAACTGGCTCATTTGGCCGATCACTCCCCATGCAGAGGCACAGCCCAGTTATCTGAAGAAGCCACATCCAGGTTGGTTATGCACACAGAGACACAACAGGGTGATGGTGAACTCCTCTGAGAGAGAGAGAAATTCTCAATGTAGTCTTTTTGTTGGGGTGCAAGCTGGGGGGGATGGACACACAGCTTCACTTTAAATTGGAAAACAAAAGAAGCATAAATTCAACCCTGGCTTGAGGCATTCATTCTTTCACTCCAGGATTTACCCAATCCCGTCTTTTACAAGTGTTTCAAGGCAGCTAAGAATAAGGAATTAAAACCACCTCACAGCACCATAATAAACATAAGGGAAGCAGCAGCAAGGCAGCGCCCTGGGAGGAGGGAACTGGCAGCCATGAATACAATTCTCTAGTTTAAAAGTCGGGATGAACCTCATTAAAAGGAAATATTAGAAAAGATTTACCATGGGGAGGGGCAGCCCCTCGCCACTCTGCACGCTTAAAGTGTGGGTCACAATGGAGTCACCAGCATGAGCTTCAATAAAGGGAGGCGCCCAGAGCAAAGCTGGAGGATATAAATGAGGAAACCATAAAAAATGGCCAGCGAAGCTTTGCAAACACTTCCCCCATCCCACTTCCCCCCTTTAAAGGAACTTTTTAGCCCAGAAAAAACAGCAGCTTGCTCTGTGGAAATCAAACAGAGAACATTTCTCCACCTTTCCATGCCCTGCTTATTTCAGGCTGCCAGCCAAGATAAGATGGTAAAGAACCATAAAACTGTAGAGTTGGATGGGACCCCTGAGGGTCATCTAGTCCAACCCCCCGGCAATGCCGAGATCACAACCAAAGCATTCCTGGCAGATGGCTACCCAACCTCTGCTTAAAAGCCTCCAGCATCCCCTTCTGAAACAGCAGCCCTGCAGAGACAACTCTTAATCTCAGGAACTTGGGTTTGAGCTCCACTTTGGGCAAAAGATCCCTGCATTGCAATGCGTTGGACTAATAATAATAATAATAATAATAATAATAATAATAAAAATTTACACCCCACCCTCCCCGGCCAAGGCCAGATGATCCTTGGGTCCCTTCCCGCTGTATACCTGAAGGAGCATCTCCACCCCCATTGTTCTACCTGGACACTGAGGTCCAGCTCCGAGGGCCTTCTGGCGGTTCCCTCCCTGTGAGAAGCAAAGCTACAGGGAGCCAGGCAGAGGGCCTTCTCGGTGGTGGCCCCCGCCCTGTGGAACGCCCTTCCGTCAGATGTCAAAGAGAAAAACAACTACCAAACTTTTAGAAGACATCTGAAGGCAGCCCTGTTTAGGGAAGCTTTTAATGTTTAATAAGGTAAAGGTAAAGGTACCCCTGCCCGTACGGGCCAGTCTTGACAGACTCTGGGGTTGTGCGCCCATCTCACTTAAGAGGCCAGGGGCCAGCGCTGTCCGGAGACACTTCCGGGTCACGTGGCCAGCGTGACGTCGCTGCTCTGGCGAGCCAGAGCCGCACATGGAAACGCCGTTTACCTTCCCGCTGGTAAGCGGTCCCTATTTATCTACTTGCACCCGGAGGTGCTTTCGAACTGCTAGGTTGGCAGGCGCTGGGACCGAGCAGCGAGAGCGCACCCCGCTGCAGGGATTCAAACCGCCGACCTTTCGATCGGCAAGCCCTAGGCGCTGAGGCTTTAACCCACAGCGCCACCTGCGTCCCTTAATGTTTAATAGGCTATTGTATTTTAGTGTTTTGTTGGAAGCCGCCCAGAGTGGCTGGGGAAACACAGCCAGATGGGCGGGGTATAAATAATAAATTATTATTATTATTATTATTATTATTATTATTATTATTATTATTATTATTTCCCTCTCCAGTGACTGGGCAATTGCAATTGCACTGGGGAAACCGGCTGGTTCAAGTGGGCCTGAGGTTCCCCGTCTGGCCACTGGAGGGCAGCAGAGGTGTCCTCTTTCGCTTGTCCGGCTACGGACTTTGGGGTTGGCATTCCTGGGGCACAGCACCCAAGGAGCTGTGAGGGGCAGCTTCTTGCCTCTTCAGGTCTTCAGATGCCCGCTGCCCACTGCAGAGGCTGCAGAGCTGCTACCGAGCCAACTCCAAGGTGTTACTTACTCCTGGTATATGAAGACCTTAACAACTCGGGACCAGTTTAGCCCACCAGTGTCCGCTGGACCATCTGCAGAACTGGCCCTGTTACAGGGGTCACACAAAACCCTGCTCTGCATTTGTAAGAGCGCAAACCTTTGTGTACCCTTTGGAACTCCCTGCCTATGGAAACCAGGCTAGTACTGTCAGAAGGTTCGTGTATGCGGGCTACAAACCTGCTATGTTTTTAGTTTTTTTGCTGAGGACAAAAATGAGAGAAAACCCCGCGATGAAAGCCCTCTCTTTGGAGCAGGAACTGTCCTGTAAATGAGGTACAGTTCAGAGGTTGCCCATTGATATGACTGCAGCAATAAGGAGGGGAGACGTGTCCAGAGGAGGGCAACCAAAACGGTCCAAGGCCTGGAAACGATGCCTTATGAGGAACGGCTAAGGGAGCTGGGCATGTTTAGCCTGGAGAAGAGGAGGTTAAGGGGTGATATGATAGCCATGTTCAAATATATAAAAGGATGTCACATAGAGGAGGGAGAAAGGTTGTTTTCTGCTGCTCCAGAGAAGCGGACACGGAGCAATGGTTCCAAACTACAAGAAAGAAGATTCCACCTAAACATTAGGAAGAACTTCCTGACAGTAAGAGCTGTTTGACAGTGGAATTTGCTGCCAAGGAGTGTGGTGGAGTCTCCTTCTTTGGAGGTCTTTAAGCAGAGGCTTGACAACCATATGTCAGGAGTGCTCTGATGGTGTTTCCTGCTTGGCAGGGGGTTGGACTCGATGGCCCTTGTGGTCTCTTCCAACTCTATGATTCTATGATTCTATGATTCTATGACATTGCAAGGAGGAAGCTGTTAATCAACATTGCAGGAGACCCTGAGCAAACAGGCCAGGAGGGGCATGCGCTGCTGTTTTCAACCCAGTGTCTGCATAGGGACGGCCATCCAAATCGTCCTGCCAGATGCAATTCTTCCAGGAAAGACACGGTACCCCTCCATTCTGCCCTGGTCAGACTTCACAAATACTCCTGCATCCAGGTCTGGGCACTATGGGTGGAGGCAGGGGAATGCAGGAAGCCACTTGCCCCCCCCCCCATCAACTAAATAAATAAATAAATAAAGTACTTAACGAATTGACTAATTGCATCGTAGATAACTCGGTTCTGCCCCTACAATAAAGCCTGCCCCCTAAAATAAACCCCGGCTATAGGTAAAAAAGGGGGTGCGGGTGGTGCTGTGGGTTAAACCACAAAGCCGAGGACTTGCCGATCAGAAGGTCGGTGGTTCAAATCCCTGCGACGGGGTGAGCTCCCATTGCTCGGTCCCTGCTCCTGCCAACCTAGCAGTTCAAAAGCACGTCAAAGCGCAAGTAGATAAATAGGTAAGACTCTGTCGGAAAGGTAAACGGTGTTTCCGTGCTCTGCTCTGGTTCGCCAGAAGCGGCTTAGTCATGCTGGCCACGTGACCCGGAAGCTGTACGCCGGCTCCCTCGGCCAGTAAAGCGAGATGAGCGCCGCAACCCCAGTCACAACTGGACCTAATGGTCAGGGATCCCTTTACCTTTTACCTTTATAGGTAAAAAGGCAAAGGACCCGTGGACGGTTAAGTCCAGCCAAAGGCGACTATGGGGTTGCGGCGCTCATCTTGCTTTCAGGCCGAGGGAGCTGGCGTTTGTCCACAGACAGGACTAAACTGCTTCTTGCGCAACAGAACACTGTGGCGGAAACCAGAGTGCATGGAAACGCCGTTCACCTTCCCGCCAGAGCGGTACCTATTTATCTACTTGCACGGGCGTGCTTTTGAAATGCTAGGTTGGCAGGAGCTGGGACAGAGCAACAGGAGCTCACCCCGTCGCGGGGATTTAAACTGCCAACCTTCTGATTTGCAAGCCCAAGAGGCTCAGTGGTTTTAACCACAGTGGCACCCGCATCCCTAGGGAAGTCACAGTCCCACTCTATTCTGCCTTGGTCAGACCACACTGGGAATACTGTTTCCAGTTCGGGGCTCCCCAATTTAAGGAGGATGTTGACAAGCTGGAAGGTGTACAGAGGAGGGTGACCAAGAGGATCACGGGTCTGGAAACCAAGCCTGATGAGGAACGGTTGAAGGAGTTGAGTATGTTTAGCTTGGAAAAGAGGAGTCTGATAAGTGATATGACGGCCTTCTTCAAATGTTTGTGGGGCTGCCCCACGGAAGATGGAGCAAGCTTGTTCTCTGATGCTGTGGAGGGGAGGATCCAAACCAACAGATCCAAATGAGGAACGAAATTCCAACCAACCCTGAGGAAGAACTTTCTGCTGGCGAGAGCTGTTTGACAGTAGAATGGACTCCCTTCGAAGGTGGTGGGCTCTCCTTCCTTGGAGGTTTTTAAGCAGAGGTTGGATCCTGGAGCTGAGATTCCTGCATTGTAGGGGCCTGGACTAGGTGACCCTTGGGGTATTTCATGATTCTACAATGGCAGAAAGATTTTTCTTGGCTTGCAAACGGAATCCCTGAAGGAGCGTCTCCACCTCCATCATCCATCCCAGACATTGAGGTCCAGCGCCGAGGGCCTTTTGGCAGTTCCCTCCCTGTGAGAAGTGAGGTTACAGGGAACCAGGCAGAGGGCCTTCTCGGTGGTGGCGTCCACCCTGGGGAACACTCTCCCATCAGATATCAAGGAAATAAACAACTATCTGACTTTTAGAAACAAATAAAAAAATTGTCTTCTTCAGATACATGCACACGAAAGCTTATACGCAGAACAAACTTAGTTGGTCTCTAAGGTGCTACCAGACAATTTTTTAAATTTATTTCAGCTGTGTCAGACCAACACGGCTACCTACCTGAATCTAGAATCATGACTTTTAGAAGACATCTGAAGGCAGCCCTGTTTAGGGAAGTTTTTAATGTTTGAAATTTTATTTTGTTTTTAATGTTCTGTTGGAAGCCATCCAGAGTGGCTGGGGAAACCCAGCCAGATGAGAGTATAAATAATAATAATAATAATAATAATAATAATAATAATAATAATAATAATAATAATAATTTCTCCCAAGCAGAGCCAGGTGTTTAAGACAGAAGTCGAGGCAAGGCCCTGGAGCAAAAGGAGCCCAAATCGCTCTCCCTCTGTATCAATTCCGCTGCCGCCCTTTGGCCAGTGACTCATGAACCCCAAAATGTAGTTGGATGCGGTTCTGCTGAACTGGCGAATGGACTCCTGGTGCCTTTGCTCTTGGGGGGACGGCAGAGCACATCAGCCTTAGGCAGGGAGGCCAAATCTCACATTCCCAGCCAACAAACCCCTCAGGAAGGAGGAGTGTCTCTAGGGCTTCCCTTTGAGTATCAGTTCCACTCCAAAAGCGGCTTTTAGCACCAGGGCTCGCCCAAAGAAGGAAAGAAAGAGAACAGCCTCTGAGGATGCGCAGAGTGCATTGGTGTCAGTGCTGAGTACACACAGCCAGGGTGCACACATTGAAAGTTGTGGCTGCATTAAGAAGCAGCGCCTCTCCTTGCAGGATCAAGCCCCTTTGACAAGGGGTGCTGAGCCCAGGAGCTGCGTGCCTGAGCACCAGGCACACAATCTGCCCGCCTCGATTTCTCCCTCGAACTCCAGACTCTCCTCGGGGGACATAAATGAGGACTCTCCTGTATGTGAGTGTCTGAGGGCCCTGCTCCTTCCTGCCACTTACCACCTGGCCCAGGGCAGGGCCTGACGGGCCTCACTAGGACAGTTGCTGTTACTGCTGGAGGGGTGCAGAGTGCTTTTAAAATGTTTTAAAATTTTTATTTTGAATTTTTTGTATGTGGGGGTGGGGTGGGGTGGGGTGGATGTTTATTGGGCCTGGGAATTTGTTTGATTTTATGTTTTTGTAATTTTTATAATTTTTATTGTTTTTTGTTTGTATTGTTTTATTTGTGTTGTTGTTGTTTTTTTGTTGTTTTTAAAAGGGGTTATTTTGTTCTTAAGGGGAGGGGTCAGGGCTGCCGGGGAATGGGCCCCAGCCCACAAAATGGCTGGGATATGTTTCACGGGGGGGAATGCGTTGGGACAACCGATCTCAGTGATCACGGGTAGGAGGAGGAGTTACGCTAAGACCAGACCATGTCATTACAGAGGAGGCAGGTTTAGTCGTTGTCTGAGGACTATCCCTGCCTCCGGGTCTGGCCCTGACCGGATGAATACTAGAATCAGCAAGGGATACCCACATGACCTGAAAGTGTTGCTGTGCAATGCCAGGTCAATGATTCATAAGACCACTGCCATCCATGACTTGATCGTGGATGGAGGACTTGACCTGGCATGTGTAACAGAGACTTGGTTGGATGAAGCAGATGGGCCTGTCCTTGCCGCTGCTTGTCCACCAGGTTTCTCTTACGCACAGCAACCCAGGTCATGTGGACGGGGAGGGGGGGTTGCAGTGATTTTTAGGAAGTCATTAGTTTGCACCAGGCGTCCTATTGGGAAGACCCAGTTTTCTGAGTGCATGTTCTGGAAGTTGGGCAATAGGGGCAGTACAGGATTCCTTTTGGTGTACCGACCTCCCCGCTGCACCAAGGATTCCCTGCCCGAGCTGCTTCAGGTCGTGGCGGATGTTCTCCTGGAGACACCTAGCTTGGTCGTCCTAGGGGATTTTAACATCCATGCCGACACGACCTTACAAGGGGCCGCTCGGGACTTCGTGGAAAGCATGGCCTCCATGGGGCTGTCCCTGAATAAGTCTGGCCCAACCCATAGCCACGGACATGCCTTGGACCTGGTGTTTACCTCTACGGATGTTGGTGATCTGACACTAAGTAAAAGTGAAACGAAAGAAGTGCCATGGTCAGACCACTTCCTGGTGCAACTGGACTTCTCTGCGACCCATCCCCTCTGCAGGGAGGTGGGACCGATTCGGATGGTCCGCCCCCGCCACTTAATGGATCCAAATGGTTTCCAGAGAGTGGTAGGGGATGCTTTATCCCATGTTGATGGCCTTTCAGCCGATTCCCTGGTGGCCCGCTGGAATGTGGAGTTAACCAGGGCTCCGAAGCGCCCTCTCCGATTGCATGGAGCCCGGAGAGCCCCGTGGTTTTCCACGGATCTGAGGGCAATGAAACAATCGTTGAGACGGCTAGAGCGCCGGTGGCGGATAACCCATTCTGAATCTGACCGGACACAGGTTAGAGCTCAACGTCGAGCCTACCAAGTGGCGATAGCGACAGCGAAGAAGACTTTCTTCACCGCCTCTATTGCATCTGCAGAAAACAGCAGCAGGAGACTCTTTCAGGTGGTTCACAATTTAGCGGAACCACCTGTAACATCGGGGCCCAGTACGGGCCACATGTTCTCCTGCAATGATTTTGCAAATTTTTTTGCAGATAAAATCGCTCAGATTCGGGAAGAAGTAGACTCCACCGTGGGAGCAGGGCCGGGGCAGGAGAGTGCTAGAGTCCTGTCTGGTCAAGTTGTGTGGGATCAATTCCAATCTGTTACCTCTGAGGATGTGGACAGGCTGCTTGGACGAGTGAAGCCAACCACCTGTCTCCTGGATCCTTGCCCATCCTGGCTTATAAAAGCTAGCCGGGAAGGACTGGGCGATGGGCTTCGTGGGGTGGTGAATGCTTCCCTCCGTGAGGGAGCCTTCCCAGACCCGCTGAAAGAGGCGGTTATTAAACCGCTTCTTAAAAAACCATCTCTAGATGCGGCCACAATGGCCAATTATCGCCCAGTCTCAAACCTTCCATTCTTGGGCAAGGTGATTGAGCGAGTGGTTGCTGAACAACTCCAGGCACGCCTGGAAGAAGCGGACCATTTGGATCCCTTCCAGTCGGGATTCAGGCCTCATCTTTGGACTGAAACTGCCTTGGTCGCACTGGTTGATGATCTCCGGCGGGCTAGGGACAAAGGTGAGAGCTGTTTCCTAGTTCTGCTGGATCTCTCAGCGGCGTTTGATACCATCGACCATGACATCCTTCTGGACCGTCTTGAGGGGCTGGGAGCTGGGGGCACTGTCATACAGTGGTTCCGCTCCTTCCTCCTGGGCCGTGTTCAGAAAGTGGTGGTGGGGGATGAGTGTTCAGACCCCTGGGCTCTCACTTGTGGGGTGCCTCAGGGTTCTGTCCTCTCCCCCATGCTTTTCAACATCTACATGCAGCCGCTGGGAGGGATCATCAGGAGGTTTGGGCTGGGTGTTCATCAGTATGCAGATGATACCCAGCTCTACCTCTCTTTTAAATCAGAACCAGTGAAGGCGGTAAAGGTCCTGTGTGAGTGTCTGGAAGCGGTTGGAGGATGGATGGCGGCTAACAGATTGAGGTTGAATCCTGACAAGACAGAAGTACTGTTTTGGGGGGACAGGAGGCGGGCAGGTGTGGAGGATTCCCTGGTCCTGAATGGGATAACTGTGCCCCTGAAGGACCAGGTGCACAGCCTGGGAGTCATTTTGGACTCACAGCTGTCCATGGAGGCACAGGTCAAATCTGTATCCAGGGCAGCTGTTTACCAGCTCCATCTGGTACGTAGGCTGAGACCCTATCTGCCTGTGGACTGCCTCGCCAGAGTGGTACATGCTCTGGTTATCTCCCGCTTGGACTACTGCAATGCGCTCTACGTGGGGCTACCTTTGAAGGTGACCCTGAAACTACAACTAATCCAGAATGCGGCAGCTAGACTGGTGAATGGGAGCGGCTGCCGAGACCATATAACACCGGTCTTGAAAGACCTACATTGGCTCCCAGTACGTTTCCGAGCACAATTCAAAGTGTTGGTGCTGACCTTTAAAGCCCTAAATGGCCTCGGTCCAGTATATCTGAAGGAGCGTCTCCTCCCCCATCGGTCTGCCCGGACACTGAGGTCCAGCTCCGAGGGCCTTCTGGCGGTTCCCTCACTGCGAGAGGCCAAGTTGCAGGGAACCAGGCAGAGGGCCTTCTCGGTGGTGGCGCCCGCCCTGTGGAATGCCCTCCCATCGGATGTCAAGGCGATGGACAACTACCTGACATTCAGAAAACATCTGAAGGCAGCCCTGTTCAGGGAAGTTTTTAATATGTGACATTTTAGTGTATTTTTCATCTCTGCTGGAAGCCGCCCAGAGTGGCTGGGGAAACCCAGCCAGATGGACGGGGTACAAATAATAAATTATTATTATTATTATTATTATTATTATTATTATTATTATTATTAACTCCTGTTTGCAAGCCAAGAAAAACCTTGTGCTTTGGACCTGACCAGCTTTTCCTGGCTGGAAAAAAAGGAAGAAGTGTGTGATGGCAGTTTGGTTGGGAAGGTCAGGGCAGCCCAGGAAGCCTCTCCCAAAAAGAACCATCGTGGTTTGCAAGAGTTTGAAATGGAAATTAAATGCAAACCACACGGGCAGAATTTGCTCGCTGGATTGATTTCACTTCCTCTGATATTTTCATACAGATGGAAAGGAGTCAGGGGAAGAGCTGGCTTGAGTCACGAGTTCAAGATCCGAGTCCCAAGGTTTTTCTCTGTCCCCAGAGGTTTCCTCTGCTCCTTGCTTTGCACTCAGGCTCAGGCTGGTTTCCTTGACCACAGGAGCAGAGCTGCCTTCTGCTACCAGGCCATCGTGTTTGGCTGCAGTGAGTGCAGGATGCTGCAGCAAAAGTGCTGACAGGCAAGGCCTTGCCAGCACAGAACACCTGGGCTGCTCAGATGGGCTGCCAGTTTGCTGCCCCAGATGTGCCCACGCGGCTGCTAGAATCGGTGGAACTGGCATTGCTACAGGTGCCCATAATCCCCTGTCCGCATTTGTAAGAACTCAGTCGCCTCCCCTTTGGAACTCCTCGCCTATTGAGATCAAGCACCGTAAGCCTTTTGGAACCTGCTGAAAGCATTCTTGTTTAGACTAGCCCGCCCAGACGTCTAGAAACTCGATGTGTGGTTTAATCTAAAAGTAAAGGTAAAGGGACCCCTGACCATTAGGTCTAGTCGTGGCCGACTCTGGGGTTGCGGCGCTCATCTCGCTTTATTGGCCAAGGGAGCCGGCGTACAGCTTCCGGGTCATGTGGCCAGCAGGACTAAGCCGCTTCTGGCGAACAAGAGCAGCACACGGAAACGCCGTTTACCTTCCCGCCGGAGCGGTACCTATTTTTCTACTTGCACTTTGACGTGCTTTCGAACTGCTAGGTGGGCAGGAGCTGGGACAGAGCAATGGGAGCTCACCCCGTCGCGGGGATTCGAACCGCCAACCTTCTGATCGGCAAGTCCTAGGCTCTGTGGTTTAACCCACAGCACCACCCGCGTCCGTGGTTTAATCTACTTTTAGCCTATTATTAGTTCCACTTTTGAAAAGTTTTAAAATAACTACTGCTAACGTTTCTTACGGATACTTTTATTATTGTTTTCGGAAGCCACTTGGGTCCCCACCCCCACCCCGGCTCCAGCTTAAAGACAAGAGGTGTATAATGAGTGGTAAACGAGTAATAAATTGATCCATCCAGTTCAGTAGTGCTTACTGACTGGCAGTGGATTTTCCAAGCAGGGATTTTCCCCGAGCCCTGCCTGGAGATCCCCTGCCGCTGGGGATTGCACCTGGGGCCCTTCTGCATGTGGGGCAGGTGTCCTCTCCCTGAGCCATGGCCCTTTGCAAAGGGTGGCCCAGATCCTGCTTGCGGGTCTCCCAGAATGGGCATCTGCTTGGGGACTTTGAGAACAGTATGTTGCACAAGAGGGGCCACTGGCAGGATCCAGCCCGGGGCTCTTCTGACGTCCGTAAATGAAATTAAAGGGATTCTTGAATGGCGGCAAGTTCTGAAATCATGTGAGGAAGGAATTTAGCTGCAGAGGAAGCGAGTCTGGAATAATTCAGCACCTCGTGGTCCATTAGGCCAATTTACTGCGCGGAGATCCTGGCCTCTCCACAAGCGCATGACTTGAGCGCAGGAAAGCATAATAATAATCACAAGAACCCTCATGGAACCATGAAGTTGTAGAGTCAAGGGGACCCCCAAGGGTCATCCAGCCCAATCCTGGATTTAGTGGGAATCTCCTTTCTTGTAACTTGAAGCTATGGGTTCGAGTCCTACCCTCTGCAGCAGGAGAGAACAAGTTTGCTCCGTCCTCCACCCGATATTAGGTGATGGCTACCGTGTCGCTTGGGACGCAGGTGGCGCTGCGGGTTAAACCACAGAGCCTAGGACTTGCCGATCAGAAAGTTGGCAGTTCAAATCCCCGCGACGACGGGGTGAGCACCCGTTGCTCAGTCCCTGCTCCTGCCAACCTAGCACTTTGAAAGCACATCAAAGTGCAAGTAGATAAATAAGTACCACTCTGGCGGGAAGGTAAACGGCGTTTCCATGCACTGCTCTGGTTCACCAGAAGCAGCTTAGTCATGCTGGCCACATCACCCGGAAGCTGTACGCCACCTCCCTCGGCCAGTAAAGCGAGATGAGCACCACAACCCCAGAGTCGGTCACAACTGGACCTAACGGTCAGGGGTCCCTTTACCTTTACCATGTCGCTTCTCAATAATATTAAAGAGACTCTCCCAGCAGTTGTCATGGCTTCTGGGGAATGAAGGTCAACCCTATTATAAGATTGGCGGGGGTGGGGGAACAGCCATGCAAATCCGTTGCAGCAAAACAACAAAGAGTATTTCCAGCACCCGAAACCCTTTTATCACGGCTGAAGATGCAGCCCACTTCATCAAGCTGTCCACAAAGGTGGGGGAGGGGTGATCAATTGCCCCAAAATGCAAAATGCAGCACTGCCTAACAACAGGATGTGTGTTTTTTTAATTTAAAAAGCATTTCTAAACTTGATTGTTTATTTATTTTCTCCTTAAGATTTACATCCCACTTGTTTTTAAAAAGGCCCAACAACCTCAAAGCGCTTTTCCAAATGAATAAAGCAATAAAATTATCAGCAGAAGGGTTTTTTTTAATATAAAACCCCAACTATTTAAAACATTCCAAGGATTAAAATAAGCAAGGCAGAGTCTAGAATATGCTTACCAGTTTTTTTTTCAAGGAATCCGGGGACACTTTCTTTTTCTCCTTCCTTATTTTCCTGAATTCCATGCTTTATTGTTTTAGAAAAGGGTTGCCCAAAATTCTTGACCTATTTTTTTTTGGGGGGGGGGAATCCCCAAAGTTGTGGAGCGCACACCTCAACACAAGGCAGGCAGAGAAGCCCATCTACAAACACACAAATGCAAATTTTTTTTAAAAAGGTGGCGGGTTGTGTGTGGAGAGAGATTGAATAGAGGCGCTCGCTGGTCTTGGGAAAACACGCGTTGAAACAAACACACAAGGCATGTTAAGTTGTGGGTGAACATATCAGACGACACAGCGATTCTTCAAACAGCTCTTGTTTATTCACAGGCCAGAACAGAACTGAACTGAAGGGTTCAGCCAGCCTGCTTATATAGAGCTCCAGTACAACGTAACTGTAACAACTTTTTGTAACTATCCAATCACTGAACGTCACTTTCAATCCCTTATTTGCATTATGTGGACCTGAACTATCTACAGCATCCCAGGGTGAGAACTTCAGTACATAACAAGGCAGCTGAGTGGCTCAGAGCCTGTTGGAGCGCCACAGGCTCTTCTGCTGCGGGCGGCTCTGCGCGAGTTCGGGGTGAGCGTTGATCAAGGAAGTGAGCCAGAACGAAGCTCTCTGGCTTGCGCCTCGGTTTAAATAGCCCCAACACCAGCCAGCGGATTGGCTGGCTGGAACTTTGGTGTGGCCGGGACCTCTAGTGCTACTCACTGCCATGGCGCCCACCATGTTGCCCACCGGAATTCCCAGGCATAAATCCGGGGACATTCCGGGGACAGATTTTGTCGAGGGACAGATTGGTGAATCTGGGAACTGTCCCCAGAAACCGGGGACGTCTGGTAACCCTATCCTAGGATTCTGAAAGATGGCTCCTGGGTTTGAGTCCCACGTTGGACAAAAGACTCCTGCCTTGGACTAGATCAGGGGTAGGCAACCTAAGGCCCGGGGCCGGATCCAGCGGATGGTCCAGGAATCAGCGTGTTTTTACATGAGTAGGATGTGCCCTTATATTTAAAATGCACCTCTGGGTTATTTGTGGGGCTTAGGAATTCGTTCTCTCTTTCCCCCCCAAAAAATATAGTCCGGCCTCCCACAAGGTCTGAGGGACAGTGGACCGGCCCCCTGCTGAAAACGTCTGCTGACCCCTGGTCTAGATGATCCTCAGGGTCCCTTCCAGCTTCCCAATCCTAGGATTCACTGGGGAGCTGCCTGCCCATTGACCCCAGTTAAAACCAGCGTCACTCCGACGTTCCGACCTGGGTTCTCAGACCCTTAAGTCCTTCGCTGGTTCCCCACATTTGGATGCCAAAGAGCTTTCCTCTGCTTGTCAGCCTGTCTGCTTTTGCCCAAAGAGCGGCGCCTGCCTGACCCAAAACCTGCGCTTCCTCTTTGGGGGAGAGGAGCACAATTGTGGCCGGAAGATGGATGGGGGTTCCTTCTGAGGCCTCCTTGGGCACCAGGAAGCAGGAACCCCCTGCCTTCTTCCTTCCTTCTCCTTCCATCCTTCTCCTTCCTTTTCCTTCCTTCCTTTCCATCTTCATTCCTTCTCCCCCCTCCTTCCCTTCTCCTTCTTTACTTTTCCTCCCTCCCCATCCTCCTTACTTCTTCCTTCTCCTCCCTTCTTTTTCCTCCCCCCTTTTCTTTCCTTCCCATCCTCCTTCCATCTCCTCCTTCCTTCCTTCCTTCTTTCCTCCCTCCCTCCCTCCTTTCCCCTTTCCTTTTCCTTTCTCCTTCCTTCCTTCCTTTTCCATCCATCCTTCTTCCTTTTCCTCTTTCCCTTCTTCCTTTTCCTTCCTCCCTTCCTCCCCATCCTCCTTCCTTCTCCTTCTCCTTCCCTCCCTCCTTCGCCGGAGGGAGGAGCCGCCCTCCCGGGCTGTCCGCGCTACGCGCTCCGCCCTCCTCCTCTTCCTCTTGGGCGCCGCTTGGTGGCTCCGCTGCGCGGCGGCGGCGCAGCCAACGGCGGACCGAGGAAGCCCCCCGCCCGCCCGCCTGCCCGCCGGACGACGACGACGACGACGAGGAAGCGGCGGCGGCGGCGGAGGCGAGCCCGGCCCGGCGGCGGCGGCGGCGGCGGCGCCATGGGCGAAGGCGAGCCGCTCAGGTAGGCGCGCCGGGCCGCGCCAGGGGGAGCGCACGGCCCGGGAGGAGGCGAGGAGGCAGGAAGCGGGCCGGGCCGGGCCGGGCCGGGGCGGCGGCTGCTGCTGCTGCTGGTGGCATCGGCGGCCCCTGGGCGCCCCGGGTGCCCGAGCACCCACCCAACTCCCCGGGCAGGCGCCGTGCGCCCTCGTCCGTGCGCCCTCGTCCGTGCGCCAGGCAGGGCCAGCCCCGCCGCCTGGCCCCCGCGGCTCCTGCTCCGGCCCGCGCCCGCTTGGCTGGGCAGGCGGCCCCTGAGCATGTGCAGAGCGCTGACGGTCTCTCTCCTCTCTCCCTTGCCTCCGCAGCATGGCCGACTACCTGATCAGCGGCGGCACCGGCTACGTCCCCGAGGACGGCCTGACGGCGCAGCAGCTCTTCGCCATCGCCGACGGACTCACCTACAAGTAAGGGGCGGCAAGGGGGGCGGGGCGGGGACTCCTCCCCACGTGGCTCCCAGCTGGGTCCCTCCGCACGCACCACGCCTGGGGGCCCCCCAGGAGATGGCACCCCCAGGAAAAGGGTCCCGGCTAGGAAGGGCGTCTCCGCGCCACCTGCCCAAGCGCCAGGGATGGATGGAGACGGCTGGCATCGCCCCATGGCAAGGACCCCCTTCCCTGCATGGATGGCGGTGGTCCTCCTCCTGGCCCCAAGGGGTCCCTCCCCACACAGTCCGCTGCATACCCCCCCCCCCCCAGCAGCCAACCCCAACCTGAATCTCCGGATCAGAATCTCTGGCCAGGCCCTTCAAAGAGCAGATGGCGCATGGCAGAAATGTCCTTCTCATTTACCTCTTTGAAACGTGGCAGCGACTTGGGGGACCCCTTAGTTGGCTCTGCTGAACAGTTTGGCCTGTGGACCTCTGCAATTGCCAACAGGGCCTGCCTTGCTTTTCCTGCACGGGAATCTGTGAAATGGGCTGCCGGTCACTCTCTGCGCTTCCAGGAGACGCCGCTGTTTGTTCTGATTTGGGTGCAGGGAGGTTAGGCAGCGTTGTCTGTTCAATGCATTTTCATTCCAGTCCATTTGTGGGGAGGTTACTCGGCGTTGCGTCAACGCAAGCGGCATCCCTCCCTGCCTTTCCAAAGTTTTTTTTTCTTATCGCTTTCCTTTTTTGCAAAAAGAGCGAATCTTTGGGGGAAGCAGGTTTGTTGCGCAAAACCTCCTGGTCAACTCTTAATTGAGGAAGCTGGTGACAGCCTTGGGAGGAGGAATTTGCTGAGCCTTTGGGGTTGGCAGGGAGGCGGGTAGAGGGCAAAAATATTCCCGAATGGGCCGCCTCCTCTTCCTGGGTCTGGCTGGGTGCATCTTCCTCCTCCATCACGGTGCGGGTTTTGGAGTGAATTTGCATGGAAAGGGGTGCTCCTATCCAAATTTTGGGTTACAACCTCCAGAGCCCGATACTGTCAGGCCTGGGCTGTCTGAACCAGTGTCTTCTCCCAGGCGAACCTGCCGGGCTCCGAGATCTTCAGGGGGGCTCTTCTCTCGGTCCCACCCCCCTCACAATCCCACTGGGTGGGGGCGCAGGAGAGGGCCTTCTCGGTGGTGGCTTCTCCCAGGAAACTTTGGAACTCCCTGCCGAGGGAAGCCAGACTGGCTCCCTCCTTTCTGTCCTTCCGCTGGCTGGTGAAGATTTTCCAACAGGCCTTTGGGAACTGACTGCATTTTGTTTGGAAAGAAAGGGGTTTCTGATAGTCCTGCGCTGTTTTTGCCACCTGCGTTTAAAACAGATCTGTGGTTTTAATTCTACATTTCATTGCATTTTAATCGTTCACCTTTGACGCGCCTTTAGCTTTTTGGGTTTTACCTGTGCCGTTTTAAGCTGCAGTAGCTGCTTTGAGTCCTGGCCTGGGTGGGGAAAGGCGATCTATGAATAAGAATTTCAGCTTTCAGGTTTGAGTCTGCATTTTGGGTTCAATGGCAGGGAAAGAAAGATTCCTGTGCCCTTAATACTGTATCCAGCCTGGCTTTCAGGAGCCTCGGTTTTGCTGCAATCCAGCCGCCTCCCAGGCCCCGAACGCTCCCTTGCTGCCTGGCGTTTTCCGTCACTCAGATAGCGGAGGCTGCATTTCTGCCAGTGATGGGCTCACAACCAAGAATGGACTTTCCCTTTCCCCTAGGATACTCATTTCGTTTTATTTTAAGAAAAGCAAGTCGTGCCAGTGTTCATGACCACATCCTGCGGCTGTGAGTTCCAAGCAGGCCATTTCTGGTCCAGGAAAGTAATCCTCAAGGAGGGGGGGCTCTCAGAGGCCTCCAGCCAGGACGGCTCTGCATCCCAGTTGCTGGAAATCTCAAGCCTGGAGAGATGCTCTGGCGCTGGGGTCCTGCTTGCATCTGGTCAGCCACTGTGAGAACAGGATGCTAGACTCAGTGGGCCTCTGGCCTGATCCAGCAGCCTCTCCCTAAGTTCTTGTCCTTCTTATCTGAAGAGTAGGAGCTTCAGCAGATATCTCCCAAATGTTGCGTTTATGTAGATTAATATAACTGAAGAGTTAGAAGGGACCCCAAGGATCATTGAGTCCTAAAATTGGGTCTTTTCCAACGGTTGTAGGACTACAGCTCCCAGCATCTCCAGCTAACAGAACCCGGGAATTGTAGTCTAAAAGCACCTGGCGACCCAAGTCCAGGAAACCTGATCTAGCCAAGGAAGATCCTTTATGTGGTCCTAGCTATACAGTGGTCCCTTGGTTCTTGAATGCCTTGGTAGTCAAACAACTTGGAACCCGAGCGCTGCAAACCCGAAAGTCAGTGTTCTGGTTTGCAAATCTTTTTCGGAAGCTGAACGTGCTCTGTTTTGAGTGCCACGCTGAGGTCTGTCTGTTTTTGCTCTTTATTTTGCGTTTTTGTTTCAGCGGCTTTTTCATTTTGTTTTTGCGACTGTGTGGAGCCCAGTCCAGCTCCTGATGGATTGATTGTGTGACTGCAGTACATTGTTTATTGCTTTCGTTTTAGGGATCAATGGTCTTGTTGTTGTTTAGTTGTGTCCGCCTCTTCATGACCCCCTGGACCAGAGCACGCCAGGCACTCCTGTCTTCCACTGCCTCCCGCAGTTTGGTCAAACTCATGCTGGTAGCTTCGAGAACACCGTCCAACCATCTCGTCCTCTGTCGGCCCCTTCTCCTTGTGCCCTCCATCTTTCCCAACATCAGGGTCTTTTCCAGGGAGTCTTCTCTTCCTCGGAGGTGGCCAAAGTCTTGGAGCCTCAGCTTCAGGATCTGTCCTTCCAGGGAGCACTCAGGGCTGATCTCCTTAAGAATGGATCCGTTTGATCTTCTTGCAGTCCATGGGACTCTCAAGAGTCTCTTCCAGCGTCACGCTCTAACCCACAGAACTATCCTAGAACCCCGTTGGTTCTCCTTTTCCTTGAGAACATAAGAAATGACCCATAGCTGGATGAGGCCAATAAGGGCCCACATAGTCTAGCATCTAATAATAATAATAATAATAATTGTAATAATAATGGTCTCCTGCCCATCTGACTGGGTTGCCCCAGCCACTCTGGGCAGTTATCAATATATATATAAACTCAATATAACATCAGCCATTAAAAACTTCCCAATACAGGGCTGTCTTTAGATATTGAAGTTGTGCAGTTGTTCATTTCCTTGACATCTAAAGGGAGGCATTCCACAGGGCGGGCGCCACCACCGAGAAGGCCCTCTGCCTGGTTCCCTGTAACCTCACTTCTCGCAGGGAGGGAACCACCAGAAGGCCCTCGGAGCTGGACCTCAGTGTCTGGGCAGAACGATGGGGGTGGAGACGCTCCTTCAGGTCTACAGGGCAGAAGCAGCAGCCAACCCGAATCCCCCCCTAGAAAACCCACAAGCAGGCTGTGATGGATAGTGTGACTTCTTAGGGAGCCGTTGCATAAAATCCTGCTGCCTCCATGCTTTGCTGTGCATCTTCTCGATCCTGAGGGACCAGAGAGGGAGGGCAGAGCTCAGCCTTCATGACCAGAAGCTTTTGGAATTGTCTGATCCAAGCTGGGACTGAATCTCGTGGTTTAGCTCTGCTGTGTGCACTCCTATAAATTGCATTCTTGCTCTGGCACAGTTGAGAGTTCCCCTGCTTACCCCGCCCACCAGTATATAAAAGCCCAACAGTTTAAGCTTCTCCTCATATGATGGAAGATGATCCATTAATCAGATTACCACGGTCATCCTCCCCCCCCCCCTGCGTTGCCTTCACATTTTTTTATTTTTAAAATAATTTTGTTGAGGCTCGAAAGTATTCTCCTCGCTTTGTGGTCCCCCCCCCTTCCCTTCTTTTGAATTCGCAGTGAAAAGGCCACACACAGAGAATGCATGTAAGCAAAACTTGCAGCAAATATTCTCCTTGCGCAGGTTGTTAGCCAGGATCAGAGCAGGGGGCGTTCAGCAACCGTCTCCCGATATTGCTACCCTGGTATTCGGAGGTAGACTGCAGCTGACTGTGGAGGCTCCGTTTCGCTTTCATGGCCAGCTGCCGTGGATAGACCTCTTCTCCAACACTTTGAATTTCATCTTCACCCCCTTTTAAAAACAATCTATGTCCCCTGGCCATTGCCGCGCTATGCGGCAAGAAATGCCTTGAGATTGTCTGTGCTCCTTCTGCCGGACGAGGTTCATGGGCCGGAGGTCAAAGAGGAAGCTTTCTGAGTCAAAAGGGAAGGCGGGGCTCTGGGTTTGTGTACTGGACCCTGGTTCCGTTCTCCCTTTATACAGAATCACGGCCGTACTTGTGAGAAATCCTGTCGGACAGCTCAGAACTGCCCGAAAAATATTCAGTTGGAATCTCCTTTCTTGCAACTCGAATCCACTGCTTTGAGTCCTACTCTCCAGAGCGGGAGAAAACAATCTTGCCCCACCTTCCATGTGACAGCCCTATAGATATTTGAAGATGGCTCTCAAATCTCCTGTTTTGCTGGTTATGCATCCCCAGCTCTTTCGACCGCTCCTCATCAGGCCCTTCGTCATCTTGCAGACACTGATCTCTGTTTGATGTATTGATGTATTTATCAGCTCCATCTGGTACACAGGATGAGACCCTCCCTGCCCGCGGACTGTCTCTCCAGAGTGGTGCATGCTCTAGTTATCTCCTGCTTGGACTACTGCAATGTGCTCTGCATGGGGCTACCTTTGAAGGTGACCCGGAAACTGCAACTAATCCAGAATGCGGCAGCCAGACTGGTGACTGGGAGCAGCCGCAGAGACCACATAACACCGGTCTTGAAAGACCTACATTGGCTCCCAGTACATTTCCGAGCACAATTCAAAGTGTTGGTGCTGACCTTTAAAGCCCTAAATGGCCTCGGTCCAGTAGACCTGAAGGAGCGTCTCCACCCCCATCGTTCTGCCCGGACACTGAGGTCCAGCTCCGAGGTCCTTCTGGTGATTCCCTCCCCGCGAAAAACCAAGTTACACCGAACCAGGCAGAGGGCCTTCTCAGTAGGGGCACCCGCCCTGTGGAACGTCCTCCCACCAGATGTCAAAGAGAACAACTACCAGACTTTTAGAAGACATCTGAAGGCAGCCATGTTTCAGGAAGCATTTAATGTTTAATAGTTATTGTATTTTAGTGTTCTGTTGGAAGCCGCCCAGAGTGGCTGGGGAAACCCAGCCAGATGGGCGGGGTATAAATTATTATTATTATTATTATTATTATTATTATTATTATTATTATTATTATTACTCGTTCAGCCAGTTTGAAGGGATCCTTCTGGAACTCCTGAGTTCCCTGGTGCAAGTTTACCCACCTTACTGTTCACCCAAGATCACTTAAGGAAGTAGTTTAAAAGTGCCAGGCCCTGGAAGACCCCAGCCCTGGCTGCGAGAATGGGCTGAGTATCTTTGCGGTCCTGGTTTTTCTTTCCTATAGCCAGAGGCTCCCCTATAAGGAGGGCCCCTCCTCATCCCCTGGGATAATTTAGAGGTTTTTGGGGAAAAAGAGGCTCTAATCCCCAGGATGCTTCCTGAGGAGTAAGCGCTGCTTAACTGGACGCAACTTGCTTCTGAGTAAACACGCTTTGGGTTGTGCTGCAAGGTCACGATCCTGTGCACACTTAGCTGGAAGCACAGCGGGACTTAATGTCCAAGTAATCGGACTCAGGAGGAGCGGCTACTTGCATACAATTTTTATACCAGATTATCTCCCATCTCTCCCTGGTTGCTGATGCTCAGAACACGGCGAAGGAAGATTTCCTGTTGCAAAAGCCATGCTGATTTTCTCTCTTTGTCCAGGCTTGTTCTTCCGTATGTTCAGTTATTCGGATTTTAACAATGCTGCCTGCAAATTTGCCAGGGAGAGGTGGTGGGCTCGTGGGTCTGTGATTCCCTCTTAATTCCTCCATTTAAAAACAGGCCACTTTCCAGCCCTTCAGGAGGGAAATTGATTTTTAGCAACAAGCTGCACCTTTTTATTAGAAGATCAGCGTTTTCACATTTCTGTTAGAACTGGACGTCTTCCATCTGGACTCAGCGACTTGTCCTTCGCTTGTCACTTGGCCCTAGACCTTCGTCTCTTGTCATTCCTGCTTGACTTAATTCTTCAGATGCCCCTCTTTAAAAAATAAAAATAAAAAATAACCACCACGACATGCCTCAGAACTGGTTTGGGCACAGACACCTGTCCAGAATCTTCTGCAGTGAAGACCAACGCAAATAATTCACTCCCCTTTTCTGCCGTCTCCCTCTGCTCCTTTTGGCACCCCTTTTCACACTTCTGTTTTCTGATGTATTTAAAAATAATGTATTAATGCTGGTCTTCATTCTTCTGGTAACTTCTTCCCCCAATCCTCCCTCTTAATTTGAATTTGTTTTGCCAGAGTTTGTGTTCCTTCCTTCTCTCCTCATTTCGGGCAGGACTTCCATTGTTTCAATCATTGGTGCCCATTCCCCATCCGGGTTCTATAAACTCATTTGCAGTCACTTAGAGAAGGCTCTGAAATATTGGCCCTGAGGCTTGAATTTGTTTTGTACGGGGTAGTTTTATTTGACATCTTAATGTGTTCGTAAGCAGCTCTGAGGTTTTTTCTTTGAAAGATGAAGTGCTCTAGAAATGGAAATAATAATAATAGTAGTAATAAAAATAGTAAATCTCACTATGGGGGAAAAATGGTGCATAGATGTTCCATTGTGGCGACCGTAACCTTGGTTTAAGCTGTCATTTGGCAATTAGCTCATATATCTGAGTTTCTTTTTTCCCCTTTTCTTTTTTTGAGTTTTATTTATTTATTAATGTTCTAATGTTACATCAGTAAACATTATCATATTACATCACAAGGCATTTTATAATATAATTTCCAGCATATATACAAAATTTATATACCTAAAGAAAAGAAACAAGGACAAAAAACTATTCCAAAAATCATATATCTACCAACACTTTGGACTTCCTGTCTATCCCGTTGTATATTCCTTTTTTACAAATGAATGTACTCTTCTTATTGTGTATTTCCATTTTATCTAATACATTCCTATATCAATATGTACCCTTGGTCTTATTTCTCAGCTCAGTCTCTCTCCAACGTCAATCGAATGCTAGCATATATCTTGAGTTTCTCGCACTGGCAGAGAGGCGCTTTGGAGATTCCTGCCCATGGAGAGGTTTCCCAGCTTTCCGGCCCTTTATTTCTGAAAGCGCCCTTTTTCCATTTTGCGGGCACACTGTGGCTTGGAGAGAGTGTGCCTTGTTTTTAAGTTGTATTCATTCAACTTGTTTTTATTATTGGTTGTTAGCCGCCCTGAGCCTGGCCTTGGCTGAGGAAGGCAGGGTATAAATAAATTTTAGTTTTATATTATTATTATTATTATTATTATTATTATTATTATTATTATTATCTGAATTTGACAGGGTGTCAGATTGTTCTGGGTCCTTGTAGTGGAGATCTTTCTTCCTGCCCTCAAACTCTGAGTGCAGAGGAAGCAAAACCACAGAAATTTAAGGAGATCAGAGGAAGGGAAGGAGGAATGGGAAGATCCTTCTGGTTATCCTTGCAGAGAATAGCGCCGCCTTTTCCCTGAAGCCAAGGATAGGAGGAGGGATGCAGCCTGGGGCTTCACAGAGAGCATCTCTCATCTCTCTTGTTTCCCCCCAAACTGTGCAAATCTGGTGGGCGTGGAATGAGGAGCGGTGCATGAGTAAGCGCGTGGTTTAAGAAAACCTTGTCATCCTTTGACGCTAATAATTGAAGAAACGGCTTTTCATCTTGGCAGATCCCGCCGCTGCCAAAAAAAGGATCTCTCTTGGATTTCTGCCACTGCCATTCACGTCCGCCTTGAATTCGTGGGGTGGTTTTCCGCTCTGCACCCAGTTCGAATGCCACCCCTTGTGCCTTCCTCCATCCTCTGAGAAGATTCAGGACAGAGAAAGAAAGTCCTTCACAATCATCATCATCATCATCATCATCATCATAAAATAATAATAATTTCTTATTTTATACCTGACCCATCTGACTAGGTTTCCCCAGCCACTTTGGGCAGCTTCCAACGAAATATTAAAAACACAAGAAAACATCAGACATTTAAAACTTCACTAAAGAGGGCCACCTTCAGATGTCTTCTAAAAGTCTGATAGTTGTTTATTTCCTTGACATCTGATGGGAGGGCGTTCCACAGGGCAGGTGCCACCACTGAGAAAGCCCTCTACCTGTACCCTGTAACCTCACTTCTCACAGGGAGGGAACCACCAGGAGGCCCTCAGCGCTGGACCTCAGTGTCCGGGCAGAACGATGGGGGTGGAGACGCTCCTTCAGGTATACTGGGCCGAGGCCGTTTAGGGCTTTCAAGGTCAGCACCAACACTTTGAATTGTGCTCGGAAACGTACTGGGAGTCAGTGTAGGTCTTTCAAGACCAGTGTTATATGGTCTCGGCGGCCACTCCCAGTCCCCAGTCTAGCTGCCGCATTCTGGATTAGTTGCAGTTTCCAGGTCACCTTCCAAGGTAGCCCCACACAAAGAACATTGCAGTAGTCCTAGCAGGAAATAACCAGAGCATGCACTACTCTGGCCAGACAGTCTGCGGGCAGGTAGGGTCTCATCCTGCGTCACAGATGGTGCTGATGGACAGTTGCACTGGACACAGAATTGACCTGTGCCTCCATGGGCAGCTGTGAGTCCAAAATGACCCCCAGGCTGCGCACCTGGTCCTTCAGGGGCACAGTTGCCCCATTCAGGACCAGGGAGTCCCCCACACCTGTCCGCCCCCTGTCCCCCCCCCCAAACCACCATTCCTTTAATGCTTGGTGGTTCCCCACCCCCCTCACTCTGTATTTTTCTCTGAAGCTGCCCAGAGTGGCCGGGGCATCGCAGTCAGATGTGCAGGGTATAAGAAATACATTATTATTAGTAATACAGCGGGCGCTCAGATTGCGAATGTGATCTGTGTGGGAGGCACGTTTGCAACCCGCAGTGCCGCATCTGCGAATGCGCGGGTTGCCATCTGGTGCTTCTGTGCATGTGCAAAGCACGATTTAAAAGAGGATTGGACACATTCGCGGAGGAAGAGAGGTCTCTTGATGGCTCAGCTCTGCCTGGTCGGAGGAAGCTGTGCTTCTGAATCTCCTCTACGCCCTCCACAAACGATTGCGCATGAAGCAGCTGTCAATTGATCTGCATTGATTAGAGGAAGGGTGTACACAGAATCCTGTCCCCTTTGGGCCCGGGTCCTGTTCAGGGCCACCGCTGCTGTCGGTGCCAAACAGCCATGAATTCTGGAGGTGCTGAGTTGCAGGGTCCCCAAGACCACCCAGCACATGGCTGAGGGACCCCAGGGGGCTCCATTCTGCTGCATTCGGAGACGGTCTTGTCCGGGTTTGGCCCAGATTGTACTGATTGGCAGCTGTTAGATGTTAGCTCCGGGGTCAAATCACGGGACTGTGCCATTGTATGCCTTACTTAGAGTGGGGTCGCTGCAAGAGGCCTACTGCTTATGGAACATAAAATATGCAGGACACCCTAATTTTAACGGGGAGCTGGGCAGGGCAGGTGGCAAAGAGCAACAGACGCTTTGTGGACCTTTCAGGGTACAGAGGGGTGTGTAAGTGTTTGCTGGGTTAGGTCCCTATCTGCCTCCTGGTAAGAGAGTTGGTCTCATGTGAAGGTCTCATGTGAAGTATTTTAGCAGCCCCCCCCTTAATTTTTTTTTTTTATTCCTGTGAAGCATTTTTCTCAGTTTTTGGAGAAGCCTCATCTCCCACCCCCCTTTAATTTTTACGCAAAGGCATGTGTGCCATTTTGGATGCATTCCAAATGCAATTAATTTCCTTTTTTGCCCCTGCCTGGGAGTGGCTGAGCTCCCTCTGGATGGCTGACCGAGGTTTTTTTTGATGGGTCTTGCGGTTGCAAATATCAATTATGCATGTGGGCTGACATTTCCAGATGGGAGTCGCAAAGGGAGCCGTCTGGGCTTCTCTGCGCGGAGGCCGAGAGCAGAGCTGCTGCGTAAGGGATCTCTGATCTCCCCATTGCCACCAGATTCCCTTCCCAGTCCAGGGGGGTGTTTGGTCTTTGCTCTGCTTCCCCTCAAGCGAGCGAGTGGCATGGTGTGCTCTTCGTGCTTCAAAATGTGCTTGTTTTTGATATCATTCGTAGAAGTGAAGGGCTGGAAGGGACCTCCAGGGGCCATCTAGTCCCACCCCCTACAATGCAGGAAACGCAGCTAAAGATTCCCTGACAAATCACCATCCAGCCTCCAAGGAAGAAGAGTCCTCCACCTCCCAAGGAAGTCCCTTCAAATGGCTCTTACCGTCAGAAAGTTCTTGAAGCCATGGGTTCGAGTCCTGCCCACCAGAGCAGGAGAAAACAAGCTTGTTCCCTCTTCCATGTGACAACCCTTGAGATATTTGAAGAGGGCTCTCCTATCTCCTCTCAGCCTCCTCTTTTCCAGGCTAAACATACCCAGCTCCTTCAACCGCTCCTCATCAGGCTTGGTTTCCAGACCCTGGATCATCTTGGTTGCCCTCCTCTGCATACCTTCTAGCTTTTCAACATCCAGCTCCTCGAAAGATTCCATCAACGGGGTCTCCGAAAATTTTGACACATCACTTGGGTAGACAGGTGAACTAATGCCAGTGTACTGGAAGAAGCAAAGATCACCAGAGTTGAAGCAATGATTCACCAACATCTTGAAAGACCTACATTGGCTCCCAGGACGTTTCCGAGCACAATTCAAAGTGTTGGTGCTGACCTTGAAAGCCCTAAACGGCCTCAAAGGCCCAGTATATCTGAAGGAGCATCTCCACCCCCATCGTTCTGCCCCCCCCCCACTGAGGTCCAGCTCTGAGGGCCTTCTGGCGGTTCCCTCCCTGCGAGAAGCCAAGTTACAGGGAAGCAGGCAGAGGGCCTTCCCGGTAGTGGCGCCCGCCCTGTGGAACACCCTCCTACCAGATGTCAAGGAAATAAACTACCATCGGACTTTTAGAAGACATCTGAAGGCAGCTCTGTTTAGGGAAGCTTTTAATATTTGATCATTGTATTTTAATATTCTGCTGGAAGCTGGGGAAACCCGGCCAGATGGGTGGGGTATAAAAGTAATTTATTATTATTATTATTATTATTATTATTATTATTACTACTACTACTACTACTACTACTACTGCTATCATCTGAGTTTCTAACACCACAACCCTGGTCTGGCCTTGGTTGAATTCTGTCCGTCAGGGGGCAGAAAACGTTGACAGTGCGGGGGGGGGGGCGTGGAGCTCCTGTGCTCCAGCTTTCAGCCTCCTGTTCCTCTGACCGCCCCCTCCCCCAGCCAAAATAGGGCCAGCTGCCCTGGGCCTCCCTCTCTAAGCCCCATTACTCATGCCGGGTGCCCATGAATGGCTTTGCAGCGGTTGCTGTGGGGCCCCTCCAGACCCTTTTGGTTTTTTTGGGGGGGGGCTGCCGGGGAACGAATCTCTGAATTAACACACGGGGTCTGGCTTTTGGGAGTCCACCCGCCTTGGGGTCTTGAGCCTAAGCACCCCCCCCCCCGTTCTCTCCAGGAGCGGCCGCACTTCTAAGTGCCCCCCTCTTGCCCCCGGGGTGTGCGATGCCCCTCCTGGGGTGCCCTTTTCCAGTTCACAGCAGAGAGGGCTCTCAAAGGCTCCCAGCCACAATGACTCATCATCATCATCATCATCATTTTTAATTTGTATACCGTCTTTCTGTCTTAACAATACTCAAGGCGGTTTACAAGCTGAAGGAGCAAAAAATGTACATCTTATAACAATCTAATGCAATACAAAAATGTGATAATAGAACATAACTTTAAAATAGGCAACCTACATCAAAAAGTAGCATTCAACAGCAGAGGGGGCTCTCGAAGGCTCTCGCACTCGGATCTTGCTTGGGGGGTTCTCATGACTGGTTCTCATGACTGGGTCAGTATGAGAAAAGGGTGCTTCCCATGTTCTTATGTCTTTTATTATTATTATTATTAAGTTTATTTTACAACACATAAACAGTGTCATAAAACTAAACATAAAAGTAGCAATACATAATCAAAAACAATAAAAAATGAATACAAATAAAACATAATGACATATGGAAACTTAGACAGATCAAATAGTCAACAATGTATGTGTATATAGATAGATAAATAATTTCGATTCTTCTTTTCTGCCAATTGACTTCCTTCATCCTCAGCACGGTTCTCTTTTCGTTTTTGGTAAACTGTTTCCTTCTTAGTTCATTATTACCCCATTTTCCTTCTGTTTTTAGCTTTTATACCATAATACAGTGGCACCTCGGGTTACGTACTTAATTCGTTTCGGAGGTCCGTTCTTAACCTGAAACTGTTCTTAACCTGAAGCACCACTTTAGCTAATGGGGCCTCCGGCTACCTCCGCGCCCCCGGAGCACGATTTCTGTTCTCATCCTGAAGCAAACCTGAAGCATTATTTCTGGGTTAGTGGAGTCTGTAACCTGAAGCGTCTGTAACCTGAGGTACCACTGCGTCCCAATTATGATGTACCATAATTGGGACGCGGGTGGCGCTGTGGGTTAAACCCCAGAGCCTAGGGCTTGCTGATCAGAAGGTCGGCGGTTTGAATTCCCACAACGGGGTGAGCTCCCGTTGCTTGGTCCCTGCTCCTGCCAACCTAGCAGTTCGAAAGCATGTCAAAGTGCAAGTAGATAAATAGGTACCGCTCCGGCGGGAAGGTAAACAGCGTTTCTGTGCGCTGCTCTGGTTCGCCAGAAGCGGCTTAGTCATGCTGGCCACATGACCCGGAAGCTGTACGCTGGCTCCCTCGGCCAGTAAAGTGAGATGAGCGCCGCAACCCCAGAGTTGGCCATGACTGGACCTAATGGTCAGGGGCCCCTTTACCTTTACCTAAAACATGCCATATTACTTATTGCCAGGATTGATTAGAATAGAAATAGCATTTACGGGCAGTACATTCATCTTGTATTTGTATTTGGTTTGAGCAACAGTCTGGAGGCAGAATTAAAGAGAATCAGACCTTGAAGGCCAGCACGTGGGAAGCCACACAAAATTTATAATTGGCTATATAATTGATTTGTGTTTGAATTGGTATTGCTATTTGGTATTGATATAATATGGCGCATATTGGATTTTTGTACAGTCATACCTCGGGTTAGACACTTCGGGTTCCGCGATTTCAGGTTGCACACCGTGCCGAACCTGGAAGTACTGGAATGGTCACTTTCGGGTTTCTGCACAGAAGCGCTAAATCACGCTTTGCACATGTGCAGAAGCGCCGATCGCAACCCACGCATGCACAGACGTGTGGGTCACGGGTTCTGAACGCTGCGGGTTGTGAATGTGCCGCCCGCACGGATCACGTTTGCAACCCGAGCGTCCACTGGAATTGAAAATAAATCAAAACCATTTAGCAAAAAAAGGAAAAGATTGGTAGAGCTGGATGGGCCCCCCGGAGGTCATGCATTCCAACCCGCCGTGATGCACGAATTGCCGCTAACCACAGTCCGTTCCTTTCTCCCCAGTGACTTCCTGATCCTCCCAGGCTTCATCGACTTCACGGCGGACGAGGTGGTGAGTTCGAGTTCCCCACCGGGCAGCGCCGTTTGTCGGGTGGGGCTGCCTGAGGGGTCCCAGGGGAGTGAGTCATGTGGTTGCTCCCTTCTCCACCTGGGGGGGTGCTTGGGGGGGCGGCGACCCTAGACCCACTTTTTGAGCTGCATAGCAGCACAAATATACAAGCCATTCGCTCCCCGCTCTAATGTCCCCAGCCATCTCTAACCTTTTCCTTCCTTCCCAAAGAAATGAGCCCCCTGGTGCAGGTGTTGGGAATTATTTTGCTCTTCACTCGTTTGCAATATTTTTGTGATTTTACTATATGGTTTTCGTGGAATCGTAGATTTGGACGGGGCCCTCCAGGGGTCATCCAGCCCAACCCCCTCCAGTGCAGGAATCTCCACTAAAGCATCCCTGACATAAGATGCCCATCCAAGCTCTGCTGGAAAGCCTCCAAGGAAGGAGTGTCAGATGGCTCTCTTGTGATTTTATATTATTATTATTATTATTATTATTATTATTATTATTATTATTTATACCCTACTCATCTGGCTGGGCTTCCCCAGCCACTCTGGGCGGCTCCCAAAAGAATATTAAAAACTCGATAAAAATATTTAAAACACGATAAAAATATTTAAAACACGATATTGTTGTACATTCTGTGATACAGCGGCACCATATTTTTCGCCCCATAGGACGCACCGGCCCATAGGACGCACCAAGTTTTTCGGGGGGGGGGGAAATAAAGGGAAAAAAATTATTTCCCCCCCCCCAGGCTCTTGCGGGGCCGGCAGCGGGGAGAAGCACTCTTCTCCCCGCCGCCCGCCTGCAGACCAGGTCCGGGGACAGCGGGAAGACGCGCTGCACCTCCCCGCTGTCCCCGGAGCTTGCGGGGCTAGCGGCGGGGAGAAGCACGCGTCTCCCCGCCGTCAGCCCCCAAACCACATCGGGAGACAGTGGGATGGCGGTGTTCCGCCTCCCCGCTGTCCCCCGACCTTGTGGGGCTGGCGCTGCGGCTCTCCTTAAGCCTGGAGAGCGAGAGGGGTCGGTGCGCACCGACCCCTCTCACTCTCCAGGCTTCAGCGAAAGCCTGCATTTGCCCCATAGGACGCACACGCATTTCCCCTTCATTTTTGGAGGGGGAAAAGTGCGTCCTATAGGGCGGAAAATATGGTATATGTTATTTTTTAATATAAATAGGCAAACTTTATTATTCTAAAAAAAAGCAGCAACAGGCTTCTAATAAAAGGGGGGCTCACCTGGCACCCTCAGGGTTTGCCTTGCGCTCTTGGGGACCCCGCCAGCCTCTCCCCACCTGGCCTCCAGCTGTGCTGCCCAGGGCTGGGCCCTCGAAACATCTGGGAGGGGGCGCCGGTTTGGGGAGCGCTGGCGTGGCGCAGCCCATGCGGGGTTGGGGAGGCTGCCGGCCCTGCGGAGATAAGCTCGTCAAGGCTAATTAGGCCAAATGGAGTTGGCGCCTAATCGGCCGACCGGGGCGGTGAAGGTCAGACAGCTGGCCGAGGCGAGAAACGCTGGGGACAGAGCCCTCTCCCTCGCGGTGCTACAGTTCCCAACGACCCCGGAAAACTAGGATACTTTGCAAGGGACGAAATGAGAGACGTCTCCAGTTGGGAATTATTCAAGGAATATTTCAAAAGCAGTTGCTGCAATCTCAGTACGGCAGCCGCCTTGGAATAACTTTGGTAAATACTATACGTTAAGAAAAATAGATAGGAACAGCCTTACTGAACAGTTTTTAAATGTGTGACATATTAATGTATTTTTAGTCTTTGTTGGAAAAGTGACTGAGGAAGCCCAGCCAGATAGGCGGGGTACAAATAATAAATTATTACTACTACTACTACTACTACTACTACTACTTTCGTGATAATAAAACAGACAAATTTAAGCAATGAGTTTATTAATACGGTGGGAAATTGGACGGGACGGGAAATCATATGTCTATGGAGAAAATTTATCGTTTGAAAACACCCCCCTTCGGCCCTCCAGATGTTTTGAGACTACAGTTCCCATAATCCCTGACCACTGGTTCTGTTAGCTAGGGATGATGGGAGTTGTAGTCCCAAAACAGCTGGAGGGCCAAATTTGGCCATGCCTGCCCATAAACTCATCCCCAGCGCATGCAAAAAGCATTATTCAGAACAGTGGTTCACATGACCTACTAAGGAGAATAACCACACAATAAAAATAAAAAATGAGTTTCCCTTTTCTTCAAAGCCCAATGGAAACTATTTAGTGCAATGAATTTGACAGAACAGATGAACATTTTTCAGGGATATTGGTTTTTCAGAGTAAGAGAACGATCAAAAACTTCAGGGAAGTTTTTAATGTGTGACATTTTGATGTATTTTTAATCTTTGTTGGAAGCCGCCCAGAGTGGCTGGGCAAACCCAGCCAGATGGGCAGGGTACTACTAATAAATTATTATTATTATTATTATTATTATTATTATTATTATTAATTATTATTATTATTATTAACCCCCCCAGCACCTCCCTGACACCCCCATGCCTCTTGGCACCCCCGCCAAGGTTCTTGCGTTGCCTTCCGGGGGCGAGAGCGCCCGCTTGGAGAACCTCTGGTGCTGAATGTCGCCTGGCCCTGTTCTGTTTCTTTGGGGTTTGGGGGCGCCCTGGGGGTTGGGCAGGATGACCTTTGGTGCCTCTTCCATCCCTCCACCCCCCTCTCCCTCCTCCGCAGGACCTGACCTCAGCCTTGACCCGCAAGATCACCCTCAAGACACCTCTCATCTCCTCCCCGATGGACACGGTGACCGAGTCAGACATGGCCATTGCGATGGCGGTGAGTGGCCGCCCCGAGAGGAGGTGGGGATGGTCCCCCCACTCTGTTTCCACATCTCCCCCCCAGCAAGAGCCTCGGGGAGGCAGTTTTGCCCATGGGGCTGGGGCAGTGGGGTCCAAACTTTTTCCAAAGAGGGCCAGATTTGATCAAATGAAGGGCCAAACAAAGGATTGAAATTGGTGACCTTTGAAGGATTTTACCCCACAGTTGGTTGTTGAGCTTTTTTTAAGTTGGTGAGGTTTATTTTAGGATTTTACCCCAGGAAATAAACTGCCACCGGGGGGGGGGGGGCTGGATTAGACCAACCAGTGGGCTAGATTAGGCCCCCCCCCCGAAACAGACTTTGCCTGGGGGCATTTGCACAGACACACAGATTTACTGCTATGACGCCCTTTCCATGGTTAAAAGGAGGCTCTGCGTGGGGAGAAAACAGCACCCGGAGCTTTGGAGTGGGGTGGGGAATCTGGGGGGCTGGGACCAGGGAGAATGCAGCCTTTCTGACTTTGTCCCCCCCCCGTCTCCCCCCTGCAGCTCATGGGCGGCATTGGGATCATCCACCATAACTGCACCCCGGAATTCCAGGCCAACGAGGTCCGGAAAGTCAAGGTGAGCGCCCGGATTTGGGGTTGGCGAAGGGCCCCGTATTGGGGTGGGGACAGAGCCGTGAGGCCGGCCCCGGGGTACTTGGGGGGGGGAAGGCCCACTCCTCCCCCCTGGCTGGCCGAAAAAGCAAGGAAGGGTTTGTAAGATGATGCCTAGCAGGGAGGAAGTGGGCAGCAGGGGAAAGTTTTTTTCGCGCTCTCTTTTTAAAATTAGGATTTATTATTTTATATTCAAAACAATCATCATAAACACAATTTAAAAATTCAGCAACCTCCTTTTCTGATTCTTTAAATATTTGCTCCTTCTGCTTATTTTGTTTACCTTGATTTTAAAAATCTTCCAACTAAATATTCTTATATTCTTACCATTTTTATACCATATCTTTCCAAATTACTTCTTACGTTTTGTTGTTTTCCCATTCATTGCTCCTTGACTTGCACACTTCCCCCCCTTAATTGTAAGTGTTTACTCAAACCCCGCTAGTGAGTCCGTTTCTTTACAGTATTCCTGTATGCACACCGTAAACAGTTCCCAGTCTTCTAAAAAGTCTTTATTTTCCTTGCCTCTGAGTGTTCCAATAAGCTTCGCCATTTTGCCCTAGTCCACAAGTTTCACTTGCCATTCTTTTTTCGCTGCCATCTTGCCATCCTCCCATTTCTGGCTAGTAAAATCCTAGCCGCTCTCTTAAAACGCCAGAATTCGCAGGCTTCCGATGGATCTGAGTGCTGGAAGGTTCAGGGCAGGTAAAAGAAAGCCCTTTTTCGCGGAGCAGAGTTGAACTGCGGAACTCCTTGCTCAAGGATGGCTTTAAAAGAGGACTGGACACATTTATGGAGGAAGGCAGGGTGGGCTAGCAGGTGTTTCCTGGTGCCACCCCAGTTTATCCCAGGGGGGTGTCCCTGGCTTTGGATTCTCCTGGCGCAGGAATTGGCAAGGTTTACGATACGATACGATAATCTTTATTGTCATTGTCCCATACAGAACAACGAAATTGGAAAAGAAAAATCTACATAAGACATTCAAAACCAACAAGCCTGCTATCCCAGCTGTCCCAACCTGGTTAGCCCCCTAAAAACTCTGATACCCCATTTTTAAATACAGTATACTCACATAAAGGCTACCTTAAAGTAAAGGGTAAAGGGACCCCTGACCATTAGGTCCAGTCGTGGCCGAATCTGGGGTTGCGGCGCTCATCTCGCTTTATTGGCCGAGGGAGCCCGGTGTACAGCTTCTGGGTCATGTGGCCAGCAGGACTAAGCCGCTTCTGGTGAACCAGAGCAGCACACGGAAACGCCGTTTACCTTCCCGCCGGAGCGGTACCTATTTATCTACTTGCACTTTGACGTGCTTTCAAACTGCTAGGTTGGCAGGAGCGGGAACAGAACGACAGGAGCTCACCCTGACGCAGGGATTTGAACCGCCAACCTTCTGATCTGCAAGTCCTAGGCTCTGTGGTTTAACCCACAGCGCCACCCTTGTCCCTTAAGACTACCTTACACTGTGTTTAAAACCAAAATTGCATTTGGATAGAAACTGTTTCTCAGGCGGCTAGTCCTAGTCTTTATAACCCTGTACCTTCTTCCAGAAGGCAGAAGCTGAAAGAGATCATTTCCAGGGTGTGCACTATCCTGCGCTATCTCTGCAGCTTTCTTATGGCACCTGGAAGCGTAGATTTGATCCAAGGTGGGAAGAGGGCACCCAATTATTCTTTCCTCTCTCTGCAGAAATTTGAGCAGGGCTTCATCACGGACCCGGTGGTGCTGAGCCCTGCGCACACGGTGGGCGACGTCTTCGAGGCCAAGATCCGGCACGGCTTCTCGGGCATCCCGGTCACCGAGACGGGCAAGATGGGCAGCAAGCTGGTGGGGATCGTCACCTCCCGGGACATCGACTTCCTTTCCGAGAAGGATTACGGCATCGCGCTCAGTGAGGTAGGACCCGGGGCGCCCGCCTCCCTTGGCAGCAGCCAAGACAAAAGGGAAGGAACGGGCATAGAGCTGGGAGGGAACCGCAGGGGTCATCCAGTCCAACCCTCTGCAATGTGGGTCTGGGGGAAAGAGGGCACAGCTGCCGAAAAAAGGCTCTCTCTTGAATTTCTGCCACTGCCGTTCACGTCCGCCTTGAATTTGTGGGGTGGTCTCCTGTCTCCTGCCCAATTCAAATGCCACCCCTTGTGCCTTCCTCCATCCTCTGAGAAGATTCAGGACAGAGAAAGAAAGTCCTTCTTCATAATAACAATATTAGAATAATAATTTATTATTTATACCTTGCCCATCTGACTAGACATTCTGGTCTGCTTCCCACAAAATATTAAAAACACAATAAAACATCAGACATTAAAAACTTCCCTAAAGAGGGCTGCCTTCAGATGTCTTCTAAAAGTCAGATAGCTGTTTATTTCCTTGACATCTGATGGGAGGGCATTCCGCAGGGCAGGCACCACCACCGAGAAGGCCCTTTGCCTGGTTCCCTGTAACCTCAGCGTCTGGGGAGAACAATGGGGATGGAGACCATTTAGGGCTTTCAAGGTCAGCACCAACACTTTTAATTGTGCTCGGAAACGTACTGGGAGCCAATGTAGGTCTTTCAAGACTGATGTTATATGGTCTTGGCGGCCGCTCCCAGTCCCCAGTCTAGCTGCCGCATTCTGGATTAGTTGCAGTTTCCGGGTCGCCTTCAAAGGTAGCCCCACATAGAGTACACTGCAGTAGTCCAAGCAGGAGATAACTAGAGCATGCACCACTCTGGCAAGACAGTCTGCGGGCAGGGAGGGTCTCAGCCAGCGTACCACTCCTTAAAAATAGCATTTGTCCTAGAGTCCTAGAACGGTAGAGTTGGAAGGATCCCTGAGACCAAGCATTCCACAAGGACTGGAAGAAATTTATATTATATTTGAAAGGCAACTGTAAGCAATTAACATCATTAGCAGGCTTATGTGAAGATCCATCAGGTGAAATTGCTACCTATTCGGATTGAGTAATGTAGTGGAGGACAGGAGTGCCTGGCGTTCTCTGGTCCATGGGGTCACGAAGAGTCGGACACGACTAAACGACTAAACAACAACAACAATGTAATTATTTTAGGTAACGACGCAACAAGGATAGGAAACGAAGCGAAAGGTGAAGATATAAAGTTTAATATTGCAAACCATCAGACGGGAGGGAGGGAAGTCGTTCGGCTCAGCTGAGCCAAGGAGATAAAACAACAGGGGATGGTGTTACGTTATGTGATGATATGTAAAACCAATATAAATCTTTTTTTAAAAAAAAAGGGGGGAAGGGACCCTGAGGGACATCTAGTCCAACCCCCTGCAATGTCGGTTCTTCTTTGCTAAGTGATTCTTATTTGCACCAGGTTGGGGTTCTGGATTGGCATGTGTTCTTCCCACCAGCCAGCGCAGGCTCATGGCTCCGACCCCCAGGCCTCAGCAGCAAGGGGGCGCAGGGGGGGACCCCCATATTCCCATACAGCTGGCAGCTTCCTGGGTCAGGCTAGGGGTTCCTGGCAGTAAAGGTCAAGGGACCCCTGACCGTTAGGTCCAGTCGTGACCGACTCTGGGGTTACAGCACTCATCTCGCTTTACTGGCCAAGGGAGCGGGCGTACAGCTTCCGGGTCATGTGGCCAGCATGACTAAGCCGCTTCTGGCGAACCAGAACAGCGCACGGAAACACCGTTTACCTTCCCGCCGGAGTGGTACCTATTTATCTACTTGCACTTTGACGTGCTTTCGAACTGCTAGGTTGGCAGGAGCAGGGACCAAGCAACGGGAGCGAGGATTTGATCTGCAGACCTTCTGATCGGCAAGTCCTAGGCTCTGTGGTTTAACCCACAGCATCACCCACTTCCGGGAGATCTAGAGTCACCCCAAAATGCCCGGTCCCAGTTTTTCAGGGATGGCCAAATGGGCTCTCTGTGTGTGTGTCTGTTGTGGCCAGTTCACCGCGCTCCTGGCTGGAGGAGGCAGGCAGGCGAGAGGACGGGTGTCATCCCTGAAAGCATTTGATTGACGTTGGTGTGAGACAGAGTTGAGAAATAAGACTAAGAGCACATATTGATATGGGAATGTATTAGATAATACATAAAGAAATATAAAATAATAAGAGTACGTTCATTTGTAAAAAAGAAATATACAGCAGGAAAGACAGGACTCTGACCCCCAGGCCCCAGCAGCGAGGGGGCACAGGGGGGCACCCCCATATTCCCATGCAGCCGGCAGCTTCCTGGGTCAGGCAGCGCAGGACCCCTGAGGGCTGCAGGCAATCTAGAGGCGCCCCCAAAATGCCCGGTCCCAGTTTTCCTGGGGTGGCCAAACTGGCTCTGTGTGTGTGTGTTTGGGGCCAGTTCACCCAAGTCTGCCCCCTTTCCTGCCCCCCCACGCAGGTCATGACGAAGCGCAACGACTTGGTGGTGGCCCCCGCCGGAGTCACGCTGAAAGAAGCCAACGAGATCCTTCAGAGGAGCAAAAAAGGTATGCGGGGGGGGGGGGGTAGGGTGGGTAACCCTTTCCCCCCATGGACCCCTAAGGCTGGCTTTGCTCTGCCCTCCTCAGTCGGAGCCGGTAATCTGGGCCGGTTCTGCTGCAGGAATTAGAGCAGAACCTCCACCCCCTGGGGCAGTCTACCTTTGGGTACCAGGCGGTGGGGAGCCAGAGTCAGGCCCCTCTTGCAGTTCTCCTCCCTGGTTGGCCGCTGCCAGAGCAGGGTGCTGGCCGGTTCTTTTATATATAATATTTTTTATTAATTTTAACATATAAATTATAAAATATGCCACAAAACGTATCACTTATACAATCTTTTTAGACTTCCATGAGCATCTCTGATGATCCACCGTTTTAACCACTTCTTATGCATTTCTTAACTTCATATTGCCTTTACATCTCTTAACAAATCATCCTCCCCCTTGTCTATTTTTACAATACTTCTAATAATACTCCTCACAATACTTCTTGCAACCCTACAAACGTCGTCTGTTCTTCACAATTACTTTTCAAATAGTCCGTAAATTTACTCCAGTCTTCCGTGAATTTCTGATCTTGCCGGTTTCAAATCCTTCCTTTTAGTTTATCTAATTCTGCATAGTCCATTAACTTCATCCTCCATTTTTCAATTGTCGGTAATTCTTCTTGCTTCCATTTTTGGGCCAATAATATTCTTCCTGATTGCATATAAAAAGAGCTTATATTCCTTTCTCTTTATGTCACTCCCCACAATGCCCAGTAAAAATGCTTCTGGTTTCTTTATAAATGTATATGCCAACATTATTTTCAACTCATTATATATCATCTCCCAGAAGCATTTCACCTTTTTACATTCCCACCACATGTGATAAAATGTTCCCTCTTTTTCTGGGTGCTGGGCAGTTTTGGGCCCGATCCGGCCGCCAGGCTCTCAGCCGCCCTGCCTCCCTCTGCCCTCCTCCGCGCAGGGAAGCTGCCTATCGTGAACGACGTGGACGAGCTGGTGGCCATCATCGCCCGCACGGACCTGAAGAAGAACCGCGACTACCCTCTGGCCTCCAAAGACTCCCGGAAGCAGCTGCTGTGCGGGGCGGCCATTGGCACCCGGGAAGACGACAAGTACCGCCTGGACCTCCTCATGCAGGCGGGCGTCGACGTGGTCGTGCTGGTGGGTGCCCGCCTCGTCTGGCCAGGGGGCCGGAGGGCTGTGGCTCCGGGGGCAAGGATGGTCCTCTGTGCTGAATTCGCAGAGGGGCATTTTCGGAAGGGCCGGCTCCCCCTCCGCCAGCACCCTGGTTTTGCACCTGGAGAATAAAACGAGTACAGTGGCGCCTTGGTTCTCAAACACCTTGGCACTCAAACAACTTGGAACCCAAACACTGCAAACCCGGACGTCAGTGTTCCGGTTTGCGGACTTTATTCAGAAGCCGAACGTGCTCCATTTTGAGTGCCGCACTTCCGTTTTGAGTCGAAACAAAATAAAATAAAATAATAAAGAAATTCCTTCCAACAGCACCTTAGAGACCAACTAAGTTAGTTATTGGTATGAGCTTTCGTGTGCATGCATTCTTCAGATAATTTCCAGATAATTTCCATTTTCAGTGTTACGCTGAGGTCTTTCTGTTTTTGCTATTTATTTTGCGTTTTTGTCTTTGCGGCTCTTTTTGTTTTCTTTTTTGCGACTGTGTGGAACCCGGTTCAGCTGCTGACTGATTGATTGCATGACTGCAATACATTGTTTATTGCTTTCATTTTCTGGATGCATGCTCTCGTCAGATAGCAGAATTCGTGTCCAGTTGCTGTTTGAGGGGCTGTTTTCCAGAGTCTGGAACGGATTAATCCATTTTGCATTGCTTCCTATGGGAAACTGCATCTTGGTTTTGGAACGCTTTGGTTTTCGAACGGACTTCCGGAACGGATTACCGTATATACTGGAGTATAAGCCAAGGCACATAATTTTAGCACAAAAAACTGGGGAAATTATTGACTCGAGTATAAGCCAGTTCACCACACCACAAACCTGGTGGTGGTGGCGGCAGCAGCAGCGGAGGAGGAAGGAGCAGCCGGAAAGGGCTCCTTTTGGGCTGCTCGTCTCTCCGTTGCCGCCTCTGCCACTAGTAAGAGCAGGCATAGGAGCACTGCACCTCCCAACCGCGGCTCCTGTGCCTGCCGCCCTTGCGAGAGGCAGGTGGTGGGACCAGTGGCGAGAACGGGCTCCTTTCTCACCGCTCGTCCCTCCGCCACCGCCTGCCTCACTCGAGTATAAGCCGAGGGGGCCTTTTTCAGCATTAAAAATATGCTGGAAAAGTTGGCTTATACTCGAGTATATACAGTAATTTTGAGAACCAAGGTACTGCTGTAGTTGCCTTTGCAAATTGGTGGCAGCCTATGAGATGTTCATTATATGCACCTCCCAGGAGCTGGAGGGGGTGGGCCTGGTTCTGTCCTCTCCCATTCAGCCCCTACCACAACCCTGCGAGGTAGCCTGGGCGGAGGAAAGCAGGCCCAGTGGGGATTCAATCCTAGAACTGTAGAGTTTGGAGGGACCCCCAAAGGCCATCTAGACCAACCCCCAACCCCCTGCAATGTGGGAATGTTAACAGGCTCCTCTCTTCTCTTTCCTTCCCCCCCCCCCAAAAGGACTCATCTCAGGGAAACTCTGTCTATCAGATCGGCATGATCCACTACATCAAACACAAATACCCGGATCTCCAGGTCATTGGAGGCAATGGTGAGTATCTGGATGGCCTTGGCAGGGAGACATGATCTGCCCCCCCCCCAAAAAAACAGTGTTCTTCACACACCCCCTTGGGGTGGTTGGATGGGGAGTTTCAGCCGAGGTAATAAAACCTGTTTTGTTTTGCTCATTGGTCAAATTTCCGGAGGGGCGGGGGAAATAAAGGCGGAAATCGGTACGAAACAGAGAGGTTCAGCTGCGGCCCTGTTTACTCACGAGTAAGCCCCAGGGACTTCAGTGGGGTTTGCTTCTGAAAATAAGGATACCGTATTTTTCTCCCCATAGGACGCACCGTCCCATAGGACGCGCCTAGATTTTTTGGGGGGGAAAATATTTATTCCCCCCCCCAGCCCGAGCTTCCCCCGACCCCAGCCCCCAGAATAGGCTACTGCCTGCAAGCCTTGCGAGCCCGCGGGAACTCCCCCCAGGCGCGCAAGGCTTGTGGATGTCTTCCTGAAGCCTGGAGAGCGAGAGGGGTCGGTGCGCACCGACGCCTCTCGCTCTCCAGGCTTCAGCAAAAGCCTGCATTCGCCCCATAGGACACACACACATTTCCCCTTCATTTTTGGAGGGGGAAAAGTGCGTCCTATAGGGCGAAAAATACAGTAATTTTATTTTGATTTTTTCAATTTTTTTAATGGTTATACATTCATATACATATTTTTTTTCTTTTTTTCAAAATCAGTAAGACTTTATTCTATTTCCATTCTTCGCCGTTAACAGAAAAATTGGAGAAATCAATGTTTGTTTTACAAAGACAATGCATCTCCCAGAGAAGAAAAACCCTAAATTGAGAATAGAGGTAACATGGGGGGAAAACACAGTACTGCCCTCTATTCAAAGAAAATAACTCCTGATCTTTTTGGTTACTTAGACCAATCATTATATTTTTTCATTCTTTACCATACCTTCCAAGTTATACAATATATAATATAAGCATCTCTTTTTAATTACATATTTTTATCTTATTCCTACCCCTGTGACTTCTCTCCACCTTAGCTCAGCTAAGGTGTTATAAATATTGTTAGCGTATCCCTCCTTAACCATCTTTCCATGTTTTATCCTTAACTTTACGAACTTCAGTCAACACATATTGTTACTGTGGTTTCTGTACGACGTTTCGTCATATATTCTTCCGCACATTCCCATTCTTTCTTCAGTTTCCGGTTCGATTGGAATCTGATAGACACTAGAATACTAATAGCTAAAAATGGGAATGGGGACATTGTCCCCTCAATAGCAGAGGAGCAAAACAAGCCACAAGTTTATTATTCCTACGGCCCAGCTGCTTCTGAGTAGACCTGCAAGCGTAGAGCTGGACAGGGACACCCCAAAGGCCATCTAGCCCACCCCCCCAGCCGGCCAGGTATTTCACAGGTGCCTTTGCTTTCTCCCCTATTGGATGCACAGTGGTGACAGCAGCGCAGGCCAAGAACCTCATCGACGCTGGCGTGGACGCCCTCCGGGTGGGCATGGGCTGTGGCTCCATCTGCATCACACAGGAAGGTGAGTCTCGGCTGGGAGCGGGTTCAAAGGTTACCGAGAGAGGGAGGGAAGCTCCCAAGCGCTGCGCCCTTTGAAAATATATATACTGTATTTTTCGCTCTATAACACACACCAGACCATAACACGCACATAGTTTTTAGAGGAGGAAAACAAGAAAAAGAATATTCTAAGCGAAATAGTGGATATATGATTTTTGTGGTTCATGCTGTGGCTACAGACATGTGATTTGACAGTGAGTTTGGAGTAGCCCAATGCAAAAATCCTCAGGATCCATGTGGATCCATGCTTTGTAACCACGGAGGAGGGAAGGAAGGGGAACCATGGATCCTCTGCTCACAACTGCAGCAGATCCCCCCCGCCACCCGCAGGCATTCGCTCCATAACACGCACAGACATTTCCCCTTACTTTCTAGGAGGAAAAAAGTGAGTGTTATGGTGCAAAAACTGTATTTTTCGCTCTATAAGACGCACCTTTTCCCTCCTAAACAGTAAGGGGAAATGTGTGTGCATCTTATGGAGCGAATGCAGGCTGCGCAGCTATCCCAGAAGCCAGAACAGCAAGAGGGATCGCTGCGCAGCGATCCCTCTTGCTGTTCTGGCTTCTGGGATTAAGAATATTTTTTTTCTTGTTTTCCTCCTCCAAAAACTAGGTGCGTCTTATGGTCTGGTGCGTCTTATAGAGCGAAAAATAAAATACTATCTTAGCTATCTATATTTACAATTTTGTCATCACCACAGCCATTTTAATTGTAATGTTTAATATTTAATATTAACATTTAATGCTGTACTATTTTAACACTTGATTGAGAGCCGCCCAGAGTGGTATGAATAATAAATTGTTGTTGTTGTTGTTGTTGTTGTTATATTGCTTCAAAAAAACCAAAATATAATATAGATCCCCAAATCACCCCCCACAATGACTTCCTTTTCTGGTTTTTGGGCATATTATCTCTCCCTGCTTATTGGTTATTTCATATTCTTTAATTTAAAAAAAATTAAAATTATTATTTTCCTATCCTTTTAACGTGGTGTTTCTATTTCTGCATTTGTTTTGTTAATTGCAAGTGTTTAATCAAACCCCGCAAGCAAGTCCATTTCTTTACGTTGATTCTGCAGATAGGACATAAACAGTTCCCAGTCTTTCTTAAACTCTCTGTTGTCTTTGTCTCAAAGCCTTTCCATTCATTTTGCCATTTCCGCGTATTATTCCATCGCTTTCCCCTGCCATTCCTCTTTGGTTGGTATTTCAGCGCTCTTCCATCTTTGCGCTGGCAAGATCCTAGCTGCAGTTGTAGCATATACCAGCTAGACTGGTGAATGGGAGCGGCCACCAAGACCATATAACACCGGTCTTGAAAGACTTACATTGGCTCCCAGTACGTTTCCAAGCACAATTCAAAGTGTTGATGCTGACCTTGAAAGCCCTAAATGGCCTCAAGGACCCAGTAGACCTGAAGGAGAGTCTCTACCCACATCGTTCTGCCCGGACACTGAGGTCCAGCGCCGAGGGCCTTCTGGCGGTTCCCTCCCTGCGAGAAGCCAAGTTACAGGGAACCAGGCAGAGGGCCTTCTCGGTGGTGGCGCCCACCCTGTGGAACGCCCCCCCCCCACCAGATGTCAAAGAGAAAAATAACTACCAAACTTTTAGAAGACATCAGAAGGCAGCCCTGTTCAGGGAAGCTTTTAATGTTATTGTATTTTAGTGTTTTGTTGGAAGCCGCCCAGAGTGGCTGGGGAAACTCAGCCAGATGGGCGGGGTATAAATAATAAATTATTATTATTATTATTATTATTATTATTATTATTATTACGTAAGCAGTTTTTTCTCCAGCTGCACCCTTTCTTCATAGCTCCATCCCGTAAGCCCCAGAACCTATTTCCGTTCCCAGGGGTAAGGCAATTAAAAGAGGCCACCTCTGAGCATATGCAGAGGGCAGTTCCTTCAAGGCCAAGTAACCTCCTGGGATCTGGGGAGTCTCAGATGTTTCCCTCCCTGCTTCTCCCTTCGCGATCTCTGCCGCGTAACCTGAGCTTGCTTCTTTCCTTCTCCCTCCACGCCCTGTTCCCTTTTGTGTCGTGTCTTGGAAACAATACAACTAAATCGCTATTTAAACCCCACACACTGGCAGCTCAGAATTTCGGGGTTCTCCGGGAGGCTGGCCCCCTGGCAGTGACGGCCCCTCTTCCTTTTCTCTCTCCTGGCCAGTGATGGCGTGCGGCCGGCCCCAGGGGACAGCGGTCTATAAAGTAGCCGAGTACGCCCGCAGGTTCGGCGTACCGGTCATTGCCGACGGCGGGATCCAAACCGTGGGCCACGTGGTCAAGGCGCTTTCGTTGGGAGCCTCGACAGGTGAGCTGGGAATCCTGCCGCCATCACCATCATCATTAATAACATTATTATTATTATTATTATTAATAATAATAAAATGCATTCTGGTGGCCTCCTCCTCCTCTGGCTGAGCAGCTAAGCAGGGAAGGAGTTGACGCCTCGCTCTGTGTCTCCGTCGCTGATGCTTGTTGATTTTTTTATTTTTAACAATTCATAATAGAAAACTTAATGTAAATGGAAAAAAGAGGCAAAAACAGCTACAGAAGAGAAAGGGAAAGAGAAGAGAAGGAAGCAGGAAAGGAAAAAGAAGTCGTTAAAAAGAGGACTTCTGATTTTCCATCTGCCGGTTGTTTAAGACATTCAGTCTATGACAACATTCATCTTCTCTGCTGTCTGTTAATTGATTTTTCTTTTACGTCCAGGTGTCTCAAAGGCATTCATTTCCTTTTCTCACGGAAAATCCAAGAGGGGTTCCCAAATTAGGTTTATTCTCGACAAATGTCAGGCATGTTTTTTCTTTAATGTCCCCTTGGCCTCCAGTAATTCCTACCCCAGGCCTCCAGATTGAGAATTTGTAAATTCTCCTGTCAGTGTTAAAGTCTCTCCATAATATTCTGTCGTTCTTTTCTTGTTCTATATCCTTGAATCTGTGCCATAGCTGTCAACGTTTCCCCCCTTTTTAAAAGGGAAATTCCCTTATTCTGAATAGGATTCCTCGCAAGAAAAGGGAAAAGTTGACAGCTATGATCTGTGCCCAGCTCAGTCGATTCCAATTCCAGTCCCTGTTGTCTTCCCATCTTCTCTCCTTCCCTGGAGGTTTTTGAGCAGAGCTTGGAGGGCCAACTGTCATGGATGCATTAGCTGAGAGTCCTGCATCGAAGGGGGTCAGAATGGATGACCTTCGGGCGTCCCTTCCAGCCCTAGGGCAGCACTGCCCACCAGTTTGTCCAGTCCTCTTCCCCAGCCGTCCGGGTTGGTGTCCCCCAGCTCCGCCCTGCGCTTGGGCTTCCCCCATGTGCTCTGGCCCTGAGCCCCCTTTCTCCCTCTCCCCCAGTGATGATGGGCTCCCTGCTGGCTGCCACCACGGAGGCGCCCGGCGAATACTTCTTTTCGGACGGGGTCCGGCTGAAGAAGTACCGGGGGATGGGCTCCCTCGACGCCATGGAGAAGAACAGCAGCAGCCAAAAGCGCTACTTCAGGTACGGAGCGGGGCCACCTGGGACAAGGGGCGGGCTTGGGGGGGGCGCGCTCCTGCCTTGGCTTTGCGCAGGCCGGACGCGGGCGCATTCAAAGGGGCAGCGGCTTCCAGGCAGGGGCGGACCAAGGGGGCGTGGGGTGGGGACTGGCTGCACCAGGTGACATCCTTTTTCTTTTGAATAATTTTGATTGAAAATTTCAACATAACAATTGATCAAAGGCAAATCATTCTCATTGCCTAGCAATGTCTAAGCAACACGACGACCACGTCCATATGCAATAAACAATCTTTTATAGAGTTCCTTCAAACCATAACAAGTCTAAAATGAAATCTTTAGTCTCAAAGTCTCTGGATATCTTTAAATGAAGCGAGGTCCCCGGCTTTATACGATGACAGACAAGCTGTGAAGCTCTGTGTCTTCAGCAAATATGATGTCCAACGCTGAACAGTTATTCCGGATATATTGACTGCTGTTTCGTAGAATTCTTTGTCAGCGTGGTGGGAGGATATAGAATTGCTTCGTAAACTGAAAATAAAATTTTACAGACGAGGGGTGTCGCAGCAGAGAAACCTTCCCCAAAGTGGGGCCCTCCAGATTATTATTTTTTACTGCAGCCCCCATAAAGCCCGACTCAGAGGAGGCCCTTTTTTTCTTAACAAAACCCATTTTAAAACCTTCTTCATCTTATTACAAGTGACTTGAGAAAGTGATACTAATGTAGAGATCGATACACAAAGCTTGTTATGATTCCTTAAATTTGTATTTTCTAATTTTTGAAAAGATTCTTTACTACAAGACAATTTACTTAAAATGTAAACTAAACCAAAAGGAACACAAACAAACCATAGACGCTGACTAACATCACATCATTTGACATTACATACTCTTTGAATTCCAACTCAGCTCATTGTATTTTTTACATCTTACTAATCTATACGCACTTCATTATTTATTATTCTTTTCTGTTACTTATCAAGATAATTTTTTTGCTTTTATAATTTCCTTAAACTTCAAGATTCAATCCAAATCTGTCAGGAGATTTGTGTTATCACAGTGCTTTCAAATATATTCTTTGAATATTGTCCAATCTCTACTGGCTTTCTGGTTAGAGTTTCCTCTTATTCTCCCAGTCCTCTTCGCAAGTTCTAAATATTCTATCATCTTCGCTTGCCAGTCTGTTTTTGTGAGGATTAAGTCACCTTCCCAGTTTTTTTGCTATTAAAATCCTCGCTGCTGCGGGTGCATACATAAAATGGGTTTTGTAGCTTTTTTTGTATATCAATGGGCATCATACCTAATGCAAAGGCTTCAGGGTTTTTTGTTTTTTTTGAAAACGAGAATTTAAAGATCTTTTTGAGTTCATTATAAATTATGTCTCCAAATTTTTGTATAAGAATTAGTACGAAAGAGGCCTCCCAGCATTCTCACAGGCCCGTATAAGATCAGCGTACACAGTTGGGCCTGATGAGCAGCTACTTTCCCCAACCCAAATCCTGCGGAAAGCCATCGAATTCAGATTTTAATTCTGTCCTGATTTGTTTTTAAGAGGTGATTTAATTATTGTTTGATTTTATATCAATGTTTATATTGGATGTTAGCTGCCCTGAGCCTAGTCTTGGCCAGAGAGGTCCGGATACAAATAAAAGTTAGAATCATAGAATCATAGAAGAGTTGGAAGAGACCACAAGGGCCATCGAGTCCAACCCCCTGCCAAGCAGGAAACGCCATCAGAGCACTCCTGACATATGGTTGTCAAGCCTCTGCTGAAAGACCTCCAAAGAAGGAGACTCCACCACACTCCTTGGCAGCAAATTCCACTGTCGAACAGCTCTTACTGTCAGGAAGTTCTTCCTAATGTTTAGGTGGAATCTTCTTTCTTGTAGTTTGGAGCCATTGCTCCGTGTCCGCTTCTCTGGAGCAGCAGAAAACAACCTTTCTCCCTCCTCTATGTGACATCCTTTTCTATATTTGAACATGGCTATCATATCACCCCTTAACCTCCTCTTCTCCAGGCTAAACATGCCCAGCTCCCTTAGCCGTTCCTCATAAGTTGTTGTTGTTGTTGTTATTATTAGATTTGTATATACTGCCCCATACCCGCAGGTCTCAGGGCAGCTGTATTATGGCCACCAGCATGGCGTTGTGATGTGTTTGGGTTTTCCGTCCTGCGCAATGCTTGGATTTGGCTAAAACCCGTGATACACAGAGTGGGGGGCAAGGCAAGGGTGCCCCCCACTTGACTTTGGCCCTGGAAGGGCTGCTCAGAGATCTTAGGAGAGAATGACGGAAATAAGGATTTAATCGGAGACGTACAAACTAAGGGCGTTGTCAGCTTTGGAAAACCCACCATGAGGAGTAGGAGTCCTTTGGAATAAATTAAACACTACAGCGGAACCTCTACTTAAGGGACGTAATCCATTCCGGAGCTCTGTCCGTAAGTTGATCCGGGTCAAGGCAGAAGCGCCGTTCTGCGCAGGCGCATTCGGCAGCAGCGCGCTTCTGCGCATGCACACATTGCAGCAAACCAATCGCGGCGGGTTTGCCGCAGTCGAAACTTGGATCAGGCCCAAGTAGTGGTGGTCGTAAGTAGAGGCTCTACTGTACAGTCATACCTCGGGTTACAGACCCTTCAGGTTGTGGAATTTAACATTGCGCACTGCGCCCAACCTGGAAGTACCGGAACGGGTTACTTCCGGGTTTCGGCGCATGCGCAGAAGCGCTAAATCGCACTTTGCGCATGTGCAGAAGTGCCGAATCGCAACCCTCATAAGCACAGACGCTGCGCTGCGGGTTGTGAACGCTTTGGGTTGTGAACGTGCCTCCCGCATCCACTGTACTTAGCAATTGATACGTATTTTTATTCTTTAATAGTTTTTCGGATTTACTGTTTTCTTTTCTTCTTTTCTTTTCTTTGTCTCTCTCTTTTTTCTTTCTCTTTCTTTCCCTCCTCTCCTTTTCTCTCTCTCTCCATTTATTCTCTGTAATGTTACCATATTTATATTCGCATTTATATAGTTAGCTTAGATCTTATGACCGTTTTATTATGTGCATTGTAATCATTATTCCAATCTAAGATTATCCCATGTCAGACAAGCTCATTTTTTTCTCTTTTGATTCCCGCCCCCCTTGTATGTGTGGAAACTTTTCAAAAAAAAATTAAAATAAAAAAGGAGTTTGGTACGTTAGCAGGTTTTCAGATTAGCCATCAGAAGGTTTGATGGATGGGAGGAGAAAATGTGGTTTGGCAGGGGTGAACTGGGGCTCCGGAGACGGGAACAGGTGACCCACGCAGCGTCTCCTCCTTCCTTTCCAGTGAGGGAGACAAGGTCAAGGTGGCGCAAGGCGTCTCCGGCTCCATCCAGGACAAGGGCTCCATACAGAAGTTCGTGCCCTACCTGATCGCTGGCATCCAGCACGGCTGCCAAGACATTGGCGCCAAGAGCCTCTCCATCCTGCGGTGAGTCCCTGGGGTGCGCTCTCTCTCCTCACAGGGGGGTGCGGGATCAGGGCCGGATTCAGGCTGGATGCGACCCTCAGCTCCTGAAGGTAACGGGGCCCTTTCTATGTCCAGGTGTCCTTTGTCCACAGCAAATGGTCCCTGTTTTTTTGTGTTGAATAGATGCTATATGGTCATTGATGGACCTAACAGTATTTTATCAAAGTAATTGTTGAACTGAAATACAATTAAGAAGAAGTACAGTTCATACCTCGGGTTGAATGTACTTCAGGTTGAGCGCTTTCGGGTTGCGCTCCGCAGCAACCTGGAAGTAACGGAGCATGTTACTTCTGGGTTTCGCCGCTCGCGCATGTGCAAACACTCAAAATGACATCATGCGCATGCGCGGAAGCAGCAAAACACGACCGGCGCATGCACAGACGCGCCGTCGTGTCTTACGTTCTATTCAGGATGCGAACGGGGCTCCAGAACGGATCCCGTTCGCATCCCGAGGTACCACTGTATATTAATTGTGAAATACAATTAAGAAGAAGTATATTAATCATGAAATGATTATTAGGTTCTAACTTAAAATGGTTTTTTATTCATAACGAACTTAACAAGGCATTGGCATTGGCACTGGGCAATGACAAAAGTTCCTTTAGAAACACAATTTGCAAAGACTCATAATTAGCCTCTAGAAACTTGCTATAACATGAAATAATAATAGCAAACCAGTGATATTTGAGGCAGCAGGCAGTGCCCATTACTTCCATCATATGAGCCGACACAACACGAAACACTGTCGCTGTATGTAGATTTTATTTTATTAGCTTTTTTATCTTGTATTTTGGAAATGTACATCCAGGGGTTTTTCCCTTTGATTTTTTTGGGGCCCCCAAGAGAGTGGGGCTCTAAGCTAGAGCTTGTTTAGCTTATACGTCAATCCAGCACTGTGTGGGACGCAGTCTCCCCGCAGCCCCCTGAGTTGCAGTTTCCGCTCCTTCAGAAGTGAGGGGATGTGCTAGTGGCCACTGATCGCCTTTGTACCCCATAAATTAGCCCAGTCTTGCAGCAGGGAGTTCCACAGTCTAGCTCTGCGCTGTAAGGGGAGAGATGGCCCCTCTCCCTGACTCTGGCACACGAAACTTGGAGGAGGGTTGACCAGGAGGGTGAAAAGGGGATCCCAGGCCCATGGCTGTGGGGTGGCCTGCTCAAGCGCCGTAGGGAGAGCGCCTTCTGCCTGCTGGCAGGCTTCCCTTGAAATCTCACAATGTTTTGGCAAAGTTATTTTCCTTTCCGCGCAGAAGGTGGGCGGAAGGTGGGAATAAACGGCAGCTTTTTCTCAGCTGCCAACGCCAACCCAGCTGTCGCCCGTGCGACTCAGAGGAAACTACGTCAAATGGTGTTCCGCTGGAGAGGCAGCTTACGAGCCGCTTCTGCGTTTTTAAAATCGCACCCGACTCCTAGTTATTTCGGTTTGGTTATTTATAGATGGTTACCCTTCCTTCCTTCCTTCCTTCCTTCCTTCCTTCCTTCCTTCCTTCCAACCGGATTTCCAAGAGAAGAAGAATCCCACAAAATATCCCTTAAGCCAGGCCTAGGCAAACTCTGGCCTTCCAGATGTTTTTTTGAGACTACAATTCCCATCATCCCTGACCACTGGTCCTATTAGCTAGGGATGATGGGAGTTGTAGTCCCAAAACATATGGAGGGCCGGAGCTTGCCTATGCCTGCCGTAAGGCAAGTCTGCCAAAAAGAACATCCATCCTGGAGACTTTAGCTGAGATTCGCGCATTGAAGGGGGTTCGACTAGATGACCCTCGGGTCCCTTTCGACTGAGATTCTATGATTCTGTTAAGAATTGCATCGTTGAGCCCCCTGGGTGCTGGAGATTTTGCTGGATCAGGCACATCTCGTCCAGCATACTGTTCCCGCAGCGGCTGACCGGATGCCCCAAATGGGAAACCCACCAGCAAGATTCGAACACAAAGCCTCTGAGGGCGCATTCGGAGAAGGGTCAGAACGCAAGAGGGGTCTTCAAAAGTCTCCAGGGCCGGGGACCGGTCTGTCACAGATGGACCAGGATGTCTCTTTTTAGTTTTCCAAATTGTCTTGGGACCACAGTTCCCAGCATCCCTGTTCACAGGTCCTAGAGGTGATGAGAGCTGTAGTCCAGCAACCGCTGGAGATCCGAATTTCGGGTACCCTGGCTTGAAGGGAAAGCGAGCAAGAGGCGAGCATGACAGCTGCTTCTAAAACGATGGAGGCCTTTCTCTGCGCAAAGCGTGGCGGAACTGTGGAACTCCCTGCCACTGGAGGAAAGGGTGATGGATGGCTTCTAGCCAGGTTGCCTCTGCCCTGCCTCCGTGGTTAAAGACGGGGTGGTTTAGCTGTCAGGGTTTGACCGGGTGGGTCCAGGGAGTGACTGTGGCTTCCTGTTGGTGGGGGAAGTGCCGCCCAATGGTTAGAGCTGTTGGACAGTAGAAGACGGACTGAGCTGGAGCGGTTTGGGGGGTGCGCAGCAGCCTCCTCTTCACTGGGGCTGGCCGGGGACACCGTCGTCACATCCTGAGCAGGGGTGGGGTGGACTAGATGCCCCCTGGAGACCCCCACCTTCCGCCTCAGACACTTAGCCGGCTGCATCTCCTTTGCAGGTCCATGATGTACTCCGGTGAACTGAAGTTTGAGAAGCGGACGATGTCGGCTCAGATCGAGGGGGGCGTCCACGGCCTGCACTCGTGAGTAACCCCCCCTTCTGCCCCCCTGAAAATCCATCGCCATCTGGGCCTCCCCCCCCCCTTTCTGCTTTCCCCGGTGCTGCCCTCGCCTCCGTTCCTGCTCTCAAACCTCCTTCCCGCCTGAGCACAGACCCCCCAAAGGACTCTCCCGCCCCCACCCCCCCCTTTTCAAGGGCTTGTCTAGGGAGAGAAGGGGGCCACCGCACTGCCTGCCCCTGGCTTCTTGGAGGGCGGCCTCGGAGAGAGAGGCAGCTGCTCCCCCAGCTTCTCGGAAGGTGGGTGTTCATTTTTTAAGGGGGGGTTCATTTCCTCCCTCCAACCTCTTCCTGTGTTGCAGCGGGTTGGACTAGATGCCCTTCAGGTGTCCAGGGCCAAAGCCGTCTAGGGCTTTCAAGGTCAGGGCCCCCCCCCCCCCACTGGGAGCCGATGAAAATCCATTATGTGGTCCCAACTATATAGTGGTCCCTTGGTTCTCAAACAGCTTGGTAGTCAAACTTGGACCCCGAACGCTGCAAACCCAGAAGTCAGTGTTCCGATTTGCGAACGTTTTTCGGAAGCTGAACGTGCTCCGTTTTGAGTCCCGCGCTGAGGTCTGTCTGTTTTTGCTCTTTATTTTGCGTTTTTGTTTCAGCGGTTTTTTCGTTTTGTTTTTGCGACTGTGTGGAACCCAGTTCAGGTACTGACTGCAGTACATTGTTTATTGCTTTCATTTTAATTATTATTATTATTATTATTATTATTATTTATACCCCGCCCTCCCCAGCCAAGACTGGACTCAGGGCGGCTAACACCAAATATAAAAACAATTGATTGAACCACAGCTTAAAAAACAAGATTAAAATACAACATTAAAACATTAAAATGCAGCCTCATTTCAGTGCAAAAATCAAGGCTAGTTACAACCATGGATTTGAGCGGGAGAGCTCTAACGAGGCTGCTACTCCCGTCGCCATCTTGGAAGGGAAGTCAATGGATCAATGGTCTTGTTAGATAGTAAAATTCATGTTAAATTGCTGTTTTGGGGGTTGTTTTTAAAAGTCTGAAACGGATTAATCCATTTTGCATTGCTTTCTATGGGAAAGCGCGCCTCACTTTTGGATCCCTTTGCTTTTGGAACTGACTTCCGGAACGGATTAAGTTTGAGAACCAAGGGACCACTGTATTGTAGAGCTGGAATGGATCCCAAGGGTCTTCTGGTCGAAGAAGCGCAGGGGGCCATCCTGCGGCCGTTTGAGCCAGGCTCCACCACCCATCTAGGCAGGCCCAGAGACTGAGAACCCAAGGAGGGCACCCTTTTCTCCCTGGGCAAGCAGGATCCGAGCCCAAGAGCCCTTTTCCCCTTCAGTTTCCAGCAACTGGGGCATAGGAGCAGGGCTGCCTCTCATCCGTATATGGATTTGTCCAATAGTTTAATGCCATCGCGGTCTCCTGTGGCAGGGAGTTCCGCAGGTCGGCTCTGCAGTGTGCGAACGGTTTTCTATGATCTGCCCTGAACCTTCCTACAAGATCAGAGACAGGTTGGTTCCTTGGAGGTGTGGGGGTCCCCCAGGATCAAACTCTGCCATAGCTGTCAACTCTTCCCTTTTCTTGCAAGGAATCCTATTCGGAATAAGGGAATTTCCCTTTAAAAAAGGGGAAAGTTGACAGCTATGAACTCTGCCTGCACAGGACAGTTGATCTGGAGCGAATCGGGGGCCAAGGCCAACCCCATCTTCCAACCCCCCACCCACTCCCACTGCAGTGATGACAGAAGGCATCTTTTGGGGGGGGTCTCAGGCTAGGAAAGTGAGGCACCCGCTTGCTTCATGGGGTTTAGCGTGAGGGTGGCGGTTACTCACAGACCCCCAAAGTAGCCTTTTTCCTGGCGGTTCCTGGAACCAGCTGCATAGCTGGGTCCCTCAATCACGGAAGGACCCCCCCCCCCTGACCCCCCCAAAAAGACCTGCTCTGTGTCTTTTTCTCTGCAAGTGTTTTCTTGCTGCTGTGCTATTCGCCCCGCAAACCCAAGAAGGCTGGGCCAGTTTAATATGGGCGGTGACTGAGCTGGGAATTTGGGGGGGGGGCACCTCCCAAGTCTGTTTTTTTTAATGGGGTGAAATTCGCAGAGCCCTGGACGCATTGGCTTCCTGGTTTGGGACTCCTCAGGTTTCTAGTCCTGGTGAGAAATTTGGGGGCCAACCGAGGCCAGAATCACGGGGGAAGTGGTGGCCGACCTTCCCTCTGCCCCCTGGACCCCCCCCCCAGTTCCCCAGCCCCCCCATCCCTCTCTTCTTCCAGTCCCACGGACTTTGCCAGCAACCGTGTGGGAAAGCACATTTCCTTCCTGCGCAAGACAGAACAAAGAGAGTCGTGCAACGTATCATCCCCGAAAACGAGGCGGCTTTTTCATGAATCTGGCTGGCAGACAGCTCTTTTTTTCGAGGGTGGGCTGGGGGTCATTTTCCTGGGCCCTTCCGTTGGTGGCCCCCTCGTCAGAGAGAGGCAAAGGTCCGAACCCGACTTGGAGTGGGGCAGCCTCACGGATACCAGCCCCACTCCTGGCGTATCCCGGGCCGGGCACCCCACGCTCCATGCTCTCTAAAGTGCGGCACGGCCACATCTTATGCGAGAGGTTCAGTTTCTAGGGTTCCATGTGTACCCCAAAATTGCAGGGTGGGGGGGAGAGAGAGAGAGAAAATCCCCCGCACTCCCAGAGCCCACACGCCAAGGGCTCTTTGCCAGGCAAGCAAGGCGGGCAGCTGAAAAGCTCTTTTTGTGCCAAATCAGAAAGAGCTTTTGCACGCTCTGCCGTGCTTTGGGGGCAAGATCCACCGGGCGGCCAGCTCTGGGAGGCCAGGGGCGTTCGTGCGAGTCTCTGCGGGGATTTCTGTGGCTCTGGGTTCGAGTTCCCGCGAGCGCCCCAGAGCCGGCGTGTTGAGCGGGCCGTGCCCTCACCCCCCAATCAAGGCAGAGAGCTTAAAAGCTCTTCAGGTGCTGGGAAAACCTCGAGCGAACCTGGTGCCCCCCGAAAAAAGAGCTTTTTCACTCTCTGCTATGCTTGGATTTCACGTGCGCAATTTCAGCCTGCCGGCCTTGAACCGTGCGCGGATGAAGCAGCGCATGTTCATGTTAAATGCACATTGGATGGGGTGGGAGAGCTTTGGCCCCTCGTTTCCCAGGGTGCAGTTCTACGTATTCCTTGGGTGCCTCTTCCCCTGCAGGGTTTGGGGGGCATGTGGGGGGGTTGTCAGGGAAAGGGGGCAATGTCCAGCACTTCAACCTTTGCAGCAGATTCCTGTAACCTGGATGGTTTGGATTCCCGACTCAGAAGATCAGAAGAGCCCGCAGGATCATGCCCGTGGCCCCTTTACTCTCGCAAAATTGGGTGCCTGCTTGGGCAGGGGGGGGCCTGGGGACGTAGCAAAACGTTAGAAACCCCCAGGCTTCCCTCGCCTTCCCTTCCACTGAAACCCCCCCCCAAAAAAAAAAATTCGGCTTTCCATTTTGATCTGAAATCAAAGGCTTCTGAAAGACGAGGCTGGATCAGGCCCCAGAGGGCCCATCTAGTCCAGCCTCCTAACCAGGTGCCCCTTGTGGGTAGCAAGCAAGCAGGATTCGAACACAAGAGCCATGGTCTCCCCTCCTCGTTTCCCAGAGCAGCCGGCATTCAGGAACATCGCTGCCTCCGACACGGGAGACAAGAGCCTGGCCGGGGGCCATTGATTTTGTCTCATCCTCTTTTTAAGCCGCCGTGGCTTGTCGCCACTGTCCTGTGGCAGTGAGTTCCGCAGTTCACCTTCGCACTGTTCCAGCTTTGGAATTCTGGGATTCCAGCCAAGACCACGTCTCCCTCTTAGGGGGTGTTGGCTGGCAGGGGGTGGCCTCCTGGGCCCCTGCCCCCCTGTTCTCGGCCGCGTCCCCTTTGCGTGTGGGTCGGAAGGCGAGGGTCCAAAGCTTTGCTAGGGCCATAGAGGGGCCTGGGAGCTCTTGCCTAGTGCTAGCTTGGGAGCGGGACCCCCGGCAGACGCTGGGGGGCGGTGACGGGCAGCTGGGGGGCTCCAGGCTTGGTGGCGGCAGCTCTGCTGGTGTTCTTGGGGAGGGGACTGCACGCTTGTGTGTGTCCTGGGCAGGAACACGTTGACCTTGTGACCTTCTCTCTCTCTCCTGCCCACGCCCATGGCCGCCTTCCTGTAGTTTTACGTTTCTGCCATGTAAGTAACTGGGGCGGGGAGTTCCGCAGGTCCATCCCCACCCCGCCTGTCTTGGAATGTGGGTCAGCTGCTGCATTCTCCCCCTCCGCTCTCCCCCTGGCACTTCTGGGGGGATAGTTACAGCCGTGGGCCGGGAGGGGGGGGGACGACACGCATCCCCTCTCAACACCCCCACCTCCCCCACTGCTTTTGCAAGCTTCCCCCCCCCTGCTCTCCCCACACCAACCCTCCCCCCCCCCCCAAAAAAAATGGTGGATCTGCAATGAGCGTTGTGAGGCTGCTCCCCCCAGACCCAGAAAAGCTTCCTTCTCTCTTGGAGCCCCTCACCCCCCCCCCGGACCTCTCTGGGCTGCGGGGGATCGGGGATCGGGGCCCTTGGACAGAGTCCGTGGGGCAGGAAGGAGGATTCCTTTCTGCTTCTCTCCACTGGGGCAGTTGCCCTGACCTGAGTCCCACCTTTGGCCAACAACGTGGTCCGAGGATCCTGCCCTGGCCAGACCCCCACGGTCAAGCTCAGGCAATCCTGAGCAGAGGTGGGGGGGGGGGTCGTCCCTGCCACGGATGCTTCAGCTGAGACTCCTGCGTCGCAGGGGGTTGAACTACATGGCCTCCGGGGGTCCCTGCCAACCCTGCAGTGCTACATCGCTATGGCGAGAACGACTAAATTCCCCACTTTGCAGGGAGCATGAATGTGTAAAGCAAGACCTGGGAGTGGGGTCTGCTTTTAGGGCAAGGGGGACCAGGATGGGCACCCTCTGCCCGCCAGCCTTGCCCTCTGCCCCAGAGGTGCTTTGACGACCCACAGGAAGGTGCACTGCTGCACCTGCTGGCTCCCCAAAGGTCTGTGGGGGGCACAGGTGCTTTCCTGGTCACATGTGCCGCGCGGAGGCCTCGGCTGCCCCCTGGCGCCGCTTGGTGGCAAAGAGGGGCACAGCTGAGCCCATGGGGGTGGGAGATCAGGGTGGGGAAAGGGGGGAGTTCCAGTGCCCGGCCGTTGGCACCCGTCTTCAGCTGGGGGTTCCCTTCCGCACTCCCCACAGCTGCTCTGTGGCCCCGTGGCATCTGGGGCTCCGAGGTTTCCGGCCCCCTTGCCTGCCTGGCTCCCAAGCATCCCCCCCCCACCCTCACCGCATGGCCTGGCTTCCTCCTCCCTCCTCCTCTCACGCACCTTTCATGCCTTGCTGCCTCCCCAGAGTCTATGAGTGATCCTCCGTTTGGCCGCTTGGGGGGGGGGGGTCCACTTCCAGTGGGGTGGAGGGGCTTTTGGGGGAGGGAGGGGTCTTCAGGAGAACAAGCAGACTCTGCCGGTCTCCATGTTCCCTCTGGGGGTCCTTCTCCCCTGCCCCACCTCGAGGGGAGAGCAACCCTGGCGTGGGATGTGGGGCGACTCTGGCTCAGAAGTCATGCTCTCCAAGCGACCCCTGGTTTGGGGTTGGGCAGAATCTGGATGCCCGAGCGCTGCCGCCCTGTCCTGCAGGGGGCGTCAGAGAGAACGGGGCCTGCCTTGCAGCGGGTTGGGATAGATGACCGCAGGGCCCCCTTCCGACGCTACTGATTCCTCCTTTCCCCTCCCTCCCCAGTTACGAGAAGCGGCTGTACTGAGGACGGATTCCGGAGCAGCGGCGCCCAGCGAGCGGCCCCCACCGTCCCGGCTCCCGTCGCCCGCTGCCGGCGCACCTGAAGGGGTGGGCTCACCCGGCCGCCCCCACCCCTCCAGCCTCTCGGGCCACGCTGACAGGCAAAGACTTGCACTACGAACCACCTGGCTGGCGCCAGAGCCGTGTGCCACCCTCCTCTCTCTCTGTCTTGTTCTGTCCATCTCTCTCTCTCTTTCTGCCCCAGCGCTGGAGAGGGGGAGACTGACTCTCCCCCCCCCCTACACGGGCAGGACCTGCTGGCAGCCTCACGGATCTCTGCCGGAAGTCTCGAGGGGGGGGCGGCACAGCCCCTCCATGCCCGCCCCCCCCCACAGTTGGGGGGAGGAGGGGACTAGTGGCCAGGCCCCCTCTTGTGGGAGCCAGGATCCTGGGACCAGGCGCCTCCCCCAAACCCCACCCCAAACGGGGCCCCCCAAATTCCCAGAGCCTGTTGGGGCTGAGGGGGTGCCCCCCTTCCTCTCTCTGCAGGGTGCCGTAGCCCCCACCCCAGCCAGGCTTGCTGGGGCACCCGCTTTCCCGACTGATGTTAATTTGGGGGGGGGGCAGAAATGGGGAGAGCCAGGGAAACGTCCCCAGGGGACTCTGCACCCCATCTCATCTCAGGACCCTCAGGAAGTTTGTGCAGTCGGGGGGGCAGCTGCACTTGGGGGGGCACTGAGGCAGTTGGTTTGGGGGTCACAGCCTCCCCCTTAAAGCCGATGGGGCCGCATCCTGCCCCATTTGGGTCTCATTCATGCCAAGCAACAGGGGCAGCAGACCCTCGCCCTCCTCTTGGCCGCTGGGGGTGGGGGTGGGGCAGCTGCTGCTGCTGGCCAGAGCCCGGCTGGGTCTTGGGGGCTCCTTCAGAGTTGCCCCCCTCCCTCCCCCCTCGCCTCAAGGCTGTAACTCTTGCGCATGTTCAAGGTCTCCTCTTGTGTCACTGTGTATTATTAAAGAATAATAAAAGCTACGGAGCGTCGTTTAATGGTCTGGTGTGAGGAACGCAAGGAAAACCTCGCTGGATGCGGCCCAAGGAGCCTCTGAGTAGCCCACTCCACACAGTGGTCAGCCTGGGGGGGCGGAGCCCACCATCGGATCCGAGCACAAGAGCAACGCCCCCTTCCCATAATTTCCAGCATTCAGAAGCCATCCAGGTTGGCAGCCGTCCTGGCTTCCTGCAGCGGCAAGTTCCGCAGATCCTTCTCCTCCATGGATCGGTCCAAGCCCCCCTTTCAGAAGCCATCCAGGGTGGGGGTTGAGATGCAGGGCAGATTTATTTTTTTGGAGGTGGAGACTTCACGTTGCCCACTTCCCCCCATTGCAGTCCCAGCGTCCCAGTCTCCGCGGCTGGCAGGGCGGGGGGAACAGCCTTGCTGCCTGCCCTCCTTCTGCTGGTGGCAGTTCAGCTCCATGCCACCCATCCATGGCACCTACTTCTTGGGCACTTCCATTGCAACAGGCTGCAGCGCTCAAAGAGAGTTTTTTTTGGGGGGGGAGGGTTGCTCCATTGAGACCCCCAAGTCCAGCCACCCTCCTGGTTTTAGCCTCCTGGAGCGGCTCTGGCAAACGGGCCTTTCGCCCCCATGCCCACTGCAGGGATGGCAGCGGCGATGTCTTCCTCTTCTGGTTCCTTCTCCCGCGCTAAAGTTTCGCCTGGAGTCCGGAGGCGGGCAGGAGGCTCAGCTGCTGCAGGAAAGAGCCCAGGGCCCGGGCGTATTCCTGGGGGTAGAGGCGCAGGTGTTGCGCGTGGCGAGAGACTGGCCACTCCTGCACCTGGACGCGGAGACCCAGCGCCCGCCAGGCGCCCAGCAGCTGCTGCATGGTGCAGGCGTCGCTCAGCGGGTCGTTGTGGCAGAAGAAGACCAGCACGGGGCAGCGGAGGGGCGGGTGGTGGAAGGCGCCCAGGGCAGCCTCGTAGTGTGCCACGGTGCACGGGCGGAAGAGGCGGAAGTAGAGCAGGGCGCCTCCGCGGAGGAGAGGCCGGACGGCCGCCGAGGAGCTGGTCATCCTGGCCACGCCTGAGGGGGGGGGGAGAAAGAAGGCAGCTCAAGCACCCCAGGTTTTTTGGGGGTAGGAGACAGAGATGCGGAAAGGAATAATAATAATAATAATAGCCCGCCCATCTGACTGGGTCTCCCCAGCCACTCTGGGCGGCTTCCAGGTAAAGGTAAAGGGACCCCTGACCATTAGGTCCAGTCGTGGCCGACTCTGGGGTTGCGGCGCTCATCTCGCTTTACCGGCCAAGGGAGCTGGCGTACAGCTTCCAGGTCATGTGGCCAGCATGACTAAGCCGCTTCTGGCGAACCAGAGCAGCGCATGGAAAGGCCATTTACCTTCCTGCCGGAGCGGGACCTATTTGTCTACTTGCACTTTGACGTGCTTTCGAACTGCTAGGTTGGCAGGAGCAGGGACCGAGAAACAGGAGCTCACCCCATCGCGGGGATTCGAACCGCTGACCTTCTGATTGGCAAGTCCTACGCTCTGTGGTTTAACTGCGTCCCTTGTCGGGCAGCTTCCAACCAAATATCAAAAACAATACAGCGTCAGACATTAAAAACTTCCCTAAACAGGGCCGCCTTCAGGTCTTTTAAAAGTGAAAGAGTTGTTTATTGCCTTGTCATCTGGTGGGAGGGTGTTGCACAGGGCAGGCGCCACCACCAAGAAGGCCCTCTGCCTGCTTCTCTGTAACCTCACTTCTCGCAGGGAGGGAACTGCCAGAAGGCCTCGGCGCTGGACCTCAGCGTCCATGTAGAACGATGGGGGTGGAGAACGGACTTCTGGAACAGATTAAGTTTGAGGACCAAGGTGCCACTGTATTCTGAATTCTGCGCTTTGATGTTTCGAATGTCGGCTGCGAGCCGCTTTGGGCACGGCCCGTGGTGAGCCAACCGGTCCCGCCAGCCCCTTCCTCCCCACCCCAGGAGCCCCTCTGCTCACCCTGAGCCATATTCTCCAGGCTCCCTGCGACAAGGCTGTCGTAGACGCAGCCGCGAATGCGCTCTCCGATGCCGGCGTGCCGCTCGGGGGATCTGGCGAGGTGCACCATCATCTGGGCAAAGGTGTACCCTCCGATGGAGAAGGCATGGATGAGGAGGGGCTGGGTGCCCAGGGCCTTGCCCTCTCCCAGGAGCCCCAGGAGCTGCTCCGCGTACGCCAGGCCCCACCGCGGCCACAGGAAGTGTCCCAGGCTGCTCTCGGCCACCAGCACAGCCCAGCCGCGGCCCAGGTAGAGGGAGAGGTACTTGGCCAGGGCACCGGGCCGGGCACCAAACCAGGGCAGCAGCAGGACAAGGGGCTGCGAGTCAGCAAAGGTGCCCGCAGGCCGGTATAGGCAGACTGTGCGCGAGATGGGCGTCACAGCCGTGCCAGGCGGCAGGGAGGCATGGCCCGCTTCCGGGCTGCCCGCGGGTGGGTCCTCCACCAAGGCGTCTTCGGGGCTGACGGCTGGAGGGGCCTCGGTTTCGGTGGGAGGCATCACAGGTGCCGCTCCTGCAAGGTCTGCCGCCTGCACTTCACCTGGGAGGACAGGCAGCCCTGGAAAATGTCAAAGGACCAGAAGGAACATTTTATCATATGTGGTGGGAATGTAAAAAAGTAAAGAACTTCTGGGAAATGATATATAATGAGATGAAAAAGATGTTGAAATACACATTTTTTAAAAAAAACCAGAAGCATTTTTACTTGGTATTGTAGGTCAGGACATTAATAGGCAAGATGTTAAATTGTTTTTATATGCAACAACTGCGGCAAGAGTATTGTTAGCCCAGAAATGGAAACAAGAAGAAATTCTGACGAAAGAAAAATGGCAGACGAAATTAATGGACTATGCAGAATTGGACAAAATGACAGGAAGGATTTGAAACCTGTGGGACCAGAGATTCACAGAAGATTGTGAGAAGTATATGAATTATTTGAAGAGCAACTGTAATCAACAAATTACGCTAGCAGGACTACAAGAAGTTTTGTAAGGCGAAATATACGAAGTACTACTTCTTACAAAGTAGAAAAAGATGGAGATATTGGTTATGAGTTTGAAATGTAATAGGGAAGATAAGAAATGCATACTGAGAGATTAGACTGGAAAATTTTCAGACAGGATTGATGGAAGTCAAAAATTTGAATAAGATGTATGTTTAATTATTGCTATTATTTATGTATGCGACGACAGCAGCGCGGATACTACTGGCCCAGAGATGGAAAGAAGATAAAGTCCCGACCAGAAACAATCACGAACATGATGGTCTATGCCAAAATGGCGAAAATGACCAGGAAAATAAGAAACCAGGAAGAGAGGAACTTTGGCAGGATTTGAGTGATGCTTGAAATGTACTAAAAACTAAGGTAAAAATGGATTATTTAAGAAAAATAGAGAAAATATGTGAGGCAGTTGAAAAAGATTGAAAATGGAAACCAGGGAATCCTAAACGCTGCTGCTGATGTCTAATGTTTGGATTTAAATGTGTAGTGTAAAACTGAATAAAAAAGATTTTTATTTTTTATTTAAAAAAGGTAAATGTCAAAGGAGCACATGAGAAGATTTTTGGACAATGTTTATATCATTGTTGTCTGCCACTAGGGGCAACATCTTGGACCCGCCCCCATGTTTTTATTGTAATTATCTGTAAGAATAGAAGAGCCTAAGGAGAGCCTGTGCTGGATCAGGCCCTTGTCCCACCTAGTCCAGCTTCTCCTTCTCATAGGCGCTGAATGGTTGCCTGTGGGAAACCTGCAATCAGGATTCGAACTCAAGATACCTCTCCCTCCAGGGGTCTCCTGCTGCCTCCGATCTCATGGGCCTCTTCTCCTCCATGAACTGGTCTAAACCTCTTTTAAAGCCATCCAAGTTGGTGGCCATCACTCCTCCTGTGGGAGGGAGTTCCACAGTTTAACCAGGTCCTTCATTTGATCTGTCCTGCATCTTCCAACCTTCAGCTTCATCCGATGTCTCTAAGTCCCAGGCTAGGACCTGGGAGAGACCAGGGTTCAAGTCCCCACTCAAGCACAAAGCCAGTCCCTGCCTCTCAGCCTGGCCTGCCACACAGGGGGGTGTGGAGATTAAATGATGAGGGTGCGGAATCATGGATATAAATGCAATGCAATAATATATGATTCTGCCTGTATTTGACCAGATAGATAGATAGATAGTGATAGTGATAGTGATAGTGACAGTGGTAGATAGATAGATAGATAGATAGATAGATAGATAGATAGATAGATAGATAGATGACAGTGATAGATGATAGTGATAGATAGATGATAGATGATGATGATAGATATAGATAGATAGATAGATAGATAGATAGATAGATAGATGATAGATAGAGAGAGAGATGATAGAGATAATAGATAGATAGATGATAGTGATAGATGATAGATAGATAGACAGACAGACAGACAGACAGATTAGAGAGAGAGAGAGATGCTTCAGGCTGTTTTATGAGGAACACAATTCCGATAGGCAACAAACAAGAAATCCATTCCTAGAAGAAGCAAGAGAGCTGGCAAAGGAAACTCCAGAGGCAAGAAGAGGATTGGGAAAGGGCTCAGCTCAAAGATTATCTGGGTGGTTCTCTGGAACTGCAGGAAGTGCGCAACTGCAGGGGGAGGGATGGGGAAGAGAGGCCCCCTAGGGGAACTTCCTGGGGGGACAGGACACTCCGCCCCCCCCACCTGATCCTGATCCGCTGCGTTTCCATGGGAACAGGGACCGGGACTAACCCCCCTCCCTGCCCCCTGCCTGAACTTAATGCTCTAAATCTCTCCAGAAAGCAGGAGGTGGCAAAGTGCCAAGAGGAGCAGAGAGGCAGAGAATAGCCCCCCCATCTCCCTGGGCCCCATGAGGCACCCCCTGCATCTTCCCCCCCCCTGCATCTCCCCCCCCCCCTGCATCACAGGGCACCCCCAATTCTGCTTACCCCCCATGCACACACAGGAGAGGGGGCGAGGAGCTTTAATCTGCAACCAAAGTTCGGTTGATTAATTAGACTAATTAACCAATTGATTGAAGCATGCAGCCCTAAATAGAAACCTTGTGCTTTTTCCTCCCCTACCAGCATTCGCAAGCTCTAATTGCTCACTCCTCCTTGAAGGGCTGCCCTCTTTATCACTCCCTAGGAAAGGATCTCGCCGCCCCGTTTGGGTGGAAGCGCATTCCGGAGAAGATCACTTCGTATGTCCGGTTGTCCTTGCACATTTCTCCAAAAAATTAAGGCAGCGTGAACTGGAAAAAGAAGAAATACACGGATCATCCAGGCAAGGCACTCATAGAATTGTAGAGTTGAAGGGAACCCCAGGGGCCATCTAGTCTGCCCCCTGCGATGCAGGGATCTCAACTGAATAAGCGCTGGTAGATGTGGCCTCTGCTGAAAAAGCTCTGAGGAAGGAGAGTTGGCCACCTTCTCAGGGAGCCTGTTCCACTCAGAATGTTCTTCCTGATAATAATAATAATGATAATGATAATGATAATAATTTTATTTATATCCCAGCCAAAGCCGGGCTCAGAGCGGCTAACAACAATAAAAGTAACACAGCATTCTAAAATCAATTCATTTTAAAATCAATTCAGAATCAAATTAATGGCAACCATTGGGTTAGATTTCTATGAAGATTACAGAAGGAGAGAGGGGGTCAGTCTGTGCCCTGGCCAAAGGCCTGGTGGAACAGCTCTGTCTTGCAGGCCCTGCGGACAGATGTCAAGTCCCACAGGGCCCTAGTCTCTTGGGACAGAGCGTTCCACCAGATCGGGGCCACGGCCGAAAAAGCCCTGGCTCTGGTTGAGGCCAGCCTAACCTCCCTGTGGCCAGGGACCTCCAAGATGTTCTTGTTTGAAGACCATAAGGTCCTCCGTGGGACATACCAGGAGAAGGGGTCCCATGGGTACGAGGGTCCTAGGCCGTATAGGGTTTCTATAAACCTCAGGAAGAACATTATGAGTCATGACACACGAAGTATGTCATGACAATCTGATTGACATGCTAAGAAGCAGCCAGTTTCAAATTGGGTTAAGCACCTGTGGGACGCGTTTATCTCTCTGGGCGCAAAGTCCACGGCAAGAATGAGGAAGGGAAGATCTGAGGGGCGGCCGCTGTATACACCAAAGAGGAGAGTCCAGAGAGTCCAATGAGCCAGAAATCCCCAGGAGGAGGGCAGAGCAGCCTTCTGGATCAGGCCAAATCTAGCCCAGAATCCTGTTCTCACAACGGTTGGCCTGGCCAAAACCAGCTAGCAGGATCGGAACACAAGACCCCTCTCCTCTTCTGCAATTGCTGCCTCCAACCGGGAAGCCGTTGTGGCTGATAGGCCCCTCCTCCTCCGTGAATTTGTCTGATCCTCTTTAAAAGCCATCCAAGTTGGTGACCAACCCTGCCCCCCCCCCCCGCCTACCTCACATGGTTGTCCCAAGGGCAATCCACCACAACAGAGCACTTTGTACACCAAGAAGCAGCCACAGCCGCTCCCTGGGCTGGCAAGAGCAAAGCAGACTGGATCAAGGCACGCAGAGTCTGGGTCACAGAGGAGTTTCCCGGTCACTATGGAGACCCCCTGGCACTGTGCCCCCTCCCTCTCCAGACCTGGAGGTGCCAGGAACTGGCGCCTGTCTGAGCCAAAGAGCTGCTCAGGGGGAAGCAAGAATGGGGGGGGGGGGAGCTATTGGCCACAGATGAGCCCAGGATCACTCTGGCCTGGCATCAGTTGGCACCCTTTCACACATTCCATTTCTTTTCCTTTCATGAGATTTATACATCACTGGATTGTGTAAGAACCTCTAGGAAGGATGCAAAAAGATAACGAGGAGAAAGGCACATGGTTAAACTACTTACACAGCTTTAAATTGGTATCGCCTCTTAAGCTTCTGGGTCAGGCTTGCCGAAACAGGAATGTTTTTTAGCAGGTGCCCAAAAAAGTACAGTGGTACCTCGGTTTACAAACTTAATCCAATCCGGAAGTCCATTCTTAAACCAAAATCATTCTTCAACCGAGGCGTGCTTTTCCTAATGAGGCCTCCCGCCACCGGTGCCCTTCCACTGTTCGGATTCCAAGGTAAAGTTCTCAAACCAAGACACTATCCGGTTTTGCGGAGTTTGTAAACCGAATCATTCTTAAACCAGACTGTTCTTAAACCGAGGTACCACTGTACTGTGATAGATTCTGCCTGATATCAATAGGCAGGGAGTTCCAAAGGAACGGGTCTCATTTGGCCCCTGCAGTAGTGCCAATTCCTCCAATCGGAGCAGCCAAGTGGGCACAGCTGGGGCAAGGTGATCTCGTAAGTAAACGAGAGTTGAGGGCTTTCTGTACTAGCAGCTTGAACTTGGCCCAGAGGCAAACTGGCAACCGCTGCAGATCTCTGAGCGCCTGTGCTTGAGACTCTGACTTTCGTGAGTTCAATCCCCACGTTGGGCAAAAGATTCCTGCTCTGCAGGGTTGGCCTAAATCAGGCTTCCTCAGCCTCGGGCCTCCAGATGTTTTGGGCCTACAACTCCCATGATCCCTAGCTAGCAGGACTAGTGGTCAGGGATGCTGGGAACTGTAGTGTCAAAACATCTGGAGGGCTGAGGTTGAGGAAGCCTTGTCCCTTCCAACTCTACAAGTCCATTATTCTACGCTGACAAGGTCTTGCTCTTGTCAGCAATCACGCTGCAGCATTCTGCGAGGACTGCAGCTTTCAGATCGAGAACCTTGCCGTTTTGACTGCCGCCTGTCCTTCTAAGAAGGGGGTTTGCTGTGGATTTGCTGGTGGAATGTGTGCTACAATGGCCTTCAGATAACTCGTATTTTCTCTCCCCTAAATGAAGCTCCTGAAGCTATCATTCCACTGTTTATCGATTCCGGAGGAACAGAGCCGTTCTCCTCCTCCTCCTCCTCTCTCCAATGTCTACACGCTTCGTATCAGCAGCGCATAAGCCCAGCTCAGGTCCCAAAGGTGACCTCTGCTATTTTTAAGTAGGATAGTTCCTGCAGATGCTTTGCTCTGAGACCATCCTTCAGTTCTTCAAATTACAGTACAAGAAAGGAGATTCTGCCTCAAGAATCTCCTGATGGCGAGAGCTGCTCGCCAGTGGAGCAGTCTCTCCCTCAGAAGGTGGTGGGCTCTCCCTGGAGGTTTTAAAGCAAAGGTCAGGTGTCCATCTGTCCAGGATCCTTTAGCTGTGCTTCCTGCACTGCATAGGGTTAGACTAGATGACTCTTGAGGTTCCCTTCCAACTGCAGTTCTGTGGTCCCCAGATAGCGCATGCCAGGCCAGCAACCCCCCCCTCCCCAATTAAGTACAACCAATTTGCACCGCTAGGTAAGCACAGCCAGCCCCACCTCCTCCACCCCAACACACACCTGAGATCCGCAGGTAGGGCTCCTCTGGGGGGGGGGGGAGGAGGCTTGAGCTCTGAGCTTCCTCTCTGCAAAAACAGTGGGGGAGCGGGAGGCGGCAGACTGTTGCAGTGACACGGAGCCAGCCCCCTGCCCCCATCGCGCCCCTCTCCATACAGCTGGGCCTTCCTTTCCCTCTCTCTGGGCCGCTCAATCATTCCTCCAGGAGCCTCTGCACCGCGTTCCCCCCCCCCAAAAAAAATATCTCCCTTAAGCTCCCCCCTCCGAGAAGCTCTAGGGAAACTGGGTGCACCCAAGAGGCGGCTATGGGTCAGTGAAGTCAGTCTGGGGGTACTGGGGAGAGGAGGGTATTTGAGGTCCCCCAAGTGGGGCCGTCTTCCCCCCAGGTAGAAGCAGCCCTGGGTGGAAGGAGCCGCGCTCGCCTGCTTTTACGCAAGGCGCGCCCTGGCGGAGAGCGGCCGGCCACCTCCGCGGAGCCACCTGAGCATCGGTGACCCACTTTCCGCGTGGCCCTGCAGCGCTGGCCGGGCTCCTGCCCCCCACCCCGCCCCAAATACGAGCCCCTCCGCCCCTGCCGGGGATGGCGCTGCAACCGGCCGAGCGCATCTGTTCTCTGGCTCCGGGAGGGGAACTCGGAGCAGAGCTTGCGGGGCTTCTCTGCCAGGGATGCAGAGGAGTTGGACTAGATGACCCCTGGGACCCCGTCCAACTCGACAATTCTTACCACCTCACATCCGCATGCCTCCCGGGGGTGCGGCTGTCCCGCTGGTCCTGCCTGGGGAGGGTTGAGCGAGGTGCCCGGCTCAGCGCCGTCTCCTCGGCGCGCACCTTCCTTCGCCCGGCTCCAGGGCGCCCCTGAGCGCGTGCAGAGTGCCTTGCAAGGAGCAGCGGGTCTCGAGCCAACGGGGAGCGAGACTCGGAAGAGGGGAGGCAACCCCCCTGCCCCTGGGGAAGGAGGGAATCTTCGGACGGGCCGCGCGTCTTTGGAGAGGGGGCGCAATGCGCGGAGAGGAGAAGCGGAGCGCCGCGCAGGGATTCCGGCGCCGACCCCTTGCCTTCCCCGGCCGCCTCGGACTCACCGCCGCCTCCGGCCCGGAGCTCCGCTCGCCTCGCCCTGCCGAGCGGCCGCCTCCTCGCCTCGGTCCGGCTGGGCTCCGTGCGCCTCCGAAATAGGCTCGGGCAGCAGCCTGGGCAGCTTCCGCCTCGCCGCGGGGCGTCCCCCCCCCTCCGACCTCGGTTCGGCCACAGACCGAAATTCAACCGGTGCAGCGGCCGCCGCCTCTTCCCCTTTTTCTTGGCGCGGGAGCTGCTAGCGGGCAGGCAGCCAGCTGAGCCAGCTTCGGTCAGGAATGCTCCTTTTGTTCTTATTTTTTTACTATGTATTTTGTTTTTAAATATATTGCAATGTTATGCAATGAACCGCCCTGAGATGTACGGGTGAAGGGCTGTATGCAAATTTAATAAACATACAGACAAAAACAAACACTGCCCTAGGGTAGCCCACCCATGAAGCAATGTGAGTGCCACAGGCGGCAGGATCCACTGGGGCAGCAAATCCCGGTGCAGATCTTTTCCCCTTCGTCCCTCATGTGGATCTTCCTAAAGAGCGAGGAGCTGGAGGAGGCAAGAAAGCCAATGAGCCTGTTGCAGGAATTTACGTATAGGTTGGGGGGGGGGTTGCCCCTCAAGCAGATCTCATGCAGATGCAGCCCACTACCAAAACCAGCACAATGATTTTTGTGATTTGTCCCCACAAAACACTTGGTCACAGTTTCTTCCTCTCTATTCAAAGGGCCTCTGCTGCACGATACCAAATGTAAGAATTCACTGATAAATGTATCTCTGTACTGGCTCACTGGGAAAACTTCAGAAATTCATCTAGACCTGTGAGCTCAGCTCCTCAGCAGCCCCTCTGCCTGAGTGATAATCCCTGGCATCCTGATACCTGAGTGCCAGACGGGTAGCCATGCCAGAAATAACAAACCCAGATGAAGACAAAAGGGTGTGTTTAACTTGGCTAGGAAACAAGGAAATGTAAAGATCTCTTTTGTGACACTTGATGGGTGTTTGGTGGAGGGCAAAGAGAACCATGGGGCAGGGTCCAGGATGCTCAGATTACTGCCGCCAGACCTCCCCTTTCATGATGTAACCATGATGTATGAGTGATGTAGTTTTTTTGGGGGGGTTAAAGGTAAAGGGACCCCTGACCATTATGTCCTGTCGTGGCCGACTCTGGGGTTGCAGTGCTCATCTCGCTTTACTGGCCGAGAGAGCCGGCGTACAGCTTCCAGGTCATGTGGCCAGCATGACTAAGCCGCTTCTGGCAAACCAGAGCAGAGCACGGAAACGCCGTTTACCTTCCCGCCGGAGTGGTACATCAATTCTTCGGCGATCAGCCTTCTTTATGGTCCACAGAGCATAGGACTTGCCAATCAGAAGGTCAACAATTCGAATCCCTGCGACAGGGTGAGCTCCCGTTGCTTGGTCCCTGCTCCTGCCAACCTAGCAGTTCGAAAGCATGTCTTTCGACTTGCACTTGACATGCTTGCACTTGACATGCTTTCGAACTGCTAGGTTGGCAGGAGCAGGGACCAAGCAACGGGAGCTCACCCTGTCGCAGGGATTCGAATTGTTGACCTTCTGATTGGCAAGTCCTATGCTCTGTGGACCATAAAGAAGGCTGATCGCCGAAGAATTGATGCTTTTGAATTAGGGTGCTGGAGGAGACTCTTGAGAGTCCCATGGACTGCAAGAAGATCAAACGTATCCATTCTTAAGGAAATCAGCCCTGAGTGCTCCCTGGAAGGACAGATCCTGAAGCTGAGGCTCCAATACTTTGGCCACCTCATGAGAAGAGAAGACTCCCTGGAAAAGACCCTGATGTTGGGAAAGATGGAGGGCGCAAGGAGAAGGGGACGACGAAGGACGAGATGGTTGGACAGTGTTCTCGAAGCTACAAACATGAGTTTGACCAAACTGTGGGAGGCAGTGGAAGACAGGAGTGCCTGGCGTGCTCTGGTCCAGGGGGTCACAAAGAGTTGGACATGACTAAATGACTCTACAACAACAAAGGCAGCTTCCGTTCTTCCTGCAAAAGGCCCTCTGCACATGCTCTCTCCCTTCTTCAGCAGGAGCTCAGCTCTGCACTGAGCTTATCCAACCGTCCAGGCACAGGGTCAGGGTGCGGCCACACGGCTCAGCCCCAATTTCACTCGCCATGAGAAGCAGGCAGGCGGAGCAACCCAGTTCTCTGTAGCCTGGAGAAAAGAGGACATTCCTGCGCCTGACTGACCCAGAGTGGAAAAGCCGGGTGTGCAGCGAGAGATCGATGGGGGCCAGTCACACCAGTTGGAGCCGTGTGTGTGCCCTGGACTGTGCAGAAATGGCAAGGCTGGCAGCGAAACGGAGAGATCAGAATGATCTGCTTTTGATAGAAGAAGGCCTTTTGTGGACTGCTTGAAAAACACACTCTAGTCAAATGAAATTGTGGCCACAGGATTCATGATGAAGGCAGCGGGGAAAAAATGTTAAAATAATGGTAAATGGAGAAACCTCCTGCACTGGATAAAGATAAAATGCCATAGAAAGGGTTTGGGTAGAATACACTGCGGAGGTCAATTTATGAAGCAATGTCGTTATTTGGGATGAAGACAACTGTGAAAAGGCTTGGAAGAATGTAATAAAAAATTATGTTGCGAAAAGAGAGAGAAAAGCTGGGTGTGCAGAGAGAGATCGATGGGCATCAGTCATACTGTCTGGAGCTGTGTGTGTGCCCTGGAGGGGGGAGAGGCATGCAAGGGGGAGCGAAGGGGGGTCTGTTTGCAGGGCAGGGACCCCCAGCAGGGTTTGGCACAGCTGAACTGCAGGAAGGGGAGGGCAGGCTGGGAAGCCACAGCTCAGAAAGGACCACTTTCCTTAGGATCAGAGAGCAGCAGCCTTGGAAGGGACCCTGGGGGTCATCTAGACCCTCCCTCTGCAATGCCTCCGGGTTCCACACAGGGGAGGCAGCGGTGGCAGAGAGACGGCATCAGAGAGGCTGCGTTCCGTGCTAAACGTCGTGGGTTCAGTTCCCGTTGGCTCCTGGCAGAGGCATAACTAGGGGTCAACCAGGCTGTCCCCTGCCAATAATAATAATAATAATAATAATAATAATAATAATAATAATAATTTATTTATACCCCGCCCATCTGGTTGGGTTTCCTCAGCCACTCTGGGCGGCTTCCAAAAAAACACTAAAATACAATAACCTATTAAACATTAAAAGCTTCCCTAAACAGGGCTGCCTTCAGATGTCTTCTAAAAATTTGGTAGTTATTTTTCTCTTTGACATCTGGTGGGAGGGCTTTTCACAGGGCGGGCGCCACCACCGAGAAGGCCCTCTGCCTGGTTCCCTGTAACTTGGCTTCTCACAGCGAGGGAACCACCAGAAGGCCCTCGGCGCTGGACCTCAGTGTCTGGGCAGAACGATGGAGGTGGAGATGCTCCTTCAGGTATACTGGGCTGAGGCCGTTTAGGGTTTTCAAGGTCAGCACTGACACTTTGAATTGTGCTCAGAAACATACTGGGAGCCAATGTAGTTCTTTCAAGACCGGTGTTATGTGGTCTCGGCGGCTGCTTCCAGTCACCAGTCTAGCTGCCGCATTCCGGATTAGTTGTAGTTTCCGAGTCACCTTCAAAGGTAGCCCCACGTAGAGTGCATTGCAGTAGTCCAAGCACGAGATAACTAGAGCATGCACCACGCTGGAGAGACAGTTTGTGGGCAGGTGGGGTCTCATCCTGTGTACCAGATGGAGCTGGTAGACAGCTGCCCTGGACACAGAACTGACCTGCGCCTCCATGGACAGCTGGGATTCTACAGCAGGCCCGGGGTGCATGTGTGAAACCCTCACCTCTCTAGGCAGGCTCGCGGTGGCCATGCCCTTCAACTGTTCCACTTCAAGCGGGACACCCCAGAATTACAGAAGCCATACTGGCTTCCGGTTGGATCCCAGGATGCTCCCACAAGAGCACGACCCCAAAAGATGCCCGTTTTCTTGGGGGGGGGGGAGTGTGCTCTTACACAAGTCACCTGGCTCCTGTGATAAGAGTGTGGTCCCCATCTGGGGGGACGCCCTCTTGTGCAAGTCATGTGACTCACACGGGAGCCTATCCCGGAAAGATGCACGTCCTATTTTCCTCTGTGGCATTTTGGGGGTGGGTGGGGTGGGGCTAGGAGCCTGTCCGCCTACCTGTGTGCTCCTTGGACAACTCCTCTGCTGTCCTGGGCGGCTGGGAGAGGTGTGTGCCTCTGTGGAGGAATCCAGTCACTGGTGTGGGCCGTCACAACAGCCCTGCAGGGCCCCCTCCCCAGTGGGGCTCAGTGGGGCCCTAAACTGCCTCTGTCCTGTACCCCTGAAGGAGTGTCTCCACCCCCATCGTTCAGCCCGGACACCAGCGCTGAGGACCTTCTGGCGGTTCCCTCATTGTGAGAAGTGAAGTTACAGGGAACCAGGCAGAGGGCCTTCTTGGTGGTGGCACCCGTTCTGTGGAACAACTTCCCATCAGATGTCAAAGGAATAAACAACTATCTAATGTTTAGAAGACATCTGAAGGCAGCCCTGTTTAGGGAAGCTTTTAATGTGTAACATTTTAATGTATTTTTAGTCTTTGTTGGAAGCCACCCAGAGTGGCTGGGGAAAGCCAGCCAGATCGGCAGGGTACAAATAAATAATAATAATAATAATTGGAAGAAAAATTGAGAGGTTGTTGGGAGGGGAGGGACTTGCAAGAGGAGGGAACAGGAAGGGAGACAGAATGGAAAGCGGCTGGCAGACCGAGGGACCAGAGGAGGAGGAAGAAGAGAAGAAGGAGCAGAGCCCATCTTGATGTCCATGGCAGAAGTCACAAATGTTATGAAAACTTTCTTTAAGAAACAGATAAAAGTTCCTGGAAGCTTTAAAGAGGGTTCCAGAGTTTTCTTAAGGCATCTTAAGGCAGCCCTGTTCAGGGAAGTTTTTAATCTGTGATATTTTAGTGTATTTTTGGTTTTTATGGAAGCCGCCCAGAGTGGCTGGGGAGGCCCAGGCAGATGGGCGGGGTACAAATAATAAATTATTAAATTATTGTTATTATGTAGGAGTGGCACTCTAGACTTGATTGGTTGTCAGCTGGAGGTGCAAATAAAGGGATAAAGTTGCAGGCTACAATTTCTACACAAGGAAAGAGCACACACACACACACACACACACACACACACACTGTCAGCACACACGCTGACAACAAGGTTGGAAGTAAGACAACGTGTGCTGCTGATACTGCGAGTTTTGCTGTGTCAGGATTGTTAATTACTGGACTGAGAGTATACCGTGCTGGAGAGATAAAGAAGGAATACAGTGGCACCTCGGGTTAAGTACTTAATTCATTCTGGAGGTCCGTTCTTAACCTGAAACTGTTCTTAACCTGAAGCACCACTTTAGCTAATGGGGCCTCCCGCTGCCACCGCGCCATTTCTGTTCTCATCCTGAAGCAAAGTTTTTAACCTGAAGTACTATTTCTGGGTTAGTGGAGTCTGTAACCTGAAGCGTCTGTAACCCGAGGTACCACTGTAGCTTGTATATACAGTCATACCTCAGGTTGAATGAGCTTCAGGTTGAGCACGTTCGAGTTGCGCTCCGCAGCAACCCAGAAGTAACGGAGCGCGTTACTTCTGGGTTTCGCTGCTTGTGCATGTGCAGACACTCAAAATGACATCATGCACATGCGCAGAAGTGGCAAAAAGTGGCGTGTGCGTGTGCAGACGTGCTGTCGCTAGATATGTTTGCTTCTGGATGTGAACGGGGCTCCGGAACGGATCCTGTTTGTATCCAGAGGTACCACTGTAATAGGAACAGAAACGCTTGTGCTGTCAGTCAAGCAATAGAGAAGCTCTTGACTGTGAATCTGAGTATGACGCCTGTTCTGGTCCTCTGCCTCCGGGGAAAACTCTGCTACAAACAGTCATAAGTGGTTTTACCGAGGTGCCACCACACAAGCAGAAAAGGGCAGCGGAAGTGTGTGGGCAGTAGCCTCTAATAACAAAGGGGACAGAAAGCAAACATTTTTGGGTTTCTGGTCCATGGTCTCTCCTGCCTCTGGAGGTGCTGGCACAGCTGCTTCCCAAGGGTGCAAGGGAGTCTAGGTGCGACTCTGGCTCCAGGCAGGGCTGGAGCAAAACCCTGGGGAGCCTCTGCCTGTCAGTGCGGGAAGAACCAAGCCAGACAGGCCCAAAGGTCTGGCTCAGCATAAGGCAGCTCCCTGTGTTTGCTTTAAGAGGGGCAGCAGTGGGGGACCAGGCGGCACAGAACCACAGTCCCATCAGATGGGGTCCGCGGGGTCATCCATCCCAACCCTTTGCAACGCAGAACTTGCAGCTGAATCTCCGTTGCGCTTCCCAAAGAGGAAACCCAGACACGTGTCTCCATAAAACTCTTTTATTGATAAATAAAGGTTAAAACTCTCTCTCTCTCGCTTTCCCTGCTCCCTCCCCCAGCCCTGGTGAGGAGGGGGCGTGGTCCTCACCTGCTTCCTTTTCTTCTTAGTCGACGACGACACCACGGAACAAGGCAAGACGTCCTCTTTCATCGCTACTAAAGGGAACAAACTCTTGCTGGAGGGCAGCCCCCACCCTTAGGGGATGGGAAAGCAAGTCCGGAGAGGGGGGGATGTGGGGCAGGCTCTTTTCTAACACTGAAGCCTCAGCAGACCAGAGGAGGACGCAGGTTAGGGGCAGGGGGGGGGGCATTGCATATGGCTGTGCCCCAGCAGGGATGTCCGTTTGTCTTTCCTTTCCCTTGGGGGTGGGGGGAGCAGAGCAGACAAGAGCAGCCCCCCCCATGCTCAGCCGCACCACGATTCCTGACCCATGCAAAGTCGGCGACTGGGGTTGGGGGAGAGTGGCAAGGCACCTGCCCCACTGCAGCTCCCGCTGAGAATTGCACGTGCCTTTTTGGGGGGGGTCAAAGGTCAGCCTCCCCTCCCTCTGCCCAGCACGCCTACAAGTCTATGGTGTCGCTGCTGACGCTGAGGGCATCGATTTGGCGGCACACGTCCATGAACTCCTCCTGCAGGAGGGCTGCGTGTGGCCCCCGGGGCCCCGAAGACGACGACACCAGGGATTCTTGGGAGACGGGAGCCTGGGGCCAGCTCTGGCGGCCTGGAGGCGGGGGGCTCCCGCAGGCCGGCGAGACCCGCGGGGGGCTTTTTCCGGGGCTGGAGCTGAGCACGAGAGAGGTGTCGTCCGTGGAGTGTCTGTAGGGGCAGGTGGAGCAGCTGCTGCTGCCGCCCTCCCCGCCCCCCCAAGGCTCCGGGGACGAGGAGGCGGCAGTGGTGGCTCCGCTGGCCCCCTCCCCGCTGGCCCCCCAGGACCGGGCAGGCACCAGCTCCAGGCAGGAGGCCGTGCGGTAGAGCTCGCTCTCTGCAGACCGCTCCCGGGCCAGGCTGAGTGACAGGGTGCTGGAGGGGGCGTAGGGAGAGCCCCCGTCCTGGAGGAAGAGCCCCTCGCTGCACAGAGCTTCGTCGATGCTGCGCCGGAGGTCGATGGGCGAGGGGGGCTGGAAATCGGCCGTGGGGTCGCCAGCCTCCACGGCCACACTCAGCACAGAGACGGCTTTGGCGTCGTCGGCCTCCCCGGCAGGCAGGGCGTAGAGCGGGAGGTAGTCGGACTCGCTGCGGGCGATGGTGTCGCAGACAACCAGCTTCTCGTGCTGCGACAATGCCCACTGGAAGTTGTTGGGCAGGAGCTGGGCCTTGGCAGCAGCGGGGTCCGCAGAGAGGCAGCAGCAGCAGGCGCAGCAGGGCGGCCGGCCGGCCGGAGAGGAGCAGAAGGTGGCGTACAGGCCCAGGAAGGCCAAGGGCAGCCCCATGCCTGCCTCGCAGATGCGGCAGGCCAGCTGCAGCCCCCACCAGGGCCAGGGCCCAAAGAGCTGGGGGCGCAGGCCGTAGCCCAGGGCATGCAGGATGGCGTAGGTGTGCAGGCTGGCGCTCAGCAGCCCAAAGAAGGCGGCCGGGAGGGCGGTGTGGGCAGCCTGCCTCCACTGGCGGGTGTCGGCGAAGGGGCAGCGGCAGGCTGGCTGCGTGGCGCTCTTGAGGTCGTAAATCTGTGCGGCCTCGGCTCGTGCCCTGCAGTGGAAGATGAGGAAGGAGACGGAGAGCAGGGCAGCCAGGAGGGCGAAGGCGCCCCGCGAAGCCAGGAGCAGGAAGGGCAGCTGGTGGAGGAGGTCAGTGGCCAGAACGGCCCCCGTGGCCACTGAGAAGTGCAGCAGGACCAGGGCAGCCAGCAGGCAAGGGTGGCGCAGGCCGGAGGGCGAGGAGTGCTCCAGGCGGGCGCGGCGCGAAAGCAGCAGCAGGGTGGCGGCCAGGGCCGAGGTCAGGCAGGGCAGTGCCAGGTCGTGGAGCAGCCGCAAGGCAAAGGCGGGCAGCAGCTCGAGGTGCCCACAGGCGTCGCCCAGGAGGAGGGTGGCTCGCCCGCCGCCCGCCCCCAGCAGCAGGAGCTGCAGCAGCGCCAGGGTCCTGCAGCCGGCAGGACAGCGGCAAGGGAGGCCCAGCAGGCCCAGCAGGGAGAGGAGGGCCAGGAGGGCAAAGAGGGAGCCTGCCCCATAGACATGAGCCTCCCAGGCCAGGCCCCACTCAGCCAGGGCCACGTCCCAGTCGGCGTGCAGCGGCACAAAGAGGGGCAGGGCCGGCGAGAGCAGCGAGGAGGCCGGGGGTGAGCCGGGGTCGGGCAGCGGTGAACCGCAGTCATTCAGGAGGTCAGGTGGGCAGCCTGGCAGAGCCACGAAAGCCCCTTCACTGCCGGGAGATGCGGAGAGGCTGCTGGATTCGGAACCTATGGGGGGAGAAGGAGAAAAGGGGGCAGACTGAGAGGTTGGTTTGTTTGCCGGGAGCAAGTCCCTGAAAGCCCCATCTTTGATCCCACCCAAAGGATGGAAGGAAGCTGCCAGACCTGCAAATGTATTATGAGACAGCCTGTTTGTGTTAGTTAAAAGAGTGGATTATATTGGATAATGCAGACATCCTGGACTTAGAAGGTCAATGATTTTAAAAACCGGACATCTCCAGTTCCCCTTCAGCAGTGGCAGCAGTGGCAGCGGCAGTCAGCAGCCCAGAGCCAGCCTGGTAGCACAGTTGGCTCTGGCTGGCTTCAAGAGCTGCTCACTGCTCACTGCCGTGGCGCCCACCATTTTTCCTTGCCAGAAGTCCCCATAGGATGTGTTGCGCACAAGACACATCATATGGGGACTTTCGGTGAGGAAAAATGGTGGGCGCTATGGCAGCGAGCAGCTCTTGGAGCCAGCCAGAGCCAACTGCACTACCAGGCTGGCTCCAGGTTTCTGAGGCTGCCGCTGCCACGTTTCCCGGGGACAGATTTGCAAATCTGGGGACATTCCGGGGACGGAATTTGTCCAGGGACAGATTTGCAAATCCGGGGATTGTCCCCGGGAACTGGGAATGTCTGGTAACCCTATCTTAACAGTGAATCCGTAGGTGACTATGGGGGCCAGTTCTGGATTCACACGTCCTTCCACAGTGGGGACAGAGGTTTCCAGGCAGGAGTTGATCCTGGTGAGGGTTTGCCAAGCGTGCCTTCCTCTTAGCACGTTTCTCCCTTGCGTCCTGAGTTTGAGTGTCTTCAAAGCCCAGGACACCTTTGGTCAAGGCTGTTCTCCAATTGGAGCACTCGCAGGCCAATCAGTGTTTATACATTTTTTTTAGATTTGCTTTGAGAGAGTCTTTAAATCTCTTTTGTTGACCACCAGCATTGTGCTTTCCATTTTTAAGTTCGGAATAGAGGAGTTGCTTTGGAAGACGATCATCAGGCAGTCCAATAAAGTTGATGTTGAAGAATCATCGAATCATCGCTTCCACAGGGGTGAACTTTGCTTCTTCCATACTGATGGTTCGTTTTGAAGATTTGCATTTGAAGAGACCCTTTAAGGGCTCAAAGGGAAGGATTATTGGGAAGGAATTCAGACAGGAAGAAAGGATTCTCATTTGGCCTGAAACATGGGGGGGGGGGGAGAGAGAGAGCATGAGGGGGAAGCTATTGCAGGTGGGCAAGGACAACTGGAGAATCAGCCCCTCTGCGGACTGAGTAAATCCATCCCAACCGATCTGGCAGAAGGGGACGGGGTTGACCCCCTGAATCAATGGTCCTGGGATACTTCTGATATTTGCACAAAGTCTCCTGCAATGCAACCCTTTTCAAGGGAGCTGAGATGGGAGGTCAGCCAGGAGGTGGGATTCCTCGTCTGGAGCAACAGAGGCCCCTGCCGGGTGCTGTTTGCAGAGGCCATGGGCCTCTCCTAAGCACACAGGAAGCCAGAGCAAACACCCCATTCTCAGTCCTGCTCACTGAGCTCCAGGCTCCTGCTGTTCCTGGACCAACAACAAATATCATCTCTTTAAAGCACATCCCCCTCCCCACAAGAATCATGGGAACTGTAGTCTATCCCTTGCAGGACTTCCAGTTCCCAGCAACCTTAGCAAACTACAGCTCCCGGGTTTCTTATTTTTTTAGAACTCCTTCACACAGGTGTTCCATGGATGGCTATATGAAAAGACACCCTGAGCCAGCAGAGATAAGAGTTGAGAAAGAAAGGAGGACTCTGTTTAAAATTTGGAGTGAATTTAGAGGGGAAAGCTGTCAAGGCTCTGGAGCTTTTCTTGGAAACAGAATGGGAGAAGTGTTAATGGAAGAGCCTTTCCCCCCCCCAAAAAAAATCAAGATGGAAAACCATGGCAAATACAGCAGGAAATGGAAATGCAGAGAGTCTTGTGTGGACAAAGATGGAAAGATTTATTACTGTTTAATATGGAGGAATGGTTGCTGAAGTTACTGAAGAAAAAACTACAGTGGACGCTCAGGTTGCAAACGTGATCCATTTGGAAGGCACATTTGCAACCCGCAGTGTCCGCAACCCACAGCAGCGCATCTGCACACGTGTGGGTTGCGATTCTGCACTTCTGCACATGCGCAAAGCACAATTTAGTGCTTCTGCGCATGTGTGAGTGCCAAAACCTGGAAGTAACCTGTTCCAGTACCTCCAGGTTTCGGCGTGTCCGTATCCTGAAAACGCACAACCTGAAGCGGCTGTAACCTGAGGTATGACTGTATTGCTGACATTCAACAACAACAACAGCAGCAGCAGCAGCAGCAGCAGCAGCAGAACCCTTCCTTTTGGACTTTTTGTGTAAAAAGGGAAATGAATCAATCCATTTGGGTAAATATTGCCTACTAGAAAGTAGATCAGTTGGGTGCCATTCTAGAGTGAATATCTTGAACAATTTCTGTTATGTAACTGACAGACGAGAAATCCTTTTTATTTTTCTTCTCTTCTTCTCTTTTGTCTTCTGCTATTTTGGGGTTTTCCCTTTGGTGTTTTCTCTTTCTCTCCTTGTTTTGTTTTTACTTAAGAGGAATTTCTCTTACTGTATTATGAAAAGACTTTAACAAATGAAAACAACTCACGGAATATCAGCAACTAAAAACTAAACTAAACTAAAAACTGTTTGACAGTGGAATTTGCTGCCAAGGAGTGTGGTGGAGTCTCCTTCTTTGGAGGTCTTTAAACAGAGGCTTGACAACCATATGTCAGGAGTGCTCTGATGGTGTTTCCTGCTTGGCAGGGGGTTGGACTCGATGGCCCTTGTGGTCTCTTCCAACTCTTCTATGATTCTATGATTAAACAGGCATCTGTGCTCAGCAAGTACGATAAATTGCTACTCTGTTGTTGTTTAGTTGTTTAGTCGTGTCCGCCTCTTCATGACTCCCTGGACCAGAGCACGCCAGGCACTTCTGTCTTCCACTGCCTCCCGCAGTTTGGTCAAACTCATGTTGATCTCTTCAAGAACACTGTCCCATCATCTCGTCCTCTGTCGTCCCCTTTTCCTTGTGCCCTCCATCTTTCCCAATATCAGGGTCTTTTCCAGGGAGTCTTCTCTTCTCATGAGGTGGCCAAAGTCTTGGAGCCTCAGCTTCAGGATCTGTCCTTCCAGGGAGCACTCAGGGCTGATTTCCTTCACAGTGGATCAATTTGATCTTCTTGCAGTCCATGGGACTCTCAAGAGTCTCCTCCAGCACCAGAATTCAAAAGCATCAGTTCTTCGATGATCAGCCTTCCTTATGGTCCAGCTCTCACTTCCATACATCACTACTGGGAAAACCATAGCTTAATTGCTACTCGGTCCTAATCAATAAAAACAGCGGCCAGGCTGCGCTCAGGATGGCTCTGCACTCTGAGGGCCGTGTGTCGTTCCGTGTTCCACTTCTATGGATGGTGATGTCACCAGTCGCTGCTGGGCGACCTCGGAACACAACACCTGCTTGAGAACCTGGCTTTCTGCTCCAGTGGCGCCAGCAGGCAGAGATGGACGTAACGACCAAGCCCCACCAAGTCCCTCCGGCGATGGCCGTCTACGCCGAGAAACACAACATCTTCCAGCTCATGCAGAGCCTGATGGAGGACCTCCTGGTGTATCAGCCTGAGAACCCCATCGACTTCATGATCGCCCACCTGAAGAGGGACAACGACGAGGTGCCCAAGATCTTCGTCGTGGGGCCTCCTGCCTCTGGGAAGACGACCATCTCCCGCTGGATCTGCAAGCACCTGAGTGCCACCTACCTCTGTCCCCAGGACCTCATGCGCAGCAAGCTTCTCAAGAGATCCAGCGAGGCCATGGCCTTGCAGGATCAAAAGAAGCAGATCCCCAACGATCTGTGGGCCGCCCTCCTAGAGGAGCGCTTGAACGACGTGGACTGCATCAAGCTGGGCTGGGTGCTGGACGGCTTCCCCGAGACGAGGAGCCAGGCTCTGGTGCTGCAGTCCACGGGCATCGCCCCCCGGCACGTGGTGGTCCTCTCCGCTCCAGACACTGTGCTGATGGAGAGGAACCTGGGCAAGCTGCTGGACCCCCTCACCCAGGAGGTCTACCACACCACCTTCGACTGGCCGGTCGACTTCGCCGTCCAGAAGCGCCTGGTGAGGCCGGAGGGCGTTTCGGCACCAGCCACGGCCAGGCGCCTCCTGGAGAGCCACCGCAACCTGCCCGGCATCATCCAGGCGTACGAGGGGTGCCACAAGGCCATCAACGCTGACCAGCCCTGCGTGGACGTATTTGCCCAGGTCCTGAATTTCGTGCAGAGCCGCCCACACTCGGATGCCCCCTTCAGCCCCCGAGTGCTGCTCCTAGGTCCACCCGGCTGCGGCAAGAGCCTGCAGGCCGCTCTGCTGGCCCAGAAGTATGGGTTGGTCAACATCTTCTTTGGCGACTTGCTGCGGGAAAAGGTGGCGGCCAAGACGGCGGTGGGCGAGCTCATCAAGCCCTTCTTTGAGAGCGGCTACCCCGTGAGAGACAGCATCGCTCTGAGCGTCCTCAAGGACCGGCTGTCGGAGCGGGACTGCCTGACCAACGGCTGGGTGCTGCACGGCTTCCCCCGCGACGTGGACCAGGCGGACCTCTTCAGGCACACGGGTTTCGAGCCCAACCGGGTCTTCTTCCTCAACCTGCCCACCGAGGTGGCCTTGCAGCGCATCTGCCAGCGGGCCACCGACCCCGTCTCGGGAGAGAGGTACCACACCATCTTCAAGCCTCCGGCCGACGAGGACGTCCACCAGCGCCTGCGGCGGAACCCCAGGGACGCTCCCAGCCTGGTGGAGAAGAAGGCCGACATCTACAACCGGCAGGTGACCGAGCTGGAGGACTACTACGAGGAAGCCATCTTCCTGAACGCGGATCAGGACCCCTACACCATTTTCGAGCACATTGAGAGCTTCCTGGTCAAGCCACTGCCCGTCCAGAGGAGGTGAGCGATGCCAGAGGCCGGCAAGTCTTGCACCGTGGGAGGGAGCAGCTGGGGAGGCGGAGCGGAAGGGGAGAGATCGATATTTGTAGTGTTAAGAGAATAAAAGTATTTTGGCTTCGAGGTGGACCTTGTTTCTGTTTCATTTAAACATGCGTCTGCGGCTTCCTGGGCTCCAGGGTGTTCTCCCTTCTCCTTTCTCCTTCTCCGGGAATCCCTCGTAGCTGAGCAAGATTGTCTTCCATAAACATGGTTTTAACAATGAGTCCATAAGTGACTGTGGAGGCCAATTCTGGATCCACACGTCCTTCCACAGTGGGGACATTGGTGAAGCTGCATGCTTCGGCACCAGGGGCAGAGAGCAGATGGGAACATGGCTGGTGCACATCCCGGGGGTGTGGCAGGTCGCGCGCAGGGATGTGGCATGCATCCTGGGGGCGTGGCATCCGGCACATGGGGGGCGTGGCACGTGTCGGGGGGGGGGTCGACCGCATTGGTACCCCCATCCCTGATGGTGCCGGAGCGGTGCACTCCCCTTGCCCCCTTCCTCCACCACTGAGTGGGGCACAGGTTTCCGGGCGGGAGTTAATCCTGGTGAGGGTTTGCCAAGCGTGCCTTCCTCTTAGCACGTTTCTCCCTTGCGTCCTGAATTCGAGTGTCTTCAAAGCCCATGACACCTTTGGTATAAAGGCTGTTCTCCAGTTGGAGCGCTCACAGGCCAGTGTTTCCCAGTTGTCAGTGTTTATACTACATTTTTTAAGATTTGCCTTGAGAGAGTCTTTAAACCTCTTTTGTTGACCACCAGCATTACGCTTTCCATTTTTATGTTTGGAATAGAGTAGTTGCTTTGGAAGACGATCATCAGGCATCCGCACATGACCAGTCCAATGAAGTTGATGCTGAAGAATCATTGCTTCAACACTGGTGATCTTTGCTTCTTCCAGGACACTGGCATTAGTTCGTCTGTCTTCACTGGCATTAGTTCGCCTATGCTCCCAAGTGATGTGTAATTTTTTTCAGAGACATGTCTTGTAGTGATCTGCTCTAAAAGTTCACATCTGTTAAACTATGGAACTCCCTCCAGCAGGAGGCAGCGATGGCCACCAAGCTGGATGGCTTGAAAAGGGGATTAGAAAGATTCTGGCTGTGAGTCAGATTTTGGCTCTGCTCTGCTCTCCACAGCCGGAGGGGGCAGTGCTTCTGAAAACCATTTCAGGAGGGGAGAATTGCTCTCGTGCTCGGATCCTGCTGGTGGGTTTCCCACAGTCAACAATTCATCCACTGTGGGAAGAGGATGCTGGAGTAGGTGGGCCATTGGCCTGATCCAGCAGGCTCTATGTAGGTTCTTAACCCCTGGGCCAGCCCTCGTCCTGCAGCAATCCTGGCCACGGATCGCCAAACTCCTGCGAGCCCCTCCATCCTTTGGAGCCTGGAGCTCAGGTGAGCATCTTGGGACCAACTCTCCCTCCCATCTTCCCTCGCCTGCCTCTCTGACGCTCTCACCTTGCTCTGGGGTTGGGTAGGAGCCCCCAGGTGGCTCCCCGGCGCTGTCTGTGACGTTCCACTCGGGAGGCTCAGGCGGCAGCGTGGATCCAAATAGGCCTGAGGAGAGAAGTGGAGAATTGAGAGGGGCTCGGGGGCACTGCTCCCCTCTCTCTGTCCCGCCACGAGGCCATCAGGCACCTAGACCAATGCCAGACCCTCCCAGGCAGATTAGAAATGAAATAAAAAAATTAAGGTCTTATATATAAAAGATAAATGTTCACAACTGCATATATAAACCCCATGTCTGAAACCCCACAGAAAAAGTCCTGAAACCATTTTGTCCCTCCCAAATTGACCTCAAATATTTCTCTGCAAGGTCGAAGGAAAATGGAAAAGCCTCCCCATTGTCTTTTCCTTCACAAATCCTGTCTTAAGGGCACATTTAAGATATGAATAGGGTGTGAGGCTGTGACCTGGCTCAGGAACTAAGTATTTATTATTACAAAAGACTGGCCAGGCTCCCCAGGGTATCCAATCAAGTGACCATTAAACAGGTAACCTGGCAGACAGGAGGTAAACAAAGCACTCAGATTTCTGTTGTAGACCGCTCTTTCTGTGATGTAGGTATGATGTATGGAGGGGTGGTCTTGGATCCAGGGTGGGCAATTTAAAATGTCTATATAAGGGCAGGCACACCTTTGTTCTGGGTCCTCCCCCTTTCCTGCGTGTGAGGGGAGCACCCTGTTGCAACAGATCAATAAAGATCAGGCTTACGAGCTGCTTTGCTTCTCAGTATTCTCTGGTTGGCCTCTGTTCTTTTCTCCCACCGAGGGAGAACCTACAAAGGACTCTATTCCCCATAAGGGAATAAGGCCAGATTTTTGTTTAATACAGAACTGTGGTGTTTGAAGGGACCCCAAGACTCAACATGGCCAACGGCTGTCGAGGGCTCCTAAGCCAGGATGGCCAAGCTGTGCCCTCCTCAGCTGGAGGCTGCAACGACCAGCTGCTGCAAACCACTGGAAGATGCCAGTCGATATCTGCCCTGCTTTTGTTTCCCTGGGATTTTCCAGGGTTCAGCCTCATTCTGTGCCAACTCAATGGAGGCTGCTTGCTGTCCTGCCAACCTCCCTCTTGGAATGCAGCCAGCCCCCACCTGCCCTGCCCCCTTTGCAGCCAGTCCAGAGGGTGGCACAGCCTGAGGAGGAGGAAGATATAATGGCTTTGCTCTGCTCTGGTGCCCCCTACTGTTGGCCTCCCAGCCTCCCACCCTACCCCTCCCAAGGTGTAACAAAGGAAATCCCCTGGGTTGCAAAAACAGACAAACTCTAAACAATCACAGGGAACACACGGCTAATAAGAATATTAGTAACAAGTATATTTCACAATTTTTAAACAGAAATTTCAATTGAAAGGCTTGTTCGACTCTGTGATATTATTTGACTACTTGTTTTAATTTGGCACATGCAATTGATTGAATTGTACTATTTGTGACTCCATCATAGTTTAGAGGTCCCGGGCCCTAAGGAAGTCAGACTATCCTCCCCAAGAGCCAGGGCCTTCTCAGTGATGGCTCCGACCTGGTGGAATGCTCTGTCCCAGGAGACCAGGGCCCTGCAGGATTTAACCTCCTTCCACAGGGCCTGTAAGACAAAGCTATTCTGCCTGGCTTTCAAATTGAACTTAGCCTGATCTTTTATTCCCCTTCCTTCCCTCCCCCTCCCCTTTTTATGAAGATTCCCTGCTCTGGGACCCCACAGCTAATTCTCCCCTGGTCTCCTCGCTGGCCCAAATAGGACTAATTTAGCCAGCTAGCCCTGGTGATCATCTCATGTTTATTGGATGGATTCCCCCCCTAAATTGATTTTTGAATTCTGAATTTATTGTTATCCAGGTCTTATACTGTATTTTATGCAGTTTTTTTGTTGCATCAATTAAGTGTTTTAAATTTGTTGTTAGCTGCCCTGAGCCCGGTTTTCTGAACCAGGAAGGGCGGTGTATAAATACAATTTTATTATTATTATTATTATTATTATTATTAATCATAGATTTCCTATTTAAAAATTGTGAAATATACTTGCTACTAGTATTCTTACTACCCCTCCCAAGGGGCACCAGCCACCCATAAGAAGAGCCTGCAGGATCAGGCCAAGGGCCCATCTAGTCCAGAGACCTGCTCTCCCAGTGGCTGGCCAGATTTCCCAATGGGGAATCTGCAAATGGGATCCAAGCGGAGCAGAAACTCTCTCCAGCTCTGAGCGACCGAGAGGCAGAGCAGAGCTATTGCAAGCCTCTTTTGCCCCATGAATTTCTCCAACCCTCTTTTAAAGCCTTCCAAATGGGTTGGCCGCCACTGCAGCGGTGAGTTCCATAGTTCAACTCTGGAGGAACTCAGCGAGGAGGTGGAAGATGGGGCGAAGCTAGGAGGAGGCACCTCTTCCTAGTCATGGGCTCCAGCGCCCCCTACTGTTGGCCTCCCTCCCTCCCCTTGCAACAGATACTCACCTGGTCCCCCCAGTTTGCTGGCAATCTCCGAGATCCCGACCCGGAGCCCAGGGAGCAGTGGGTACCGCCTGGCAGTGCCGCCACTGCTGCTGTTGGGTGCCATGCCGCCCTCCTTGCCCAGCCCGGCCGTCAGGTCAATGTCGATCTTGAATTCCAGCTCCTTGCTGTCCTCCCCCACGGGGGCAGCCAAGGCCTTCTCCGTCAGCCTGGGCCAGAGCGCCAGCGGGTGCTGAGGGGTGGGTCCGGAGCCCGGGAGGTCGGGGTTGGCGGGTGCCGGGGGGCCACCCCAAGCCCACCCGCCCGGCCCGGGGGGGAGCTCCTCCGCAGGGATGCTAGCCTGCCACCCGGAGCCCCCCAGGGCCTCTGCCCAGAAGCGACTGGCGCCCGGCACTTGAGAGTGGGTGGGGGCAGCTGGCTGGGTGGGGGGCTTCGTGCTGGCTGGCCCCTCGCCCGCCCGGCCCTTGCCTCGCACCTTGATCTTGAAGTTGAGCCCCAGGTTCAGGGAGAGGCCGGGGGCTTCGCTGTGGGTGGGTAGCAGGGTGGGGGTCACCGGTGGGGGGGTGGGGGACGTGCCGGGGGCCTGGAGCCCATGGCTGGAGTTGTTGTTGCTGAGCCCCGCTGGCTGGCGGGGGCCGGGGGGCATCCCGGAGCCCAGAGGGGGCAGACAGAGGAGGAGCAGGAACCTCCACATTGGCCTCCGTCGCAGGCTCCGTCCGACGGCCTCTGGCAGGTGGAACCTGGAGAACAGAGAGGAGAGAAAGAGGGTCAGCAGGACGGGAAGAGGGAGGGAGGACGTCCAAGGAGGGGGGCGGATCTGGCCAATGGGCCAGGGAGGCTGGCATCACAGCGGGCAGCCACAGACAGAGGTGGAGCAAGGTGGTGGGGTGGGTGTGGCAACGCAATGCACGCCTGGCACCCTCCCCCTCCACAGTGGGCAGCGACCCGGCAGCTCGGATCGGATTCGGACAGCCAGCACTGCGGTGAGAGTGAGTGAGTGAGCCAGGTAGGGGCAGAGAGCTGCGAGTGCGAGCGCGCCCCCCCCAAATGTTGCGCCCGGTGCGGCTGGCCCCCCCTGCGCCCCCCACGCTACGCCACTGGGTGTTCCACAGGGTGGGTGCCACCACCGAGAAGGCCCTCTGCCTGGTTCTCTGTAACTTCACTTCTCACAGTGAGGGAACCGCCAGAAGGCCCTTGGCACTGGACCTCAGTGTCCAGACAGAACGATGGGGGTGGAGACGCTGCTTCAGGTGCTGTGCGGCACTTAACATCTGGGAGAGACACTGTGGCTTTGGCGTGCGCAAGTTTCCTGCTGCCAAAGGGTCCCCCTCAGCGGTAGGGTGGCTGGCAGACTCCTCGCCACAAGGCGCACAATCTCCACAACAAAAAAGCGCTATACAACCCGGGCTGTGCAAAAAAAAAAAAAAAAAAAAAAAAAGGTCAGCAACTCTGGTTCCCCCCAAAATATGAAATAAAGTCAAACCATTTTTGCAGGCAAAAATAAAACAAAAAATTTCAATGTGTATGGGGGTGACAAGAAATTTTCTGCACCGGGTACCACCTGACCTTGCTAGGCCACTGGCCACAGAGGCGGGGTTAGGGGACAGCGACCGCTTTGCCCACTCTAGGCAACAAGTCAAGAGGGCGAAGCAATGATTGCGGGAGGCATCGTCCAGAGCGCTGCCGAAATCTGAAACCCCAAAGTCCAGCACTGGCAACCAGTTCCCTTGTCCCGGGTGCTGAGGCGAGCGGGGGATGTGGGGGAAGGTGCTGCAGGCCTCCGCGGTGATGATTAATTAATTAATTAACTTTGCATACTACCCTCCATCCATAGGCCTCAGGGTGGTTCGTGACATAAAATCATTTATTATTATTATTATTATTAATAATAATAATAATAATAATAATAATAATAGTATTTATACCCCGCCCACCTGGCTGGGTTTCCCCAGCCACTCTGGGCAGCTCCCAACAGAATACAGTAGTACCTCGGGTTAAGTACTAAATTCGTTCCAGAGGTCCGTTCTTAACCTGAAACTGCTTAACCTGAAGCACCACATTAGCTAATGGGGCCTCCTGCTGCCGCTGCGCTGCCGGAGCACGCTTTTTGTTCTCATCCTGAAGCAAAGTGCTTAACCTGAAGCACTATTTCTGGGTAAGCGGAGTCTGTAACCTGAAGCGTATGTACCACTGTACATCGGTACCTAGGTTTATGAACTTAATCCGTTCCAGAAGTCCGTTCTTAAACCGAAACCGTTCTTAAACCGAGGTGCGCTTTCCCTAATGATGTCTCCCGCCACCAGTGCCCTTCCACTATTCGGATTCCATTTGTAGACCAAGGTCTGCAAACTGGGACACTACTTCCGGTTTTGCAGAGCTTGTAAACGGAATCGTTCATAAACAGGACTGTTCTTAAACCGAGGTACCACTGTATTTAAAACACAATAAAACGTCAAACATTAGAAACTTCCCTAAACAGCAAAATTCATAATAGAGATAAAAACAAAAGTCAACTGAGAGTCCCACACACACACCCAGCACATTTAAAAGGGCATCAGATGTCCATCAGCCAGTGGCCTGGGTGGAGATGAAGGTTTTCACCAGGTGCCTAAAGGTGTTTGAGGAAGGCGCCTGGGGAGAGTCGGGAGGGGGAATCTCTCTAGAGCAGGGGTAGGGAAACTAAGGCCTGGGGGCCAGATCCTGCCCAATCGCCTTCTCAATTCAGCCCACGGACAGTCCGGCAATCAGCATGTTTTTACATGAGTAGAATGTGTCCTTTTATTTAAAATCCACCTCTGTGTTATTTGTGGCGCAGAGGAATTCGTTCTATTTTTTTCAAAATATAATCCAGCCCACCACAGGGTCTGAGGGACAGTGGACCAGCCCCCTGCTGAAAAAGTTTTCTGACCCCTGCTCTAGAGCACCACAACTCCCTCTCCCTGACCCTGGAGTCTGGTCTGATCCTTATCACCTCCCCACATGTACCTGCGTTCTCTTTGGCTGTTTCTGTGGGATGATTTGGGGGTTTCCCATGCCCACGCCTGGCCAGCTCCCCCATTTGCCCCCCTGGCTACCCTGGGAGGCCACAGGCAGAGAGAAAAGCAAACCCCCACCTCCGTCCCCCTTCGCCACCAGTCCTTGGGCCAGATAATCCCTAGCAAGCAAAGCAAGTCGAGCCGAATCTGGAAGGAGGTCAGACTTGGCTTGCCTGCAATTAAGGGGAGGGTTGTGGGGAGATAAGAGCAAGCAATAAACAAACAGGGTCATTAGGCGCCCCCAGCTATTGCAGAAAAGGACTCCTTGACCCTCAGTAAACTTATGGAAAATTTCGGGCAGAATTCCCTATGGGGTGGGGCTATGGCTCCCATTTTGGCAACTGCAGCTCTGCCATCACTTGTCACAGATACGCACATGAGGGCAGCAGGAAAAATCCTCCACTTTCGGGGCTTCTCTCCTGGATCAGTGTTTCCAAAACTTGGGTCTCCGCTGCTTTTGGACTGCAATTCCCATCACCCCAGCGCCTGGTCCTGCTAGCTAGAGATGGTGGGAGTTGTAGTCCGAAAAACAGCAGGAGGCTTGGGTTTGGCAAAGCCTGTCCTAGAGGGACACACAGTATCAGACCGCCCCCCCCCCCCCCCCGTGCATTCATTCCTCACAGGCCACAGAATCATAGACGGGACCCCTGGGTGTCATCTAGTCAAACCCCCCTACGATGCTGAGATCACAGCTCATAAATCCCAGACAGCGAGTCAAGAGGTCATCTCCTTTTCAAAGGACCTACATTGGCTCCCAGTATGTTTCCGGGCACAATTCAAAGTGTTGGTGCTGACCTTTAAAACCCTAAATGGCCTCGGTCCAGTAAATCTGAAGGAGCATCTCCACCCACATCAATCAGCCTGGACACTGAGGTCCAACTCCGAGGGCCTTCTGGTGGTTCCCTCCCTGTGAGAAGCAAGGTTACAGGGAACCAGGCAGAGGGCCTTCTCGGTAGTGGCACCCGCCCTGTGGAACACCCTCCCACCAGATGTCAAAGAGAACAACAACTAACAGACTTTTAGAAGACAGCCCTGTTTAGGGAAGCTTTTAATGCTTGATGCATTGTTGTTGTTGTTGTTGTTGTTGTTTAGTCATTTAGTCGTGTCCGCCTCTTCGTGGCCCCATGGACCAGAGCACGCCAGGCCCTCCTGTTTTCCACTGCCTCCCGCAGTTTGGTCAAACTCATGCTGGTAGCTTCAAGAACACTGTCCCACCATCTCGTCCTCTGTCATCCCCTTCTCCTTGTGCCCTCCATCTTTCCCAACATCCGGGTCTTTTCCAGGGAGCCTTCTCTTCTCATGAGGTGGCCAAAGTACTGGAGCCTCAGCTTTGATGCATTACTGTATTTTAATATTTTGTTGGAAGTCACCCAGAATGGCTGGGGAAGCCCAGCCAGATGGGCGGGGTACAAATAATTGTTGTTGTTGTTGTTGTTGTTGTTGTTGTGATGCTCCCCAGAGAGTTGGCCCTGAAACATCTCGCCCTAATTCAATGGGCAAAGTGGTTGGAACTTCCTGGATAGCTCGGTTGGTTGGAGTTTGATGCCAATAACAAGCAAGGTTGCAGTTCATGTGACGCTCTCTTTACGAAGCCGGGTGGTCCTCAACACCCACCTACCCACACCCACCCCTTGCCAACCCCTCCCAGGGAACCCCATCTCTTTGGGAACCCCTGACCTAGGGAATGGTGAGCTCCATTAGTCTAACTCAGAGTAAGGCAGCTTTCTGTTTCCAACAAGCCAGAGTTGTGTCATTTGCTTCTGGGGCAGGTCACACGGCACCCCCACCCCCCATCACCACACAGCCTGGTGACCAAGTTAGAAAGTGGATCCCGCCAGGCGCCCAGCTCCCTCCGAGCTCAGTCGGGGAGAAGCATCCCGTGCAATCGATGTGACAAGAGGGCGAGGAGACGCGGGAGGTGACGGTTTCCGCTCCAGCGTCCCAGTTGGAACAGGGACGTGAGGAGCAGTCCCTCCAGCGAGACAGGATCATGCACGAGCGCACAGCACACGCAGCCAAGAAGAAACTACCCTCCTGCCACTCTTCGGCGAGAGCAGGAGTGTGGCGGGTCGTCACTGTCACCCAGGCTGAGCTGAGCTGGCGGTTGGAGTGCGCTGGGAGGGAAGCAGAAAGACAAGGCAAAGTCACCAAGTCTCGCCCCGTTTTGCACAGGCTGGTCCTCTGAGGCCGGCCAAACTGCCTCGCTTCTCTCCGGAAAACCCAGACCAGTGGTCCATCTAGTTCAGTATTGCCTGCTCAGACTGGCAGCGACTCTCCTGGGTTTCAGGCAAGCACACAACCCCCGCCTTAACTGGAGGAGGAAGAGTGAGCCGCCTGCGTCCAAAGAGGGGCTCTGCCTCTTCCCCAGGGGAACTTGGTGTTTAAAAATCCTGAAAGCCTGAGCAATGGTCCTGAACGCTCCTCAACTATGGACTTATCCCCACTTACCTTCCTTCTGCACAGCCAGAGCTTTAAAATGCTGTGCTCTTTCTTTTCTCTGGAGCCTTCCCTGCAGAAACCTGCTCTTTAAAGTGGAATCGGAACAAATGGCAATCCATGGGCAAACCAAATTGCCATTTATTTATTTTTGTGCTTCTGCTTTAAAGAGCTGGGTTTATGCCAAAAAAGAAAGAGCAAGTGGATACAGAGTTTTAAACCTCTCATTGAAGAAGCCATGCCTTTGGAGGAAACTAGGAAACTTGCTCCCAAAGGTGGCAAGAGGAGGGGGAGGAGGAGAGGGCGATCGATGGCTCCTGGGCACCATGGATCTGCTCTGCCTCCGTGGTCAGAGGCAGTGAGGCTTCTGAGTGCCAGTTGCTGGAAGGCACAAAGAGGTGGACTTAAGGGAGAGCAACCAGTTTGAAACCCCAAGGTCTGCCACTGCCACAGGAGGGAACAGGGTTCTTGGGCTGGAATCCTGCTTGCGGATTTCCAACAAGAACAACAGCAGCACAGCAGCAGCAGCAACAACAATAACAACACCCCGCCCATCTTGCTGGGTTTCCCTAGCCACCCTGGGTGGCTTACAACATATATCTAAACATAATAAAACATCAAACATTAAAAACGTCCCGACACAGGGCTGCCTTCAGATGTCTTCTAAAAGTTATATACAGTGGTACCTCTATTTATAGGGACGCGAGTGGTGCTGTGGGTTAAACCACAGAGCCTAGGACTTGCCGATCAGAAGGTCGACGGTTCGAATCCCCACAACGGGGTGAGCTCCCGTTGCTCGGTCCCTGCTCCTGCCAACCTAGCAGTTCGAAAGCATGTCGAAGTGCAAGTAGATAAATAGGTACCGCTCCAGCGGGAAGGTAAACGGCGTTTCCGTGCGCTGCTCTGGTTCGCAGCTTAGTCCTACTGGCCACATGACCCAGAAGCTGTATGCCAGCTCCCTCGGCCAGTAAAGCGAGATAAGCGCCGCAACCCCAGAGTCGGTCATGACTGGACCTAATGGTCAGGGGTCCCTTTACCTTTACCTTTACCTCTACCTATGGACGTGATCTGTTCCGGGGTGCCATTTGCACCCTGAAAAGTCCGTAAATTGAGTGCCGCTTCTGCACGTGACACAATAGAGCGCTCCTGCGCATGCGCTAAGTGCACAGAACGCTTCTGTACATGTGCGTGTGGCGAAACCCAGAAGTATACACTTCTGGGTTTGCTGTGTTCGCAACCCAAAAATCCGCAACAGGAACCTAACGCAACTAGCGGTATGACTGTAAGTTTTTTATCTCCTTGGCATCTGAAGGGAGGGCGTTCCACAGGGTGAGTGCCACCACCGAGAAGGCCCTCTGCCTGGTTCCCTGTAACTTGGCTTCTCACAGGGAGGGAACCTCCAGAAGGCCCTCAGAGCTGGACCTCAGTTTCCAGACTGAACGACAGGGATGGAGACACTCCTTCAGGAGTTTCTTTTTGGCTGCCATGAGAACAGAATGCTGGACTGGATGGGCCAATGGCCTGATCCAGCAGGCTCTTCTGGGGCTCTTTGGGGTATTCTGCTGCCAGCATCCTTGCCTCTTTGAAGAAGCACGGCAGAGTTCAGCCCTGGGCACTTGTGCCCTGACAAGCTCTCTTTCCGCAGTGTCGCATCAGCGCAGCCATGACGCCCTTCCTGAAACCAGCTCGGCAGGGATGTGAAGAGACAGGGCCGAATGCAGGCTGGCACCTCGGCGGCACCCTTCCCCGAGGGGGCCGGTCGGCCGACAGGTGTAGAAGCAGGACGTCAATCGGGCTGACAGTCCTCTGCCGAGCGCAGCAGTTCCTTGCGGAGCGGGTGGAGGCCTCACGCGGACGGCACAGTCTGGACGTGCCAGTGGTGGGGGCTGGGGAGGAGGGGGACAAGCACTGCAAGGACCCACCCTTCCCAATTGCCGGCACCCATTCTACAGCCCCTGTTTGACGCGCCATCAGCCGGCACCCAGATAGCAACCTGAATGACCCAAAGCTATGGGGGCACACATGGGTGCAAAAGTGGGCGCAGAATGATCAGGGGCCAGTGCTGGATTTGTTGTTGTTTTTTAGTCGTTTAGTCATGTCTGCCTCTTCGTGACCCCCTGGACCAGAGCACGCCAGGCCCTCCTGTCTTCCACTGCCTCCCGCAGTTTCGTCAGACTCATGCTGGTTGCTTTGAGAACACTGTCCCACCATGTTGTCCTCTGTCGTCCCCTTCTCCTTGGGCCCTCCATCTTTCCCAACATCAGGGTCTTTTCCAGGGAGCCTTCTCTTCTCATGCGGTGGCCAAAGTCTTGGAGCCTCAGCTTCAGGATCTGTCCTTCCAGTAAGCACTCAGGGCTGATTTCCTTCAGAATGGAGAGGTTGGATCTTCTTGCAGTCCATGGGACTCTCAAGAGTCTCCTCCAGCACCAGAATTCAAAAGCATCAATTCTTCAGCAATCAGCCTTCTTGATGGTCCAGCTCTCACTTTCATACATCACTACTGGGAAAACCACAGCTTTAACTATACGGACCTTTGTTGGCAAAGCTTTGTCTCTGCTTTTTAAGATGCTGATTTAAGTGCTAGATTTACGTATAAGCTAAACAAGCTCTAGCTTAGGGCCCCACTCTCTTGGGGGCCCCCAAAAAATTTAAAGTGAAAAAACTGGATGTACATTTCCAAAATAGAAGATAAAAAACAAATAAAATAAAACCTACATCCAGCAACCGTGTTTTGTGTTGTGTTGGCTCCTAGGATGTAAGTCATGGGCCTCGCCTGCTAGCCTGCTCCCTAAAATATCACCGGTTTGCTCCTTTCTATACATAGGGTGCCTACATTCTAAATGGACTGGTTGCATGACAACATATGCAAATGGCTTGAGATATGTACAGTGGTATCTTGGGTTACAGACGCTTCAGGTTACAGACACTTCAGGTTACAGACTCCACTAACCCAGAAATAGTACCTCGGGTTAAGAACTTTGCTTCAGGATGAGAACAGAAATCGTGCGGTGGCAGCGTGGCGGCAGCAGGAGGCCCCATTAGCTAAAGTGGTGCTTCAGGTTAAGAACAGTTTCAGGTTAAGAACAGACCTCCAGAACGATTTAAGTTCTTAACCCGAGGTGCCACTGTATGAGGTCCATCAATGACCATATAGCATCTATTCAACACAAAAACCAGTGACAATTTGTTGTGGACAAAGGACAGCTGGACATATCAAGGGCCCCATTACTGTCAGCAGCTGAGGGCCGCATCAAATCCGGCCCTGATCAGGGGCAGTTACTTCCCAAGGAGGGGCCATGGGCCTGATCCAGGAGGCTCATCTCATGTTCTTACGGCCAAAAGCGAGGGGGGGGGGTCTTGCTAGCAGGATTACGCATTGCACCTCATCCGTGGGTGGGTAGTTGGGTACCCAAATGGATGACAGGCGGGTCATAAAGTGTTTTAAACAATGAAGAAATGATCCAATAGCCCTCTAAAGGCTTACTAAACATTTGCACATTTCTTCTCCATGCTTAGAAAACTCGTATTGCGGGGGGTGGGTGGGTGGACTAGATGGCATTTGGGTTTCCTCCCAGCTTGAGGATTCTCTGCTTCTAGGACTGACACATCAACAGGGCCCATTAGAAGCTGGGAGGCGCTGAGAGGCCAAGAGTCCGCCCCCCGGGGGGAGCCAACGCCCCTTTCAGATCTTTGTAGATCTTTGCAGGGCTCCCCTTATCTCTGGCATGCAGAGAAGCCGGGAAGTCAGGATTCTTTGCCTGAGCCCATGACCTATGGCTGACCCGGGAGGAGGGCAGAAAGGCTTCTCCCTGGAGCACCCCAAGTCCCCCGCCAGCCACACCTTTGAGGCACAGAGGGCTGCCAGAATGAGACGGCTTCTTCTTCTTCTTCTTCTTCTTCTTCTTCTTCTTCTTCTTCTTCTTCGATCCATCGTAGCCGAGTAAGATTGTCTTCCATAAACACGGTTTTAACAGTGAGTCCGTAAGTGACTGTGGAGGCCAATTCTGGATCCACACGTCCTTCCACAGTGAGGACATTGGTTTCCGGGCGGGAGTTAATCCTGGTGAGGGTTTGCCAAGCGTGCCTTCCTCTTGGCACGTTTCTCCCTTGCGTCCTGAGTTCGAGTGTCTTCAAAGCCCACGACACCTTTGGTAAAGGCTGTTCTCCAACTGGAGTGCTCGCAGGCCAGTGTTTCCCAGTTGTCGGTGCTTATACTACCTTTTTTAAGATTTGCCTTGAGAGAGTCTTTGAACCTCTTTTGTTGACCACCAGCATTACGCTTTCCATTCTTAAGTTCAGAATAGAGTAGTTGCTTCAGCAGACGATCATCAGGCGTCCGCCCAACATGACCAGTCCAACGAAGTTGATGTTGAAGAATCATTGCTTTGACACTGGTGATCTTTGCTTCTTCCAGGACACTGGCATTAGTTCGTCGTCTTCCCACAAGGGTCCTGAGCTCTGTGAGTATGGCTTTCTCCTGAATGAAGTGCAGAGTGTTTGAGGACCTGGACATTCGCAGGGAAACCAAAATGCTTCTTTACAAAGCTATTGTAGAATAGGACAGCAGGTTTGCCTCCAGTGCAATGCATCACCAGGTTGGCATTGCAGTGGCCCAGCGGCCAGGGCAGGAAAACCCCCTGCTTCCTGGCTCCTGCTCTCCAACGGCTCAGGAACCAGCTGGGGAGCTGATGGTCGGGGTGGCTGGGACACCCTGCGAGCATCTAGCAGGATGCAGCGTCCCATGGGAGCCTAGCCCACGACAGTGGTTTTGCTGGGCTGGGACAGCTCCACACTCCGTGACATTCAGGCCAGCTATACCTGCCCAGGGATGGTCGCAGCTATACAGAAATCAAAAGACGTCAGGAACCAGACAGCCAGGGCTTATCATCACATACCTTTTTGCCCCACTCTTTCCAGACACAAGTCTGCACTTAAAGGCATTTTTGTCTTTGCTCCAGAGCTTTCCCCACAACCCCCCCTCCACTCTTTAGTGCTCAACTGGAGCAAACAGCAATTCAGGGTTTCCACGGACTGATGTTTGCTCCGACTGAGCGCTAAAGAGTGTGTTTTCACGGGGAAAGCTCTGCAGCAAAAAAAGAGGGGATGCTCGGACACAGAGCTTTAAAGTGCAGACCATGCCTGGAAAGAGTGGATGAAAGGGAAGTGTGGCGTAATGGTTAGAGTGTCAGACTAGGACCTGGGAGAGGCCAGGATTCCCCACTCAGCCACAAAGCTTGCTGGGGGGCCTTGAGGGGGCCAGTCACTGCCTCTTTCAACCCAGCCTACCTCACAGGGCTGTTGTGATGATAAAACAGGGAGGCCTATGCAAGCCACGTTGAGCTCTTTAGAGGCAAAAAAATCAGGGAATGAAAATGCATTTGGTCCATCCATATGCGAACTAGGCTTAGAAAGGCCTCTAGCTGGTGGCTGCTTCTGAACAGCTTTGAGCACAGATGCGTTTCTGTGAAATGCGATATATAAATAAATAGGCTGCGACTTGTACATTTTGCACCCAGTTGGGGTCCGTCTGCTGCCTCGAGTACAAACTCCACGTGCCTGGCAGCATCGACGGGGAAGGGTGCCAGCGTGAATGAGGGAACGTCCCCCACTCTGTGAAATAAGCAAGGGTGAGAACAGGGCCGGGTTGAGGTTTGATGAGGCCCTCAGCTCCTGAAGGTCATGGGGCCCTCGATATGTCCAGCTGTCCTTTGTCCACAGCAAATTGTCACAGGTTTTTTTTTGTGTTGAATATATGTTAAAGGTAAAGGTAAAGGTACCCCTGCCCGTACGGGCCAGTCTTGACAGACTCTGGGGTTGTGCGCCCATCTCACTCAAGAGGCCGGGGGCCAGCGCTGTCCGGAGACACTTCTGGGTCACGTGGCCAGCGTGACATCGCTGCTCTGGCCAGAGCCAGAGCCGCACACGGAAACGCCGTTTACCTTCCCGCTGGTAAGCGGTCCCTATTTATCTACTTGCACCCGGAGGTGCTTTCGAACTGCTAGGTTGGCAGGCGCTGGGACCAAGCAGCGGGAGCGCACCCCGCCGCAGGGATTCGAACCGCCGACCTTTCGATCGGCAAGCCCTAGGCGCTGAGGCTTTAACCCACAGCACCACCTGCGTCCCTTGAATATATGTTATAGGTAACTAAAGCCATTTGTACATAAAAAAATACGTATTTTATCAAGGTAATTGTTGAAAAGTCCATGCAGAATGTCAGCACCCTCTATATAGAAAGGAGCATACCAGTGATATTTTAGGGAGCAGGCTAGCAGGCGCGGCCCATGACTTACATACTAGGAGCCCACACAACACAAAACACTGTTGCTGCATGTAGGTTTTATTTTATTTCTTTTTTATCTTCTATTTTGGAAATGTACATCCAGTTTGTTTTTCCTTTAATTTTTTTTGGGGGCCCCAAGAGAGTGGGGCCCTAAGCTATAGCTTCTTTAGCTTATACGTAAATCTGGCACTGGGTGCGAGGCATCTTCCTCCACCTGTTTTGCCAGGAAAACTGGCCTTTCCCCCACGGATGGGCTGCATGCGAGCTGTTCACAAAGGAGACGAGGGAATCCCATCCTGGAGTGAGGCTTGGAATGTGGGAAGCTGGTCTGTACTGAGTCCCTCCAGCCGTACGCGGAGATGTCAGGAGTTGAACCCGGGGCATTCTGCATGCAAGGCAGATGTCCTGCCGCTGAGCAGCAGCCCTTCCCTGGCTGGAGGAGTCCTGGGAGAGGGGGTGCTGAGCCCTGGGACAGAATCACAGACTGGTAGGGCCCCCCTGATTTGTCTGCAGAAGAACCCCAGTTCACTCCCTATCGAAACCAGGCAGGGCTGAGGGAAGCCCCCAGGAGCTGATGGAAGTGTCACCCAGAGCTCAGTGGACCAGTTTGGGAGGTGAGGGCATTGGTTTGTTCTGGTTTTCATTACGTACGTTGCAGTTTCGTTCTGTGAACCTGCCCTGGGTTCTTCGGACGAAAGGTAGAATACAAATTAAATAAAGGTGGTCTGACTCTGTCTGAGGCAGCTGCTTCCTCTGGTCCCATTTCATCGAACCGACCTGGGGCTCGGGAGAAAGGAGTTCCTCACTGCTCTGCAATGGGACACGGGTGGTGCTGTGGTCTAAACCACTGAGCCTCTTGGGCTTGCCAATCAGTTCGAATCCCCGCGACGGGGTGAGCTCCCATTGCTCTGTCCCAGCTCTTGCCAGCCTAGCAGTTCGAAAGCACACCAGTGCAAGTAGATAAATAGGTACCGCTGCGGAAGGAAGGTAAACGGCATTTCCATGCGCTCTGGTTTCCACCACAGTGTTCTGTTGTGCCAGAAGCGGTTTAGTCCTGCAGGCCACATGACCCGGAAAGCTGTCTGTGGAGAAACACTGGCTCCCTTGGCCTGAAAGCGAGATGAGCATCGCAACCCCATAGTCGCCTTTGACTGGACTTAACCTTCCAGGGGTCCTTTACCTTTTTTACCTTTTACCCAGGATGGGCCACCCAGAGGGCAGTCAAATGCCAACACCCGAAGCCCCTCTCTTGCTGGACTAGATGCGGCTGGACCCAGCAGACCCTCCTAATGTTCTTATGACATGCATGCACTCTGCCTGGAGAGCACATGTGAGCTGCCCAGACCCCCCACTGTGCTTGCCGGGGGGGGGGGGGGGACAGGACCCTCTGCTTCTTCGGAGGGGCCAAGCAAGAGGTGAGGGGTTGCAGAGAGGGCGGAAATATGAGAGACAGGAGCAGACCTGCAGAGGCATCTGGCTCTCGGAGCTGGCCTTGGCCCCAGGGACAGCAAGGCTCCTAAATCCCAGGGTAAGCACAGAGACACCCACCCCCCTCTCCCCACCCCACCCAAGCAGCTCGCAGCAAAACAGTCCCAGCCAAACCCTCAACAACAAGCCGCCTGAGTCACAGGGCTGGGTGGGTGGCGAACAACACAGCCCTGACAAGAGGCGGCATGGACAGCTCTGCACACCCACAACCCACAACAGTCACCATGGCAGAAAGTGAGCAGGAGGAGGAGGAGGAGGGTGGCTTTCAAAGAGGATTGTGCAAATTCATGGAGCAGGAGAGATCTCTGGGTGGCTACTAGCTGTTGTGCTCACCTATAGCCAGTGGCGTAGTAGGGTCAGGTGGCACCCGGTGCAGAAAATTTCTTGTCACCCACCCCCCACGTTGAAATCTTTTTGCTGAGCTTTTTTGGGGGGATTCCAGGGTTTGCCAAAGTTGTTCAGCTTTTTGGCCCAGAGTTCCCTCCTCCCCCCCCCGCCTCCTTCACATCCTCTCCCTGCATGCCTCCTCCACCAGCCCGGGAGCGCGGGGCTGTATAAACGAAGGCGGAAGGGGGGGGACGCCGCAGCTCCCCCAGATGGATCGGGGTAGGCGGGAGTCGCGGGCGGGTGACGCGCCGAATGCCAGCCCCCTCGATGACACCTGGGGCAGTCTGCCTCTTACCGCCTCCACCTTGCTCCGCCCCTGCCCATAGCTCAGCTGCTAGGGCATGAAGCTCTTCAGGGTTGTGGGTTCAAGTTCCACATTGGGCAAAAGAGTCCTGCTTTGCAGGGGGGGTTGGACCAGATGACCCTCGCGGTCCCTTCCCGTTCTACGATTCTGGGATGGCTACGCTTTGCTCTCCACAGTCAGAGGCAGCTGTGCTTCTGAATCCCAGTACAGTAGCTGAAAACCGTAGGAGGGGAGAGCTGCTCTTCTGTTTGCTGGTTTCCCACAGGCACCTGTGAGAACAGGATGATGGACTGGGTGAGCCATTGGCCTAATCCAGCAGGATTATCGTTAAGATCTTACGTGGCAAGGCAGGAGCTGGCTCTCACCGAACACACCAGGCAGGGCGTGTGAGGATGGGGGGGACAGAGGACCACCTTAGCCCAGAAGCAGCTTCCTTTCAGCTCCAGGGTCCTGAAGGTATGAAAAGCTGCCCACCTTTCAGATTTGGTTTTGGGCAAATGGCGGTGAAACTCCTCTCCTGAGTAGGGCCAGGAGAAGTCAGAGCACCAAGAGCACTTTGGGGCATGCGCAGAATGCCTTCTGTCCTCAGAGCCTGCCTGGGGGGCCATGCTGGTGATCCCAGCACCCTCTCCCCCATGGCAACCGGGCAGGGCAAGCAAATGCCTCTCCCTGTCCTGGGTGCCCATGGGGAGGGCAGGCAGTGGGCAGGGCTGGTTACCAGTCCCCCTGAAAGAGACCCCAGCCAGCACCCAATGCAAACCATGGCACTTTGCTTTCCTGCCTTGTTTTAGTACCATATGTTATTATCTGCTCACGTGCCCTTTCCCTTCAACCAGTTTAAATTGCAAAGGGGAAATTCACCACCTTCCAGTATGAAGCAGCAGGAGAAAAGCCACATTTGCAGGACTGGGAAGCCTGGGGAAATGAGGGGAAAGATTCCTAAGCAATGAGAGTGTTGCAAAGTCACGGTGCCACCACCGAGAAGGCCCTTCTTTGTCCCTCCAGCCACCCCTTAGAGGGCAGGAGCACCAGAGACAGGATCCTGGTGCAATATGGACAAGCACATGACATGGACCCCAGGGACCCTTTGGGGGGCCCCTCTGGTCTCCCCCTCCTCAGCTGGGGAGGGATTTCAAGGTCAACAAGGAGCAGCCATCCGAGTTGAGCCTGGAAAGAAACTGTGAGCCGCCACACGCAAAGAGACCCAGGCACCAGGTCTGTGCAAATACTGTGGCTTGCATCTGCCCCCAAGCCCTACTCAGAGTATACCCACTGAACTCAAGGGGCATGACTAAGTCCATCCATGTTAATGGCCCTGGCTGTATTCAGGGCTAGCTGCAGATTCTAAATTGCCTGCAAGAGCTTTGAACACCCAGGCAGAAAGATGGCAGGTGGCTTAAATAAGAAGGAAACCAACCCCCAAGTCCCTCTGCCCCAGAGATGGGAGGGAGCTGCCTTCCTTACCTGCAGGCTCAATGGAGAGACCTCCCTGCCATGTGGCTGTCAGATGCGTTTTTTGGCCCCAGTGAATCTTTGCACGTTTTAAATGCCCCTCTCTGGGCTGCTCTGCTACAGCCTCTCCCTCTGCCCTATGTGAGCTTGTGGGTGTGCAAATTGCCCCATGGGAAAGGGTGCCCTGCTCCTCCCGGAGGACAGCTGGTGCCCCCCCTCCCCTACGGCCGATCTGAAGCCCCCTCCGTTCCTCTCCTTCCTCTCTGTCACAGCGTGTCGAAGGAGAACGTGGGAAGAACTTGCCCGGTCCGGCCAAGGGCTCATCTCCTTCAGCCTGCCTGTGGGGGAACCAGCAAGCAGGATCGGGGCCCAAGAGGAGCGAATCTCCCCTCCTGCGGTTTCCAGGCACTGGCATTCAGAAGCGTTGTTGCCTCCGACTGGTGAGGCAGAGTCCGGCCATCCTTAATGCCTCGCAGTAACTTTTAAGACCCAGGCGAGGTGAGAAGGAGACCTCAGAGCCTAAAAGCAACCCACATGCCGGGAAAGGGGGGGGGCTGAGGGCGTCCACACGTGCCCCAAAGAAGGCCAGACCACTGGGCAAGGCGCCTGCGGAACCTCGGTGAGCCAGAGGGCTCTAGTCAGCCAGCCAAGCTGCATGCAAGAGAAGAGCAGCGCCCGCTTCTCAGAACGCAAATAGAGTCATTAGAGGGGAGGGTAAGGCTACTCTGGCCGCCTCGAATCCAGTCAGAATCCAAACTGCCCTTGCACCGTCTCGTCTGAACGTTCGGCACTGCCAGATGAAGGTACGGGAGGGGGAGAGAGCGAGAGGGCCTCTTGGAAAAATAGGCCCCCCAGCACAACACCGCGCGCATCTTCCGCGGAGCGCAGCTGACCCAGAGAGAGAGAGAGCGGGCGCGTAAAAGCCGCGCGCACATCAGCCCCGGCCAGTCCGCCCCGTCGGCTTCCTTGCCCCGCGGACGGTCCCGGGCAGGCGAGCAGGGGGGCGGGCGACGGAGAGCCCTGTCCCCAACCCAGGGCCCCGATCCTGGAAGGCTCCTGCCCTTCAGCAGGAGGAGGGATGAAGGGATGGAGGTGCCCCCCGCTCCCCTCCCGCGAGGGCGCCTGCGGGCAAATCAGCGCCCCCCCCCTTTCTAGCCTGCATTTCAGCAGCAGAGCCGGCCTTTCTCCCCCCCCCCGCCCGCCCCCGGCACAGCCTGCACCCAACTCTGCCCCCCTCCCGCCCCACGGAAGGCGCCTCTGGCTCGCCGCGCAGCCCCGCCACTGCCGCCCGTCGGGGAGCTTTCCGGCCCCGGCCGCTCCTTGCCCCGCGCCGGAGCCGCTCACCTGGACGCGCTCTTGCCGCAGCCGCCTGGCTCGGGCTGGGCTCCTCGGCTGGCGCCGCGCACGACGAGGCGGAGGCGGCGAGAAGCAGCAGCAGCAGCAGCGCCGGCCGCGGCTCCTCCTCTCTGCCGCCCGTCGGAGGGACGCGCGCAGCAGCAGCAGCAGCAGCAGCAGCGCGCCGAGGAGGCAGGCGAGCGCCCGGGCCGCCCCCTCCCTGGCGGAGCCACTCCGGATTCCGTGCGCATCCCCTGGCGCGCGCGCCGGCGCTCATCCCCGCCCTCGCCGCAGCCGCAGGCTCGCTGGGCAGCCCAGTCGTCCGAGGGCGGAGGCCGTTTGGGGGCCCGAGGACCGGGGAGAGGGCTTCGGACTCAAGGAGAAAGGGTGCCCGAGCATGGACAGAGGACCACCAACCTTTGCTACCGCAGAAGACAGAGGGAGGATTCAAGAGGACCAAAACTCACAAAATGGATTTCCGTAGGAAGAAATCCAAGGTTCAACATGAGGTTTTTAAGCAGAGGTTGGGTGGCCGTCTGCCAGGGATGTTTTAGTTGAGATTCATGCATTGCAGGGGGGTTGGGCTGGATGACCTTCAGGGTCCCTTCCAGCTCTAGGGTTCTTGTTGCTGTTCGTCTGTCTCGGGTGTGAAGTCAAACCGCTGTGTTAGCAGCACTGAAGTGACCTCCCTGGGGCGTAAGCCTGGGCAAGTCTATGATTCTAGGAAAAATTAGATTAGGATGGGGGACGCCTGGATTACTAGCAGTACGTGTGAAAAGGATCTATGGGTTTTGGTGGAGCACAAGCTGAATGTGAGCCCGCAGTGAGATGCAGCAGCGAAAAAAGCAAAGCCTATTCTAGGCTTCATCAACAGAAGTCTGGTGTCCGGATCAAGGGAAGTAATAGTGCCACTGTATTCTGCTCTGGTCAGATCCCACCTGGAATCCTGTGTCCAGTTCTGGGCACAACAATTTAAGAAGGATGTTGACAAGCTGGAAGGTGTGCAGAGGAGGGCAGCCAAGATGATCAAGGGTCCGAAAACCAAGCCTGATGAGGAGTGGTTGAAGGAGCTGGCTATGTACAAGTGACAATAAAGTACAGTGGTACCTCGGGTTACAGACGCTTCAGGTTACAAATGCTTCAGGTTACAGACTCCGCTAACCCAGAAATAGTACCTCGGGTTAAGAACTTTGCTTCAGGATGAGAACAGAAATCGTGCTCTAGCGGCACTGCGGCAGCAGGAGGCCCCATTAGCTAAAGTGGTGCTTCAGGTTAAGAACAGTTTCAGGTTAAGAACGGACCTCTGGAACGAATTAAGTACGTAACCCGAGGTATTTCAATTATGTGTAGCCTGGGGAAGAGGAGACTGAGATGTGTTATGAGAGCTCTGAGGGGCTGTCACCATCTTTTATTCTGCTACTCCAGAGGGTAGGACTAGATGACCCTTGGGAGTCCCTTCTAACTGTACAGCTCTATGAATGGGCAAGGCAGCATCCACACTGGAGCATGTGCAAAGCACTTGGGGGGGGGGGCATTTGCTCTGCCTCTGACCAGGGAGGCCTGCCCAGCCATTGTGGCATTGGAGATGAACCTGTGAACTGGGTGATGCTCCACCCCTGAATTATACCCCCCCCCAAAAAAACACACTACAGGCAGCCACCTTCCACTCAGCCGGACCTTTGGTCCATCTCACTCAATATTGCCTACACTGACTGGCAGCTTCTCCCTGGGGGGCAAGGGGGGTCTTTCCATTGCCCTACCTGGAGATGCTGTGGATTGGGACCTTGCCAGGCTGCCACGCTCTGAACTCTCAAGATCCAGCTCTGCCGCCTCCTTCTCCTGGGAGGAATCTGTTTGCCCCCCCCAGGGAAGCTGGCATCGCCCATGGCTGGCATACAGCAGCACCTGCTGTGGTGGTAAGGGCAGCTGCCAGGGTGAGCAAGAGCCCCTTGGCACCAGGGAATCTCCCAGCCAGGCTGCCGTCCTGGAATGAGCAGCTAAATGTCACCAGAGCCCAGAAGGCGTTGGGGAGTCTCTTGTCACCCCGTGGGCATCCGGGCTTTTGCCTTGCCTCCTGTGGTTGGGCGGGGGGGCGCTTCACTGCACCCACCTCACCCTGAGGTCTCCCCAGTCCCATTGGGCAAAGGAAGCCAAATGCTAGAAGATTCAGGACAGATCCTCCATCAGTCTACAGCTCAGTCTGCAGAGCATGTAACGCTTAATCTCAGGGTTGCGAGTTGGAGCCCCACGTCTTTGGGCAAAAGAGGGGGGTTCAACATGATGATGATGATGATTTTATACCTCACCCATCTAGCTCACCTCACGATCAGTGTCGATTTGCGTATAAGCTAAACAAGCTATAGCTTAGGGCCCCACTCTCTTGGGGGCCCCCAACAAAATTTAAAGAGAAAAACCCCCTGGATGTACATTTCCAAAATATAAGATAAAAAACAAATACAGTGGTACCTGGGGTTACAGACGCTTCAGGTTACAGACTCCGCTAACCCAGAAATAGTACCTCAGGTTAAGAACTTTGCTTCAGGATGAGAACAGAAATTGTGCGGCGGCAGTGGGAGGCCCCATTAGCTAAAGTGGTACCTCAGGTTAAGAACAGTTTCAGGTTAAGAATGGATCTCCAGAACAAATTAAGTTCTTAACCTGAGGTACCACTGTAAAATAAAACCTACAAACAGCAACCATGTTCTGTGTTGTGTAGGCTCCTCTGATGTAAGTAACAGGTCCCATCTGCCAGCGGCGTAGCGTGGGTTGTGAGCACCCGGGGCAAGGCAAGTAATTTGCGCCCCCTAACCCAGGGCAGGGGACGCAGGTGGCGCTGTGGGTTAAAGCCTCAACGCCTAGGACTTGCCGATTGAAAGGTCGGCGGTTCGAATCCCTGCGGCGGGGTGCGCTCCCGCTGCTCGGTCCCAGCGCCTGCCAACCTAGCAGTTCGAAAGCACCTCCAGGTGCAAGTAGATAAATAGGGACCGCTTACCAGCGGGAAGGTAAACGGCGTTTCCGTGTGCGGCTCTGGCTCGCCAGAGCAGCGATGTCACGCTGGCCACGTGACCCGGAAGTGTCTCCGGACAGCGCTGGCCCCTGGCCTCTTAAGTGAGATGGGCGCACAACCCCAGAGTCTGTCAAGACTGGCCTGTACAGGCAGGGGTACCTTTACCTTTTAACCCAGGGCAAGGCAAGTAATTTGCGCCCCCTAACCCAGGGCAAGGCAAGTAATTTGCGCCCCCTAACCCAGGGCAAGGCAAGGAATTTGTGCCCCCTAACCCCTAACCTGCCGCCGCTGCCAGCTTCTTCTTGCTGCTGCCTGGGCTGGGGTATTTACGGTAAGGTAGCCATGGCGGCGGCGGCGGCGGGTCCGTGTCAGGTGATCTGAGGCGAGTTGCCGCTGGCGCTGCCTCCCAAACGACACCGCTTGCCCGGAGGAGGAGGAGGGCAGAGAGGCGAGGAAAATGCAACATGGCCCAGCAGCTGCAGCAGCGGCGGCGGGGCTGTGAGGAGGGGGTGCCTGGCATGCCCTCCGCGGCCCTGACGCGCGGGGACCGCGGCGAGCGCTGAGAGCCGCTGCCTGCCGGACGTCTTCAGCCCGGACGCGCGCACAGCTCGTCGGTTCCACGAAACATGGGGCTCTGCTACAGCCTGCGCCCGAGGCTCTTCGGCGACTCCGGAGGTGGCGAGCGCCCCCCCAGATGTTGCGGCCGGCCCCCTCTGCACCCCCTTGCTACGCCACTGCCGTCTGCTAGCCTACTCCCTAAAATATCACTGGTTTGCTCATTTCTATATATAGAGTACATTCTGCATGGACTGGTTGCAAATGGCTTTAGATACCCATTAGATCCATAATTCACCATCTAGCATATACAGTGGTACCTCAGGTTAAGTACTTAATTCGTTTCAGAGGTCCTTATTTAACCTGAAACTGTTCTTAACCAGAAGCACCACTTTAGCTAATGGGGCCTCCCACTGCTGCTATGCCACCGGAACATGATTTCAGTTCTCAACCTGAAGCAAAGTTCTTAACCTGAAGCACTATATCTGGGTTAGTGGAGTATGTAACCTGAAGTGTATGTAACCTGAAGCGTATGTAACCTGAGGTACCACTGTATTCAACACAAAAAAGTGACCATTTGTTGTTGACAAAGGACAGCTGGACATATCAAGGGCCCCATTACGTCCAGGAGCTTAGGGTGTCATCAGACCTAAATCTGGCCCTGCTCATGATCCCTTCCAACTTTACTATTAATTCTGTGATTCAATTATTCACAGCACAGAGTTAACCTCTGGAACTCCCTTCCCCATGACTCAGTGACGGTGACCCACCCAGATGGCTTTAAAAGAGGGATAGACTCATGGAGAAGGAAGGCAGGGCTATCATGGCTCCTGACTCCACAATTTGAGGCAGCGATGCTTCTGAACACCAGTTGCTGTTTTGGGGCTTCCCAGTGGGGCATCTGATCTGTCACTGTGAGAACAGGAAGGGGGCCAGGATGGGGCCCCTTGGCCTGATCCATTGGCCTCTTCCCATATTCTTTTGCTCTTATTCCATCTCAACACAATCCCACATTCCGTGCTGAGGAGTAGCAGCAGCTGCTGCACCCGGTGCCGAGATTTTTCAGGGCTGCCTCTCCCGCCACCTTGGGAACAGGATGCTGGCTTGTATGGGCCACTGGCCTGATCCTGCCAGCTCGAGTTCTTAAAAGGCAGCTGCTCAGTGGTCTCTTTGCAGACATCCCTTCTCGGCTTCTTGCGGAGCAGCAGCAGCAGCCAATGAGCCGGGAGGGAGGCAGGAGAGCCAGGAGGAAGGTGATGTAATTGTTGCCAGGCACTTTCCCCTGCCAAGCGTTGCCAGGGAGACACGTGCGGAGCGGGGCCTGGGGCAGGGGCAGAGGCTTGTACCCCAGAACGTACCAGCCAGCCCTGAGCAATCTGAGGGGGAGGAAAATTCAGAGGTCCTGCGTTTGCGCACGGCTTACTCTGAGCCAGGGCTTCATGCTACAGGGGTGGCTGCCTGATCTCTGGGTACCAGGCAGGTGGGGGTTGAACCGGGAGTGGGGGGAAATATGGGGAGGTGCTGCACAGCCATCCTTTGGGAGCTGGATGCGTTGTGCCTCAGACATTCATTTTATTTTATTTTTATTCATTGTCTTTATATAATGCCTTTTTCTCCAGAGAGCTCAAGGTGGCGTACATCGTTCTCTTTTAACCCCCACAACAAGTGGGGCTGCATGAAGAGCTCTTTTGGCAAGCCTGGAAAAGTCTCCAGAGAGTCCAGGTGGGAGGAGTTGTCTTCGAGGGACTCGGCCACTGCCTGTGCAGTCTGCTCATGCTCAGAGGCACTGTCTTCCTATATCCAGTGGCTGAGTCTTAGCATTCAGTAGAGGCCCTGCGCCTGGTTCAAACTAAGACCTTCTACGTCACTGGATGTTCCTGACTTCTCGTCACTTTCCCCCTTGCCATTAATCATTTTTTTAATGTCTGTCACGCCACCTCTTGCTTGCCTTTTCTCGAAACTAAAACGTCCCAGATTCTGCAACCTTTCTTCATTGCAGCGTCGCTCCTTCCCCTTGATCATTCTGGGGTCTGGAAACCCTAGATGTCAAAACTAAACAGGGCAGAGTCTGGTGTTTGCCAGGAGGGAGACCATCTGGGACCCGCCCCCGCCCCCCAATAATGCCTGATAACACATTGAGAAAAAAGAGAAGAGAGGGAATGAATTAAAAACAACCACTGTTACGGCTACTGTCAGATCCTGCAGCAGGGAATTCCGCACGTCCCCTTGCACCCTCTGACATTCTCAAGTTTTTTTGGGGGAGGAGGCCTCCCTGTGTCCTGTGGCTACTGGAGCAGAGTCCATTGCTGGGCATTCATTTGTGACTCCCTCCTGGGAGGGTGAGGGCTGCCAAGCAAGCGGCCGGCCTGCATTCTGTTTCAGGAAACAAAGGCACAGCCTGCAAATCCCAGGCCCTGAAATCACTTCCTGCTCCGCAGACAGGCTGGAGGCAGCAGGACAATGGAGGCATGAAAGGGCTGCTTAGCCAAGCTGCAGATGAGCCGGAGAAGCACCCGGTGAGCTCAGCCCAAGAGAGCGGCTGGGGAGAGAGCGGGGAGCGTGCAGCCCGGCAGGGCTGCCAAGGGGAATTAGCGGAGCCGGCAAATGAGGCCAGGGCAGGAACCGCCTTTGGCTGGGCAGAGGGGGGAGCAGCTGGCAGAGGGCTGCCACAAGAGCCACCCCAGAGTGCCCTCCTGCTGCATCTTCTGTGCTCAGTTCAACTATGGAACTCCCTGCCACAGGAGGGAGCTTTCAAGGGGATCCAACCAATTCATGGCTGGACCACCGTGGTCAAGTTGTTCCTGTCCGGGAACAGCCAAAGGTGGAGAACCAGATGAATCCACACAGAAACATAGCATTTTACTTCAACTTGCCTGTGGAAACAACTTGGAGACAGCGGAAGAAGGAAAGCAACAGGAAGATTTAAAGGAACTATTAGAAATGACTATCAAAAGCATGGGAAGCCCCAACAACAACAACAAAATTATAATTCGGCAGAACATTTGGATTATTTGAAATGTATATGTATAATTTGGAATATTTAATGGGATTTGATTGGATTGTTAAAATGGAAAAATTAATAAAAATATTATTATTATTATTTAAAAAGGTGGAGAACCAGATGAAACTGGTAGGATGCAGCCCTGGCCACAGAGTCAGGCCGCCCTGCCCATTAGCCTCGCTGACGCACTCTCCTCAGGCGTTGACGGACGGGGGGGGCACGTGCCATTTTGGGGGTTTATTTTGATTCACTTTTGTTATGTACTAAGCTTGGATCCTAGAGCAATAGGCAAGTAGGATCCTAGAATGCAACAACTGATTGGCTTTCAGGAGAAGACCAATCAGGCTCCAGAAGGAAGTTAATTAGCCGATTAGGCTGCTAGGATCCTATTATGCAACAACTGATTGGCCTGCAGGAAAAGACCAATCAGGCTCCAGGAGGGAAGCAGAATCAGCCAATCCGATGGGACTCACTGTGGAAATAATGTACGTATATAAAAGCCTGAGGTTTGGGGGGCAATTCAATCACTGTTTTACAAGCTGCAATAAAGAGCATGAAATCACTGTATATTTCAACTTTCAAGAATAGTATCTACTAGCAACAGAATCACAAAAGCATCTTCGGCAGTAGAGATGTCATTTTGGGTCCGGGGCAGTTAGTTGTTTGAAAGGCTGATGAATGCAGCACACCCAGAAGAAGAAAAAATAGGACAAATAACTGTTTACTCCTTCCCTCAAGACTCCCACACACAAAACATTAATATTATTTTTTTTGTTAACAGTCCACAGGCAGCGCAAAACTCTTTATCGCAAGTGGGAGGCAAAGATGGTAAACAAGGCCAGGAAAAACTGTTTGCAAGATGCAATATAGAAGGATGAGATTGTCACCAGAAAGCACACCAAAACAGAAATACTGGTGTGAGTTTTTTTGTTTTCTGGTTTGCCGTTTTCTGGTTTGCCTCAGGTGGCAACTTGCTCCTTTGGGGGGGGGGGCAACTCCACCCAGGATGCTCCCTTCAGGGGCAGGAGAGATGTCTGCCCCTCGCCTCTTCCCCCCTTTCTTCCCCCTCTGCACCACAAATCTCCAGATAAACAGCTTCTCATCCTTGCTGCTGCTTCTCTCCCCCCCCCCCAATAATCTTTATTAGTTTTCCGGTTACATACTCCACATACATATAATGTGTTGCATTTTACATTTATGCTTGCTCCTAAGCGCTGACTTTCCTCCTTCTGGTTTTTTTATATCACATATAATTTTATCGCATTATTTTCATCCATTTTGTATATTGTTATTCATTTTCCATATTTGTCTATAGTATATCCATAAGCAAATAAATCCTCCTGTTTATACAATTCTTGTTGTCTGTATTCATTTAATCTCCTTATACATTTTGCTTCTTATTATTTTCATTATCCATCACTTTTCTTAATCTTTCCCATTATGAGGTTTATTTCCAATTCTACTGGTTTCACTATTTCGTCTTATCTTTCCTATATACAACATAAATGTTTCCCATTCTTTTTGAAATGTTTCCTTGCCCTGTTGTTTTATTTCCCTTGTTAATTTGGTTATTTCTGCATATTCCATTACCTTCTGTCGCCATTCTTCTACTGCTGGCATTTGCTGTTGTTTCCAGACCAGATAAGGAAACAACTGGAATCTTAGACTTTCTTTTTGTGAATAGAACATCTCATGCCAGCCTGGGTTGGGTTTTCATGCGTTTGTCTTCTAAGGCTCTTTTTTTGCCTGTTTGGGTTCATATGGATAAAATTGAATTGAGAGACTTAAAAAGTAGGTGAGAGACCTCAGAATCAGGGCACAATGTTGGCTCTAGCAGCTGCCTGGGTGGCTGGCTCTTGTGGCGCAGCAAAAAAACCCCCAAAAACCACAAGAGCTCAGCAGGGCTGCTGCTGTCACCATCCATCACTTTCTGGGCTGCAATAAACTTCTGCCTGCTAATTGAGATGGCTTGATGAGTCCCTGATTCCTTCAGCCGCCCCAGCATGGAGGGAAGGAGCCAGCAGAGGAGATGATGGCAGATTCTGGGATGAGTTGCCAAGGCCTGCTGCTTTAATTAAATTTGGCCCCCCAGAGCAGAGGGCAAAGGCCTGCTCACCCTTCCTCCCCCCCCCCCCGCCCTGCCTTCTTTCATTCCTAGCAGAGATGTAGCTGGAACCTAAAGGAGAGCCTGCAGGATCAGGCCAATGTCTCCTGTTCCCACAGTGGCCAGGCAGGCGTCCCAGTGGCGGGAACCCACAAGCACATGCCCTCCAACATTCCTCAGATGAAAATAGGGACGTTCTCTTCTCTATCACTATCACGGCTTGAGCATTTTCTCCAGGTCAAGTGCCAAAGTTATTAGAGGAAACACAGAGAACTGCAGAGGTATTTTTGAACTTATGTCTTCTTCTTTGGTGGTCACTCAAAGTCAAGTAAGATTATCTTCCACAAACACGGTTTAACAGTGAGTCCGTAAGTGACTGTGGAGGCCAATTCTGGACCCACACGTCCTTCCACAGTGGGGACAATGGTTTCCGAGTGGGAGTTGATCCCGGTGTGGATTTGCCAAGCGTGCCTTCCTCTTAGGACATTTCTCCCTTGCGTCCTGAGTTTGAGTGTCTTCAAAACCCATGACACCTTTGGTAAAAGCTGTTCTCCAATTGGAGCGCTCGCAGGCCAGTGCTTCCCAGTTGTTGGTGTTTATACTACATTTTTTAAGATTTGCCTTGAGAGAGTCTTTGAACCTCCTTTGTTGACCACCAGCATTACGCTTTCCATTTTTAAGTTCAGAATAGAGTAGTTGCTTTGGAAGACGGTCATCAGGCATCCGCACAACATGGCCAGTCTGTTATGTACTGAGTTGAATAGGATCCAAAAGGCAGAAGTCTGATTGGTCCTGGAACAATAGTATTCAGAGTGCAGCAGTCTGATTGGTCCACAGGAGCCACCCAATCCAGCTCCAGGCGGAAGGGAATCCGCAACCTGATTGGCCTACAGGTGAATCCCGGAATTAGCCAATCCCGTGGGGCCCATTGTGTAAATAATGTATATAAAGCAGACAGTTCGGGAGGAACTTCCATTCCTCCTCACCACTATGAGCTGAATAAAGAGCAGGAAATCCACTTTCGACTCCGAGTATATTTCACAGTCCAATGAAGTTGATGTTATTGCCCTTAGGGAAGCCCGAGGGAAAAAGCAAACCCCAAATCAATAAATGCAACTAACTAGCAGGGATACAGATGTAGAGCAGAATGTCCCTATTTTCATCAGAGGAATGTTGGAGGGAATGTAGTCAGGATCCGAGCACAAGAGCAACTCTTCCCTCGTGTGGTTTCTAGCAGCTGCCATTCAGGAGCATTGCAGGGCAGAGCCATTGTGGGTAGTAGCCACACTTGGGGGGGGGGGGTGGAATGAAGAAGGGGGGGAAAGAGGGCAGAATGAGTTCTCTCTTTCTCTTCCACCTCTTCTCTCTCCCCTACAGTACTTCTGTCAGAAACACAATGGGTGCCCCATTGCCAGTTCCAGGCCCCCCCCAGCCCCTTTGTATGCACCCCTCCCCAAGATTTCTACCCTGCTGCAACTCCAGGTATTGTGCAAACATGAATTAATTGTTTCCGAGCAGAATTCAAAGTGTTGGTGCTGACCTTGAAAGCCCAAAATGGCCTCAAAGGCCGAGTGTACCTGAAGGAGAGTCTCCACCTCCATCGTTCTGCCCGGACACTGAGGTCCAGCTCCGAGGGCCTTCTGGTGGTTCCCTCCCTGCAAGAAGCCAAGTTACAGGGAACCAGGCAGAGGGCCTTCTCGGTGGTGGCGCCCGCCCTGTGGAATGCCCTCCCATCAGATGTCAAAGGAATAAACAACTATGTGACGTTTAGAAGACATGAGAAGGCAGCCCTGTTTAATAATGGTAATAATAAATAATAAAGAAATAAAAAAATTTATACCCCGCCCTTCCCGGTTCAAAAACCGGGCTCAGGGTGGCTAACAACAAATTTAAAACACTTAATTGTAAAAGCAGCATAAAATACAGTATAAAAACATGAATAACAATAAAATTCGAGGTTCAGAAATATAAACATTTAGGGAAGTTTTTAGTGTTTGAAGTTTTATTCTGTTTTTAATGTTCTATTGAAAGCTGCCCGGAGTGGCTGGGGAAACCCAGCCAAATGGGCAGGGTATAAATAAATTATTATTATTATTATTATTATTATTATTATTCACATTCCATTTCCTCCAGGAAGCTTAAAGCAATTGCCTGATTCTGTTTTGCCCTCTGCGAGGTAGGCTAGGCTGATAGGTCACGACTAGCACAGGGAGCTTAACGAGTGAAGGATCTGAACCTGGGTCCCCCTAATCTTAGGGCCTGGAAACACCCCCCCCCCAAAAAAAAAACCCCAAAAGCCTAAAAGAAATTTAGGCTGTATGAGAAAAACGTAACTGTTTCACCAGGTCACAGATTTACTTCGGACGCAGCAGTGGGTGGAAAGGCCCTTGGATGCTCTGTGTTCACACTCACCTGTGCACCCACCTGAGAGAGAGTGTGTGTTGCTTAGCAACTGGTCCATGAGGTGTTGCTGCCCTCTTCTGGAAGCAGACGCTAATGGCAAGAGGGACTCAGAAGGTCTGGGCATTTAGAAACAGAGTTGGATATTAATTATTCTTCTTGTTAGTTTTAGATTTAATTTGGGGGGCAGATGGGACTCCCTCAGGAGGTGGTGGACTCCTTCATGGGACGTTTTAAATCAGAGGTCGGGTGGTTCATCATTTCACTCGTTTGCTGGTCTCCCATAGCTAAAACCAGGCTCCAGGCAGCCTGCAACATGAAAAGACTGACATAATTACAAACATAACAAAGTACTCATAAACAATTTAAAAAACACATAAAAAGTACAGTGGGGAGGGGGGTTATTGTTTGGTTTTGGTCTTGTCTTTATTATGTATTTTGTGTTTTTATCTTATGAACCGTTGCCCTAAGATCTATGGATGAAGGTATACAAATTTAATCATACAGCTGTCTTGTTTCATCCAACGCAGAGGTGGCCCCCAGGCCTCCATTTCACTGACTAAGCACCCCTGAGCAGCTGCAGGATCAGTCCCAGGAGGCTGGCGATGAGGTTAAACCGGCTGACCAGGATGATTCCTGCTTTGCCCTTTTGATCAGCAGGGACCAGTCTTGGCCGGGGGGCGGGGAGAGACTTTTGCCACCTGTTCCTTGGAGAAGAGGGATCCTTTGCACCCGGCTCATCAATTCCTTTGCAACCTCAAGGATTGACAGCTGCCGTGTGCTTGACATGGGAAGACAGGCTATCTGGAGCTCCCAGCCACAGCGGCTACGCTCCCCTCCCACCAGAGGCTGCAATAGAAGGCCCATTCCTCGCCAATAGCGGCCGCTGCCCCCTTAACTGCCCCCAAACGTCTCCCTTCAGCTCATCTGAGTCTGGCCTGTATTTATTTCACATAATCAATCAAAGAAAAACACACTAAGCAGTCTGCATAAAGCAATATAAAACAAGGGTGACACCTGGCTTGAGAGCAGTACATGTGAAAAGGATCTAGGAGTCTTGGTTGACCACAAACTTGACATGAGCCAACAGTGTGACGCGGCAGCTAAAAAAGCCAATGCAATTCTGGGCTGCATCAATAGGAGTATAGCATCTAGATCAAGGGAAGTAATAGTGCCACTGTATTCTGCTCTGGTCAGACCTCACCTGAAGTACTGTGTCCAGTTCTGGGCACCACAGTTCAAGAAGGACACTGACAAACTGGAACGTGTCCAGAGGAGGGCAACCAAAATGGTCAAAGGCCTGGAAACGATGCCTTATGAGGAACGGCTAAGGGAGCTGGGCATGTTTAGCCTGGAGAAGAGGAGGTTAAGGGGTGATATGATAGCCATGTTCAAATATATAAAAGGATGTCACATAGAGGAGGGAGAAAGGTTGTTTTCTGCTGCTCCAGAGAAGCGGACACGGAGCAATGGATCCAAACTACAAGAAAGAAGATTCCACCTAAACATTAGGAAGAACTTCCTGACAGTAAGAGCTGTTTGACAGTGGAATTTGCTGCCCAGGAGTGTGGTGGAGTCTCCTTCTTTGGAGGTCTTTAAGCAGAGGCTTGGGACGCAGGTGGCGCTGTGGGTAAAAAGCCTCAGCGCCTAGGGCTTGCCGATCGAAAGGTCGGCGGTTCGAATCCCTGCGGCGGGGTGCGCTCCCGTTGCTCGGTCCCAGCACCTGCCAACCTAGCAGTTCGAAAGCACCCCTGGGTGCAAGTAGATAAATAGGGACCGCTTACTGTCGGGAAGGTAAACGGCGTTTCCGTGTGCTGCGCTGGCTCGCCAGAGCAGCGATGTCACGCTGGCCACGTGACCCGGAAGTGTCTCCGGACAGCGCTGGCCCCCGGCCTCTTGAGTGAGATGGGCGCACAACCCCAGAGTCTGTCAAGACTGGCCCGTACGGGCAGGGGTACCTTTACCTTTACCTTTAAGCAGAGGCTTGACAACCATATGTCAGGAGTGCTCTGATGGTGTTTCCTGCTTGGCAGGGGGTTGGACTCGATGGCCCTTGTGGTCTCTTCCAACTCTATGATTCTATGATTCTATGAAATGGTGTTTTTCTTTATTTGCAATATATCTCAGCCATAAACAGTGATTCATACACTAATAATAATAATAATAATAATAATAATAATAATAATAATAATTTATTTATACCCCACCCATCTGGCTGAGTTTCCCCATCCACTCTGGGCGGCTTCCAACAAAACATTAAAATACAATAATTCACAACAAAACATTAGAATACAGTGGTATCTCGGTTTAAGAACTTAATTCATTCTGAAGGTCTGTTCTTAACCTGAAACTGTTCTTAACCTGAAGCACCACTTTCCTCTGGTCCTTTGGGATCTGGGTACTGATAATTCCTAAAAGGCTGAAGGAAGCAAGAAGAAAAAAGGGAGGGAATAAAGGCACATTTCAGGTCTGTCTCAGCCTAGCTCACCTCACAGGGTTGTTGTGGGCCCCCCCAAAAAAAAATTAAAGGGGGGGAACTGGATGTACATTTCCAAAATATAAGATAAAAAACAAATAAAATAAAACCTACATGCAGCAACTGTGTTTTGTGTTGTGTAGTCTCCTGTGCTGTACCGTAAGTCATGGCCCCCGCCTGCTAGCCTGCTCCCTCAAATATCACTGGTTTGCTCCTTTCTAGATATAGGGTGCCTACATTCTGCAGGGACTTTGCATTCTGCATGGACTTTTCAACAATTACTTTGATAAAATACATATTTTGTTATGTGCAAATGGCTTTAGATACCGATTAGGTCCATTAATGACCATATAGCATATATTCAACACACAAAAAACAGCGACCATTTGTTGTGGACAAAGGACAGCTGGACATATCAAGGGCCGCATGACTTATGCAACCGAAATCTGGCCTGCCGATCGCCATCCAAACTCTGTTTAAAAACTTCCAAGGAAGGAGAGTCCACCACCTCTTGAGGGAGTCTGTTCCACTGCCAAACAGCTTTTACAATCAGAAAGTTTTTTTTCTGGCTATTTAGTTGGAATCTGCATGCTTGCAACTGGAAGCCCTGAGTTCGAGTCCTACCACCCAGAGCAGGAGAGAACGAGCTTCCTCCCTCTTCCGTGCCACCAAACACACTGGAAATTCGTTTTCCCCGCCCAAAGACAGTTCTTGCAATAATTTTAATAAAACGCGCGCGCACATGGCTTGCAAGGCGAAGCGGGGGCGCGCGCGGCGTGTTCCCAGGACCCAGGACCCTCCGCGCGTGCGCAGAGAGACTAGCAACCTCCCTCGTTTCCTCCTCTCCGGCAGAGGGCGCTCTCCCTCCGCGCCCACCCCACTTCCGGAAGGAACTCGCGCGCGCCGGGCCGCGTTTCCGGCCGGGCCCTTTTCAGCGGCGGACCCAACATGGCGGCGCCCAGGCTGGCCTAACGTGCTGGGCGAGTGGAGGGGAGTCGGCGGGGCCATGGCGGCGAAGGCGGCGAAGGCGGGCGCTGGTCGGACGGTGCTGGTGCGGGGCCTGCCGCCCTCGGCCTGCGCCGCCGAGCTGGAGAGGGAGTTCGGCCGGGCGGGGCCCGTGCGGCGGGCGGTGGCCGTGACGGAGCCCGGTGAGCGGGGCCGGGGCCGGGGGGGGGAAGGGGCACTTCCACACACTTGACTTTGAGTGACCACCCCCCCCCCGCGGCCCACGAGGGACTGCCCCACCCTCGCCCCTCCTCTGAGGTTGGGCTGGGCTAGATGACCCCGCGGGGACCCCTTGTTCTAGGCAGTTCTTTGTCATCCCCAAAAGATGTTTAGGGAGGGGTGACACAACCTTGCTGGCAGAAAGTGAGGAGGAATTAAAGAACCTCTTAGGTAAAGGTAAAGGGACCCCTGACCATTAGGTCCAGTTGTGATTGACTCTGGGGTTGCGGTGCTCATCTGGCTTACAGCTTCTGGGTCATGTGGCCGGCATGACAAAGCCCCTTCTGGAGAACCAGAGCAGCGCACGGAAATGCCGTTTACCTTCCCGCCGGAGTGGTACCTATTTATCTACTTGCACTTTGAGGTGTAGGGGACGCAGGTGGCGCTGTGGGTTAAAACCTCAGCGCCTAGGGCTTGCCGATCGAAAGGTCGGCGGTTCGAATCCCTGCGGCGGGGTGCGCTCCCGCTGCTCGGTCCCAGCGCCTGCCAACCTAGCAGTTCGAAAGCACCTCCGGGTGCAAGTAGATAAATAGGGACCGCTTACCGGCGGGAAGGTAAACGGCGTTTCCGTGTGTGGCTCTGGCTCTGGCTCTGGCTCTGGCTAGAGCAGCGATGTCACGCTGGCCACGTGACCCGGAAGTGTCTCCGGACAGCGCTGGCCCCTGGCCTCTTAAGTGAGATGGGCGCACAACCCCAGAGTCTGTCAAGACTGGCCCGTACGGGCAGGGGTACCTTTACCTTTACCTTACTTTGAGGTGTGCTTTCGAACTGCTAGGTTGGAAGGAGCAGGGACCTAGCAACGGGAGCTCACCCCGTCGCAGGGATTCGAACCGCCGACCTTCTGATCGGCAAGCCCTAGGCTCTGGTTTAACCCACAGCACCACCCGCGTCCCTTTCAAAGAACCTCTTGCTGAGGGTGAAAGAGGAGAGCGCAAAATATGGTCTGAAGCTCAGCATCAAAAAAACGAAGATCATGGTCACTGGTCCCATCACCAGTGGAAGAAATGGAGGCAGTGAAAGATTATACATTCTTGGGCTCCATGATCACTGCAGATGGTGACAGCAGCCATGAAATTAAAAGACGCCTGCTCCTTGGGAAAAGGCGATGGCAAACCTAGACAGCATCTTAAAAAACCTTGCCAACAAAGGTCCATATAGTTCAACCTCTGGTTTTCCCAGTAGTGATGTATGGAAGTGAGAGCTGGACCATAAGGAAGGCTGATCGCCAAAGAATTGATGCTTTTGAATTCTGGTGCTGGAGGAGACTCTTGAGAGTCCCATGGACTGCAAGAAGATCAAACCTCCCCATTCTTAAGGAAATCAGCCCTGAGTGCTCACTGGAAAGACAGATCCTGAAGCTGAGGCTCCAAGACTTTGGCCACCTCCTGAGAAGAGAAGACTCCCTGGAAAAGACCCTGATGCTGGGAAAGATGGAGGGCGCAAGGAGAAGGGGACGACAGAGGACGCGATGGTGGGACAGTGTTCTCGAAGCTAAAAACATGAGTCTGGCCAAACTGCGGGAGGCAGTGGAAGACAGGAGAGCCTGGCGTGCTCTGGTCCAGGGGGTCACGAAGAGCCGGACACGACTAAACAACAACAACAACAACTCTCATTTTCCTACTCCTATTCAAATACCACCCCTCAATGAGGCCAAACTTAGATTCACAAAATGTTGAGGGGTATGCGTACACCTGTGTCCCTCGAGGAAGAAAAACATTATTATTATTATTATTATTAACCGCTGGCACCACCAGTCAGGACTACCAGTGGATCATGGAGCCCACCTGGCACCAGATTGAGCCCCCCCAACACGGCATCTTTCCTGGCAGTGCTGCACCCCTAATATTATTACTATTATTACTACTACTACTATTATTGTTGCTTTTTTCTAAAAATAATGTTTAGGGGTACACTCATTTTCCTATTCATATTGAAATACTGCCCCTCAATGAGGCCAAACTTAGAGTCACAAAATGTTTATGGGTATGCATACCACTTTGTCGTCGTTGTCCCCCCCCCCCCCCCCGAAAAAAATCACTGATGATTATTATTATTGACCGCTGGCACCACCACCAGTCACGGAGCCCACCTGGCACCCGAATGAGCCTCCCCAACAAGGCATCTTTCCTGGCTGCGCTGCACATTGCAGCTTTTCAGATTATGAATGTGGCAAAGTGTTTACTTCCGGGTTTGCTGCGCGTGCAGGTGCAGAAGCACCCTATCACACTTTGTGCATGTGCAGTAGCGGCACTCTGCTTACAGACTTTTCAAGGTGCAAACGGTACCCCGAAACGGATTGCATTCGTAAGTAGAGCTACTACTGTAGAACCAGTTGGCATTAGGTTGCAATGGCATCTCCTTCAAACGACACATCTTTTTTCATATGAACCCATGCTTTTTGTATGGTATTTTGTATGGTTTTGGTTATCTACCTAACTCCCCTCCCCCCCAGCCTTTTTCTTGAATTACGGGGTGGGTGGAGTGACATGGCTTTTCCGATCTTATATGTGATCTTTGTTCCCTGGCCAAGTTGCTGACCTTTGCTCTATGTTGTTGTTGTTGTTATTTGGAAAGACACCTTGCAGCGGGAAAAGGAGTTTAATAAGCTTAGCCAGTCATAATAATATTAATATGCCTTTAAATCTGTTGGATAGGCAAGAAAACCTGTCGTGGGTTTGGCTTTGTCACTTTCTCCTTGCCGGAAGATGCTCAGAGAGCCATCCAGGAGATCATAGCCTTTGGGAAACGCAAGATCACAGTAGCCCTTGCTAATCCGAAGCCACGGCAGAAAGGAAAGAAGAAAGAAGGTAAGTTCAAAGTCTTGTTTTGTATGGGGTGCCGGAATTTTCTGTGCGCTGCTGTTGACGCTTAGCGCCAGTTTTGCTGAACGCAGTTAGAAAGACGGAAGAGGCTTGTCTTTGGTCCCACATGACCCTGCGCTGCCTTCGAGGCTTCCAGCACCCTTTCGGACATGTTCTCACAGTCCAGAAGATGGGTTTTGATTTCCTTACAGTACACAATTCCAAAACATTCCCAATAAATAAAATGAAAAATTGTCCAGTAGCACCTTGGAGACCAAGACATTCCCAGTTATACCTCTGCAGTCGAACAAACTGCCTCTGCAGCCAGCAGGGAAGTGTAGGCTCCTTGCCACTTAACAGGCAAGAAAAGGGATTCCTGTCAGGCGGACTGAGGGATGCAGCCACCTGCCTCCCCTCCAATAACCTCCTTGTTTCCTATGCTGGCTATGAAGGAATTGACTCCCCACCCCCTCCACAAACAGCAGAGCAACCAGGTGAGCTGGCAGGCCGAGGAGGGATGGAACGGTCTATTCACTGCCACTTAATGGCCTGTATGGGATTCCTAGACAGCTGTGGCTACCAGGCAAGTTGTTAAAATACAAATCTGGCCTATATGTATGAAGAGGAGGACTGTTGGTGGAGCTGGCAGAGGAGCCGATTGTTCCTTGCCTTCACTCGCCTCTCCAGCAGCGCCTTTACGCTTTGCCCGTCCTGCCTGGCTGCTTGTAAAGGGAGAAGATGCCTTGTCTGCTGGAGTTTCTCTCCTGCTCCAAACAAAATAAAAAAATTCCTTCCAGTAGCACCTTAGAGACCAACTAAGTTTGTTATTGGTATGAGCTTTCACGTGCATGCACACATCTTCAGATACCTGAAGAAGAAGTGTGCATGCACACGCATCTGAAAAAGTATGCATGCACACAGAAGCTCATACAGTGGTGCCTCGCAAGACGAAATTAATCCGTTCCGTGAGTTTCTTCGTCTAGCGGTTTTTTCGTCTTGTGAAGCAAGCCCATTGACAGCTTAGCGGATTAGCGCTATTAGCGGTTTAGCGGCTTTTAGCGATCAGCTGTTAAGCGGCTTATCAGCGGATCAGCCGATAAGCGGCTTAGCGGCTTAGGAAAAGGGGGGAGGGGAGGGAAAAAACCCCGCAGGAACTCGCAAGACATTTTTGTCTTGCGAAGCAAGCCCATAGGGAAATTCGTTTTGCAAAGCGCCTCCAAAACGGAAAACCCTTTCGTCTAGCGGGTCTTCCGTCTTGCGAGGCGTTCGTCTTGCGGGGCACCACTGTACCAATAACAAACTGAGTTGGTCTCTAAGGTGCTACTGGAAGGAATTCCCGGGCTTTTGACAGGAGGTTCTCATAAGCACATCAGAAGAGTGGCTGCTGGATCAGACCAAAGGGGGTCACATCCAATTGCAGAAGAAAAAAATAATCCTCCCACCTCCTCAAGACCCTGTTGAGCAAGACAAGGCAGTTGGGTTGGAGAAGACCTCCACCAGCCAGACTCTCTTCTGAGCTGATCTATAGACTGTTCAGCTTACATACAGAAGTTAACATCTTTTGTAGGTATGGCAAGGTTCTCACATCTGGTTAATAAGAAACCACAATAAATAAACGGCTCAGGACCACAAGGACTGCCTCTTTCCATATGAACCTACCCAGACCTTGAGATCATCTTCTGATGCCCTCCTTCGTGTGCCTCCTCCTCGAGTGGTCCGGAGGGTGGCAACACGAGAACGGGGCCTTCTCTGCAGTGGCTCCCCATCTGTGGAATGCTCTCCCCAGGGAAGTTTGCCTGGCGCCTTCATTACACACCTTTATGCACCAGGCAAAAACCTTCCTTTCTAACCAGGCCTTTGGTTGATCTGATTAACATCCAATACCCTTTTAGAATGTGGCTCTTTTGGGTTTCTTTTATTGGGTTCTTGATTTTAATTTGATTTTATATATGATGATTTTGTTTGTGAACCGCCCTGAGACCTCCGGGTATAGGGCGGTGTACAAATAATAATAATAATAATAATAATAATAATAATAATAATAATAATAATAAATAGCTTCGTGGGGAGAACACAGGGAAGCAGCATTGCTAGTCAAAAACCCTCACACTTTCCATACTTCCTTCACCCTTTTCGCCCATCTTCGTGCTGACTCTGTAAGAGAGACATGGCCTTAAATTAGAAGCAAGCTCAGTCTTATTACAGTCCCCGGTCCTTGCAGACCCCAGACCCGTCCAGTCCAGCCTCCTGTTCTCAGACTGGCCAGCCAGATGCTTGGGCCCATGGGAGGCTTGTGGGTGTGACCTGAGCGCATCAGCACTTGTGCCTCGTGATGATTCCTCCGCTGTGTTCTTAGTGTGCCATTGTCCTTGCCGTGTCCCATTTGCTTTGGTTCCAGGTGCCTCTGAGGCCCCCCAGCGAGGGAAGAAGCCCCCAAAGGCAAAAGGAGCCTCGAAAAAAGCCAGGCTGATCATTCGCAATCTGAGCTTCAAGGTACAAGCCGAAGGCAGGGGAAACGCCTGCTTCTTTGATGGGGCTGGGGTTCTCTTTCTGAGCCACCCCCATTCTTTTCTTGGAACGAGGCCGTTAAAAGTGCACTGGCAGGGTTAATCTTTCACGGCACTCCTGTCTGAGATTCAGAGCACTGACGTAATGCTGTTTCGCAGAATCGTAGAGTTGTAAAGGCCCACCCCAGGGTCATCTAGTCCAACTCCCCGAGAGATGGCCATCCAGCTGTCCATTTCTTAGCAGCTTTTTGGTGTAAATCAGTCTTTCACATCAGCAGTAACATCTACACCATGGGAGCGTTTCAGCCCTGTTCTTGAGTTTGTTTAAAATCTAAAACAGCTTATCTGGTATTCCTTTCTTTGAATTTGTGCCATTTAGGTTTTATAAACCTTTTTGTAAAGGCAATACTAAAATTTTCACAGCTGAGTCCTCAACTCTTTATTACTGTGCTTGGCTTTCTTCAAGTTGGGCTTTGTCTAAAACTTGCTAATTAGGTTTTCAAACCTTTTTTGTAAACTCAGTTTTAGAAACTGTACCTTTGAGTCCTCATTCCTTTATTACTGCGCTTTGCTTCACCTAGGTCGAGCTAGGATTATAATACTTCAGAATTTTGGGGAGTTTTACCCACTTTCTTTGAATTTGGTCATTTAAGGTTACGATTTCTCTATTTCCTTCTGAGGAAACTGAATATTTCAGTGAAACGAGGTTCGTAGCCGTCATCCCATTAAGGCTTTGTTCAATTCTAGGTTTTTCTAATTTTTCCCTTAAACTTTTTGATTTTTATTATTTAGTTTATTTCTATAAGATAATATTTCTAGTCCATTGCTTCTCGTTTCAGGGATTTTCATGGTATTTCATTTGTTTTGTGTAATTTGGTGTAAATCACAGCTGAGCGCTCCATTTAATGGAGCAGTAATAGGAGCCCCACGCCCCGCTCTTGGATTTCCCACCAGAGAGCACAGTCTGCTCACAGAACATTGGAGCAGCAGCCCAGATCCTTCCTAAGACTTGGAGTTTTTGAAAAATACACAAAGCACTGTGATGACTTCTGCCATTGGTCTCGTTTCTTCTCTCCTTAGTGCACAGAAGATGACCTGAAGGCTGCCTTTTCTCAGTTTGGCACAGTGCTGGAAACTACCATCCCCAAGAAACCAGGTATGGCCAGGTGGCCTGGTGGGAAAGGGCCAGTGGGGCGCTACTGGGGGAGGAAGGTAGCATTCCATTTAAACTGCACACCTGTCCTGGATTATCCCGAGCCATTCATGGATCACTGCGTTTCCCTTTGGAACTAGGAGTTCCAAACATCGGAGATTGGAGCACTGACTGGCTCATGTTTCTGCTGTCCGCCGTCTTAAGCTGAAGAATGAGTTGGTAAAAGTCTCACCTCGGTTCATTAGCTCCGTCGGGGGTTCAGGCTCTGTCAACATTCTCTCACAAACATTCTCCAATATATTAAAGGAATAGTTCGCCTTTTAGTCTTTCCCCCCTTATTTCTTTCTTGATTTGATATTACAGCAGTCCATGCAAGCTGTTGTAAAACAATATAATTGTAATTCTCTTCTCCACCTTGTTTTTCCTGGGTTGTATTTCAAAATGCAATGGGTTTGACCTCTTTCTCTTGCATTAATTAAGCGTCTGGTTAAACTCAGCTATCTTTCCATTCGCTTCGGTTGAACTCCCAGTCCTTTGTACAGCTTCCAGCTCAAAGAAGCCTCTAGCTGCCGTAAGATTTATGCTTAATTACCTATGTTTTGATAGCTTTTCCGGGGGACCAACCGTGCTTGCAGATACCAGACGCCTCTTCTCTTTGGAGCGTCTGCCGCAGGATCACTCCCGAAGTCAGGCATTCTCTCCATGGGGAGGGAACGCTGTTGTGGGCGTCTGTGGTCTCCTTCAACTCCGGAGACCCCTCCAACGCCTCAGCATGTCCTTCTAGATGCAGGAAGCCCTCCTGGGTCTTTTGGGAGTTGTGAAGCCTAGCAAGGAAACGGAGGCTTCGAGAGAAAGACTAACGACCAACCGCCTCACGAGCTTTCTGGGTCTGAGCAGTAAAACAATAAAACAATAAACTAAAAACAAGGAGAGGTGATGAGGCAGCCAGTAAAACGTTAAAAATATAAAATTAGAATTAAAGGTAAAGGTAAAGGTACCCCTGCCCGTATGGGCCAGTCTTGACAGACTCTGGGGTTGTGCGCCCATCTCACTTAAGAGGCCAGGGGCCAGCGCTGTCCGGAGACACTTCCGGGTCACGTGGCCAGCGTGACATCGCTGCTCTGGCAAGCCAGAGCCGCACATGGAAACACCGTTTACCTTCCCGCTGGTAAGCGGTCCCTATTTATCTACTTGCACCCGGAGGTGCTTTCGAACTGCTAGGTTGGCAGGCGCTGGGACCGAGCAGCGGGAGCGCACCCCGCCGCAGGGATTCGAACCTCCGACCTTTCGATCGGCAAGTCCTAGGCGCTGAGGCTTTAACCCACAGCGCCACCTGCGTCCCAAAATTAGAATTAGGAAGTGGCTAAAAACTACTTGAAAGCTTAATGGAAGGCGGGAGCTCTGACTAGGCTGCTGTCTCAGTCGCCATCTTGGTCCTGCTCTCGCTGAAGAATGAAGTCCCACCTGGCTTCTTGGTTATGGCTCTGGCTGCTCCTCTTGTCTCCCTATAAGTGGAATCCCATGCGCAGGCTACTAATATTATTTTAAAATAGTCAGAATTAAGTTGCTTTCCTGTCGCTTCCAGATGGAAAGATGCGTGGCTTTGCCTTTGTGCAGTTCAAGAACGTCCTGGAAGCAGGGAAGGCCCTGAAGGGGATGAACATGAAGGAGATCAAGGGTGAGTCTGGCGCTTTCTTAAAAGGAGCCGGGTGATTTGAGGTCCTCTCTGGGTGTTTATGTCGGATGGGGGCTGCCTGTGCGGAGGGTCAGGCGAGATAATACTCGTTCATCTATTGCTCTTGATATCCCACCTTTTTCTGCAAGGAGCTCGAGGCGGCACACATGCTTCTCTGCCTCCTCACTGAATCCCCACAACAACCCTGTGAGGTAGGTCAGGCTGAGATTCAGCGACTGGCCCAAAGTCACACCCAGCGAGCTTCATGGCCGAGCAGGAGGGATTTGAACCCTGGTCTCCCGGGTCCTAGTCTGACGCTCTCCCCATTCCCCACCGCTGACTCCCTTGCTGGTCCTCTTGTGCTGGGAATGCTAGAACATCCGCAGGAGATCTGAATATGCAGGGGGTGTTCAGGCAGCGGGGCTGACTGACTTCGGCTCTCCTCCGCAAACACACAGACACCATGACTTTTTTAAAAAAGTTTTTTAATTTTTTACCAAGAACCAAAACACAAACAGTGGAACCTCCCAGGCAGCTGATACATTGGGTATACATAATCAATAATAACATATTCAAATCAACCATATGTACAATTTTATACATGTTAACGCTCCTCCATCCACAAGGTTTATTTAACTTTTAACATTTTAATTGCCCCAAATTGTTCAAACCCACCCAAATAATTCAATATCTTCTCAAACCAATCCTCCCCTTTCTCACTGACCTTAAACCCTTTCATTCTGTGAATTTTCACAGTTAGAAATTCTAAAATTATAATATTATTCAGTTTTTTCCTCCATTGGTTCACCCCTAGCTCTTCTGCATTTTTCCAATTACTTGCTATAACCTGTTTGGCTGCAGTTACCATCAGTTTTACCCATTTACATTCCTCTTTTGTTTTTAACTCAGTGTTAACCATGACTTTTTATTTCATATAATTTGCACACCGCTTGATTGTAAAAAAAAAAAAAAAGCCCTCAAAGTGGTTTACAAAAATATGAAACACGAACATTTTTTGGCATGGGGATTTCAACCCTCCTTTAAAACATAGGAAAGTTAAAATACTAAAACAGATTAAAATTACCTCCATTTTCTAAGCATCTGGACAGGCCTGTCTAAACAGTTTTAGCAGGTGCCAATAATTGTACAGCGAAGGCTGGTGTCAAGAGGCAGGGAGTTCCAGAGGGTAGGGGCTGCCACACTAAACAGTTGAGTTCTTACGAATGGGATTTCGGTCCCTGGGATTTGTAGCTGCGCTGCCCCCTTGCCAAGCCAGCCTCAGAGCTTCCTTTCCCTCCGCAGAGCGCCCGGTGGCCGTGGACTGGGCTGTGGCCCGGGAGAAGTACCAAGCGATGCAGGCAGTGGCATCTCCGGCAGGTGAGTGGCTCCGGGGCAGGAGTCATCCTGCTCTGGGCATCTCAGGCAGGCGGCCTCCCTCTGTGTGTGTGCTGTTGAGTGGCGGGTGAAGAGGCCCAACCTTGACCTCAGGCCAACCGGCTGAGAGTGGCAGGGGGACATTTGTCCTGAGTCTTTGTAGCCAGGCAATTGCCTGTGTGAAACGGTGTGAAACTGTCTGGTTCTGAGAGCAGAGCTGACCTTCAGAAGCAAGCATGGAAGGGGAGTGCCCTCTTGCTTATTCATTTCATAAATGTATTTTTAATCTTTTGTTGGAAGCCGCACAGAGTGGCTAGGGAAACCCAGCCAGATGGGTGGGGTAGAAATAATAAATTATTATTATTCACAACATGTATGCACTCTTTGATTCTTTTCTTTTTTAAAAAAACAACAACAACCATCAGAGTGGATAAAAGAACAAAATCATCATTGAAAAAATAACAGCAATAATTCATGACTTTAGACGAGCTGAAATGACAGTAGACTAAAAACAGGTTAAAATTTGCACCAGATTTCTAAGCATCTGGGCGGGCTTGTCTAAACAAGAACGTTTCCAGCAGGCGCTGAAAAGAGCGCAGCGTGTCAAGAGGCAGGGAGTTCCAAAGTGAAGGCCGAGCCACACTCAACGCTTCAGTTCCTACAAAACATGGAATGGATTTTACGTGGCACTTTTAACAGGGCCTATTCTGTGAATGGGAGTGGTCTGGAGGCAGCCCTGTTTAGGGAAGCTTTTAATGTTTAACAGACTATTATATTTTAATATTTTGTTGGAAGCTGCCCAGAGTGGCTGGGGAAACCCAGCCAGATGGGCGGGGTATAAATAATGAATTATTATTATTATTAGTTGTGTGTCTCTGGGTCAGGTGATCTCACGGGTCCCGCGTTGCGAAGGGCCTTACGGACTAATAGTAAGCCCTTGGCATTGGCCTGGTAGCTACTGGGCAACCAGGGCAGATCTCTGGGCATCAGAAGCGCCATGTTCTGACAGGGTCTTTCTCCTGCCAGCCGTTGTGCCCTTAGAAAGCCTCCTCCTTCTGTTCCAATTCCTGCCCAGTCGAGGCTTTGCAGGTGTGGCTCCTTCGTTTGGAATCCTGTTTCTTTGCTCTGTGGCTCGTTTGGGATCTGGCCGCGGGGACCTCCCTGGCATGGCTTTTCACGAGAACCCAAGATTCCCCCTCTGGGTCAGGCCAAAGGGGGCCCATCTACTCCAGCCTCCTCTTCTCACAGGGACCAACCGGGCGCCTATTATGGGAAACCAGCAAGCAGGACTCAGCAAGGGCGAGATTTGCCAGGATTAATGGGTGAAGCTAGAAATGGGCGTCTTCCTTGAGAGAAACTGGGCAGAGGCATCTCACCCTCCTGCTTCTTTGCCTCTCTCCCCCAACCAGGGGTCCAGGAGAAGAAGAAGCAAAGCCAGGCCCAGCAAGCGGACACAACTCAGGCTGGCGGCGGCGGCGGCGGCGACAATCTGGAAGACGAAAGTTCAGAGCCTGCTGAGCCAGCAAGGCAGGGCAGGTGAGCGCAAGGGGCTTGCTCCGGAGGACCCAGGACGGGCTCACTCTGCTGCTGACATGGGGATCGGGGGCGGGGGCACACTAAGCTGCCCCCTGTGCCCTCTGTGTGTTAGGATATCGATGTTCCGTTCCACCCTAAGCGGAACAGATATGTGGAGTTGTTGTATATCACATGCCTGTTTACATTCCAGCACAGCCTGCTGGGAACGTCCGTTGTGTATAGCATTCGCTTGTGCTTTTTGCTTGGACACGAAGGGCAGCAGACATGTTTTTCCTTTGTCCTGATGCTGAATAAACTGCTTGTAAATACGCTTTACATATGCCTCTCTCTGCCCTTCCGTTACAAAGAGTTCTTATCTCTTTCTTGCATGCTCAGCTTCTGAAAGGCTTCTGAAGCTCTGAGTCGCAGTTTGATGCAGAACCAAGGACCGGAGTTCGCCCCGCTGCTGGCCAGTGGGCTGGGGCCTGCCAATTGCCCCTGTTTCCTTGGACGCATCCCAACACCAAATCCCTGCTCTCTCTCTGCCAGCAGGAAGCGGCAGGGCTGCCTCTGGCTTCCTCCCTCTGCCCAAATCCAGCCAGCTCCGAGATTCCAGAACCCCAGAATTAAGCCCTTTGGATGCAGAGTTCAGCTGCCTGCTTCTGACCGCTCTTTCCTTGCGTCATTTCGTGGACAGGTACTTTGAGCAGCTCGCTCCACCGCCTGCAGATAGCGAGGAGGAGGAGGAGGAGGAGGAGGAAGAGACTCAGGACTCCGATGAAGAAGAGGGGGAGCCTGGCAAAGCCATGAGGTCTGATGAGGAGGAGGAGGAAGAAGATGACAACGACGAGGAAGATGAAGAAGGTTGGTTTTGCCGTTTGTGAGGGGTTGGATGCCAGGGCAGGTGGCAAACCCTTAAAAAGCTGGCGCCTGAAAGGAGCGCCAGGAAAGACCTGTGGGGTCTGGTTAAAAAATCAATTTCAACCCAGCGTTTCTCTTTCCGAAAGCTGCCAGCCCCCACGTGAAATTTCATGGCCTCTGCTGGGAACTTGGGGCTCCTCTGCCTTGGACTTTGGAGACTGGGCACTGCCACCTTGCCCAGTGAGAGTGGCATAGTAATAGTATTTACCAAAGATTTCTGCGTTGCTGAGGGTTGGAGTGGATGACCCTCGGGGTCCCTTCCAACCATTCTGTGGCCTGCTCTTGCCTTTGGAGAACACCTTGCTCATGATTTCCCTCTCCCCGGTCTGCTCCCGTTCCAGAAGCTGACGTCCCTTCGAAGCGGAAAAAAGTCCAGAAGCTCCCATCAGACGTCACCGAAGGAAGGACCGTCTTCATCAGGTGGGCGGAGGCCATGGGCTCAGCATTGCCTTGGGAGAGAAGCCAGGAGGCTGCTGCCCTGCTCCTTCTGCATCCCTACGGGGCTTAGAGAACCCTGCTCCAACGTACATTTATGGCTGTTTCTCCTTACTATTTTTTAAGCTGATTAGCTGCTTGTCATCTGAACGTCTCCAAGTGACTCACAGCAAAATATCTATCTGTAGACATATGTAATACCATATGGGAAGGAAGGGAAAACAGGCTGGGGTCATTCCATCCTAACATTCTGCATCGCGGGGGGTTGGAATATCATTGATGCTAACCCTTAGGATCTTAACATTCTCAACAGGTGCAAATATTTATATTTTCCTAAAAAATCAACACAAGTTTAACCAGTGTCAGGTTCGTTCAGCAGCGATCATGTGAGTGCTTCTGTTGTTGATTCTAGCCCTTAAGATCTTAATATTCTCAACAGGTAAAGAGGGGGTGTTATTGGGTTGTTGCTTTTATTTTGATTATATAAATATTGTGGTTTTTATGTTGATCTTTTCTGCAAACTGTCCTGAGACCTCTGGGTATAGGGCGGTATATACCGTATTTCTTGCTCTATAAGACGCATTTTTCCCCTCCTAAAAAGTAAGGGGGGATTTTATGTGCGTCTTATGGAGAGAATGCAGGCTGTGCGGCTATCCCAGAAGCCAGAACAGCGAGAGGGATCGCTGCGCAGTGCTCCCTCTTGCTGTTCTAGCTTCTGGCTTAGCCGCGTGAAGCCTCTTCAGGGCACGGGGGGGGGGGGCTTCAACCCGCCTCCCTGAGGAGGCTTCGCACAGCTCTTGCTGGCTTTTGCGGGAGGTGGAGGAAGGGACTCCATCTCCTGGAAAAGCCCGCAAGAGCCACGCTCCCTTTAAAGAGCCGCGCGGAGCGGGTGTGCGACTCTTGGGGGCTTTTCCCTGAGGAGGAGAAGCCTGCAAGCGCCACACACATGCTCCTCGCGACTCCTGAAAGGGAGCGCTGAGCAGAGCCTGGGATGCATACAGGCTCTGCTCAGCGCTGCCTTTAAAGAATATTTTTTTCCTTGCATTCTCCCTCTAAAAACTAGGTGCGTTTTATGGAGCAAAAAAATACAGTAAATTCAATAAACAACAACAACAATATTTTCATATTTATCATTATCATGAAATCAAAAGCATGCTGTTCTTTTTGATCCCGTGCAAAGACTTTTTGCCAGTCCACCCTTGCTGGGGGCCCCCGGACATGTTTTTTCCCTGGGATCCAAACCCGCTCTTGTCCCCCCTGGGTGTGGGGCGCATCTTCACGTGCCCCCTGCTTCCTCCCCTAGGAATTTGTCCTTCGACAGCGAGGAGGAGGAGCTGGGGGAGCTGCTGGAGCAGTTTGGAGATCTGAAGTACGTGCGAATCGTTCTTCACCCGGACACGGAACACTCCAAAGGTAATGGGGCTGAGACCGGGGGGGGGGGGGTTGGAGGGGAGGGGGGGCAGACTGAGCCAGAATAATTTTGTATTAGGTGGGGAGGGGGGGGGCAGTCTTCGGAGACCTGAGTTCAGATTCCGCTTCAAAAGTAGCAACTAAAAAATATCTCTTTTTTCGTCCTGCGGGGGGGTCTGTATTATATCTGTTTACATAAACATTGTTGGGGTTACATCATTCTCCTTATTTTGACCTTTATTTTTGCCAAGAACACATTGGCACAATAACTGTGTTTTATATAAGAGGCCACTACTATCATGAACTATACAGCACTGAATTGGTAATTTTCTGGTATTAGAAAATGTGTTGAAAATGAGCGTGTGCCAAATAATGGCCTCTCCTTCCTGTGAGGTTTTTAAGCAGAGGCTAGATGGCCATCTGTCAGGGATGCTTTAGCTGAGATGCCTATTTAATTAAATCCAACGCAGATATATTTCTTCCTTTCTTGGCCGTTACTATTGAGAACCGTCCAAGAATCATTGCTTACGTAATCTGTTACACACTTCGATGGTATCTACAGCCTCTGTATCTTCTAATGCTTGATAATGCTCAAAATAATGTATGAACTCTGTTTTTAGTCACGATGTAACAGATTTATATTTGTAATTTCTACATATCAAATATTAATCCTTGTATTTGCTTTTAATGTTTAATATATTATTGTATTTTAATATTTTGTTGGAAGCCACCCAGAGTAGCTGGGGAAACCCTCCAGATGGGCGGGGTATAAATAATAAATTATTATTATTGTTTTTGTTGTTGTTATTATTATTATTATTTTATTATGCGTTCATATTTATGTTATGTAGAACTATTAACAGCTGAAAAGGGACGCGGCTGGCGCTGTGGGTTAAACCACAGAGCCTAGAACTCGCCGATCAGAAGGTTGGCGGGGTGAGCTCTCATTGCTCGGTCCATGCTTCTGCCAACCTAGCAGTTCGAAAGCACGTCAAAGTGCAAGTAGATCAATAGGTAACGCTCCGGCGGGAAGGTGAACGGTGTTTCCGTGCACTGCTCTGGTTTGCCAGGAGCAGCTTAGTCATGCTGGCCACATGACCCGGAAGCTGTACGCCGGCTCCCTTGGCCAGTAAAGCGAGATGAGCACCGCAACCCCAGAGTCGGCCACGACTGGACCTAATGGTCAGGGGTCCCTTTACCTTTACCTTTATTAATAGCTGAGGAAGCCCTTTGGGGTGAAACAAGGAAATATCCAGAAACCTTGCTCTGTCCTCTACCCTCCCCAGCTGCCTGAGCCATCCTGCCTGTGTCTGCTACCCATGCTAGCCAACCTCATCAGCTGTATTGCCCGTGACATTCTGGGTACCTTTCCTTAACCACATCCGAGGACTGTGTAATATATGAACTCAAAGAAGAATGTATGAAGAAAGGAAGAAATATATCTGCCTTGGATTTAATTAAATAGGTTATATACCTTGCTTAAGGATTGTATAAGTTGTTCATCCTGGACTTTATTCATATGATAGGAAGGAACTAGTAAAGACATTTGTTACAAACATGGCCACGCAGCCTGTCGCGCTCTACACAGTCATACCTCGGGTTACAGCCGCTTCAGGTTGAGTTTTTTCAGGCTACGGACGCGCCGAAACCGGAAGTACCGGAACGGGTTACTTCTGGGTTTTGGCGGTCGTGCATGCGCAGAAGCACTAAATCGCGCTGTGCACAGAAGCGCCAAATCACAACCCATGTTTGCGCAGACACCCCACTGCAGGTTGCGAACGCTATGGGTTGTGAACGTGCATCCCGCACCGATCACATTCGCAACCCGAGTGTCCACTGTATGTTGTAACTATTGCATCTGTGTTACAAGGTACAGTGCTACCCTTGATTGTGAATGGGATCCGTTCCGGAGGCCCGTTCGCAACCTGAAAAGAAAGCAACCCGCGCCTGGTTGCAATTTGCCACTTCTGCGCATGTGTGTGACGTCATTTTGAACGCATGCGCGAGCAGCGAAACCCGGAAGTAACCCTTTCTGATACTTCTGGGTCGCCGCGGGACGCAACCCGAAAAAACGCAGCCTAAAGCGGCTTTAACCCGAGGTATGACTATTTGTTTAGCTGAGATTCCTGCATTCCTTGAGGTCCCTCCCAAGTCTACAATTCTATAATGCCATGGGTCACTGTAAGACAGCTTCCTAAACATGCCTCTCTCCTCCCCACTCCCCAAAATCCCACCACCAGGCTGTGCCTTTGCCCAGTTCCTGTCCCAGGAAGCTGCCCAGAAATGCCTTCAGGTGGCTCAGGATGAGAGCGAGGTGAGAGTTGGGTTTTTTCCCCCCCAGTGGGGTGGGAGCGTGGTAGTTCCCCCTGCCTCCACCGGGACTGGCTCGGCCTGTCTCTGGCAGCGCCCGTGGGTGCCCCTTCCTTGCCTCCCTGCCTCTCACTGTCTCTCCTCCCCCGAAGGGCGGGGGGCTGCACCTGGGGGGCCGCCGCCTGCGAGTGGACCTGGCCGTCAGCCGGGAGGAAGCCCAGCAGCTGCGGAGCCAGAAGACGAAGAAACCTACCGGCACCCGGAACTTGTACCTGGCGCGCGAAGGCTGTGAGTGCGAAGGAGGCGGCTGGGCGGGGATGGATTCACCTGGGCTCACCTTGCCTTGTGTGCAGGGCGACGGGGGCGTGTTCATTCCCATCTGGAAGGGGCTTGAGGTGGCGGCAGGCTCTCCTACCTTGTAGTTTTTTAAGCAGAGGTTGGGTGGCCCTGTGTCAGGGGTTCTTTAGCCGCGATTCCTGCATTGCGAGGGGTTGGGCTAGATGAGCTGGGAGGGTCCCTTCCCAGTCTGTGATTCTGTGCTGCTTTTCAATGCTCCTTTTTCCTCTGCAGTGATCCGTGCTGGCACAAAAGCTGCCGAGGGGATGAGCGATGCTGACCTGGCCAAGAGGGCACGGGTAAGTTCTCGCTTTCTCTTTCTCTCTCTCTCTCTGTGTATGTGTCTAGCTCAGCCTTTCTCAAGCTTGGGACTACAACTCCCATCATCTCTGACCACTGGTCCTGCTCGCAAGGGCTGATGGGAGTTGTAGGCCAACATCTGGGGACCCAAGGCTGAGAAAGGCTGGCCTAGAAGCTCCAAGCTTTCCCTCCTTAAGGATGCCAGAAGACCCCTGCTGGGCCAGGCCAAGGTGGGTCTGCTGAATCTAGCCCATGGGTAGGCAAACTAAAGCCCGGGGGCTGGATGCGGCCCAATCGCCTTCTCAACCTGGCCCACATACGGTCCAGGAATCAGTGTGTTTTTACATGAGTAGAATGTGTCCTTTTATTTAAAATGCATCTCTGGTTTCTTTATGGGGTGTAGGAATTTGTTCATTTCCACCCAAAAAAAATGCAGCCCCCCACAAGGTCTGAGGGACAGTAGACCGGCCCCCTGCTGAAAAAAGTTTGCTGACCATCTAGCCTGTCTCTGATGGACAGGAGCCCTCTGCTGCTTCTGAATCCCTGCCCCTCGCACACAGGGCCCCACTGAGGCCCCAGACTCTCCACATAGCAAGAGGTCATCATGTTGTGTAGTTGTGAAGAGCCATAAATTTGCCGAATCTCTCTCTCTCTCTCTCTTTCTTTTTTCCTGTTTATTTCCCACATGATACCTGTTCTGCATTTGTTTACTGTGGCAGCCCTTACAACTCTGGAACTCCCTGCCTGCTGAGACGCAGAAGGCGACTTCACTGTCTTCTTTTCAGCTACTGCTAAAACCATTCTTGCTTAGGAAAACCTGCCCAGATGCTTAGGAAGTTGACGGGAGTTAAATTAAAAAAAAACAACAACTATTTTAAACTTTTGTATTCTTTAAACAGTTCTTGATTTTATTGTTTTATCCTTTTTTAAACTGCTTTGAGTGGGGTTTTTTTTTAACACTCAAACGGCATACGAACTTTATGAATCACATGCTGTTTGAAAACAACAAGCCTCGAAGCAATTTACAAAACAATAGAAGTCTAGAAAAGTTTACAACATACAGAAAGTTAAAGCCACTAGATAGCAGACTAAAACAAATCAAAACCCCTGCACACTTTCTAAACATCTGGGTGGGCTCATCTAAACACAAATGTTTTGAGCAGGCGCTGGAACGTGTTTGGTGCCTGATATCAATTGGCAGGGAGTTCCAAAGTGGAGATGCTGCCACACTCCAAGATTGAGTTCTTGCCAACATAGAATGGCTATTAAGTGGCAGCGCCCATCCCATAAGTTGAAGTGGTCCAGAGATTGTCTATGGGACAAGGCGATCTCGTGGTCCCGGGCCGTTGAGGGCTTTGCACGCTAACAGTAACTTGGCCTGGTAGGAAATCGGCAAGGCCTTCGTCAGCAATTGGCTGCAGCATCCTGCACGCACTGCAGTTTCTAGCTCAAGCGCGAAGGAAGCCCCACATAGAGCACATTGCAGGAATCCTGTTGTGAAGTAACCGGCGCATGAGCTCCTGCGGCCGAGTTGGGGTGTGGGACAAGGTGCTGCTTGAGAGATCTGCGATTCCTGCATCGCAGGGGGTCAGAATAGATGATCATCAGGGATCCCTTCCCATCTTGCAGTTCTGTGATTCTGTGAAAGAATAATAATAATTTATTGTTTATACCCTGCCCATCTGTCTGGGTTTCCCCAGCCACTCAGGGCTGCTCCCAACAGAATATTTAAAACACACTGAAACTTCAAACATTAAAAACTTTTCCAAACAGGGCTGCCTTCAGATGTCTTCTAAAAGTTAGATAGTTGTCTATTTCCAGGGCGGGTGCCACTACCAAGAAGGCCCTGTGCCTGCTTCCCTGTAACGTCACTTCTTGCAAGGAGGGAACTGCCAGAAGGCCCTCTGCGCTGTACCTCAGTGTCTGGGCAGAACGATGGGGGTGGAGACGCTCCTTCAGGTATACTGGGCTGATGCCATTTAGGGCTTTAAAGGTCAGCACCAACACTTTGAATTGTGCCTGGGAACATCCTGGGAGCCAATGTAGATCTCTCAGGACCAGTGTTATATGGTCTCGGCGGCTGCTCCCAGTCACCAGTCTGGCTGCCGCATTCTGGATTAGTTGTAGTTTCCGGGTCACCTTCCAAGGTAGCCCCACATAGAGCCCATTGCAGTAGTCCAAGCGGGAGATAACCAGAGCATGCACCACTCTGGCGAGACAGTCTGCAGGCAGGTAGGGTCTCAGCCTGCGTCCCAGATGGAGCTGGTAGACAGCTGTCCTGTATGCAGTTGCAATCAAAATTCATTCAACCGCCCAGGTTTCTTATCAAAATTTACAGACCTTCAGCTGTTTGCAATGAGCAAATCAAACAAAAGCCCGTGAAAAGCCAGCTCAGCTGCCGAACACAATGGACGCGGGAGATAACCTGCAAAAGCAGGAGAGTCTTCCAAGCAGAGTGGTGGGCTGGCTTTCCCCCCTTGCCCCCCCCCCAGCCATCCTGCCTGCCTGCCTGCTCCACCTCGCAAGGCTGTGTTGACCCCTCCTTTTCCCTCCCCCAGTTTGAGGAGCTGAAGCGTCACAAGCTGAAGGACCAGAACATCTTCGTGTCTCGGACCAGGCTCTGCGTCCACAACCTGCCCAAGGGCGTTGACGACGTCCGGCTCCGGAAGCTGATGCTGCAGGCGGCCAAGGGAAGCTCCGGCCTCCGGCTCAAGGAGGTGAGCCTGCCTCTCAGTGCAGCCCCACCCCGCAGCGGGGTGGCAGGGATTAAGCGGGGAGGGGTGGGAGGGAACCAGCCACGCCACCCTGGAGGAAAAGCTGGGGATGAAATGACAAAACGGCTCCCGTCACTCAGATCTCCTGCCAAGAGCCACCTGTTGAGCTTCTGGCTTCATCCTTGTCACGGACGCTTGAGCTGAGATTCCTGCCTTGGACTCAGGGTGGACTTGATTTAAAGCAAATTGATTTAAATCTCGAATTAAATCACTAGTCAGTAAGACTTGATTTAAATCACTAGTCCGTAAGACTTGATTTAAATGATTTTTTAACGGAAAGACTCGTTCTTGCTGGTATAATCTTAATATTTACAACCAGACGAAGGTTTCATTTTTGGAATAATAAATGTTCAGGGTAGTTATTACAGTTATATAAAAAATCACTGGTTTGGTTGTACTATTAAGAAATACACAGACAGATAATTATGAAATTATTGTGAGGTTTAATAAGTTAACCTTTTAAATCTGGACAATTTTCTGCTGTACTTTATTGGAAGGAGAAAAATAGCCATTTCCTTAATAACAATTTAAACAATTGTTATTAACAATAGCATTATAGCATATTTAGCCATGTTTGTTAACTGATGTGGTTAAACTTTTTTTTAAAAAAAAGAAAAGAAAACAGGCTTGAGTTTTAGCCCACATGAAAAACTTAAAACAAATCCTTATTTCCTGATGAACAGCCTTTGGACTATAATGTAACTTAAATGGAAAACTACCTTTAGAAAGGTTTTTCCTCCAAAAGCATTTTATTTTGAAAATCCAACTTAAATAAAAAAATCTGATATTTTTTTTTAACCCATTGATTTTTATCCACCCGGGTTGGACTGGATGACCCTTGGTTCCCCTCCAGCTCTGCGATTCTCTCTCTCTCTCTCCCTCTCCAGTGCCGTGTGATGCGGGACCTGAAAGCGCCCCCTGGGAAGGGGAAGGGCCAGTCGCTGGGCTATGCCTTTGTGGAGTTCCAGGAACACGAGCAGGCCCTGGCTGCCTTGCGACACCTCAACAACAACCCCCAGGTCTTTGGGGACCAGAAGGTAAGGTTCCCCCCGCCTCCCCGTTCCTTCCAGATGGGGCAGATTCACAGAGGAGAGGGCTATAGAATATCAGTTTCTGGAGTGCATTGCTAGTTTCCCTTGGGGGCACCTGGAGGCCCCCGTGAGAATAGGTGGCCCAACTCTCCTGGTCTTCTCAGGTTGCCCTTTCTCCCCACAGCGTCCCATCGTGGAATTCTCCCTGGAGGACCGCCGGAAGCTGAAGCTGAAGGAGCAGCGAGCCCAGCGCAGCCTGGTAGGAGTACATGTGAAAAGGATCTAGGAGTCTTGGTTGACCACAAACTTGACATGATCCAACAGTGTGACGCGGCAGCTAAAAAAGCCAATGCAATTCTGGGCCGCATCAATAGGAGTATAGCATCTAGATCAAGGGAAGTAATAGTGCCACTGTATTCTGCTCTGGTCAGACCTCACCTGGAGTACTGTGTCCAGTTCTGGGCACCACAGTTCAAGAAGGACACTGACAAACTGGAACGTGTCCAGAGGAGGGCAACCAAAATGGTCAAAGGCCTGGAAACGATGCCTTATGAGGAACAGCTAAGGGAGCTGGGCATGTTTAGCCTGGAGAAGAGGAGGTTAAGGGGTGATATGATAGCCATGTTCAAATATATAAAAGGATGTCACATAGAGGAGGGAGAAAGGTTGTTTTCTGCTGCTCCAGAGAAGCGGACACGGAGCAATGGTTCCAAACTACAAGAAAGAAGATTCCACCTAAACATTAGGAAGAACTTCCTGACAGTAAGAGCTGTTTGACAGTGGAATTTGCTGCCAAGGAGTGTGGTGGAGTCTCCTTCTTTGGAGGTCTTGAAGCAGAGGCTTGACAACCATATGTCAGGAGTGCTCTGATGGTGTTTCCTGCTTGGCAGGGGGTTGGACTCGATGGCCCTTGTGGTCTCTTCCAACTCTATGATTCTATGATTCTATGAATAATAATCATAATCATAATCATAATTTATTTGTACTCCACCCATCTGGCTGAGGAGCAGGAGGTACCCTAGAACCCCGCAGAGTTGGAGGGGGGACCCCCAGGCTCATCTCATCCAACCCCCAGCAGTGAAGCAATCGCAGTCAGATGCTCCTCCCCCCTCCGCCTTCTTAGAAGGAGGCGCCATTGCTGCGAATGGCTGCCGAGGGCGAGGGGAGGGGGAATCCTACACCAGGGAGAGGAACCAGTGGGGACTCAGCCCTGGGAAGGGGCCTTTGCAGCTCTGGGGGTGTCCAGCTTTGCGACACGGGTAGCGCTGTGGTCCAAACCACTGAGCCTCTTGGCCTTGCCGATCGGAAGGTCGGCGGTTCGAATCCCCGCGATGGAGCTTGCTCGCATTGCCCTGTCCCAGCTCCTGCCAACCTAGCAGTTCAAAAGCACACCAGTGCAAGTAGATAAATAGGTACCGCTCTGGCGGGAAGGTGAATGGCATTTCCGTGCGCTCTGGCTTCCATCACGGTGTCCTGTTGCACCAGAAGCGGTTTAGTCCTGCTGGGCACATGACCCGGAAAGCTGTCTGTGGACCAACGCTGGCTCCCTCGGCCTGAAAGCGAGATGAGCGCCGCAACCCCATAGTGGCCTTTGACTGGACTTAACCATCCAGGGGTCCTTTACCTTTTACCAGCTTTGCAGCCAGCCTCCTGGGAAGTCTCATAGGGTGCTGTTTGGGGCCGGGGTCCTGACCCGCAAGGCAGAGGGCTCTGTGCATTCTGTCCCCCCTGCAGTGGTTTCTCCAGGCAGGTGGGAAAGTTCTGCTTAGCCCCTGGAGTCATCCTCCGCCTGCGTGGAACCCCTTTGTTTGTGGGGTCCTGCCATGCACCTCCGGACTTACCTTCCCACTTTGTCTGTCTGTGGAGGAGTTGAGTGGCTGGAGGGAACAGCTGGAAACCAAATGCTCCATTTTCCTTCCGAACCATAATTCCTCTTGCTCCTCTCTTTTTTCACCTTTTGACTGGTCAGGAATTGGTTTAATTATTAGCCCATGGCTGCTTTTATTGCCCTTTTCACGCAAAGGAGGTTGTGGACCCTCCTTCCTTGGAGGTTTTAAATAGAAAGTGAAAATCTGGACTGAAAAGTTGTTGATTTAAGGTCCAGGTTTCCCCAGACATTAAAGAAATTCCCGCTCAGACGCTCTTCACGACGGCTAAATCCCGGTCGTGTCTGGACGTATGGCCACCCTATTTCTAAGCAGAGGTTGCGTGGCCATCTGTCCGGGATGCTTTAGCTGAGATTCCTGCATTGCAGGGGTTGGACTAGATGACCCTCGGGGGTCCCGGCCAACTCTACAGTTTTACGATTCTTGGAATATTGCAAACGGCTCTGTGATCCTGATGCATGATTTTCTTTTCATTTCACTTTCGGTTTGTATCCCGCCTTTCTATATTACTTTGTGCAAGGCAGTCTACAAGCTGGGGAAACAACTAAATTGGCAGCAAAGATCGCAAAACGTCTGATCCAGCGTACAAAAAGTCATACTGGAATCATAACCTCGAAATAAGCAACATATCTCAAATAAAGCAATATTCAACAACCCATTATAATATACTGCACAGTCATACCTCTGGTTATAGTTGCTTCAGGTTGTGTTTTTTCTGGTTACGGACTGCCAAAATCCAGAAGTACAGTGGTGCCTCACAAGACGAAAAGAATCCGTTCCGCGAGTCTCTTCGTCTAGCAGTTTTTTCGTCTTGCGAAGCAAGCCCATTGACGTCTTAGCGGATTAACGCTATTAGCGGCTTTTAGCGGATAAGCAGATAAGCGGCTTAGCGGCTTAGCAAAAGGGGGAGGGGGGAGGAAAAACAACCTGCAGGAACTCGCAAGACATTTTCGTCTTGCGAAGCAAGCCCATAGGAAATTCATTTTGCGAAGCGCCTCCAAAACGGAAAACCCTTTTTGTCTAGCGGGTTTTCCGTCTTGCGAGGCATTCGTCTTGCGGGGCACCACTGTACTGGAACGGGTTACTTCCGGGTTTTGATGGTCACGCATGCGCAGAAGCGCACAGACGCGGGTTGCAAATGTGCATCCCACACGGATCACGTTCGCAGCCCGAGCATCCATTCTAATTGTAAACAGTAAAGGGACCCTGACCATTAGGTCCAGTCGTGGCCGACTCTGGGGTTGCGGCGCTCATCTCGCTTTAGTGGCCGAGGGAGCCAGCGTACAGCTTCCGGGTCATGTGGCCAGCATGACTAAGCCGCTTCTGGCGAACCAGAGCAGCGCACGGAAACGCCGTTTACCTTCCCGCCGGAGCAGTACCTATTTATCTACTTGCGCTTTGACGTGCTTTTGAACTGCTAGGTTGGCAGGAGCTGGGACCGAGCGACGGGAGCTCACCCCATCGTGGGGATTCGAACCACTGACCTTCTGATCGGCAAGTCCTAGGCTCTGTGGTTTAACCCACAGCGCCACCTGCGTCCCTAAACAGTAAAGTACCAGCACATAATAATTAAACAGTTTACACTTAACAGTTACAATAAAGAATTACCAAACTATAATCAATAAAAATAATGGGTGCTCAGGGGGAGAGGGGAATATATGGTATTTGAAAGAGAAGTGGGTGGCCTCCCTCGCTGAGCTCCCTTGGGGTCCTGCAGTGGGACAAACCTTCCCTGCCCCCCTTTTCTCCTGTGCAGCAAAAGCTGAGGCAGAAGCAGCCCCCCGAGGAGGCGGCCGGCAAGCAGCCCAATGCCAGCGCCTCTGAAAAGCCGCCCAGAAGGCGGAAGAAGAAGCCCCCCAAGGCCAAAGAAGCAGAGGGGGCTTCTCAGGGGCACGAGGACCCGCCAGAGCCCCCCGAGAAGAAGCCCAGGGTCTCCCCAGCAGCCAAGCAGCAGCGTCCGGAAGCCCCCCGGCCGGCGGAGGGGGCCGTATCCTGGGCGGGTTTCCAGACACGGGCGGAAATAGAACAGGTGGAGCTGCCGGACGGCAGGAAGCGGCGCAAAGTCCTGCCTCTGCCCTCCAAACGGGGCCCCAAGATCAGGTAACAGCCAAAACAGGAAGGGGGGGCGGGGAGTATATGAGCCTGTGGGGGGGGGTAAGCAGGGTGCTGCCGCTGCCACTCACAAACATCCCCTTGCTCTGTGTCAAGGCCTCAGGACCAGTCTCCCCTCCTGCCTGCCCCCTGCCTCGGTTTCCCTTCCGTCTTTGCCCTTCTCTTCCGCTTCCTCCCCCTGGCTGCCCTTCACCTGCTCTGCTCCCCTCCCCCCCCCCCTTTTCCAGGAATTTTCCCACTAAGGGAGCACAGCCCTTGGGGTGGGGAAGCTGTTACAGAGAAGGGGCCATGTTCCATCATGTGCATGCTTTCGGGGGGGGGCATGTCTCCGTGGGGGGCGGGGGCAAGGTGGAGAAGTGGACGGAGCAATGGGGGCAGTTTTGGCACGGGGGGGGGGGCATTCTGGCCACTCGGAAAGTGGCGGTTTTTGCAGCAACACAACACACAGCCCTTTCCTTGCTAGCAAGGAAGAAGCGCCGTCCCAGATGGGGGACATGTTGCAGCCAGGCGGGGGCACTGGAGGGAGAGGGTCTCTCGGGGGCCGCATTTGGCCCCTGAGCTCCAGGATCCCCACAGGGCAGGGTCTGGTCAGGGGGCTACCCAGAGCCTGTCTCCCTGGGGGTGTGGTGTGCATTGAAGGGCAGGGAGAGGGAGCTGGAGGGGGAGTTGGGAAGGTGGTCCCGGGGGGGGGGGGTCAGCAGCTCCTTCTGGGGTCCTGGGTCTCCCCCGGATCAGGGAGAGCAGCCGTGGCCCGGCCTCCCCCTCCGTCTGCTGAACTGCGTCTCTCTCTCTCTCTTGGCAGGAAGCGGGACAAGGGGAGAGTGAAGCCCCCCGCGAAGAAGATGGCCCCCTCCGGCCCAACGCGCAGGCAGGAGAAGATCAGCCAGGGGCCCAAGCAGGTCAGTCGGTTGTGGGGACACTGCAGGGGGGGGGGACCTCTTTCATGCCAACAGCCCAGGGTTTGTCAAGATTTATGGGACCGCCTTTCCTGGTCTGCCCTGCAGAGAACCTTAAGGTCCATGAATAACTATAGTTTAGAGGTCCCTAAGGAAGTCAGACTATCGTCCCCCAGGGCCAGGGCCTTCTCAGTGGTGGCTCCGACCTGGTGGAATGCTCTGTCCCATGAGAGCAGGGCCCTGCAGTATTTAACCTCCTTCCGCAGGGCCTGTAAGACAGAGCTATTCCACCTGGCTTTCAATTTGACCTTAGCCTGATCTTTTATTCCCCTTCCTTCCTTCCCTCCCCCTCCCCTTTTTATGAAGATTACCCGCTCTGGGACCCCACAGCTAATTCTCCCCTTGTCTCCTCGCTGGCCCAAACAGGACTCATTTAGCCAGCTAGCCCTGGTGATCATCTAATGTTTATTGGATGGATTTCCCCCCTAAATTGAAGTTTGAATTCTGAATTTATTGTTATTCAGATTTTATATTGTATTTTATGCTGTTTTTTGTTGCATCAATTAAGTGTTTTAAATTTGTTGTTAGCCGCCCTGAACCCAGTTTTCTGATCCAGGAAGGGTGGGGTATAAATAAAATTTATTATTATTTTTATTATAAGAACCCAAGGTTAGATGAATGGATCAGCCCAGCGGCCCGTCCGGTCCAGCATCCTGTTCTCCCAGAGGACAACCAGATGCACCAACGGGAATCCTGCAAGCCGCTTGCAAGGACAAAAGCAGCCCCCCCCCCCGGCTGTTTCCAGTAACTGGGATTCAGAAGCCTGGCTGCCTCTATCTGTGGAGGCGGAGCCATCCTGTAGCCGCCTCCTCCTCCTCCATGAATTTGTCTATTGTTGCGTTCCAAAAGCAGAGGAAGGATTGGACCCTGATTAATAGAATACACACGAGGCTTGACCAGCAAAACTCTGGGAGGAGGTGCCAATAATAATCCTCTCCACCCCCTGGCCCAAGTAGTTTTATTCAAAAAAAAACCTTTATACAGCGGTACCTCGTGTTACATACGCTTCAGGTTACAGACTCCGCTAACCCAGAAATTGTACCTCAGGTTAAGAACTTTGCTTCAGGATGAGAACAGAAATCGCGCGTTGGCAGCAGGAGGCCCCATTAGCTAAAGTGGTGCTTCAGGTTAAGAACAGTTTCAGGTTAAGAACGGACCTCCGGAACGAATTAAGTACTCAACCCGAGGTACCACTGTACACAGTGTTCGTAAGAACCAATCAGATTTCCTCTGAGCATTTCAAAAAACCCCACATGGGACAAAGTTAAAGTTAAAACTACAAAGAAACTATTTCCTACTTGAGCATGCATACATAGTTCAGAGTAAATAAAATAGGAATCAAGGAGGAAGGAGGAATGCCTTTAGGAAACCCCAGAGGTCACAAACAGCAGTAATCAGGAGAGGAAGGAACTCTCTTCCTGGCCCTTAGATTAAGAAAACTAAAGAAAGGTACATCAAAGAAGCTACCTACTATCTTTATGACCCAGGGTGCCTGATGAAGCAACTGGCAACTGGTCTGTGTTTAGAATGCTTATACGTGCCTGCCAGGTGTAGAGAAAGCAAATGGCAGCGGTGCAGGGGCTTGTGGGATTCGATCAGAAATTATTGTCAATGAATCAAACCCAGTCATAGAATCATAGAGTTGGAAGAGACCACAAGGGCCATCGAGTCCAACCCCCTGCCAAGCAGGAAACACCATCAGAGCACTCCTGACATATGGTTGTCAAGCCTCTGCTTAAAGACCTCCAAAGAAGGAGACTCCACCACACTCCTTGGCAGCAAATTCCACTGTCAAACAGCTCTTACTGTCAGGAAGTTCTTCCTAATGTTTAGGTGGAATCTTCTTTCTTGTAGTTTGGAACCATTGCTCCGTGTCCGCTTCTCTGGAGCAGCAGAAAACAATCTTTCTCCCTCCTCTATGTGACATCCTTTTATATATTTGAACATGGCTATCATATCCCCCCTTAACCTCCTCTTCTCCAGGCTAAACATGCCCAGCTCCCTTAGCCGTTCCTCATAAGGCATCGTTTCCAGGCCTTTGACCATTTTGGTTGCCCTCCTCTGGACACGTTCCAGTTTGTCAGTGTCCTTCTTGAACTGTGGTGCCCAGAACTGGACACAGTACTCCAGGTGAGGTCTGACCAGAGCAGAATACTCTGCTGACGCAATGGCTTGCTCCATATTTCATAATTCCTCTTAGCAATCCCACCTGACCCCTCCACACTCTGGATATTTGCACCCCCAAAGTCTATTCCTCTGTCAAAGCCATCCTGTGGCAGTGAGTTCCACAGGTTCAACTGTGTGCTGCTTCTCTTCTCGGCCCTGAATCTTCCCAACCTGGAAGACCTAATGGATAGTAAAACCAGCTCTCTGTATGCTCTGTATGCTCCTGGCCACATCGCGAGGTCCTTCAGCGTTCTCCAACCATCAGTTCTTCTCTGGGTTTTCTGCAGGAAAAAAACAAAAAGCCCCCCCCCCCCCAAAAAAAAACTGCATAGGAACTGTTCACGTATTTTGTACACGCTCTTCCCCTAAAGGAAGCCATTTCCTCTGCGTTTCTTTCATAGAACACACATTTTTGCATGCATTTTTGGAGCCCATTCTCATCGTCTGATATTTATTGTGATTCCTGCCTTGCAGGGTGTGGGGCCGGATGACCCTTAGGGTCCCTTCCAGCTCTAGGAGGAGTCTGTTATTTTATGTACCGTTTAGTACACAGAATTCCTAGGTGGTTTTTACAGAAAGCACAGCAAGAGATTTTAAAGCAGAAGAGAAATCAACATGCAGGCATTTAGAACCAAACATACAAGGAAATGCACCAGGAAAAAAAGAATAAAACGTCCAGTTAGATATCACTAAACAATAAAACAGAAGGGTGTGATGGGTTTTAAGGTAAAGGTAAAGGGACCCCTGACCATTAGGTCCAGTTGTGACTGACTCTGGGGTTGCGGCGCTCATCTCGCTTTATTGGCCGAGGGAGCCAGCATACAGCTTCCGGCTCATGTGGCCAGCATGACTAAGCCGCTTCTGGAGAACCAGAGCATCGCACGGAAACGCCGTTTGCCTTCCAGCCGGAGCGGAACCTATTTATCTACTTGCACTTTGACATGCTTCCAAACTGCTAGGTTGGCAAGAGCAGGGACTGAGCAACGGGAGCTCACCCCATCACAGGGATTCGAACCGCCGACCTTCTGATTGGCAAGCCCAAGAGGCTCAGTGGTTTAGATCACAGCGCCACCCGCGTCCCACGTGATGGGTTTTAGGAGCCCCGTTAATGCCTGATGGAATCCAGTTAGCTCAGCTGGTTAGAGCGTGGCTAGTGCCGATAATGCCACAGTCGCAGGTTCAGTCCTTGGACTAGATGACCCTCGGGGTCCCTTCTGACTCTGCAATTCTACAATTCTGTGAATGGACGTGTCTCTAGGAGGTGATAGAAGCTTGCCTCCGTTTATTCCTTGCAAACAGCACGCAGAAGGGTGTTTTGACCATCACCCCAGACCTTCTTGAAACCAACTGAGGGCCCCATGTTCTCCATCCCTGGCTTGAAAAATAAAGCCAACCAATGGGATTTTAGGAGGGGGGTTGTCCTCAGGGAAGGCAACTTCCGCGTGGATCCCCGTAACCCGGAGCTGAAACTGCAAAAATCGGAGAAGCTCGGAAAACCCGGTGGATATGCCTGTCTTCTGATCCATTTGCAGAACCCTAGAATTTTGCAGAGGAGAGGGACTCCTGGGGTCATCTAGTCCAACCCGCTGCGACGTAGGAAGGTTATACTGGACAAATTTCTCCTCCCCGGGGAAGGGGGTGCCAGAGATAAAACCTCCTTTGCTGCTCTCCACCGGCTCACTCCTTCCCTTGCCCCTGCCCCCTGGCTTTGCCCAAGTGCCCCTGCCCCCAGCCTCCCTGGCCAAACCATGGGGCACCCCCTTCCTGACGCAGCTCTCCTCCTCCTTCTCCTCGCAGGTACCCAGGAAGCAACCTCGGGGGAAGCGCAGCCAGGCGGAGACTCGCTTTGAGCAGCTGGTGGAGCAGTACAAACGCAAGATCCTGGGTGGAGGCGGCAACAAGGCTGCGGCGTCAGCCAGGAGGAGCAAATGGTTTGAGAGCTGAGGGAGGCCCTGGGGGAGACCGGGGGGGGGGGGGAGAGGGACGGCTGGCTGGGGTTGAGCCCAGGCAAGGGCATCGTCCACCCCTCCACCCCCATCTCTGCCATCTCGGACTACTGGACTGTGCAAGGAAGCAGCTAAAAGCCTCTAGAGCTCTCTTTGCAGGGGTGCATAGAGGGGGGGGTCTGGTCCCCAAGGTGCCCCCCTTTGCTGGCCAAGGCTAGTCGGCAGATTTTTCGGCAAGTGCTTGCAGGATCCAGGATCAGGGAGAGACACACACACCAGCGGGTGAAAATTTGCCCTATATATTTTTGCCATCTCTGACCAAGAGAGGCCTGTGTTGTTATCACCGCAAACATTTTTTAATAAAAGGGTTTTATTAAAAATCTACCTTTCCCCCCCAGGAACAGAGGGAGTCTCTGGGAACCAGCTCCCTCGCTCAGTCCCAGAACAGGGCTGAGGGCAGGCTCTCTGCCCCTCCAGATGTCGCCAGCCCCCACCACCCTCCACCTCTGGGCAAGGTTGGCTAGCTGGAGGGCATGGGGGGCACCTCTGGCTTACTCTCTCTCTCCCCCTTCCCCTCCCAGCCCAAAGTCCTGCTGGGTTTTTTTTACTCTTTCACTTTCATTTATTGTAAAACAGCCAACCACTTTTTTTTGGGGGGAGGGGAGAGCAGTTGAGAGGCAGTGTGGTGCAGTGGTCAGAGTAGTTTGACTACAGGGACCTGGTAGAGACCAGGCTTTGAATGCTCCCACTTGGCCGTGAAGCTCCCCAGGTGTGTGCCCTTTGCAGGGTGAGCCCTGCCCCTGCCTCTCAGCCTCACCTACCTTACAGGGCTGCAGTGGGGGTGACATTGAGAAGAAGGAGAACCACACACACCACCTGGGAGCCCCTTAGAAGGAAAAAAGGTGCAATGAATATATAAATGAGCAGCTTCTTCCGGTTGGCCCTGGCGGGCTCCTTCTCACGCTGGCTGGAGGTCGTGTGCGCACGAGTTCGAATCCACCCTTCAGCACCTTTAACGATTTCTCCTGGGATGTCCCAGCAACCCAAGGCCAGGCGTGGTGGAGCGCCAAAATCCCTCCAGCGGTTGCACGCACGGAAATATTGCTACAAGCGCAACTGCCCGTCCCCAAATCTGTTCCAGCTCCCATCAGCTCCCAGCCAGCACAGCTGGGACCGGCTGGAGTTAAGGCTGTTGGTGTATCTCAGGCTTTCTGTACGTTGGGTTCAGGGAAGCCATCGCCACATTCGAAGGGTTTGAGAAATGCAGCTTCTTAAATCCCAGCCCTGCAATGCGCTCTGTGTGGGGCTCCCCGTGCGTTCGACCGCGAGGCCACAGGGAGTGCAGGATGCTGCAGCACAATTGCTGCCAGGAGGGAGGCCTTGACAGCTGAAAACACCTGTGCTTGCCCCTGGTTGCCCATTTGCTACTCGGCCAAGTTCAAGGTGCAAATTATTATTATTATTATTATTTTATACCCATCTGGCTGAGTTTCCCCAGCCACTCTGGGCGGCTCCCAATCGAGTGTTAAAAACAATACAGCATTTAATATTAAAAGCTTCCCTAAACAGAGCTGCCTTCAGATGTCTTTTTAAAAAGAGATAATGGTTTATTTCCTTGACATCTGGTGGGAGAGTGTTCCGCAGGGCGGGCACCACTGCCGAGAAGGCCCTCTGCCTGGTTCCCTGTAACTTGGCTTCTCACAGGGAGAGAAATGCCAGAAGGCCCTCGGATCTGGACCTCAGTGTCCGGGCAGAATGATGGGGGTGGAGACGCTCCTTCAGATATATTGGGCTGAGGCCGTTTAGGGCTTTCAAGGTCAGCACCAACACTTTGAATTGTGCTCAGAAACGTACTGGGAGCCAATGTAGGTCTTTCAGGACTGGTGTTATGTGGTCTCAGCAGCTACTCCCAGTCACCAGTCTAGCTGCCGCATTCTGGATTAGTTGTAGTTTCCGGGTCACCTTCCAAGGTAGCCCCACATAGAGCGCATTGCAGTAGTCCAAGCGGGAGATAACCAGAGCATGCACCACTCTGGCGAGACAGTCTGCAGGCAGGTAGGGTCTCAGCCTGCGTCCCAGATGGAGCTGGTAGACAGCTGTCCTGTATGCAGTTGCAATCAAAAAATATTCAACCCCCCATTGCAAATCAGGTTTCTTATCAAAATTTACAGACCTTCAGCTGTTTGCAATGAGCAAATCAAACAAAAGCCCTTGAAATAGCTCAGCTGCCCAACACAACGCACGCTTCCAATGGTTCCCCCAGATTCAGCTGAAATTGCAACTTCAAATGACTTCCACAGTCTCCCTCTCCTGATACAGGCCTTACCCAAAGCCAGGCGTTGGGGGGTCTCCAAATTCCTCTGGTTCGTTTCCGTACAGCTCCACAAGGTAGCAGTGCTGCTCCATCCTTGACCACATTCAGCCAGGACAGATGAGAGAAAGCGACCTCTTTGCCCAGGGGGGAGAGTGTTGCTCTTGCGCTCGGATCCTGACACTGGTTTCCCTTTGGGGCATCTGGTTGGCCACTGTGAGAACAGGATGTTGGACCAGAGGGGCCATGGGCCCGATCCACCGGGCTCTCCTTGCGCTCTTAACATTCCACGGTCTTTTTTTCTGCCAAGTTCTCAGTGGAGATGTGAATGGCCTTCCTTTTCTCTGCCAGAGGCAGCTGTGGCTTCCGAGGCTCCTGACTCATTTTCCTTCCTTATTTATTAAAATTCCGTCTTGCCCTCCCTCCCCCAGGAGCCCTGGGCAGCAAAGCAATAAAAACCCGTACAGTTAAGAATGAAACCCAATTGCAAGCTATTGCAAACATCGGGAAAGCATTTTTGAATGTTAAGAAAGCTGGGTTTAATGCCATGTGGCACTACGGTCAGTGTGAGGTGAGGATTGCTGCTCGGATGGACATTCTCCCTCCTCTCCCTCCCCCCCCCCCAAAAAAAAGCCTGTTCCGGGGTTTTCCCCAACCCCCTGGAGCAGGTTTGGGGAGGGCGTGGGACTCCCATCGCGGAGAGGTGGAAAGTCCCACTGTGCAAATGGGGATCCGTGTGCTGACTTGTTTGCAGGATCCCTACGGTTTTTTAAGTTGGCCTGTCGTACTGGCAGGGCTGGGCGAGTCTGACCAGGAGATCCAAGGGGGAGGTTTGGGGTTTACAAGAGAGGCAGGGCCTGTTTGAATTCACAACACCCTCTGCCTGAAAAACAGCCACGTAGATTTTTGAGGGCAGCGATGCTTTGCTTGCTTCCTGCCTGCCTGTCAGATTTTGAAAATCTGTGCAGAACAGTGGGGTGTCTGCCTAGCAACATAGGGGTTTTTTTCAGGGTGTGGGTCTCTTCCAGTTCTTGGGTTCCCATATCTGGGGGGGGTACAACAAGCTTTCCCAACCAGTCCCTATGTCTAGGCCAGGCATAGGCAAACTCGGCCCTCCAGATGTTTTGGGACTACAACTCCCATGATCCCTAGCTAACAGGGACCAGTGGCCAGGGATGATGGGAGTTGTAGTCCCAAAGCATCTGGAGGACTAGTCAAGCGGCATGATTAGCAGAACTGAAGATGTTGCTCTGTGCCATGGAACAAAAAGCTGCTAGAGGGAAGAACACAGAACCATAGAATCACAAAATGGTAGAGTCGGAAGGGACCTCCAGAGGGCATCCAGTCCAACCCTGCAATGCAGGAATCTCAGCTCAAGCATCTGTGACAGATGGCCGTCCATCCTCTGCTCTTCCTGGTGTTGAGTCGGAAACCCCTTTCTTGTGCCTTGAAGCCACGGGTTCGAGTCCTCCCCTCCAGAGCAGGAGAAAGCAAGCTTGCTCCCTCTTCCATGAGACAGCCCTTGAGATATGTGAAGATGGTTATCCTGTCTCCTCTCAGTCTCCTCTTCTCCAGGCTAAACGTAACCTTCTCAGGTGGAAGGCATGACTCATCACCCACTAGCCTGCCCCTTATATAGAGAACCAAGAGATCGCTTTCTGAAAACTTTGTTCACACAAGGAAGCAGGCACACCTGGCAGAATCTGCTTGGTTTCTTTTGAGAGGGTATAAGAGCTTCACAACACAGTGGCCCTCCTATGCACTGGCTGCAAAACAAGCAAACAAACAAAAAATCAGGAAAAAGGAGTTAGATTAAATCACACAAGTTGTGATGATTCATAGGTATAACCTGGAATCAAGCTGGATTTGAGTTTGTTGGTTTCTCTAGTAACTTCTCTTATCTCATGGTTGTTGGCAAATTGGATTTTAAAATGGCAAAAGAATATTAGAATGGGAGCTATCGGAGATGCACAAAGGAAGCTATTTTAATGCTCAGGAACCTGGCAAAGTCTTTTAAATGTTAGGGGTTTTTATATTATGGATAGATGTTCTCTATTATTTTATTAATACTATCGCCTAATACAGGTTTGTCATGGCCTTTGGCTGGAGCAATAAACTTTTGAACTTGAACTTGAATTAATACGTCAATCTTTCCTGGGATGGCTCAGTGGGTAGAGCAGGAGACTCTTAATCTCAGGATCGTGGATTCGAGCCCCATGTTGGGCAAAAGATTGCAGGGGGTTAGACTAGAAGACCTTTGGGGTTCCCTTCCAACTCTACAACTCTTATGAATTCTATGGATGCGAGTCCTTAATCATGTAAAGCTGTGACTTCTGGGCCATTATGAACCGCAGACTTGAAAGGGAATCTGTCCAGTGGTCCTTAGTGAAACAGATTCAGATTCTCTCCCCCCTCCCCCCGCCGCCCTGTATGTGTGGACCACATGCCTGGTAGCCCTGCGCTTAACACAAAAGGCAAAGTCTCTTTCCCACCTTCGGCTTTCAGAGGGAATGTTCCCCAAGTTGGCGAGGCTCATTTGACAACAGGCTCCTTCCATGCCAAGTAAAAGGTAAAGGTAAATAAAGGGACCCCTGACCATTAGGTCCAGTCGTGACCAACTCTGGGGTTGTGGCGCTCATCTTGCTCTATGGGCCGAGGGAGCCGGCGTCCAGCTTCTGGGTCATGTGGCCAGCATAACTAAGCTGCTTCTGGTGAACCAGAGCAGCGCACAGCCGGAGTGGTACCTATTTATCTGCTTGCACTTTGACGTGCTTTCGAACTGCTAGGTTGGCAGGAACAGGGACTCAGCAACGGGCGCTCACCCTGTCGCGGGGATTCGAACCTCCGACCTTCTGATCAGCAAGTCCTAGGCTCTGTGGTTTAACCCATAGCACCATCCGTGCCAAGTGCTGGGAGCATTTCCCATTCCTCCAGGACCCACACAGGCAATCGAGTGCATCTCGCATCTTGGTTTATGGATGCCTGCTTTTCTGCTTTTGAATGGCTTTAAAAAACACTTTCATTTAAAATCTTTGTAAATGTAGTCAGCCGCCTCAGTGTGTTCTGTGATTTAGCGGTACAGAAAGACTTTCATAAATAAGAAATGATAACAACAAAGTGCAGTGGCTTTGCGACAGCTGCTGCGGCTGCTCCCTCTGGCCCTCTGCTGCCAAAAGCCCTTTGCCAGCCAAGCTTCCTTCTGGCTGGGTCTCTCCCCCAGCCGCTGTGCCTCCTTGGCGGATGGCCTGATGCGTTCCTGGCTTCTCGCCTGCCAAGAAGGCGGGGAAAGAGGTCCCTGGCCCGGGCTCTGGCACCATCCCCTCTTGGCAGTGCCAGGTGTGGGAGAGCAGGTTGTCCCGGGGAGGTGTCGGCTGTCCTTATCACCCCTGCGGCTGCCAGTGGCGCAGGCTTAGCCAGCCCAATGAGTCGGATGCCTCTTACGCACCAGAGCGTCCCGAGGGGACTGGCACCTCGGGCAGATTTCTGGGAAGGGGCAAGGCCAGCCGCTCTCCCTCGCTGGGTAATTGAGAGCAGAGACACGCGGTGTTATAACTGCAAGCTGATGCAAGAGAAATGCAGGGGGAGATGGGGACGTGGGAGAGAGCCCTGACTCACCGGTTCTGATCCTGCTCTTGCTCCTGCTTCAGAAGTCAGGGGTGCTGGCGTTTGGAGGCACTGTGGTTCTTGAGCATCCATTGCAGAATTATAGAGTTGGAAGGGACCTCCCTGGGGCCATCTAGACCAGCCACCTGCAATGTAGGAGGAACAAGCATTGCTTTAGTTACAGGTAGGTAGCCGTGTTGGTCTGCCATAGTTGGAAACAAAATAAAATTCCTTCCAGTAGCGCCTTAGAGACCAACTAAGTTTGTTATTGGTATGAGCTTTTGTGTGCATGCACACAAATAAAATATCCCTTTATTCCACTTTGCAGGCCTTACATGAGAGATCGAATGCCCTGGCTCCCATTGCAGGTGGTACAACCCCCCTGGGGGGCAGTAGGATTACATAGTAAAGGGTAAAGGGACCCCTGACCATTAAGTCCACTCGCGAACAACTCGGGGGTTGCGGCGCTCATCTCGCTTTACCGGCCAAGGGAGCTGGCATACAGCTTCTGGGTCATGTGGCCAGCATGACGAAGCCGCTTCTGGCGAACCAGAGCAGCGCACGGAAATGCCGTTTACCTTCCCGCCAGAGCAGTGCCTATTTATCTACTTGCACTTTGATGTGCTTTCGAACTGCTAGGTTGGCAGGAGCAGGAACAGAGCGACAGGAGCTCACCCCGTCGCGGGGATTCAAACCGCCGACCTTCTGATCGGCAAGCCCTAGGCTCTGTGGTTTAACCCACAGCGCCACCCGCCGAGTAGCTAAGAGCCAAGGGGCGCTGAAGATGCAAATAAGTACATTAGAACTCTGATGAGCTGGCTGGATCAGGCCAATGGCCCACCTAGTCGCAGTCCAGTATACCTGAAGGATATACCTCCATCATTCAGCCCAAACACTGAGGTCCAGCTCCGAGGGCCTTCTGGCAGTTCCCTCATTGCAAGAAATGAAGTTACAGGGAACCAGGCAGAGGGCCTTCTCGGTGGTGGCGCCCACCCTGTGGAATGCCCTCCCACCAGATGTCAAGGAAATAAACAACTATCTGACTTTTAGAAGACATCTCAAGGCAGCCCTGCTTAGGGAATTTTTTAATGTTTGATGTTTTATCGTACTTTTAATTCTGTTGGGAGCCGCCCTGAGTGGCTGGGGAAACCCAGCCGGATGGGCGTGGTATAAATAATAAAGTAATAGTAGTAGTAGTGGGATGCAGGTGGTGCTGTGGTCCAAACCACTGAGCCTCTTGGGCTTGCCGATCAGAAGGTCGGCGGTTCGAATCCCTGGGGTGAGCTCCCATTGTTCGGTCCCAGCTCCTGCCAACCTAGCAGTTCGAAAGCATGTCATAGTGCAGGTAGATAAATAGGTACCGCTCCAGTGGGAAGGTAAGCGGCATTTCCGTGCGCTGCTCTGGTTCGCCAGAAGCGGCTTAATCATGCTGGCCACACGACCTGGAAGCTGTCTGCGGACAAACGCCGGCTCCCTTGGCCTATAGAGTGAGATGAGTGCGCAAACTCAGAGCTGTCTGCAACTGGACCTAACGGTCAGGGGTACCTTTATGTTTAGTAGTAGTAATGGTAGTAGTATCCTGCTCTCACAGTGGCTGACTAGATGCCCCAATGGGAAACCCCCAAGGAAGACCTGAGAACCAGAACAGTGGCATAGCATGAGGGGGGCCCACAGGGGCGCAAAATTGTTTGGAGCACAAAATTTCAACATCTGGTGCTGCCTCCATACAGCTGCGCTCTTCCGGCCAGTGCTGGGCTCTGCTAAAAACAGCTTCTCCATGCAAGCCAGAAAGTGACCCCTCCAGGCACTAAAATGACTCTTGGAGGGCGATGGATGTCTCCTGCCCACCTCTGCTCTGTCTCTGCAGACGGAGGCAGCTGTGCTTCTGAATCCCAGTTGCTGGGAACCGCAGGAGGGGAGAGCTGCTCTTGTGTTCGAATCCTGCTTGCTGCCTTTTGCAGAGGCGAATGCGCAGAGGAGGTTGTGGTGGCGGAGGAGCAATAGTGGCTTGTTTTGTTCTTGTTTTTATTATGTATTTTGTGTTCTTTTCTTGCATTTTTATGCCACGAAGCCCCCTGAGATTTGCGAATGAAGGGGGGTACACAAGTTCAATAAATAAACTGTTCAGCCACAGTGAGAATAGGATGCCATTGGCCTTGTCTTGCAGGCTCATCTCGTGGGATTTGTTCATTTCCTTTTCTGCATGCATTAGATGCCCAGTCACTCTTGCCTTTCCTTCCCGGGGACCTTCGCTCCTTGCCTGGAGACAGAGAGCTCTCTGCCATGTCAAACCCAAACCCCTCTGACCGATCACGTCAATTTCAAATTACCGTATTTTTTGCTCTATAAGACGCACCAGACCACAAGACGCACCTAGTTTTTGGAGGAGGAAAACAAGAAAAAAAATATTCTGAATCTCAGAAGCCAGAATAGCAAGAGGGATCGCTGCACAGTGAAAGCAGCAATCCCTCTTGCTGCTGCGGCTTCTGGGATAGCTGCGCAACCTGCATTCGCTCCATAAGACGCACACACATTTCCCCTTACTTTTTAGGAGGGAAAAAGTGAGTCTTATAGAGCAAAACATACGGTAACTCCCCAAATTCCAGGGAAACGGTTCTCATCCCGACACACAAACCTACTGCGGTCAAACGGGAGCGCAGTCCCCGAATGCTGACTTGCCGGTCGATCTCCTCCTCGCGTCACGGCTGACGTCAAGCACCTTCGCCATTTCATGCCTCTCGCTTTGCCTCATTAAAATCTCCGTCTCCTGTCTGCCAGGGAAGCTCCCGGAGGGCCCCCCCCCCAAATGCTCGCATTGGGCTGGCCCGGGCAACGCAGTCTGGGCCGGGAGCCCAGGATCTGTTTCCTCACCCTGAGGCGGGAAGGGAGCCGTTTCTCCTTGGCTCAGGCAAGAGCCAAGCTCTGCGTCATGGTGAAATAGGATGAGGGTGACAGGGGCGGGCAGGTTGTCCTAGACCCAAGGACCTGGTGGCGTTGCTGGGACGGGTTGTGGGGGGAGGCTCTAGGCAGCCGTGAGCATTCCTTCCGTTGTGGGGCACAGATTCATTCACATGCCCCTTCTCTCTCTCTCCCCTCCCCACATTTCCATGCGGTTTCAACCTTCCTCCTATTAGAGCAACAAAGAACAGCTGGCCTGCCCCGATTTAAATTTTGCTCTATTTTTATCATCTTTTCTTTTGCTTGCGAGCTTCCTTCGAAGGGCATCTCCTCGGGAAAAGCAGCCTCGGAATGTTTCAAGGAAGCAGAATGAAGATAAGGCTCTTCTCCAAGCGAGCAGAACGAAAGGGGCTTCTGCAACCATGAGCGTGCCCAAACGTCATCCTCCGGCCTTGAAACCTCTTGTTTAAAATAAGAAACAAGGGAATGTGCGGTGGTGACCAGAGGCATCCGCTACGGAGGTCAGCAGGCCAGGGGGTGACTTGGCCCCGCTTGCCTTTGCCCACGCCGCCTCCCGCTCTCCCAGGGGGCGTCCAGGGACCCTGCAAGCCGTGGGCCTTGACCTCAAAGCCCAGACCTCTAGCTGGGCAGCAATAACATGGGGCTGTGACCCCAAGTGCGAATTTATAAGGGGGTGAAACCAAGCGCCCCCAGCAAAGGCTCCCTCGTCGAGACCAGAACCGCAGGGAAGCAAGCCATACCCAGGCTGGGAGGTTGCAGTGCCGCCTCCTTGCAGCTGGCCAAGGGATGCCCCCGCATACTCTGCCGATGAGGGGAGAGCACCACTGCCCCCCCCAAAGAGGAAGGGAGGAAGAGGAAGGTGGGAAAGCACTGCCGGAGCCATGTGCGTTGCCCAGAGCGCCTCACTGCAAGGACAGGAGGGTGAGGTGCAGGGCTGTCTTAAGCATATGCAGTGCCAGGGTGAAAAGATCCGCCTGGCGCCGTGCGCCCACCAGGTTACCCAGTCCCAGGCGCACAGGCGGGCGGAGCCGGCCAGCCGCCTCAGCGTCTCACTGGCTCGGTTGCCCCTGAAGTCGTGGCACGGAGCCACCCACAGCAGAAGAGCCTGCCGTGGCGCTCCGACCGATGGGTGGGCTCTTCCCCGGACAGCTCTCAGGCCCCGGACTCTTGGCCTGGTGCCCCAGAGAGCCCGGCACCTGAGCACCCCGCACCCCTAACGCCTGTGGGTAAGACGGCCCTGGTGAGGTGACATAGCGGCGCTTTCTCTGCTTTATCTCTACTCCTAGGTTGGAGCTAGTTTGCAAGGAGAGATGCCCTTGATGAGGCGCTGGCCGGCGAAGGGACAGACCACAACACTTGCCTTGCCCTGGGCACTGGCAACCCACGCTACACCCGTGCTGGGCAGGCAGCAGCGGGGACGGACGCCAGGGTCCCTGCCCCGAGGCGCTCTCAGATCATTCAGCTGCAGCAGGGGCTGAATGCTGGAAATGTATTGGCGAATTTCTCCCCCCAGGCAGCTGGCCAACAGCGCAAGTCTGCCTAGGGGGGGGGGGGAGTCCTGTGTTTGGCTCAGCAAGCAGCTCATGGGGCTTCAGTTGGCTGCCACACTGAGATTGTTAAGAAGTTGATTATAAGACGATCTGCTGGATGAGGCCAGTGGCCCATCTACTCCAGCCACGGCCACCAACCTAAATGGCTTTAAAAGAGAGTTAGACAAATTCATGGACGGCTCTGCTTTTCCTCCACAGCCAGAGGCAGCCGTGCTTCTGAATCCGAGTTTCTGGGAACCACAGGAGGGGAGATCCTGCTTGCAAGTTTCCCATTGAGGAATCTGGCTGGCCACTGTGATGCTGTGCTTAGCTGGGCCTTGGGCCTGATCCAGCCGGCTCTTCTGACATTCCTAGGAGCTGTCAGTTCCCACGGAGGATGCAGCTCAGGCAGGCTGAGCGGCGCATGGTGACGACACCCTTGCCGGGTGGGGCTGTGGGCAGGCAGCCGAACAGCAGGGGTGGTTGGAGGGAAGCAGAGAGCTTGGCCGAGGGACGGCGGCTTCTGGGCAAGAGATGATGAGGCAGCTTCTCTCATTCCTCAGCAGGTCATGTGGGGTCGGTGACTGAGCTCTCCCCCGCCACGTCATCCCAAGTGCCACCAGTTTTTGGCTCAGGTGATGCTGCTGGGAAGGCAGCCAAAAAGGAGCAGCCCCCGGCCTGCCTCTTAATCTTCCTCCTCCCCCTGTTCCTCGCTCTGTGTGCGCTGGCAGCCTCCCCCCCTGTGTGTCTCCCCTCTCTTCTCCCCCCAGCCCTGGTTTGGCTGCCTGCCAGCTACTCTCTCTTTCTCTCCTCGGAGGAGTCAAGGGCTTGGCCGGTGTTCACACTCTGAGTATCCTCCATTGACCTGGGGTTGCCGTGGAGACGCCAGCTGCAGCTTAACGCCTGGCTGATGCCATCTCCACCCTGCAGGCCTGGGGTTCCCAGCACGTGGTGCTCCTCGCGGGAACTGCAACTGCAGCAAAGTTTCAATGAATGGTAGAATTGGAAGGGGATCCTCTAGTTCAGTGTTTCCCAACCTTGGGCCTCCAGCTGTTTTTGAACTACAATTCCCATCATCCCTGACCACTGGTCTTGCTAGCTAGGGATGATGGGAGTTGTAGGCCAAAAACATCTGGAGGCCCAAGGTTGGAAAACACTGCTCTAGTTCAACCTCCTGCAATGCAGGAATCACAACGTCTTCTTCTCTGGCGATCCCTCGTGGCCGAGTAAGATTGTCTTCCAAGAACACGGTCTTAAAAGTGAATCCGTAAGTGACTGTGGAGGCCAGTTCTGGATCCACACGTCCTTCCACAGTGGGGACATTGGTTTCCAAGTGGGAGTTGATTAAGATAAATAATAATAAAACTAATAAAATTTTCTTTATATCCCACCCTCCCCAGCCGAAGCCGGGCTCAGAGCGGCTAACAACAATAAAAGTAACACAGCATTTCTAAAATCATTTCATTCTAAAATCAGATCAAATCAGATTAATGGCAACCATTCGGCTAGAGTTCTATGAGGATTACCAAAGGAGGGGGTCAGACTGTGCCTTGGCCAAAGGCCTGGTGGAACAGCTCCGTCTTGCAGGCCCTGCGGACAGATGTCAAGTCCCACAGGGCCCTAGTCTCTTGGGACAGAGCGTTCCACCAGATTGGGGCCACGGCCGAAAAAGCCCTGGCTCTGGTTGAGGCCAGCCTAACCTCCCTGTAGCCCGGGACCTCCAAGATGTTTTTGTTTGAAGACCGTATGGTCCTCCATGGGACAAACCAGGAGAGGCGGTCCCGTGGGTACGAGGGTCCTAGGCTGTATAGGGCTTTAAAGATGAGGGTTTGCCAAGCCTTCCTCTTAGCACGTTTCTCCCTTTTGTCCTGAGTTCAAGCATCTTCAAAATCCTTTCTTCAGCATGCATCTGAAGAAGTGTGCATGCACACGAAAGCTCATACCAATCACAAACTTGGTTGGTCTCAAAGGTGCCACTGGAAGGATTTTTTTTATTTTGTTTCAAAATCCATGACACCTTTGACCACCTTCCGAGGGAGTCTGTTCCACAGTCAAAGAGCTCTAACGCTCAGAAAGCTTTTCCTAACGCTTCCTCTGAATCTCCTTTCTTGGAAAATGAATCCACCGTTTCAGGTGCTGCTCTCCAGAGCCGGAGAAAACAAGCTTGTTCTATCTTCCATGGGACATACTGTTGGCATCCATCTGCCTCTGAGAGACAATGGAATTTGCCTCCAGGGGTGAAGTCAAACCATTGCATTAACAGCACTGAAGTGGCCTCCCCAGGGCGAAAACCTGGGCAGTGTGGCTGGAGCTCCTCAGCTGCCCAGAAGACAAGACCCCTCTCCCGGCCTCACTGATGGAAGCAGAGCAAGACGTTTGGCACCAGCTTGGCTGGTTGTGATTCAAGGACCCGCCACCCGCTTCGGAATAAGACACATGGACACAGTATATTAGGTTAATGGGCTAAAAAAGGCCACCACTTTATTGATTACAGCATGTGAGAAGTACAGTGGTACCTCAGGCTAAGTACCTAATTCATTCTGGAGGTCTGTTCTTAACCTGAAACTGTTCTTAACCTGAAGCACCAGGTTGAGAGCCAGTGTGGTGTAGTGGTTAAGAGCGGTAGTCTCGTGATCTGGGGAACCGGGTTCGCGTCTCCGCTCCTCCACCTGCAGCTGCTGGGTGACCTTGGGCCAGTCACACTTCTCTGAAGTCTCTCAGCCCCACTCACCTCACAGAGTGTTTGTTGTGGGGCAGGAAGGGAAAGGAGAATGTGAGCCGCTTTGAGACTCCTTAGGGTAGTGATAAAGCGGGATATCAAATCCAAACTCTTCTTCTTCTTCTTCTTTAGCTAATGGGGCCTCCTGCTGCTGCTGTGCGATTTCTGTTCTCATCCTGAAGCAAAGTTCTTAACCTGAAGCACTATTTCTGGGTTAGCGGAGTCTGTAACCTGAAGCATCTGTAACCTGAAGCGTATGTAACCTGAGGTACCACTGTGTTGGCTTAGGCATTGGATAAAACAACAGAGCGTGACTCCACCCCCTCAGGGAGGGGTGAGTCTAAGAAGGGTTAACCTTCTTAAATGGTCAAAGGCCTGGAAACGATGTCTTATGAGGAACGGCTAAGGGAGCTGGGCATGTTTAGCCTGGAGAAGAGGAGGTTAAGGGGTGATATGATAGCCATGTTCAAATATATAAAAGAATGTCACATAGAGGAGAGAGAAAGGTTGTTTTCTGCTGCTCCAGAGAAGCGGACACGGAGCAATGGTTCCAAACTACAAGAAAAAAGATTCCACCTAAACATTAGGAAGAACTTCCTGACAGTAAGAGCTGTTTGACAGTGGAATTTGCTGTCAAGGAGTGTGGTGGAGTCTCCTTTGGAGGTCTTTAAGCAGAGGCTTGACAACCATATGTCAGGAGTGCTCTGATGGTGTTTCCTGCTTGGCAGGGGGTTGGACTCGATGGCCCTTGTGGTCTCTTCCAACTCTATGATTCTATGATTCTAACCACCAGTGGAAGGAGCCTGTTGATGCAAATACAACTGAAAGCTCCCCCTGATGTCACCGGGGAGGGGGGGTCGTGCCTAGCCACCAGCAGGGCGTCGGACAGGATCTACGACCGACCGCCGGATTCCTTTACTGGAATACCCATAAAGTGGAGGGGTAGGCGATGGCCACACCCTGCCCTCCAATACACAAACATATTCCAATGCCTAACCGCCACCCGAGCCAAAAGAGGCTGGCTGCCAATACCCTCACAGCTGCAAGCGATCCCTAAGACTTCTGATGATGTCGGCCAGCCCAATATCATTGCCGAGGTCTGAAAGGTGAACACCGTCCTCAAGAAACAAAGACAACTCGCTGAACCATAATGTCAGCATGCAGACTCACATGGCCATACATATAACGCAATTTGCGTGCCACCACACGATTTAAGAGTTTCCTGGATTTTTCAGTGGCCACAGGGCTAGGAGAGGCTTTGTGGAAAGGAGCGATATGAGGTGTGACCAAGCACCTGAGGGACTCCACTCCAGATTTGCGTGGCATTTACTCCTGAGCCTTCTCTTCTCCCAAAGATGTCCCACAAGGCAGTGGAGTTTTAGGATCAGAGTTCTGCTTCTCCCGGACGGGCTCCATTCCCTGGTTGATGGGGTCCACTTCCCTCTACAGCACCTGCAGAAACTGCCTTCTTGACAGTCTCCTCCTCCTCCACCCACCAGGGCCTGCCTTCACCTGCGGCAGAATTCCCCACCCATCAAGGAATTGAGAGCCATCAGCTATCTTCACCTGGTTTAGCTGGCCGGTTGAAGCTGTTCCTGGGCTGTGGCTACTGTTGCATGTTGACCGGTGAGAACTGAGTGCAGGGTAGGGACCAAAGGTGGACAGACCATCTCAGAAGGAGCACCTCTCAATCTTCTCTTCTACAGGTTAAACCCAGCTCCCTCAACTGTCCCCCATAAGGTCCCTGGCCCCTCTAGTCCAGCATCCTGAGTTCTCACTGTGGCCAACAAGTTGCCTCATTTGGGAAACCCAGAAGCAGAACGATGGACTGGATGAGCTCTTGGTCTGATCCTGCAGGCTCTTCTTAATTATTACTTTATTTATTTATCACCCGAAGACCGCAGGGCAGTTTCCAGCGTAGAATCATCTTCTTGGGGAGACCACAGGAGGGGAAGAGGGGGGTCCTGCTCCAGATCAGGATGCGGACCAGATGGGCCTGATCCTGCAAGCTCTTCCGCAGCCTGCCTCTTGACCCCGGAGGAATCCTGCGCTCTGCGGGGAGGGAGCTGATTTGGGGTAGGAGAGGGCGGTGACAGCAGCAGCCCCTCTTCCTCCCCGCCCCAGTCCCAGGTGCAGGAGCGTCCCGACGTGGCCTCTTGCCGTGACACACGCGAGAGGCCTCCTTGATGCCGTGGGGCGGGGGGGGGGAGGAGGTTACGGGAGGACGCGGCTGGGGGCGGCTTCTTCTTTGCAACAGACTCCACCCTCCCGCTCCTGTTTGGGGGCCGGCGGCGCCTTTCCAGCGAAGCCCACCCCCTTTGCAAAGTCAGCAGCAACGCTGCGCGGGCTGCCGGGCCCCCGGGAGGGGAGGTCGGGGGCGCCCCCCGCCCCACATTTCTGGCCGGCTGCCAAGGCCGGGCCCGGGTCCCCAGAGCCGGGGCAAGCAAGGAGACGCTCGCTCGCAGCAGCCACCTGGGGGCTTCCGTGCTAAGGAGGAGTCGACTGCTTAATTGAAGGGAGCGCGTGATCCTGTGCCAAGGCAGGATCTCTCGCAGGAGGGGGCGGGACAGGCGGGGGCGCACGCGGCCGGGGTAGGTACGGAGAAGCTCAGCAAGCCGCGTTTCCACCGGGAAATTATCTATCTATCTATCTATCTATCTATCTATCTAATCTATCTATGGCTTTTAGTCCAATCGTTGATTTGAATGCGCCCCTTTGAAGGTGCGACGAGACCCAGGAAATATCTCCAGGAGACCCTGCGCTAGGCTAGGAAGGAAAACCTGCCGTGGTCTCCTGTCTTTGTACAGTACCTCAGTGGACTAGCTGCTTTTATTTTATTTTAATTTAGTTTATTAATTTTACTTTAATTTGTTTTAGTCGAAACAAAATAAAAAAATTCCTTCCAGTAGCACCTTAGAGACCATTCAAGTTTGTTTTTAGTATGAGCTTCCGTGTGCATGCACACTTTTTCAGATACCTGTGCATGCACACTTCTTCTTCAGGTATCTTTCCAGAGCCGGCCCAAGACATTTTGTTGCCGGAGGCAACCAACAAGAGGCTGTGTGTGTCCCTTCCATGTTCTGAAAGTGACTGGATTGAGAGATGACTCAGGATAGCAGCATCACCCAGCACATCTGATGGCTTCTGGCTAGTTTAGGGGCTGCAGGAGAGGGGAACAGTCAAGGAAGTGGCACTTCTGCTGCCCCTCAGCTATGCCACCTGGAGCAGTTGCCTCCCTCTGCCCAATAGTTGTACCGGTTCTGCTTCTTTATGCCTCCAGAACATCACAGCAGCTATTAAATTTCACTGGCTGGTTGGTTTCATCAGCAAGTCACCTGCATTGATTGTTAATGGTGGTCTAAACCACAGAGCCTAGGACTTACCGATCGGAAGGTTGGCAGTTCGAATCCCCACAACGACGGGGTGAGCTCCCGTTGCTCAGTCCCTGCTCCTGCCAACCTGGCAGTTCGAAAGCACTTCAAAGTGCAAGTAGATAAATAGGTACCGCTCCGGTGGGAAGATAAACGGCGTTTCCATGTGCTGCTCTGGTTCGCCAGAAGTGGTTTAGTCATGCTGGCCACATGACCCGGAAGCTGTACACTGGCTCCCTCCACTTGGTACGCAGGCTGAGACCCTACCTGCCCGTAGACTGTCTCGCCAGAGTGGTGCATGCTCTAGTTATCTCCCGTTTGGACTACTGCAATGCGCTCTATGTGGGACTACCTTTGAAGGTGACTCGGAAACTACAACTAATCCAGAATGCGGCAGCTAGACTGGTGACTGGGGGCGGCCACCGAGACCACATAACACCGGTCTTGAAAGACCTACATTGGCTCCCAGTACGTTTCTGAGCACAATTCAAAGCGCTGGTGTTGACCTTTAAAGCCCTAAACGGCCTCGGCCCAGTATACCTGAAGGAGCATCTCCACCCCCATCGTTCTGCCCGGACACTCAGGTCCAGCTCCGAGGGCCTTCTGGCGGTTCCCTCATTGCGAGAAGCAAAGCTACAGGGAACCAGGCAGAGGGCCTTCTCGGTAGTGGCCCCTGCCCTGTGGAACGCCCTCCCATCAGATGTCAAAGCGATAAATAACTACCTGACATTCAGAAGACATCTTAAGGCAGCCCTGTTCAGGGAAGTTTTTAATCTGTGATATTTTAGTGTATTTTTGGTTTTTATGGAAGCCGCCCAGAGTGGCTGGGGAAACCCAGCCAGATGGGCGGGGTACAAATAATAAATTATTATTATTATTATAAAGTGAGATGAGTGCCGCAACCCCAGAGTCGTCCGCAACTGGACCTAACAGTCAGGGGTCCCTTTACCTTTACCTATGTCTTATAAGAACATCAGAATAAGAGGCTGCTGGATCCAGCCAAAGGCCCATGCAGTCCACCATCTCCTCACCAATGGGACTCTTCTCCCATTATGGGAAACCAGCGAGCAGGATCCGAGCGCAAGAGCAAGTCTCCCCTCCTGTGGCTCCCAGACACTGGCTCTCAGAAGCATTGCTGCCCCCACAGCGAAGGCAGAGCAGAGCCATCATGGCAGGAAGCTGCCAACAGCCCTTTTCTGCATGAATCTACCCAGTGCTCTTTGAAAGCCAGCAAGTTCTTTCTTTTATCCCTCCCGAGTCTTCCCACTTAGCCAGGCAGTATAAAGAATAACCCCCTGCTAGCTTCTGATACGTGTTGTAGAAATCCTTTTACATATAAGTAGCTGGAGACAAAGCTCCCACGGAGGTGATTGGGGCCCCCGCCTCCTGGCACCCCCGTGTTGCTCTGCCAGAATGCCCTAGATAGGGCATAGTTCTGGGGCAGCCTTCCCTGGTTCTTCTGGCATCCAGGGTGGAGCAGATGGGAGCCATATGAGGTTGAGATAGCTACTAGGGAGGATCTTGAGGAAGTGGGGCATTGAGTCACCACCACAACATGAAGGCATCTGGTCGGACACTTTGAGAGCAGGATGATGGGTCATGGGCCTGATCCAGCAACTTCTTCTCAGGCTCTGCACAGAATAACAAAAACAGGCACACCCGCTCCCTTAGACATTCGTGACTCTGGCAGCTGGTTTCATAACAAAGGAACCAGGGGAGGCTTGTTGTTGCAAAACAAGGCAGGGGCCTGTTGCTCTCTTTAGTGCTGAGGTTGAGGACCACCACCAAAAAGGCCCTGACTCTTTTCCCCACAGCTCCACGGAGTCCAGTGGTTTTGGGCAGTTTTAAAAGAGGACTGGACAAATTCATGGAGAATAGGACAATCGATGGCAACAACAACAACAACAACAACAACAACAACAACAACAACAACAATAATAATAATAATTTATTATTTATACCCCGCCCACCTGGCTGGGTTTCCTCAGCAATTCTGGGCGACTTCCAATGGAATAAAATACAATAACCTATTAAACATTAAAAGCTTCCCTAAAAAGGGCTGCCTTCAGTATGGTAGTTGCTTTTCTCTTTGACATCTGGTGGGAGGGTGTTGCACAGGGCGGGTGCCACCACCGAGAAGGCCCTCTGCCTGGTTCCCTGTAACTTGGCTTCTTGCAGTGAGGGAACCGCCAGAAGGCCCTCGGAGCTGGACCCCAGTGTCCGGGTAGAACGATGGGGGTGGAGACGCTCCTTCGGGTATACTGGACTGAGGCCATTTAGGGCTTTAAAGGTCAGCACCAACACTTTGAATTGTGCTCGGAAACGTACTGGGAGCCAATGTAGGTCTTTCAAGACTGGTGTTATGTGGTCTTGGTGGCCACTCCCAGTCACCAGTCTGGCTGCCACGTTCTGGATTAGTTGTGGTTCAAAGGTAGCCCCACGTAG